>NC_059085.1:34423071-36823071 GCF_020497125.1 Mauremys mutica | reverse complement strand
TGGAAAGTTCAAGTTCCAAAGAACAGAAAGTTGATCACTTATGATATTCTCACTATCCTCCGACCATGCTATGTCTGTCAGCAAGCAGGAGAAAAACTTTTCCTTTCTTTGGAGCCATTTGCCATTTTTTGAGGACATTTTGTTCCTAATCTGGGTTCAAACCAAGTGGCAAGAGCCTAGAGAGTTACTGTGATCTGCACCACCATGAGAGAGACCCAGGAACCAACCTCAATTGCACAGGATGAGAGATGCAGAATGAGATTCTCATCCCTTGGTATAGTTCCAACACAGCCTTTGGTATAGACACGTTTTACAATGAAGGAACCTAATTGACTGCTGTTTATCTCTTCTCTTATAGTTTGACCTGTTCTCTTTAAATGTCATAAAAAACTGAGTAATCTTGTTTGCCTAACAGGAAAAACTCTTCATCGTCATTGTTTTGCCTCCTAGCTTGGCAGTTGTGAGAACAAAACATATATGCAGACATGCCAAGATAAAGTCATGTGATAGCCCACCCACAAGCACATGTTGTGATCGGTGATTGAAGAACAACGTTGAAACAGAAGAATTTGGAAAAACTAACTTTTCATAAGGTTTGTTCATCAGTCACACATCACTCATTGGCCAGAACCAACTTCCACCCCATACTGAAGGTGTCTGGGTCCCAGCTCTATAGCTCAGGAGTTACCACATTGGTCTCATAAACCAGGAATCCCAAATTCAAATCTCACTGAGGCCTGGGTAGCGGTTTCTGGCGTGTAGTCTTGTCACTCATTCAACAGACACTCTTCCTGAACTGAATAAGTATTTGTTCCTGCTTCTCTCTTCTTTCCTAGTGCAGATCCAGATCATCTCAGCCAGCCCTTCTTCATATCCTTTCTCACATTATTCCATTGCTTTCATTCCCTCTTCAGATGCTGAGTTCTGTTAGCTGGTACTGCTGAGGGTCACTGCGGTTCTTCTTTTCTCCTATGCAGTGCAACTCTGAGCCAGTAAAAAAGGGACCTTTCCTTTTCCTTTCTCATAGTTTTGTAATGAAAAAATAACTTGGGCCTCAAAAGTTTAGCTACCTTCAGATGTGTTTCACCTAAATGTCTGAACTTTTTTAGGGCTTATCTAAATAGAATGGAGCTTTGAGCATTTCTCCAGCAGCAGACAGGGCTTGTAAAACTGTGTGATAAATGTAAGCCTCCCTCTCTCCAAGACAACTGTGGGAAAAGTTAAGTTAACAATGATTTATCAGTCCCTAGAAAGACAGACAGAAAAGGTTATTTAGGTTAATGCTCTTATATGTGTAAATATTGTTATTTGGGCTTATTAACATTTATGAATTGCTTATTAGCTTCCGTGAAAAAGATGAGTTGTACCTTCAGACACCTTCATTTGAAATGTACAAGATGCTAATCACAACAATTCATAGCCAAAATGTTCAGAATTGTTGCTCTTTTTCATACCCCTAAATCCAGACTGAAGTCAATGGAAATTGGGGGTAGGTGATCGGTACTTCTGAAAAGCAGGCCACTTACTTAAGTGCTTTGTTGTAGATTTGGGGACCTGGATTTTCAAACCTGTCTGCCTAAAGTTAGTCACCTAACTCTGTATTTAGGCATCTAAATAAGTGGGCTGATTTTTTTCGAAAGTGTGTTGAGCACCTACAACTGTGATTACCTGAAACAAGAGCTATGGCTGCTCAAAATATTTGAAAATCAAATACCGAGTAATGTGTCTTAGTATGGATTTCAGGGCCTAACTTCAAGTGCTTGAGTGTTCAAATTTTGGCCCAACTCTTTCATTTACAGGGTTAAATGAAACTCATATTTTCAGAGAAATCAAGCTTTTCTGGACCTTCCTTTTAAAAATCCAGCTGAGTTTTCAATAATATATTCATATTCAGAGGCTCCGTCGCAGTGGGTTTGCGTTTGTCACGGCACCTCAATTTTTCTAATGAGCTGCTAATGAGAGGTCAATTACTTATGCAAATTAAGAAAACAGTCACTGAAGGGTTGCTGTTTTAAGAGGTGAAGTATACTACCTCTTAATGTTATGACATAAGTCATTCTAGTTTTAATGAATGTTTTACCCTTTTTTGTCACAGCTACTACTGACAAGGGCTTACAGATCATTCTGAAGACACATGAAAATGACTACCCTTGACTACATATTACTTTCTGTTACGAAATATTTACTAATAAATACAGTAAAATACCATACCATCCACTGCTGTCATTAAAAGTTTGTTCATATACCAATATCCCATTGTGCTGTCCTTCACTGATTAGCAACACAGGTGTTAGAAACACAGGATTTGCCACATTGGATCAGAGCAGTGATCCATCATCTAGCCCAGTATCCTGCCTCCAGGAGTTACCACTGTTAATACTTCAGTGGAAAGTTTACACACCTGGCTAGCTGTGCAGTGTTCTAAATTGGTGATTGGAAAGTTTCTTCCTGGCCCATGAATGGATCCGCTTAGCTGCTAGCTGTTACAAGTATGGATAACAGCAGAGTTTCAGTTGGAGGGGGAGATTGTAGGGGGGATTCTTTTTTTTTCCTTTTTTTTTTCCCTCTTGCAGTAGGGACTAGGAAGAGAAGACAATGGTGGCTACCGAGGCAGCATTAGAAGTGAGCTAAGGAGTAGAGGAGACAAAGAACTTGATTAGATGCAGAAGTTGCGGGATATATGTAATCCTTGAATGGATATCTGATGGAAGGTACAGACGCATGAAATGTCACATGGCAGAGAGGATCCGAGGATTAGAGATGGAGCTGGGAACGATGATGGAACGCATACGGGGAACTGAAGGTATAATGCAGGAGAGGATGAGAGACAACTCAAGACTTTTGAAGACCTGACAAACAAAAGGACCTGGAGGGTGGGTTGCCAGGAGAGGAGAGTGATCCATGGAAAAATGTGACCATGAGAATAAGGCCTAGGTCTCTAGACTGCCACTTCCTGCTCTAATCAGTATCTCCCCTACATACATTGTTCTGCTGCCACTGGTCTTACATTAAAGACAAGCATGTTTGTTGTTTGATTTGCAGACTATGTGATTGTGGAATGCTGATTTAAATCAGGTCAGGGAGAAATACCGTATTGTCCCGAGTATAGGCCGCACTTTTTCCCCCTAATTTAAGTCTTTAAACTAGGGGTGCGGCCTACAATCGGGATAATAGCCGTGGCGGGAGCCCAGAGCCCTTTAAATCCCAGCTGTGGCAGGGAATCAGAGGGCTCTGGGCTGCCCGCTGCGGCGGGGAGCCCATAGCCTTTTAAATCCCAGCCGCGGCCGGGACTCAGAGGGCTCTGGGCTGCCCGCTGCGGCGGGGAGCCCAGAGCCCTTTAAATCCCAGCCGCGGCCAGGACTCAGAGGGCTCTGGGTTGCCCGCTGCGGCGGGGAGCCCAGAGCCCTTTAAATCCCAGCCATGGCCGGGACTCACAGGGTTCTGGGCTGCCCGCTGTGGCGGGGAACCCAGAGCCTTTTAAATCCCAGTCGTGGCCAGGACTCAGAGGGCTCTGGGCTGCCCGCTGCGGCGGGGAGCCCAGAGCCCTTTAAATCCCAGCCGTGGCCGGGACTCAGAGGCTTCTGGGCTGCCCGCTGCGGTGGGGAGCCCAGAGCCTTTTAAATCCCAGCCGCGGCGGGGACTCAGAGGGCTCTGGGCTGCCCCAGCCGTGTCCCCGCCTCCCCCGCCGCCCGGCTCCAGCCCCGGCCACGTCCCCGCCGCCGGGCTCCGACCCCGGTCGTGGCCGCGTCCCCGCCTCCCCCGCCGCCCGGCTCCGACCCCGGCCGTGGCCGCGTCCCCGCCTCCCCCGCCGCCTGGCTCCAGCCCCGGCCACGTCCCCGCCCCCCCCCCCCGCGTACCTGCCTCCGCTGGCTGTGTCCCCGCCTCCCCTGCCGCCCGGCCCCAGCCCCGTGTACCCGCCGGCCCCGGACTCAGGGCCACCCAGAGGGGGGGGCAAGTGGGGCAATTTGCCCCCGGGCTCAGCAGGGGCCCCCACGAGAGTTTTTCGGGGCCCCCAGAGCGGGGTCCTTCACTCGCTCCGGGGGGCCCGGAAAACTCTTGCAGGGCCAGGCGCAGGAGCTTCTTCTGCTCCCGGTCTTCGCCTGAGGGGGGGGAGTCCTTCCGCTCCAGGGCAGAAGGACCCCCCACTGGCGAGTTACTGCCGAAGCGGGACCCGCTGCCGAAGTGCAGCCCGGTCTTGGGCGGTAATTCGGCGGCAGGGGGCCCTTCCGTTCTGGGACCCGCTGCCGAAGTGCCCCGAAGACCCGCAGCGGGGCCTCCCGCCGCCGGATTACCGCCGAAGACCGGGCTGCACTTCGGCGGCGGGTCCCGCTTTGGCGGTAATTCGGCGGCGGGGGCGCCCCGCGGCGGGTCCCGGAACGGAAGGGGCCCCCCCCCGCTGAAGACCCCGGGCCCCCGGAATTATCTGGGCGGCCCTGCCCGGCCGCGCGTCCCCCGGCGCCGGCCCCGGCCGCGCGTCGCCCGGCCCCGCATCGCCCGTCCCCGCCGCCCGGCTCCGGCCCTGGCCCCGCATCCCTTCCCGACCGCCCTACTCTGGCCGGCCAGCTACCTGGCTCTGGCCGTTCGGCTCCCGCCACATCCTCCAGCTCCGGCCGCGTGACTCCTGCCCCGGCCCAGCATCCCTGGGCTCCTGGCTCCAGCCGCGGCCGGACTGTAGTGCCGCCAGCCACATCCAGGCAGCGCAGTAAGGGGGCAGGGAGGGGGTGTTGGAGAGAGGGGCGGGGGGGTCGGGGTGGGGGGTGGATAGGGGTTGGGGGGGTCAGAGGGCAGGGAACAGGGGGATTGAATAGGGGCAAGGGTCCTGGTGGGGCAGTTAGAAAGGATCAGGGGATGGATGGGGCGGTGGGAGGCAGTCAGGGGCAAGGGTTCCAGGGGCTGTCAGGGGACAGAGAGAAGGGGTGGTTGGATGGGGCAGGGGTCCCTGGGGTGGAGGGAGGTGTCAAGGAACGCGGGGGGTTGGATGGGGCAGGAGTTCGCGGGGGGGGGGCATGATCCCTAACCCTAAGAACATTTGCTAATGTTGATTGTTGTGCAGGGGAGAGGGTGAGAACTGTTCCCATCAGTCTCCTTGTTGTCCATTCCTTTTCCCTTCTTTATTTACAGTATAACTACAAAATAGTTTTCAATATTTCTGAGTATATAACATATGCCGTCAAAAGCAGGACTACCAAAAGTGTTAAAAGTGTTAAAAATACTGGTACATGTCTTCCTATTCATTAAATAAAATACTGTTTTACTGTTCTACTAATGTGTATATTTTCTTTAAGTTAAAAAAAGTTAAAAATTTAATTTTTGTAAAATAGCACCAAACTTTAAGGGTGCGGCTTATAATCGGGGCGGCCTATACTCGGAACAATATGGTATACTGTGCAGAGGCTTGGAAGTAAACAGCTAGCCATATGGAGATCATGTGTTACCGACCGTTCATGAGAGTAAAAAACATCTGCATCACATGGACATGAGTTTCTTTGCATCAAAAATGATGAGGCTTTTACCTGGACTTGGATAGCTGGTTCAGGACTGGGCACACTCTGGGAGGTGCTCAATAACCTCAAGTCTGGCTGAAGTCAAAGGAATTTGGAGGTGTTCAGAAGCTCTTTGGATCACATGGCTCATCATTTTGGTGCAGAGAAATCCACACCCATGTGGTGAAATAGACCTCTCCGACTGATTTATAGCATGATCTTGAGTAAATCCCTTAAACACTTTGTCTCTGTTTTTCCGTGTAAAATATGATACTTGCCTACCTTTATAAATTGCTTTGTAATGTTTGGCTGAAGCTTGCTACGTAGAGGAAGGATTGTTCAATGATTAGGATGCTAGCTTTGGACTCAGGAGACAGCAGTTTGATTCTCAGCTTTGCACAAGCTTCTGGTGTGACCTTGGGCAAGGAGTTTGGCACAAGTCTCTCTGGCTCAGATCCTTAAAAGTATTTAGGCACCTAACTTCCATTAAACTGGGCCTATGGGCCTCAGTTCCCTACCTGTAAAATTGGGATAATAGTATTTGCTATTGCTATGGAGGATGAATCCATTTAAGATGGTAAGGTGCTCAGATACTATGTGGAGGCCATATAAGTACCATATATAGACCAGGCCTATGATATGTTAAAGAAGGAGTAGGTTTGAATCTGGTGTACTTTCCATTTGTGTCATAATCTCTATATTATTTTCCAATGCTTTTTTGAGGTAGTGGTGAAAGGCTGAGTACACACAGCGAATTAGAGCTCCTTTTTCTACTTAAAAATTATCAGCTAGTTTGCTGTATCAAAAAGCTGTCTCTTTAAACAAATCACACTGTTAAAAATGCCAAGTTATAATTCAGCAACTAACTCAACAATGACAATTTAATCGATCAGGACCAACCCTCCTGAGGAAAAAAATACAAAAAGCCTCCAACTTTTCATGCAATGATGCAACGTGAGTGGCTGAAACTATTAAAAGGTTCAATTGTTCTGGAACAAGCTTCCAGCATCAATGTTAAAGTCATGGGAGCCATGTATTGACCTTGGAAATTGCAAACCGTCAACATTTCTTTTGGATTGCATTTTTATACTTAACAATTGTGATGTTTTCCTTTTTCTTTTTTAATTGTGATTATGGCAAAGCCAGAAAGTTTAAGCCCTCTAGCTATTTTTCAAGGAAAGCAAAGAGACTGACATTATGTAAAGGCTTTTGGCTCTAGGCGCCAGCATCAGAAGACAGGCAAGTCATTGCAACATGAGACCAAACTTCTAGGCTTGTCTACATACCAAGGGAATAACAGACATCTAGAGCACTTCCAGTGTAGGAGGGGGGTTGAAATTAGGGAGCCGAACTGCTGTTATAAGGCTGTTGCTATCCGTAAGCAGAAAGGAATTACTGTACTTGTTATACATAAATAGCCTCCCTGCCGTTTGGTCTGCCAAACACTTTAGAAAAACTGTCATTTCCAAGATTGAGAACAGATGTTTCCTCAGATTAAAAACATCTCTTTATCATTTTGAAACACTTTGCCTTATTTTGTTCCAAGGTGTATTCTAAATTCATGACTCTTCACTCTGTATTTTGAGGCGCAAGGTTTTGAAAATGCATTCAGAAGGAAACATAGATTCGACATAAGCAACAGGAACATGAAACTGCACATACGAGTCTATTGCTGCAAAATGTTTCAGTTTAACTCCTATATAGGACTTAGTCCTGCATTCCGTGTGCACCCCAAACTCCCACTGCCATCGCAGGAGTTTGGAGTGCACAAAGGAACGCAGGAGCTCGGTGTAAGATAATCAGATGTATATGTGTGAAAACTGCCATGTCAGCCAACACCAGGATTTTGAACTGGGGACTTCACGAACTAAAAGCATGAGTTACTGTAATTCAAGCTAACCATTCAAACAAAGAGTTGTAACAGACCTACATACTCTGCTGATTCAGAACAAAGCAGATTGCATACTGACCAGTGGATTACACGTGCATGCATCAAAGGCTAATAATATTTTAACAAATCTCTGGCCACCTAGGACCTTCAGAGGTGTTAGAATGCTATACCAACTGTTTGCTCAGAATTTCATGTCGTATCTGAGAGAGAGAGAGATCAGCTCTTCCCCTTTCAAAACACAGGACTCTACCCCTAAAGCTAAAAGAAAACTCATTTAGATGCTATTTCTGTATAGAGCTTAGCATACACAACTAAGTAGTTGTATTGCATTCAGTGGAGGGCGGTAGTATGCAACCTACAGCCCATTACATCATCTTTTACAGTTTTCAAACTCACCACCAACACCTACCTCTGTCTCATTTGCTTGTTCTTAGACACATTGTGATGGGGTGTACTAGGCCTACTCCTTGCTGGAAGCATCACCAGCCCAAAGGAAAAGTATCACTGGGAAAGAGGGACAGTAGTTTAGATCTCTGAACACTGCCTAAAAAGGCCCCTCAGGCTCTGAAACCAGCAGAACTAACAAGATTTAGACATCCAGTGGCTAGAAAGGCCAAGAGAAGGCAGTAGCCAATCAGGATCCAGTAGGTGAAATTAAAAAAAAAAAACATGCTTACATCTTCTTAAGGGGAGTGCTAGGTGAAGTTGGGACAGTAGTGTCCTTGTTCTGAACCTAGACCTGGGCTTAACAAACTGACTGCATCTTCAATTATACCATAGGGCAAACTATTTATTTGTTGTGGAGTTTAAAAGCCCAGGTGGTCATTTGAATTAACTATTGAATTTCAATTAACTATTATATGGCTAGCCAGGGGCTTGCTGCACAAGGATCTTAGCACCTGGTGAGTCCTGGCACATATGTATTATCCCTAATTACAATATAGTTGAGGATTTGGGCACGAATTAATGACCTAGCTGCCATAGTTTAAGGGGCTTGTTTTTAGAGAAATAATCAGTTTAAAATATTCTGAGGCCTTTAAAAGGCAACTCAGAATCCAAAAGTAGTTCAAAAGGAATCCTAGTAAATTCAAAGGCCAGTACAATGCTTGAAATAGGTATAGTGTGCTAGAATTACAATCATTCTGGAAGTATAAATGCACTTTTTAAAGGGGAGAAATAATATTAGCATGTAGGTAACCTTTGCGCTATCTAAAACTGGAACCCACTTGGCATGAAATCAGTTCACAAAGATCATTTAAGAACTACTTCACATTGTTTAAAGAGAAACTACTCTTCAAATAATGTTAATTAAAACTTTGATTTAACTTTGATATTCACTGAAGAAAAGGACCTTCTGTCTCCTAGGTAATAACATCTTTGATCTGTCCGTTTAATGTAGAATCTTTGATGATTTAGGTTTTTTCTCCCCTGTGCTGTTTCAGTGAGCTATTCTCTTTTGGAAAAAATAAATGCATTTGTAGGTTGAAAGCAGAGTTGCAATTTTAGCTGGCGGGGGTGTCCCATTCAGAATGACCATCCTACCTCCCATCACTAGAGCCACTTTTTTTAATTCTTTCATTTAGACTAACCTTGTATCATCAGAGGTTGAAGCGCTAGGGCCAGATTCTGCTCTCCTTGACATAAGTGTAAATTGTGAAGAGCTCCACTGAAATCAATTGAATGTTTAATCAGTGTAATACACAGCATGATCTTGCCCAAAATATGTCTGATTGCTGTCTAGCCTCCTCACGATCCAATTGAGGGGTATAGATGCTCAGAGATGCAATCTAAATTTTTTCTTTGATGCTTTTTTACTGCCCAAGTAGATCATATGTTGAGGCACTCTTTTTACAATCTCTGCCTCTCCAAATAAACATAACATCTACCATACTGTATTGACTACAAAACAGGAGTGCTTTAGACTTGAACATATTGGGCCAGATCTTCATTTGATGTAAATCATTATACAACTACTTACACAAGCTGGGGCTCAGGTAAAACCAGTGGATGGTGGTGTGGAGGGGCACCAACACAGTGGGAGCTCTGGAATGGCACAACTGTCCTGGAGCTCCCCATTGGGCTGGCATCATGGCCCTGAAACCGCCCTACCCCACAAGGGGTGCAAGCAAGGAACAATCCCTGTGCTTAGGAGACTGCAAAGCCTGACGTTCTGGCTGGCCATGTATGGGAATGGGGTCAGATTTAAGGTAGGAAAGTTGCCCATCTTCCCCACCATTCCCATCCCTTAGCACATCTGCAGTTGATAACACATTTAAAGGACAACCCAGTGGTGTAAATTATAGTACAATTGGCACCACCATGGTCCCCATGGCATCAGCAAAGTGATATGTGCATCAACTGCATACAGAAAGGATGCTACCAAAGGAGCAGGGTTCATTGATCAGTGGGCATGGGCACAGGAATTCTAGCAAAGCAATAGCTCTACTATCGATAAGGTTTCGACCAGCTTTCTGTTTAAAACTTGACTTCTAAGTGCTCTAAAATCTGTATGGTTAAACGGATTGCCTTGAAATTTGGTGTGCCTCATGGGGCTGCGAGGTAAGGCCAGTGATCCAAATTTGGGACCATTTGATCAAGGGGTCCCAGGATACAGCTGCCAGGGGAAAAAAACAGCTTGCATTCTGACAAAGTTTTGTTGCTCACAGATAGAGATCAACCCAGGGATCAGATCATTGCCCCAGGGTCTCAAATGGCCAACAGTGCAAGGTACCTATGACAGCTAGAGCAATTTCCTGTAATATCTTTGTTGATCTTACTACATTAAATGTATGTATCATTGTGGGTCAGGGATTGTATGTAATTTCTCCCATAGAATTAAGAACTGGGGATGGGGGAAGGGGGAGTGCTTAGGCAAATTCACTCAGGTTGTAACATCCCCAGAGAAGTATCACTACCTGGAAAGGTTTCAGAGTAGCAGCCGTGTTAGTCTGTATCCGCAAAAAGAACAGGAGTACTTGTGGCACCTTAAAGACTAACAAATTTATTGAAGCATGAGCTTTCGTGAGCTACAGCTCACTTCTTCGGATGCATAGAATGGAACACACAGACAGGAGATATTTATACATACAGAGAACATGAAATGGTGGAAGTATGCATACCAACAGGAAGAGTCTAATCAATTGAGATGAGCTATCGTCAGCAGGAGGAAAAAAACTGTTTGAAGTGATAATTAAGATGGCCCATAGAAGGTGTGAGGAGAACTTAACGTGATATATGCCATCATGTGCCAGCAATGCCCCTCTGCCATGTACATTGGCCAAACTGGACAGTCTCTACGCAAAAGAATAAATGGACACAAATCTGACATCAGGAATCATAACATTCAAAAACCAGTGGGAGAACACTTCAACCTCTCTAACCACTCAGTGACAGACTTGAAGGTGGCAATTTTGCAACAAAAAAACTTCAAAAACAGACTCCAAAGAGAAACTGCTGAACTCGAATTAATATGCAAACTAGACACAATTACCTGTGGTCTAAACAAAGACTGGGAATGGTTGGGTCATTACATTAATTGAATCTATTTCCCTATGTTAAGTTCTCCTCACACCTTCTATGGGCCATCTTAATTATCACTTCAAACAGTTTTTTTCCTCCTGCTGACGATAGCTCATCTCAATTGATTAGACTCTTCCTGTTGGTATGCATACTTCCACCATTTCATGTTCTCTGTATGTATAAATATCTCCTGTCTGTGTGTTCCATTCTATGCATCCGAAGAAGTGAGCTGTAGCTCACGAAAGCTCATGCTTCAATAAATTTGTTAGTCTTTAAGGTGCCACAAGTACTACCTGGAAAGGCTCAGATATACCAGTTCAAACTGGATTCCCCAGAGACTAACAGACAAAGAAGGAAGTTTGGATAAATAGCCTGAGTTTAAACTGATACATGACCTTCTTTCTGATCCAGCAAATGGACAGGACCTTCTGTCCACAGGAGGCCTCAATCATTCCTGGGAGGTATTGGAAGGACTTTGGCCTACTGAGACCCCATAAGACTGATGGGTGACCTCTGGTAAGGTTTTGCATGCATGTAGGAACTCTTATTGTTTTTAATATGTTTTCTCTGTAATGCTTTCACCTTAAGAATAAATATACTTGCTTCTAAAAAGCGGTGTGGTAACGTATAACTGCTGGCAATTACATTATTTGTAGCCTTCAAAGAAAAAGCGAAGCACAGACGACAGCCTGGTTAAGCAGTTTGGCTTGCTGGGAATAACAAAGTGTAGGCAGGGAACTGTGCTGCCCAGAAAAAAAGCCCAGGCAGGAGGGAGAGAGCTGTGGGTCTCTACCCAAGAGAGATGATGGCTGAGGAGCCAGCGGCCTGGAGTGAGTGCCCTTAAGGGACCATGGAGGTGGGGGGAGAGGAGGATAAATTAAAATGTTCTTTGAAAAAGAGTTTGCTTCTTCAGCTAGGCACGCTAAGGCTTGTGGGTCCATTTGTAATCCTAATGGAGTACACTGAGTATATGCAGAGAGACAGGCTAACTATCTGGGAAATTATCACCATTAGAACTTGGATGGCTCTGAGGGGACTCCAACAATTATTAAAACTAAATAGCATCCCAGGTACTGTGAGGTTTGAATCCAGCTCCGGGCAGAAATCTCAAGTTTAAAAAAAAAAATAGGAATAATGCTCCAATCTGCCTCTGTCAAATGAGGATTCTTATTTGGGGAAATGTAATCTGAGTACAGCAGAATATTGAGAAGGTGCTAAAACTGTGTTTTGAAAAGAAAATAAACTACAACAAATGCTTGCTGGGAGGGGAGGGTACTTGGGGTGGGAGAGGAGGTGGACTAGAGGGAAAGGGACTAGGAGATATGGGGATGGGGAAAGGAGAGGGACTAACGAATGTAGGAGGGGAGGGGTGGAACAACAGGAATGGAGAAATGGGGGTGAGTGACAGGAGGACTGGGGAAGAGTAGGGACGAGGCACCTGTTCGACTCACATTCCCATCCATGTGTGTGCCAGGTTCTATGGGCCCCCCATGCACAGCTGTGTGACCTCCCCTTTCCCTGCCCCCTTCACGTGAGCCAGATTCTAGAGAGGACTTACCTATCTGGGTGGGTCTGAGCCCCTCTCCCTGACTCCCCTACGTGACCTGGGATCTGTAGGTCCCTGTCCCCAAGGTGTGTAAGCCTCTCCATACCCCTACCCATGTGTGTCCCAGGCTCTGAGGATCTCGTCCACCTCTGGGGGTCTGGATTTCCCCCCCCCCCCCCAATACACCATCTCGGTGCCCCTCACGTGAGCCAGGTTTGGTGGGGTTGCTGTTCTGAGGGATCTGAGCCCAACCCTCCAGGATTGCCCTGGGGTCTCCAGGAATTAAAGATTAATCTTTAATTAAAGATTATGTCATGGGATGAAACCTCCACAAATATGTCCAACCAAAATTGGCAACCCTATCCCTCCTTATGTGAGGTAGGATCTGGGGGGGGTCTCTCCCCGCCCCCCATGGTGCCTGAATTCTGCTCCCATATCTATGGCAGGCGCTGGGATATCCTGCCCCTCTATGGGATGTGACCCCCCCATCCCTATCCCCCCATGTGAGCCAGGCTCAGGGCAGTTTGCTGGGGGGGGGATCTGAGCCCCTCTCCCTACCCCTTCCGATGAGAGCCAGGCTCGGGGGGGGGGGTCTCCCCGTTGTGTCTGGGCCCCACTCCCTGTCCCCGTGCATACGCCAGGCTCTGGGGGGCCCTGCCCCTCTATGGGATGTGACACCACCCCGCAATCCCTCCCAGCCGCGTGTCGCGGGCCTCTTCCGCTTTGAAACCCCCCCGGCCCGCTGGAAGCGGCTCCAGGCCCGTGGGGCGGGCTGGGCTGAGCCACTCGCCTCCCGCTCCAGTCCGGCCGCAGAGACCCCTGGGCGGAAGTCTGGCCCTGCCCACCCCGCCAGCTCCCGGCCTGTGTGCGTGGCTGCCGGCCCGGCTTCCGGAGGCTTCTGCAGCAGGAGAGGGCGGGGATCGAGCGGGGCCTGCCCGCGGCCCAGGCCCGGCACCGCAATGGCCGGCGAGGTGAAGACCAAGCTGTCCAAGAACCTGCTGCGCATGAAGGTGAGCGGCGGCGGCTCGGCTCGGCTCGGCTCGGCTCGGCTGCCGGCGGGGGAGGCCGCTAGCGCGGGGCGCTGGGTGGGCCGCCGCTGGGAGCCCGGGCGGGTTGCGGGGCTGATCCGAGTGAGCGATGTCAGGTCGCGTGTGGGGCAGCCTACCCCCGGGGGAGGGGAGAGCTGGGGGTCTTGGGGCAGAGAGTGAGGGGGGTGTATGGGACGAGCTGCCCCTTGTGTATGGGGTGGGGTGGGGAGGGGGGTTATGGGGAGAGCTGGGAGCCCTGGGGCAGAGAGTGTGGGGGTGTATGGGGTGGGGAGTTATGGGGAGAGCTGGGAGCCCTGGGGCAGAGAGTGGGGGGGGTGTATGGGGTGGGGAGGGAATGGGGGTTATGGGGAGAGCTGGGGGTCCCGGGGCAGAGAGTGAGGGGGATGTATGGGGCGAGTTGCCTCTTGTGTATGGGGTGGGGAGGTGTCCCAGGTAGGGATGGGGGTTATGGCGTGAGCTGGGGCTTAGAGTGAGAGGGTTTGGGGTCGGGTGATGGGGGTGTATGGAGCAAGATGCCCCCTGGGGAGGGTTTGGCAGCAGCAGAGAATGGGGAGAGCTGGGGGCCCGGAGGGAGGAGTGAGGGGAGTTGGGATCAGGTGGGGGGCTTAGCGGTAAGCTGCCCCCCCTCCTAGAGAGGGATTGGGAGGTTCCCAGGTGGAGAGGTGATTGGGGGAGCCTACCCTGGTGGCAGAGCTGGGGCTGTGGGCTTAGGGAGCATGGTTTGGGGTTGGTGACCGGATGTCTTGATTTTATAGGGACAGTCCCGATTTTTTTTTAAGCTTTTTCTTACGTAGGCAACTATTACCCCCATCCCCTGTCCCAATTCTTCCTGCTTGCTATTTGGTCACCCTAGTGCCCCCTGGGTGGATTGTAGAGCTGTAAGGCAAAGGCCTGGCGTGTAGGGAATGAGTAGGGGGTGGTATTTAGGAGGCTTGGAGGGGAGGAAGGGCTTGTTGCACTGGAGTTTGGGGCTCATGGGAAGAGATCTGGGAGGATTCTGCACATGACATGAGACCTGTGGGGGAGACAAAGGGAAAGATTGCCCTCCCGTGTTTGGGGGCGGGGGTGGTCACAAGGGGTCGCAGACCCAGAAAAAGATTTTGTTTTAAATTGACCTAGGCCCCGAGGGACACACATTAAGCTCTGTTTTACCAAAACTACTGCTCCCGCATTATGATAACCCCTCTCCCCCCCCCCCCCCCACACACACACACTTCCCACTGTGAAAGGATTGGGGAGTCACAGAAAGGAGACCATTCCCAGGGGTGGTGCAGATGGGGAAGAATGCCTCTTCAGGGTAGCAGGGGTGATGACCTTGGCCGTGGGGAAGCTGAAGTAGTTAGGGCTCTCCAGAAGTGAGAGGATAGGGAGAAGGGCATTGGGATTGGGGGGCTGGCATGGAGGCTGAGGGTGAGGAGCTGAGGATTTGTGTGTCTGCCTAGGCATTTGTACGTTGCTGCTTGCTGTTGTACTTGGAAGTATGGGGGGAAGGGATAAAAGACTAAATGGGGCTAAGCGATATGGGTTGATGGGAAGCTGAGGGCATCTGGGGGCTTGGAAGGACATGGAGAAGAGCATGTTTGAAGGGTATGGAGGTGGGAGACTAAACACATGCAGAGCTAGGTCATAAGGTGGCTTTTGCAGTGTAAACAGGGAAGAGACATGGCATTATAACCAGCACCCCCTTCTCTGCTACAGGCTCTTCCAAACCCAGAACAGCCTGCTCGGACATAGGGCTTGAATCAAGGTGCTGTGTGCTGATTCTGGAATCAGGGCCCTTGTCCTGAGCCAGTGCAAAGGGACACATGTCATCAGGCTTGTAGGAGGCATAGACACCAGTGGTGTATATAAACTAAGGCAATGTATAAAATAAGCCACAGGGTGCTACGCTCATCTGTGTAGATAAAAATGTGTAAATACAGTATAAACCAAAAACCTATTATAAGAATTCTGTAGTAAATACATAGTCCGGGAAAACCCTTCATGAAAACAGTGGTCAAATAACATAATGAGGGATGAGATTTTGAGTGGATGGAAGGGGAGATGGACTCACAGTGTCTTCTACTGTTGCATGATTCAGGACTCAAACCTGGAGTCCTCATCTAGGTGGAAATTTGCCTGGTTCGGGATTGGATCCTGTACAGGAAATGAGGCCCTGGCTCAGCAAATTAATGGATGAGCCATAAGTCATGGGTAGAAAATACCTGGCAAGGGATTTGCATGTAGAAACCTAGTGTTAACCACAACGATCTAATATGGGTTTAAACACAAATGTCCTTGTCTGCACTAAAGGCAAAATTGTATTTTAATTTTATTAGTTAACATGTTTTCTACCACAGTACATTTTCGCCAGGATAAACAAGGCCACACTTTTAAAATTGCCTTGTCTTGTTGTCATTTCAAATTATGTTCCTCTTCGCCTCACTAACTGACTTTTAAATATTTCTTGTATGCATGTGACTATGTTGGTCCCAGGCTATTAAACAGACATGGTCTGGATGAGGTAATATCTTTTACTGGATCAACTTCTATTGGTGAGAGAGATGAGGTTTCAAGCTACACCTGAAGAAAAGCTTTGAAAGCGTCTCTCTCTCACCAGTAGAAGTTGGTCCAATAAAAGATATTACCTCACCCAGCTTGTCTCTTTACATTTTTCTTATTTGTTTTGGTTTGTAAGGTCATTTATGTCCTTGTTAAGAATTTTTAAAGATATATATCATTGACCCTTTAAGGAAAAGTTAGCATCAGGTAATTCTAGCTTCTCTTGCTCTCTTCATCAGTTCTCCAGCTTTCTCAGATGTTCATTGTTAGCGCTCTAGAAATATACTAAACAACAGGACACTGGCAATGATGGCATTGGAAGGTTTGGCTAAAAAAAATCCATAGTTCTTCTGTGGTAACTACTAAACTGATGACATTAAGTTCCACTTTGTAGTTGTACTACAAACACTAGAAAAAATCGCTGTGATAACCCCTGGTGAAATGGCATTTATAACGCTGTCTTGAGTACCACCGTATCTTCACTTGTAGCCAAACATCTAACTCCTTAGACTCCCATAAGAAGTCACTAGTGGTTTTATGAACTATAGGGTTCCTGTTGTTTTGATCCAGGAACATACTGTGAACGACCTTCCTTATTTCAACAAAATCTTGCATTAGCAAAACTGGGATTTCTTTGCTGAAAACAATCTGGAAATTCCTTTCTTCCCATGAGCTATCTGTGCTGGCCTCTTTATCATGATCATAAATGTTCAAACTCTTTTTCTTTATATCTTTAATTTAAAATACTCCCTTTGCTTGCCACATTTGGTTGACCTGGCTTGACTTGAAATATTTCCTAGCCTTAGATTTTGTTGTGCACTTAATTTTTCTGGCCAGGTCTCCTTTGACTGCTAGAAGAATATCCTATAACGGTGTTAACTTAGACCATTGTCGTCATCCCCCCTGTCCCCACTCTTTTCCCAACTCATAAATGTAGTAACATGAGAGAGGGATATTAATAAAGTACCGACCTAGCCATCGCCCTTGGAATTGTGAATCTAGCATCCAGTCCAAAGTGAAATTAGTCTCAGCTCAGTGGCTAATGGACTCTGGTTCATGTCGTGTAATGCAACACATAATTCACTAGAGTACACACTGGCATGATTGATGCTCTCTCTGTTTCTGCAGAACAACACAGAAGCCGAATCGCCATTAATTTTTAAAAAATATAAATATTCATTAAATATTTATAACTTAATATAGCAGAGCCTTCATGGCTTGCTCGCTTCGTTTTAGTTGTGCCGTTCCTTTTTTAGCTTGGTATTTGGGGCCATAGCCCTTCAAAGTACTAAGTGAAATGAGTTTTGCAATCTCAGTTCAATCCTCAGTTGTAGCAGAGTTCACTTTCCATAAAGGTAGCAGAATAATTAGCACAATTACAAGTCGCTGCTCACCAAAGGCTTAAATCTGTGTTACTATGGAGACTAAACTTTGACCCAAAGAAACACTCAGCATGTTTTATGTGCTTTGCAATTATTGCAATCTGTATTTTTTTAATCATTTTAAATGTAAGTGACCAGATATTTTTATTCAAGAGATCTCCTAGGTCATTTGTTTTTAGGAACGTAATCAATAAAAATGAACATTAATTGAATGCTTATAATAAAATTTCTCCCATTGAGATTCCAGTTTCCTTGATTAACATATTTTTCCACATAGAGTCCCTCATTTTACTCACTTCTGAGACAATCTAGATACTGTGATTTTAAATGGAAGGCTATGACTTGTTTTTGAAGTCTTTCAGAAAACCTCCATTTTATTTAGTTAAGAAACTCACACAGTATGGGTACATATAGCAGTAAAAATGGAAAATGAGAAATTAAGATGGCTTATCACTTTTCAGACTATGCTATAGAATTAATATATAAATTAAAAAAAATACACTTAATGTTTTCTATAGCCTGAAAAGTGATAAACCAGCCTTTAATTTCTGATTGTCCATTTCTATATATATTTGTATTGGGGTGAGGAAGTAGTGGCACATTCCAATTTCCATCCACAAGCCAAGCTCTGTCTACTTAGGACACCAAAATGATTTGTCACAGTAGATGGTGCAGATGTTTGAAATAGGGTCATGCATGCTCTGCTGTGCTTTGCTAAAATCTTCTCTGGTAAGGTTTGGATGTTCTCATGGCTAATGCCAGATAAAGGTGTAAGTGTGATAGGGATGTGCCTAAGAGCTTGTCTAAATACAGGTTGTACTGCTTTACCGGTGCAGTTAGAGGTACATCTGTCTCCCCTTCCCCTCCTCCTACTCCCCCCGCCCACTATGAATGCAATTATACTTAGGGCTCTACCAAATTCATGGCCATGAAAAATCTCCCTAGTGATATCTGGCTATTGCGGGGGGGGCAGGGCGAGGGGTGCCCCACTCGGGGTTCCTACCATGGGCTGGGGAGGGGCGGGACTTTCTCTTTCCCTGCAGCGGCCCCCACCCCTCCCCTCTGCGGCATGGGGAGGTTCCCGGAGTTGGGTCTAACCCAGCCCCGGGATTATCTCTTCCCCTGGCCCTCCTGGGACTAGCAGCAGGAGCCTGGCACATGGTAGGAGCTCCCGGTTGGGGTGCCCCCAGCCCTGCCGCTCCCCGGCTCCAAGCCCAGAACTTGAGGTTTAAGGGGGCCATGGGCTGGTGGGAGGGTGGAAGGGGACCACAGCACCCCCCAACCATGGGCCCTGGCCAGCCCTAACCCCCCACAAAAGTGATGACCCCCACATGTCCTGTGTTCTTCTCCCCCCCAACACACACGGTAGCTTTGTGACGCCCCCACGACACTCTTTTGAGTTGGGACCCACATGGTTACAACACATGAAATTTCAGATGTAAACATCTGAAACCAGGAAATTGACTATTTTTTAAATCCTATGACTGGGAAATTGACCAAAAAGGACTGTGAATTTGGTAGGGCCCTAAATATACTGGTATAAATGTGCTTATACCAATATAACTTATTCCCCTTCGGGAAGGGGAATAAGCTATAACAGTATAACTGCATTCACACCAGGGGTTGTATCGGTATTCCTGTTTATAAAAAAATCACATCCCCTAACAGACACATTTATACTAGTACAAAAGCTGTCTGTAGACCAGGCCTGAGGCCCCAACTCCAATCATGGTGATGTCAAACCCTAAGCATTAATTTAAAAAGAAATATTTATAGCCTTTCTAGTTGTGGAGAAGTGAACCTTCAACGTTCAGTCATGTTTGGTCACTGAAATAGTTAACATTGACTTTTAATTGTACTCAGTGGGCACTTGAGTTAACACTTCATGGAGATGAAATGTGCAGCTCACACTTCTTCAAGCTATTGTTCCAGTCTCTCTGTGAACTCCTCAAACAGCATTGCATTACGCCATATCTACACTACGGTCATAGTGTAGCCACTTCCTACAGTTTTCCCATTGCTGTAGTTAATCCACCTCTCTGAGTGGTATCTACACTAGGGGGTAGGTCAGCTTAACCATAGCACTCAGCAGTGTGAATATTTCTCACCCCTTAACAATGTAGCTAGGTCTACACTAAAAAAGTTAGGTTGACCCATTTATGTCTCTCATGGGTGTGAAAAATCCACGCCTGTGAACGATGTAGGTAAACCAACCTAATCCCTGGTGCAGAGAGCGCTAAATCGATGGAAAAATTCTTCCATCAGCCTAGCTACTGCTTCTCGGGAGGTAGATTAACTACAGCGACAGGAAAACCTCAGTGGTTTGAGCATTGGCCTGCTAAAGCCAGGGTTGTGAGTTCAATCCTTGAGGGGGCTATTTAGGGATCTGGGGCAAAAATCTGTCTGGGGATTGGTCCTGCTTTGAGCAGGGAATTGGACTATATGACCACCTGAGGTCCCTTCCAACCCTGATATTCTGTGGTTCTATGCTGTCGCTGTAGTGAGTGGCTATACTGAAGCACTCTAGAGGTGCAGATGCAGCTGTGCTGCTGCAATGGTTTAAGTATAGACATAGCCTAATTTTGAAGTGAAAACTAGGCCTAACATTCACATAAAGGCTCGCTTTGCAGCCTTGTGGGCTAGAGACTCACTTTATTTTTATTTTATTTTTAATGAAATCTGAGAATCTGGAGGACAAGGGGGCGCCCTCAAAAGAATAAAGTGAAAAAAACAAACGCTAACCTGGCCTAAGCCAGGTCCAGTTTGTCCCTTGTCCTCTTTATGTGGTGGCGTGTAACCATTTGGCATCTGGTATGCAGCAGCAGCTTTGAAATCGTTAAATTTTCCTCAGTCCTTTGCCAAACCTCCAGGAATTGCAGGATGGTAATATGCCAAGGAAGTCAAAACTATCTCAGGTATTACTGGAGTGCTGGTCACCTGGGTATGTAAGTGGTGATGCAACTGAATTGTAACATTGCAGTTGTTTCTGTCTGTACATTGGCAATTGCCCTAACATTGAGCTGACTTTTAAAAGAGTCAGGCAAAACTTCTGAACTTTTTTCATGAAATACTGCATGAACAATCAATGTCAGGCAACCTATTAAATAGTTGTAACTTACATACGGGAAAAAGAAACTTTATGCAGAAAAATCTTTGTGTGTGTTTCTTTCAGTTCATGCAAAGGGGATTGGATTCAGAAACCAAAAAACAACTAGAAGAGGAGGAAAAGAAGATAATCAGTGAAGAGCACTGGTATCTGGATTTACCAGAACTCAAGGAAAAGGAGTAAGTTTGTCATATTTTTGCATTATGTATATCGACTATCTGGGAGGCAAAGCAAAGTGTTGTGTATTAATCCTTTTCTGTACCAGAAATACCTCCAGAATAATAGTAACTCTTAGTGACCAGTAGACATTAGTAAAATAGTCAGATTGGTAGGTGTAGCATACTTATGCAGCATTTTATTCTAAGAAACCACTCCCAAGGTTTATAAATCCAGAGTTTGACCTACTTCCCGTTTTTTTCCCTTCATCTATATGTTTTCCTAGTATCAATGTAATTATTTTCTTTTTAGTGAACAGGTCATTTAATGCTGCTTTTGCTTTAAAAAAAAAAATGGCTGAAACCATGTAAATTAGGCCCCAATCTTGCAATCAAGTCCAAGAGAAAGAATCTGGCTTCAGCATGGAGCTCCACTGATTTTATTAAGGTTTCATGCGGGTACAGGAGTCAATCCATGAATATCCAGTTGCAGAATTCCTAATGGACATGCAACAAAAGGAAAATATCTTCTAGTAAGGGCACAAACTTCTGTTCCTGCCTTCTGAAGAGGTGCTATAAACAGTAAGAAAACTGTTTTAAAAATATGTTTATTTTGTCCTTTAAAAGAGGGAAATTTTTTTAACAAGAGGGAGTCTCTTCTTAACATCTGGAGTTCAGAGAATTAATTACATGTGATTAAAGTGAATACGGTTACAGATATTTAGTATTTTACATGTGCAGGGTGGGGATGAAGAAGTGGAACACTTCTGTAGTACACATATGTGATAATTCCTGAGGGCGGACTTCTTTTTGTTTCTTGTTTTGTTCATTAAAAGAGAAAAGAAAATCTTTGAAGAGAGAACCACATGGTTTTATTTCCTACCAGTCTCTACTAAGGCCAGCTCTACACTAGGAATTGGCTGGTATAAAAATGTCACCCAGGGGTGTGAGGTTTTGTGTGTTTGGTTTTTTTAGGGTTTTTGTTTGTGGTTTGTTTTTTTTTTGGTTGGATGGGTTTTTCAGGTGGGGGGGGCAACATTTTGTATAGCTGCAAACTTTTTCAAACATAGATTTGGCCTAAGACACTTAATTTTTTTGGTTTTGCTTTTTATTGCCTTCTGTTGTGACTGTTAAGACATGCTGTTCAGACAAATACTTGTTTTGTTTGTTGTGCAGGAGTTTTATAATAGAAGAGAGAAGCTTTATGCCATGTGAAGACCTACTTTATGGCAGAATGTCCTTTAAAGGGTTCAATCCAGAAATTGAGGTACTGTCAAATGTTCTACTTCTGTTAGGGTCATGGAGTGTATGTACCCCACATTGGCCCAGCAACCAATGGGTTAATACAGGCACTCCAACCACAGCTGATTGGAAGCCTCACAGCAGCTGGGAGGGTTAAAAGGGCTGGGAAGCAGATGGGTGGAGTGGCTACCAGAGGAGTGCGCAGGCTAGAGAAAGGAGCTCAGGCCAGCAAGCTACTAAGGAGCTGCCCTGAGGCAACAGCCCAGGAGGGGATGAAAGGACCAATAAGCTGGAGAGCCTGCAGAGACCCAGGGGAAGGTAGGAAGAAGCTCAGGGCACTGTCAGAGTTGAAGAGCCCTGATCCTGCTTACCTAACTTGAGGGCCCTGAGCTGGAACCCGGTGGAGTGGGTGGGGAGTGAAGAAAGAGTTTTCAGACCCCTGGGCACCAGGAATAGACTGACAGCCCCACTGGGGGCTGCACTACGCTTGGCCAGAGGGGGTAGCACCAATGCACCGCCTCCGTAACTAAGAAAAACTATAAATTGGAATTAGGTCTCAACGTGACTTCCATTGAAATCAAGAAGTGTCTTTCTGTTGACTTCAGTGAGAGTGAACTGAGCTTTATATACTTTGTAGCACAAAGTGGATTATTGCCTAAATGTGTCCAATCTTCGTGCTTCTAATTTGAGCTCCGCTAGGTAGGATGAAAATGGTAATTTTCCACCTCAACTCCCCTTCTTCCTCCTATTCAACATTCCTATTGCTATTCAGCAAAATCAGCTGCTCTTCTAACTGGATTGTTGATACACAGTCATAAATTCATGTGGTGATACGCTCTCTCTGTGCTCGCACTTGTTGTTTTCAACCTTTAGAAGTGGAGCTGTTTGATTGCAGGAATTTGAAAATAAATTAAAATGCAGGCAAAGCATATTGAAGGATTTTATGAAATGTTTGCAATTCTGTACTGAAAATACAACGTTGTGAGGAGTATTTACTCTTGATCACACTGCCTCAGTAAGAGCCTAGATACTGGATTAGTATTTAAGAGACTTGTTCCTGCTTCTGCCTTTCATTTGCTCTGTGACCTTGGTACAAGTCTCTTTACACCTCTGTGCTCGATTTATCCAGCTGTGAAAGGAGGTCCTAATAATTAAAATAAAAAAATAAAAATCCGTGGATGAAAAGTGGTATATTCACTTGTGTTGTGTATGTTTGATCATTTGAACAAATGGAGCCTTTCACCTCTGAGGTACTTTTACCCAGGTCCAAGAGAGATGAAATCTGTATGGCACTATGAAATGAGTCTTTCCAGTCCCAGATTGACACATGTCCATGTCGCACTCTAGCGTCCATTGGCACCCATGTTGTTTATCTCAGCTGAATTCCCATCCTCCACTGAGAGATGGCTCCAGATTAGCAATAAGACATACAAGCAGGTGATATGGAGGAGTTTGTGCTGTTGGCTGGTCTTCTGTCAATGCAGTGCTTTCTGCAGGCGCTGTCTATAAAATGTATTTCCACATTGTGATTCAAACCAAAATTTTGGAAATAAGAAGTGCTATTTCTGGTAAATATCTGGCTTTTTTCCCCCCATATGTCAATAGCTCAATAGTTGCATGATTCCTATACATTTTCCTCCCCTCAGAGAACAAAGCCTCCATGTTCTATGCACTGCTCAGCAAAACAACTGCCCCATCTCACTGCTCTCCCACCCTTCTTCCAGTCTGGATCTTTAGTCATCATATTGCTGCCTAATTTAGGGCCCAAACCTGCAAACTCTCAGCCCCGTTTCGTGGAAACTACTCATATGAATAAGGTCTTTCAGAATCGTGCCTTTATAATAAAAACTCTTTTGAGCAGAGGTGTCTTTTTAACTTCTGTTCAACGTCATACATGTCTATGGTGCTATAATAGTAACAACAACACTGCCATTAATCTGTGTCTCGCAGATAAATAACTGCCTAAGATGAAAAGTTACTGATGCTGAATTCAGATCTAATGTGATTTAGGGGGAATTATGATTACTGTCTCACCATGGTTGGCATTTTCACTGGCTTTTTTTTAATACAAGTAGTATTTTATTGTAAAGCTTTTCAGACATTCTTCCTGCTAAATAAACATTTTCAAGTAGTTTAGTTCCTAAATTTGACCCACCCTTAAGACCTGGGAATTATATACACTAGATTATATGTGACAGTGAAAAAACAGATCTGCTACATAACTTTTTTAAAAGATTTATCCACTGTTTTTGTGGAACCTGCAGTCAATAGTACATTGCCACTTAAGTGCCAACAATTGTAAAGAGTGCTAAGAAAACCTAGTCCCAGATTCCAGGCACCCATGCTGGTGTGCAAACAAAAAATAGGTTGTGTTTGTATTAGAACAATTTTAAGATGCAGGAAAACTATAAAACTCATTATTTGAAGTTTTGTAAGGGCTGGGTCATGAGCTGCTTTCAGGGCCATGTTGGGTTGTAGGGGGACCTCAGACACTCCCCTACACAAGCTATCTGAATCACTGTGCGGGTGGGGTAACAGAGGAGGAACTAAGCTCCACCAGGTACAGCACTGGTGCAAATCACCACCACTACCAGCCTGTGGAGCAAGGGGGAAGCAGCCAGTCACAGTTCATTCCCTTTTCTTCTCCCAGCAAAGCACGGCTGCGTGTTCCCTTTTATTCACAGTTCATGGTAAATCCATGATCTAGCCCTAAGTTTATACTACAAACATAGGAAAGCAGCTTCGGTTAAAACTCTGGGTTTTAAGAGTCCTGCTTGTCCATTTTTAAAAATGAGTTTCTTATCAGTAATATCTACATAATTGAAATTCTGTGAAAGAGTTAACTGTTAGACTGATTTCCCATTTCATTTTCAGAAGTTAATGATCCAAATGAACTCTAGGTACAAGAAAGAAGAAATTGAAGCAGATGACACTGCCGAGGCTGACGTATCAGATGAAGAAATGGCCAGAAGGTAATTTATGTTTTATGGCATAGTTAAAATTACCAAGATGATGTGTTGCTGCACTCTCATCAAAGTGTTTATAAAAGAGCAAACTTTTGTGTTGTGCACAAGATTTTTTTAAATAAGAATTTTGAAGATTGTGTTCAGTGGAATAGCTTCATTACGTCCTGGGGAAATAACTTGGGGCCATTTTCTACCCTCTGCTACACCTTTGTACTCTCTACTCTGTCACTCTGTACCACACTGTGTGACAGAAGGCAAAACTGGCCCCTTAATACGTTGATATCTTGATACAGGCAGTAGCTGTGTCTCTTACAGGGTGCTGTAAGAGGAGTGACATTGGCAGTCCTCTGTTGCACCACAGATTCGTATTGCTGATAGGATTTATGACTTGCTGTGCACGAGTTTGCTTTGATTTTATGAATAATAGTGATTTGTGTTTTAATTTAAATATCTTAACAGATATGAAACCTTAGTGGGAACTATTGGGAAGAAATTCTTGAAAAAGAGAGACCAGCGTGTGCTACAGGATGAAGATGAGAACAGTAACATGAGACCTAGCAAAGCTAAGAAAATGTTCTTAAAACCCCAGGATTGATGTGAACTGCACAATTGAAGCTAATAGAAATGTTATCTACAGGGTAGAGTAACATGAACTGGGCAGTGTTTATTTTCCACCAAATAATGTGAGATATGTTTGTAAATCTAAATCTATTCTGACTGAAATTTCTGCCGTCCACATGACAAACGTACTTTCAAAGTGGATGCATATATAATGGATGTCGTACATCCTTTCCCGTCTGAGCAAATTGTACTGACCATGGGGCTCTAAGCCAATTAGCTGTGTAAATGTTGTGCATAAGTAAGATGGCTTTCCCGTGTGTTTGAGAGCAACAGTCTTTACATTTTATGATGGTAATTGAATGCAAGTATTTCAACTAAAGATGAGCTATGGCCAATCTTATAAAGTAATTCTGCTTTCAGTGCTTTTTTTACTGTATAAATTGAAACCCCTTATACTTTTTAAATTGAAAGAAATAGTCTGCAGAAACTTACATGTTTCTTTAACAAATCTAAAAATAAGTTGAAAAAGGAACAGAGATTAAATCCGTTTAGTTGAATTTTATTTTTTTTATAAAATCTATTTAAAGAGAGGTTTTTGTAATAGAAGCATTTTTTTTTCTAGAATAAGCTAAATATTTATATTGGGTGATGTTTTCACCTTGACACTTATAAATCATGATCTGCTCAGTCTCTCACCTCCAAAAAAAATGTTTGATGTTCGTTTGGTTGTGGTTTTCTTTTCTGGCAAAAATTTTCCAATCTTATAAACAAGCTCTGTGATAGCAGGATAATGACCGCTTCAGAAACACATCTTAAAGCTGAATAAAAACTTTTAAAAGACTTTTCTGTCTGATTATTGTGGTTCAGGTAATGTAATATAAACATGGAGACTTAATATAGCCTGTGAGATGTTTAGTGCATTGTTTGATAGTGTTTAGATTCAGGCCCAGATTTTTAAATGTATTTAGACATTAATGCAGTCAACATTGCAATACCAACTGATTTAGGAGCCTAAATCTAATTTTCAAAAGGGCTTTAGAGATTGACAGTCAATGGGATTTAGGCTCCTAAATGCCTACATCCCTTTTGAGAATGAAATTTAGGATCCTAAATCAATTAAGCATTTCAACTCCGAGCACAGCAACACCTCAATACCTTTAAAAAACTGGGCCTTAAGCACATGCCCCAAAATATTAGTTGAGTTGAAATGCCTTTTCTAGTTAGAAAGTAATGAAGCAGTTTAAAGCATTGTTGCACAGAGGCAGTACTGGCCTTCCATCAATTGGTGCTCTGGGCATGTTGAAATTTGTTGTCAGCATGTGTCTGATCTAAAATTATAGCAGTTTTCTGTATCCTAACCTTAAGCAAGAAATATGCTCTCTGTTATATTATTTCCCTGGCTAGTTGTCCAGGATGCTGGCTCTCTCGAGAAAGGAGGGATTTGGAGGAGTTTGCTAAATTGAAGCAAGTAGTGGCAGTTCCATCACAGACATGAGTCGTTTTTTTTTTCTTTTCTTTTTGGAACAGCTCAGTGAAGCAAGACACGAAACTCAATTATATAAAGTAAGAGGCTGTACCTCTACAGTAGTTTGCATGTATGATATATGGACTATAATCCATATATCAAAAGCACCTCGTTAGATATTCAAGATGGATCACACATGGAAAGAGAAATACACTTTTAACCTAGTAAGGGAGCTTCATAAAGGTGGAAAGTCTATGATTCATGATCTCATATAGGTTTTCAGAGCTAATTAAATGCTACTGGTTCAATTACTTAAAACTTGACTATATATAATCGTCAATTGAACAAAAGTTAATGATCACAAGACATTTTTCTTCCCAAATGTGACCTGAACTACAAAGTGATTTATTGTTGCTCATCACAAGAAAAACTCAGAATATATCCCATTATTCTTTCTTGCTTATTACTAGGAAATGACTACCCTGTTATATGAATAAATTTCTTTGGTGATGGCAGGATTTCTGAATAATAGTGCTAGGTATTTGGGGGAAACTATATTCTAGTAAGACACTAGTGACCACTAGATGTCACTAAAATTTTGCTTGGGCTTCAGGATTCTTGAACTGATGACATTCTGTTGCTTTCACATAATCTTTTCTGATAGTTCCTTTGATTGAATAATTATTTGAGGCATGCATATAACAAAAAGAGCATTAAACTTTACACAGAGGCTTCTCTGCGCAGAGAATGTATGCAGAGAGGACATCTGTGTCCTCCATTCCAAGGCAGAATAGCTGCATGTGATTGGGAGAAAAACAAAAACATCTCTGTAGTCAGATATGTCTGAGTCCTGGAGTGTACTCTGCATTGCATGTGTTTGTGTGGAAGGTTTTGAAGGTGAAGTGACATGAATTTCAACAGCTTCACAGAAAATTTACGTTCTGTTACTGGAGAGTTATAAGAAAATGCGTAACCCTGCTACAATTATTAGGAGTGTATAATCTTTAAAGGTTGGTGCCCTACTGGCCAGAAGTTTGATTGAACAGCTTTTGATGATGGCTAGCTGAACTCTTCAAATGCAACTTTAATAGCAGCTGCTGAGGTTAGGGCAACCTACTTATTCACTCAGCTATCTTGGAGCATCAACTGTATTGTAGAATCAGCAAAATATGAGTGCCTAGTAGGAGTTGCAAAAGTGCCTAGATTCTTGTGAAAATCCCAGTAGGTATCTCTCTGGTGCCTATCTGCATCTTTAAGTGCCTAGATATCTTTAAAAATCTGACCCTAGGCTCCCAAGTCATCTAGGTGTGTTACAGAATTTCTCTATACATCGTTCCTTACTATAACTAGACCACTATGGAGGCTTAAGTGTAGACGCGAAATGTTCATGATGCAAATCTACATTTAACCAAGCATTCTTGCCTTTGTTACAAACAAAAATAGACCCATTGTTGTGGACAGTTTTGTTAAGCTGCCATTTTTAAAGCATAAATGGACCTGTTTCTCAATCAAAAAGGACCCCTTTTCGATTGAAGATTTAATTTGGATTTTAGAATGAGCATTTTTGGTTTGGAAGTAGCTGTTTTCTCAAGCTTGCAAATAAAGCAAAGTTTGGAGGAGGGAGGTGCATAAAACAGAATTGTTTGTGGTGTGAAATGAATAATGTGTGGATTTGGCACAACTCTAACCAAGAATGAGACCAAGGGGTGATGGCTGCAGTCTACTGCAGCTGGCATTCATGTGCTTGTTGAGAGCTCATAGCAGTAAGAATAGTTTAAACTTTTTGTCTTCAGACATCTAGAACTATTTGTCCTGTCCTCTTTGAGAATGACCTTTTAGGTCCAGATTCATCAGTCTAATACTGCATTGCACGAGGAAAGCCCATATTATTAGCCATCATCACTCTTCCTGAAGTGTCCTATTTGAGGTACACTGGCTGAGGAGCCAGAGAAGGAATTCAGGAAAACTACAAAATTAGTTGGCAAGTCCTCAGTTTCTTCTGCTGCTTAGTGTTGTTAACAAAGAAACTGAGGCAGGAAACTAGATTTTGTTTTTATTCACCCTCTGTTTAGATGCGCTAGTCAGTCAGCGCATCCAGCATTGTTGAGAATGGATTAACAGCTTATCTAGCATGCTGTGAATAATTAAATTGTACTTATCGGGAGCCAATAATATAATAGAAAATAAGCCAGCCTATGGTTTTTATCTTTTTTTTTTTCCCCCCCCGAAGAGGCATTAAAACTTGGTGGTTTCCTTTTATGTTTGCTAGCTGTTTCCTACGCAGTTTGATGAAATGAAACTTGAAAGAGAAAATCTCTCCAAAATGATTAACTGAAATGATTTGTCTGCAATAATAATGCAACAATTGAGCTAGTTCTCTCTGTGGTGCCAGTTGGGTTGAAATTTTTACCACTGCTATAGTTGCCAATGCTGGGAATAGATAAGAACTGCACAACTTCCCTTCCCTTCTTCCTAGCTTGTCTCTTTTGATCTAATTGATGTTGGACCTTAAAAGCCATAGGGGCAGAGTCTAGCTGAAGTGAGTGCTCGTCCTGTATCTTACCTCCACTGATCCAAGAACTGATTAAACTTTGTTCCTTGTTGTTTTTTTAATTGCTTTTTCCAATGGTGAAATGAAGCTTGAACTGGTTTTCTCCTGTTACTCATAGTTCTTTTCTGAAAGACACTCCACATACAATTGTTAATGGATGGTATTTTCCTTTAGGCTTTGAGTATATGTAATGGGCAGTTAGGCTGAGATTATTCAGAGCCATCTATGGGATTTGAACACCCAGCTCCCATTAATTTTACAATTATTCAGATCTCAGCCTGAAAGCAAAGTTGTCTTGTCTTCCTGTAAATCAAGATACCGTGCTTGCCTAATTCCAGATACATTTTGAACGTGCTGGGATATGGTTTTAGCAGTGTTGGTGCCATGTGACTTGCAACAGGCTGCAGCTAAAACGCTGCACAATAGTTTGGAGTCTCATTAAACTAGCCTGAAAGAGAGATGGTTCACTTTAACTTTAAAATGTATTGCAAGGGAAAGGTGTCGGCTGAATTGCCCTGTAGACGTAAGGTCCCGTGTTTATCAGCATAACAGGAGTATAAATCTCTCCTATGCCTCCTGCCGGATCCTTTTAGGAATTAATCATTCCTTTCCCTTTCCCTGTGGGAAGGCACCTATCACAAGGCCTCCCTAATGGTATGGGGCTGTGGTTTGGTGACTCTTATATTTAATACCATTCTTAGGCCTAGTTATCTGTCTTTCAAGAGGTTTGCAGTATAGTGTTCACAGCTAAATAACTACTGTATTTATCAACTCTGAGAGAATTTGCCAGGCTGAAAAAACGATCTTTAGCAGGTGTAAATCAGCAGAGCTCCATTTGACCTGACACTGTAAAGCCCAGACCTGGTAATAATTGTCAAGTCTGGGGAAAAATCTCTGTGGGAGAGTTGTTATAAATGACCGTGCAGAGGGTGGGAGGGTTGAGGGCTGACCCATATGGAGCTCTACAGGGAATAGGCCCTTAGTAGACAGCAGGAGCAGTTAGGTGGCAGCAGAAGCAGAGGTGCCTATGGAAGCGACACAGGAGGATGGAATAACCAGGATGTCAAAGGCTACATTGAAGCCAACCAGAGAAGGAGCTATCATCAGCATAAAGGAGGCTACGTAGAAGAGAAGGGTTTCTGTGCTATGGATTGTGAGCACCAGATGAAAATTCCTCCCAGCTAAAGAGAAAGTGGTGAGTTTTATTTGAAACACTTAGTACTTATCTGATATTTGGGGAATAAAAACTTAATTACAATTGATACAAAGACTGTTGTTTTCATTGATTTTTAATATATTTTTGTATTTCATGAGAGTTTTGCAGAAATCATGTTAGAACAAGGAAGCTATCCACTGAAAAGAAAATGTCTTGATTCTCTTCTTTAACCTGCTATTGTTAAAAGCAGCATGTAAGATTATCATCAGGAAAAACGACTAGAGAATTATTTTTCTCAGTGGTCTACTCTGTTAACTTTGTTTTGACACTGTTTCCCCTGCACAGTCAATTTCTCTGTTTTTATGGGTCTTTCACATAGCAACATGACAGAGAGAAACATTTTTAGAAGAGGAAACTGCAATTGCAAAACCACAGATATTAGAAGAGGGGACTCATTAGTTAGACAAGGAGTTTCTTTAAATAGACTTGATTCAGTTGGATGCTTTTTATGCTCGTCACCTTGATAACATTCCCAGTTGTATCTGTCATTAAGGAATTTCAATTTGTGGCCATGTGGAATGGAAGTGGGCACAATAGAGAAACAAGTTTGGGCACCATATTACAATTTATCCTTTAGACAGGATGTGAATTAGTACCACTGCAAAAGCATCCTAAGAAAAATGTGGACATACTAAACGTAATTAACATGTGTGGTTCGTTGTAGTAATCACAGAGAGAAATTGGATAATACTTTGCACTTGTAAGTCCTGGGGACCTACGGTGCCCTACATACATGGATGAATTATTCCTCCTAACACACCCTGGAGGTGGGGAAGTATATTATCCCCATTTTACAGATGGGGAAATGGAGTTGAGTGCTTGGTACTTCTAAATCCACAGTTCAGACCTAAATAAGTGGTCTGATCTTCAGGTGTCTAAATTTAAGCAGCCAGGTTTGGAAATTTCAGCCAATGTGATTTCCCTAATGGTCACAGAGCATATATATGTCAGTAGCAGAGAAACTCCAGTAGTCCTCTCCCAGTTGTGTTCTTACGCCACTAGAAAACTTTTCCTCCCTGGACCACACATCCTCTCAGGTCTTCATCCAGCCTCAAACCAGTCTCTAAATTTGTGCCCACAAAAGTGTGGGGGGCTTCATTTATTCTCTCAGTGGTAACTAATCAACATGGACTCTGAAGTGCCTGTTTTTCTGAACTTGAGTTCTCATTTTAACCTAGTATTAACGGATTTTAGGTCATTTATTGAATGTCATATTAAACAGACCGTGAAAGATGCTGCAATTGCATAGAATTATTGTATGTTTTATGCACTACACTAAATCACGTACAATCCTTTGAGGTTAATTGAGACAAATTTTCTCTCTAATGTTATGCTGAATTTATCTTTCAGTGTCTCCTCCACCTCTTCATCTTTAAGAGTAGTGAATTCTACCAGATCTGTGTTGTCCTTGTAGTTGTAAGTTGTCTCAATGAGTGTCCACCCAATTAAAGCTCGAAACCCATCAGTGGCTGCAGATTGACTTCTTTGTAAACAGGGAATCTGGAGATGTCTGAAGATATGTACACTGGAACTGGAAATCTCTGATTGTTCGTGGCTCAAGACTGAACAAGTAAATTTTCCTGCACTCACTCCTTTCCAGAAGATCAGAATTAGAGAAGCTTTGGTTGGGAACGTATTGTTTCCTCCTTATTTTCTCAAAGTACCAAGTCCCATTGTTTTCTGTGAAGCGAAAGATGCCAGGAGTCTGAGGCTGATCTTTCCCAGAAATAAGTTCCATTGGTTGCCAAATTTGATAGGATACACCAAAGCCTCCATCCAGGATATAGGTTCTATCATCAATATCCACCTTTAGCAGAAGGTGGGTCATGTGGGAAGCATATGTGTTTTGATGCAGGTTGTATATATATGCTCCTAAAAGAGTGGTGTCATATCCCAGTGTTTTCAGCACCCAACATAAAAGTTGGTTGTGTTCCATGCACCATCCACCACACTTCTTCCTTACAATTTTGTTGTAAACCTGGTCTAAATCCAAGGTAATGATTTCCCCACAATGGATGCTGAGATTTTCAAATGGAACAGCTCGGATATGGTGCTGGAAGATTGCAGTTAAGGTTTCCAAATCATGTTTTTCATGGGAGCCTTTGTATCCAATTCTTGCTAAATATTCTTCGATGTACATATTGCCTGTAAAGGAAGTAATATTAACAAAAAGTTCATTATTTATGATGATGTGAAGGGATTTCTTGTTGAGTCCAGCTAGCACAGATGCTATGATCTACTGAACCCCAACAGAGTAGTATTGAAAAGAAAACCGATTCTTGTAGAAGAGAAAGGCAGGAGTAATGATAGGGCATGGATGTTGGGATCTGGGTTTTTTGGTCCAGGGCCATCTCTTGACAAGGATGGACACCATAGAGCAATTACCCCCTTGTGTGCACAAGCGTATGTAAGGAAGATTTTTGGTATCTACATTAGGTCAGTGTGATACCAAGACTCAGTCAAAATAGGACAAAATTAAGAAACGTTAACTGTTTTTTGAATAAGACAGTTGTCATGTCCATATTCTCATCTGAAGAAATGATGAAGGAAGCAGTGTTATCTAGTGGTTAGAGCAGGCACTTGGGAGTCAAGAGTCCTGGGTTCTGTTCTTGAGTCTGTGTCTGAGATCATAAGTAATCCACTCATTTTCTGTATGCCTCAGTTTCCTCATCTGTAAAACGAGGAAAATAATATTCCCTGCACATTGGTAAAGCACTTGGAGATTATTGGATTAGAGGCATCATAGAAGTGTCAAGTCTTGTTATAAATTCAGACCGTCAGATGATTAACTGAACCGCTGATTTTTTTGAGAGTCACAAATCACTAAGCTCTAATCCTGTCTAGTTTCATACAGTCGTGACACTTTGGTGTTGGAATTAGGATTCTCAGAAGAGGCAGGTAAACTCCCAAAAAGACTAAGACCATAGCCTCTGTTCTCAGCCGTGCTCTCTCTCACCTAGGTGCAGATGAAGCGGGTAGTGGGCTGTTTGCAGCTGTCTGATACTGGAATGCTGTGAGATATGCCTAGCTCCACTAGCCAGGAATTGCTGGAGCACAGCACAGTGCAGTCATGTTCTTTCCCCAAACTGGAAACGCTCACCACACAACCTCTGTGATAACAGCAACAAGAGGTGGTATAGGAACCCATTACCTGGTTTGTTGGCACCCAAGGATTCCCCTACACCAGAAAAATCCTCCGCTGGGGAGAACTGGTCCATATCTGGCCCTTTGAACCAGGCTTTCTCAATCCTACTAGGCACCCCCAGCTGGCATACAAAAGATCTGGACCAGTTCCATTATGTCTTTTGTGCACATGAAAAGGGAGCAAGATTCAGCCTATACCAAGCAAGCAAGTTGGAACAGCCCAAATATCTGCTCACTGTCAGCATTTCTGCATAGGAATTATTCAGCTTGTTTTCCTGCCTTGCTGTGCAGCTGAGAAGTCATGCATTGAAATGTTCTGACTCTTCTCAATGGCTTGCTGCAGTCCCAACATTCCAAGAGGGAGAGACAGCAAGTGTCTGTATGTTGCTCCGTTTGAAAGTGGGACCTGTGCACAAAATGCTTTGAAGGTTTTCTTACCGCCTGTCCCCTTCCTAGGAACACAAACTATTTCGAGCTCTCCATGTTGCTTCAAATGTTTGATTTCTTGACAACTCGTAAACCTACCTTGAAATATTTCTGTGTACACAATGGGAGCTCTATGGTAAGCTGATGTTTAGACTGTTAGTACCATTCTGTCAACTCAGGGAATCAATCTACTGCATTGAGATAAACTCATCAGGGAGCTGCTGAGTGTTTACTGCCAGATGAAATTTCTCAGGATGAATCATAAAATGGTTTTCAGTGACAGATTCATGCTATGCGTGGTATAGGCAACACATGCTGTCCAAAGTTAGTAGAGAGTTCCAGCATTAGCAATGTGATGCAATCAACCTCGGCTGAAAGGAGTTTAGTGTTCGGGTACGTTTAAATAACACCAGAAAATGGCCAAGAAAAGGATCGTGAGAGCAGCTGCTGTGAAAACTCTCAGAACCTACTAGAGTTGGAATGGTTTACAACATATGTTCTGCTTTCTGCAGTAGGGGCACCTTTGACTGTCCAGTGGAGACGTAACTATCCTACTCAATCAATTTCTGATCATTAAATACTGAAAACAGGTCACACCAATATAAAGTAGACCCTCTGGGTAATGTAAGACCTCTCTGCAGCTCCATGATGTAATTGAACTGCATAAACTCTTAGGAGGAGCAGGCTACAGTTATTTTGAGTCGTGGAACTAGTAGAATGTTTTGGATGAAAACCAGAATATTTGAGAGATGATTTCACAGCTCTATTGACCACCATTAAACAGAGAAAATAATCAACAAAAGAAATCTTGAGGCCTGTCAGAAGTCTAGGAATGCCGATGCACATGCAAAAATGTGTGGGCATTGATGCACTATGTTTGCACATTAAGTTACCATGACTGTACGCACTATCACAGTAAATCCATTTGCAAATGATCCACCATGCATCTAACTATTATTAACCCAGTGTTCCCAGAAAATGGACCATTTTGCAGTAAGGAAAGCAAAGTCTGATAACTTCATTTTTTTTAAAGTTATTTTTAAAAGGTTGTCGTGAATTCTTACCCCCTTTTAATATGAACTCTGTTATTGGCTAGTTTATTTGTCTTTGCTTCCTTTATTAAGAATCTACTGCATATGCAAAATTAAAAAATAACAAAAGAATTAATAATTTCTGGGAACAGGCTGTAGAATCTGGAATATCCGAGTTTAGATGAATAGGTGTGGTGCTATAAATAAGAGAGAAAAAGCCAATACATATTTCTGTTATGGTTTTGCCACTTTTGAGAGATGGCATTAAACCAATGTGGCTGTGTTTTGTTTCCATTTCTACACCATTTTTCATACGCCATTTTCTACAAACCTTAGTCCTATGGACGTTTGGACTGCATGTTTCTCCAGGACCTTAAGTGTACAGAAAGAATTTGGTTTTAAAAAGGAGCTTACCTGTAAAAACGACCCAGCAACAATTGTATCAGGTTTCGTACCCCTTTGGGGTTTTTGTTTGTTTTTGGATCGGTAAATCAGGAATAGCCACGGATTGCAAGTCTTCCCCTCTACAAGCTTCTTTTTCTAACTAAAACGCATCTGCTCAGGTCTGTTCAGTACTAGATCTTAAAATCCAAGAGAGGGCAGAGTCCATGAAATGAGTGCACATATTTGGATTTCATTGATCCTTGAGCTGATTAAACTTTGTATCTTCCTTTTAAGAGATGTTTTTTTCCCCACTGGTTGAAACCAGAATGAACTAGATTTTCAGTCTCTCTCTTCCCCCCTCCCCAAATTCCATAGAGATTCTTCAGTAACTGGATGATGTATTTTCTCTTGAACAGCAAACAATAACCATTGGCATTAGAGAAGACTGGCTTTCCTTTCTTCTTAGTAAACTGAGTATGTTGTTCAGGTGTTGCAGGTTCCATTTTCAATGGACCAAGTACATAGAACCATTCTTCACTAACAGAAGTTCTTTTTTTTTGGATGTTTTTAAAACTTTCATTGCACTGACTGGATGTTTTATAGATAAACAGTGAATACCATGACAAATACATCTTAAACACAATTTTATGTATATATGAGGAAAAAAAAGTAGTTTATTTCAATAATAATACTTGGCACTTTCCATGGCCAAAGTGTTGTAGAGACCTTAATTAATTCTACCTCTGTGGAACAGGTATTATTGCCATTTTACAGAAGGAGAAAGTGAGGCAAAAAGACTGAGTGCTTCATCCTGCACAATGCAGGGCATGTTGGCCCTGATCCACTTAAGTATGTGCTTAGCATTAAGCACATGAACAGTCCCATTGACGCCAAGCGCTTAAAGTTAAGCATATGGTGGAGTGCTGTGCTGGATCAGGGCTATCAGCACCTTGCCACGATCAAGCCCTAAGTGATTTGTCAAAGGCTACACAGTGCCTCATTGGCAAAGCAGGAATTAGAACTCAGGAAAACTTTCGTTCCATGCTGTTTGTCAAAGGTCCCAAATCTGCCTAGAACACTGAGACCTGACCAAGTGTGTAGCAGAGCCCAGGAAAGAATCTGGTTCTTGCAACCCCAAAGATACTGCATGGGGTTGCAATATCTGTTACACCCCCCCCCCATTATACAATCCCAGCTAAGCCCACAATACTACATAAACTTAATGTATTTCAAGAGTATTGCAAGAAATGTCCATGTCTGCCCATTTTATAGCTGGGTGAAAATTAGGCATAAAGAGGTGAAGGGTCACATTTTCAAAGGTGGCATCTAATTTTGATTGCCTCCATTTTAGATACCATGTGCCTGATTTTTCAGGAGCATCCTGAGCTCCTGTTTCCTTCTTTACAGTTGTAGGTACTCAAAGACTTAAAAAATCAGGCCCTTGGCATTGAAAGTTGGGCACCTGAAATTACAGGGCATTTTTGAAAATGTGACCCGATGTAAATTGCCCACCATTTCTGATAAGGAAATGGAATTCAAGACTTACAACTAGTTTTCAGTGTCATTTAATCACCTCCTACACTCTGGTGTGTTCTAACTAAGTCATAACCTCTCCTGGGTGTTGTTGTGGACTGCTGAAGAAAGACATCTGCTCAGCTATCAATTACAGTCTGTTCAAGGACGTGGATAATTTGTAAAAATGTACTAAGAAGGAGATGGAGAATTATACTGAAAATATTAGGACTTTTGTGATACAGCCTCACCTTTAATTCTGCACTAGAGTTTGGCCACCCACTTAAAAAAAAAAAAAAAAGGAATACTAGAATTAAAACAAGATCCAGAGAAGAGGAACAAAAATAATAGAAATATAAGGCAATTTCCATATTAAGAGATTAAAAGGATTAGGAGGATTTGGTTCGAAAAGGGGAAGAAGATTAAGAAAAGACATGATACCAGTACATTAAAATTAGTTAATGGTATAGTTACGTTTATTGTGAATTTATTTGCTCAAGTTGGCAGTCAGTTTAACATTTTTAATGTTAATTTTATGGAAGGTTTTACCTTGAGATTGTAAAAGCTCTATCTAGCATAGTTGTTTTGAATTAGATAATATCCACTGTGACAGACTGACAATATCCTGCACAAAGCCTTATGGAATTAAGATAAGTTTTATTGAGTGAAGTAAAATTTTACTAAATTAGCACCTGTGCGGTACATTGTATTAAAATGTGACTGTGTATGTGGTGTTGTATATACCTTCTCTGACAGGGAGTGGGGATGCCAATGAACATCCCCCATTATCAGCCTTTGAAGCTTCTTCCCCTGCCCCAATGAAAAATGCATATACTCTGAATACTCCAGACACCGAGAGAAAATATTTTGATACAAAAGCCTAGGATTTAACCTGAGTCAGGGCTTTCTTCCTGACAGGCCAAATGGACAAGACTCCTGGTCCACACAGGACCCCAATCCTTAGGGGAGGATTGGAAGGACTGAGGCCATAAGACTGGGTGGTGGTCTGAGCTGCACTGTGATGAACCTGTAACCCCAAGGCTGCGCCTAGGGTGGGGGAGTTCAAGTACTTATCCTGCCAGCACCCATGTGAGAGTTGGGATGAACTCTGGTAAGCTTTTTAGCATGCGCGCAGGTTCTTTTATTGTTTTTGTATGTTCTCTCTGTAATGCTCTTTACCTTCAGACTAAAGTAGGCTTGCTTAGAAAACTGTGTGGTACTTATATCTGTAGCAATCACTCTCAGTCTCTGAAGAGAAAGCGAGCAGCTCTGTTGAGGCAGACTTGGAAATACCCAGGGCCTCTGTGTCCTCTAGAGAGGCATTGTTGAGCAGTTGAGAGATTTTCAGAAAAGAAACAACTCTAAGCCCCCACTGCCTTTTTTTTTAGATTTACGCAACCCTGGGTTAGTTCCTAACCCCATTACACCCCATCTTCGACCGTCACTTCTTAATTGTTCATTTACCTGAGCAACGTCTTTTCTGTTCACCTTGTCCACCAGTGACTCCCATGAGCCGTGGTCACCTCCCTCCTCTACGGGGTGGACAATGAGAGGCCCTCATGCTCATCAGTCTTCCTCATGAGCGGTTGGTTTTGACGTCCATGTGAAGTTCCAGGCTTTTAACCCATCAGTGATCTAGAGGCTGCTTTCTAAACAGGGAATCTGGAGATGCCTGAGTGTGCATGTTTAGCTGTTGAAAATAATTTATAGTCTGTAGCAGTGAATGAATGTTTTCCTGACCTCTTTTGCTTCCAGATTATCGAGTTAGAGAAGCTTTGGTTGGGACTGTATTGCTTCCTTTGGATTTTCTCAAACTACTAGATCCCACTCTCTTCTGTGAAGTGAAAGATGACAGGAGTCTTAGGCTAGTCCTTCGCAGAAAGCAGCACCATTTGCTGTCACATTTGACAGCAAGCACCAAAGCCACCATCAACTATATAGGATTTGCAACCAAAAGCCACCTTCAGCAGAATGATTCATGTGAGGAGTATATATTTGTTCTGTTAGATCATGAGTGTTTCCTCCAAGGATAGAATCAACCGTGAAAGACCCAAAACAAAAGCTGATTATTTTCCATGCACCATCCACCACATTTCTTGCTCACAGTCTTCTTGTAAATAGGTTCTATATCCAACTTGATGATTTCTCCACAGCGTATGCTGAGATTTTCGAATGGAACAGCTCAAATATAGTGCTAAAAAATTGCAGTTAAGGTTTCCAAGTCCACTTTTTTGTAGGAACCTTCTTAGGAAATTCTTGTGAAATATTCTCTGATGTTCATTTTTCCTGCACAAAGAGAGCGAAACCACTTGTTATAGTTGTGCTGATCTCAAGGGATTCACCCCTGTTTTTGTAACACTGGTTGCCTGACCTGCAAATTTCCCCTTTACCCTTGACTGTAGTGTTTTGAAAGAAAGCTAAGCCCATGCAGGAGGTAAGAACAAGACTGGCGGGTGTCGCCTGTTTTAGAAATATGTATTTACAAGGTGTACTCAAAATAGAGATAAGGTTAGGAGCTGATGAGAATTGTGCATCACCTTCTCAGCAAACTTCTACAACTAGGGACCATCTTTTTATTGTTTTTGTACCATGCCTGACTCAATAGGGTCCTGGTCTGTAACTGGCATTCCTAGGTGCTATTGCAATAAAAATAATAATAATTAGTCTCTGGGTTACATTACTGATCCCGTCACTCATTTGAACTCTAAATGGATTTGTGGTGTTTGCACTTTTTTCGATTTAATTTAACATTTTTCTGTGACATGATTTTTTCCAGAGCCTTTCAGCAATCTATTATGGATTATTTTACTTTCAGTAAGAGCTGTGGTCACCTTAGAAAAGAAAGTTCTTTTCTCTTCCAGAAAAACTTGCCAAGAATCTGTTCATTAGAATAAGGGGAAAGTAAACACCTCCCAGCTATGTCCATGACACTAACTGCACCCTGTGAATTATAACCAAATTTCATACACAGAATCAGCAACTCAGAGCTGGGCATCTGCAGCTCTGAAATCCAGTAGGAGTTTTATAGTACTTGGTTGACGTTTTGTTGAGTATATTGTCACACCTACACTGAGAGTCTCTGCAGTGTGCGTGTATGAAACAGCCCTGTAGCTGAATACACACTCGGGACTGATTTGTACTACATAGAACAAAATGTTTCTGAACAGTAAAATGCTGTATTGCTTAAAGAAATATTAAATGGATTGCTTGGCTTTCCACATGTATTATTAGCCTGTCTTGCAAAACTGCATTTCTCCAGCTACACTGCATGCATGTTGTGCAGTGAGATTAATGCTGAAGCCTATCACATTACTGGAGCCCGAATGGGCTAGAATGTGATCCGTTAGCACATTGTTCCAGCAAATTTACTATTGTCAGTGAGTGCTTGCAAATGATATCATGCCTTTTGGAGCTAACGGTGGGGAGAGGGAAGCACCACTTGTTACTCAAAAGACATTGACTGAGTGGAGAAAACCCAGAGAAGAGTAACACAAAGGAGAGGGTTGGGAGAACTGACTACTGAGGAAAGATTAGGAGCGTTAAATATGGAGTGTTTGCCTCAGCAGCAATGAACAGGGAGCAGCCCACGCGTACCTGAAGGTTGTCAGCACTGAAGAGGAAAAGGAACGATTCAGCATAACAAAGGTTGCGGGCGGGGGCGTTAACTAGCAGGAATATAAATTAATATATGGAAAATGTACACTTAGCAGGACAAACCTCCTGATAGTGAGATGTCTCAGGCTATGGAATAGTCTTCCAAGTGAAGTAGTTGAAACTACATCCCTGGATATATTTAAAGCTACTAAACTTGTGTTAATCTAAATCGAGAGATGAGTGGGATTTTCAAAAGTCTCAACATTGGCATTGCTCCCATGGAAGTCAGTGAGAGCTTCTCCATGCACTCCCAGGGGAGCGGAGTTAGGCTAATGCTGAGCACTTTTGAAAATCTCACTCCAGGTGTACAGTTGGGAATAATGCTATCTTGGCAGGAAAGTAGACCAGATGACCTAACAGGCCTCTTCATCCGTAGCCTGTACCAGCCTGATGTCAGCTATTGGTTTCCCAGCAGTGTAACTCAAAATTTCAGCGAAGTACCTCCTGATTTAAACTGGTATGAGATCAGAATCAGGCTCTATGATGAAACAACAGAGGGAAATGTAATATAATAGAGAAAAAGTTCCCCATTGAGGGACAGGAGAGGGGGAAAATTGTCACCTCAGAATAGCCAAAGTGATCACAAAAAATGTGGCAGTGCCTCTTTGACACCACTTCCTGCGTTGCCACCCTTCCTCTCCCTCCCTTTGTTTGAGGAGGGGGGCACTCTGCCACACCCCCTCAGCTATCCAGAGCTGCAGCATCGTCTCCTCACAGTCAGTCCCCAGGATGCTCTACGACTCTGCAGAGAGTCTGTTATTTCTGTTCAGATTTTTGGTCCAATATTCATCTCTGGGTAGGAATGTCCACTCACTATGAATAGGCCAAGCTGTTCCAGACAGAACCTGGTAAATCTGGTTGGCCTGATGGGCCTGAATTATTTTTTTAATGTGTGGCACCTACTTGAGTTTTACTTTGTTCAAGAAGCTATAAGTTCCCTGTTGGATCAGAGGTAGCTTTGGGGAAGAGATTTGATTCTACCTCTTAGTCAATAGTATTGGATTTAGGCCCTGCAGGTTACCTGCATATGTTGTCACTCATCCCGGAGCCATTAGCCATAGTGCCACTGGCCGAGTTGCAAGGAAGGAAGGAGCTAGATGTAAACCCACACACCTACACAATCTTGCCAAGCACAGGGGCTCACTATGCCAGTTAATGAGCTACTTTGCAGGTTATTTGCTAGGGCACTGGATTGGGAGTCAGGAGACCTGGATTCTATTTCTGGCTCTGCTACTGACCATGTGTGTGACCTTGGGCAAGTCACATCACCCCTCTGTGCCTCCATTTCCCCTTCTACCATTTCTTTGCCTCTGTCTAGATTGTAAACTCGCTAAGGTTGGAACAGTTCCTCACTGGGTATATGTACAGTGCCTAGCATAATGGGTGTGGTCTCAATTACGCCATGTGAGTGTTTGTGTCGCCGGTATAAAGTCACTGGCTTCATGAGTGTAGACGGGCAGAAATCATATAAGCCATGTGTCTTTCATTTTAAATTTCCTAGAGCAAGTGTCCCTTCTTGTGACAGGCTGGATTGCTCTGTGCAACTGCTCTCACCACACTAGTGATCATACTGAAATGAGAACAAGCCCTGGTATACTAGGTAGTCTCTGTGTTACCAGTCTGTATTCCAAACCTGGATTGCCAAAAGTATAGGCCCTGAATCTGATCTCACTCATTTATTTTTGTTCCCACTGCAGCAGGATTTCACTCAGCATTCATGGGATCAGCTAGCAAGATTCACACATTAATTCTCTCTCTGCAAACTTCCCTGGGAATATCTGTATCATCTCATACGGTAATTAGAATGAATAGTAAGAAATAATTCCTCACTGCCAACATGCATGAAAAACTTGCAAAGTATGAGTCTCTTGCATGCAACTAAACTGTTCATTTGATGTAAAGTTGCATTGCATCTGAGATTGGAGCTGATTTTTATCCACTGCCATTGGACATGCTTAGTTTAAGTCTCAAACGTTTTAGCTTAAAAACACATAAACTGGATACTTTTACTTAGAAAAGTGTGGCTGCTGCCTTGCAACACATTTCGCTCTGTTTATTTTTAAAACGTAAACTTCCCCAATATGAATAGCAGAAGTAGGTACAAGCACTGGAATGCTGCAGCCACAAAAAAAAAAGTCATTTCTGTTCGCCATTGACTGTATCTAACAGATTAAGTTAAGAATAAGACACCTAGGCAATCTCCTGTAAACTAGCAAGTGTCAGGCTTTCTCCTCTGGCTCTCTCCAAAGTTCCCTGAAAATATTTGCACTGGAAACTCCTGCTCTTAAAGGTGCTGACCCCTTTTTACCATATAGCAGAAATGAGTGTTTCACTCTCTGGCAGAGCCATTTAGGGAAAGAGGGGTAGTGTCCTCTTTTGTGTTATACATTATTATTAATAATTATTATTTTGTTTATTTGTATTGTCATAGCTCCTAGGACCCCTAGTCATGGCCTAGGACCCACTTGTGCTAGGTGCTGTACAAACACAGAACAAAAGGCTCACAATCTAAATAAGTTTAAACCTTCAGCTTTGCACATTGGCTCACCATTTCTTTTGAGGACAGAAGCTCTCCAGCAATCCAAAGAGCGAGTACAGCACAGGCATCACCCGGGTAAATTTTCCTTATGAAATGTTCCCAAAGTGCCCCCACATATCTGCCTTCCAGGGCCAATCAATCAGAGTAGTTCTGTCTCTATGGATTTCCAGTCCTTGGCCCCCCTGCTCAGTACTCCACAAGCCCCCATGACTGTGATGGTGGTGTTTGCATGGGAGACACCTGCCCAGACTGAGATGGAGAGCTACCAATTCATTCCACTAAAGTCACTGATCTGCAGACAGGCTGGGCAACTTTTGAACGGGCAGTGTAGTGGTGAGGAGTTCTTGTATCCCTATACCAAGCCCTAAAGGCACCTTTGTTCTTCATTCAGTGGAGGGGGGGGTTCTATTCCCAGCCAGCCCCTGAGGGTACATCTACACAGCAAGCAGCAGCCCATGGCAGCGACCCTCCCAGTCCAACTCGACAGACACAGACTCAGGCTCCTGCTACAGCATTAACAGCTGTAAGAGACCGTGCTTTTATGTTGCACCTCAGGCTGGCGCTCAGGCTCTGCAGCCTAGGGATGGGGGTGGACTTCAGCTTCAGAGCTCCAGCCCAAGCCTCAATGTCTACACAGCTCTTTTCCGCACCGTAGCGTGAGCCCGCGTCCGTCGCCCTGGGCTCAGCGGTTCACTGCTGTGGACGGTGTAGTCAGCGTATCCTGAATGATCTGAGCCCATGTGGCTGCTCTGCCTTTAAGACTCCAACAGCTGAGATAACATTAAGAAAAGACCAAACCGTTGACATGTGAGAATGTGGGTTTGCTGAATGACACAGGCTGGGTCCAGTGATCTCATCTGCTCCTCTCTGAGTGTGTTGAGCAATAAGTCCGGAACAGTGGACACCGAAACAGTTGACAGAGAAGTGTTTAGCTGTGTAACAGGCCACAGGTTGCAGGGAGAGTGACTGGGGGAAGAGTCAACTAAGGATATGTCTGCATTGCAGTCCTGGGGTGTGATTGCAGCTCATGTAGACATACCCAGGCTAGCTTTACTCTAGCTAGCTTGGGTTCTGGAGGCATGGCCTGCCATGGCTTCACGGCTGGATTTCAGCTTGGGCACGTTTGCCTGAGCTCCCATCACATCTTGTGGTGTTATGCAGACAAAACTACACAGGATCATTTCAGGGGGCAAGGCAAAGATGCCACATTTATTATGATAACAATTTGATCTATAACCACTAGCTAATACCTTCATACTTATACATACATACACACACACCCCAAATGTTCTGCAGCTGCTGCATAGTTACCAGTCGTGAACATAGCTTGAGTCTGTGGCTTGATTTTGCAGCTTAGGTTCATAGCTTGTGGTGACTAACTGGCCAGGAAAGCCGGGCACAAGGAAAGGCTGGGTCTGTCCTCCCATGTTGGCAGCAGAACGTTACCCTCCAAAGTCTTCCATCTCACCCATCCTTTTTTGTAGGCTTTAGTTTGAATCCAGAGTCTATAGGTCTTGCTGTGTCACGCTGTCTCTGGGTTCGATGTGATTGATCACCCGTCAATTGCAGACGTGACTTTCAGCCTCGGACCTGGCTTTGATCTTCCTTCCATTGTACCTTTGTTCTTTTCTTTTTAGGCTGAACTCTTTTTACTTTGTTAGGGCTGTTGTCTGCATCTTCAGCTGTTGGTGTTTGAACTCTATTTCATCAGGACAGGCTGGCGCTGGAGGTTGATTTCATCATCCATACATACCTCATTCACACATCTAAACTAATAAGATTACAGCAGGGTTTTGCAAAAACGAAGGCTGCAGCAAGTTTTTACAAAATGGAGTAAGCGTTGTAAAATGGAGTTTGAATTACAATATGGCAAACAGTGAACAGACGTAGACAAGTGTAGTGAATGGCGAACAGTGAACAGAAGTTACAATACTGAAACAGTGCAAGTCTCAGTGATTTAAGCAGGAATTGGATTGACAGTGAACCTTACAAGGGCAATTGGCTGAACAGCTATGGCTCTTAACAAGCATCTTAATTGTCAATTAGCCAGTTATTGGGGTAACCAGTTTTTTGAATGAATGTTGTTTCATTCATAAAACTTTACTTATGAAGTTACATTAATAAAGTGAACAATTAAAAACAATTTAATTCATCAGTTCTACAGTGGCTGTGGAGATACCCTAAGAGATTGGTCCTTTTGGTTCCCTCTGCTAAAGCTGTTTTTGCAGGGTTCTGACACTGGAAATACCTGTATGACTGGGTAGAAATCTTGTGTCTGACTTGAGTTCCTTGTTCAGGTTTATATTGCTGCCTGACCAGTTGCATAGAGTTAAATCAAAACAGACTGTAAAGGGGGGTTGTTAAGGAACCCAGGAACAATAAAACAATGACACAGATAAGTCAGTCTCTGAGGTGCCCACTTAAAGGAGTTAAGACAACAAGGGCTTGGCCATCAGTTGGGGAAAGAAGCTGGAACCATCCAGCTTAAGATGTTTTTCTCTTCCCAGGGCTAAGACTGAGTTCAAAAGACCCTCAGGGGTTAAAAGCTGCCCTGGCAGAAAGAGAGAGAGGGGGAATAGGGTCAGCTCAGCTGGCAGGGATAGAGTCAGCAGCGAGGCTGATAGACATACTGTCCTGAGAGCCAGGGTCTGCAGCCAGCTAGCTGTAACGTGGTACCCAGAGAGAATAGGGGACACTGAGGCTTAGTCGTGTCTACCTCAGGGCTGGAGGGGAGTGCCCAGCATAGGTAAAACAATATGCGTGTAGGTCTCTCTGTTATTTTTTAAATCTACCCTCAGCTCTGGGTACTGTTTGGGCAAATAAATCATATTTTGATTTAGAGAAATGGCTTCTGTGTCACTGCATAGTGTTACTGACCACCGGCTCCCAAAGGAGAGCTCTGACAGGGTCTCCCACGGGTAGCTGCTCGGTATCATGGGATACCAGGGAGCCAGTCAGAAAGTGGTTGGATTGCACTGCAGACTCCTGCCCCAAGGAGGTGTGGCGGCACGGGCCTGTCACTTGGAAGGGGTGCACTCAGGGGACTGGGAGAGGCTCTCAGAAGGAGCAGCCTACCTAGGTACTGTGACAGGAGGAGGGTCTGGAACTGCACAACGGCCCCTTCTGGGCCATCACTCCAGCCCAGGTGTGGGGATCCACATTAGCTGGTGGACTGGCTCACCACAAATTTCCCCTCTGCACCAGCTTGTGTCGAGCTGGCATGAAGTCCTGGCCCACCCTGTCCAGAGTACCATACCTACACCTAAGACGCCTTTCCCACCCACCCCTCAGATACATGGAAGTGCAGTGGTTCCTGCAAGCTTGGAGGCATGTCGTGGTGCAAGTACTGCAGAGTGAATTCACCGTGTGTGTGTGTAACTTCCCAGGTGCCCCTGGGCCAGCTGAGATGACCAGGTGGGTTCTACCAGCACGTAATCCCCAGGTGTCAGTATTTCTGTGAGTAACATGTTATCTGCATGCATTATTTTGGTCGCTTGTAAAGCTGGGATATTTGGCCTCGTAGTTTCCTCCAGCACTTCTGGACTGAGCATCAGGCCTGCCTGTCAAACTGCTCCATCCAGTTTGGGGTGCTGAGGCTGTGTTGCCTGTATTTCCCCCATTCTTTAGAAACCCTAATATTTCCCATGTGTTGTTCAAACCATAGTTCCAACATGCCCACAATAACTTACATATGAGCCGGAGGAGAGGAGCACTCTGCAGCCCAGTCTTTCAGGTAGCCCTCAGGCCCAGGTGTAGTGTATCCATTTTCTATGTGGCCTATTGACTAGGATGCTCTTCTGAGACTGAAGAGACCTGACTTCAAATCCCTGCTGTGCCACAGCCCCTCTGTGTAACCTTGGACAAGTCACTTAGGCCCAGATCCTCAAAGGTATTTAGGTTCCTAATTTCCATTAAAATCCTGAATACCATTGAGGATCTAGGCTTTAGTTGCTCTTTTTTTTGTGTGTGGGGGGAAGATATATCTATTTCATAGAGCTGGCAGGGATCCCGAAAGGTCATTGAGTCCAGCCCCCTGCCTTCACTAGTAGGACCAAGTACTGATTTTGCCCCAGATCCCTAAATGGCCTCCTCAAGGATTGAGCTCACAACCCCTGGGTTTAGCAGGCCAGTGCTCAAACCACTGACCTATCCCTCCCTCTCCCCACCTCACTTCCTCCTCTGTAAAATAGGGATAATAGTGCGTTCCTAGCTATCGGATGCTTGTAAGGATAAATACATTAAAGATATGACAGTAATGAGGGTGATATACATACTTAGGATAGCTAGAGTAGATGTCTCTAATATTATGATTTGTGATGGGACACCCATGTTGCTAGCTAGACCCTGCAAGAATTTCATTTGAAGATCGGGACACCCTGCGATGACCCTGTTTCTATGGTGATTCACTGTATGTTCTTGCTTTAGAATTTCATTTCCTCTTGTGGCAGGAAGAGGGAAGGCATGAGCAGTTATAAAGAACCACCGCGCATGTGCAGGCTGACTGAATTTGCCATGTGAAAGTCTGGGAGCACTCGAATGTCGCAGTGGATGGTGCAGTGGGAAGTTATTCTGTCTACATGGAACACTTCACATTTCTGTTCCTTTAACCACATTTAACTGATGTCAGCCCATTTTTTGTGACTGCTCAGCATTTTAATCATATTTTTCAAATGACACCACCGATGGATGGATGGAAAAATACCTATTAGCTGAGTAAGTCAATTCCCCTTGAAGGAAAGGATACAATCTCCTGATAGAGGCCCTATCTGGTAGTAAACTGATACGAAGCTTGATTTTAATGCAAAAGCTTCTTTTTAATAATTCATCATCAACAACCAGAATATTAAATGACTTTTTACGTGAAAAGGAATCTGGGCTCTTGGTCAATAAAACCAACAGAACACGGGTCACTTCCTGTGCCCCTCACATATGGAAGCAATCCCATTAACTCATGTATCAACTCTGTGTATGACTAAGATTTTGTAAGCCCGCAGCCCATTATTAACCAGTGCATACAATGGCTACAACCACGCACATCACACAACAAAATGGGCCTCAGATATTTTATTGTACAAGGCTGGTCTTCATAAAATATTTCTGAACGTACAAATAATGACAAACAGAACGGTCTTTATGAATGTTTAGTTGTTCTGGGCAGGGGAATAACAGCCCTTCCCAAGTCTCAGTGATGAGTGTCGGACCAATTGGTAGATTGATTAGAAAGAAATGACCAAGTGCCTCCTAAAGGAGAGTAAAAGTCATTGGTATGCAATAATATGATGAGTAGAAATCATATGCATTTCAAGGGGATGGTGGGTTGCAGAGATACCATGGCTGGGTCAGGATTATAAATGCAAAAATATTTGGTCCGTGCATCAAAAATTGTTCCCTAGAATTGCCCCTTTGGGGTTATATTATGGAGCTGCTGCAGGTTATGTGAGGAGCCACAAATGGGGCAGGAAATTCCCACCCAGTGCTGCAGTTGTGTTCATCCATGGCAATTTTGATAGCTGCAAATAGTCAGGCCATAAGTATTAATCCCGGTATATCACAGGTGTGCAGCTAGGTGACTACATAATGAAAGACCCTTTTCCTAATGCAATTGCAAAAGAGAGTAGACCTAGGGTGACTGTGACAACCTGAGCTCTGAATGTCCTAGCATCTCTGGCTATTAAATTTCAGCTGTAATGTAGCATTTCTTTAGAGCCTGAGTCTGTTTTGCTCTACATGGCAGTGCAGGGGAGCAAGAAGGCATAAGGGGATTCCTTGCATGACCTCCTCACTTTGCCTTCTGGAAAGGGCAGCTCCACGGGGTTAAAGAAGCAGGGACGGAGCAGAAACTTGCCTCCAGCCCAAACACCCAACCCCACCCCATGTACCAGCCGGCGCAGTGGAGCCCACACAGAGTGGAAAGTACTCTGCTACTGGCATAAACCTGGACAACTTAATTTATCAGCTGAAGCCAGGGGAGAAGCAGGGAAGAAATTGTAGCTCCAAGAGTCACAATTTCTTTGCTGGGGTAGCACTGCTACATGCCACCCCTTGTTCTATGTGAGGTAGAAAGTGACAGCCTAGCCCTTCATTTTTTGCAATAATTGGATGCTGGGAAAGAGATTCTATTTGACGTAGCTGTAGCAAATTATATTCTGGCCAATAAACTAAACCATAGACAATCCGCTGCTGTTAACTGGGATGAGTTTATGATCTAACATTATTCTGAATTTGTCTTTCACTGTTTTTTCCACCTCCTCATCTGTAAGTGTTGTGATTTCCACCATATCCATGTTCTCCTTGTAATTGTATTTAACCTTGGTGAGTTTCCACCCAACTAAAGCCCAAAGGCCATCAGTGGTCTGAAGGCTGCAGATGGACTTTGTTACGAACAGAGAATCTGGAGATGTCTGGAGATACACATTCTGGGGCCTGAAATCTTCTATCTCTCTTGGCTCAAGGGTAAACAGGTACACTTTCTTACATGCATTTTTTTCCAGATTATTGGAATTAGAGAAGCTTTGGTTGGGATTGTATTGCTTCCTTTTGATTTTCTCAAAGTACCAAATCCCATTGTCTTCCGTGAAGCGAAAGATGCCGGGAACCTGGGACTGGTCTTTCCCAGAAATCAGCTCCATTGGCTGCCACATTTGATAGACCAGTCCAAAGCCGCCGTCCACTATGTAGGCTTTCCCATCCAGGACCACCTTTAGCAGAAGGTGATTAATATGATGATTATATGCATTTTCTTCTGGGCTGTAAACTTTTGCTCCTATAATGGTGGTGTCATATCCCAGCGTTTTCAGAACCCAGTATAAGAGATGATTGTTTTCCATGCACCAGCCACCGCGTTTCTTCCTCACTATTTTGTCATAAACTGGTTCTAAGTCTAACTTGATGGTTTCCCCGCAGTGGATGCTGAGGTTTTCAAAAGGAACAGCCCTGATGTGATGCTGGAATATTGCAGTCAAGGTCTCCAAATCCGGGTTTTTGTAGGAGCCATTATAAGAAATTCTGGTGAAATATTCTGTGATGTTCATGTTACCTGTATGGTGAGTAAAAAAACAATTGTGTGTTTCTGAAATGCTTAGATGAGTGTCAGCATCCATCATAGGAGCAGAACCTCTTTACACCCTGATTGTTTAAAATGACTAAGCCCCTTTCAGAAGACAAGGAGACGAGTTTGTTTGTTTTACCGTTGTGCCTAGTGACTTCAGATGTGCTAGGCACTCCACGTACACATTTTAAGAGGTACTTCTTGTCCAGAAGAGCTTACTATCTAAATAGACCAGTCAGACAAAGGAAGTGGTATTGTTCCCATTTTTCAGGTGGGATACTGAGTCAGGGAGACAGCTGTGGCCCAGATTATCGAAGATATTTAGGTGCCTACCTCAGGGGGGGTTAGATGCCTGAATACCTTTGAGGATCTGGGTTTAAAGGACTCACTCAATGTCATAGTGGGAGCCAGAAACCCAGCACTCCTGAGCCCTGATCCAGTTCTTTAACTGTGAGGCCAGCCTTCTCGGCACCGCTTGGTTAAATATTTCCTGTGCTATTCATCCTGGTTGTCAGAGGGCACTCATCCCACTGTCTTCTGCTCTTAGTGCTGACAGGAGCTGGAAGCAGATTAGCACTCCTGGTGCTGTGGACTTTCAGTGAGTTTGGCAGCTCCATTCTCCTCTCGTTAGAAGGGGTGAATGAGAGGGGCTCGTTTTCTGCCTCTTACTCACCACCATCCCTGGTGGCTCAGCTCCCCAGCTTCGTGCCTCACTGGTCTAAGTGAGGTGTTAGGAGCAGGCAGGAGATGCTCACTTTCCAAAAGAAGGAAATCAAGGACTGTGACAGAGCATCATCTCCACCGGGGGATTTTCCCCTCCCACTACATCATGTGAGATACAGCAGGGAGGATGGGTTGCCTTTATTGTTGCCGTTGTTCCTGACTCTTAGAAACCCTGGGGCCTGAGTGGGAACCCAAATGCACGGGAATTAGGGAATGTGCCACCCATCAAATCAATGCACTCTGGGGTCTCCCAAACTTCAGTGTACAAAGGGCAGCGTGGCCGGCAATGAGACCAGGTTCTCCTTTCCGCTGCTGGGGGGATGAAAGACAAGCCAGCCAGCAACGGCAGCAGATCAAACCCAGGTGCGCAGGCTAACTGGCTGTTCCCAGAATATCATGTCCTGGGTGGGCACAGATCACTAGTCAAGATCACAGCTCATGGTAAGCAATGCAGGAGAGAAGCCAGGACCTGGTGGAGAAAACCCAGGGGATTGGTGGCCCTTTGTGAAGGGAGCAGGGATTTTGATATGGACAAATAGGCTAATAGTTATACCCAGAGTTAAAACCACCAAACATCAGCCTACTCTGAGGATCAGATTCAGAATGACTGGTCAGAGCACAGATGATTGATCCAAGAGGTCTCAAACATTCTCAGGTACCTTCTGTGCCTTAAGATAAAGGTTTCAGAAGCCCAAGAGATAAAAGTCCCATTGCGCTGCTCTCTAGGTAGCACTTCCTCCTTGGTTTACATGATTTGTGTATTTAAAACTTACTACACTAAGGATATAAGAAGTATTCAATCGGGATAGTTATCAGTGTGCAGTACTGAAAAACCCACAAAAACCCCATCATATGAAAGAAATGGGGGAAATACCCCAAATATAAAACAATATTGCTCCCAATTAGGACAATATGCAGGCAGGGCCAGAAATGTCCCCAACCGGTGCTGTTCAGAATTTATAGAAATGTAAATTGTAGCTATCCCAGTATTGTCAACCCCAAAGGTTCAAATGACAGGCCCCCAAAATCACACAATTGGCTTAAAAATCATGAGATTTTAAAAAATAATAAATTTGGGTTCCTTTTATTTGCGTTCTGGAACTGGCGCATTTAGGGGTCACATTTTCAAGCTTTTCACAGCAACCTGGAGGGCTAGAAAAAATTTTTTAAATGAAATCTGAGATTGCCACCTGATTCCAGCTTTGAAATTTTTAAGAAAACCACGAAATATCACAAGATATTGTCAACACTGCTATCCAACTTCAATTCCTTTTGTTTCTTTTTTGGCAGAAGTAAAGACAGTATTTTAAAAGATTTTTCCTCTTAAAGGGAAATCTTACTGTGTTGTTGCTGCTCTAATTTTAAATGTGTTGAAAGTATGTTGGCTTTGAAAACAAAATAAAATGTATTATTGCTTACAACTATCAGAACCAGGCATAACATCAGAAGTGTCTGAATCTGTCCATCCGGCATGGTTATTTCTGGGTCACCTTTCACACTGGCATCTGAACCAAGCCAGATGATGTGAATGTGTATTCTGGCTGAGGCTGATAATTGAGAGAATAAGCCAGTAAGTCTGTTACACTGACACAAGAGAAGTCAAGTCTGAAATTGGCTGAACATTCCCTCTCAATTCTTATGCCGTGTAGCCATTTCCAGCAATGTTTGTTCATAGGCCAGATTTGAATGCACATTTATGACTAAATCAACCACAAAGATTCTGGGTTTAAAAGGTGTCCTATCTGTAAAAACAGCTCAACCACAAGTGTACCAGTTTTCACTCTCTTGCTTCTTTAGGCACTAAACTGTCTGGCTCGGTTTTCAGTCCTTTATGTGGTGAAGTTGGGAATAGACAACAGTTCTCCAGCTTCTCTTGAGAGAAACGCCTTCTTTTATCAGGTCACTTTCACTCTCTTCTGTAACTGACCAAAGCCAGAGGAGGGAGGAGTTCAGCTGTAGTGAGCTAGCAAATTTTAGTTGCACTGAAGTAATGAGGATTCTAACTCTACTCATTAGAACACACACTGGTTTGTCTTTTTCAGTGGCTAAATCTACTGGTTGGTTGTCGGGAACAGGAAGAGTTAGTTTCAATAACATTATAATATCAGAGGGTGGTACTTTTTTCAGGATATTAGGCAGCTAAGTGTTGGTCAGGAATTTAGGGCTGAAAGTTCTTGAACAGTTGATCTGATAAGATTTTCACTGTTTGATATGTCACAAGAATGACAAGATTCTAGCACTGTTGAACACAAACACAAACCCTAGTGCTGATTGGGCAGCAAACCCAAATTCTTGTACTGTAGCAGTTGTCAGACTCCACTGGTGTGGTGCTCTGCTCTGTCCAATGTTGATAACAGTCAGCTGTGTGCGAGTGTGCCCTCTGTGTGCTGCCCCGGCTCTGCGCAGATAGCTGACACAGCAGACCCCAAGAGAACCCCCAATGACCTCAGACTCTGATAAAGCATGAAGGCACCTGGCCAGGTTTATTGTCAAATGAAACACAGTCTCTAGCTCCTCGGATCAAATGTCAACAGTTCTGCTAGTACGTATGTGCTCCCTGACAATGGACACAGCTCAGTCAGTGGCGGGACACTCCACTGCCCCCAAGGCTGGACAGACACAACGCCCCAGGGAGACATTCTTATACACAAGTACAAACAAGTTACACCTCATTCCTGACACATTGAGGTGCAACCCCTCTACGTAGCAAGGTACAACCCCTCTACACAGCAAGGTGCCGCTTCTCACCATGTCTATGTTGGTTAGAACAAAACAACTCCATCCATCATAGTACCCTTTTGCCTGTCTTTAGGATGGGTTCACCTGTTCTTTGTTATCTGTGTGTGTAATGTGCAAGTATCGGAGTGTTCTGGTATCATCTCTAGTGTCCAGTACCTTTTAGGTATATGGATTTTTGCAACATCAGCCCTTTCCTTGCCAGCTTCTGCGAGCAGGGCCTGCCTCTGGCTCACAGCTTCACTTTGCTTTATGTTAGCAAAGTCTTGACCATTACTTTAGTTCAGGCCTTAGGGCCTCATACCGGGCCTCTGATAAGGGTTTATGTTTCAGGGCCTCATCTTACTACAGGAGCTTAGTGTCTAGTTTGTTATCCCTTGTCTCCGCTACATTTCTTTGTGGATTACAGTAGATTTTGTAGAATACAAATTCTTTGGGGCTGTGTCTTCTTGGATGTTTGAACCACGTCAAGCATTACGGGACTCTAATAATGACTGGAGTCTCTGGATGCTACACAAGAATTAAAGAATAACTACTGCTATGTAGCATCCCCCCGTCACTGGGTATAACTCATATTGCTTTCCACCTAAGGAGTAGTGTGAATCTTTCTAAGCTAAATCTCATTTTGCTATTTTCCTCCCAAGCCTCAACTATTTCTAGATTCTTTTGTATTAATTCTCTGTGCTCAGCAACATCCTAATTTAATATCAACAAAACATTTCACTAAACTGCTGATGGTGCAGATAAATAAGTTCAGGCACAGATCTCTGTGGTAACCCACTGCACAACCTGTCACACATTTCAGTACTTTGCTGCTCTTTGTCATTGCCATCTGTGGATGGTCTTTCACCCCATGTGACTGTGCTCAGGTCCAAGCCACGTTATCATCAAGGGAACAGGTTGCCTGACATAGGCAGACATCCCCTGGGAAGCTCCATGTTTGTAAACAGACAAAGATAATTGTCCGGATTGCAACACTTAACAGATTTCACTGTCCAGGTTAGATCCTGTCATACTTACAGAGTCAGAACCCAGTGTTTTACTGGAGAGCAAGCCAAACCCCAAGCAATCAGACAGCAGTGTCCGCTAAGCATTCTTCTGCTTTTTAAATCTTGCTAGGAATTTCCCCATTTGGGGTGTTGTAGGAACGTGAGGGACTGATAGCACTAACTAGAGCCAGGCGCGGTGCCAGTTCGACACCTAAAGGAACCCATTTCCCACAACACAGCCTTTAACTGCTTCCTCCTTGCAGAACATTCTTGATTTCAGGGGAGATCTCCTCACACATTTCCCCTTCCATCCCTCCCCTGAGCCTTATGAAAAGCCTAGTAAACTTAGTGGGTCTTTACACTGATTTCAATGGGCATTGGATCATGCCCTGAAAGAACCTGCTTCCCAGTGATCTTCCAACTCAGAGGGAAAGGCTGACCCCAGCTCTCAGCAGCAGCTTCCCTTCAGTCAGCTAGAAAGTGTCATTCGGGAGCAGCACCAGGTGCTTGCTCCATCCCCCAGGTCAGAACCCACTGGCTGGGAAAAGGCTCTGGAATGAGTTCAAGAGGTACATGCTGACCCCTCGTACGGCAGCTGAGCTCCTGGGCAGCAGGCCCACTGCTGGCGGTGGGGACTATTCTTTTGCAGGGTAACCCCCCCACCTGCTCAGTGTTGCGCTGTGCCCCCCTCTAGCGGTGGCTTGGCCTGAGAGCGATGAGCCTGCTGCAGCACTGGCTTACAGAGAGAGGTCTTCTAGCTCAAGCAGTAGAGGCTTATGCAAAGAACCAGAGGTACCCAGGTGTGAGCCCTTCTGCTGATGGTCCAGCTGAGCCCTGGTCATTACACAGGCTAAGTAGAACAGACTCACCACTCTGAAGCGGACAGAGCACTCTCTGATTCCTTGCTAAGGATGATCCAGTCCTACATGCCCTGAATGCCTGAAAGTTCAATTGCCCTCCGAGCAGTTTGGGTGGATGAGGGATGGCAGAGCAGGTCTGTGGCAGCCCCTGTGAAGGCATTAGGATTCAGTCACTACTGTGGGTCTTAAACAGGATGCTATTCTACCCCCTTGGGGGGTTAAAATGACAGCAAGCACCCCTGGCTCAATGCAGAAGGAGACAGCTGAGTCTTATGAGTCCCAAGAGGTCCAAGTTCAGACTTTGTCACTGCCATGTGTGTCCTAGTGCAGGTCTTCTCAGCCCAAGATCCAGGGAGAGTACTCTCCTGCCTGGGATTTCAAACTGACATGCAGTTTGGGGGAATTAAAGCGCAATCACTATTTTTAACAACCTGGCATTATAGAGACCATGAAACTGTTCTATACATTGATATTTGTCTTCACATTAAATTGTACAGCTCTAGCTATTTATACAGATACATTTAATAAATGGGCAATTGCAAATCTTTGCTACGTTAAATTTCTCCAATTTCTCTTATTGGGGATAGGCAGGTGATCTGGTGTTTCTCTGACCACAGAGAACTCTCTATTAACCACATTCTCCTGTATTTCAGGCTGAAAAAACATGTTGTTTTAGATGCATTCATATTAACCAGGCCTGCTTGTAATCATTCTTTGCATTCTTAAGAATTTGCAAGCCTATTTTCAATAAATTATAGGGTTGGTCACGTTATTACATCCATCAGCATTTTAATTCATTCTCTTACCGATTTTAATAATCAAATTCTGAATACTGTGTGATTAAAATGTTCTCTACCGGCAACATATTCTACTGCTACTGCTGGTACCACTGTGAAATCTTAATGGTCACTAGATGTCACTATAATTTTACTTGGTCTTCAAACGTAACAGACTGATGAAATTCTTGTGCACTCTGATAGGCTTATGTCAAAGGCGCTGTAAAAAAAACATTATTAGGGATCAGAAAACTATTCCAAATATAAAGTTTACAGAAAAGAAAATTGTCTCTAGTGGTGTTGTAGCCACGTTGGTCCCAGCATATTAGAGAGAGGTGAGGTAATATCTTTATTGGACCAATTTCTGTTAGTGAAACAGACAAGCTTTCCAGCTATACAGAGCTTGTCTTCAGGTCTGGCAAAGGAACTCAGACCTAAACACTTGCCTTTGGTTGAGCTATTACCAGTAGTTTTGAGGTTGAGTTGATGTGCAAGGAACTATCAAATTTTTTTTTAAAAAAGAGCCTCGGTGGGGAACTTGATAGCCCAGATTTTGAATGTGTCAATTTCTCAGACCCAGAATATGACTGGACACAATTTACTTTTTTTAATGTACTTATAACCCGTGTGAGTACTTACCATTCTGATCCTGATGGTTCCTATATGCCTCAGGGTTAGCTATGGGACTTCAGACTTGTGCTGTAGAAACTGTTTGTATTTGAAAAGACCTCTGCTCAAGCAGCAAAGTTCAAGAGATTAAAGTGCTGTGTCACTTTTGTCAACACATACGTTGTATCCCTTCCCACAAGGCTCCACCCCTTCCCAGCCCCACCCCGCCTCTTCCCAGCCTCGTTCCACCCTCTCCCCCGAGCGCGCCCTGTCCATGCTCCTCTCCCTCCATCCTAGCGTCTCCCGCACACCGCTGAACAGCTGCTCCACAGCATGCAGGAGGCACTGGCAGGGAGGCGGAGGAGTTGATCAGTGGGGGCCGCAGGCAGACGCGAGAGGGAGGAAGCACCCACTCTCTGGTCTGAACACTAGACCACACTGCCTCTCGGATGGTCCAAGGAACTAGTAAAATAGTATTTCCCTGTCGTCATTAGCAGTAGTGGTCAGGCACAAGGTTTGTAGGGCTGTGACAGAGTTGGGGCAGGGGACAGTCCTTGAGCCACCAGCAGATACAAAGGAGGAGAATAGAAAGAGCAACCCCTCAGGATGCCCATGGTGTGAAGAGTTGTGGGCCAAAACTAAGCTATGGAGGTGACCACCCCCCACCAGAGTGATTTCTATGGGTGAAGAATGAGTGGGCTCCACAAGCGGGACCTGGAGGATTACTAAGGGAGCCCCACGAGGTAGCACCTCCAGTAAGAGGTAAAGAAAACACCTTCCTGTCAGGGAAGCGGGCAGATGTGTGACAGAGTGCTGGGAAACAGCAACTGAAAGAGCACTCTGGGCACTGCAACAACAGCAGTTGCGCTGGAGTAGCCCTGATCAGGAAGAGCTGTGCCTAATTCGTGGATTGGGATAGGCTGAGGAGAGTTAGCTAGTTAGCCCTTTACCCAAGAGGTAGAAAAGGCCATGTGTGGATTTATTCTCATATAAACCCGAAGAAAAGGGGAACCCTAAGCTATTGTTTAGTAGTATTCAGTTGCTGAACCAAACTATAATATTCATGGACATTGGCGGAATCCACTAAAAAGTATTTAATAAACAAATGGTGATGTCCTATATGCAATTTCCCAGTATAAGGGACAAAGAAAAGGACTTGGATGAGAGACTAATTGTAGATGGTAACTAATCCCCATACACACTGATTCAGTCAGCAAATGCAGGAGTGGCATGTTAGGGGTTAAATTTCATTGAGGAATGTGTGATGTCATTTATTTGTATTTAGAAATGGCAACCTATTATTAAGGACTAGTTGATACAGGGTTTAATGTTGAAATTGAAAGAAAGACCTACATTTTATAAGGCCCAGAAAACCTCTGGGTGAGAGTTGAGAGGTTCAAATTAGTGCTTTGTTTCCTTTCTGATGATTAGTTTACAGGTTTATGCTGCCTGCTGGAACACTTATCTATTCTTTGGAAAGAGCAATAAATTGTGTGAAAGGAGGACAGCCAGACAGCCTTCTTTCATCCTTGAAACTATCCTAGCTGTGAAGCTCACAGGGAAGAACTTATCCTGGGGTTCACCCCTCTCGGGTTGTTTTTGTTTCCAACTTTTTTAAGTTGTACAGATTCCAATCATTTAGAACCTAAAGGGACTGATACCTTTCCAAGAGCATAATATTGCATTGGTAATTGGTACAATATGAAATATGTGACAACCACAAAGTAAATGCCCACTATAGACGTCTCACGCACTTACCAGACTCCTGGTAAGATGTAAATCAATATAAAAGTTTTTGGTGAAGTCCTCAAGATTTTCAAGTTGGGAACCACTAGCTTAAGTGTAACTTTTATCATCTTTGTAAAATAAAAAACCAATAGCCCAAAGAGAGATTGTGATGGTTATATGAGAAATCAAATTGACAACAAATATTCCTTTGTATGATTATATCTGAAGTTCTGAGTATAGCGCTGTGGGTTAAATTTCACTAAATATCCAAGTTAAAATAGTTAAAAATTTAATTGTAGTTAGTTACTGTTGTTTTAAGAATTGTAATAAAGTTGCTTAGTATCAGTGAGATGCTGAGTTACATATACATGCTTTTCAGTATGGGAGTGTCCTTTAACAATTACTTGGAGTTATGTTTTAGTATCAGAAAATAGTATTAATTATAATCAAGTTGTTTATTGTATTAATTTTGGTTAATGAACAAGTGTTTAATTTGAAATGATAAAAAGCATTTTAGTGTTTGGCATTGGAATGGTAATTTGATAGTGAACTCTGGAAGTTATCTAATGTAGAACAAAATTGAGAATAAAATTTCCCATACTGGAGGCTGGAATAAATAAACTCACCTGGAATTAAAGTTAGTTTTAAGATTAAAGGAACTTTTAAGAGTATAGTACTATTCAGTACACTATTACAGCTTCTTGTTGAATATAACAATTAGAATTAAGGGAAAACAGAATTAAAATAGTAATAATTCAGTTTCTATTATATTTTCAATGATCATTGAGGGTTCTGAGATTCTAAAAGGAACTAAGGGTTTGTCGACACCGGAAATGCTTCAGCAGCTCAACTGCAATGCTGTAGTTGTGCCACTGTAGGACTTCAGTATAGACACTACATATGCTGATGGGAAGAGTTCCCCATCAACATAGGTAATCCACCTCCTCGTGAGGCAGTAGCTAGGTCAATGGACGAATTCTTCTGTCGACCTTCAGCTGTCTACACTGGGGATCAGGTCAGCTTAACCACGTCGCTCAAGGGTGTAGATTTTTCAGTGTAGACCAGGCCTAAGAATATGCCAAAAGACAGACCCTTGTGAGATTGTGATGGCATCAACTGAATGATGGAAAGAATGCATAATACCTGACTTGTTTATGTGATAAAATTTATCACCTGTAGGAGGATCATCCCCAAAATTTGCATTGTTGAGTGGTAAGTGTCAACATTAGAAACAGATCCTAAAGGGTGTGATCCAAACCTATCAGTGCAACTGAATGGAAAACATATTCATAAAAAGCAGATTCTACCACAGATTGGTAGAGGAGCAGCCTCACCTGAAAATCCTGAGCAAAGAATCGTGTTGTTCTGGATCCAGAAAGCTCTTCCCACTTCCTTTAGCAGTACTCCTGAAGGGTCAACTTCCTCACCTTAAAGAGAGGAATTTCTTTAACTGAGTCCGTCATAGACAAAACCTAAGGAGGATTTGGGTACGCTGGTCCAAAGCTGCCTTGGGAATGAAACTTCCCTAAAGGAAGGACAATCCAGTGATTAGGCTGTTAGCCTGGGATTCAGAAGACCTGCATTTAATTCTCTGCTCCACCATAGAGTGGGTAAGTCATTTAGAGGTACGTCTATGCTTCAGTACAAAACCTGGGGCACTGAGTCTCAAAGTGTGTATCAGCTGACTTGGGCTTGCGGGGCTCAGTCTGCACGGCTTAAAATTGCAGTGTAGACAATCAGGCTCACGCCAGCCTAAGTTGAATATCTACATTGCTGTGTAGATTCCCACAGCCCGAGCTATAGGGAAGTGAAGAGCTCTAGCGCTCAGTGCCAACAGTCCAGAGTTAAAGGGTTCATTTCCATTCTCTCTGATAGTTTAATTGTTAATCTGCAGCCATTCCAGGCAAAATCCAAAGACTAAAGATTTGCAGGAATGCTCATAATACCAAACAGGAGCTTCTGTGACCTTTATTCACAATTGGCACAAGCTCCTGCGAGAGCAGCAAAATACTCCAATAGATTCTTGCAGCACATTCAAAAGTTCATGGCATTTAAGCCTAATTTTCAAACCCAGCCTCCATGTGCAAAGCAATTGTGCGCATCGGTATGTACCCAAATACATACACACTCTGGCATGATGCCCAATTACTTTTGTATGTACATAATGTGAGTTCATGTGTGTAGGTATGCAAGTATGCTAGATTGTGCACATATAAAAGTAGGCCAAGTATGTGCCCCACCATTGAAAATCAGGCAGTTAAATTTCATCCTTTATATCTGCATCTCTGCTAAGCCTGCCAGCCAGAGTAGGAATTAGTACTAATTGGGTTGATGTGTGTGTGAGCAACATGGGCATGTGTCCATTGGAGGCAGAAGTGAGATCAGGCAGCACCCCAAGACACTTCACCTAGACTAATGAACAGCCAGCATATCCAGTCACCACCAATCTGGAGCATGGCGAAGTCAATATATCCAAGAATTGAAAGTTTCTGTGTTTAATGGCAAACCACCCCGAGTCAACTGGCCCAGCAGGGTGTTAAAATATGCTGTTAAAATGATGTATGAATCCCTACACTGGATCAGTTCTTAAATTGATTGACACCAGTTGATCTCCTCTACTTCTGTTTGTGAATCTGTCCCCTCTCCATGGGTCAATTTTTCCACAGGTTTCACTAAAATTGCCGTCACTTACCTCATCCCAGCCATGAATTTGACTATGTTTCCTGCATTTCTTCTTGCCACAGGTACACAAGAGGAAAACTATTATACCAGCAAAAATCAATCACACGTGCATTGCCCAAGACAAAGAGTTGTTTGTTTTCTCTTTAGCTGTAAAACTTTCCATCCAGTTCTACTCTTTAAACTGATCATCTTTGTTCTTTTGTAACACAAGTTAAGCAGGTTCTCTGAGCCTAAGGAAATCTATGCGAGCATTTCATCTAGGTTACTTGCCTGTACAGATTCAATAACAGAAAACTCCTTCTAAGTCAACTCCGCTTTAATCTCCATTTTGTCCTTGTACATTACCATGGCTCTGTTGTAAAGGTGTAATATATGGTATTTGAAATGCCATGGGTGATATAACACCATTGATTATTTTTCAATCAGAGCCTCACCATTAAAGTCATGGGAAGTGCTCTTTAAAAATCAGTGGTGTAATATGGCCCATCAGACCCACCATTCCGACCAATAGAGGTATCTGTTCATTCTACATTCCCAAAGGATCCACAGCATCTATCCCTTAGCCTCAGTATATCTATAACCAGCTGTATCATGGAAGTGAAGATTTTTTTCTCCCCTAGCGTTATCCTGTTTCTTCTCTTGCAACCAATACTATTCATCCCTGGGCAAGAAGTACTGGAGACATCCTTATTTAAAGGATCTTTCTGTCTGAATTAGCTGGGGGTTCGTTCAAGCTTGGTATTGAGTGAGGAAAAGACAGGCAGGACCAGGGTAACACTGAAAAGCCAAGTGGCTGCGTTTATTTAGGGATTTCTTTACACCTTGGGCCGGGGGAGGAGGCAATTCCCAACTGGGACTCAGATAAACAATATAAGCAAATTCAAACCAATAACAATGTACTGTATACTGCTCACCACACCACCAAATAGACAGGCACACCAATCTCTCAAGGTAGGAATCGGGTTCGTCAGGGCGGTGCCCGGTGCAACACAGAGAAAGAGACCCACGGGCCACTGCCTCAGCCACCCTTGTGTTCACACAGAGGATAAATCCAGAGTGTGGTGCGGCTGCAGCTGGGCAGATTCCACTCACTCAGACCGCGGGGACTGGACCCCCTTGGTCAGCTACCCTCTAAGTAGAGGCAGCTCCCAAGTTTAAACACACACACACACTGGACACAGACAGAGCAGTGATTCATTCACATAAACAGTTTGCAATTAACAATCCAATAACAAGTATACAATTATACAAGCTAGCTAAGCAATTGTGCAATTCTGAGCTCACTAATACAATCCTGATATCCTGAGCAGATATTTGGTACCAAGTTAGGGAGGGGAACAAATAAGAGGCTAGATAAGCTAACTGTCAGATATCAAAAAGCAAATACCGCACTCCAGGCGCAGCTGACCAGCAGAACAGACACCAGAAGCATGACGAGCTGACAGGGATCGGGTCCAAACGACAACGAATCCAAACGATACGACACGAGTGCACTTTACCAGGAGGAGACCCTGGCCGAACGAGTGATCAGGTCCTTCAGCTAACACGCGGATGCTCCACACAAATTTGGGGGGGGGGACCTAGTTTTATAGACAGGTCTCACTCCCTCGTGTCAGTATCTGATTGGCTCCCTGGTCCCTCCTCCCTTCAGGTTTCGAGCTGTTGCCACCCCACGTCGGAAGGCTTTGCACACGGCACACTGGAGTTGACGAGTAAACAAACCTGACCCTTAGATGACTGGGTCCAAAAAGAGCGGGAAAATGAGTCGCTGGGCAGAATTAAGTCTCTGTATGCAGTACTCTGGAGTTGCTGGGCAGAACTAGTCTGACCTCCAGACGACTGACCAAAAAAAAACAGGTTGCTGGGCAGAATCAGGCCTTCATACATAGAACTAGCCTGACCTTTAGATGGCCCAGCAACAGAAAAAGCAAAAAAAACCAAAAACCACAGGAGAGCACAACTGACTTGGTTGTGGATTCCACCTACTACAGCAGTTTTTACGAGAGGTTTTTGCCCCCTCATATACAACAAGAACCTGGTCCAAAATGGAGGCTGCCTTGTCCTTTTAGCAGGACAAGATGGCCGTGGACCGACAATTGGCCATACAGAGCCATAACTATGAATCGGATTGCGACACTTTCCAGTTCCTCTTCTATCACAAGATCCTTTTAACTACTGAGGCCCTGTTGGCTTTCAAGACAAGTCAAACAAAATAGTCTGTATAAAGCCAAGCTCTTCTGAGCTAAATTCAAATTTGTTTTCATTTGCTCGGTGAAACATAGTGTCTAAGTACAAAAGACAGTGTGCAGGGCTCAGAACTTCAGTCAAGACTGGCATGTGTAAAAATGATCTCCACTGATTGCTTTGACTTGCAAATGTTTCCACTCAGAAAAGATGCTTGGGTTTTTGGGAGTCTTAATCAGACACTGGGACTGCCGTCCAGGTGCAATTTGACTACAATAGTATAGAAAGAAATGTGAAACCGCTGACTTATACGATCCATTCTTCTTCCATAAATACAGAAGAGAAAAGGGTTGCTTAGATACTATGTTCCAGTAATTGTACCTGTACATTTCTCACTTTCCTGCCTGCCAGTGATTAGTAATGTTGGTTCAGGCTATTGGTGTATGATCATCGTTTGCCTTTGGAGGTAACAATATGTGCTCTTGGGATTAACGTGCTGATTTAAAACAAGCATGTTTACACATTCAGTCTAAGAATAATACGTATGTTATATGCACTGGCAATTGTCCAGACCTTGCCACCACATCCTACATAACTCCTAGCTGATCTTTTCTTTCTGGCCAAGATCCTCAGAGGTATTTAGGCACTAACTCCCACTGAAATCCCTACAGCTCAGACTCTCATCCAGTCCGTCATTTTCTCATGTCTTGATTACTGTCATTCTCCCCTCTAGCTTCTAGTTTCCTACACTGCACCTACCCCTCAGTCCATTAAAATCACAGCTGCTCGGATCACCTTCCTTGACTGAATCACTTCTCTAGCTCCCAGCCATCAGGTGTGAGAAAGAGAGCATCTTGCATTCCCTGGTATTGTGCGCAACAGTATTTACACATGGATACAAAGGCATACAGTAACATCTCTGTGAAAATCATGCAGTATTGAATGACAACAACAAATCAGTCCATCTCCCCCATTCCCTCACTCATCCACCCACACACACACACATACGGCAGCCTTAAGCAGAACTGCGCTAGCACAAGCCAGAGCTACCTCTCAGGTGAAGCAGAGGAAAACCTACATAGGTTCTTCCATGCCACCCATCACTGGCGCATCTGACTATAGTCTCTATTTTCCAAAAAGCAATTTTACTATAGTAAAAGGGTGAGGCTCAGGGCTACTCAGCGTCTTCCAGTTGCTTCTGGGCAATTTTCTTAGCTTGAGCTAGGAATCTGGGCATCAAAATACTGGACCAACTTATGTGGGTGAAAAAGACAAGCTCTCCAGCTCTTCTTCAGGTCTGTGTAAGCTCAAAAGCTTGACTCTTTGGTCCAATACAATTGAGCCAATACAAGATATGACCTCACCCATCTTGTCTACCTAATATCCTGGGACAAACACAACTACAACAACACTGCAAACATCATGAATGGGAGGGACAGGCACCTTTCTCTCCCTCTTCAAACGATGGCTTCCTAAAAGCTGGAGTTACTATCATTTCCTTTGTGGGCACAGACAGGGGTAAAGGAAGGTTTTCTTGAACTCCCTTCTTCATGGTCAGCACTGCACTGGGCTCTGCCATTTTGGGTTTCAGAGATTCAATGACGGAGTAACCTCTACTTGGAATAGGGTCTCTGTTGGTTTCTACTGATCTCTGTTAGTCAGAAGACTGGTAGCTCTGGGGTAGCCCATGGATCCTGCTACCAGTAGGACCCAGCAGAAAAGTTTCAACTGGAATGTCCACAAAGGGTTATGTTCTTCTAAACCAGGTCTCTAGCAAACAAGTTGATTTCAAAGGGAGCTAGGCACTTAAATACCTTTGAGGGCCTGGGCCTACGTGTAACCTAGCACAGGCACTAATGGGAGCTGAGGCTAAGCCTCTAACCCTGCTTGAGGTGAACTTTTTTTATGCAAAGCAGTAAACGTCTTGCTATTTTTCATTCTTGTTACTTTAAAATGAGTTATTCCACTTGTCTACCTATATTAATCCCAACACCTCAGGTGTCCTGTTACACTGGATTATTTTATTTGTTGCAGTGTTGTTGCAGCTGTGTTGGTTCCAGGATATGAGAGAGACAAGGTGGGGGAGGTCATATCTTTTATTGGATCACTTCTGAACCCACCTTGTTTTGCTTTTGACATTCCTATTTGTGATTCAGTATACAGTGGCTTTGTGATCTGTATTCTGTCTGAATGGGCTTTCTATTTATCTGTAAAGCTGCCATGCGAATTTAATCTGTTTCTTTGAGGTCGAACCCTTTTCATCTTATAGGTGAGCAGAAGAAAATTGATAGCTTTAAACTCTCTTTGAATTTTGTTGCCCAGCTGGAGGGAAACGAACCCTCTCTTTATAAATTGTGAAGCAGAATTGTCTTCACTGTAAATTTACGCCAGTCTGGAACACTGAACTCCACTTAATGCATAATGTCAAATGTGCAGACAAACTAGAAGATAATGACCATTGTGGAATGAGTATTAGTGATACTATTATCAATTATTATTGCCCCCAAACATTTCCTGTCTCCTTTCCTTAGGGTGGTATTTTCAAAAGAATTCAGTTATTGGCCTAACTCTGCTGCCATTAAAATCAATAGGAGTTTTATCACTTACTTCAATGGAAGCATATTTAGGCCAATGCTGGATGGATTTGAAAATCTCACCCTGGTGACACACTGACATTAAGAACAGCCCCAGGGAAGAGGGCTAGGGGCACCAAAATATCTGGTAATGAATTGCAGCTGGCTCAACCAGTTCAAGCATACCCCAAGTCTTTAATGTCATGAAATGTATCTGGTAAGTTTCATGCAAGGTGTCAATGAAAACCTCATGACTCACTGGTTATTAATACCATGGTGTAATGTGGACGCAAGCATCTGATGCAAAGTTATGGACATCAACTGAAGTTATAATTCTTAAAATGTGTTTTCCAGTCATGCAGGAATTACCTCACCTTAGACAAAGGAATGTCATTTCTCCACCTGCAAGTTACTTCCAAAGTGCTTGGAAAGATAATGAGAATGTATTTACATCCCACATAAACAGACCCAGCAAGCTAACAAGGGGTGAAGGCAATTGTCACACTATGGGGTGGGGGGAAGGAGATAGGCAATCGCATGTCTAATGTTCATTCAGTTGCACAAGAGGGGGCAGAAACTAAATAATTTAGTTGCCTAATTCACAGCTGGAAATAGACTTTTGTTTGGACATCTCCTTCAGAAGAATCCTCTTCAAGGATTCAATGGACTATAAAAGAGAGGGGTCGAGAAACCCAATGTTTCTCTCTTTCACCTAAGAAGACAAGGGTACCAGCCTTTTGACTTTGGAGGATAGATCCTGACCCAGGAGCTCCGTCAGCCATATTGATGGAAACCAAGTTTACCTTGAACCAAGTTTAGCTTGCTAATTTTTAGTTAGTAGAAAGCGTTTTATCTATATTTCTCTTGTAACTATTGCCAACTTTAATCCTTATGCTTGTACTCACCTAACACCTCTCTCTTTGAAATGAAAACTCACTTGTTTTACTTTTAATCCAAACCAGCCCAGAGCTGTGTTTGAACTGAACTGTTTGGTAACTCCAGGTAAAGTAACAAACTGTTGGATGTTGACTCTTTAAAGAGCAATGAATGTTAACATTCTGCTGATTCTCCGGGACAGGGCCGGACATTTCAGGATACCTGTTTTGGAGAAAATTCTGGGCTGGGGAGAGTGTGAAGTCACCTTACCAGTTGTGAACCATGGCTAGTGGGGACCAGTGGAAATCTGTAGTATTGCAGGCAGGCTTCTGGATCCAAAACATTGGACCGGGCTGCCCAATACACAGACATAAAGCGCATGTTTGTTTCTGACTGTGGACATCCCCAGCAGAGAGCTACAGTGGCAAAGTTTTAAGACACTTAAAGGTTATAGGGTCAGAGTTGACAGCTCTTCACTGGTCTGGATTGCACCTCAGCATGTAACACACATCACATCAATGCTATTTCGTCTAATGAAGGATCCTAGTGTAACCCCCCATAAATCAGTAGACTTGCCCCCTTGGACCAACTTAAGGCCTGGTGTAAGTGGACGTAACTCCTTGGATTTCACTAGCTCCATGTGTACTGCTCAAAAAATTAAGAAGAAAAACCACAAAGACTAAATTTCAGACACTGGGAAGGAAAGGAGAATCTTGACAGAGAGCCAGATCCTCTCCTGCTTTCTGGTTGTTTGTACTGCTCAGGTATTGCCACGCAGTCAGCAATATGCTCTAATGAGCTGGCTGGAGATTTATGCCTGCTTAAGGAAATCCGCAGGAGGCATAAAGTCAGTATAGCCAGTTCTATGCCAGCTGCTTCTGCCCCCCCTGCATAGCAGGCATGTGGGCAGGGTGGGGAAGCTGGGAGTTGGGTCACTGGAGCATACTGTGCTGCAGTGATCCTGAACCGGATCTAAATACTACCTGAGCCAACCCCTGGGTTGAGTACAGTTTGAGCAGATGTCAGGCTGTGCCCCATGTTGCTCCGAGGAGAGAATTCTTCCAGATTGGAGCCAGGAATCCGAGTAGGGGAAATAGCAGGGCTGGATTAACTTGTAATTCGTGGCATGAGTTTGAAGGATGCACTGGAGAGAACTGAGAAATCATAGCAATGTGCTTATTTTTAAAGCAAAATAATTTTCTCCATTCTTTACAGAGCCATTTGGGTTGCGGGTGGATAAGTAGCAGAAGGAATTACAGGTGGGATGATTCTTCTCTCACTTATCCTTATGCAGGTGCAGAGCAAGGAGGAGCTCCACTGAAGTCAATGGAGCTACACCAGTGTAAATCAGAGAGGGATCTGGCCCTATACGGTGCCTAGAGGATGCAGGCATTTTATCACTATCTATAGGTATCATTTAAATAATTAGTTGATGATAGTAAAGCACTTTGAAGATGACAAGCACTGGATAAGTGCTGGGTATTATTATTTATTATTAGCTGTCAGTGATCACAGGCTTTGAGTTCCTTTGAAACTTTTCTTTTCAAAACTCTGCCCTCCTTCCGACTCTCCTCCGCCCCCCAAGAACTCCTCCTTCTCAGAGTGCGTCATCAAGGATGTGCAGATTATAGTAATGTACTGGTCCATTTTGTTGCTCAGAAGGCCAAACCCATGATGGATGGTTGCAATTGCATCACATCTATCATTTGGTTACATTGCTTGGACTAGTATTGAAACATTTTTCATCAAGGTCACTTTTTAAAAAATGTAACCGACAGAGAAAAACTAAAGGACTAAACCAAGTTAAATAATAAAAATGAAATCTTGTATCCTTTTCACATATCTGAGACTTTTCTTATTGAGTTTTACTGGGAAGGGAGGGGTATTCATTATTTTTTTAAGAACCAAGAGTAAAATGTTAAAAAATGCCTAAGTGACTTAGGAGCCTACAGGCTTGTCTGCATGAGAAAACCACACTGGTTGAACTAAAGGTTAGGTGTGATTTTTAAACCAATTTAGTTAAAACTGTGCAAACCCGTTTGAATGAGTGGCTTATTTTTGTTTAGCTTAAGTTGATTAGGAATCAGCTTAAGCTAAACAAAAATATGCCACTTTTAAACCAAAATGAGTGTCCACGCAGGGGCAGAAAGAAAGACCACATGGGGAGAACGTCTAGGTGCATAAACTTCCCATCAGAGCTGAAGACAGGACAGTGAAGGAATGGAATGGTTAACCTTTTATCTCTACACCGCCGCTGTTACATGCAATTTCTGTGGTATATTCCCCTGTGTTCTCTCATTACTGAGTCATTCAGGTGTCAGCAGTGTTTTCTGGATATCCATAGTATGTCTTCAAGGCATTTGTGCTTTCTTACATTTGGAGTTAATAGGTAGGCAATTGCCTACCCATCCTCGGAAAGTCCTGAGTTCTGAGCAGTACCTTCAGTCACATTAGTAGCACTGGGCATATTAATGTTCTCGAGGTCTGTGAGCTCTTGCACACTTTATATTCATTGGCTTCTTTAAATATTTATATGTATCAGTAATAATTGCAGCTGGCTTTGTATTTACAGCATCTTTCATGCTGTGTTTGTTTTTGTTCTTAGTGGTGCAGTGACTGACTGAATTCCCATACTCTTCTCCTCCCCTTGACTAATGGAGGACGGACTGCTCTGTGACTGTGTTCTTAACGACAGGCTCAGAAGCACTTTGCCTAAAGAATAATTACGGAAGGAAATGACTGTGCTGAATCTTTCCTTTGCCTCCTCTCAGACGAGTAATGAGGCATAGGTGGTGCATGGGAGGTCATAGGAGGGTCAATTGACCTCCCAGATTTCTTGGCCTGCCAGCCGCAGGGCTGGAAGAAAGGCTCTGTCCTCCTGCTGGGCCTTCCACCTCCCCGGCACGCTCGACATCCATCCCTGGTAGCAATACCCAGGCGGGGAGCGGAAGGGCAGGACCAGCCTCTTCTCATGCCGGCCAGGGGGCTAGTACAATTTGTATTGTGGGGGTGCTAAGAGTCATTGAACCAAACTGTAAACCTTGTATCTGATGGAAAACACTTCAAGCCATGGCGTGCGGCAGCATCCCTGCCTCCATCACCTATGACACTGGCCATTCCAGGTTGCTGCTCTGTGCAACGTGGCGGCTGCCTGGGAGAGCCCAGTTGGGGAGCCTGACTCCTCTGCTCCCCGCCCTGGCTTGGCTGCCAAGGACTGGGGCCAAGCAAGCCGGAGCTTCCCATCCCCACCAGCATGTTTTTGGCTTGCTCTGCTTCTGTCCCCGGCAGCCAGGCCAGGGCAGGGAGTGGTGGGAGCAGGCCACTGCCAACTCCCCACGAGAAGCAGCTCCATCCTGCTCCCTGCCCATGCCTGGCTACCTGGGACAGGGGCTGAACGTGCTGGGGGAGGCTTGGAGGTGCAGCGGGAGAAGGACAGTAACCTGAGGTAACTCTGGTGCTAGACACAGGGTGGGAGGATGCTAGGGAAGGCTCTGAGAGCAGGTTCCCTGGCCTCTGCTCAGCCAAGGCCAAGGCTGGCCCAGGCCAAGCCCAGAGGCACATGCTCCCTGCTCCTGTGGATCCAGGAGCCGGCGTGATTGGCTGTCCTGGCTCAGGGAGGTGGGGCTGGAAGTTCCTCCCAGAGGAAACCTGTTGAGTGGTCACTGCTCCTCCCTTTTACATTGTGCCCCTCCAGTATCAGGAGGCACCCATCGTCTGTGTAATGAGGGAAAGTCTCAGTCCTTGGCAACAGGACCTGACCCCACTGTCTCAGGAAACACTTTCTAAAACATGCACTTGGTTGTTGTGAAAGTCGCTGGTGTGACAACTGCGCAATCTGAAGTTCTCTGTCAACACCCCAGTAGCAATGCAAGATTCTCCCTCAAGGTCAGACCAAAGCATATCAACACAGACCTCTAGTGGTTACGGAGAGCATTTCAGCTTCTAGGCCTGAGGGTAAAACTGGAGTAATGCCACGAGGAATCAGGCCTGGGGATTCTGCGGAGATTGCCACCTTGACTGCTGGCGGTCAGCCACTGTTCTGCTGATCATTTTGGGGATGAGGAAACAAGTCCATATAGCTCCAAATCATTCCATTCAGTGTCCAATCAGCTGCCAGACAATAACAGAATTGGTCACTACCAACTTAACCATGACTGGCACTGTAGCAATAACCCACATAACACGCACTGTGACTGGCTTCTTGCTCTAAGTCAGAAGGTCAAGGTCAAAGAGATGATGACTCCAGTCCAGCTTAAATGAAATGTGAAAATGCTTGTTAAGTTATACATGACAGCACCTATCGGTAAGTAACTTGGCTCTGAGAATCAAGATGTGCAGCTGATTTAGGCCACCTGGGTTTGTGGGACTGGAACAAGATGGCTGACTTGCAGGAGATGTACTAAACACACTGAGGAGAGGCAGCTGCCATAAAAAGTGACAGAAAGCTGATACAAGATGGTGATACAAACAGAACATGGACTATGTGTTGCGATATGTCTGGGTTAAGTAGAGACCTGGGAAGCTGCTAATGTACTGACATGACATTAGGAGACAAAGGCATAAGAAAGCTGGAGATCTTTGTTTAATAAATAAGTTGCCATATTTTGCCCTTCCCTGTTGCTTGTAAGAATTGATAATTGTTGCAGCTGCATAAGAAATGTGGGGATCTAAAGGATACCTTTGGGGTAAAGCAGTGTTATCTCCTCCTCCCTTCCTTTCCCAGCTACATAAACAAGCCTTGGCTTATGGCTCCTTCCTCCCTCCCCTGAGAATTGCTGGCTAGGGAGATTTGTGGCAACAAATTGTTGCAAAGAAATATATTTTCAAGGTTAAATGCCTGTGTAATATGTGTAATGCTGTGCACAATAGCTAGGGTGGGGTTGCTAACAAAATGGGTGTTTTTATTACTTAATAAGGGTTTTGGGGGTGTTGTATGTAGGCATGTACATACTAACAAACAAAAAGAATGTGCTGTAGCTAATGCAGGGTTTACTGGACAATTGGGTCCAAAGGAACAAGTATCACAATAAAGAAGCCCATACTCATATCCACCTCTGGGTCTGAGGCAAAGTTCCAGTGTGTTAACAGAGTGAAGTACAGAGTGCCCCATTGCACTCTTAATAAATTGTATCTGGTTGAACTTTAACTCGATGCACACAGTGAGTTAAAGTTTAATCACTTGCAATTTATCAAGGGTGGCTATTAATGCCATGTTTTATCAGCTTCTTATCTCCACAAGCCAGCCTTTCCCTAATGTGAAATACTGATGCAATTAGCAAAGAACATCTATTAGTTGAAGCATTTCAGGTTGGTCCTCAAAGTTTCAGAAGCAGAGCTATTAAAGAGAATTTAAGGCAGAGGCCAAAAACATAGAGTCCTTTTTTCTTTTGCAATCCAGCCTCTTTGTGCACTGCTCTGAGGACACGAAGTGGCTGGAAAGGTAGTAGCTCTCCCCAGTTAGTGATTCCCCCAGCTGGCAAAGCTAGCTCCTACACCACCCCTTTCCACAGACCAGGGGACAGGAAGGGCAGAACACAACCACACTGCTGTGAGGACCATAGGTAGCCAGCAAAACTTAAAGCAGACCCTAGATGGCTCTAAAGGACCTGGGAACAATATGTTTCTAGTCCCAGAATCAGAGGGCTGCAGGGGGCTTCTTTTCCCAGCTGCAGCCAGAAGATAGGCGTGAGAGAAAACTCTGGCTTACTGTCTTCAAAGATTGTCTGAGTGTGTGGCTTGCTTTCTTCAAGTAGCGCCATCTTCGTCACAGTGCTTTCACTGCTCTTCCCTTTGTGATTTTGTCCCCAGCTCTCCTCGATGTCCTCCCACAAACACTTCTGCGGACAGTGAGAAGCTACAATAGCCCCGGTAATTTAAGCAAAGCCAATGTCAGTCAGCAGAAAACATTTGCTAATGGACATAAACTTTGCTTGATGCCTGTTCTGCCAGGAAGAGGATGCAGCCATTGCAAATCTTAATGCCAATGGCTCTCTGGGCCAGGTTTGTTGACTTCACCAGCAAATATTTGCTTTGTGGGACAATTAAGTTTGTTTCTCAAGCTATTACAATTTTGAGTTTAGCTGAATAATCTTTTATGATGTTGATCTACGTTGTTGACTTGACTATGTTGTTTAGTTTGTTCCCCTCTGAACATAAACTGTTCCCTTGACCGAGCAATGAAATGAAAGCTCTCGTGTCACTGCGGTTTTTTGTTTTTCTTCTTTTCTTGTTGGTTAATTCAATTCCCCTGCTCCATGAATGATGATGTCCACTTCTTATTAACTGATCAATGAATGTACAGTGCATCCTAGGACTCAGCAGTTGCACCCCCATATGTTCATTTTCACCACGCCCGGTGCTTGGTAACAGACACAGTAAAACCAGGCAGATGTTCACTCCAGCACGGCATTTGGAACTGGCGTTGGTTGTTGTCAATAGGTGGATGTTCTGCGCTGTTATAAGAGAGCTCAAGCTATGGCTGTCAACTGGCCAGCCTAGGTGGGGGCCAAAAGCTGCAATCTCTGTCACAGGGAGGCTGGCCCTTTAAAGGGATATGGGCCTCAGCCCCATCTGGGACACAGCCATCTTGCCTCCCCAGCTGGGAAAATGAGGCATGTGACCCAAACAGACTTCTGGGGTGGATAAGGAAGAGGCCTTGGCAATAAGTGGGAAGACTTTGGTAGAGTCCGGGATAGAAATGCTGAAGGAGATGGACTTCATCTCTAGCTGTCTGATGTGCCGGGAGCGCTGGGAGAGATGAACCAGGTATTGTCAGAGATCAGTCAGCTGGAAGGGGAGGGGAAGGACTGTGGATTGAAAAACAGACTGGCGGGGCAAAGGAAGAAATAAAGTTTGGACTGAAGAGAGCTTGCCTCAGGGTGAGCAAGGATCTAGGGAGGGGCTGGTGACAGGGTGACTGGCTCTTTGAAGGGAGATGAGTCTCAGCCTCACCTGTTAAGACAGCCAGTGTGCCTCCTCCGGTGAGGGAAATGAATCAAGTGAGTCGATCACGGAGAGACCTGGGCAGTGACAGAAGGGGGGAGAGACTGCCACAAAGGCCTGGAGAAGGCATGTGAGGAGACTCTGAGATCCCAGGGGAGAAAAGGCTCCAGCTAGGCAGGTCTGGGAATGGCTGCTCTGGGAGGAGCAGTGAACAAGCCAGAGGAGCCCAGGAGGAGCTGAGGGGAGACGACTCTGTGGTCGGAAGGATACTCAGAATGGTGCTCAGACTAAATAATCTAATGATCCCTTCTGGCTTTAAAATCCATGATGAAAAAATATCTCTGGAAAACAGCTGGGAAACGGAGTTGAAAGAGAACATCACTGACTTCACTGGAATAACACCAATGCATTTTTACATGTGCAGACCCCAAAAATACAGGAAGCCTTTCACCTCCCAAGAGCCACTTTCCCACAGGGAGGAGAGATTGACAGCCCGGCCACAGGAACGGTTCACGCTGGTTTGCTCTGAGTTTTGTTTGTAAGCATACACGATCTCCTGACTAGGACAACGTGCGTTTCATGCAAACAGCCGCTAGACAAAGTCCCCTTACTACTTCCAGACCCTTTCTCTTCCCATGCTGAGAAACCTTCTGTCCCTTAATAAAGGCAGTGCAAGGGGTGCCCTGTGATGCTTTCTCCTCTGCTGAATTGCTGTGAAGTTGCAGTGAACGGAATAGTCATATGTTTGCAGCAGCTTTTGAGCAATGTGTTCAGTATTGAAGCATCTGCCTTACCAAATGGGAAGGGACAGCTCCTTAGAGGAGGCAGAGTCTCATTTTCCCACCGCCTACCCTGTAATTTGCAAAGTACACTTTGCTTTTTATGCCTTGCTGGGATGGTGAGTTTGACTCTGGCTGACAGCAGCTGTAATTGCCCTGTACAGAATAAAGTGAACTGTTGTGAAAGTTTAACTCAATTAGCTTGCTCCCTTTTTGCAGTGTAGTCTGTGTTCCCAGAGATCTATGCAGAGGACACACGAAACAACATGCTATGTTTCTACATGCCAGAGCCCGCAGAAGTCCGACGATCCCCTTGGTGAAGGTGAACGTGAGTGTATTCTTTTTGAGACAATGAACCCTAACTCCCATTTCTTCATCTCTTTCACACTAGGAGACTTTGCTATTAATTTTAAACTTTCCTGCTGTTTTGCAAGACAATCAATTGTGCCGTGTTACTAATCTAGTTTAAACTGGCAATTTAAATTGAAGGTGTTACCCAACCTTCCTTCTGCTGGGCCAAAGACATGAAAAAATTGTGAATCTAACTTCTAAAAAATCAGAGTTATATCTATGCTGGTGCCTAGAGACAACACATGGGACTTTGGAGACCTGATTCAATGTCCTGCTCTGTCACAGAGGTCCTGTGTGACCTTGGGCATGTCGTGGGATTTAGGTGCCTAGGGGCTTTTGAAACCTAAACACTGTTGAAAATCTGGTCTCTGTGTGCCTCAGTTATCCGTCTGCAAAATGGAGATAACAGCATTGCCCTACTTCACAGAGAAATTGTGTGGATAAATACATTACAGATTGTGACGCACTCAGATACCATGGGGATGGGGCCAAATAAATATCTAAAATCGACTCATCTCTCCAGCCAAGCTCCTGAAATTGTTGAGTACAAAGGGAATGTCTATGCTGCAATAAAACACCCTTGGGCTGGCCCGTGTTATCTGACTTGGGCTTGGACTGCGGGGCTATAAAATTGCAGTGTAAATGTTCAGGCTCAGGGTGGAGCCTAGGCTCTGGGACCCTGCCCCCTTGCGGGGGTCCCAGAGACTGGGCTCCAGCCCTATCCCAAACATCTACACTACAATTGTATAGACCCGCTGCCCAAGTCCCAGGAGCCTGAGTCAGCTGACACGGGCCATCCATGGGTATTTCACTGCAGTGTATGTTACCCAAGATTCTTTCAACCCAAAGCTCTTGGTAACTTTTACTCTGTGCGAGGTGGTGTCAGGAAATAAATCAGGGGAGACACGGCCGTCTGACCAATAGATGGCTGGCACAAACAGGACAACACAAGAGTGCTTTCACTTCAAGTTAAACTTTACTTAGTCTCAAGTTCTTACACACGTCCTCAACAGGTTAGTAACATACCTCCAACCCTTGATAATGATCAAAGCCGAGTGTGGCTCTCAAGTGACACAGCAGCAGCCTTCCGGTGGCCAAATCTTCCGTCTGCCAGTGGGGACTGCAAGATGTATCCAGAGGGAGAGTCCAGAAGAGTCCAATTACCTCAAACTTTTCCCCTTATTTATACATTAGTAATAGAATGACATGTCCCTTAAAGAAAACTTGTTAAGTAAGCAGTTTCAATGGTGAAGCAAGAGGTTCCTTCTGATTATTGATTAACCAGGTGTGGGTTTTTCCAGAGTTTGCAGCCTTGAGGCGTCAATAACAATTCCTGGGGCACATCCTGCTCTTCTAAAATGCATTTGTCAGCAACTTCAACACAATTCTTATCAGGAAGGGCGTGGGGTCAAGCTGCCCTTTCTGTGGCACCCCAAACTCCCTCCCCTCCTGCCTTGGTCAAGCTGAGGCTGCTGAATGGCCAATTTACAGTCTGCTGACTTGTCTGCTTTTAGCAATAAGCCATAGTAGTTTCAGGCACTTTACTGGTTTGCTGGCATCTCCCCATACATCTAGACATACCCTAAGGGCCCTTAAGCCGCAAAAGGAAATTATTTCACCATTCATACACATGCTCACAGCCAAAAGCAGAGCAATATAGCAGTGAAAACAAAAATAATCCTGCTTAACCTACATGGGACATAGAATCCCAGAACCAATATAACAGATCCGGTCTCTACGGGAGAGGAAATAAGCTGATCTGTTACAGAATTGCAGATTCAGGGCCGCCCAGAGGGGGGGGCGATTGGGGCAATTTGCCTCGGGCCCCACAGGGGCCCCCACGAGAGTTTTTCGGGGGCCCTGGAGTGGGGTCCTTCACTCACGCCGGGGGGCCCAGAAAACTCTCGCGGGGCCCGGGCCTCCGGAACGTCTTCCGCTCCCGGTCTTTGCCGGCGGGGCGGAAGGACCCCCCCGCCGCCGAATTACCGCTGAAGCCTCCAGCATTTATAATGGTGTTCAATATATAAACAAGTGTTTTTAATTTATAAGTGGGGGCTTGCTATGTGAAAGGGGTCACCAGTACAATAGTTTGAGACCCACTGCTGTAGCTCAATGAGTTTACCTGAAGACTGGCTGATGGCCAGCCAGCATATTTTTACTTTTCTATGTCCTTAGCTCAGTTACAAATTTTGTGGGGTTAATTTCAGTTCAAACTCATTACAAGTTTTATTCTCCGGCTGATAGGTATCCTGTACATGTTATCAAAGACCTAGCTGCATCATTAATTGAAATTGGCTCCTACTATTTTTATCTTTTATTTTATACTGAAATATATTCAGAAATATAACCATTCTCTTTAAAAAGAAAGAAAAACCTGTTCACCACTTATCAGTTAACCCCAGCACCTCACATATGAATGGGAAATATTGCAGACTCAATCCTGCTCCAAATGAAATCAATGGCAAACCTGCCATCGACTTCAAAGAATGCAAGCCCCTCTATTTGCATATAATGTGAACGTTACTTCTTTAAAATATTTAAGATTAGTCTTTCTTCTCTTATAAAATGACACTAAGCAGTTACTGGAAAGTAGCTGGAGGCTTCCAGGTGGAAGGAGAAACTTTCCTCCATTTTCTAGGCATAATGACCTCTGTCCTCTCCTGCACTTCCTCCTAGGTGAGACCCTCTGGGGAAGGCAGGATAAATCACACCTCCCCATGACAACTTGCTTGAAGCTGGCAAGCTGTGGCATCTATTGCTAGCACTAGAGTTCCAGACACTAATGAGATATCTACAGTGCAGTTGAGGTTTAATTTAGCTGGCTCAGGTACCAATAGGAGTGAAGCTTCACAAACCCTGGATACTTCGGTGGGCAGCTGACCCATGCTGAAGTCCATGCTAACTGGAATATGTGGCCACTTACTTAGATGCCTAAATCTGTCTCATCACAACGTTAATTTTTAAAAGCTAACTCCACCGCTTTTCTAGCCAAGATTGCATTATTCTGCCATTGTGAAGCATCCCTGCTTTTGTTTTCCAAGCATTTGAAGGGTTTATTTTCCCCTCACGTAGATGGGCTAACCCCGAATGTAAGGCCCATTGGAAGAAAAGTTTTCCTTTTTGTCACATTGGCACTCATCAAAAGCGCTGTTCACATAACTGCTGATTCAGGGAGTTGCTTTTTAAAATAGGACTGAGCCCTTTACCCTTTTAGTGGAGTATTTAGTCTCCTAATATTTAGAAAGACAAATATACTTTGAGAGCAATAAGCCATCATCTTATGGCAGCATTTCACATGCTTTCATTCCGGCCACTTCAAATAGCAAGGTAATAAAGAGTCTCTGTAGAGCGCATTTCATTTTCCGGATGCATCAAGTGATGAACAGTCAAGTTCTCTTATTTTTCAACCAGCTTAATAAGTTTAGTGTCAACGTCGTACACTTCCTTGTCCACTAAAACGCCCAATCGCAATCCCCCAGCCACCAGAATAGCAGACTGAAATTGCTAAATCTGCTATTTTCCGCCTGCAATCCTTTCAGTTAAACCTTTATAGCACAGACAACTCAGTTAGCACGTTAAAAGGACCCTCACTTAGGTACTGAAGAAATGTTTCTGTTGAACAATAACTGCTCCGAGGGCTTTAGCTCATTGCATAGTCTATTTGACTATCCAACAACAACATATATCTTGAGTAGCCCAGGCATGAAGTTATGCTGGAGTCCTGCTTTCTCCACTTCACTAAGTGATTGTTACTGAACTTTTCTTACTCATTTACCTACATGTATTTTTAATCAGTGATAAGTCATGCAGGGGACTGGACCAGATGACCTCTCGAGGTCCCTTGCAGTCCTATGATTCCATGTGTGTTTCACAGACTCTGGGATGCAAGCAGTCATCAGACCCTGGGCTGTCTTGTCTAGATGTAGGCCTGGTCTACACTTAAAATTTAGGCTGACAAAGCCATGGTGCACAGGTGTGTGTATGCATCGTAACTAGATTGTTAACTTCTCAGTGATGGGAGAGTGTGCGCTCAACAGAGAATCCTCAGTCACATGCTGTGCTCAAAATCTGCTTCAGCTATGAAGAGAAACCTTGAGCTTGATCCTTTCATCTCTAGTCCAGTAAACTTTAAACAGGGAACGTTTAAGCCATGGACTGAGATCTTCCAAGTAGTTATTTGGCATATCCTGGAAAATGCATGGAAAGACTCTAACTGATTTTACCGCTCAGCTGCATTTTGGATTCTATTCTTTTGGGATGACTCCAGAGAGATTTTTACAAGCCAGCAGACGGATCCATCACTGCTACAAATCTGATATAAAGACCTTGTAAGTATTTATAATGTATAATCAGGGGTTCCCAACCTCTTTCTTTCTGAGGCCCCCCACCACAACATTCTATAAAAACTCCATGGCTCACCTGTGCCACAGCAAGTGTTTTTCTGTATATAAAAGCCAGGGCCAGTGTTCAGAGGTAGCAAGCAGGGCAATTGCCCGGGGCCCCATGCCACAGGGGGACCCACAAAGCTACGTTGCTCAGGCTTTGGCGTCAGCCCCGGGTGGCAGGGCTCAGCACCACCAGATTCAGCCCTGCGCGACTGGACTTCAGCTTTCTGCCTCGGGCCAGTGAGTCTAACGGCAGCCCGGCTTGGTGGACCTCCCTGAAACATCCTCGCAGCCCCCCGGGGGGCACCGGCCTCCTGGTTGAGAACTGCTGATACATATAATCTTTTAACCATTCAATAATTCTCTTCTTTTCTTTTATTAATAAATCTTTAGTTGGTTTACTAAGGATTGGCTGACCGTGTGGTATTTAGTTATGATCTGAGATACGTATTGACCTGGGGATAAGTGTCTGCTCCTTTGGGATTAGTAGAACCTCACATATGGTGAACTGGATTTTCAATAATCCCTCATTTTATTAGATGTGTTTGCCTAGATAGGAGTCAAGGACTGGAATGCCTAAAGAGGACTGTGTTTGGCTTCCTATTCACCAGTGTGGTACTGCAGAAGCTCTTTTGATCACTGGTTGGTGACTATTATAGAATAAACCCTCAGTCTTGGGGGATTGCCTACCCTATTTCTTGTTCCCTGAGTGTGGCATTCTCAGAGTGGCCCATCCTAGGCACTGGTCACAGCCTCTATAGCCCTAATTACCATTGCACAGGGAGGTAGTAAAGTGATAGAAAAACCTCTTCTGTCTCTGTAGGCTGCATCTATGTGAATGGCATAGCCACAGGTGGGCCTGAGTGGGCCGCAGCCCAGCCACTTAGCATATGAACCCACCCACCTCCTCCCATGTCGGACTGGCTCCGTGGGGCTCTGGGACCCAAAGCCTGGCTCCCTCTCCCTGTGTAAGGCTGGCTCCATGGGACTCCAGTAACAGTGCCTGGCTCCCTCTCCCCATGTTGGGATGGCTCCATGGTGCTCCAGGAACAGAGCCTGACTCCTTCTGCCTGGATGATGCCGGCTCTGTGGGGGTTGAGGAACAGAGCCCATCTCCCTCTGCTCATGTCAGGCTGGCTTCGTGGGATCTGGAACCAAAGCCTGGCTCCCTCTGCCCATGTTGGCCAGTTCAGTGCGAAGTTCAAGTAAATTTCTACCAGGATTTTTTTTAATGTTGCATCCTATTAGGCAAATAGACAATTTTTGAAAAGACTTTAGCCAATCAAAAAGAAAGCCATGCCTGTAAGGAAATGTATGGGTGGGATATTGCCCATCCGTAATAATTTGCAGCCCACACAAACGTACATTCCTAGCTGCTCCACTGATGCCATGGAGTTATAGCGGCATAGTTATGGTGCCATGGCTAAGGTGTTATACTCCCCCTAATGTAAACATGGCCCTAACTAATGCACCTTGTGTTAAATGATTGGGTAAATTAGCATTCTCTAATCACAGAGAATAGTTCCATCTCCTTAATGGACTTGCAATGAGGTGTGGCATGTACAGGATTTAGGGTTGCCCCGCCTGGAGTCTCCAGAAATTAAAGATTGTCATATGATGAACTCTCCAGGAATACATCCAACCAAAAATGGCACCCCTAACAGGACTGCAAGTTATGACCAATTCTAGGTTGTAGCTGACTCTGTGAATTAAATAAACAAAGGCAAGACAGGATTTATTTGAGTTGGGTTGCAAATGGGTAGAATGGCACCTAGAGGGGAAACGGAACTGCTGTCTTTTTTATATAGAAAAATTGTTGTAAGAGGAATTCATTGCAAGTGCAAACTTGCGTCATGAATAGGAAAGCTGAACTAGGTTCCTTGAAAGTTTCATAAACCTTTTGGGGAAGCGAATGTCTGAAGCGTTTTTGGTTGGTGGGTTGACTGGTTTTTTTTTTTTTTTTTTTTCTAATTTATTTAGCCATTTGTGAATCTACTGCTTAACCTTTGGGTGTACTTGCAATAGACACAACAGGCTAGATGCTGTTCTCAGCTATGCTACTGTAAATCTGGAATAACTCTGCATTTACTGCTGGAGTTATTTCTGAGTTATCCTGGAGATCAGACTCAGACCCAACGGCACTAAACGTGAACCAATGCCGTCAACATGACTCTTCTCCATCACACAGAAACACAAAACCCCACCCTTGCCCAAACTGCCCTCCTGAAGATCAATAAACTCAGGGTCTGTCAGACCAAGGAGCAGCAAGTTCCAGTACTCTGCCATCTGAGGCTACACCAGTATAGTACAGTCAGACTGAGCATCCTAGCTGATCCCACCTGCTCTTTGGAACCTGAGTCACTAACATATGCAGGATCCGCCCATAAGGGCTTCAGCCAACACCTTGACTTGCCTCTAGAAATGAATCGGAAGCTAGTGCCATCCCTGCAGCACATCCTCCTGAGAAGCACTGTTAAGCAAACTGCCTGCTGCATTGTCTTCAGGTATCACCCAAGCAGCACAAATAGCAGTAATCCAGCCTGGAGCTGACAGAGACAGAGAGAATAGTGAGTCCCACAGGTAAATTAAAAGCTTGTTCAGTGCTTCATACTGCCACTATCTGTTGCCTTGCGCCCATTGTGGCCTAAAGTGACCTCTGTATGGTGATAGCCCTTCTTGTCGGTGATGGGACTGCTGCTTACAGTGGAGACATTGCAGCATGGTCAAGTCAGGACAAATAGCAAAGGGATCATGTGCTTTCAAAGGCTGGAAAGAAAACAGCTTAAATCCAAGAAAACCAAAGTCTCAGGGATTGATTTTCACCAATAGAACTTCACTCCCGCAGGAGATAAGAATGACTGACCATTGGACCTCAACACTGATGCAACTTAATGCAAAACTCGTTTATTTGATCTAGATATCCCTGAGTACATTCTACACACTGTACACAAGTTCAAGTTCATTCATTCCCTCCATACACACGCCAGCAAAAAAAAAGGAGAGTGAGAGAGTCCTTGTGACCCAGCCGAGCTATTCGCCTTATATGCTGGGAAGAGAGAGCTTGTTATATATTTTTAATATTGGAAAGGTGTCCAGATACTGTGGTGATTGGGAAGTTATAGAAATTCCTAGACAGAAGATGTCCCTAAGATGCGCTTGGCACACCAGCTCTGTTTTCTGGAAAGTTGGTAGGACTCTGGTTCTTTTTGGGGTTGGGTCATTGCTGCTTGGGGGTACGTGCCTTTAAAGAATTCAGCCAACACTACTTGAAGTTGAGTGCCATGCAACTGTGTGTTTTGAATATGGCCAGTCATTATGTTGTGAGCATGGCTGTCACCATGTCCCATGTGCTCCTCAGAAATACATGTTAAACCTGTAGGCTGAGGATACTCATCTATCTTGTTGATTTGTTCCCTTTTTTAACCTTTTCCTGTCCTTGAGAGTTCTTGAAAGAGCCTTGGGGCGCAGTAGCGATGTCGCAGGGTGATATTTCCAACTTGGTATTTGTGTTTCTTTTATAACCTTCCTTCTTGTGCTGATCACCAAGTCCTCACCCCCTCCCAGGGCATTAAGCTGTTACCAGAGATCTTGGGGCTAGCAGGTTTAAGGGATATTGGGCTCGTTCATGTGCATATGTTTCAAAGGAGACTAGAAGCATGAATTTTTAACAAGATTTTCTGTGATAAAAAAGATTTGGAAAAGTGCTGAATTTTGTAAGTCTCCTATTAGTCTTCTAATTCATCTTTGTCAGGCACTCAGCAGGATTCCACAGCTGCATGTATATATATTAAAGGACAATAATTAGATCATATTTGCTCTACTTTGGAGCCTTTTCTTCATCGTCTTTTAATTAAATTAACCCATCAGGAACTTCTCCTTAGGGCTATGAATTGTGTTTCTGTTGGAAATTAAAAGCATGAAGATACTTTCTGAGATACAGAATCATCTAAATGAAGGACTGGAAGGGACCTCAATAGGTCATCTGGTCTAATCTCCTGCACTGAGGCCGGACTAATTATTATCTAAACCATCCCTGACAAGTATTTGTCTAATCTGTTCTTAAAAGCCTCCAGTGATGGAGATTCACAACCTCCCTAGGTAAATTGTTCCAGTGTGCAACTACACTTACAACTAGGAAGTATTTCCTAATTTCTTAAATCTCCCTTGCTGCAATTTAAGACCATTGCTTCTTGTCCTGTCCTCAGTGGATAAGGAGAATAATGTATCACTCTCCTCTTTATAACAATCTTTTACATACTTGAAGACTGTTACCGTGTCCCATCTCAGTCTTCTCTTCTCCAGACTCACTCAAACACATCCATTTTTTTCAGTCTTTCTTTATAGGACTTTTTTTTCTAGGCCTTTAATCATTTTTTGTGGCTCTTTTCTGGACTTTCTACAATTTGGTCACGTCTTTCCCAAAGTGTGGTGCTCAGAACTGGACCCAGTACTCCAGCTGAGGCTTTATCAGTACTGAGCAAAGTGGGAGAATTACTTCTCATGTCTTGCTTACAAAACTCCCATTAATACATCCCAGAATGTTCGCCTTTTTTGCATCAGTTTTACATTGTTGACTCATGTTTAGTTTATAATCCACTCTAACCCCAGATCCTTTTATGCAGTACTCCTCCTTAAGCAATCATTTCTCATTTTGTACTTGCGCAACTGAATAGTCCTTCCTAAGTGTAGTACTTTGCATTTGTACTTATTGAATTTCATCCTACTTATTTCCAGGGCCGCCCAGGGGATTCGGGGGGCCTGGGGCAAAGCAATTTCAGAGGCCCCTTCCATAAAAAAAACTTGCAATACTCTAGAATACTATATTCTCGTGGGAGCCCCTGTGGGGCCCGGGGCAAATTGCCCCACTTGCCCCCCCCCCCTCCCCCGGCAGTCCTGGGAAAAATAAACATTTAAAATCCTTCCGCATCTCGGCACAAACCCAGTTTTTGAGAAAACTTCTTTTCAAGTCACCTATACAAGGTATCACTGGTTCTCAGCATCAGCTAGTGCTAAAGGCACTAAAGCTCATTAAAAGGGTTGGACAAATATTTTCCATCAAAACTTTTTTTGGATCAAAAACTAGGGTTTTTTAAAAAGCAGAAAAAATCACGGACAATGTCTGCTTTCCTTCAAAATTTGTTGTGTTTTTTTTAATTGAAAAGCTGAAATTAGTCTGCCAAAACCTGAACATGGTTTGGGGTTTCAGAAGTGTGTGGCCAAATATTTGCTGCTTGCTGTGTTTGATTGTTTAAAGAAACAATTAAAAAATTCTGCTTAAAAAAATCCAAAACTTTTGAACTTCCCAAACGCCTGAGCCCATCCAGTCAGAGATTTTTCCAGGTTTCTGATACTCTGCTGGCTTCCTTGACACATATCTGACTCCATAACTTTGGGTTCATTTAGGTTAGAACATAAGAATGGCCACACTGGGTCAGACAAAAGGTCCATCCAGCCCAGTATCCTGTCTACCAACAGTGGCCAATGCCAGGTGCCCCAGAGGTAGTGAACCTAACAGGTAATGATCAAGTGATCTCTCTCCTGCCATCCATCTCCACCTTCTGACAAACAGAGGCTAGGGACACCATTCTTTACCTGTCCTGACTAATAGCCACTAATGGACTTAACCGCCATGAATTTATCTGTTTCCTAGAGACTGGCTCCATAGGGTCCCTCACAAACTGGAGACAGTTACTGTGGGTTTGTCTTTAGTATAGCTTATGTACATACTCTACGAACTGAGCATTTGAGCTTGCTCCAGAATCTGGGATGAGCCTATGTTGTGAAAACTGAAATGCTCAAAATAGCACATGCATGTTGATGGACACAGGGTGCTAAAATTAAATTAACCCAGGGGATCTCAAACTGGGGGTTGGGACCCCTCAGGGGGTCATGAGGTTATTACTGGGGGTCGCAAGCTGTCAGCCTCCAGCTCAAACCCTGCTTTGCCTCCAGCATTTATAATAGTGTTAAATAAATAAAAAAGTGTTTATTTATTGGGGTAACCAATACAAAAGTTTGAGAACCACTGAATTAACCCCTCTGGAGCCTCGGGGAATGCAGGGGACGGAGGGTCTCCCTTGGTAGGGTTGGGAAGGAGGTAGGTGGTATAGGATATTGCTCGTCTCATGTGAGCCCTCCCCCATGGCTCTCTTGGCTCTATCACTGTTAATCTAAAGTGGCTAATTTTAAATGAAGCTACCCTCCCCTGACATGAATCTCCCTATGGCACTGAAATTAAATGTAGACTATAATTTGGCATTTGAGAAGTGAAAGGGATGGTAGCCCTAAGGGAGAAGATAACAGCACGGCTCTTTGCGTTAAACAGCTGTCTGCAAGCCTCAAACTGCTGAATGAGCTTTAGGGTAGGAAAGGCTGTGCCTCCCCAAACAGCCTGGCCCTGCCCCCTATCCGACCCCCCACCCACTTCCTGCCCCCCCCCGACTGCCCCCCTCAGAATCCCTGACCCATCCTGCTCCTTGTCCCCTAACTGCCCCCCCCCGAGACCCCCTCAACCACCACCCTGGGAACCCACCGCCCACAAACCCCCTCTGCTCCCTGACTGCCCCGACCCCTATCCAACCCCAACCTACTCCTGACAGACACCCAAAATGCCCACGATCCAACCCTCCATTTCCCATCCCCTGACCACCACCCCCAGAATCTCTGCCCCCTCCCTGTCCCCTGAGTGCCCCATATACAATTCTATATTGTACCCCCAGCCCCGGCCCCCTTACCATGCAGCTTACCCCCACCTCCCGGAGCCTCAGTGTGCCACATCCAGCAGCGGCCCTGGACAGTGCTGCAGCGGCCTAGCTCCAGCGGGACCTGAGGTCACAGCTGTGCCTCCTTACCATGCGGCTGCAAGCAGCAGGAGCTCAAGCCCCTGCCCGAGCCATGCCGCTTTAGCGCTGTCCAGGGCTGCTCCTGGACGCAGCGCGCTGAGGAGCCGGGGGATAGGGGAAGGCAGAGGCGAGGCCGGGCCAGGGCTGGGGCTGGGGCTGTGGGGAGCATCTGACATTTTCATGGAGGCCCCTGCTTATTTCAGACCATTTCTCCAGTTTGTCAAGATGATTTTGAATTCTAGTTCTGTCCTCCAAATAGCTTGCAATCTATCCCAGCTCAATATTGTGCACAAGCTTTAGAAGTGTACTCTTTATTCCATTACCCAAATCATTTATGAAGATACTGAATAAAATTGGGCCCAGGACAGATCCCTGTGGGAATCTCATTCAATATGCACTTCGAGCTTGACTGTGAACCATTGATAACTATTCTCTGACTACGGTTTTCCAAACAGTTGTACAGTCACCATATAGTAGGTTCAGCTAGGCTATATTTCCCTAGTTTGCTTATGAGAAGGTCATGGGTGATAGCATCAAAAGGCTTACTTAGGTCAAGATATGTCACATTTACTGCTTCCTCTCCATCCACTAGGCTTGTTAAGTTGGTTTATCATGATTTGGTCTTGACAAATCATTGTTAACTCTTGCTTATCACCTTATTATCTTCTAGATCTTACTAACTAATCGTTCAAATATTTGCTCCATTATCTTTCCAGATAAGTTAAACTAACTGGTCTATAAGTCTCTGGGTTGTCCTTATTCTTGTTTTTATAGATAGGTGCTATATTTGCCCTTTTCCAGCCCTCTGGAATTTCTCTCATCCTCCACAAGTTCTCAGAGGCAGGGCCGGTGCAACCATTTAGGCGAAGGCACTAGGATTTGGTGGGGGGGGCGTCATTTTCTTCAGCAGCGACTATGGCAGCCGGATCTTTGGCCGCCCTGGTCGCCGCCGGCATTTAGGCGGAGGGAGCTGGGGCAGGGGGGTGTGGGGAGGGCCGCCTGCAACAAGTAAGGGGGGGGCAGCGGCACGCAGGGGAACTCCCCGCCCCAGCTCATCCCTGACCTGTCTCCTCCCCGAGCACTCTGTGGCTGCTTCACTTCTCCGGCTTCCCAGGCTTGCGGCACCTAAGCTGATTGGCGCCACAAGCCTGGGAGGCGGGAGAAGTGAAGCAGCGATGGCGTGCTCGGGGTGGAGGCGGAGCAGGGGTGAGCTGGGGCAGGGAGGGGTGCCTCAGGGCGGAGGGCGGAGGGGGGGAGCTGCCGTGACGGGGGCACCTCAGGGCGGAGGAGGGGAGCTGCCCTCGGGGGGGAGGACACCTCAGGGCAGGGGCTCGGGGACGGGGGAGGGCGCAAGGTGGAAGTTTCACCTAGGGCGCGAAACATCCTTACACCGGTCCTGCTCAGAGATAATCACTAGTGACACAAAGATCTCTTCAGCCAGTTCCTTAAGTATGTATTTCATCAGGACCTGAAGACATTGCTTATCTAAATAATTCTTAACTTGTTCTTTCTCTATTTTAGGCTCAGATCCTACTTCATCTACGCTGATGTTCACTATCTTAGTTATCTGATCACTGCTAACTGTTTTTGGTGAAAACTGAAACAAAAAAAGACATCTAATATTTTGGCCATTGCTACATTTTCTGTTATTGATGTCATCCTTTGTAATGTCCACTTTTTGTATAATTCTTCTTGAGTTTCAGGTCCTTGTCAATCTCCTGTTTAAGCCAGGGTGATTTCTTACCATACTTCTTATCTTTCCTACACATTGGGATAGTTTGCTCGTGTGCTCTTAATAATGTCTCTTTAAAAAACTGCCAACTCCCCTAAACTGTTTTTCCCTTAGGCCTGCTTTCCATGGGATATTACCTACCAATTCGCTGAGTTTACTAAAGTCGGCCTTCTTAAAGTCCACTGTATTTATTCTGCTGTTTTCCCTGCTACCAAGCCTTAGAACCAGGAACCCTATCATTTCATGCTCACTTTCACCCAAGCTGCCTTCCACGTCCAAATTCTCTACCACTTCCTCCTTATTTGTCAGACCTAGGGCAGCCTCCCCTCGTTCCTTTCTTCACCTTCTGTAATAAAAAGTTGTCTCTAGTGCATACCAATAACTAGCTGGGTAATCTGTGCCCTGCTGTTTTATTTTCCCAACAGATGGCTGGGCAGTTGAAATCGCTCATCACTCCCAACTCCTTTGTTTTGGATGATTTTCTTAGTTGTTATAAAAAGCCTCAACCACCTCTTCTTCCTGGTTAGGTGGTCTATAGTAGACTCCTACCATCACATCACCCTTGACTCAGGGCAACACAACTCCACACTGAAAACCAAGGAGACAGACCCAGTGCCTTGACCGTACATTCACCTCCCTGCTGCATTGAGCAGAAGTTGGGCACGATAGAGACTCTGCACCAACAGGGTCAACTTATTCAGGGTTCCTGAGAGCCTGAGTATAATAATGCTGTACCTTGAAGAAGCATGGTATTTGCTTCTAGTCATACTCCCAGCTGCTAGGGCAAGTTAATTTGCAAAACTGCATGTCGGCAGTTTGCAACGCAACTCTCACAAAAATTGTTGGAAAACTGATGTCATGCAGCTAAATCTCCAGAAAGCACTTTGAAAATAAAATTGCCAGAGAATATATCTGCCTTCAACCTATTTTTGTCTTCACTTCCGCATGCAGTGTTCATTTAATCTAGCTTCAAATGCAACACACACACACACACACACACACATATTCTTCAATGCCCTTGACCCCATCACCATCACCACTTAAAATTGCAATAACTGAAATAACCACAAAAGCATATTTTACCCCCTCCATCACCACGTAACAAGGGTCAGTCAGTCAGGACAAGCTGCCACTCGCTTTACATGGAATGCTAAGGTGATATAATCAATTAACTCCTAATGTTAGGGCTACAATAGGTCAGGTTACAATTTCCTAACATTATAAGGTGCTAAAAAAGTTTATGGTGTTGCCAGGAAGCTGTGGGAAAAAAAACATTCTAGGTTAGCATGACATGGGGCATGAGTTGTGAACACAGCTAAGCAGGTTCAAACATATTGCAGAAATGTCTATTTTAAATGCCTTGTTATCTGTCATCATTAATCATTTCTGTGCTTTAAATTTGTTTTCTTTATGGTTTAATCCTTAGATCCTTTTATTTTTGTTTAATCTTTTCCTGTTATTCCAAAGCAGGAAATGCATGCTTTTTAAACTGTGAGATTATAGGGCCAATTATCCTTGAAGGTGGTTATGGTTTTGGGGGGGACTGTACCACAGAATAAATCACCTAAAAACAACCTTGTTTTTGCCTGAAGACAGATCCCATCATTAGTATGTCAGGAGCAATCTCCAACTCTGAACTAACTTTGCTGAGGCCAAAGCAGTGAATCCAGGTGGGCGAAGTAAAGAAGAAGTGCAAAAGAGTTGGACACAGAGTGGGAGGCTGGCAGACAATTTTGGCATACAAATGTATGTGAAATCGGGGTCCTAATTTGTGTGTGACTACGCATGTAAATACACCCAGCTAGCTGATTTTGGTGGTGGCTGATTCTCCCAGTGGATGGCGGTTCAATCTGGATAAATTATCTGTGCACAAAGAATCTAGCAATCTGGCACAAAGTAGTTCTTTTATGAATCCAGGTAGCTGTTGACAGTAATAAATACTGTAAGGTCAAATGAGCCTTGTTCATAAATTTTCAACACTTTCACAACCAGCTGCAAGTGGGAAATGTCGAGTTGCACGTACATAAACAAAGACAAAGGTGAGTCGATGCCAATGAATAGGGCACTGGCCCAAGAACAGAGTGCTATCTCAGGGAGGTCTACACTACAGCCCGGATCAATGCTCTGAGTTTGATCCACCGGCGGTCGATTTAGCGGGTCTAGTAAAGACCCGCCAAATCTACTGCAGATTGCTCTCCAGTTGACCCCTGTACTCTACCCCCGAGGGGAAGAGTAAGTAAGGCGACAGGAGATTTTTCTCCTGTGGACCCCCCCCATGGTGTAGACCCCACAGTAACTCGATCTATGGCACGTCGACGCCAGTTGCGTTATTCACAAGCAAGTCACTTCACAGTGCTGCTTCCCCTCCCACCTTTGTCTGTCTTGTGTATTTTGACTGTAAAATCTTCGGGGGGAGAAGGGGCATCCCTTGTCCACTGCCTAGCACAGCAGAGTCCTGAGATTGGTTGACTGTGTTACAGCTAATTCAGATAGGGCAAGAATATCCACTTGACATGGCGTAAGAGTATAGGGTTTTGGTAGAAGGGTTAGGCAAGTGTGGTGACCAGGTCATATGTTACCCAAACTAACGAACATACCATGTCTACTGAATGTGCAAATTTCTAGTCACTTATAATTCATTGTTGCGGTATGCCTTGCTTACATGATGCCCACTGAGCTGCCCGGAGGTCAGTAAGTATTGCCATTGTCAGCAACATTGAATCTGATCTGTGAAGCATCTGAGGCATTGCTAAGAAAATGATCCCAAAACCTTTTAAAAAAAAACCCATACCTCTCAAATTGGGGCCGGGGGGGGGATACAATTAATACTTGGTGGAAGAGAGAAGGCAGAGTGGAGAGCAGAGGCTGCCAGCTGGACACCCAGCTCTGAAGGCGCTGTTTGAATCAATGCTTACTGCTTTTAATATTTACTGAGAGTTGCCTGTTGATTTTTTATGTGCTTGTGTGGCCTGAGTGTGTATGTGTAAACTACTACAGACAGAAAGACGGGGGGGGGGGCAATCAAATAAGTTTGCGAACCACTGGTTTAGCGAGAGAGAGAGTGTGTGTGTGTGTGTCCTAAAGTGACCCCTTACCTGTTTACATTGGCGGGTTGAAGTGTGTGAGGAGAGGCAGCATTGCCTTGGGGTTCCAATCTGGGTCCATTCAACAGTGCAGCCATGATTTCAGGTGGGAGTGGAGGGCAGCGGGTGCCTAGCACAGAGCATTCTGCACCATGGATAGGGAAGGGGAAAATATGGCCAAGCACACTAGGGCAAACGTAGCTGCTTTTACAAGGCCATGTCAGTGTCTGAGAAAGGGAGACCAGACCTCTTGCCTTAAAAACTCAGCTGAGAGCCCTACACACACTGAAGTGACTGGAACTCAGTTCACTTGCTTTGCCATGGCTGGTGTACTGTGACCCTAATCCTTAGGCGCTCAGCCTGCTCCACTTGCATCCTTCTCAGTCAGTGCGGAAACAAATATTTGGCTCTTATGTTCCTCCTTGGACTATGTTCTCAATTGACCTGAAGGCTTACAGAGGCCTGTAAACTTGTTTAACTCAGATGCCTAGGGCATTAAAACTGCCTACGTTGCAGTTTGCATCATGATACTTTACCCTCATGAAGGAAGTAAATGCCAGAATCATTAACTCAGTTTATGATGACTTGTATAACATATTTGAAAACCACAATTACCCCACCATCGGAGAGATTCACTGTTTGCCTCCTTTCACAGCGTGACAGAGATGCTTAGTGTTTGCATTGGGCCATGCTCTAAAAATTAAAGCATTACGTTTATTGCTACGTTTGGAGCCCAGTGTCCTCACGGTTTTCAGAACACAATGCTATATGAATAATAAGCAACTGTTATCTTCAGCATAAATGGTAAATGTAATGACCATTGAAATTTTGCCTACTTTTTTATCAACATTCCAGGCATAAGTAGATCAGCTGACAGTAAGTTTCTGGACTTGATCTTACTTATCATCTGATTGCTTCTGGGTGATTGCATTGCTGGTTATCCTTTCATAAATTTCAAAGCCAGAAGGGACCTTTGTGGTCATCTCGCCTGACCTCCAGTTTAACAAACAGGCCACAGAACTGCCCCAAAATAATTCCTAGAGCAGCTATATTAGAAAAACATCCAGTCTTGATTTAAAAATTGCCCGTGATGAAGAACTCCCCACAACCCTTGGTTAGGTGTTCTCATGGTTAATTATCCTCACTATTTAAAAATGTACACCGTTTCCAGTCTGAGTATGTCTAGCTGATTGCTTTATTTATTTATTTTTCTTATTAATTTGCACTAAGAAAGAAGGCACCCATTCTGTTAAGCTTTGAATTTTTTCTGTACTGGAAATGGGGTTTAATTCAGAAGTGGATCAGTGGCCCTGATAGACCCTTACAGGTTGTTAGGCCACATTCCCATTTGCTGAGAGAGAGCTAAGGAGGTGTACTCTTTATCAATCATAGTAAGAAAATATAAATAAGAATAAATGAAACTAAACAGATATATCTGATTAATGTATTTGTATATTTTCAATTGGCTTAGGGAAATTTATAACAGTGCAATGATCAAATGAAAGTTACAATTAAGATTCAATTACTAAATCAGGGAATTAACAATAACATGAAATAAGATCAACAATTGAGCAAGTCATCTACTCAGCACAATCAATTATTAGATTATGAGGTCAGTGTAATACATCATGAATGTCACAAAAACTAAAATAAAACAAACCACTCAAATAGGCCTAGTCTCTTTCTCAACCCTGAAATGCCACTACACTCCTTCGGAGCACTGTAGCTTGATTGATGTACTGGTTTGCTCCCCTTCCAGCTAACTCCTCTACTTTCAATACAATGGTGAGCAGCAACACAATTCCCTTTGCAGTGGGATTTGTTTAAACTTTAGGTTAGTAACTAATTAATGGTGCCATTTTTAATAGATGTACCCACATACTACTACTTAAACATTCATACATTAACACTTCAAAAAAGCTTAAACGAATCAATAAATTGGCAGATGTCACTGGACAAGTATATTCAAAATAAAGAAACAAAAGGGAAAAAAACTTATCTAGAACAGAAAAAGGAACAGCTCTTCAGCTTGCTTGGTCGAAGTCAGATGACATCTTCTCGCTTGATACCACAAGCTGTGCAGCCTTTTGGTCTGTGATGGTCTCAATCTACTCTTTCCTTCGGGCTAGCAGGGGCATCAGCCATCTTTCTTGTTGTCATGACGACTTGAGAAAAACATGCTTCTCCCATGTTTACTTTAACCTTTAGGGGTGTGATTCGAACTGGTGGCACCCCATGGCACCTCCCAGGACTCCTTCCAAGTGACTCAGGGTACCACAGCTCTCATATCCTGACAACGTGGTCCAAGTCCAGCTTAACCTTTGGTCCATTTTAGAGCCTCCCTCTCAGTTGGCAGTTCTTTTGTTCTAGACTGAAAACACATGCTTAATTTCAACATATAGCAGCATGAGCTCAACACGCCATGGTTTACATCCCTTCTCTGGGTTAACAGTTGAGGTGTGCCCATGACTTCTAATCATTAAAGCCATGGACTTGACTTATGACCTACAGAAAACTGTCATTGCTTCTATGCTATTCACACAGACACTTACTCAGCATGTTCTCAAAATACCCATTTTAGGGCTCCTTTTATAATCCTGTTCATCTAAATCCCATTTAAAATAAAGCGAATTTGTTTATACACACTACTCTAGGTCTTTATGCCTTACACGTCACAATCTCAAACAAGAGATGTGTCCTTCCATACAAACATAAGACTGGCATACTGGGTCAGACCAATAGTCCATCTAACCTTTGGACAATGGCCTATGCCAGATGTTTCAGAGGGAATTAACAGAACAGACAATCACTGAGTGATCCATCTCCTGTTGTCCACTCCTGGCCTCTGAGAGTCAGAAGCTAGGGACACCCAGAATGCAGGGCTGCATCCCTGGCCATCTTGGCTAATAGCCATTGATGGATCTATCCTCTATGAACTTATCTAATTCTTTTTTGAATCCTGCTATAGCTTTGACCTTCACAACATCCCTGGGCAAAGAGTGCCACAGGTTGACTGTGTTGTGTAAAGAAGTACTTTCGTTTGTTTGTTTTAAACCTGCTATTAATTTAATGGGTGACCTCCCTAGTTCCTACGTTATAAGAAGGAGTAAATAACACTTCCTTAATCAATTTCTTTACACCATTCATGATTTTATAAACCTCCAGCATATGCCCCCCTCTTAGTCATCTCTTTTCCAAGATGAATAGTCTCAGTCTTTTTAATCTCTCCTCATGTGGAAGCTGTCCCCTACCCCTAATAATTTTTCTCTGTACTTTTTCCAATTCTAAAAGACGTATTTTGAGACGGGGTGACCAGAACTGCATGCACTATTCAAAGTGTGTGCATACCATGGATTTATAAAGTGGTATTATGATATTTTCTGTCTTAGCTAGCCCTTTCCTAATGCCTAACATTCTGATGGCTTTTTTGACTGCTACTGCCCATTCAGCGGATGTTTTCAGAGAACTATACAATGACTCCAAGATCTCATTTTTGCATGGTAACAGCTAATTCCAAGCCCATCATTTTGTATGAATAGATGGGCTTACGTTTTTCAATGTGCATTACTTTGCATTTATCCAGAGTGAAAAAAGATTCAAGTTTTCCATTTGAGCACCTTGCTGTGCAATGTATGCAAAGGTGTGTATGCATCTTAGCTCAGAAGGCGTTTGTCTGAGCATTCCTAAAAAGTCTACTACAATTTACACAGTTTTTTTACTTACAGTTGGTGCCTTGTGTTGTTTCTGATATGTAGCTAGCTCTACCACCACCTGAAATGCAGCTCCAAATAGCCAAACAATGGTAGGCAGAGTTCTGGGCAATAGCCTCAAGACTTCCACACCTTTTTCCCAGACATTGTGTAGAAAATATTTACTTGCGTTATGAAATTATCCTTATTGTATGCAGATTAAATGAATGATTTTACAGATAAACTCTGCTTTAACAGAGCCACCATCCACTGATTAGGTCTTCTCTTGATTCAATTATGTCCCTTTACAGCTATAACAACCATGGAATCTGAAGGTATCTGCGATAGCTACATAAAGTGTGATGTTTAGTATGCAGGCCTTGGAGGGGGAGGACTTTCAAGTCTCAGACTTTCAGCATTGCATCATCGTGTGTTGTTGTTTTTTTTATGACCACACTTTTCGCCTAACAATGTTCAATTTTTGTTTCAGTGTATCCATCCAGCTGTGTAACGCTCTCCATATGTTAGAGGACATTTCACACTACAGTTTCACCCTAAACTTCTCTGTGAGATTATCCTGCAATTTTTTGCTGCCTTAAATGCCTTTTCAGCTGCAGTAACTCATGCAGAAAAGCTGTTTCCCATGGCTTTTGGCAACCAAGAAAGGTTTCATTCTGTATATAGGAAAGTGCCATGTCCTTGGGGATATAGGCACTGCTTGGGACAAATCTATCCCTGATGCAAGTCTGTTGAATACAGCTGGGGATGAATTAGTCTCCTTTTGCTTGGTCACTGCCTGACATTTTTTAAATTCCCTTCTAGCCAGCACTGCATGGCAGATCTAAGAGAACAACCAGTTTGGCTGACTCAAGAAGACAGAGACCTCAACTACCCTGGGAGTTGCTCCAATTCCAGCCTTCAGTATAGCTGCACAAGTACAAACACCAGTGTAGATGGGCACAGCTGCCATTTATATCAATGGGGTTTATCCCCTTTTCAAGCAGAAGCAGCCTCTACTAATGCAAATAGCAGCTTTGCCTGTCTACACTAGGGTCTGCCATGGTGGAGATACACAACTGACTGGAACCAGGGCAGACCTTTCATCTATGCAATTCCTAAGAAGGGTCCCACAGCTTGTCACACATCAGAATGACACACTGAAAAATTCTTAGAAACATATTTACATCATCTTGGTCAGGTCTGCTGCACATGGGTGTATCCATGAGTTGAGTTTCACTACCTTGTAAAATGTCAGGTGCTGTTGTTACTACCATACCACTGATTAAAGGTGCAGCAGCTAAGAGGAAAAACACATTGCAGACAAGTTCTGGACTGACTTTTGCTAAATGAGTGTTGACATGCTTTGAGACTCTTTGGCATGCCCAGGGGCTTACCTGCCTGCAAATGAGGCATGAGCCATGAAAATTTAACAGACGTGTGTGTGTGTGTGTGTGTGTGTGTGTGTGTGTGTGTGTGTGTGTGTGTGTGTGTGTGTGTGTGTGTGTGTGTGTGTGTGTGTGTGTGTATGTATGTATGTATGTATGTATGTATGTATGGTAGTTGCTGTGCTACACCAGCCATACGAAAGAAGAAGATTACATGAGGTTGATGATAGACAGATAGATAGATAATCTTCTTATTTCGTATGCCTGGTGTAGAGCAGCAACTGCAATTTCACCTGAAGTTGATGATGCTAAGTGGCTACATCAGGAGTAGCAGAATTTATTGCAGTGATGCCTCCTTCATATTTATACATTGGGCAGTAGGTAGCGATATGTTCAATGGTCTGTCATGGGGATCCACACTTGCACACCAAGGAGTCCTTGATTTTTCCATTTGTGCATTAGATATCTGCATCTACCATGGCTGGTTCGAATTCAGTTGAGAGTTGACCAAGATGACCGTGGAAGGTCAAACCGAGGAACCTTCTGCATGGGATCTGGCACAAGGTGCTTGTTTTTTAAGTCTTGTTTAGCCCAATCTGTTTTCCAGGTCTCCTTCTGATCATAGCCTGATTGCATGAGGCTAAACGGATATTCCCAAAAAGGCTTGCAGGACTTAAGACATTGCGGGGGGGCATTGTCAAGGTCTTGGTGAATAGGAAGACATGTTTTCCTAGATTCACTGAGCTTTGTGGAATCTTGCAGCAGTTTGGCATATCGGTGTTGGAGTCATGGTGTTGGAGTCAACTTAAGGGGTCCCGTGATGCACTGCATCACTGTATTTAGCTGTGTATCCACAAGTCATGTGTGGCTGCATCTGCGCCATACCTGTGCACAATATTCAGCTACTGAATATTAAAATGCTATTGCAGATGTTCACAACACTGATGCTGATGCACCCCAGGTTGTACCTGCTAGTTTCTGGATTCTGTTGGCTCTTGTTTTTATCTTTGCAGCTACCTTCTCAAGATGATTATGGAAGAAGAGGGTGCAGTCGAGTTTCACTCTGAGATACATTGGAATATAAGCGTGTTGAACATTTTTACCACAGAAAGCTACCTTCAGTGTGTTTTTGGCACTCTTATTATCAAGATGAAATGTGCTTGTAGCAAGAGGAGGCCCTAAGATATAAACCTTGGTATCAGAGGCCTGGTATGAGGCCTGAGGCCTAAACTAAAGTAATGGTCAAGACTTTGCTAACATAAAGCAAAGTTAAGCTGTGAGCCAGAGGCAGGCCCTGCTCACAGAAGCTGGCAAGGAAAGGGCTGATGCTGCAAGAAGATATGTACCTAAAAGGTACTGAACACTAGATATCAGAACATTCACATACTTGCACATTCCACACAAATAACAAGGAACAGGCTGACCCATCCCAATGACAGGGGCAAAAGGGTAATATGATGGATAGAGTTGTTTTGTTCGAACTAACATGTACAAGGTGAGAGGCGGCACCTTACTACGTAGAGGGGTTGTACCTTGCTGCGTAGAGGGGTTGCACCTCAATACGTCAGGTGTGATGTGTAACTTGTTATACACGGGTACAAGAATGTATCCCTGGAGCGGTGTCTTTGTCCGGCCGAGGGGGCAGTGGAAAGTCCCGCCACTGACTGAGCCAGGTCCATTGCCAAGAGGCACATATTAGTAGTATGCCCGGTAGACTAAGTAATCTACGGGGAACTGCAATTTTGTCCAAGGTCGCAATAAACCTAGTAGACGTGACTTGGCATCTTACTAGACTCTGTGGTTATTGGGGGTTCTCGTCGGGTCTGCTGTGTCAGCTATCTGCGCAGAGCTGGGACAGCACACAGAGGGAACACGCACGCAGCCGAGTGATATCAACGTTGGAGAAAGCAGAGCACCATACCGGTAACACTCTGACAACAGTGCTTACTATTGTTTTTCCAGGTTTTGGAAATGTAATATTGTTACCTTTGAAATGTGATTTTTTTCCCCCCAAGGTTGAATCTGAAAGTGTTTGAGGTTGGATATGACTGTGACACCAAGCTGGGATGGGGCATTGCTAGCACTTTAGCGGTCAGGATTAGAATTCAAAATGACCTTGACAAATGAGTCTCAAGTGTACAAGATGAAATGCTATAAAGACAAATGCAAAGTAGTATACTTAGAAAGGAAACGTCAAACGTACAAGTACATAACTAGCAAGGTGGTAGTACTGCTGAAAAGGCTGTAGGGGTTATAGTGCAATCAATAATGTGATGCAGTTGCAACAAAGCCTAATATTCTGGGGTATATTAAGCGGAGTATCATTTGTAAGACACAAGAGGTAACTGTCCCACTCCACACGGTACTGGTAAGTCCTCAGCTTGAGTACTAGGTCCAGTCCTAGGGTCCACACTTTAAGATGTGGCCAAATTGGAGTGAGTCCAGAGGAGAGGAACAAAATTATTAAAGGTTTCGAAAAAAAGCCTGACCTATGAGGAGAGGTTAAAAAAAATTGGGCGTGTTTAGTCTTGAGAAAAGAAGACTCAGGGAGACCCTGATAACCGTTCAGACATGTTAAGGGCTTTTATAAAGAGGACAAAGACCCATTGGTCTCCATATCAACTGACCGTAGGACAAGTAGTAAGCAGCTTAAGCTGCAACAAGAGAGATTTAGGTTAGATATTAACCTAGAAACTGTATAACAATAAAGGAAAGTTAAACACTGGAACAGCTTCTTAAGGGAGGTTGTGGAGTCCCCATCACTGGAGATTTTTCAAGAACAGGTTGGACAAACATCGGTCAGCAGTGCAGGGCCGCCCAGAGGGGGGGGCAAGAGGGGCAATTTGCCCCAGGCCCCGAGCCCCACGGGGGCCCCCACCAGAGTTTTTCGGGGCCCCTGGAGCGGGGTCCTTCACTCGCTCCGGGGTGCCCGGCAAACTCTTGTGCGGCCGGGCGCAGGAGCTTCTGCCGCTCCTGGTCTTCGCCGAAGGACCCCCCCGCTGGCGAATTACCGCCGAAGACGGAGCAGGACCCGCCGCCGAAGCGCAGCCCAGTCTTCGGCGGTAATTCGGCGGCGGGGGGCCCTTCCGCTCCGGGACCCGCCGCCGAAGTGCCCCGAAGACCCGCGGCGGGGCCCCCCTCCGCCGAATTACCGGCGAAGACCGGGCTGCGCTTCGGCGGCGGGTCCCGCTTCGGCGGTAATTCGGCGGCAGGGGGGCCCCCGCCGCGGGTCTTCGGGGCACTTCGGCGGCGGGTCCAGGAACTGAAGGGCCCCCCGTCGCCGAAGACCCCAGGCCCCCGGAATCCTCTGGGTGGCCCTGCAGCAGTGGTGGATTAGTCACTGGGGCGACTGGCCCTGGACCCAAGGCCCCGGCCAACTGGAAAGCCCTGGAAAAAAATCCACCGCCGGGTGGCAGAAGCCCAGAGCCCCAGCAACTGTGGCAGGGGAAATCCTCATGCCCTTATCCCCAGCCCCAGCAGAAGCTGTGGGACGGGGGAAGCCCCTCCCCAACTGCCCCCCCAACCGTGGGGTGGGGCAGAAGCCGTAGGATGGGGAAAGCCCCCCCCCCAGTGGCCTCTGACCCTGTCCCTGGCAGAAGCTGCAAGGTGGCAGGGAAAGCTCCTCCAGCATAACCCCACCTGGGAAGCCCCCTCATGGCCCCCATCCCCAGCAGACACCACAGGATGGGGAAGTCCCCCCACCCAGCAGCCCTCAACCCTGCCTCAGCAGATGCTGCAGGACAGAGAAGCCCCCTCAGTGCCCCCCAACGCTGTCCCCAGCAGAAGCCCAGGGTGAGGGGAAGCCCCCAACGGCCCCCAACCCTGCCAGTGTCTCAACCTCATTCCCAGCAGAAGCCGCGGGGTGGCAGGGGACACTCCCAGGCTCGATCCCGTCCCCGGCAGAAGCGCCGGGCAGGCAGAGCAGGAGAAGCCCCAGTACCTGGACCGCCGCTGTGGCCCTGGGACTGGAGGCGCGAGGAGCTCTTTCTCCTCTGGGTAGCCTGGTCTTGGGGCTGCAGGGGGGGGTGGGGGCAGAAAGGAGCAAACGGGTTGCGCAGGTGCAGTGGGGAGGGGCAGAATGGGTGGAGCAGGAGCAGGTTCCTGGGGAAGAGGCAGAAAGGGGTGGGGCTGTGGGCAGGGCCGCAGGCGGAAGGGGTGGAACGGGAGCGGGACCACAAGCAAAAGCGGGGGGCTAGGTCCCCTTAATCTGTCTCTGCCAGTCAGGGATGCCTAGGTTTATCTATATAGGCCTAGGTTTACCGGGTCTTTCCTCAGAGCAGGGGGGGTTGAAGTAGCAGCCCACTGGAGCTCCATTCCAGTCAAAAATTTCTATGATTCTATGATTGAGGGTGACATCCTGGCCCCTCTGCAGCCATGGAAGTTTTTTTTATTGCCTTCAATGAGGCCAGGAGTTCGCCCTGAAACTGCTTTCCAACCGTGGAAGAGACTGTGAGGGGCAGATCCTGAGCTGCTGGAAATCAGCAGAGCTGCACTGACCCAAGGCCACTTCCACATTAATCCAGTTTAAACTATAATAGACACGAGCAAGGCCCTAGGCATTCTTCCTAATTCACTGTTCCTTTGATAGGCTCCAAAGCTCAGTCATTTTGAAATACACTGTTGTCATACAGACATACTGCGTATATGTGTGTTTGTTAGAACCAGCTTGAGTCAGTGGAACTGGTTAAATATCAGCAAAAATTAACAGGACCGTTCTGGTTCGAATGCACCTGGTTCTCGCTGGTATGGAAGCAACACAAAAAAGGCCACCGAGCTTCTTTTACCAGTTCCAGACAGTGTCTTTAGGGCTGCAGGTTTCCCAGGAGTCTTAGAAGGATTTTATTTCAGTAATTAGTCAGGTGTTTCAAATGAATGGTTTCAGGACACTACCCAACTGAGTAAACAGTTGCATCCACAGAGTGTAATTACATATATATAGCTTAAGGATGTGAACAGGCAGTAAGGTAGGAGTGTTAACAGACGATTGTTATCCTAATCATTGGAAATTAGTGTAATAAACCATTTGTAAACAAGTAGAGGGCAGACAGCCAGATGAGTTTCTCTATACATAGACCCTGGGTGAAATCATGATGCTATTGAAATCAATGGGAGCCTGTGAATTCAATGGCGGCAGGATTTCACCCATAGGGTTTGGTGTAGCTATGATAGACTTCCCTGGAAAGTCAAAAATCATAGTATGGTATGTTATTACTTACATTTTGGGTCTTTTACATATTTTTCCTCCAACCAATCTTGCAATTGGGAGAGTCAAGCTCCCTGTATTGGTTTCCTGTCTTATATTCTAGCTGTTTTTGCCTAGCCACAATTTAATCACAGAGCTCCCTTTTGTGAGTCACAGCATGGTCAACATACTAGTCCTAGCAGCTGTCACATTTTGCACCGGTGTCAATCATATTGCTCTGAAGAATATTGAGACGTTTATAGATATTCACAGCGTAGGTTGGCTTTTTATCAAACTGTGCCCTGAAGTTATTTGCAAGCTCCCATGCACGAGTGACCAGAAAAATGTCAGCTCCAGGTAATGTGGATATCTCATGCCAGTAGAGATTGATTCTGCTAGTGATAATTGTGTGTAAATGAATTGTGTGACTATTCGCTGTTGTTGTTCGCTCCACAAAGGTGAGGACATGGTGGCGTGAGCCAGTTGAAGGCTGTCTGTTCAAGAATCTTCCTATGGCACTTGGTAATTCTAATTCTCATTTCTCTTTTACTGGCATTATATGATTAATCAGTTACTCATTTGTTTGTCCATCACTTAGAGCTGCACAAAGTTTGGCTGTTAGGCCTTGTCCGTGGCTGAATACTCAAGCAAGGGTGTTGTAACTTACACAACCAAAATGATCATCTTAAGGGTGGAAATGGTTGTTTAAAAAACCAGCTACATAGAGAGTATGTTGGAAACAGCTCTAATGACAGAGTAAACCCAAATTTGGAAGTTCAGTGATTACCAATCAGTTGCAAAGCAGGGACCTGTAAGAGAAATCGGGCTGACTTCATATCTTTCTGACCCAAGTGTCTGGGAAGAAGACAGATTTCTAAAACAAGCACCGACTGCGCTATGTATTTGTTGTGACAGAAATGAGCCTAATCCAAAGTCCACTGAGATCAATTGACCTCTTCATGTTGGCTTCAATAGATCAAACCATATGTTTGATCAGTGGATCAAACCATGATCCCTTTAGGTATCAGCTGCTTCCTTTGCTTGGCGTTTGTCACCACATTAACAATGAGATTAGGTAGGCAAGAAGAGAGGTCTGGGTTGTAGTATTCCTCCCTCCCCCTCTCCCACCGTTTCCCCCAGTCTGTCATTTTTTTACTTTACTTTATGAGAATGGGCTGTTGATGGTACAGGCAGCTCCAGAGCCATGTGTTTAATCAACAATGTCAAGTATAACCCTGTCCAGTTTGCTTCACTACACAACACGAAAATCCGCTCCAAGGGCCATCTATCCCACCCAGCTATTTTTGGTCCTTCAGGGGGAAATAAAATCCTTAGGCCTGTCTGTAAAACAGCTAGCACACCACCCATGCTATGCAAATAAATAATGCCATGTATCACAAGTGCAAACCTGAGATTAAATGTGTGTATGAATAAAGTCAAGTAACAGGGCAAGAGTTAAAAACTATTGTAAGTAGGGTTGTGTTTAGAAGGCTTATGTGATAGGCTGGAAGCTACTTATCATTGGTGCATGGGAGTTTTGAAAGAGCCTAACTGATTTATGTGCTACTGTTCCTAGGTGTGTTAGGTAATCAAATAATTTAGGAGCAAAAAGCCAATTGATTTTTTCCCATGAATAACAGGCACATGTTTGATTTTCAACAGGACTTGTGCTTCTACGTGAGGTAGCAGCAGGTTTTTTAAAAGGTATTTAGGTGCCTAGGTTTTTTTTTCAAAATATCTAGTTGCCTAAAACTCATTGATTTAATTGAGTGTTGCGCGCTGAGATGCTTTTGACAATCTGACCAGGCACCTAAATACCTTTAAAAATCTGGCCCTTGGTCACATGTTGGACTTTCAGTAGGACTTACACTCTCAGGTCATTTATTGTCTTTTGAAAATCAATGCATCAAGGAAGCACTTATGGGCCTGCTAAAAACAGCCTTGGCTCCAAAAGTTGTTATTCTTGCTTCATTACTTGGCGTTGTTCACTGAAAATCAGCGTCACACAGACACAGAGTCTTTTGAAAATCAAAAATCTCACTTGCCGGTGAACACGTACAAATGTTGAAGGTGTTTTTAAGTCCTGATGGGGAAACAACATTTCCACTTTAATTTTTAGGCCCCGAAAACTTTTTCATACATGTTCTGAACCCAAAGAGAGATGTTTTAAAGTAAAACTTAATTTGACCATGATTGAGTTATCCCATATATGAGAAGCATTTGATCCCCAAGTACTTAAACAAAATAACTTTCTTTGGCACTCAAATAAAATGAAGTTATTTTTAAAACTTGCCAAGAAGCTAGTCCTCAGCAAGTGCAGTCGACATTGCATAGTGTGGACCCCGCAGTAAGTAGATCTAAGAACGTCAACTTCAGCTACGTTATTCACATAGCTGAAGTTGCATAATTTAGATCAATCTCCCCCCATAGTGTAGACAAGACCTAAAATACACAAAGCTTCAAGATTAACCTCAGCCCCAATTGCCCAGCAGCTGGAATGCAATTTGACGAGCAAAGGGCCCCAATAAATTGCAATGTAGCAAACAGTGTCTTCACACAAAACCTTTCCCTGTTCTCCTGGTGTAATTTAAAATGCTGACAGAATTCCACACTCTGCCTACGTGTTCTTGTTTTTGGCCTCTGATGCCCTTAAAGCGCTGGGTACACTTTTGTTACTTTGCATCTTACCAATATACAAATCGTAAAGCCAGAGAGGAAAATAGCAAAAGGTACAAAGAGCTAGGTAAGCACTTTTGCCTGGAGTGTATAAACCATGTGGACTCTTTGCCAATAAAGCATGGAGAACATCATCTAGTACTGGAGAGAGGTCAGGATCACAATGAACTGGCATGATCAGGAGGAATTTTTTGAGTGCTTCAATGTAGTCTTCACCATAATCTTTCTTCACGTCTGGTGTGAGATTCTCCAGAAGATGCTTTTCTTGCTTAGCCCACAACTCAGATGTACCTTGTATGCCTGGAATAACAAAGTAAAGTCCCTGGGCTTTGTACATTAACTTGACAATCTAGTTCAACTGGTAAATAAATACATTGGGTCTTTTTTCCTCCATATCTTGTTCTGCACATCTAAACTGCATTAAAAAGTTTCATTGTTTGATGGTAAGCCTGAAGTTCTTAAAAATATAACAAAAGTATAGCTACGTTTCAGCAAGAACAGGACAGGACAGCCTACTCTAAAGTATGGATTGAGGGACTTCACTCCTTTTTCATCTTTGCTATCAAGCTTGTACTTTGCTACCGTAAACCATATCTAAACACAGAGGAAGAGCGAGGAAATTTTAGAGCCCTGTCCCTAAGAAAAACTCTCTCAGAAAAGCCATTCCAAGTTATTTTCCATGGAACGTGTAATGGGGGGTTATAGATAAAGAAAATTCTCTTTGCTTTTTAATGTCTTTGTCAACATAATTTTTAGCACTAATAAAAGGTGCTGGATAGATAGCACTGGAAACTCACCCCTTCCATTTTCATCACCAGAACAAGCACATCCACAGAGACTGGGAATGCAGGCGTCCTCATAATGCCCTTCTACAGGCCCTCAACTGTGTTCTGTAGGGCCCATTCTCCAAGTACTTAAGCTAGCTAGCTAGATACCACTACTTCGGTCTCCACTGAATGCTTGAAATCTCTTCTGTGACTTGCAACTTTTGTGACATGGAAAGGAATTCTGTAGAAACCTGGTTTTCTTCTCTAACAGCTCTTCTCTAAAGAGCTATTGGAATGTGGGTAGGAGAGATTAAAAAGATAGGAGCCTCAGTTACACAGAAAAATGAATAGCACCTTGAAACAATGCACCAGGCCACCCATTATGCAGATGGAACCCATTACACAGGAAAACTATTTCATAAAGAGAATTAGAACAGTGTAGCATGCAATTTTGCCTATTATTGGCCAGATTTGAAGTTCTTAATTAGTTCTTGTGGCTTCCTTAATCAAGTCAAACCCACACTGAAGTCTGCTTTTTATTTTTGGCAAGACAGGTAAAAGCAAAGAGAAGAAATGATTGCCTCCCCCATCAGGAATGACTGACAAACACTTAGACGTGCCGCTTCTAGTCATTCACTACATTCTATTAATCGGGAAAGGCAAACTAAGGTTTTCAATCATCCCTTGATAAAATCATTGCCTAAAGGTTGGCTGCTTGGAAGCAAAAAATCACTCACTACCTATGTAGGGGGCGGTTGGTGGGGTATTTTTAATTCCCTTAAGAAAGCTGGATCTTAATTTGAGTAATGGAAGTGAAGGATAGGAAGTAACTGTAACTGCTGAGAATCATTCATGACTTTTACTTGAGGATGTTGGTCTACAGGGAATAATCTGAAGGAAGGAAGGAGAACAAGATGAAATGTCAAATACCTACACGTTCTGAAGCCGGCTGGATGAACTGCAGCAACTTTAATTCCCCATTTGGCAAGCTCCTGCCTCATTACTCCAGAAAACATGGACAGAGCTGCTTTTGATGCACCATATGCGGCAAACCTTGCCATCGGAATGCCTCCTACAGGAGCAATATAAACCATGATAAAGTTTGACTCCAGTGCTTTCTGGGCAACTGAAACTTTATTTCAGTAATATAAAAGAATGATCATAGCATAACCCAAAATTATGCAGCTCTCACTGAGGTTAAAGACAAGACGTCGTGGGACTCATTTTTTTCTGGCACAAAAATATCTTACATCAGCAGTAGCTCAAAGCAGCTGCAATCAGAGTCACACCTGGCCATCAGTCACTTTTAAACATAGGGAGAGTAAATTGTATTGCATTTTGGGATACAATGCAGAGAATCACAATTGCGGTTATGTTCAGAAAGGGAAATCACACAGATAACATGTTAGATAGTGTTAATAATTAAGCAATGATGTTTTGTTCTGTTGTTTTTAATGGGTGAATAAAGGCAGAGGATTTGAAGTCCCTGTCAGTTACACAGTCTCAATTCCAGTCTTAGGCCATGTCTACACCACAGAATTATGACGACTTAACTTACGTCGGCATATAGCTACCACAGTTATTAAATCGCTTGTACATGTCCACATTTGGCTCCAATGCATATCCTCACCATGAGCACTTGTATCAATTATAGTGTCAGTGTGTGAGGCAGTGTGGGATGGCTCCCGGAGGCCAGTAACAGTGAATGTAAGCAACACAGCGTCTACACTGACACTGCATCGTCCTAATTTCTTTGACCATATCTCTACACTGCTCGGGGAGGTGGTGTTACTAAATCGGCTTAGAGAAGCACTGACATCGTCAGGAGTCAAATTTAAGTGAAGACACCTCCACAGGTAGGTCAACGCAAGGCAGCTTACGGCAACCTAACCATGTAGTATAGACCAGGCCTTCTAAAGCCACCTCATATACTGGCTGTAGATTCTCCATCTGTTTTTAACACCTGCTTGAAAAAGGTGAGACTGGAGCTAGGAGAAATCTATTAGGCCAAACCAAACTTCGTCCAAGTAAAAACCACATCAGTAAGGTGCCGAGAGCCCAAAGGTCACAATTATGTTGCATAAAAGGGAACAGATATAACAGAAGCAAAGTCACAGGTCCCAGAATGCATTGCTCTATTTCAATCCAACCAGCCTTCCTTAGGTTCAAGAAAATGCAACAGCATACTGCATAATGGAAGAGCTGGAAAACAACAAGAATTTTCTTGAAAAACTCCAAAAGCAATTACAAATTTTCATTTTTAACAAAATTGGTGGGGGGATTTCCAGTTTTTCAGAACTTTTAGTTTTTGAAAACTGAAAAATTTTAGAAAACTAAATTTTTCTGTGAAAATTTTCCTTTTGACAGAAAATTTTCAACCAACTCTCGCATGGAACTTTAGTCTCCAAAGGCCATGATTTTACAGTGAAGAAGACAGTGGCTGCAGGAGAGTATAGAACCCCCTGTGTCAGATCAGAATACTCTTCCAAAAGGTCATCAAGCCCAACCCTCTGCTGCACCCACGGTTAGTCTAGCTGGTACTTGCAGTACATGCTCAAAATAAGACACACATAATGAAACGCATTGTTATTAAAAGGCCATTTTAACTTTTTTTATGTCTTTTAAAGGAAAAGACATTGACGAAATCTAAAGCAGATTTACTATAAACCGCCTAGTCATCTACTCAGTTTCTTACTGCAATGACCAAAGACACAGGTTAGCCTCAAATACAAGCTGAGAGTCCTTGTTTGTAAAACAGTCCAGTCAATTACTTATTGTCATCTGTATAATCTGAACTGAGATTAACTCCTTCTTCCTTAAACCGACAACATTCCTTTCCTTTGAGGTCAGTCTAACCTTAACTCTAGTTAAAGTACACTCTTCCCCAAACCAAGCACAGGCAAGCATAGACTGCATAATGCGACTTCCCTAAGTGTTCTGCTAATGTTTTACCAAAAGAATGCGCACCCCTTTAATATAGGCACACATTTACCAGAACTGGTCAGGGTATAAATGCAGCCATGTAAATATTTATAAGTAAAGCACGTGTGACCAAAAGCACCCCTGAATTTTTGCTCCTGTTTCCAGGTGATCACCCAAATTAGAAAAGTCAGTTTTAAAATGCTCAATGCACTGTTTCCTTCACTGTAAAATTATAAGATCTCATATATATGAAAACATCACCTGGAGATAAGTCCATCATTGCACAGAAATGTGACTTTTTTCATTGGCTTGCTGAGGGAGTACTTAATTTTTGGGTAACTAAGTTAGGTGGAGCCACACACACAAAAAAGGGTGAAATCCTGGATCCATCAAAATCAATGGCAAAATTCTCATTAACTTCCATAGGGCCAGGATTTCACCCAGAGTATGGGCACCTGAGTTTGCTTGTACCGGAGCCAATGAGAATTTGCCATATCCTTCAGTGGGAGCCAGCTAGTTGAAATACAGATCCCTTGTTACGTCACATCATCTCCAAATTTATACCAATGTGTTTAAAATTTGCATAAGCCAACAGTCATTGCTCAAACTAGTGAGGTGGATGATAGCCCCGTTGTGGGTTCTCAAGTACCATTTACACACAAGAATTTGGCTCTTCTGTAACAGATAACTGTGCCTACAAAACTGTATTTGCAAACATGGAGGCTGGGATAAAAAACGCATCCCTCAACGTGAATTGAAATCTTTTCTATTTAAAAAGAAATAGATATTTCAGGCCGTAAATTGTTAACAGGCTATTCTGCATGAGTGGACTTCAACGCTGTCACACACAGAACCCTCCTGAATGGACACTTATCAGTTGTGTTGTGTTGGGGACCACCTCATTGGACCCCCTGTGTTCTTTAAGCCCAGTGTGTCTAAACTAATTCAGAGAGTTCCTCAGAAGGATTGGGATGACACTCCCTTTCCACAGGGAATAGAGTTGCTTTTATCTAATGAAGACTGAAATATAGAAGAGAATCTAGAAATGACCACGACACCAAATGACGTTTTTCCTTACCAGGGGACCATATACTGAATTACCTTTTCAAGTTCCCAAATATAATTCCAGGGGACTGCCTGTGGGTGGGGTCCCTAGGCACACTCCTGGGCAGATCTTCTGTCTAGCAGCCTTTTCAGCGAGCTGGGACACTGCAGTCCAGTTGCCTAGTCCCTGAGACTAATGCTGACCAATCCAATTTCTCCGTAGCTTAATACACCCTATCCCAGAACTCCACCTATGGGGGCACTCGGGGTCTAACTGTCCAGTGGCACACAAGTGAAAGCCAACAGACACACACACTCTGCACCTGACTGTACACACACGTACTCTTTATTTAACAAGAGGGGTACACAGATCTAGACAAAAATCATAAACATCCTAATACACATTTCCCTGCCTCAGTTTCCTCACCCCCCTGGAGAGTGCTTTGGATTTGGTGCCCAGGATCCTTCCCCTACAGAATCATGGCTCTGCTCTCCCTTTCCAGGTCAGCTGGTTTTCAAGGACGTGGTTGGTCCCACAATTAGACAGAAAACCCCCACTACGAAAGCTTGTCCCTCACTCCTGCCCAAAGCTTCCTGATGTGTTGCTCTGTGAGTCCCTCACGTTTATATGTGCCATGGGGCACAGGCGCCAACTTTTGTTGGTGCTGGTAGGTGCTTGTGCCCCCCGGCCCCACCCTGATTCTGCCCCCTCACTGCCCCATTGGATCCCTCCCCAAATCCCTGCCATGGCCCCGCCTCTTCCCCGAGCACACCGCGTTCCTCCTCCCCCGCCCCATCCCTCCCAGACTTGCTGCGCGAAACAGCTGTTTCACGGTGCAAGCGCTGTGAGGGACGGGGGAGAAGCAGGACGCGGCGGCCTGCTCAGGGGAGGAGGCGGAGGTGGAGGTGAGCTGGGGTGGGGGAGCGGGGTGGGGAGCTGCCGGTGAGTGCTCTGCACCCACCATATTTTCCTTGTGGGTGCTCCAGCCCCGGAGCACCCATGGAGTCGGCACCTATGCCATGGGGTGCTGGAACAATTTTTAGGAGTGCTAAGAGCCATTGAACCAAACTGTAAACCCTGCATATGATAGAAACCACCTCAAGCCAGGGGGTCCTGCAGCATCCCCCTGCATCCCTAGTTCCAGCACCTACATTTGTGCCCCTACCAACACCTGGTTTCCTTGTTCTCCTGATGGGGATTTTCCACCTATCACGTCCAGATCTAGGCTTGCTACATTATTGTATTTGTTTCTATGGAACAAGAGTTAATTTCTCTATGATGCTACTGTTTTTATCCCTATAAAACTCTTCTTCTTCGTTAGGGGTTGGTTACTGGAGGCAGTCACTGGACAAAATAGATGTTTTATTACAGAGGCCTATAGATAATGAAATAATAAGCAAATATGGACTTCTGAGAATTAGCAAACAGAGATGTATTGACTAAAACCCTGTTCAAAATTTACATCAGGTAAATTCTAAATTATTATTGGTACAGCACCATCAACTTGGAACTTCAGTTTAACTCACCTGCCATACTAGAGATATTAATTAGCCTTCCTTTGGATTTCCGAAGTAATGGTAAGAACATTTTGGTCACCTCAACATGCCCAAAGAAATTCACATCCATACACTGCTTGTAAACACTCATGGGCAGCAGCTCACCATCTGCAGGAAACCCCAGGATTCCAGCGTTGTTGATGACACCCCATAACCCTGAGGAAGAGAAGGAAATGTACGCTGCTGTTACAGAGTCCCTGCTGCCAAAGAAGGTTAAGTAAATATAATTTCCCTAACAAAGAGAAAGCACGACGTCTAGTCTGAATGGCCCAGCCAAAAACGAAGTTAGGATGCCGTGTAATTGTAGGTACATACAGGGGTGAAAGTAAAATTGAAAACTTACCAGTACAGGGGCCGACTTCCCCCGGAAGGGGCGGGGCCTCAGGCAGAAGGGGAGGGGCTGGGGGTCAGCATCCCTCAGCCAGCCCTTCCAGACTGCCTGGCCCGCACCGCCCGGGGCTCCAGCGGTGATTTAAAGGGCCCGGGGCTCTGGCCACTGCTGCCGCTACCGCAGCAGCGTCCGGAGCCACAGGCCCTTTTAAATCGGCAGCTGCTCCGTTTCTCCCTCCTCCTCTGTTGGCAGCCTGAGGGGGGCAAAAGGGGCAGCGATGATAAAGCGCTGCTGCGGCTGCGCTTTAAGCAGAGTCCTTTGCTGCAGCAGCGCTTTAACATCGCTGCCCCTTTTGTGCTCCCCGTCGGCGGCCCTGCCGCTAAGGACCCGGCAGGGCTGCCGATGGGGGGTGCAAAAGCGGCAGCGCTTTAAAGTAAGGCAGGAGGGGCAGTACTGGCAGCCACTTTTTACCAGTACCGCCTTACTTTCACCCCTGGGTACACATGCTCACATTGCACCTTTCCTCCTCTCGGCCCACTAGTGTCATTTGATAAGGATCCTGGTTTTGGAGTGCTCCATAAAGCAAAAGTCTCATCAATATAGCAGTATAAATATCCTTACTGGTACAGAGGTGGGGTGGGAAATGCAGAACACACGCACGGAGCGCGCACACCTGGACACATTTTCAAACAGTGATGCAATGGAAGCCCCTTGCAAGCGGCATATGCACACCACCCCGCAAAATGTCACAGAAACTATACCTGTATTTTGCACCATCTCTGAAATTTTAAGATAGGCTTCCTTAATTTGTGCAGAACTGGTTATATCCAGCTGTAGGACACACAGTCTCTGGGAACAGCTTCTTTTTAATTCTTCAGCCCCAGGTCCTTTTTTATTTAAGACACCAGCAAATACAACAAATCCTAAATTATCAAGGTACTTCGCCAATTCATGTCCAATCCCGGAATCACTTCCTGAAAGCACCAAAATGAGAAAGACACCTTAGGCAAAATAAAATACAAAAACTTCTTCCTATACAGCTGTAGGAATGTTTGTTGCTGTTGTTAGTTTTTTTGGTTCACTGACTGTTCCGGAAAAATAATTGTTTTGCGTCGGTCTGAAATAATTTTTTTTTTAATTTTCATTGAACCAAAACATTAAAAAACATTTGTTTTTGACCCTAAAAGAAATATTTGGTTTTGTTTGAGGTTTTTTTTTAATCTTTCAAATAAAATTAAGATAAAATGAAGCAAATTTCAAAATAAAACATTTCATATTGGGTTTTTAATTATTATTGTTTGGTTTTTACCATAAAACAATCAGTGAATTTGACACAAATTACTGACATATTTTGGGTCAACTCAAATCTGCGTGGTTTGGGGAAAAAGTTGACTGAAAACTTTCACCCAGCTCTTCATCATCTATTAAGAATGATATGATAATGTAAAATGACTGCTGGGAAAACCATACATACATGCACACAGACAAATGGAGGCCGGGTAAAGGATCCTTAGAAAATTGGTCCCTTAGTGCATCGGTGTTTAACATGTAATATAAGTAGGGCTGGCAGAATTCTTTTTTTTTTAAATAATTTTGATATTTCAATATTATTTTGATATTTCTAAGCATTTTTTTAGATTTTGAATCTGTGTAAGTTCTCACAGTTGCAGGAAATTCTGTGGCTCGGACAATTATTTAATGACAGTGTCCACAGAGATTCAAAAAGCTAAACCTTTATAACCTTTCAAATGCAAACTGTCAACATCACATGTCAAAATATACAAAGCAATTATCCTTCAAGCAAACTCTAAGTTCTCAAGCAGCATTTTTCGTACTTTAGCTCTCTGCAGATTGTGGTTATTGATGAAAGTATTTTTCGTTGGTTTGTGTGTGTGCTGCGAAATTAACATTTAATTACATTTATTGATAAAAATCTAATCTACTGATGCCAATTTGGGAGATTTTAGGCCGCTAAAAGTCTGGCGGTGCAGCAGAGTTAAGGCAGGCTTCCTACATGCCCTGGCTCTGTGCCACTCCCAGAAACGTCCGGCATGTCCAGCTGCAGCTTCAAGGTGGAGGCACGGCCAGGGGGGTCTATGTGTGCTGCCCCCACCCCGAGCGCCGACTCAGCAGCTCCCATTGGCCGGGAACGGGGAACCGCAGCCAATCAGAGCTGTGGAGGCGGTTCCTGCAGTAGGGGTGGCAGGTTTGTATAATTTTTGGTGGTGCCCAGAATGGGTCCAAGTCCTACCCCTACCCCCCCCCCACCACACACACACACCTGCCTAGGGCTCTGGGATGAAGTTTTGGGTGCAGGAGGGGTACGGGCTCTGGGATGGAGTTTGGATGCTGGGTGCAGGGGGTTGGGGTGCAGGAGGGAGTGTGGGGTGCAGGCTCTGGGAGGCAGTTTGGGTGCAGGAGGATAAGTGCTGCCCTAAAATCTGTAAGGGAAGACACTGCCCTCCTTCCAGAGATCATGCCTCAAGATCCGGCCGGAGTACTCAACACAGGTAGGAAAATAGGTAACAGGCTAATCCCACAGCAATTTCCCATCCTGAGTCTATGGAGATTGAGCAGCCAGAGGAGCAGTAGCCTTCGGCAAGGGCCACCACACCATGGCAAGCCACTTGGATAGAGGAGCTGGTGAGGACAGCCTCCTTCGATGACACTGACCTCCTTGTAGACAGACTCACTAAAAACCTGTCTGCAGAAATCGTATCTGAGAGAAAGGGAACTCAGGAGAACACACCGACTGCACACAAAGTTCCTGCGTGGAGACATAACAACCACCACCACCACAGGAGAGAAGCCAGGAGAAGGAACATCAGTCACGGCTACAACCCAGCAGCAGCATCTAGGATCCAGAAGCTCTAGTGGTCAAACTGCCCTAAGACTATGAGAGAAATCCTCGAGGGGCCCAGATCCTGCTGCGCAATCCTGTCAGAGAGACTATTCTCGTACTTCAAGGGGGTGTTTGACCGTGTAGTTCAGAATGATGCACAGCGTCCAGAATGTCTTCACCCTCTACCCCGTGTTGACTGTGCAGAGGACCTGGAACAAGACTTTACATCATGGGAAGTAGACTTACAAAGACCAAAAACACAGCTCCAGGAAAAGATGGCAATTGCTAGAACATCCTGAAAAAATGAGACCTCGGCTGCCTGGTATTAACTGCACTTTTCAACAAATGCAAACAGTTCTTCCTTACTCCCTGCTCCTGGAAGAAATCTATGATGGTGCTCATCTCATAGATTCATAGATTTAAGGTCAGAAGGGACCATTATGATCTTCTAGTCTTACCTCCAGCACAACGCAGGCCACAGAATCTCACCCACCCACTCCTGTAACAAACCTCTGACCTATGTCTGAGCTATTGAAGTCCTCAACTTGTAGTTTAAAGACCTCAAGGTGCAGAGAATCCTCCAGCAAGAGACCCGTGGCCCATGCTGCAGAGGAAGGCAAAAAAAACCCCAGGCCTCTGCCAATCTGCTCTGGAGGAAAATTCCTTCTCGACCCCAAATATGGCGATCAGCTAAACCCTGAGCATGTGGGCAAGACTCACCAGCCAGCACCCAGGAAAGAATTCTCTGTAGTAACTCAGATCCCACCCCATCTAACATCTCATCACAGACCATTGGGCATATTTACCTGCTAATAATCAAAGATCAATTAATTGCCAAAATTAGGCTATCCCATCATACCATCCCTTCCATAAACTTATCAAGCTTAGTCTTGAAGCCAGCTATGTCTTTTGCCCCCACTACTCCTCTTGGAAGGCTGTTCCAGAACTTCACTTCTCTTATGGTTAGAAACCTTTGTCTAATTTCAAGTCTAAACTTCCTAGTGTCCAGTTTATATCCATTTGTTCTTGTGTCCACATTGGTACTAAGCTTAAATAATTCTTCTCCCTCCCTGATATTTATCCCTCTGATATAGTTATAAAGAACAACCATATCTCCCCTCAGCCTTCTTTTGGTTAGGCTAAACAAGCCAAGCTCTTTCAGTCTCCTTTCATAAGACAGGTTTTCCATTCCTCGGATCATCCTAGTAGCCTTTCTCTGTACCTGTTCCAGTTTGTATTCATCCTTCTTAAACATGGGAGACCAGAACTGCATAGAGTATTCCAGATGAGGTCTCACCAGTGCCTTGTATAACGGTACTAACTCCTCCTTATCTTTACTGGAAATACCTCACCTGATGCATCCTAAAACCACATTAGCTTTTTTAACGGCCATATCACATTGGCGGCTCATAGTCATCCTGTGATCAACCAATATTCCAAGATCCTTCTCCTCCTCTGTTACCTGCAACTGATGTGTCCCCAATTTATAACCAAAATTCTTGTTATTAATCCCTAAATGCATGACCTTGCACTTTTCACTATTAAATTTCATCCTATTACTATTACTCCAGCTTACAAGGTCATCCAGATCTTCCTGTATGATATCCTGGTCCTTCTCTGTATTAGCAATACCTCCCAGCTTTGTGTGATCCGCAAACTTTATTAGCACATTCCCACTTTTTGTGCCAAGGTCAGTAATAAAAAGATTAAATAAGATTGGTCCCAAAACTGATCCCTGAGGAACTCCACTAATAACCTCCTTCCAGCCTGACAGTTCGCCTTTCAGTATGACCCATTGTAGTCTCCCCTTTAACCAGTTCCTTATCCACCTTTCAATTTTCATATTGATCCCCATCTTTTCCAATTTAACTAATAATTCCCCATGTGGAACCATATCAAATGCCCTACTGAAATCAAGGTAAATTAGATCCACTGCATTTCCTTTGTCTAAAAAAATATGTTACCTTCTCAAAGAAGGAGAACAAGTTGGTTTGGCACGATCTCCTTTTGTAAAACTATGTTGTATTTTGTCCCAATTACCATTGACCTCAATATCCTTAACTACTTTCTCCTTCAAAAATTTTTCCAAGACCTTGCATAGTACAGATGTCAAACTAACAGGCCTATAGTTACTCGGATCACCTTTTTTCCCTTTCTCAAAAATAGGAACTATGTTAGCAATTCTCCAGTCGTACGGTACAACCCCTGAGTTTACTGATTCATTAAAAATTCTTGCTAATGGGCTTGCAATTTCATGTGCCAGTTCCTTTAATATTCTTGGATGAAGATTATCTGGGCCCCCTGATTTAGTCCCATTAAGCTGTTTGAGTTTGGCTTCTACCTCAGATGTGGTAATATCTACCTCCATATCCTCATTCTCATTTGTCATCCTACCATTATCCCTAAGCTCCTCATTAGCCTCTTTGAAGACTGAGGCAAAATATTTGTTTAGATATTGGGCCATGCCTAGATTATCCTTAACCTCCATTCCATCCTCAGTGTTTAGCGGTCCCACTTCTTCTTTCTTTGTTTTCTTCTACAAGAAAGGCGAGCAAGATGACCTCAGCAACTGGAGACCTATCTCTCTCTGCTCCACCATGTACAAGCTTTATGCCAACTGTCTCGCAGCTAGCTGAGGGAGGGATAGCTCAGTGGTTTGAGCACTGGCCTGCTAAACCCAGGGTTGCGAGTTCAATCCTTGAGGAGGCCACTTAGTGATCTGGGGCAAAAATTGGTCCTGCTAGTGAAGGCAGGGGGCTGGACTCGATGACCTTTCGAGGTCCCTTCCAGTTCTAGGAGATTGGTATATCTCCAATTATTACCTTTAGAATCACAGACTGGTCGGTGAACGGAGGAGCCATCAGCTCCATCTAGAAAGGCTTCATGTCATGTGAAGGCTGCTACAAACACAACTTTGTCCTTCAGACTGCCATCCACACAGCCAGGAGGGCAAAAGGCAATGTGCCATAGCATGGCTCGACCTGGCTAATGCTTTTGGATCGATGCCCCACCAGCACATTTTTGTCACGCTGCAAGAGTTCGGGATGCCTGAAAACTTTCTCCAACTGATTGGGGAACTTTATGAAGGCTGCACCACCACCATCCACTCCATGGAAGGACAGATGCCTGAAATTCCTATCCATAGTGGCATGAAGCAAGGTTGTTCCCTCAGCCACATCGTTTTCAACTTAGCCATGGAGTGGCTCATTCCAGCCATCTCCAGCAGGCTAGGCGGTTTCCACCTATACGGCAACAGCGTGAATATCCTGGCCTACGCAGACAATCTGGTCCTGATTGCAGACAACCCTGAGTATCTCCAACAAATGCTCGACACCACCAGCCAGGCTGCCAACTGGATGGGACTCCACTTCAATGCTAGAGAGTGTGCATCCCTGCATATCGACAGCAGTAGAAGGGACTCAGTCCAGGCGACGTCTTTTCAGATCCAAGGTGAACCCATGATCTTCCTCAAGGCCAGGCAAGCGTACCAACATCTCAGCACCAGCCATCAGGCAGCTGGTGAAGAAGTGGATTTTTCTTCCCCAGAAAGCCAGCAATGAACTGGTGTACATCCCGCACAGGCAGGGCGGTGCCAATATCCATCGAATGGGTGATCTGTGCAACGTTGCAGTGATCACTTACGCTTTACGCCTTCTGACATGCCCGGACACCACGGTGAGGAACATCACAGAAAGTGCTATGCGGGAGGTCATCAAAAAGCCAATCGCCAGGACTCCCTCCAATCAAGATGTTGCCACCTACCTGAACAGCTGGCTGGAAGGTGAATTTGGAAGAGACAGGGGAGACTTTGCTTCACTCTGGACTTGTGCCCGCAATGCTATGCAATAACTGGAGAATCATATCAGCTGCCGCTGGATGTGGTGTGAGGAACGCCAGGAGTTGGGAGTCCTGGTGCCACAGGTGAAGAACACGAACCACACAATCTTCACTCCGAAAGCTAGAACCATGCTGGAGAGGACCCTGAAGGATGCCATCTGCTGCCAGTATGTGGAAAATCTGAAGCGGAAGCCAGACCAGGGCAAGGCATTCAAGGTGACATGCAAGTGGGACGCCAGCAACCACTTCCTCCCCGGGGGCAGCTTCACCCGATTTGCTGACTTCAGGTTAATCCACAGGGCCCATCTTAACTGTGTTCTGCTGAACAGAGCTGTCCGGCATGGGAATCGGGACAAGCAATGTAGGAAGTGTGGCTACGCCAACGAGACACTACCCCACGTCCTGTGTAGTGGCAAGCCCCATTCCAGAGCCTGGCAGCTACAACACAATGCCATCCAAGATTGCCTGGTCAGATCCTCCCACCACACATAGGAAAGGTTGCCATGAACTCCACCATCCCCGGAACCAACTACCAACTGCAACCGACATCATCATCACCAATGAGAACCGGAAGAAGATCATCATGGTGGATGTCACAGTGCCCTTCAAGAACAGGTCCCCAGCCTTCCACAATGCCCGAGCTCGAGAGGTGGAGAAATATGCCCTTCTGGCCGACACCTTGAGAGCTAGGGGTCACCAGGTTCAGACACACACGCTGATTGTCGGAGCCTTGGGTGCATGAGACCCCAGTAACAAGCAACTGTTATGAGAATGCGGAATCGGTCAACGCTACTCTCAGCTGATGCGGCAACTCATGGTGTCAGATGCCATCAGACGGGCAAGGGACATCTACATAGAACACATCACTGGACATCGACAATACCAGGAGGGATGAGCTGGAGTGCCAACGAGAAGTGCAGTAAGGAAAGTAACTGAAAGACTTCCCTGATAGATGGTATTTCCTAAATGGACAACCTACCCTAATTCTCAGTTACTGAGGGACAATCTCCACTCATTGATATATTTTGCTTTCAACAACCAAATCTCTGTACAACCTTAAATGAGTGATGTACCCAGATACTTGGATGCTAATATCTAAACTGTATTCTTAAATGTATTCACCTAAATGTGGGTTATTGTTGATTATGTACTCTATGTATCATATGACTTTTAAAAAAAACTCTGTATTTGTGGATAATCTAAACACTATACCCAGATGTACAGACACTCTTTTCTCGACCTATGTATTACATAATTTTTTTAGCATTAGCTTTAATAAAGTTTTTAAATCTGTTCTCTGACATGCCAGAACAATGCATTCTTGGGATTCCCTCTAGGCAAATATGAAAGAGGCTGCAGATGTCATTAAGACCAAACAGGGTTTTTCTTGTTTCCATTTGTTGAAGTAAAATCCCATTTTTGTGCTGAATGCTCCACCTGCCCTCTCCTTTGCCCTGCTTGTTAAGTGAGAACATACAATACAGAGCTTAACTCAATTGTTAGCTGAGATTTACAGCACAGCCTTAAGGAGGGAAAGGGTGAAGTGTTGGAGAAAGCGGACAGATTTAGCAATGACAGGGAGGAAAGGCAACATTTCTTTCACTTGATTGTTAGGCACCTCTCTCTCTTCCAACCAAGCTTCCAGCCAATCCACTTCCGTCCCATACAAACCTGATTTGGGGTCAGCTCTGCTCCCACTGAAGTCAAGGCACATTCCACTTTTGAGATGGCTGCATTGCAGTAGAGAAAGAAGTGATCTTTGTGCATATTTTGTATTTCAGTTTAAGGTTTTGTAAAATTCTTTTTCTGGGTCTTTGGGATGGATGATGATAAACATGTAACATATAGATTTCAGAGTGGCATTGGCACCCTGACATCAGGATTGTCTGGCTATGTAGACTCTCTCCTCAGGTCCTACTCTACCAGCACTCCCAGCTATCTTTGAGACATCACTGACTTCCTGAGGAAACTACAATCCGTTGGTGTTTTCTGGAAGATCACCATCCTAGCCACTGTGGATGTAAAAGCTCTCTACACCATCATTCCACACAAAGATGGACTACAAGCCATCAGGAACAGTATCCCCAATAATGTCATGGCAAACCTGGTGTCTGAACTTTGTGACTTTGTCCTCACCCACAACTGTTTCAGATTTGAGGACAATTTATACCTTCAAGTCAGTGGGACTGCTATGGGTACCCGCATGACCCAACAATATGCCAGCATTTTTATGGCTGACTTAGAACAATGCTTCCTCAGCTCTCATCCCCCAACACCCCTACTCTACTTACGCTACATTGATGACATCTTCATCATCAGGACCCATGGGAAGGAGGTCCTTGAGGAATTCCACCAGGATTTCAACAATTTCCACCCCACCATCAACCTCAGCCTGGACCAGTCCACACAAGAGATCCACTTCCTAGACACTACAGTGCAAATAAGCAATGGTCACATAAACACCACCCTATACTGGAAACCTACTGACCGCTATACTTACCTACATGCTTCAAGCTTTCATCCAGACCACATCACAAGATCCATTGCCTACAGCCAAGCTCTAAGATACAACCGCATTTGCTCCAAGTCCTCAGACGGAGACAAACACCTACAGGATCTCTATCAAGCATTCTTAAAACTACCATACCCACCTGCTGAAGTGAAGAAACAGATTGACAGAGCCAGAAGGGTACCCAGAAGTCACCTACTACAGGACAGGCCCAACAAAGAAAGTAACAGAATGCCACTAGCTGTCACCTACAGCCTCAACTAAAACCTCTCTAGCGCATCATTAAGGCTCTACAACCTATCCTGAAGGACGATCCCTCACTCTCACAGACTCTGGGAGACAGGCCAGTCCTCACTTACAAACAGCCCCTCAATCTGAAGCAAACATTAACCCAGGAACCAATCCCTGCAACAGACCCCTCTGCCAACTCTGTCGGCATATCTATTCAAGGGACACCATCATAGGACCTAACCACATCAGCCACACCATCAGGGGCTCATTCACCTGCACATCTACCAATGTGATATATGCCATCATGTACCAGCAATGCCCCTCTGCCATGTACATTGGCCAAACTGGACAGTCTCTACGCAAAAGAATAAATGGACACAAATCAGATATCAAGAATTATAACATTCAAAAACCAGTAGGAGAACACTTCAATCTCTCTGGACACTCAATAACAGACTTAAAAGTGGCAATTCTTCAACAAAAAAACTTCAAAAACAGACTCCAATGAGAAACTACAGAACTGGAATTAATCTGCAAACTGGACACCATCAAATTAGGCCTGAATAAAGACTGGGAGTGAATGGGTCACTACAAAAACTAACTTCCTCCTGCTGATATTCAGACTTTCTTGTCAACTGTTTGAAATGGGCCACCTTGATTACATTGACCACATTAGCATTACAAAAGTGATTTTTTCTCTCCCTTGGTATTCACCCCTCCTTGTCAACTGTTGGGAATAGCCCACTTCCACCTTAACTGAATTGGCTCGTTAGCACTGACCCCCAACTTGGTAAGGCAACTCCCATCTTTTCATGTGCTGTGTATTTATACCTGCCTACTGTATTTTCCACGTGATGCATCTGATGAAGTGGGTTTTAGCCCACAAAAGCTTATGCCCAAATAAATTAGTTAGTCTCTAAGGTGCCACAAAGACTCCTTGATAGTATAAATTGTTCTTCATTCAGTGCAGCAGTGCCTGTGAATGCTCCCAGCATAAGGTAAAGCTATTGTCTTTACACGCAATCACACAAACACTTTTGCACACAAGCAACTGCACTCAGGTGAGCACTCTTGTGACTCCATTGATCCACACATTTCTATGAATCCTGCCTGCAGGAGTGAGCTCGGTGGGTGTATTTAAATGGAAACTCTTAGGGACACATAATATTTTGCCAGTTTCACAGGTAACCCATTCTATAGCTTGAAGGACTCCCAGACCCAAATACATGCCACAGTTCTCTGAAATGAGTGACCGAGACTCAAATGCTATAAAATAGCTGAGAGGATGCTATGGACTAGCTGAGGAAGAGAAAGCTTTACATTCTGTGGGATGGATTTCTTCAGCACATGCAACCTTTTTCCTCCATACAGCTTCATGAGTCAGCATGTTTGATGTCAACTGGTGGGTTAAAGGTACTAATAATCAGATTAATGGTAGATTCTTCATCTCTTGATGTCTTCAAATAAGGACAGGACGATGTCTTTCTGGAAGATGTGCTTTAGCCAAGCCCAAGTGATTGGGCCCAAACAGGGGCATTTGGGTGAAATTCTATGGCCTGTGGAGATCAGATTATATGATCTAATGGTCCCTTCTGGCCTTAAAATCGATGACCGAATCCATAAAGAAAGACACAAAAGTGCCTTGACTTCAGTGGGAGCAAGGCTGGCCCCCAATCAGGTTTGTATGGGACGGAGGTGGATTGGTTGGAAGCTTGGTTGGAAAAGATAGAGGTGCCTAACAATCAGGTGAAAGAAATGTTGCCTTTCCTCCTTGTCATTGATAAACCTGTCCGCTTTCCCCAACGCTTCACCTTTTCCCTCCTTAAGGCTGTGCTGTAAACCTTAGCTAACAATTGAGTTAAGCACAGATCTTGGTATTGTATGTTCTCACTTAACAGGCAGGGCAGAGGAGAGGGCAGGTGGAGCATTCAGCACAGAAATGGGATTTTACTTCAACAAATGGAAACAAGAAAAACCCTGTTTGGTCTTAGTGACATCTGCAGCCTCTTTCATGTTTGCCTAGAGGGAATCCCAAGAATGCATTGTTCTGGCATGTCAGAGAACAGATTTAAAAACTTTATTAAAGTTAATGTTAAAAAAATTATGTAATACATAGGTCGAGAAAAGAGTGTCTGACATCTGGGTATAGTGCTTAGATTATCCACAAATAAAGTTTGTTTTTAAAAGTCATATGACACATAGTATACATAGGAGTGTAACAGTGTACAGCAGGGGCTGGCAACCTTTCAGAAGTGGTGTGCCGTGTCTTCCTTTACTCACTCTAATGTAAGGTTTTGTGTGCCAGTAATACATTTTAACGTTTTTAGAAGATCTCTTTCTATAAGTCTATAATATATAACTAAACTATTGTTGTATGTAAACTAAATAAGATTTTTAAAATGTTTAAGAAGCTTTATTTAAAATTAAATTAAAATGCAGAGCCCCCCGGACCAGTGGCCAGGACCCAGGCAGTGTGAGTGCCACTGAAAATCAGCTTGTGTGCCGCCTTCGGCACCCGTGCCATAGGTCGCCTACCCCTGGTGTACAGCAACATTCCACAACAATTTACGGGGAAAAGTAGAGAGAAATACAGCCTGTCATTAAAGCTTTCCCTCTGGCCTTGTCTGCACTGGAGAAAGCAACACAGAAATTGACTGGACAGCACCTTGCATCTACACACAAAATTGCTTCAGTCACTGGGGAGGCAACAATTGGTGCAGCTTAACACAGAAATGTGGGGAGGATAAGCCCTGCTTTCAAGTGATTGTGTGCCAGTCGGCACTGGAGAACCCCCTCCTAGGTCAAAGATGAAGGCCTATACCAGGGGTAGGCAACCTATGGCACGCATGCCCGAACGTGGCACGTGAGCTGATTTTCAGTGGCACTCACACTGCCGGGGTCCTGGCCACCGGTCCAGAGGGCTCTGCATTTTAATTTAATTTTAAATGAAGCTTCTTATATATTTAAAAAACCTTATTTATTTTATATACAGCAACAGTTTAGTTATATATTATAGACATAGAAAAAGACCTTCTAAAAATGTTAAAATGCATGACTGGCACACGAAACCTTAAATTAGAATGAATAAATTAAGACTTGGCACACCACTTCTGAAAGGTTGCCAACCCCTGGCCTATACCTTTATTGGTTTAGGGCGGCCCTAGTGTGGATGCAAAGGCAAATCTTAAACCAACTGAAGGTGGCCTGGAACTTGATTCAATGCAATATAATCAGCTGAAGCACAACAGATTAATCCACACAATCTGGTGTAGATAAACCCTGAGAAACTGATGGGTTTTTAATAAAGAATGAGAAAATCTAAATGTCTTGCAAAAGGAATTAGAAAGAAAGAAAACAGAAAAGAAACTCTCCAGAGCCCAGAGTGTAAACCTAGAGTATTGCTACGGATAATCAATTCAAGTTTGTGCATTCATTCACAATCATGTATTCCCTATTCACCCACGGCTCACATCCATCCTCATTCCATACACCACTGCACATGAACCATGACTGGATGCAGCAGACAGAACTTGGCTGAGCTACAAGAAAAGATGTGACCTTTCTGCTGATGTGGTTTTATCATTTGTCTTTTTTCATCTCAGAAATAACACTTGTCAATCCAAACTAAATTACTTTCCAAGTTTCTGTATAAACTCTTAGCCAAACAAATCAGCTTTACAACTCAGATTCAATCCACCCTTTCAGGCACACAAAAAAAAGAAGAAGGAGAAGAAAAAAAAATAAATCTAAGGCTACTAAGGCAAAGGAGCAGCAGGAGATTGCTCCAGACAAAACAGCAGATTGAAATATTTAAATGACAAAATAAAAACACTTAAGCAAAAAGCAGATAAGCAACATGTCACAGCTAGTTCATCCATGAGCAAAGCTCATTAGTAATGTTATAAATATGAACAGCCATTGTTAGGAAAATCTCTCATTCATTAATAATTTCACAGAGATGGACAGATACTGTACACATTGTGTATATTATTTTACTGTATTGAATTGGATATTCTTTGAGACTATGTATTGTTTAAATGTATAAGTCAAAAATAATTGTATACGTGTGCATAGTTTAATAAAAACATTTTCCAGAAGTAAACAAAGGCATTGCAGTCTGGTAACATTTAAAATGCATCTATTCATTACAATCTTATTTCTAAAAGATTAAAAATCATAAGCAACATAATATGTATTTCACTAATAAATATGAGTTAAAGAAACTAGCAGTGCATCTTGAAAGTCTATCTGTAAAATTTCTTTTCAAGAAACAAAGCCACCAAAAATAATAAAATAAGCACAAAGAATGTTTTCCTACATGATTTCAAAACATTTAATTACCTGGAAAAAGAATTCTGGGAAAATTAATAAAAAGAGTAAAAAGAATACAAGATATTTAGTAAATAACCTTTAAGATTACACAAATTTGTACATCATATCTGTTTCATGGGGCAGATTTGACTTCCCAAACTTTGCATGTTCCCTCTTACCTGTGATCAATACAGCTTTGTTGTCCACAGGTAACATTGTTTGAACTGATAAGTAAATGTAACAGATGAGACATGCCATAGAGAACAGGATTAAGCCTATGTAACTTTTCAGCATGGCAAAACAGAGTATTTCCAATAAAAGCAGCAGGAGGAGACCACAGGCAGATATACACCTTTTCTCCACCTGGTTCTTCTTGGCTTTGTAAAAGGTGATTATTCCAAATGCTGCAGTCATACCCAAGCAGAGCAAGACAGAAGGGTCAGCTATAGAGATGTAAGTGTCCATTCTCCTAGAGAGAAGGCAGACACTCATGCACTAACAGACAACAGCCTAGCAAGGTGTTGCTAAAGGCAGAGTGAGTTTTATATGAACTGGCTGAGGGGGTGGGGCAGGGAAAGGGGAATTGGTTTAGGATCCTGAAATAAGAAAGAAATATTGCAAAATGTAAGACTGGTTTATGTGAATCGCTTCAGGTACCGGTATAAATACTAGAACACTTCCCCTTCTCACCTCTTATTTTTATTGCCTTTCAGCTCCACCCCTGATACACTGGTTGGATAATGATTGACAGAGTCAGGAATGGACATGAAGTAGCAAGCCCTGGCCTAGGGCAAAATGTAACTTTGACATGTCTGACACACTTAAATGGAGTTTCACTAAATAGAAAAAGGATTTCTACTATAGTTAAAACTAGGAGTGTCCTTCCTATGAATTTGGGGGGTCTGACTTCAGTGGATTTTACTTCTGATTTACACCGGCATATGTTGAGAATCAGGCCTGCAGTGTTTACTCTTTCTAGTTCAAAATACGTAGCTGTCATTGCACTAACGTTACCTTAATATTTTCTATGTTCCCATCATGCTATCATCACCCACTTTATCTCAAGGAAACACCAAAGCTAAACAAAATTGCCTTTCCTGGATTTAATGTGTTCCTTTGGATATTGACACATTCCGTACCCATATTCAGATGATCACCGTGTTTTTGGTTGATTGAAATTGGAGGGGGTTTGCCTCATGTTTCTGAGAATATGATTCCAAATGAGCACTAGTCAACTAACTTCAGACCAAATCTTGGACTGAACTTTAAAGGTTATGTTAAGCAAGCTTTGGCAGGTGCATGCTGTTCAAAATTGTGTCCAGCATCATGAAGGTGTCAGACAGTCAATAAATTAGATGAGAAATATTTAACATCTACGCTGGGGTACTTTGAAGGTCTTTTTAAATTTAAAAAAAAGTGTATGCTAAAACAGAATTAACTAAAATGATTGAAACATCACTTAAACCTGTATCTACATATTAACACTTTTTTAAATTATATTGATCAATCATGTTATAAACAGGGATTACCCCAAGGACCTGCTAACATGATTTGAAAGGTGTTAAATTTGTGTCTGCTACAAGTGCTAAGTGGTGTTTCAATCTTTTAGTTAATTTGATTTTAAGATGTACCTTTTTTTCTAGTCTAGACAGAGTTTGAGAGATTACTGGGTATTAAAGAACAGCTTGGTGGCATGTGAATCCAAGAAAAGATACAAGTAATTTTTCTCCATGACTTTAGTTTTAGGAGATAATATTTCTATTTGTCATAAATTCTTTTAAAAGCTAATAAAAATGTTTATGTATGGCTATTATCTAGTGTATGTTTCAGATGAGGTCACTATTCCTTAGAAGACCATGAGCCTAAAGGTTTGTTTTTAATTCATAAGCAACCATACTAACTTATGTTAATTTACTTTGAACCCTATGTCAAAACAGAAACAATTCAGGATTATAAATATCTAATAAAGTTTCATAAGTAAACAGGTATTTACAGAATAATTCAAATACAATCTGCTATTGTACACTTACTCAATCCAGAAAAACCTCTAGACAAAGGTATGATATTCAAGTAAAATAGCACTTTAGAAATAAATTAAAATGAAATTAATAATAATAAAGGAACTCAGCAATTCAGGGAGTCACAGACAAGAGGTTTTAAAGTATGAAACCTGATCTTGGAATCAAATTAAGACTTGGGTACTTGACTTCCTCTCTTTGAAGCTCCGTGGAGAGGTTCTTGGCCAAACACTTTCTCCTGGAAAATAAAAACCAGCATGAAATCAGATGGATTTTTTTCCCCACCAAATGTATTATTAACCAAGGCTGTAAAAATATATCTGTGAGCAAATATATTCATGAGTGGGGGAAAATATTAAATCATTTACTAGTTTGGGTTTACTAGTTGAGGGAAACAGTAACTGATTATGCTATATACAAGAAGGCATAATTACCACTTCTTAAAATCAAAGATAATCTGTCTTTGATTTACAAGAGCCTGATTTTGAGTCAGGCCTTCCCACAGCTTCTAGCTGTGCATGTACAACTTTACATTTGGGTGGAATAACACTTTGTGAACAGCTGAAAGACTGCAACTCCTAGTGCAAAAAACCCATTTGGGCAGATAGATTTTGCACATAAAATGTCAATCTACCTCTCACACCAGTGTTAAGATCAGTCCTTTGGCCCCTATTCAGCAACATATTTAAGCATGTGCTTACCTTTAAGCACGTGAGTAGCCCCACTTACTAGTGCTTAAAGTTAAGTATGTGCTTAAGTACCCGGCTGAATAGAAGCCCCTGTGCAAACAGGGGTTAGTGTATTGAAAGAACAGGAATAAAGTTGAACATATACAAGGAGTAGACAAGACGTGAAAATACACAACCTTGAGTCTCCTTTTTCTAATGGCTAATATTTACTTATGGGAAATAACTCCCATGGTACCAGGTATCAATACATTAGAAGGCCGAGAACTACATGTTACTAGTCTATCAGCTCAAGAAAAAAAAAAGTCTCTTTGGTCAGTTATTTAAGTCTTTTAAATTTTCATTCTGAAAGATTTTGGCTTCAGAAATGCATTCACAGACTTTACATTGCTAAGTGGACAGCTAAGGGGAAGGGGAAAGTGGCAGCAGGAGGGAATGACTGAATCCCAACCAGCTGCAGCAAGGTGAGACCACCCTGCAACAGCTGGGAGTCCACAGCAGCAGCCCTGAGCCGGAATGGGAGTGGAAGCGGCTCCAGTAGCAGACAGTAACGTGCATGGAGCTCCATGGCATGGGCTAGAAAACGATCAGTAGTCAGGGCGTTAGCATGACACAGAGGCACATTGCGTGACTGGAGCAGCTCCCATTTTGAAGACAGGAGGAATAGGTGCAAACGGACAGCATGGGCTGAGGGAGAAAGGAAAGGAGGCAGGGACTGCAGACTTGGAAAGGCTTCTAACTCACATCCGCCTAAAAGGCCTGCAGCCACAAGGCTCTGCAAACAGAAGCTTCCACGGCAGCGTAGCACAATAAGAAGAATAAATTGTAATAATAGGCACTTCTATGCTGAAGCTCTTGAGAGGATCTACCTACTCAGTCCCAGCCTGGGTTTCTGGCCAGGAATCAGGCTCAATTGCTGCATGGCAGGAATTGGGCTCACCGTCTACCTGGTTGGCAGCAGGGTCCTGACTCCTGACTCCTGCTTAGCAATGTCCACGAAAAGATCTTTATTCCAGTGGCTGGTTACAGGAGCTTCTGCACCAATGCTTCTCCCCAGATAGTGATGAGATTCAGGGTCTGAGCACGGCTCCAAGCAGCTGCTCAGCACAAGTTGTAGGGCTTTTGCAGTAATAGCACAGTAATGCTGATATACGCGAATCCTGGCCTTGTACCAGTTTTTAAACAGGGGCAGAGACAGCAGGTCAGTTTGACACCAGAGCAGGAAAAAGCAGACAGGTCACTAACAGTTGCCCGCAAAGCAGTGTGGCATAGCAGTTGGAAGATTGCCAAAGTAGTGAACAGCAATATTGCATGCACATGTACAATGGACCAAACTAATTCACAGCAAAGTTATGGCTTGTCTACACTGCCCTACAATTCAGACTACAAGGATATGAGTAGCTGTGCTTACCAAAATGCTGCATTGTAACTAGCATGAGTGGTCAGTGTGGGTGCAACCTAAAAGGTTTCTATTTTGTGTTAATGTAGTCCTCTTCAACCAGGACTATATTAATGCGAACTAGGACCCTTTTAGTTCACATCTGCAGCATCCATATGGAGGAGTTGTAGGGACAGTGTAGACACAGCTTTAGTTCACTTTGAAAGAAGACTCGAGGGCTGCCAATAAATGTGCTATATTGAATGATGCTGTGTGCATGAAAATGTTTTCAAATCGGTTTAATATGACTTAATCTGGTTTAAAACCCCCTCATGTAGACAAGCTCCCAATTTAAGAGTAAGACATTCTAAGCAGTACTAGTCGATGGTCATAATTTTTAAAAAACATTTCTAGGGAAAAGGTTGAGTCACAGGCCCATTGGGAGTACCCATGTGTACATATATTACTGGAACAAGCAGTGTTTTATTCTTTATCAGAACCACAGATAAAAAGGCTCTCTAATTTAGGTTCACAAGAAAGAGTGGAGGTGACGTTTAAAGACTGGTAGGCAGTTAAGAAAACCTGGCGTATGAGAGCTCCTCCTAACTAGAAAAGCCATGTGATAGAAAACGTCAAAAGAAAACAACCTGTGAATATACAAACCGAAAAAATGTCTGTGTCTAAACAACACAGTAAATGACTGGGGCTCCCAAGAAAACCCTGTTGGGCAATATCCCATGGGTGAAACCAAATGGCTTATCCTTAGCCCGGGGGCTCTCAACCTTTTCCTTTCTGAGCACCCCTCCCAACATGCTATGAAAATTCCATGGCCAGCCAGTGCCACAACTGTTTGTCTGCATATAAAAACCAGGACCCGCATTAGGGTGTAGCAAGCAGGGCAATTGCCTGGGGCCCCCATACCACAGGGGTCCCCACAAAGCTAAGTTGCTCCGGCTTCAGCCCCAGGTGGCAGGGCTGGGAGCCCTTGGCTTCAGCCAACTTTCTGCACTGGGTCCCAGCAAATCTAACACTGGCCCTGCTTGGCAGCCCCCCAAAACCTGCTCACGGTCCCCCAGGGGGCCCCGGATCCTGGTTGAGAACCGCTGCCTTAGCCCATATTGTTCCAGACTTACAAGCTATCCAGAGTTGACGATCACAATCCTGGGAGAACGAGGCCTAACTACAAGCCAATGGTGCAGTTTTTCCATGGCAGTTTTTCAGCTGAGGCCCTAGAAAGGGAGGTGGATTGCTAGATGGGCCTGATAGGGATTCTGGTAAAACCTCTTTCAAAATTGTTTCATGGATTTGAACTTTTAGAAATTTATCTCAATTTGACTGAGTTTTCCTCCAGAGAGCTTGACTTTCTAAGGACACATCCATTTAGTCACCAGGCTTTGAATCCTCTTTAGAGGGGCTGTTAAGCATGCACTGAGGGATTGACTGGCACATGGTCAAGCACTTTCCATTTGTACCAAATTAAATGTTATAACTAACATGTTAACTGCTAGTGGCCCATTTTCAGGCCCACGTTATTATTTGCTGAGAGCTATTCCATTAGCCCTGCCCGTTTGCCCCCTCTGGATTCTCCTTTACCTGAAGAGTCTTTATGGACAGAGTTTGAATCTCTTATTTTTGTTCTTCTGGGAGATTAATGTCCAAGTGGGCTCTGAGCATAAGGAAATCTTTAATCTTCCCTCCTACTGAGTAAATGGGGTTTACTCACCTTCACTTCCCCTTTGCTATTTCAAGGACAATTTTAAATAGATTTTGGATGGAGTTTTGAATGGTAGAGGTGGTGATGATTTGGAGGGTCATTTTAAAGCTCTCCTAGAGGGGGCCATGGGATTGATTAATATCACAGTTGCAATTTTAAACTGGTCTTGTTTCTCAGGTGCTTTAGTGGTTTTTAAACTGGACAGCAATCATCAACTCCTAAGTAAATTTCTGCCCTCTGGCTACTTTTTCCCCAGACGAATTTTGGCTGATTGCATCTAAACTCCCAATTTTTGAAGCTATAAATTTGAAGCAAATTGAGAGGAATCCATTAATTGTCTAAAATCAGAGAGAATTTATATCCAGTGATTTGTTAGTTTTGAAAAACCAGCTTTTGGACCTTAGTGATCCATCACAAGCCCCCCAAAGTATTGACTGAGATTATATTAAAAAAAACCCACAGGTTAATCTGACCACCTAAAAGAGAGATCTTCATCCTTCAAAAGATTTTTTTTTAAATCCTGTTTTATTCAACTTGCTTCAGTCATAAGAAACACCTTCAGTAGCAATGGCTGTCTGAAATAATGGTTCTCCTAATCCTATTAAGAAATTCGGTCTCCTTAGGAGGGAATATAAAAAAAATTCTGAATTAGAAAAAGTTGGATAATCAAAGAGCCCGTTGAAGGAATTTGAACTCGTGGTCAGAGGAAAAAAATTCATCTGTATTTTGGACATTGGTGGCAACTACCTATGATACATGTAACTAGCTATGATTATAGTAACTAAAGAAGCCCTTATCCTCAAACATGACTGGGAGGATTTTTTTTTGCCTTTCATGATACCCCATCTATCAACCATATGGTACAGTCTAACTTCATGGACCCCACCTGTTGTCCCTTTCCAGAAAGACCCCAAGGCAAGTTAGAGTTTTGAGAAACCAACCACATCATAATAAAACTCCTCGGGAGGATTTTATCTCTGCAGAAGTTTATGGGGACAATTTTGATCGGTGGGCCTCATTGTTAACAAAATTATTTACTAATATAAATAATACAGGAATTTTTCCACCAGGTTGGTCCACCAGTATCATTGTTTTTCTTTATAAAAAAAGGCAATAAATGATTCTGGGAATTATTGATCAATTAGCCTCTTAGATATGGGTTTTAAAATCTGTATCTGGGGAGATTAGAGGATTGGGTGAAGAACTGTAATTTATTTGCAAAGGAACAAGCCAATGTCAGGAATGGCCACTCTACCATTGATAACTCTTTTGGTCTTTTTCTCATTTGATTCATAAATATTGCTCCACAACGGAGATAAAATTTTAACAGCCGTTTTTGACCTGAAATTGCCTTTTGACTCCATTGACAGAGGTCACCTCGGGGAGCAACTTGTGAGGACCGGGCTAGATCTGGGGCATGGGTCACTTGCAGGTTTAAACTAGTGTGAATGGTGGATTCCCTGTAACTCGACGTCTTTAAACCATGATGTGAGGACTTCAGTAACTCAGCCAGAGGTTACGGGACTACTACAGGAGTGGGTAAGTGAGGTTCTGTGGACTGCGATGTGCAGGAGATCAGACTAGATGATCATAATGGTCCATTCTGACCTTAAAGTCTATGAGTCTAGAACATCTGCTACTTTTCGGAAACCTTCATAGCCAAAGGGTAGCTGTTAGAATAGAGTGGCAAGGTAAGCTACGGACCCTATTTCCACCACAAAGAATGTCCATCGGGATTTTTATTAGCACATTTCCACTTAAAATTTTACAGGCTGTGATGGCTTTAGAAGGGGTTCAGCATTTTCCTTTAAAAAATGTGAACTGTTGTGTATTGGTCCCTCTTTACATGCACAGCGTGGTTTTGCTGTCCCAAACTCCCCTGGGCTTGAAGCATATGTTAAAGGATTTTGGTTCTTTTTGCCAGGAATCCTTATCCACAAATTATCAGAAAACTAAAGTAATTTCCTTTGACCTCAAAGCAAGGCTGCACAAATGGATGACTGATGCTTCACTAAATTTTAATAGGTCATGTTTTTCCCCTATGTTTGTTTTACATATAATAGCCAACAGGATAAACATCTGGAGGAAGTAATAAAAGAAAGCGTTAAGTTCTAGGCAAGCAGATCCAGGGGGGTAATTTAATCACTCTTTCCTCTTAGGGGATTCAAGGCTACACTCCATGACCAAATATTACGTGGTGTGGAAATCCGGGGCTGGAAAACACGTAAGGGTCTTAGAAGTTGAGCAAAACCAGTTTTTAAGGAGAATGCTCAGCCGCTCAAATTTCACATCAACTGCTATACTTAGAGCACAGGTAGGGGGATGTGATATTTTGAGTAAAGCTCCGTGAATTTATATTCATTCTTGGCTGTGTATTCAGCTTATGAAACCAGAGCATCTTCCAAGGCAATGTCTGAAGGAACAATTTAACAAAACACATACCCTAAAGTTTCTCTGCCTTTTGTAAGTCCCCGCTTCTCTCTATCTTTGGACTTCTTGGAACTTGACCTGGCAACACCTGGACAAAAGTGTGAAGTCTTTAATCATGTTTAGAGCAGAATCTATTTACCAACAATTGGATATGGAAGATATCCATAAAACAAATATCCCCTTGGCTTTCTCTTTTAAAACAATATTCAGTTCTGAGAAATATTTGGACATTTTTAACTATAACATTTTAAGGAGAGCTTTTGCAGTTCTCTATTTTCAAGCTATGATAGATAAATTAATGAAGGATAGGTCCATCAGTGACTATTAGCCAGGATAGGCAGGGATGGTGTCCGTAGCCTCTGTTTGCCAGAAGCTGGGAATGGGTGACTGAGGATGGATCACTTGATGATTACCTGTTCTGTTCATTCCATCGGAAGACAGGATACTGGGCTAGATGGACCTTTGGTCTGACCCACTGTGGCCGTTTTTATGTTCTGATGTGCTCAGCCTATCTGAAAGGGAGGTACAGTATGCTGGTATTGAGAGACAATCATCTTTTCCTGTGCAGGTGTGGCCAGATCAAAGATGTAGCATACTGTCAACTTTCCTGTGACCTGTACTGTCACCTAAGAAATAAATGCTTACCCCATTCCTGGCTCAAATGCCTTTTACCACACCAGCTAAAAAACAAAAAAACTTGTTCTGTAGTGAAAATATCTTAATTATATGGGCTGACACGCTATTTGCCTGGTTGGCCGCAAAAACAAGTACAAGTGAAAGAGAGGATCCTTCTGCTCTAGATGAAATTATGTATTTTTAACTCTTGTTATTTTATTTTCGTAGACTGTGTTGGTGGGGATGATGGGTTAATTTTGTGGGTTTTTTAAATTTTTGTATATTTAAAATATGTATCCATTTTATTGAACTTTGTTGATTTTAAAACATGATTATCTGATATTCATTATTACGTAACGCTAAGATGCTATATTACTCAATTGGGTTTAATTTACAGTGAATAAGCAACTGCAGTTGCCCACTTTTGATATTATAAGATCTAATACTTCAAAAGGGAAAACCTCCCTCCCATTTCAGGCCCATCGAAACTGAGCTTTGTGCCAGTCTAACTATTAGATGAACACTTTGCAAATTTTGTGCAACAGACCAAGACATCCTGAATCAGTGAAACCTCTGGTGATATGAAAACTCCTTCCTGTTTCCAACGGACATTTTCATCTCTAAATCTGCAGATAACTGTCTCCCAGTTGCACGCTTTTCTGAAAGCTTAATTTTATCAGCCCAACTGTCGCTATCCTCCAGCAACAAGGGGTTAGAATTAAGGAAGTCAATGGCAATCAGGCACCCTTAAAGAGGCTGGCCAAGAATCAGCTCTGTCTCATCCTCATAAGAAATTACATTCTCCTGCCTCTTTCCTGGCAATGTGAAATGGTTTACACAGAATTCTCATAGTTAGAGAAAGAACAGGACATATTAGCTTATTTTAGTCCACTTCCTCTGACAATGGCCAATTGCTCCCACAAAATACAAAATTCTAGCTCTTTGACACATGGGGTGAAATCTTAGCCCCCTTGAAGTCAATGGTAGCATTTTAAATGTCCCAAATAATTGGGATCCCACCAGGGCTGGCCCACAACATTTTGGCACCTGAGGCGGGAGCTCAACTGACACCCCTCCACTCCCTCGTTTGGGCCAAAACTTTGGAAGATCTCAATTCTGCCTTCTTCCTGTTCTACTCCTCTCATGGTACTGCTCTGCTACCTACCCCAATAAAGGAGAACTAGCTACTTAAAATGCCTTGTTCAAAAATTTTAAGTAACACTTAACTTTCAAACGCCTGAACAGCAAAAGTAACTTTTCTTGTCTGGCATTTTTATCTGTTCGAATAATCAAAGTGGTACTTTCCGTGCCGCCTTGGTTGCAAAGATTTGAACTGCTTCCTGAAGGTCCACAGTCTGAGATGGTTGTAAGGCCAACCAGCCACCCCTGTGTCATTGTGGAGCGTAGATGTGTTTTTATTAACTTCAGCTTGGAGAAGCTGCATTCTCCACTGGCAACTGTTACAGGAAATGTTAGAAGTATGCGCAGAGCAACAAAAGCATTTGGAAAGAGGATGGTCATCTTATCTGTGCACATATTCCAGAACAGCCTTTGGAGTTGATCCTGCTGAAATGTATCTTGAAAGGGCTTTCAGTTCATCACCTAAATCACTCGCATCAATATCGCGCATGTCATCATGTGTCAACACTGTCTCTAGTGTCCTGCACTGCTGGTGTAGGTCTTCTTCAAGTATAGTGAGGAGTTTTGGAATATCATACAACATCCCAAATATACTGCTGTGTTCCTTGAGCTGCATGAAACGTTCTTCAACTGACTGTATTGCACAACCTAGCACCTGGTTAAAGAATTCAACTTTGAATTGCTGTTTGGGGTCTCTTGTGGGATTATCATGTGCCTCATCATCAAAATGTCGTCTTCCTCGGTGACTCTTGTATTCTTGAATGGGTGGGAAAATAGCTTCAGTGTGAAGTTCCTCTGCCAACTTCTGAGCACTCTTCAGAACGTTTTGAAATCCCTCATCTGACTGGTAAGACTGTAGGTATGACTTTGCTTTGTCCAATTGTTCCATTGCTCCAGATATATCAAGGTCAACACCTTGGAGTCTCTTGCTTACAACATTTATTCCAAACAGTATGTCATGCCACAACACTAAGCCACACAGAAATTTGAAGTTATGTATGTTTCTGGTGATTCCATTTCCCTCTGCCACTGTTCTCCCATGAACAGTTCCTATCATCCTCCATAATGGCAACTATGCCATCATCTATCTTCCCAATTTGGTGTTTGATAGGCTTTATCGCCTCCACTCGACTTTCCCATCGTGTGGCACTCAGTGGTTTCAGTGTCAGAGAGGATGTTCCCAGATTTGCCATCGATGAGTTGATGCAGAGAAAAATACATAGATGCTTTGAATTACATTTAAAAATTCAGCAGCCTCACTAGAAGCTGATGCTGCATCACTGACCACCAAGTTCAATGAATGAGAAGTGCATGGGACAAAAAAAGCTCGAGGGTTTAACTCTCGGATCCGTGTCTGCACTCCTCTGTTCTTTCCTCTCATGTTAGCACCATTATCATAGCCCTGACCTCTCATGTCAGCTATCATTCCCATATCTTCCAGCTTTTTAGGAAGCACATTTGTCATACCAGCCTCTGTAGTATCATCAATGTCAATAAATTCTAAAAAATGCTCTCTGACAGTCACCATTGCAGGGACATTTACTCTAGGTTCTGTTATTACAAAATGCACCATTAAAGTCATTTGTTCCATATGGCTGATGTCAGGTGTGCAGTCCAGAATAACAGAGTAATATCTTGCTGACTTCAGATCTGCCACAATCTTCTGTTTGACTTTTGTTGCCAGTAACTATATGATCTCATTTTGAATTGTTTTTCCAAGGTAGTGGTGTGTGTACATTTCTTGGGTAGTGACTCTTCTTAGATGCTCCTGGAGTATAGCATCAAACTCAGCCATCAGCTCAACAATTTTAAGGAAGTTTCCAATGTTTGGCACATACAGCTGAGCTGAAGTGCCACACAGTGCTAGGTTTTGGGTAGCAAGCATTCTCACAATGACACTGAGCCTTTTTTCAGAACGTTTTGCCATAAAGAGACTCTGAAGCAATCTTCTCTTGATACTGATCATCTATGGTGGCCTTTAATCTTAGTCTCATCTCAAGCTCTTCCCACCTATGGAATGCTCTCTGGTGATTTGCTGCCTTCTCATGGCATGACAGATTTCTAGCCAGATTTTTCCAGTCCTTTGTTCCTGTAGAACCCAAGGTGGCTGGAACATTAGACTGGGAGGAAGGAAGGAGGACAGTAATCGCATCACCCAACATCCTTTTGGGTTATCAAGAGCTGCCACTCACAGTAAATTGTGCAGATCTGTGACCCTCCCTCTATGTTAAAATGGAGAATGGCAGAGTTAACATTGACATTGAAATAGTAATCACTGGGCATCTCGGTTCACACCTTTCAGAGGAATGGGGTAGTACATGCCTCTCAGACCTATTGTTCGAGGCCCTCTGCAGACTCTCAAACATCTCTGCATCCAATAAACACAACTCCATTTTTTTAGATTTTCCTCACAGCCAGAATAGCTAGACACTTAGGCTATGTCTACACTACAGAGCCTATGTTGCAATAGCCCCGTAGTGTAGATGCAGTGTACACTGACAGGAAGAGTTTTTCTGACAGCGTGGGAACCCCACCTCCCTAAACATTAGCTGTGCCAACAGACGCACTCGTATGTTGGCATAGCTGCATCTACACTGGAGGTTTTGGCCATGTAGTTATGTTGGTTAGTGGTGTGGTTTTTTCACACCTCTGACCAACATAGCTATGCCAGTTTAAGTTTTTAGTATAGACAAGGACTTTGATGGGGTTTTTTTAATGAAAGCTGGGAATTGAGAACAAGATAGCATCTTGAGAGAGGTGTCATTATGCCACACGGGCCAATCCAATCCAAGCCCTGGCAAAAGATACATCTGCACATCATCTGTGGTGGCGTAGGGAATCAGAACCAGGTTTCACAAAACCCCTGGCAGCCTTCTATACAGTGAAACATTATTCCTCTTTCAACTGAAGTGTCCCTATTGGGATATAGGATTAAGTGATCAACTGTGGCAAAATGGAAGTTATCTGACACACAATCTGTTTCCTCTCACTTGAAAAACAAGTCATTTGGTTATGAATTGGGAATTAAGCCAAGGTACATACCCTGTTAAATAATCATGACCTCACCCTGTCCATATTCATTGACTTACCTTATTATTTGTATTAAATACAAAATGCTACATACAAAGCATCACCCGCTATCCTTTAAAGCTATTGATTTGATTTTGTTATTTTTAACACTAGTTTGTGCTGCTGCGTAACTGTTTCAATCTCATTCTAACGCTGTCAATGAGAGTAAGAAGAGTTTTAGCTAAATACCATTTTTCAATAGGAAAATGCTCTGGCTGTAGCAAATATTAATGTTCCTAGTTGCAATCTGCTGAAATAAACCCAGTTTTTTGCAAGTGTAGTGACTTGTGCACATTCATTTTGTGGGCTTACATATAAGCTGAACATTAAAAAGTATCATTGTTAGACATCTGGGTTGTTGTTTTTTAATACTTCTGTGTTCCTTTATCATACTGTTCATCTTAGATCTTGTATATTATGGGCTCATTTAAGGGCATGGTTACACTTGCAGATATAGAGCGCTGAGAGTTAAACCAGCCCTCGGAAAGCGCAGTAGGGAAAGCGCTGCAGTGTGTTCACACTGTCAGATTCAAGCACACTGGCGTGGCCATATTAGCAGCTCTTGCAATGCCACAGAGAGCAGTGCATTGTGGTAGCTATCCCAGCATTCAAGTGGCTGCAACGTGCTTTTCAAATGGAAAGGGGGTGGAGTGTGACAGGGAGTGTGTTGTGTGTATGTGGGGGAGAGAGAGTTGGTTTTTGGGGTGCTGAGAGTGTGTCAACATGCTGTCTTGTAAGTTCACACAGCAGCATACCCCTCTCTCCACCGCCTCTCTCTCACACACTCACAGCAAGCAGCATTCCACAGTAATGGTTGCTTTGTCCCAGAGCAGATAAGCATGCCGGATGTCAGAAATGGAGCTTTGAAAGGGCATATCCACATTCCTACAGCCGAGTTCAAAACAGTGACAAGAATGGCCCCTTGACTTAAGAGGATTATGGGATGTTTCGGAGGCCAATGACAGGGCAGTAACGCAACACCTCGTTCACACTGACGCCCAGGTGTTTCAGCCGAGGGGCAGCAAGCATTATGCTTCTCGTGGAGGTGGATTACCAGGAGCACTCCAACTGCAGAGTCCAGGCACTCTAAGGCCTGGTCTACACTAGGAGTTTATGTGCCTTGCCAGTGTGGACGGGTCAGGAGTTAGGGTGCCTGGGGCTGCTTTAATGAGCTCTAACTTGCAAGTGTAGCCAAGCCCTAAGGCCCTGATTCAGAAGGTGTCTAGCTATAAGCAGATGAGTAGTACCTTTGAAATCAACGGAACTATTCACAAGCCTGTGTGTAACTTTAAGTACATTGTTGATTTGGGGCCTAAGGGTATGTCTACACTGCAAAAACAAAACAACCCCTCCCACCCCGACACACACACAGGGCAGAAAGCCTGGGTCAGCTTGCACCCACTTCTCCCTCTCTGATTTCAGAGCTCAAGCAGGAATGTCTAACACTGCTAATTTTAGCCCTAAAAGCTGGCACCTGAGTCAGCTGACCTGGACTTTGAGCCTTGCTACTGCCGATTTTCTTTTTTTTTCCTATTGCAGTAGAAGTACCCTAGGGGACCAAGCAACACAAACTAAATAGACACTAAGGCCTTGATCCTGCAGACACATATGTACTTAACTATATGTATTAAATAGTCCCATTGACTTCAGTGGAATGGCTCAAAAGCTTGGTGAAGCATGTGCAGGCTTGGGACCTGAGAGAAGAAAACTGCCTGAATTTGATTTCTTCCCATATTGTGTTTATCTCTACCATGACATATTCACCTTATTAAACCCATATAAAAAAAATCATGCCTCAGAACCCAATTGCAACCATATTAGGTACTTAGATGTCTATGTGAAAAAATCTGCAGTGCAAAAAAACCCTGAAGCTAGCTTTTATGAGGCTTTTACATGTTTATATGGTAAGGACTGAAATATTGCAAAGCTTTGTGGGGGGAGGAAGGGCAGTCATATCTGTGTGGGTAAAGAGAAGAAACTTTTCTGACTACACTTCTATACTTCTAACAAATCTTTCATGGAAGAGGCTTCCTGAACTGTGAATAATCCACCATGAACAGTTTTACCAATACTGTAAAGTATCACTTGCCTTTTAAGTTTCATTTCAAAATTGCATTTTAACAGTGCCCTGCAAACCACGGGGCCTGACTCTGCCCCAGGATGCCTGCATATAACTCTTACTGGAGTCAATGAGGGTTGTAACATGCATCTTTAAAAGTGGATTCTGACCCTATAGCTTTAATTTACTCTCAGAATACAGCTTCATGATCCATTAAACAAAATATATCTAGTAACCATCTGTCTTTATCCATCAGGCTGAAAGTAGTTAATCAAACAGACTTTTTACTTTCTTCTTTTTCTCAATTGCTTTGAACACAGATGCAGCCTTTCCATAATTAAACTCAGCACTGCAGCTCCCAGACAGATTAATTCTGGCGAGCTTGTCAGGCATGTCAGCTGATATACAAGTTCTGTGTCTTGTCTCTGGGCTTTTTAAAAAACACGGAGAAGCTCTCTTAGAAGTGACTGAATTAACCCATGAAAGTGGTGCCAGAGTACAGCTCTGTTCTGCAGTTGTATGCAGGCTCTTATGGGCTGACATGTTTTTGGAACTCCTCAAAACTCCCCCCCACACACACACTCTGCACAGCCAGCATGAGGGTCCTAGTAGCAATGTGGCTGCAAAGCGGGAGGGAGTGGGGGGCACCTGAACACACGCTGCCTGCTGGATGTGCATGGCTCTGCTAATCAACTGTGTGGCTGCCCAAACACATAGCTTACAGAGAACACAGACCTCCATTCCTTTCCGCTTCTTTGTGTGCAAAAAAGTATATGGTGATTCTGCCTTAGGCAGGTACTACTTACGACACCCCTAGTATGTTTGGCTTCTCAGAAATGTACTGTAGCGGCAGCTTTCATTCGAAGGAAGAATATGTAACTTTTTTAGGCCATGGCTACACTTGCAAATTTGCAGCGCTGCAGCAAGGTGTGAAAACACACCCTCTCCAGCGCTGCAAATTGCAGCGCTGTAAAGCGCCAGTGTGGTCAAAGCCCCAGCGCTGGGAGCGCGGCTCCCAGCGCTGTACGTTATTCCCCACAGGGAGGTGGAGTACGGACAGCGCTGGGAGAGCTCTCTCCCAGTGCTGGCGCTTTGACTACACTTAGCGCTTCAAAGCGCTGCCGCGGCAGCGCTTTGAAGTGCAAGTGTAGCCATAGCCTTATATTCCGTTTCTCCTGTGTACTCTCTCTTAAACCTTCATTCATATTTGCTTCACTTGCATTACTTATTTGCTATCACAAACTCAAGGTGATATTGCCAACCCCATCTATTCAAAAACCATGAATCTGGCTAAAAAGCGTAAGATTGGTTTAAAGATCATGAGAGATCTTTAAAGTTAATAAACGTGAGGGTCTCTTTAGTTGCTGTCTTGTTTTTAAGCCTTTAGGGTTTACATTTTCAAGCTCTTCTTCTGAACCCCAAGTAGGGCCTGATGTAAATCACAATTCCACAAAGGGCAAGGAAATCATGAAGATGTCCCCACACCATGATCTTTTTCCTTTTCAAGAGAAAATATTTAAATGTCTACCACAAAGTCTTTAATACAAAAAAAATTAACTTAGCTAGTCAATTTCAAGGACAAAAATGAATTTTACACCTCAATTAAGTCAGTTTAGGACAAATGATTACTTGTAAAAGTCATTCCATCCTTGAAATTGACCAACATTACTTGTAAAATTAATTCAGTGCCAACTCTGTGAAATTCAATACTTTGCTATTTACACTGCCATGCATTTTCTAAAAACAAATTGTGATTTACACAGGGTCCTAACCAGGAAGGGTAGAAACTTTTCTTTTTTAAATGAAAGATCACGTTCTCATGACCACAAGAACTGAGATTTTAAGAAAAGTATCAAATATTATGAGACTGGAAATAAAGTCATCAGTAAGCAACAATTAATTTTAATCCACTGATTTTTAAGTCTGAACACTATCTTTTATATAGTTTTGTGCTGTCTTACTATAAATGAGTCTTTTGTAAAAGTGCAGGTAAAGCTCAATTTTACTAAAGTCCCAGGGAACACCCAAAACTTCTATTAAATTGAGCTGTCATAGAATCAGTGGGAAATGCATCATCTTACTGGGAAATAGAGACTTTTTTTTTTAAAAGGTGTGTGGGTGGGGAATTAATTAAAAGTGGGGTTTTCCTCTGGCTGAATTAACCATCTGTCTTTATCCATCAGGCTGAAAGCAGTTAATCAAACAGACTTTTTACTTTCTTCTTTTTCTCAATTGCTTTGAACACAGATGCAGCCTTTCCATAATTAAATAATAGAAAAAATACCCCATATAGCTATTTTATGGCACGATATAGATAATGAAGACTTGTCTGAATACTTAAGGGTTAATGTCTCCCCTACCAGCAGGCATACACAATCTAATAACTAGCAAAACCTAAATTACCCAGCTCCACTACCCAACCCATTCCGTGATCTGAAGAGTGTGCTGGGGGCCGGGAATAGTACAGCTGGCACCATGACTACTGCAAGACTAGGGTTGCAGAAGTGCCACATAGCACAGCTCTGGGAAGATAAAGAAAAGCACCTTTGTCAAGCCCTTTTACTCTGGCTTGGTGCAGGAAAGAGGCCACGTGCCCTTCACATGTGTTGTAGTTTGTAATGGTCACAGTGCTATGCTTCCTTTTCTGTACTAAATTTTTCTCCCTCATTCTATTAAAAAAGGAGCAAGTACAAGTTTCTTTTTCACAGCTTCTTTATTCCAAACACACTTACCAGACTTGTAACTAGTGATCTAGGGACCAAAATGTTTTCAAGTCCATTAATTTTGTGAGCCTCACTATTTGGTGTCTCAGCTTAAGCTACCTCAGGGGTTCTTTGCTCTTGTGTGGAGAATGATCCTGACAGAGGATAGTTGGAGTGTGTTGATAGCTTAATAAACATTCATGTTCATAACCTGAGAAACTTCCTTTAAACATTTAATAATCTAGAGGGAGAGACTGCCTCTCTCCTTTACGCAATCCTGACACAAATGTAATTAGGGGAACTCTTGCACTGAAGTTCTCTTTGCCGGTTGAAGGAACAAGGGGTACTTTTTTTTTTTTAAATGAGGGCTTCCCCCCCAACTTTGGAATTGACTCTCATTTATTGCCTTCAGGGCATGCAGCAAAGCCCATATTTTGGGGCAGATAGGTGCAGAAGGTCGAGGGATTAATAACAGGAATTTTTGTTATAAACTGGGGACGCATCACTTGGAAGTAACAGAGGAGAAGGACCTCGGAATATTGGTTGATCACAGGATGACTATGAGCTGCCAATGTGCTATGGCCGTGAAAAAAGCTAATGCGATCTTGGGATGCATCAGGCGAGGCATTTCCAGTAGCGATAAGGTGTTAGTACCATTATACAAGGCACTGGTGAGACCTCATCTGGAATACTGTGTGCAGTTCTGATCTCCCATGTTTAAGAAGGATGAATTCAAACTGGAATAGGTACAGAGAAGGGCTACTAGGATGATCCGAGGAATGGAAAACCTGTCTTATGAAAGGAGACTGAAAGAACTTGGCTTGTTTAGCCTAACCAAAAGAAGGCTGAGGGGAAATATGATTGCTCTCTACAAATATATCAGAGGGATAAATATCAGGGAGGGAGCAGAATTATTTAAGCTCAGTACCAATCTGGACAAGAACAAATGGATACAAACTGGCCATCAGGAAGTTTAGACTTGAAATTAGATGAAGGTTTCTAACCATCCGAGGAGTGAAGTTCTGGAATAGCCTTCCAAGAGGAGCAATGGAGGCAAAAGACATATCTGGCTTCAAGACTAAGCTTGATAAGTTTATGGAAGGGATGGTATGATGGGATAGCCTAATTTTGGCAATTAATTGATCGTTGACTATTAGCGGTAAATATGCCCAATGGCTGTGATGGGACACTAGATAGGGTGGGATCTGAGTTACTACAGAGAATTCTTTCCTGGGTGCTGGCTGGTGAGTCTTGCCCACATGCTCAGGGTTTAGCTGATCGCCATATTTGGGGTCGGGAAGGAATTTTCCTCCAGAGCAGATTGGCAGAGGCCTGGGGTTTTTTTTGCCTTCCTCTGCAGCATGGGCCATGGGTCACTTGCTGGAGGATTCTCTGCACCTTGAAGTCTTTAAACCACAAGTTGAGGACTTCAATAGCTCAAACATAGGTCAGAGGTTTGTTAAAGGAGTGGGTGGGTGAGATTCTGTGGCCTGCGTTGTGCTGGAGGTCAGACTAGAAGATCATAATGGTCCCTTCTGACCTTAAAGTCTATGAGTCTATGAGACAGCTAGAGCTAGGCTTGCCAACTTTATAATTGTGCAAAACTGAACACCCTTGCCCCATCCTCGCCCCTACGCCAAGGCCCCGCCCCTACTCTTAACCCCACCCCTTCTCAGAGGCCCCGCACCCACTCACTCCATCCCCCCTTCCTCCAACGCTTGCTCTCCTCCATCCTCACTTACTTTCACCAGGCTGGGGCAGGGGGTTAGGGTGTGAGTTCTGGCTGGGGGTGCGAGCTCTGGGGTGGGGTTGGGTATGACGGGTTTGGGGTGGAGGAGGGGACTCTGGGCTGCGGCCGAGGGGTTTGGAGTGTGGGAGCGGGCTGGGGTAGGGGTGTGGGCTCTGGCTGGGGGAGTGGAAGGGGGTGTGATGGTTCTGAATTGCATTTTTATTTGATAGTAAGGGGCCTACAGCTTACAAGTTATTAAAAAAAAACTAAAATAGATAAAAATGGTCCTATCTCGCAGGTTGCAGCCACATTATGAATGAATCAAGCTAACATTAAGTGACTTAATAGATACCTGCTCCTAACAGATAACACATATTTCCTGAGAACAATATTTCAAAACCAGGCAAGAGATTATCGGCAGATGGGAGTTTATCACTTAGTTTGGCTATAATATTAATATAATACTTTATAGGTGACAATCACTGTATACCTGCAGAGTTCAAAATGCTTTACCAAACGGAGGGCATTATTTTAAAACTGGGCCGGAAGAGGCGCAAAAAGGTTAAAATGACTTCTCCACGATTGTATAATATAATGTATCAGTGGCAGAACTAGGAACAGAACAAAGCCTGGGCCACATTAGATCATACTGCTACAGCACCAATTACAGAAAAAACCCCGCCCCCATGCTTTGTTAAAAACACAATGGGCAAAGTAACTAAGGCGGTAACTTTTCCCTACGTAACTTTATTCAATCAATTTACCAAGAATTGTTTGGAATATAACAGATCTGTACATGTTACAAAATAAATTAACTATGGAAGTTAGAGCCTAGAATTGAGAACACTACTAGTGCACAGCATCAGGAAATTCAATCATTACAAGCTGCAACTCTTCTACAATTAAAATAACATTCCCCTCTACACAAAGTCATCCAGAAATTGGGAAAAAGTTCAGTTTCAATTCGTCCATTGCATGTTTGATGTTAATTACACACAAATATGAATATACTTATAATTTGACTCCTACACATTGCTGTGACAGATGAAGAGTTAAATTGCTGCATGCCCTGGAACAGTTCTAGTATTTTCATTTGGCACAAATGCCGCTTTGATAGGCTGGATACTCTGTAAAAGACGAAGGGTAGGGGGAAAGAAAGGTGTTTAAATGCAAGATTCAATCATCCTGGTTTTACTGTGAGAACTAGACAAAAACTCATTGCTACAGGTCATACAGTCAAATTCCACAACTATTCAGTTCTCCTCGTTCCCCCAGAGCAGCAAAAATATTAATTATTTGGAGTAAATCATTTACAACCAGAACCTAAGCTTGCTTGGGAGATGCATAGAGCGCTCAACTTTTGTTGAGGTGAATGAAAATTGAGAAGGTATAGAAACCTCACAGGAGCAAGCCCTTAGCAAGTACTTATATGCTATTCCCAGTTCTTGCTATCATATAATTAAGTTGACCACATGCATAATGAAATAGAACTGCACAGGCAAGACAGCAATGCTATTGCATTACATAATTATAGCAGATGCAAAACAGTCAATCAATTAACAAACGGTAACTGGAACATAACAGATGCTTAGTTATTTAGAGTGGATAAAATCCCACTATACACCACATTTGAATAACTCTCATGTTACCATATTCTTCAGTGTTACCATTCCAGACAAAGCAAAGCAAACTGTACAGATAAGAGTTGCAAATGGAAAATAAATAGCTTGACAAAAGGAAGAAATGTTTGTAACCACGTAACCTTGCCATTATTCAGTGCTTTATATGGTATAATTCAAACTTGTCTCAATCTGACTCTACAGCCCCTGCAACTAACTATAGATGAGTGAGAAAGCGGCTGCCTCAAAGAAATTCATGAGTGTTTTTCCCCCGGTTTCATTTAGATTCCCTTGAATTCTCAAACTCAAATTCTTTTGGAGTTTTTGGTTTTGAACAAACTCCAAACAAAGCAAAGCCACTTGATTTTGCATGGTTTGGAATGAACCCGATAAATCAGTGCTGCTCAAAGGTTTATGATATGATTGCTCTTTATAACTATATCAGAGGGATAAATATCAGGGAGAGGAATTATTTAAGCTTAGTACCAACGTGGACACAAGAACAAATGGATATAAACTGGACATCAGGAAGTTTAGACTTGAAATTAGATGAAGGTTTCTAACCATTAGAGGAGTGAAGTTCTGGAACAGCCATCCAAGGGCAGCAGTGGGGGCAAAAGACATATCTGGCTTCAAGACTAAGCTTGATAAGTTTATGGAGGGGATGGTATGATGGGATAGCTTAATTTTGGATATTAATTAATCTTTGATTATTAGCAGGTAAATATGCCCAATGGTCTGTGATGGGATGTTAGATGGGGTGGAATCTAAGTTACTACAGAGAATTCTTTCCTGGGTGCTGGCTGGCTGAGTCTTGCCCACATGCTCAGGGTTTAACTGATGGCCATATTTGGGGTCGGCAGATTGGCAGAGGCCCTGTAGGTTTTTCGCCTTCCTCTACAGCGTGGGGCACGGGTCACTTGCTGGAGGATTCTCTGCACCTTGAGGTTTTTAAACCACGATTTGAGGACTTCAATAACTCAGACATAGGTTAGGAGTTTGTTACAGGAGCGGGTGGGTGAGATTCTGTGGCCTGCGTTGTACAGGAAGTCAGACTAGATTATCATAATGGTCCCTTCTGACCTTAAAGTCTATGAGTCTAACTTTTGGACAAATTTCCTTATGAGACATTCTCACAGGTCCATAGTCAAACTTCATTGGGCACAGAGGTAGAATATCAGGGTGGAAGATAGTGGTGCTATTGTAAATATCAGACAGTAGTTAAGCATTTCATATGCAAATCATTTTAGATTAAATGCATTTAAAGCAAGGACTCTTGCCACTGTTTCCGCATGAATGAAGTTTTAAAATAAAATACCAAAACCTACCAGGGTTAAAAGTTTCAGTAGCAGGGTCATCTCCTTGAAATACAATAATGAGTCCAACCATTCAGTAGTTTTCAGTAAGAATGGCCCTCTGATTTTACATTTTAAATGCCATCTTTTAAAAGTAGACCATTCCCCTGCAATTTGCATCCATTTTAAAGGGTTTTCTTTTTTGCTTTCACTTTCAATCTTTCCTCCTTCCCCCTCTCTGTTACCAAACTATGTCTTGAATAATATAAACTGAGGTGTGCGGGGGGGGTTTTTTTAGCAGTGGGTGGAGGGTGGAATTCATATGCAGGCTAAGAACTTTGCATGTTTGCTTGTTTTACATTGTTAATACTTGAAAGTTAGGAGCCCGTTGTCTAAACCTCAGCCACTGTATCACAAACATGAGGGGCATGGCAAGTGGGACAGTTTGAATGCTTCTCTTTTCCAGATTTGCTTTATCCCCAAGACTACTTACATTGTTTTTTGCATTGAAAACAATTTGTTAGCTCTTTCCCAATTCTGTGTTACCATTCTTCCACATTTACCAATGGCTAGGACAATAAGCCCACCACCACTGTTCTGCGGCATCAACGTCCCCTAAAACTATCAACTCTTCAGGATGGGGCATTATTGGATCACTGTAAAGCTTTATGAAGTTTGGGTATTATAAATACTAATTCATTTGTTTATTGATTCAGAAAGTGAAAGTATGCTCCTGTTACATCCTAAAGGATATAAAACTTAAGAAAAATACGGGCTTTTATAAAAAGAACCCAGAATACCTTTCTCACTTCCTCCACCAGACTAGCTTCCTCTTCCAGTACTAATCGTAAGGTCTACTTATGTCACCGGCACAGGGATGCTAGGGATTCTTGTCAGATCAGGACACTGACAATTGTAGAAACACTGCTTCGTGAAACTTGGAAAAGATAGGTAATATTGTCTGCTGGACAACAGCATGGGACTTTCAAGCAGTTAGTAAGGAAGAAGAGAGAGATAAATACTGAAACTTGGCTCTTGCAGAAGTACCAGTGGGATTGCTTTTCCAAAGGTGAGGGCTCAGATTTGCTCCACTTGATCTTGATTAGAAACTTTTAAAGTTTGAGAAATACCTTGGATGTCCTTTCAGCATACTCTATTCATATACACCAGCTATCCCACTGGACACATTACAATTCTATATACCATGCTTCGGTTGGTCTGTCTCACAATCCTAAAGTTCTTATAAAATACAGTCATTTTGGATATACAATCTTAGAAATGAAAGGCTGGAAGGCACCTCCAAAGGTGATCTAGTTCAGACCCCTGTGCTGAGGTAGGACCAAGTAAACTAGACCATACCTGACAGCTGTTTGTCTAGCCCTGTTCTTGAAAACCTTCAGTGAGGGCGATTCAATAACCTCCTTTGGAAGCCTACTCCAGTATTTAACTATCCTTAAAGTTTTTTCCTAATATTTAACCTAAATCTCCCTTGCTGGAGAGTAAACGGATTGCTCTTGCCCTGTCTTCAGTGGATATGCAGAACTGATCACCATCCTTTGTATAACAGCCCTTAACATAGCGGAAGACTTAACTGATCCCCACTCTATCTTTGATTCTTAAGACTAAACATGCCCAGTTTGTTTTGCTGGAGTCTTTTTTGTTTGTTTGTGTTTTTCTCTCATAGATCAGGTTTTCTAAGCCTTTTGTCATTTTTGTTGTTCTTCTCTAGACTTTCTTGTTTGTCCACATTCTTCTTAGAGTTTGTTGCCCAAAATTGGACACAGTAACTCCAGCAAAGAGCTCACCAGTGCCAAGTAAAGAGGAACAATTACCTCCTATGCCTTAGATAGGACATTGCTGTTAATACACCCCAAAATAGAAGCCTGTTTTGCAACTTCATCACACTGTTGGCACATATTCAATTTGCGACCCACTATAAACCCCAGATCTTGTTCAGCAGTATTAGTGTTATTCCTCATTTTGTAATTGTACATTTAAATTTTTCCTTCTTAAAGTGTAGTACTTTGATTTGTCCTTATTTAAATTTCATCTGGTCAATGTCAGACCAATTATCCAAGGTCATGGTCCTTTTGAATTCTAATCTTGTCTTCCAAAGCACTTGCAACCCCTCCCACTTTGGTGTCAGACACAAGTTTTATAAGTGGACTCTTCACTCCATTATCCAAATCATTAGTGAAAATATTGAATAGTAACAGCCCCATCCTAGACCCAGGTGACCATGCTAGGTACCTTCTTCCAGTTTAATAGCAAAATATGGATGGATTTCTCTGAAAAATCAGAAGTCGTAAGGATGTGCCATTTGGGTATTCTCTTTTTCAATACAATGCACAAAGCTTCCATGCATATTTATTGGGAGGTGGGAAGGAAAGAGAATCCAGAAGTTGTGGAGGAGAGAGCTTCTAAAATGTAACCAGGAATACTCATGCTTTTTAGTTATGTCACACTTGTTATTGCTGAAATACCTCCCACATCACTGCTGCTTGTACCTACAGATTCATTGTTGGTGCACAGTTAATGCAGTATGATGTACAGATCAAAGAGAAAGTTTGCCTTAAGATAGTTGCATATGTTGTACCTTACATGTGACCTGAAGTTTATGCAGCTGAGAGATTTTAATTTCCTCCAAGTGATCAAAGGAAGCGCATCTCCCACCTTCAATAATTAGAGCTGAGGATTCATGGCAGGCTGATTTGACACAGCTCTCAAGATGAGAAAGTGAGGTTGTCACACATCAATGAAAACGTATGGATTCACAGATAGCTGTATGAATTACTAGCGTGTGATAAACCTTCTTTGTTATCCATTTTGTAGATCAGTGCATTTGGATGAACATCAACCACAATGGGAACTCAATTTATCATTAAACTTAATATATATTATCTCAGAATTATAAAGTCTTATTTAAATAATTGGAAGTCTAGTTTCAAGTGACTAAAGCCAAGAGATTCAAAATTGAAACTCAGATTCTGTCCTTATTTATGAGAACAGACACAGCTATGAAAATCTTGCATTTAAGTTTCTCTCTCCAACAATATTTTAAGTCTTTTATAGAAGTTTTGAATACATTTACTCTTAAATGGTTTTAGCCTCTTGGAAGCAAAACTGCTAAATCCTGCAACTCTTGCTTTCATAAGTAGCTGTGCTGAATTACTGGAACTATTCACCAAGGATTGGGTCCTTTGTACTTAAAATTATAGACTATGAAATTAAGCCTCCTCCACCCCCAAAACACAGCAGTAATAACTTTACACGTCCCAATCAATGTATTTACAAACAGTAGATATTTGAACCTCACAACACCCGGGAGCCAGGAAGTATAGCACCCCTGTTAAAAATGGAGAAACTAGCGCCAAGAAAAGTTAATATCAACATTTTAAAGTTGTTCACTAATTTCAGGTGCCCAGCCTGAGATATATAGAAACGGTTTAAGATTTCCTAAGCGTCCATTCACTTCTGCTGGAGTTAGTGCTCAGCATCTCTGAAAATTAGGCCCTAAATGCCTCTAATAGGGCACCCAATCATGGCGACACAACATGAGCAGCCACTTTTGAAAAGTTTGGTTAAATTGACTTGTTCAAAGTCAATCAGTAAACAGATGCTAAAGCTATAAAAGAGAAATTGGGAGTTCTGACCTTTGGCTGCGTCTTCTAGACACTAACTTGCCGCAAAATATGTAAGATTTCTTTTAATTTTTATAAAAAATCCCAACAGATAACAAAAATGCCTGCCTTGAATTTATGTAAATCTATACTTTTAAAAGGAGGACTTTGATAGAGGAAAAAAGGTAAATTTTTGATTCATCAGAATAAAACATATACAATATTTCTTATCAAGCCTGAATCCTTAGAATCAAGTTCCTGTGCTAAAAATATTTGTGAAATTTTTTAGAACTGTTACAGACGACCCCAAAACACTGATTTTCTAGCAGTATACATCATATAACACCACACTGAAAGCCTGTTCTACATCCCGACACAGGCAAGAGCAACTATTCAACATAAATTGTACTGATGCTGGACTTGCATATCCAGAACAAAATAGCTAGCCTCTCTTTTCCTGTAGCTTGCTGGTATGCTATGAATGTGCTGCCCCTAGTCAGTAGTTAAAATGTAAGTACTGATGCTATGGTACCGATGATATAATTATGATAGTTATGCAAAACATCTCTGAAAGGTGTTAAATCAGGTGTGTGGTACAACAGCACCATCTGCCAGGTCAGAGTGAATAATACAGTAGTCGCAGAGGCAACTGCCTAAATATTAAACCTACCACTTTGCTGCTGAAAAGTAAAACCCAGGTGTGTGGTTGACTAGGTCATAGTATGGAGTCTCTTTCTGACTTGACTTTTGGCCACACACAAAAGGACATCCATCCAAAAACTTGATGAGAACATTAGAAGCTGAGGACTGGATTGGCACTGCTGTGCTATGTCATGTTTGATATGCACTGGAAGAAATATATAAGGAATCATATACACCTCTTTTGTACTGTGTAATTCTAACCACCATAAGGCAAACTATTACACACCACCTTTCATCCAAGGATCTCAAAATGCTTCACAAACAGCTTACAGCCTCACAAGAGTCCTGTAAAAAAGAGATTACTCCTGCATCCATTTTACCCATGGGTAAACTGAGGCAAATAAAGTTTGGATGACTGGTCTCAGAGATAAGTTCTTTCACAGTAAAAAGAGAAAGGGATTTCAAAGTTGATGATGGTATTTTCCATTTTGACTGGGAATCCTCTGCTCTAATCATCAGCTCCCACTTTCTTCCAGTCAACCACATATTCTACAGAAAGATAGGTCAGAGAAAGAGTGATGAGAGAATTGTTAAGATGAGCAAATATCAAGCTATTTGAATTAGTGTTGAGAAAACAGCAAATGCCATTAACTTTAAAATCTTTTTTTCTTCTCCTGCTGTGGAACAAATAGTTTCAATAATGAAAGGACTTATTCCTGCTGGATTGGTTCTATGCTGAGATAAGTGCATTATGGGGGGGAGGGGGTCTGCATGTCTAAACATAGACTTTCTAAGAGCAATACCATGTTAACCATAAAGACCCTTAGGTAAAGGCATGGTCTCAATTTTCAGGGTTAGACTTGCTTACATGCCAAAAATCTTTAAGCCACATAACTGATTCTTGTTTATTACTAAGTATTACTCCATAATACTCAGGAGCCTCTGTCATGCAACAGGATCCTATTGTGCTAGGTGCTGCACAAACAACAAAAAGAATCTCTGCCCCAGAGAGTTTAGAATCTAAGTATAATATAAACAGACAACAGGATACAGAGACAGAGAAGTGCAAGGAAACAATGAGACAATACTAGTCAGCATGATCAGTAGTGGCATCAGTAACCTAACCATGGTCAAGTATTCCTGGGGGAATTCTGCACTGCCATGCGCATGCATATTTGGTGCCCCGCCCATAGTTTTCATTTTTCTTTTTTTTTTGTTGCAGAAAATAGCTTCTACTGAAAAGTTGCTGTAGTTCCGCCTTTTGCCCACCAGAGGATGCTGTGATTCCTAGAACACAGCAACCACTCCTGGCCAGCCCCAGCTAGGACAGGGAAGAAAAAGTGCCTGCCTTCTTCATAGCGCCTGTTGGACCAGGTCAGGCGACAGGGGATATGGGGAGACAGATAGTATTGGGCTGCTAGGGTTGTCAGACAGGGGCTCATAACAGTTAGTGGGGGAGGACAGACTGAGGCAGGGGCTGAATGGGAATGGAGGCGCAGGGCCACAGCGGGGAGGGAGGTGCACATGGGAGGGGGCTGGCTGAGGGGTTGCAGGGACACATGGGCAGAGGGGAAAGGGGTGCAGAGCTACAGGGAGGAAGGCTGAGTGGGGGCACAGAGACACATGGGACAGGCCATGCAGGGACACATGGAGATGAGGGTAGGGGTTGGCTGAGGGGGCTGCAGGGCCACATGGGGATGGGGCATCAGTGGGGGTGGAGGGACACATGGAGGTGCAGGGACACATGGGGACAGGAGCAGAGGTGCCTGACTGGATGGGAGAGGCTAGAGGTCATCCAGAATCTGCATGGGGGGATGCTAACAATCCCTTCCCACCCCACAAAAAACCTGTTCCATACTTTTCCCACCTGTACCCAACCACACTCCAAATTCCAGGCTCCTTCCCAGGAATTTACTTCCCTCTCCCTCAGCTCCTCCGTTACCCCTGACTCCCGCAAGCCTTTGCACTGCTTCTGAGGGGTGCGAGAAATACAGTTCTGTACTGTAGTTTAAATGAATTATTACTCAGAGTTTTGTATTAATATACCTAGTAAGGAATCTATTTGTCAAAAAACATTTCCTGAATCTTTTTTGTTGTCTGTATTGTTACAGACATACTTGCTGACAGGTATTTTGAAATAAATTACCAAAATAATTGAAACTGTTGTGATTATATTGTGTTATTTTGACAAATAAAATATGCAGAATTTTAAAATATTGTGTGCAGAATTTAATTATTTGGCAAAGAATTCCCTCTGGAGTAATTTATAAAGCATCATCCATCTGAGGAAATCAAAGTGCTTTGTTGACATTAATGAATTTAGCTTCATAGCAGCAGATAAGTGCAATATCACAGTCACTTTATAGATGAGGAAAGTGGTTTGCTCAAGGTCACAGAGTCTACAGCTGAGTCAGCAGCAGAACCCATGTTGCCCAACTGTTTTATCCATAGGACCATCCTAAAAATCTTCCTTTTTAAGAAGCATCAAGATTTATTTCCATTTCAGACATTAAAAATCTCTCTCTCTCCTACCACAATATACTCAATTATTTCCACCTGTTTTTGTATAATTTAAACCAAACTGTTTTGCACATTTTGCAAGTCCATTAGGATGTTTTGGGCTCTCATGGGTTTAACACATTTGCAATTATAAGTCTTGTTTCCCTCTTCCCTCCAATTGAAGAGCCAAGGAAAACAAAACCAAAATTAATCAGTTTATATCATATCAAATAGCACAATTAAAGTTTATTCTCCCAATAAAAGTAAAACCAGTACAGTGGATTCTCATAGGAATTTATTGTCTTGTCCTCCAATATAGTATGGCTGGGGGAGGGATAGCTCAGTGGTTTGCGCATTGGCCTACTAAACCCAAGGTTGTGAGTTCAATCCTTGAGGGGGCCATTTGGGGAACTGGGGTAAAAATCTGGGGATTGGTCCTGCTTTGAGCAGGGAGTTAGACTAGATGAGCTCCTGAGGTCCCTTCCAACCCTAATATTCTATGATTCATGCCTCGTGATTTGATGACAAAATCATTTTACTAATTAAGCATTTTAAAAAGCAGAGAATCAGCATGCTAAAAATTGGGGTATTAATGAGCTTGCTGCTCATTCTTTATAGTTTATGCAGTTCACTACAGCTGCTTACTTTGCTCCATTTAGCTGCTGATTCAAAAATCTCTATGCCTCACTGCACAGAAATTCAGGTTCATTTAAAGCCATGACAAATAAGACACCATTTACACAAGACATTTTACCATTTAAGGATTCCAGGTTAGAGAGCAATTCCTTAAAAGGGTTATAACAGCTTGATCCTCTTCACATAGGCAAGAGGAACCATGTTATAATATGTTTGGGTCTCTGACAATGTTCCTTCTAATTTTTTCCATCCATGTGTGGAATAAATTTTGTTATGTGCACCGACGTAATGTGTGGCTGTGCGCCACCAGTAGAAACAAAAAACCTAGATATTAAATATATTTTTTAAAAGTTACCATAGGGATAATTACTCCAGCCAGGAGAGATTAAGTCTTTTAGAACTCACTCCTCAAATAATTACATTTATGTGTAAGAGAAATAAAAATTATGAAATGCATAGACCAGTCAAAAACTAAATTAATACACTTTAAAGAATAAAATTACAGAGAATATATGTGCATTGCAAGAAGTACCAAAAAGTAACACCACCACCACCACAAGTATATGTTGGGAGGTGAGAGAGATACAGACTGTGCGCGCACCGGCTGCTGGGGAAGTTTCTGAGAGATGCCATGCGCTCTTTAAGGCACTCACTGAAGCCTCTCCAGCTCCTGACTGAGCCCTGTCCCCTCCTCCTCCCTCTGCAGAGATGGGGTACATGGGCAGGGTGGGGGAGGGGAAAGGGAGAGAGACAGACAGACATAGACTGTGCAAGGTCGTTGCTGGGGAAGTCTCACCGCCCAGAGGCTCATTCAGTCCTCAGCAGCGGTCTCCTGCTCCAGATCCTGAGCCCTGTCCCCTCTCCCCTGCTCTGTGGAGATGAGGTACAGGGGAGGGGGACACCCTGACATCAGCCCCCTCCCCTCCCCTCCCGCTCTGCACAGCGAGCAGGAGGGTCCCGGGAGCAGCTGCAGGAGCAATGTGGCTGCAAAGCAGTGGGGCAGAGAGGGGCACCTGAACGAATGCTGCCGGATGTGCGCAGCTCAGCTAATCAAGTGCGCAGCACTTGAATCACTCCTGGGCAGCCGCGCAGTTTAGAGGGCACACAGGTCTCTGATATGTTGAGTACTTAAAAAAAATAGTAAAATTTGAAGTGTGGACAAGGCCTATGTTTGAAGCAGTAAACCTCAGCCCACCTCAGCCAACTGGGATTAAAACTTGTGCAAGATTTCAAAGACATGTGCTTCACTGTGTAAGAACAAGGAAACTAGAATGAGAAGTCTATTTGTAAGATTATATGATATACATTAGTAAGCACCCTTATAGTCTTAAGAAAGCCAGAGGTCTTATTTTATTAAAATGCAAGGCAGTATGGACTAGCTGACTATCCATGGGGAAGGGCCCAAAAATCCTTTCCTCCCCGTACACGCCCGAGTTCTAAACCCAGCTATACCACCATAAAATGAGAATATTTGTCCACCTTTCTCGCATAGATGCTGTGAGGTTTAATGAGTTAATTACTCCCCAACTCACCCCACCCACACGCATACAAGTGCTTTGATTATTTGTGGGGTTACTATTATAAAAAATACACCACTGGCGATTTTAAGAGCAAAAGCCTAGTATTTGTCTTCATTACAGTGTCCTATATTTATCAATATTTGCCAGTAGGTATCAAAAAATCTGAACTAAATTTCTTAACACTCCATATAACAGTTAACATGCTGAAGGCAAGAAAGGAATGAAAGTACACCTCTACCTCGATATAACGCTGTCCTTGGAAGCCAAAACATCTTACCGCGTTATAGGTGAAACTGCATTGTCTCAAACTTGCTTTGATCCACCAGAGTGCGCAGCCCCGCCCCCCCGGAGCACTGCTTTACCGCGTTATATCGGGTCACGTGATATCGAGGTAGAGGTGTACATAAAACCATTACTTACAAAAGAGATAAATCCTGATCCTACAAATTGCTCTGCATGGATAGCTCCGTGAGCCTACATAGAATACCACTGAGATCAATAGGACTCCATGCAAGAGCATGGCCCTCCTCATACAGAGCATTGTGCAGGATCAGAGCAGTAGTTAGGATAATATTGCTCCACACTGTGCTATAAGTGTGTCTCAACGTAGGTGCAATCTGTTTTAACAGTACAAAGTACCAATATCGCATCAGAATCCATTATGGGGCAATGCTAGAAGATCTCAATTCAAATTCAGGGCTCAGTATCTTACTTTTAAAATGTTTACATATTAGGGACCAATCCCGCAAATAGTTAAGCATATGAATGAATAAATGTTCACAAGAGTACGCCCATGATATACGTATACAGTTAAAAGCCAAAATAAATTTTAAATCAGGGGGCTAAAATAAATACATAATGCCTTATTAGTTTCAGATGTTATGTATAAATTTTACCTTGGAACACACTATTGATAAAAAGTGAACATTATTAAAAAGGTTAACAAATAAGGTGAGTTAATGAATTTTTAATGAATTCTTGGTTTTACTCTTACCAGTCATGAATTTAAAAACAAACAAAACAAAAAAGTAGCACATTTTTCCTACTTTCCCCTTAATATTTTTGAAAACTAGAAACTATAATCATGCTTACGTGATTTAAGTAGTTCTGACACTGAACTGACTTTTGGAGTGTTTTCTGACATTCCCCAAGTGACTGAATACATGTCTCTGAAAGAAAGAAAAGCATTGGTAATGCGATTTTACATTGTTTTTTTGGTACGGTTAAGTTTTAGACTCCTTGGATAAAATTCTGACATGAAGTACACTGATGTAAAGCTGTAGTGATTCTACTGAACTCTGTTACCATTATGCATCATTTGCTTAGTAACAAACCCGTATTAGCACTGTACAAGACATAAAAGGCTTGTTTACACTGGAAAGTTACATCATGGTGGAACGCAACTGTATGTAATCAGGTAAAGGATAAGATTGTTGCATTTAACATTGTCATGTGAGCCCTGGTCTACACAGAGAGGCTAAGCCATGTGTTAGTTACCCCAACTCCTCATGGTTGCATTCCTACTGCAATGTAACTTCCCAGCGCAAACAACTCTGAAGATGGCAAAGTTCTTCCAGATTTACAACAATGTAATGAAAGATCAGAATCTGGCAACTTGCTCTAGATACAGAAAGTGATACAAGGGCACTGAATGACTAAAATAGAAGAACAGAGACACAGATTCTGGCCAGACAACTGTAAAGATGATAGGTTTTGAATTCTAAGGCACCACCTGATTTAAATTTCCCATCGTGAAATTGGCATTTAGGACAGGCTTCATGGTCATGCTACTATTTTATTAAATTTTTTGTTTTACAGTAGTACCTAAAGACCCCAAGCATTTGCAGGGCTCCTTTCTGTGTGGCACTATACATACATATAGCAAGACACAATCCCCAGCTCAAGGAGCTTACAATCTAAATAGACAATACAGACAAAAGGTGGGAGGAAGTATTATTACTTATTTTATAGATTGGGAACCAAAGTACAGAAAGCTCAAGGTCACACAGGCAGGCTGTGGCAGAGTTGGGGTAAGCCAAAATTCTTCAGACTTTGGGTGCTCAACTTGAAACATCTTGAAGTGCCTGATCCGCTGAGCACCCACCTCCTGAAAATCAGACTTCTTTAAAGGGGCCTCAGACATAGGTGCCCACTTTTCCTGGCGCAGGTGGGTGCTTGCCTCCGGCCCCACCCCCTCCCATCGCCTTCCCCAGAGTCCCTGCCCCAAATCCGCCCCCCTTGGACTCCTTCTCCAAATCCCCGCCCCGGCCCCGCCTCTTCCCAGACAGTACCGTGTTCCCCCTCCTCCTGCCTAGCGCTTGCCGCCACGAAGAAGCAGGGACACGGCCTGCTAAGGGGCGGAGGCAGAGTGGAGGTAAGCTAGGGTGAGGGGGGGGACTGCCGGTGGGTGCAGAGTGCCCACCAATTTTTCCCCGTGGGTGCGCTAGCCCCAGAGCACCTACGGAGTCTGTGCCTATGGCCTCAGATGGGGCACCCAAAAATCACTAGTCACTTCAAACTACTGGCATAAACCTAGATCTCCTGAGTCCAAATGTAGTGCTTTAACCAGGGCCGGCTCCAGAGCCCAGCGGGGCAAGCACCCGCCTGGGGCGGCCCTTTCCCGGGGGGGGCGGCAGGCTGGGCCGGCGGACCTGCCGCAGTCATGCCTGCGGGAGGTCCACCGGAGCCCCGGGAGCAGCGGACCTGCTGCAGGCATGACTGCGGAGGGGACGCTCAGCCGGCGGCTCCAGTGGACCTCCCGCAGGCATGACTGTGGACGGTTCGCTGGTCCCGCGGCTCGGCTGGACCTCCCGCAGGCATGCCTGCGGCAGCTCAACCGGAGCCACCGGACCAGCGAACCGCCCACAGCTGCGGGAAGTCCAGCCGAGCCGCGCGACCAGCGGACCCTCCGCAGTCATGCCCGCGGGAGGTCCGCTGCTCCTGCGGCTCGGGGGCGCCTCCCAGGCATGACTGCTTGGGGCGACCAAATTTGTAGAGCCGCCCCTGGCTTTAACCACAAGGCTATACCACCTCTGCTAGTTTCTAACACAGTTGCTTAAAACCATTGTTCATATCAGCTCTGATGCAGGATTTGGCTTCGCAGCACTGGTGATTCCAGGTTTCCCATGCAGACTTAATTAGTCAGCATGGTCATTTTCTACACCTATTCAATTGCATGAACTATACGTTGCAGCTGGATTTGGACTGCTCCCACAAGACTAAGCTTGGTTAGTTTTGAGACAACATCCAAGTTACAACAATACCAGGCTGGGGTACAGAGGAGTCAGGTGGAGCATAACAGCAGAGTTTGAGCATCATGAAAATGTGATTTGCCCTTATTCAAAATGGGGACTTTTATATAGTTCAGAAGGAGCCCCAGAGGGGGTCACTATAGGGAGAAAAGTGGCAGGCTCTGACAACCACCAGCCAGCACTGCAAACCCAGGTTTTCTAATGTAAGAATCTCAGAGACCAGAGTCCCACAGCGTATGTCTACACAGTGCCTTAAACCTGGGCACTGCTCAGGGTTGGGCCCTCTTCCATCCACACACAAAGCAGCCTGACTCGGGTCAGTGAGCACGCGGGCCCTGGTTCCTAGGACTGCACTAGCGGGGTGGGCCGAGGCCCATTGTGACGCCGGTCCAAGCCCTGTTATTTTGCAGCGTGGGCGCAGCTCCTGTCATGCCACACACCCCAGTCAGAAGGGCCCCGTGGGGCAGTGTGGACACGTTAGCACGGCTGAGAGACCCGGGTCCAGAGGCAGGCAGGCAGGGTTACAGTGCCGTGAGTGTGGGCGCTCGAGCCGGGGCTTGGAAACCTGAGGCCCCACGGCCAGATCCCCACGGCCGGGTCTCAGCGTGGGCACCGGGCAGTCGGAGTCCGGGGCTCAGCCATGGGGCGGGGCGGGGACAGCCCCGCGACTACCCATTGCCAACCCCCGACTAACTAGGGCGGCCTCCCTTACCCAGAGCCCGGTTGGCCGAGTCCAGCCTCCGCAGCACAGAGCGCAGCTCGCTCGCCTTCAGATTCCCCGCCATGGCCCCGCAATTCCCGCTCGAGGCATGCTGGGAGCCGCCATCTTGTTGTACGGAACCTACAGCGGCACTTCAAGGGGCCGCCCTCTGGCTGCGCAAAACCTGCTTGTAACTACGCGAACGCCGCCATCGTGTTGTACGGACTCCCAGAAGGCTTTCGGACCCGACCTACGGAAGCCCATTGAGTTCATTACAGCCTGTGCTCTGCTCTGACGGCTACGGTGATCCGGGCACGCGCGATTGCTCCGCGGCAAGGGCTGCGCGCGAGTGGATGGGGATAGGGCGGTGATGGGAGCAGCTCACCCGGCGGGGCGGGGCGGGACAGAACCGGCTGGAGCTGCTGGGAGGTGAGGTGAGGTAAGGGGGGGGGGCTGCATCCTTAGCGCCCCCGGGCGGTGCAAGCTGGTGCCAAGGGGTCCGCAGCCCCGCGTGTGGGGAGCCGCAGGCAGGGTCGGAGCTGTGTCTGTGCCCCCAGCCCCCGCCCTGTGCATCGCTGTGCCGTGTGCACCCTGCTCCCGCTGCGCCCATGGGCGGGGGGGGGGCGCCTCGGGGCGCTTTGCAAACCGCGCCCCCCCCCCCGGCCAGGGCAGGGCAGGGCAGGGCAGGGCGGGGGTACTGGTGTGAGGGGCCGCTCCCTAGGCAGGGGGCTGCGTGGCTGTCAGAGCTGATCTGCCCGGGCCTGCTGGGGGCAGGGATCAGGGCATGTCACGGGCAGAGCTGGCCTGGCAGGTTATGAACGCTTGTCTCACGCCCGCCCCGGCAGAAGTGAGTCCAATAAAAGAGATTCCCGCATCCACCTTGTCTCTCAAATCCCCCGCAGGTAAACAAAGCCTGCGGCCCTTACAGCAGCGCAGCTGGATCGCAACAGCCCGGCCACTGTAAGGTCTCCCCTGTCGCTAGCCACTCTTTGCTCTCCTGCCGGCATAATTAAACCACCCCCAACGAGCCGCCTTAGCTCTGTCCGCAGGAGAGCGTCTCCTGCCGACATAGCGCTGGCCACACCAGGACTTGTTGGTGAAACTTATGTCGGTTTTTGCACACCCCTGACTGATAAGTTTGACCGACAAAAAGTGCCAATGCTGACAAAGCTTAAGGCCTTGTCTACACTAAAGGGAAAAGTCGATCTAAGCTACGCAATATGAGTTACATGAATAGCATAACTCAAATTGACGTAGCTTAGAGCTACTTACCGCAGGGTGCATGCTACACAACCTCAATGGAAGACACTCTCCTGTGGCCTCCCCTTACTCTTCTCGATCAAGTGGAGTATAGAAGTAGATGCAGCAAAGAGTAGTCCTGTGGCACCTTATAGACTAACAGACGTATTGGAGCATGAGCTTTCATGGGTGAATACCCACTTCATCAGATGCATCTGCTTTTACAGATCCAGACTAACACGGCTACCCCTCTGATACTAGAAGTAGATGGAAGAGCAATCAGCAGTCAATTTAGCGGGTCTTCATTAGACCCACTAAATCGACCGCTGATGCATCGATCGCCGCCGTTAAGTGTAGACAAGCCCTCAGTGTCATCCACAGCTCTCCTCCCCTATTCCACTGAATGCATTGCATTGGCCAGCTTCATAGGTAGCATATGTATCTGGATACACATGTTGTTAAGGTTGTGTCCCAGCCAATAAAAAAGCCTGCAAATCTTATGTAGACTTAGGCATTTGTATAGGTTTATGTGCATGAGTAGGCCTGTGGACTTTAGTGGGAATGTGCATAAACCTATGCTGTGCTGAAATCATTGCAGAATTGGGGCCAAGGAAGCATGCTGTCTAATGCAGGCCCTTTGTTTTCCCACTCTTTGAGTATTTTAGGGATATTTACATGTAAGTATACAGGTGAAATATACACATAATACTTTGACAGGTATAATAGTTTAGGTAGGGAATGACTATATAAAGGGTAGACCACACTTGGTGCCATTTCTACATAAGATATACACAAAGAAATATGTATATATGAGTACTTGGTGTATTATCACAGTACACTGATAAAGCTTCAGGTACATGGATATTTGATTCAGAATTGTTATGCAAATTTATTCAGTGTATGAATTAGTGGCATTTCTATAGTACTGTGTAGTTTTGTAGTGAGTTTGATTGAATTATTCCATACACACCTGTGTAACATCAGAATATGGCCTAATTAATGGAAACTGATAACCCTCTTGCTTATTTGGCTATTAGTAGTGAGTATATTAGTAATTGTCATATTCACAAGGAGGTCTTTTTGTTATTTATTTGTATTTGACTTTAGAAGAATAAAGGGGTGGGATCTAGTCCTGCATTGCTTAGCAGATGATGCAGTCAGTCTCCTAAAATTAAAGCACAAACATATAACTTAAATTGCTAAATATGTGAACATTACTTTTAATTATGCAGTTTTGTCATGCTTTTTTTTTTTTAAATCTAGAGGTCAATTTGCTCAAATAAAGTAGTGCCAAAGGAAAAAGGATGAACATAGAAAATGTGACCAAGGAAACAGTCCTTATTACAGGAGGAGGTGGTTACTTTGGTTTCCGGTTAGTGTATAAAATATTAACTTTATTTTACATTGAATATAGTAGCAAACACTTTACCGTGCAGATCTTTTTAGTGAAGTGAGTCTGTAAATATGGTATCACAGGGCTCTGTGTTTCTTGTCTCTTAGTGATTCCAGTGCATCAAATACAATGCTAAAGATCATGGGTTTGAGCCTCACTTGCTCTCATATTGAAAGGCTACCTCTAGTTCACCAGCTGTAAAATGAGTACCTGATTTATCGTGTTTGGGCAGAGGTGAGGTCAGCATAACTACGTCTCTGCCAATGTAAATACTCAATGTAGACCAACCCTCAGACAACTCTGACCAGCAAGAATTCAGCACTGAAATAGTTTACAAGTTTCTTCTACTCACGGGTGAAATGTTTCATGTATCATTACACTATGTATAGTAGTAACATATGGTCTCGGTCATGTTTTAGTTTAGGTTGTGCCCTATACAAAAAAGGAGTTGACGTGATTCTCTTTGATGTCCTGAAGCCGGTCCAAGCTGTGCCAGAGGGAGTGAAGTTCATACAGGGGGATGTCTGCTGTCTCTCTGAAGTGGAAAAAGCTCTCAGAGATGTAATCTGTGTATTCCATATTGCTTCCTATGGAATGTCTGGCAGGGAGCAGCTGAACCGAAAACTTATAGAAGATGTTAATGTGAGAGGAACAGAAAATATCATCCAGGCTTGCAGGAAAGCAGGAGTGCCAAGTCTGGTTTATACAAGTACATACAATGTAGTCTTTGGGGGCCAAGTTATAGAAAATGGGGATGAATCTCTGCCTTATCTACCACTTCACCTTCATCCTGATCACTACTCCCGGACCAAGTCTTTAGCTGAGATGAAAGTGCTGCAGGCAAATGACACAGAGCTTGGAGAAGGGAAAGGTGTGTTAAGGACCTGTGCTCTCCGACCAGCGGGCATCTATGGGCCCGGAGAGCAAAGGCATCTTCCAAGAATAGTTAGCTACGTTGAAAGGGGATTGTTTAAATTTGTATATGGAGACCCTCTGAGTTTAGTGGAATTTGTCCATGTAGATAACCTAGTTCAGGCTCATATCCTTGCTTCAGAGGCACTCAATGCCACCACCCGGCACATAGCTGCTGGCCAAGCTTACTTCATTTCAGATGGCAGGCCAATAAACAACTTTGAATTTTTCCGACCTTTAGTTGAAGGCTTGGGTTACCAATTCCCAACCATTCGTCTTCCTCTCTCCTTTGTATATTTTTCTGCATTCCTAACTGAAATGGTCCATTTTCTTGTAGGCCGTCTTTATAATTTTCAGCCTCTTCTCACGCGCACCGAGGTTTACAAAACGGGTGTCACACATTATTTCAGCATGGAAAAGGCCAGGAAAGAGCTAGGGTACAAACCTGAGCAGTTTAGTCTGACAGAAGTAGTTGAGTGGTTTAAATCCCAGGGACATGGAAGAAAGCTCAGAATCTATACTGTAAAACATCTGATTAGGGATGGAGGGTTGATCTTGCTGTTGGCCGCAGTGGTGCTCTCATGGCTTCCAGCAGCAGTAACACTCTCTGTTTGAAAGATGTTGAACATTGAACTTGGGCTCTTTTTATAGGGTGATAAAATATGCAAAGTACTTGAAAATTAAAATAAAATTAGATCCCACTGTGTTCTCTTTTAAAAGTGCATACATTATCAGTGATGAAAATAACTTTGCCAGTTTCAAATGTTCCAGAACAATGTAATAATACATACCAGAATATTTTAGCATTAGTAGGAAATACGTTTGTTTTATGTCTACTGAAGGGACTATTCAGTTTAAATGGATTAACAGTATTGATGTGTTTTATGACAAAATTGTCTATATATTTATAATATAATCCACTGTACATTAAAGAGAGGCTGTACATTGAAATAATGGCATTGCAGGTTTCTATATGACTCTCAGTGCTTCCATATCGAATGAGGTTTTCTTTCTAACTGAGCCCCTTACATTCTTAACCGTTACACTGAATGTTAAGCTTCTTTCCTTCTTGCCTATCATCACAAGAAATAAAGGTTCTGCAGGCCAAATTCCCCAGAGACATCTGCAATCCCATTGTATTACAGTTATGCCATTAGTGCTTTCAGCAGCTTGCACAGGTATAACTGGTTGGAACAGGGTGATGCTGAGTTGATGGGTGATGCATAAGAAGAAGAAGAGAATCCAGCCCACATGTTTTGAGGAGTTGGAGCAAAGGACTGGAACAATCCATTTGTGTCACTAGGGTAAACAGGTGTGACTGGTGAATATACTAGTAGAATGGAACTGCTGATTACAAGTGTGACATTTTTTGTGCACAGTCTCTTCTCAAAGTAAAACCGCACTTTCATTTAGCAGTTACACACAGGGTGTGAAGTTCAATATGACTGCAAATGGCACTTTGTTTTCAGTTATAGCAGCATGCTGCAAGGTGTATAACCAATGGTCTTAATTTGGCCTTTTTTACATTGAGAGGATTATGCCCATGATCCTTGCTACTGAGCAGATTCCTGTACCCCTGTCCAAAGGAATTGTATTCTGAAAAGTTCACACATTGCCCACTCCTAGCCTTTGGTACACACAGACCTGACCAAAAATGAGCCGGGATCTAAGATAGATATACCTAAAGCTTCCTCATGTACAGGGGGGTGGTAAATTCACTCTAATTCCAATTCACACAGGGAATTTTTTCCATTAGGATTAACATCAGAAAGGCTGAGATATGCCCAAGTGGTTAATCCCTGCACATTAGTCAATTTTGTCATACTAGATAAGATCTATTGTTTACCTTGTTTCAGTGTGACAAAGGCAGTCATCTACCCTAATAGCTCTTACTGTCATAGGAACAGTGAATTAGGTAGCGTGACAGGATCATCAGCTACTCTGATTATTGGTGGATTGTCTGAAAACAGGCTTGGGAATATAAACCATTAGTTAGTGTCAAGATCTTGCTTAAGAGTTTGTACCACATGAATTACTTTTGGTCATCTCATAATGATCTGGCACACGTGTTAAACAGAAAGGGAGCATGTAGTAAATCCAATTTATCCAGGAAATTCGTTAGTTCCAATCCTTACAACTAGTCTTCAAGTTCTTCAGCTCTAATAGAAGGTTTGATGATTTGCAAACTAACATTGGTGCAGCCATCTCTTCATTCAGAGGTCAAATTCATCTCTGGTATTGAATTAAGTGGAGTTACATTACAGAAGGATTTGATTCAGTGGGTGGATTTGCTATTAACCAAGCAGTATGCTTACACAGGGGGGAAGAAAATTAAGAACGGAACTAGAAGTTTTGGGGGTGCTTTTATGGGTTAAACGTATTAGATGTGTAATGTCTTATTCTGGAACACACTTCTATACAGTGGGCTAATCTGTAGCAATTACTATTAGAAAATGCTTGAAGAAGCTCACGGTTGTAGATTTTTCCAACTACAAAAAATGCTTATTTAAAAATGAACCAGTTGGTTGAAGTGTGAAGTAGCTGAGGGCCTCAGTATCATCAAACAGTTAAACACCATTCAATCAGCTGCCTTTGGCTGACACTTATTTTTGTATTCCATTGTTATTCAAGCTTCTAAAAAAAGTATTACAATCGTTTCCTTAGCACGTATCACCCCCAAAGGGACTTCATGTTTTTATATGAGGAGCTATGAACATTTTATATTATAAACTTGGAATTCCACTCACAGCAGCACTTTTGAGTAGACTATTTTTCAGTTTACTACACGGGGGAAATACATGTTTTCACATCCATAATTTTGCAAACAACAATTTTGTTCCTGCCCTTTATGTTGACAAGTCAAATTCACACTTGGCTTTTTAATCTAAATTTTAAATGGTCTCATTCTGAAGCTGGAGTTACCCTAGTTCTGACGTTTAAAAGAAATTCCCCAGCAGTTTAAGTTCTGTCGTTGCCTGATAGCCTAGACTGCAGAGCTTGTATAGAACTCTGGCTCTGAGGGGAAGGTGAGTGGCTAGCGCGAATCCACAGGGGCAACACTGATAGTCCATAACCTTTCTTCTTCGAGAGCCAGTGCTCCACCTAGGGGATGGTGGCTGAGGAGTTCTTAGCTAAATACGAGCTGTAGCGCTGCTCTTCCACACTGGGCATCTAAGGAGCAGCATGTGATGGAAGTGTGCCTCAAACTTGAAGTTGCTGCTTTGCTTATCTCCACCAATGGGCACCTGCCTAAGCCAGGCCACTGAGGCTGTGATAGCTCCCATGGAATGGGTGTTTAAACCAGGGGGTACTGGTTTCCTAGCTAAGATGCAGCAGGGTTCTATATCCTTCATGGGTCAGAGTACAAAGGAGAAGGACGGCACTTCCTCTTTTTCTTATGCCTCTCTTACAGAGAGATTCTCTCTCTTCCTACTTTTACCTTCACTGGCACCTGTTAGGACGTGCTGTGCCAAGACAGACATTGGCAGCAGAGGATAGGTCTGGAATTGGTGCCAGTGGTTACTAAGCCAAATGAAGAATAGGCACTGAGGGGAGTTCTTCCTGCATTGTCACAAAGGTTATTGTGCCTAAATAGGCTGTACTGGTTTGCTCTTCATTGCCACTTTCAATTTAACCAGTGCCAGGCAAGGGATTCATTCTTAGTGGAAGATCAAAGAGATTCCAGTCTTTGGCCCATGTTAGAAGGCAGCACTGAGGCCAGAGCAGCGAAATAAGTCGTGCCCTGTGTTTGAGGATCTTGGCTCAGAGCCTTGGAGGCAGACAATGAAAATCTCTGTGTTTATAATGCCTCAACGACAACTTTGCTGGGAACCTCAGGGAGATGTGCCAATATCTTGAGTGGAAAGATTAACCAGTGACATTATTTCTAACGGGTGAAAAGGCCTGGATGGCTGTCTGGATAAAGATTATGTATAGCACTGGATTGCTTGTAGCCATTACATATAAGAGCAGGCCACTTCAACTAGATTATTTGCAAGAGTAACTGCTCTGGGATCAGGTCCAGACTCTTCATCCAGGATGAGCAGATCAATGAGGAAGGTAGTCTTTTTATGCAGTGAGACAAAATGCACACAAACCAAAGCAAAAACCCCCCAAAGCTTATGATTTGCTCCAGGAGCCTAACCCCAGTGCCTGACCAGCCTATGGAGCTCAGCTGGATACAGGAGAACTGCACAGAAGCAAGCAGGAGGAATCATCTCTGCTTGCCTACGGAGCTGGTCTATAGCCACTACTCCCTTCTGCTCCCTGCAGGTGGAAGGACATGTGGATCCACAGAATGGCAGGTCCTTTAGCTCCAGACCCTTTTCCTGACACATCATGCACAGGTAGAACACACCCTCTTCCCAGCCCCCCAAAATAGCCTGCTCACCCACTCCCACAACCAGTTAGCTGTATGTGAGTAATATAGGGCTAATGATGCTGACCTCCCTTTGTGATCTATGGATGAAAAGCACTGTATATGCTAGCCCATACTAGATCAGCATTTGGGATAGTCAGTAATTCTTCTGTCTTCCAGCTCTTCCTAGTAAATAGAGCAAAGGACTGGTAATAGAAAGGAGTGAGGGACCCCCTGCCTCTTTCACTTTTCAAAATTAAAATAGGAATCCTGCAGCTTATTAAGAAAAATACTTTTAAACATCCCCAAAAATCAGCTGCAGCTGTTCCATTTCAAATGTTTTATGATGATCCTTCATCTAAGCCAGCGCCACATTTTTTATTTTCCTTGCGCACCTGGGTAGAGATAATTAAGGTATTTTAACTCGCATGCTGTGCCACAATGTTTCCAAAATGTAGTATATTATTTATGTTCCCAAATGTGAATTATCGGAAGTACAGCTACAAATTGAAAAAGTATCTATTGAAATTTTAGAAGAGATGCCATTAAAATTCTAGTCCTCAAATAATGTCAACACTTGACGTGTGTCCCTCCTTTCCTTCTCAAAACATCTTTAGAGAGATGAAGCAGTGAGGCTGATATTTATAAATAAGAAACTAACACACTAGAGATTCATTGAGAATTTATGGCAGCTGTTTAACCTGTCACAAAAGTAACAGATACCAATGCACGCACACACACTTACATACACACACACTTTTAATGCACATATATACTTATTTAAAAAAAATAAATTAAATTTCAATTACCTCCACCTCAGTTCCCAGAGAACTGACTGGGTTTTTACACCCTCTGCTGCTAAAAAAAAAAAAAAAAAAAAAATGCATTTTCCTTCAAAAATGTTCATTATTTTCTAATTACTGAAAAAGTTCCCACATTTTCAACAATATACCAGATTGTTTAATCTAACAATATATAACATGATCCTCAAGGAACGTTGTTCTAAGCATTGGTGGTTTACACACATGGCAGAAATCCTTATCTTTAGTAGCTCTGGGAGGTTTGTTTGATTCCAAGGACTAAGATCCCAATCCAGAGAAGCACTTCCATTAAGTCAATGGAATAACTAATGCTTCAGTTAAGCGTGCACTTGGGACCTAAGAATGTAGATTAGCACTAAACTAGTTGGAACTCCTCAAAACCAAACTAACAGCTTAGGTTGCACATAGGGCAAGTGTGCACTGAATCTGAAAGCAAGCTTCCCAGCCCAAGCCACAGTTGCTCTGAGCTCCAGCCCAAGCTGCAGCATCTACACAGCTATTTGTAAAGAGCTAATGCGAGCCCCATCGACATGAGTCTGTGGACCTGGGCTGGAAGGCTCAGGCCAGATGCTATGTAGACATGCCCATAAACACTGTTGTTACATAGGAGAAGACAATCTTGGCTCCTGATTGGTTAAAATAGGCATGTGATGAGAATCAGTAAATTTCTACTATTTCTGAGGAGGTAAACTATATTCATAGATTTAAAGGCCAGCAGAGGCCATTAAGATCATCTAGTTTGACATCTTGCATGACCCAGGCTACAGATTTCACCTGCATCACACACAGCAACAAGTAGCTGAACTAGAACCAATCTGTTAGAAAGACTTCCAGCCTTGATTGAAAGACCCCAAGTAACACAAAATTTACCACATGAGCAGGTAACTGCATGTGCTAATGCAAAGGGCATTTTCCTGTGTAATTAAGGAAACTGCATGTGCAGAAATTCGTTCCCTAATTTAATGTTTGGTGAACATCAAGGTTCCTCCAAGTAGATACAGCCTTCAGTTTTGTCTTGGTCAGACTTCACCTCTAGGGTGAACAACATCTGACATACATCAATATCAACAGTATCATAACAGCCTCAAAGCCATGAAAGAACAGACATGGAGTTTACACCGGCAAAGTATCTAGAGGTTTTTGGGTAAAAGTGTTCTAACATTAGGATAGAAAGAAACTAAGATAGAAAGAATTATTGCTCAATTTTGACCAGGCCTTGAATGCCTGCAAAATTGGTAATGCAACTCTTTTCCTTCCAGGTATAGTACAATATTTGGGAAGAATGATTCTTGCAAAGTAGCTCACTGTAAAATGAGTTGAATGTAAACATACATTTAAGGGCTCTTCTCACAACCAGTTTAACATAGCACATGTGCAGAGAATCTATACAGGACACTTTGAAGTGCGGTGCAATGTGCTAATTCAGAAACATTTACACAGCAGTAGTAGAGAGCAATATGATTCATCATATACATGGTGCTCTGTGGCAGCAATGCATATAACAATGAGAGAAGCCTGGACAGTTATGCCACATGGACAATTTATGTCCAGAAACCACAGCTGATGTTTTTATTTAGTTTTGAATGTTTGGTAGAAAATTATTGGGATCTTTTGCAAGGAGAATCTCTCACCTCTAGGATCTAGCAGTCAAAACACTATACCCAAAATACTTCCCTGAGAAATGTGAACACGGCATTACCAAGGTGTTATCATACATATGGCTCCGGGAGCTGCTCAAAGTGTCTTTTTTTTTTTAATAAATAAAATTTAAAAAAAAATTATTTTTTTTAAGGGAAGTGGATTTCCTGTAAGAAAGAACTTTGCAGGCATGCAGTGGTCTGGCATGCAAGGATTTCTGGAATTTTCTCTTTCCTGTCCTGCCTGTTAATTGGCTGCCTGGCATCGAACAAACTCCCCCATGACAGCCCCTAGACAATACAGTCTGTGGTGGTGATTTGGCAGGAAGCAGGATGGGGAAGAAATCTGAACCTACATGCAAAAAGTTCTTTTCTTTTTAGTCCCAGGTTGTGCATCCCAACTCCATTTGTGGGCGGAATAGTTTTTCGACTTATCAAGAAGGAGAAAAGTAGAGAGCTGCCTTTAACCTACTCTCCTCTCTCATCTTTTGGATTTGGTACCTGGTATTTAATTTCCAAAAAATGTACAAGAGAAGCCCGCATCTTCAGGGTGTTTGTATGCAGAGGGAAATTCAAAGCCCAACCCTAGTATTTCCTGACTCTCTGCTATAGCACTTTCATAGGAAGTTAAATGAGACAGGACTGTCTTTCTGGAATAACTAAAACCTCAAGTGTGCTCCTTGAAATATCATCTGTGAATGCATAGTAGAATCAATTAAATGAATCTTGAGACAGCAGATCAGCAGAAGTGGTGGCAAGGGGAGCAAGGAAAACTGAAAACCGCTGAGGCAGTTCACTGTGCAATGAATTCCAAACCCAAACAGGCTTTCAGTGGTGAGAGATCCAGCGCTACTTATGTATCACTTTAAGCCTTGGGCAATTACTTAGAAGAAAAGAAATCTCTTCTGTACTTATTTGAAATGCACATTCAAACGTATAGATTGCAAAACTCCACCCACATATGGATACTGTGACTAGTCGTTTCTTATTAATGAGTAATGTGCTGCTAACATGAATCAATGCATACAAATATTAAGATGTCTGGTATCTGATACATCATCCAAAGACTGTTCTGTTCTTGCAGAGAAACAAACTTGCTGATCTAATAGGTTTTTTTCCCCATCTATAACTTCTATGTTCCTACTAGCGACTGAAGCCATAAGGATAATGTATCTGTCTGTATTTCTTCACAGTTGTGTTATGGATTAAATATATATTGGGAAAACAGACAACATTAAAAAAACAAACAGTACTGTTTGACATTATCTTGTAAGAAGGTCTGCAAGACTACAGATGGATAGTTTGCAAACAATTCATTTGTATCCAGATTAGCAGCTGGAAAGATATGAGAAACCATGTTACACCAAAGTAAATTATCCAACTGGAGTTTAACATACCTTTCCTTCCTAGGAAGAAAGGATAGCTGCTACCTTATGTATTAAAAATATTTTATCGCACTGCCTTGACGGAGCTGATTTACGTGACACAAAATAATGTCATATTTCTCTTTTTTAAAGTTTTTCACAGAATCCAACAAATAACCCATCTACAATCTTGGAGTACATTTAGTTTTAAAAAATTAACTCATTCACTGGAATTAAAAAATGTAACGAGAAACATCTATCAGAAGAAAATACAGCATAACCATCCATTGCCCAGAATATTTTATGTGTGGGGGATACAATCTGCTGTATCTGATGTCACAATCATATTGTAAAAGTGCTTTTACAGCATTTAATAAATTAAACCTATTATCTGTCAATCATAAGGAGTCAGATTATTAATGTTGTGTGTGTGTGCAAATAGTTGAGAATGCCTAACTTGTGTCCTGTGCACACAAATACTGTAGATGATTTGTACTTGCACTTTGGGAATTTTTAAGGGTAAGTTAGGCCTGCACAAATGCATGCACGTTGTCTGCACACCCTGTAGCTGTGAAAAGCTGACCCCTAGTTTCCTTCTTACTCTAAGATTTGTGATACTGGATGCAAATAATAACTTGAATATGCAGAAAATCTAGCCTGCACTGTGTGTATGCTTTGTACAGAAGATAAATTAAACAACAATGAAAACAGTTTCTCCTATAACAAGAAAATATTAGGAAACCCATCTTTCTTCTTCTTAGTAAATTCAGCCTGATGAGACCTTCATTGAGTATGACGATCAGAGTAAATTAATGTCTCTTCCTGAGTGGCTTTCTAAAAGGTGCACCAAAAGGAATAGCTTCTCTAGGAGTAGAATTTGCTGTTACTGACTTTCTTCTCCTTTAATCTTCAAGAAAAAGAAAATTAAAGTCAACAATTTTGCTAGGTATTCTGTGAAAAAAATACAAAGATCTACTCACTTAGCACCATACAGCAACTAGTGTAACAGCAACGCTGTGTACTTCCGTTTCTTTTCTTTAAATTAAAATCTGAACACAGTAACAATATATATATGTATACAAAGATTGAAGTGCCATACTGTATTAAAGAAAGAGCCAAAAAATTCAAAGAACAATATCATGGACATTCCCACAAAAATGCACACATGAATTACTTTCATCTCTCTCTATTTGCAGGCTGAAATGCTGGTCCTTGTAGGAACATCCATTTTCCCATCTTTAAATATTTGGTCCCCAAATATTCCAATTTCCACACAGTTTGCTACAAGATAAGTGTCTCTTGGGGTGTGCTTATAATTATCACAACATATACTTACAGCACCTTCCATCCAGGAATCTCAAACACACCATACCCCAAGGAAGTGAGTAAATATCGTCCCCACTGAACACAGAGACTCACCAGTACACAGAAGTTATGTGGACTTCTGAATAGAACTCATGAATCCCAACTCCCAATCCTTTGCTCCTACCACTAGCCCATAATATTAACTAACCTCAGCTCCACCACAGACTCACAGGGTGGTAGGATAGTTGCCAGCTGCGTTTTCTTTGGATGAATGCCAGTGGCACCTTGCTCCTACTGACCAATCATAACCTGGCTGTGCATTGAGCTGTGGCATTGGTCACTTCTCTGGTTCTAAAGAGACATGAAAGACTGGCCTCTGATTGGCTGGGAGGAAAGGATTTGACCTCTCTCCCCACTTTAGGCTGAGGGAGGAGCAAAGATCCATCCATCCTGTTCTCCCTGTACCCAGCCATGAGCTGGGGCAAGGCTTAGGGCAAGGGGTCTTTTTTCCTTAGGATAGAGTCTGGGTATTTAAGTGACAGTTCCATGTTGTCGCTAAGACAAACCATTGCATTTTCATTGGTATTTAGGTCATACCAGAACTATGTTCTGGACCCACATGTTCCAGTATGTTTATGTCACAATGTAGTCTTTATGGTGGGTAATTTATTTGGCTGTTTAAGCTGGATGGTAGGGAAGGGTCTAAGCTCCAAAGATTGTGGCATTCAGTGAGTCACTGGGACCAAGAGACTCATCGTCATGGGCTGCCGGAGTCTGGTTCAGTGGCAGCTCAAACTCCCTTTACCAGAGTGAAGCGTGGCTTCTGATCCAAGCCAAGTGGGTCAGAAATTATCTTAATGAAGCCATACAGGACCTCTTAGATATGAGGAGCCTTTTGGGGAGGGCCCTGGGCAGAATAAAGGGGATCAACCTACCTCCTGCTGCATGTCTCTTGGTACATTTGTAATTGGTTCTCATTCACACTGAATTCTTTTAGTAAGGCATCTCTGTTAGGGTTCCTTAAATTCTGGTGAGTGTCATACAGGAACAGCTGGTTGTTCAGTTCTGTTTGGCGCTTCCGAAGCTGCCGACACGATGAATAAAGCTCCTCTTCGCTTTCCTTCAAGAGGAAAAGAACATAAGAAACCAATTCAACGTCTTACACAAGCTATTGTTCCTTGATTTTTCTAAAAAGTAGTTTGTAAATTCATTTTTATAAAAGACACATCTGGAAACAAAATAAATAACTGAGAAAACTGAAAAAAAGAAGCTGCTCATAAAAATTATCTTTTTTTAAAAAAGTAAGGCATTCACACATCATGGTGATCAGTGAGAAATAAATGGATTACAGAGAAAGCATTCCATGAAGTATACAGGCATGCTGAGGAAAGAAGGGGAGGAAGCTGTGTGTTATGACTGCAGTTATCTTCTAATAGTCTTGAAACACTGGAAAGAAATTTTAATTTTTGAAGGTTACATCTGACAGAGCCCAGTATGCAAACACTACCAAGGATGGGGCTTATTACTAAGGCTGCTTCCAATGGAGTTTCTTATTAAACTGCAAAGGAAAGGTCAGATTCTTCAAACACCAAACATTAAATGGGACCATTCATGGCCGTTAGTACTATGGCTAGGGGGGCAGATCCTTCACTGCTGTAAACTGTCATAGCTCTATTGACTTCACTGCAGCTATGACAGTTTACACCAGCGAAGCATCTGCCCCTTAGGATATGTCTACATTGCAGCCAGGAATGAGCCTCCCAATCCCAGCAGATACACTTGGCTAGTGGGACTCAAGCTAGTACACTAAAAATAAAGTCAGAGGTTGCAGCTTTGGCAGAGACTCGGGCCAGCCACCCAAGTTCAGACCCAAGGGGTCAGGTGGGCTGGAGACTTCAAGCTGCCACTAGAGCCACTACGTCCACATTGCTATTTTTAGCATGCTAGTTTGAACTGTGCTAGAGCGGGTCTGTCTACCAGGCTGAGGGGTCCCAGCTGCAGTGTAAACTTACCCTTAGTGTTTGCAGGATTAGGCCTTTAATTTGCATTTGTACTTGGATGTTGTCTTCTATAAAAAGAGCTCTCAAAACTCTTCACAAAACAAACAGTTAGGAAACCACAGAACACCCTTTGACCCTAGGAACTATTTATGGACTATTTTAAAACATTATGCACATGCGTAATCTCATCTGTGTACTTACCCATCTGGGTAAATCTTGGCAGGACTGGGGTCTTAAGTTCCACACTAATATCAAAACATCCCACACCAACAAAGAAACATGCAACCAGTAAGCAAGGCACTGTTACAGCAGACATACTAATAATCAAGCTCCTTTCACCCCTCAGCCCACTGGCTCCCCAGATGCCTAAAACAATGGATGGGCTTCGCAACATGCTTACCGGGTTAGCAAACTGTAAAATCACGCGCCCCTCCCCCACCCCACCCCACCCCCCCAGTCCCCTAGTCCCCTGCACTACAGCTGAAATCTTGCTCCCTCTCTGGGGATGTCAAGGAGCTGAAGCACAGCCTCTCTGCTCTACCCTACAAACTACGCATTTTATAAATATGGAATAAAGGGTCTCGTTTTTAAAGGGAACCAACCTTGCCTCCTTCAGTCATAAATGAAGACATGCAAATGGCCAATTGCTGATCACTTAGACATCTACATGCCCTCATTTATTCTCACAAATAACTATATCCACCAACGCTTGATTTCAAAAGTAAGATTAAAGTGGACACTTTGGGAATTCCTGTTAAAACACAAATGCCAGCTAAACTGATTATAACCCAAAAATGCTTCAAAAACAGTCATACTTTCCACAGCAAGTAAATCGAATTTGCAAGCAAATAAGACATGCTTCTAAATTTAAAAACTTTCTTAATACACTTACATTTCCAGACTATATGAAAAGACTCCAGTTAATTTCAGTAAGACCTGGATAAGGGCTAACATGATAATTTACACACTGTTACAACATTTTTGCATCTCTATGTCTCAACAAATTTCAAAACCATCTGCAAGCCCTTTCATAATTTTAGATTTTCTCTCCAAGTGTATGCAGATGGGATTTCTGTATAAACAGTTATTAAACTATAACATTTTATGGAGGATTTTTTTTAAAAAGCAGCATAACAGATGGAAAAGACCTTGATCATTTTTATGATGCTTCTAGATTGGTTTGGCAAAGGTTCTAAAAGTTTAATGACCATGGTAAGTCTTTGTTCGCTATAGACTGTCAAAAAAAAAAATCTTTTAAATTTCTCCCGCCACTGCATCAGCCTCCTGAAGTTTCATCATTGTAAATATACATTTGCGTTGCATATAAATTTTGGTTTACCAAGCTGGAAGAAAGGGGACTGAGGCTGTGAGATGTGCTATAGTCAAAGGACTTGCTGCTGAGAAGGTTGGGAGGTGCACAGCTGCTCTAAACAAGACACTACTGCCCCAGGCAAATAATGAGTTGGATTTTTTGAAGAAAATCCCAGACACCAGAGATTCGCAGCATATTTACATGTTGTGTATGGATAGCACCTTGTAAGGCACTGAGTCACTATCGGTGGGGGGTTTGTAGGAGGTGGCAACACAAAGTTTTATCTAGCCTTCTATGCCAGGCTCATGCCAATGGGATTTGAAACCTTACATGTTTAAAAACTTTTTTTTAAAGGATATACATTATATTTATTTATATACACAAGTCTCATATTATGACCCTCTCCCCCCTTGCGATCCCTCACCTATGGCCCCTTTTCTCCCTCGGGATCCTTCCTTCCCCGTCATGATCCTGCATTCCTCTTATTTCCCCTCAGACCCTCTCATTGCAACTCCTCTTTTCTATCCCTTCTCCAGTGGGTAATGGAAAGCTACAATGGCTGCCAAGAAGCTGTGACAGGATTGCATACAGTCATTGCACAGGGGGTCTCGTGAGACTTTCTACACAACTTGGAAAAGGGTGTTTCCCAACTCTTCCCAATCTGATGCTTCTCCTGTGAAACTGAGCATGACTGTAAGTGCAATACCTTCCAGTTCAGCGTCCACGTAGCTGCAGGACTAAATCCCTCCAGAGACCCAATACTGACGAGAAGCACATAGTGTGCTGCTGTAACAAATGCAATGGCTAGATCCTGGTGTCAGTTACAGCAGCATGTGTTTGGAGTCACTCTATCAACTCCAACGGGCTTACACCAATGTAAAGTAGAAACAGTATTTTTTTCCTCTGAAATATGCAGTATGTGGGAGATCAATTTGAGTCCCTAGCATCTCACTTGTTTCATACAGTGTCTGTCAAGCCTGAAGAATTGTGACTTGAAAATTTGGACGGTGGAGAGAGTGCTAACTAGACAGGATGGGTCTAGTTTAAAGTACTGTATGCAACAACTTTGGGTACCAATAGTAATTAATTGCTTGTGGCTCACCCACCTGCCTGGCTGATTCCGTGACTAAGGATTTGTAATTTTTTTTCTGAGAAAAGGATTATGTGCACACAAAATTTTAGTGTTTCAAACAAACAGATGTTCTGTGAAGGCTTAAACGAGGCAGGTTTATCTGCAGTGGGATCCAGTGCTGTGTCTCTGGTTTTTATAAAATACTGTCAATTATTGTTTTTACTTTTGCTTTTGGCAAAGCCTTCTGTTTTTTCCAGAGATTGATTCTGAAGACCGGAGAAGGACTATATTCTGTCCTGAGTATCTACTGCCAAGTGAAGCTTCAATATTAGTGAGTCTTACCTCCAAGTGGGGCATATAAGCTTGAGAAGGGCTCTTTCCTACTGCCAGAGAATTAAATTCTAGCTGGTTTCATTCCAATCAAGGAGGCCAGCAGCAATGCTGCTGCGTGAGCAGAACATTCTTTAAAAGAGTGTCAAGTATCAGAGGGGTAGCCGTGTTTGTTGCTTTTTACAGATCCAGACTAAGAGTCCTGTGGCACCTTGTAGACTAACAGATGTATTGGAGCATAAGCTTTCATGGGTGAATACCCACGCATGTGTCTGACAAAGTGGGTATTCACCCACGAAAGCTTATGCTCCAATACATCTGTTAGTCTATAAGGTGCCACAGGACTCTTTGTTGCTTTAAAAAGAGTGAGAAATCTCTCCACCCAGACAGCGAGCAACTGAATTCAGGTTAATGAACATTCAGGAACCAGTATGAAAGACTTAAGGGTCACACAGTATCAGGCAGAAATATACAAGCTGAATTGTCACCTCTTGGTTACCACAAAGAATTCACTGACCCATGCTCTGGGCGTAGCGGAAGTGATGAGGAAAGTGGAACACACAGGAAGTGGCTTTGCACTTACCAGAACTTGCTGCATTTCACAGAAAACCAGAAGGGAAGCCAGCTCTATATCTTCACTGTAACCATTTTTGAGAGGTACCGACCTAAAACCTGGGGAGAGGGAACACAGATGTAATTAAAGTAAAGGAGGAAGAGTTGCTTGCAGTTGGGGGCAAGCATGCATGGCACTGGATAGATCCTTCCACTCTGCTACATTCCTCGGAGCAGGCAGATCTTTGAAGTTTACAAGGAAGCAGCAGGCAGAGATGGGGTGATGAAGTTTTCCCACAGCCCTGCAAATCAAACCAGGTCTGGAGAAATCAGAAGTTAATTCAAGGGATGCCCACATTTGGATCAGCTAAAAAAGCAAAGGTAGAACTCAAGATAGCAGAAAAATCTTAAGTGATCTCTCCAGAACTCATTCTGGGCACATGATCACATTAATGAAATGGAGACTGTGGCAAAATTAATTAAATCACAGTAATCATTCCATAATCAAATCATTAGAAGGTAGGCACAAACACTGCACCGCTGATACTGTTACCTCTCCAAAATAAACCTATAACTGGGTGTTGGGCAGGGTGGAGAACATAGATCCTTTTTTTGGCATTTGCTCTCTCCTAATCCGGAAGGTCAGATTTAAATCCATCAGTCTCAAACTAGTGGGACCAAGAATGCAGGGGCTGCCTTTACTTCCCACTGTGAAACTGATCATACTGCAGTAATAGGTAGTTCCATACTCACTTTCTCGTTGCTGATACAACTGGTTCTATGTAACTCTTTCTTCTTCCAGAAAGAATGAAAAACAAATTTGGTGGTGGGTGATTCATTTAAAAGATTATTTCCAACACGCCTGACATCCTAGTTCAGAGGGAGGGTGTGGTATTTTCAGTTCAAAGTAGCTATCTCCCAAGGTGTGTTGCAGCAGGATGGGCCCTTTACTACCTAAGTTTTGAGAGCAAATGCGCAGTACTAGCAGTTCTAAAGACCATGTTTCTTGCTTAACACTTTGACACCCTATTGATCTTTACCTGATCTGATTCCTTTGATGGGGAAAGTGGCATGTGCTAAGAAGTTGGGGTCACTGAACATATCCTCCTCATAAACAACGAAGCGCAGAAACGCTAGGTTAGGATCATAAATTTCAAACTTCACTTGCTCCGGACAGGGTGCCCAAACTGGGTTAAGGCCATTGTCATCTGGAACGAAAAGAAAACTTTTGTGCTGCGATGCAATCACTTCCCTTCATGCACATACAAGTGTATATCCAAGGGCACATGCTGGGATTATACATGAAGTCTGAAATTCCTTATCCCACCTGTTTTTGTATGCCCACTCAAGAAGTTCTTGGGGGAAGAAAAAAATCTATTAAAAAAAATCTAAATTTAAATACATTTCTTCATATTTAATATATTTATATAAACAAACCTCCCTGGACATCAATTTTTAAAAGGTGAATTGTTTGCCACGCATTAATGAAAAACAAGGCCCAGGTCTGAGCTTAAAAACAGACACTAGCATGAAACATACCAAGTAGACAGATGTGCAACTATCCAGTTTGCATACTCATTGGTGGAGTTTTGTGGGGTCATCTGCATGTGTGCTGGAGGCTGAAAATCTGGTTCTCAAGGTTGATCACCAATACAAAATATAAAGGTCAAAATACTCTTCTCTGGGGAACACTGTGGTTCCCCTACTGGTGCAGCTCTCTACTGAACAGTCTGCACTCATTCCACTCCCAAATTTTGCACAGCCTCCTCTGTCACAGAGAAACAGCAGTGCATCTAGAAATGCCAAAATCAGGCAATAAAATAGACAGCCAATCAGATGGCTTAAAGTAAGAAAAACCGTGGAGTAGGACCCTCACATTTAAAATTCTTACCCCTGTTTGGCTTTTAGTGTAACTTTGTCCCACACAGATACATTTAGTAAATAAACCTCATTTGCAAACACAGCTCCATGAGATCAGTGGGGGTATTTCCTTGACTTTGTTGGGCTCTGGATCAAGTGGACAGTACTTTGCATGCTCCATTGCTGTATCACCACCCTTCTTGTCCAAGATCTCTCCAAAGAAATTATCTAATCTTTGAACTCAAACCTAACTATAATAGCCTCAGGACCTTAGAATCTTTCTGCTTGGAGGGCACCTTCAGAAATTGACTAGCATCTTCAGAGAGACAAGGTGGGTGAGGTAATATCTTTTATTGGACCAACTTCTGTTGGTGAAAGAAACAAGCTTTCAAGCTACACAGAGCTCTCAACACTGCATATAGCATCTTCAGAGACACTTTCAACTTACCAAGCAATTTAAAAATATGGAAATTACACTCAGCCAGAAACTTAACAGAAATGCACCTTATTATGAACCTAACACAGTTTAACACTTGCATGTTTTTCTGCCTGATTTTGACACATAGTGAAGGTTCTAAAATTAATTGGTTCTGAGGCAAGCACTAGGGTATTATTACATAAATCAGTGGTTAAGAGCAATAAAGTCACCTTATCCTTCTGGTATATGATGTTTGTAATTTATAGATAATGAAAATATTTCATGGAAGTCACGGATTCCATGACTTTCAGAGACCTCCATGACATTTTCCGCTTCAGCCCAGGTTTGTCAACCCCTCCCCTCGCCCATTATTTTTAATAAAAGTCGGACAAGTCACAAGCTTCTGTGAATTTTTGTTTATAACCTGCAGCCTGTCCGTGACTTTTACTAAAAATAACCGTGACAAAATTTTAACCTTAATTATAGATAGCATGCATGATGAATGTCCTCTACCAATTTTATTTAGTGCACTGCAAGTATAACTCCACTCCCACCCAGAAGGTTGTGCAGATACTCACTCACAACAGTCGTCTTGACCTTGCTATTATCACATTCGGCCCCACAAATTTCCACCTCTACAAATGGACAGGCAATGCTTCTGCCAGGTTTAGGCAGATGGCGAGCACCTAAAACCTATAAAGGGACAATAGGTTATACCAATATTTGAAAAAAAAAAAACTTGGCACTGCAATTTATGTACTGCTACTGGTCTACAGAACTATTAAACAGTGCCACTGAAAAAAAGACAACTATTTTTCTTATCAAATAGTCCTCAAGAGAGCATGCATATGTGCACTCTCTCTCCAGTATAGCTAGGTAGGTAGATATGTGTGTAGAAATGTATATATTTACAAACGCACACGTATCACTTTCCAATGTAAAATCCTGTTTTCAGTTGCTTACAACTTTGCCTAACGCCAAGCTTAAAGCATTCAAGCTAAAATTTTCCATGCTGAGTATCTGCCTCAAGCTGATAGAGAGGAATGGCTTGTTTGTTTATTTTTAATTTTCAGCTAAAATGATTCAGCCATTTCCGAAATAAGACTAGAGGAAAAATAGGATGTTTTGTCTATGTGGAAAAAAAGCAACAAACCTTTTCTAACCATTTCATTAAGAAGCTCAAGCAACTCCGCTCTGGAGCAGGGACTTGAAATTTGACAAGGGGTTTTCCTGCTGTCAGGGTGGTGCCCATTGACATCCTTGTGAAAATATGTGCCAATATGGCCAAGTTATAAGCCTCCGAAAAAAATAACACGTTCAGAACAGACTCGTTAGAATTAAGCAGCTAAATTGTCCAGTAATTCTGTCTGTACTGGGCATGCTCCATCCCCTCACAGTTCTTATGTGCCAACTAGACAGCATGTGCCTTCCCTACAGAGCAAGCAAAGGGTTGCGGGAAGGCTGAGCAGGACTTTGCTTACAATTGCTCTTCCCAGCTGCTAAGGGGCCACTGTGACACCAGACACAGAAACTGAGAGCAGGGAGGCTGTACCTCCTGTGCTCTCAATACTCCCCTGCAGGCATCATGGTGTAGAAGGTGGAAGGTGCCTGACTCAGATGCAGAGGAGTGAAAAATGGATAAGAGGAAAGGGAGTGCAGAGGGTGGACGATGTTCTGGGAATGAATCAGGGTTCTGTAGCAAAGGAGGTGGCTGTCAGTAGCTCTTCGGCCTCATTTGTTACTGTCATTGGAAGAAATGAGGTGGGGGGTTGCAGGAAGAGAAAGGATGATCTCATGGTTAAGGAAATGGAGTGCCACCCTAGGTAATTGGATTCTATACTTGTCCGTGCCACTGAGTGCCTATGTGATGCTAAGCAAGTGGCCAACCGTTGGTCACTAATCGGGTATTCATTTTCTGCATGCTAAACATGAGACTCTTGGGGTTTGATTTGCAAACGTGCTGAGTGCTCATGACTGCAACTGAATTTGACTGGAGCTGTGCTCTGGGAATGTGAAGTGCTATAAAAATTCTAAATATTCTGAAAAATCAGGCCCCAGTTGTCTCAAAATTGACACCCAATTCAGTGGACCCTTTTGACAATTCTGGCCTTAATCTCTCTGTGCCTCAGTTCCCCTACCTAATTTCACTGGGGAGTTGAGATGATTCATTCATTCATTTGTGTTTGTGGAGCACTCAGATACTATGGTGAGAGCATCTCAGAAACACCCATAAAGACATTAATTCTGTATTCAGAATACGGTTTGTACAGTATGTGGTAATAAGACCTGGGGCCACATACTGAATGAGGAGGGGAAAATGAATACTGAATAACTACCCATTCACCGAATGAGGTGAGAGTCTATAGAAAAAATAGTATGTGACTATATAATTAAAGACTGTACCACAATGTATACACAAGGGGCCTGAATCAGAGTTGCACAGGCAAACATAATTCTGGCATTTCCTGATTTGTGTGTGCTTGTCTTTGCAATCTGAACATCTTTCAAGGTAGATTTTTTTTGGATGCAATATATAGATACACACACAACCCCTCTCTCTTTCTTTCTTATCTTTCTTTCTCTCTTGCTTATATGCGTTCAAGAGTCCAAATTAAATTTTCAGCCCAATTTTAAGTGGGACTCCATTTTTGCAAGCACAAATAATTGCAGGTGTAATCTGGCACAAGCAATTATTTGTCACCACAGTTCTGGTTACTTACACACGCTGGTAAATGCACTTGTAAATCAATGACAAACATCTAAGTGACCTAAATCATGAGGATAAATAATTAAGGGTGCAAAAACGTGTCTGCAAAAATGGAGGACTAGCTCTGAAAATCCAGCTCTGTACACCACACTTTCACAGAACATACAGAAGATGCCTCACTTCAACTGCCACATTTCCACTATCAAGATGACGAGATAATAGTGAGGTTCTATACTCTTTTAGCACTTACATTTTTTAAAAAGCATTTGTTCTTTTGCTTTACTTTTATAGCCCGTGTCATCATCCAAACTGCAGTGAGAAGTGGTTACAGTGTGTTTGTTCCTTACCATCATTTCTCATAAAACATATGCTATTTTGGAAGACATCTCTCTTACTAAATAGCAGCTGAGAACACAAACAAATTCAATTTACAGATGGTGCCAGAACCCACTATAGTGTAATCTTCAAACAATAAACTCTTTTTCTTAATGAAAAATGAGATTCTGAAAGGATGAAGTGTACAAAAATAGCTGCATTTTCCCCTATTGTGTTAAAGCTAACTTTTTTTCTGGCTTAGTTTCTTTTTTTCCATTATAAAAACCTATTTCTGTCAAATTGAAAACCGGCTGAACTAATAAATCTGTTGCTAACCAGTCTCTAATCAGATCTTTCTAATGAGAACTAAGGTGGAGTTCAATGTAAGTTGATTTGATTTGATTTTTAATAGTTACCATATACATTCCATTTTTTTCTGTTCTATATTAATTGACGTGACAGAGAGAAACTTATTTCATTTCAGGGAAAGTGGCAGAATTAGTTTTATTCCTAAAACACTGACATTTAAATAAAGTATGTTTTGTCAATTTGTCACAGCTCTTGCTCTGAAAATACAATAGCTTTATTTGTAGTCAGTCATATAGACCTTTACTACTTGTAAGAATATATTTACAAAAGAAAAGATTTACCCTCACTGTCAAAAGCATCTGCAATTTCCTCTTTGATTCGCTTGGCATTGGGTCATAGTCCTCATTTCGCATGCCTTCTGGCTGCAGAATATATCCAGTCCGTCCGTTAAGTGAAAACAAGGCATGGTTTATTTGCATGTATTTATCTAGGGAGAGAATGAAATAGCCATGACAGCAGAGTTCCCCATTTTATTAAATCCAAAAGGATGACAGAGTATCAGTTTGATGGCTCCTTAGTGCCATTCCCACTGGTTGCCACTTTCACAAAGACTAGGTGATGACTAATGTTTCACTTCAGTAATTAGAACTTATTGTCCTTGGTCCACTGATTAGAAATCTGAAAGAGAGGCTTGCATTCACACTGAACTTCGTATCAAAGCCAAGAGAAAATTCTGTTAAGCCAGAAATGTTGTGAATTTCCAATTCAAAACATATTTTGCCTTGCCAATGAACTGGTCAAAATATCAATCAGTAACAAATACAAGCTGATATCTAGAGCTGTGCAGAGGGAAGAAGCTACTTTCAGAAAACATCTTGAGGTTTTGAAAGGAACAAAAATGGAACATTTCAAAATTCCCCATGAAAGAAAATTCTGGATTTTTTTTCCAGGTCAATCAAAACATTTCGTTTTGACAAAATTGAAATATTTTGTTTAGATTCTGACCTTTTAAAGAATAGTTTTATGATCATACAAAATTAAGAAACAAAATGAAAGTGATCTCAAAATGAAAAATCTATACAATTCATATCCAAAAATGTTGAAACAGGAAATGAAATTTTTGTGCACCTGACACAATTTCATGGAGTGTGTCAATTTTAATGGCACCGTGTATTCTGACACCGAAGTTTCTCCAACCAGCTCTTCTAGTATCTCTTGATCATTAAATGGCAGGGCTGCCCAGAGGGAGGGGGAAGTGGGACAATTTGCCCCAGGCCCCACAGGGGCCCCCACGAGAATATAGTATTCTATAGTATTGCAACTTTTTTTTTTATGGAAGGGGCCCCGGAAATTGCTTTGCCCCAGGCCCCCTGAATCCTCTGGGCAGCCCTGTTAAATGGAATTACTCAGTTAATACAACCCAGTACATTGTGAGGTAAGACGGCCTGGTCCTCAGCTGCTGTTAATCAGTGCCACTATCAAAATCAGTGGAGCGATGCTGATTTACACCAGCTGATGTTGTGGCCGTACATGCTGGTCCAACACCCGCTAAAGTTAAGAGAAAGACTCAACTATTTCAAAGGAGTTGGATCATGTCCCACAAATGAACTCTGCAGGGTGTATGGATATGAATTTTCTGGGATCTGCCCTAGTAGCCAATCCACAGAGTCACAAGCAAACAACTCATATAGTTTCAATCCTCTCAAGCACTCGCATTCCTTCTTCCATCTATTTTCCTTCTTTAGGAAGATACCAACCACAATGACCAGGGTGGTGGAGAGACTAGAGGGGGAACTTGTTAATGGTCAGTTGAAAGAATGAAAAACAATTAAAGCTCCTCTTGATGAGAATATTACCTGGGGTCTGGAAATTAAGAGACACCATCTGGGCACCACAAAACCAGAGACGAAATGGGTCATAATTAGATGAGTCAACCCTCTGTCCTTTAGGGTAGACCCGCGTCAGTCCCTTTTGGTTGTATTTCAACAGCTCACCAGGCTTCTGCCGGACAACACTTTCAGCCTTGTTTTCCACAAAAGAACGGACTTCTCTGAAATCAGGATTTTCTACACCGGGGGGGAGGGGGAGAGGGCCAAAAAAAAGGAGAAAGAAACCACCATTTATTCTCCATTTCCACTGGAGCCTTGCTTTACCTCATCCTTTAACACAATAATTGACTTCTTGTTAATGCACACACCACAAACTGGCTGAACATCAAGTTTGAAAATTAAAATAACCTGTCTGCCTGACAAGTCCTCTAATTGCTCATTGTGGTGGGACTGGATGAAGGCTACAGTTCTCATCCCGTCACTGCTAATAATGCTCCTTTGAGCACTGCAGCACATATTTAAAGAAGACATCCTTTCCTGTGTGTAAGTGGAGGAATGGAGGGCAAGCCATGGTTAACAACGCTTCAAACAAATGACTGCAATTATAATGTCTATCTACACTGATGGCTTACTGCAAGCATTCACAAAGAATCTTAAGCAGGAAGGAGATATTTGTTGGGTACTCCATGGATCTGGTTGCAATAGCAAAAAGCCAGCAAGTAATCAATTTCAGTGTCAATCCAGGAATTTGTACTGATATTGCACCACATTCTCGTTTACATTAAGATATCTTCATGTCACTCCAGTAGCTTCAAGGGGTCTTATTGTAAGTGACAATCAGACTGTTAGAGCAGAATATTACATAATGTAGAGCAAGTCTATTTTAGGGTTGGTTTTTTTCCACAAATCACAAAAGAATTCATCTCATCTCTTAAAACAAAAGGAGCCAAGTGCACATTGATTTCTGGTGAGCTTCATAGTGTTATATTGGAAGAATGGCTTGGATAGACCAGATGGAAATTTGTCGCAGCTCCAAAGCATATCTTCTCCTACGTCTTCCATCATAAAGGACAATGTCACTTCCTCAACCCATCAACAGACAGCATAGCTTCCCACCCTTTGTCACTATCATTTTATTAACTTCAGAAATGCAGCACTATGGAAAAGGAAAACCTGAATGAATCATTTCCAAGTTGTCCTTGTCTCCTCAGAGCTTTTCCTCTTTCTTTATGGTCTCTTCTCTCTCTCGTTTCAGTAATTTGTTCCTCATTTAGTCCCAGACTTGAGCCTCAACAGGTTGAGATGAACGCTCAAAACAATTCTGATAGCTCACTAGATTTTACCTGACATTTTATCATTTGAATACTGTAATGCTCTCTCCAATGTACAATTCCAATTTGCCAATGAAAATCCTGCCTGTATGAGGTCTCTGAGCTCTCCCAGTGCAGAAAGGAAGTATTTTATTTTCAATTCTAAAATTTCAAATAATGTTTCTTTGAACAGGATCAGCATGCAAGCAGGCAAGGCGAAATTTATTATTAAAAATAAATCACCTAAATTGTCCTTGGATTTGCTTGTAGGTTTGCAATAGATTACCAAATCGGATAATTCAATGGCAATTAGTTGATTCTTTTCCCAGTACTTCCTCATATGCTCCTGTTTAAGATTAAAAACATATTTTTAGATTGCACTTATGTAGAACATGATGGCACAATAAACTAGGACATATTCTAAAGAAAGGATGATTATGTTAAAACATTCCCAGCTCCCTGATATCATATTTAACACTTCACAAACATACTTGGATGTGACATATATTTAGGGCTTCTTTTTTTCAGGGTTTATTAATATAATTTTGGGGGTTCATTTTTAGCAATTTTTTAGTTTTATGTAGGTTTCCAATAACTGGGGTTTTTCAGGTCTCTCGCTTTTATACTGTAATGAGTAATGGATATTATGTTATACCCATTACTCATTACAGTAGTATATATTGTAAACAAGTAATCTCTTTGTAATGTTCCCTAAGGCACTTTAACGTAGTGCTGTTTCAAACAGCACTATATAAAAGCACACCAGGGAGCCTTTAGTGCACACCAACAGGGTCTACATGGACTAATTAATGCACAACATGCTATTGTGCTTTAGGAATCACACCCCTGTAGTCCACATTACTGCTCTGTATGGACAGGCCCTTAGAGGAAAATAACCATTTACAGTGTTTATCCAATGTTTACTGAATAAAAACACCCATTTCAATAAAAATTTGGTTCCTAAGTATCTAAATTACTTTTCAAAATGAGACAAAGTTGAGTGCAGCAACCGCTCAATACCTTTAAAAATCTGGGCCTAAGCACTTTCCTGAATCGGAATAGTATAAAGAAGCCTGGCAGTTAAATTACTGTTTTTATGTACATCCACATAAATCTAGCTAAATTCTTGACTCAACACCTCATATAAATGCACAGACAAAAAAAATGCAAAGCATAATGAAGTTTCTCTTCACTTATTTATGATCTCAATCAAGATTAAGTATCTCTTATGACTCCAAGACTGAATTCCAGCTGCCTCCAAATGCAAAGCACACTGCTCCAGCAGTTCACTTTTTGCAAAGCAAGCCAGCGTTTCCAGGTATGAAAAAATAATTTGCGATCAAACAGGCATCATTATTGAAAAGTCCATAATCTACTGGAACACTAGATGGTTTAAATCTTGGTCTTGTGGGAGCTGAATGAGGATACCTGCAACCCATTCAAATGGGAGTTGGGAAGCCAGGCTACTCCTCACTTTGGCAGGCAGCAGCTATTCATGGCCATTGCTGGTGGAGATTAGAAGCCACTGAAGTCAATGAGAGCCCTGCATCAAGTGAAGGTAGAATTTAGCAGGAGGTGGTCAAAATTACATAAAAGATACAAGAAGTGATTGCAGAATAGGAAGTATAAATGGAATCACATACTGAACAGTTACTAGCTTCAGTACAAAAGGCTACAAAGCAGTAGGAAATAGGAAATCTCCAAAAGAAATTCTCACAACAGCAGGAGGAGGGAGGAAAACAGGAGCTGCAGAGAGACGTTTTTCCAGAAGCAGTCACCAGACCAGAGACTGTGTGCTGTGGTCTAAGAAAAGCAAAGAGGAATTTAGTATTATGAACTGACAAAGCCTTGGAGAAGCACAGATATAAGCTATTCACTGCAGTGTAACATCCTAATAAACATACAACTTTCACTTGAAAGCAATGTTTTCACGAGCAACGGAGTGTTTCCAGGTGCTGTAAACTCATTCTTAAAAGTATGCTTTTAAGGATAGCTAACCAGGAACGAATACCAACAAAAACAGACCATTCCTAGGACACGGTTAGTGCCGATATAAAACAGGGATGAGAAAGTGGATAAAGCCCTGAGTTGAGAAGCTGAAGTGGGGGGAAATCTTCAGAGATCTGGAAAACAGCCAGGTGAAGATAAAGAGAGGAATTCCAAACTGCAGATTATTACTTGTCATATATAATAAAGTTATTGGCACAAGTAGGAAAGTGTTTTACAAATGCATTCACTGGACAGCAGAGGTAGGAAGCAAGATTAGGAAGAGATGTTTAGGCAAAGGAGCTCAAATAGCACATACACCTCTACCCCGATATAACGCTGTCCTCGGGAGCCAAAAAATCTTACCGTGTTATAGGTGAAACCGCATTATATCAAACTTGCTTTGATCCACCAGAGTGTGCAGCCCCCCCTCCTCCTCCCAGAGCACTGCTTTACCACATTATATCGGAATTCATGTTATATCGGGTCGCATTATATCAAGGTAGAGGTGTACATTAGCGGACTTACTATAACGCTTTTCAAGCTTGGTTCTCCACTGCCTTGCACGAGGCATGCCATAACTTACACCTGTGCAAAGTGGATGTAAAACACTACCATTATCATTTTTTAGTATTTCCTATCTACTTGGCATAGATGCAGGCAACAACAGAAGGCATAAAGCACAGGAGACTCAAGTTATCAACTTGAGGGAGAACTCTGCTGAAAGTGTTAAAATTCTCTTTGATGGCTGATGTTCTGCTAACTCTCCTAAAGTGCCTGAAAATTTAGAAAACAAGACCCAGATTAACAAGGTGTTTTACTTCAAGCATGTAAATAGTCCCACTGAAGCCAAGTCCTGTAAAATAAATATGCAAGAGGCTTCAGGGGTTCAGGCTTTAGTGAAGCTTGGGGAGCTTAGGTGGTTCTCAAATGGCTGAAGTCTCATTATTTCCTAATTTTATAACTATCCACTGCAAAATAAAACAAAAAAATTTTGTTTCTACTGGTACCTCTTCTGTAGATTTCATTGTGATTTTCCTGATGTCTTGGTACCATTCAAACAGCTCTTCCACTGTATCGGTTGCAAATTCAACAGGAGGATCTTCTGGATTCTTGGGTTCCAGTACGAAGACAAAAGCCTTCTCATGCTTCCCTTGTGGCATTTTCACTATTGGACAGCACAGTAACAACAGAGACATACAAAAAGTTATCAACTCTTTTAGTCTTAACTGCATGCTGTATGAGTGGTTGGTTCAATGCAGCAGCCAACCATACAGATTTCCACTATGATAAAATCTCGTCAGGCTGAATAGATAGCATCATCTTTCCTGCTCTAGGGGAAACAGCCCAAATAAAGGAGGAAAACCTAGGAATCCTGCTACAAGCTCCAGAGGCTACGTACCGACATTGTATGTACTGAGGACCAATATGCCACGACACAGAGTTCCTAAGGGGTTGTCCTCAATAATCTGTGAAGAAACAATGGGTTTAATTTGATCCTCTTAATCTTTTCCCTTTTAATTAGTAGTCACAGGATGCATAACAAAAATTAAACACAAAGTTAACCGCCTATTACTACCCACAATGTCATGGAGAAACTGCCAAGGGCTCTGTTTAAAAAGTTCATTTTTAGTGAGAGGATTTCTCATTATGGATGAAAGATGACTAGTGAGGCTGGGAATAACCCTGGTGAATCTGTGAGTCTTCAATTCGACTTGTTCTCTGTTTTCCAACTTGCAAACATTTGCCATTTGAATTCAGAAATCAAATGCAGTGTTTTGACTATTACATTACAAAGCTACTGTTCTGGCATAATTGCTAATTTTTTAAGCTTTCCTTTACAATACCAGAAAGACCAAAGCGTTCATATAAATTTCCCCACACACACCCAAGGGATCACTGATCTGAGGGTTCATCAAACATTTTATTTTAAAAAACCAAAAGGATTCATGCAATTTAATAACTGCCTACTCAGACTTTTGCTTTCATTTGTTAGATTAAATTGCTCTTTGTCTAAGACTCTGGAACACATTTTCACATGCTTTTGGCAGGCACAATTGGCTCAGTTATGTACTAGGTAACAGGGTATGAAAACAGCTAATTAGATTCATTTGTGCACCCCGTTTTCCCATTTGCAAATTAAGTGCTTATGTGGGGCACATAATTGTTCCACATCTATCTGAAAATCTAACCATGTACAGTAACTCCTTACTTAACGTCTCAGTTAACATTGTTTCGTCGCCAAACTATTAGAGAAGATACTTATTTAAAGCTGCGCAACGTTTACTTATAATGTTGTTTGGCCGTGGGGGCTTGGAACCAGGGTTGGCTGGCAGCCCCCCTATCAACTTCCCTCCACACACACCCTCAGCGCCTCCCACCCACCGGTGGCCCCGAGGATCAGCAACTCTCCCCTCCCTCCCCGCCTACAGCAATCAGCTGTTCTGCGGTGTTCAGAAAGCTTGGAGGACGAGGAAGGAGCGAGGACATGGCACGCTCGGGAGAGGGGATGGGAAGAGGCGGGGCATGAGTGGAGCCTTGGGGGAAGGGGTGGAGTGGGGGTGGGTCTGCGGCAAAGCCGGGGGTTGAGCACCCCCCAGCACATTGGAAAGAATAGCAAGAGGAGCAGCTGGATGATCCACCCTCTTTCACACTATGACTCCACCACCGCAACCAAGCTTCACAATCATTGCTGAGTACAGTATTGTTTGTTTAAAATTGTTTAAAACTTATACTGTATATGTATATAATGTCTTTTGTCTGGTGAAAAAGTTTCCCTGGAATCTAACCCACCCCATGTATATTAATTCTTATGGGGAAATTGGATTTGTTTAACATCATTTTGCTTAAAGTCACATTTTTCAAGAACATAACTACAACGTTAAGCAAGGAGATACTGTATGCTAATCTTTAGCCTGCAGGGAATTGCTATGGCCTCCTTATAACGCACCCCATCAACAACTCTCCCCAAATGCGGTTTCATACCGAATAACCTGCCAAGCACAACTAGTGGCATCAAGGACAGAAGAGAATTGTGTGTGCACAGCCCCAAGGACAGCAAACACTATGTGTACTTTTCTACTCTGTGCTAAGGCTGCATCATGCACAACATATAGTTATAATCCCATGAATGAGAGAAACCAGCTCAGTATGCAGAGGGCAGCATCGTGCTAATGGAAGATATGAACCAAACCCTGAACTCCTCACCTGGCTTTCAAGGTCTGCAGAGTTATCAGTTGACATGTCTTCAACGTAATTAGATGGAAAATAGTGTTGGACTTTTTCTCCATAGTCTCCTTTCCACCTGAAATTAAAAAAAGAGACAACTGAAGACCTTCAAACACAGATCATTAATTAAGCAATAATCCTGAATAAATTGGTCATTAATCCCCAAGACCAGCTTGCTAGTTGGCCATTGCCAAAATAAAAGTGACGAAGTAGCTAAGAGCACTAACAAAGAGATCATTAATTGTGGTAGGTGATTTCAAAGGAATTGCAGCTATTGCAAACTGCAGTTAATGACTTAAGAAGCTTCCCCTTCAGCACTAAACACGATTATGTGGTTGATTGCTTTGTGGAAACAACTAGAGGACATTAGATTCCTAAGCATTCCAATCAATGTATAAGACAGGTCGGAAAGAAAACTTGTGGGAGGATACTCAGAGGACGGAGATAACCTAAACCCATTTTGGTTTTCAAGGGGTGTTGTGCAAAGCCCGGAGAGGGATGCTGCACTGACACAGGGTTAGCCTTTGGAGGGTCTCCTGCAAGAAGTGGGTTTTTGGGAGGGATGTGAATGGGGAAAGGGAGCAGGCCTGACACCCTGAGATAAGGAGGCTGTACCAAGCATAGGTTGTTGGTATGGGGGAAGGTACAGATATGAGAGAGGGAGAAGGCAATGAAGGGAGCACTGAGGCTGCAATAAAGGGTGACCATCAAAAGAATGTGGGTAGCAGGAAAAAAAAAATCAAGCCATGCCATACTTGGAACCACTACTGCCAGCTGTTCCAGAGAGCAGCACTCGTTTCCTTCATAGCAAGTTTTGCTATTCCCAGTGGAAGATTTTTCCCCTGCCCATTTCTCCACAAGGATACCCCTTTCCTTTGAGGGCTAGCAATGCCACTACCTAGAAGAGACAGATGGGACTCCTTTCAGATCCCATCAACCTCATTATTGGCTTGTCCACAATGCAGTTACCAAGTGATGCAAGTCACTCCCTCCTGGTAAAGACAGTGACCTCTGCCATCCCAGACAGCAAAGGACTGGACCTAGGACTCAAACCTGGATGTCACACAGCAGTACAGAGTGCTATCCACAGGGTCACTCCTCTCAAAAGCTCTTTGATGGTTACCAAACACTTACAGTACTTCTTGCCAAAAAGCCACGCAGGAACAATGTGTGTCAAAGTGGGAAGCTGAGAAAAGTAAAAGGGGATTTTCTTTCTTCATCGACTTCTGGGCTGGGTCAGAAGCAGAGATTTTTAAGAACCCCTGCACAAAGCTGAATTCATTTCTCCATCACATACACCCAGTGCCGGCTCTTCTACAAGGAATCACTCTCCTTACCAGCCTTCTGTTTCCTTTGTGACGTTATGAATTAGGGCCCCTCTGCAGAAGCTCAGTTCATCACTTCTTTTAGCTTTATAGTCATAGATGGCTTTCACTGTTCTCTGAGGCTTTAAAAGGAAACAAAATAAAGGGTTCAGCGAGAGAGGGATAGGTCACAAAATGATCAATAAATCCATCTCAGAAGAAAAAAGAAATTAGATCTTTTTCTTTATTAGGCTTGGTAAGTTTAACTCTAAGGTTCCAGAGTGACATCTGCTGGCATAAGGGAGCGTCATTGTTTAACCAAGTCTCAGAGGGGTAGCCGTGTTAGTCTGGAGCTGTAAAAAGCGACAAAGAGTCCTGTGGCACCTTATAGACTAACAGACATATTGGCGCATAAGCTTTCGTGGGTGAATACCCACTTTGCCACTGTTTAACCAGTATTCTTCAAACACCAGCCAAAAGAGTACTTCTTTTGTGGACGCATGGTTATACAACACAGAGAACCATGAGCTATCATCCCTGCTTACATACCCCCAGATACAATCTGAGCCTCAAGGCTTGGGATGCACTCTCTCTCTCTTCAGGGTATGCATCAGTCCTAACATCCTCTTCAAAACCGCATCAACGATACCACAGAATAAATTTCCACTAGGACACCCAAGTTTCTATCAGGACAAGCAATTTCCTTATCTTGAATTTACTTCTACCTGAATTCTTTCACAGTAATTCACAAATCATTACTCACAAAGAGAAAGAACTACAGCTGAATGTGCATTTACAGCCAAGATGGCTTTTGCAAGAATTACAACTAAATATGTATTTACCATGCCATTTGTTTTTAAATGTTAAACAAATGCATAATAAAAGTAATTTTAAAAGTTCAGTACTTTATAAAAAGTGTGCAAGACTGTCCACCTTCATTTGCATGCAAAACCCTGATCTGCATGAGTAATCATTTTTACTTGGTGCATAAATGTAGGTTCAAATTTCCAGGCACATCCACACAAGCATGCATGTGAAATCAGGATCTCCTAGGCACACTGAGAAGCCAGGTGCCCGATTTCTCATCTGGATAAGTAAATACTAGGTTTGCATATAGAAAATGCGTGGGTGCAATTTTGGAGGATGGGCTGAAAAAATTATACTCCTTTGAGTTTTACCTCCCCGCACAAGCCAGATACAAATATTGAAAGTACCAGAAAAATCAACACAAATTTTCTGACATCTTTTCAGGCACCTACAGGAAGGTTAGTTTGAAAAATCACTTGAACATACACATACCACTGATGGAGTTATTTCGTTAGGCTCCACATACATCTTGACATCATAGAGCGAATTAATATCTTTCTCCTAAAAATGGAGAGGAAAAAAGAGTTAAGGAAATAGATTTTAAATCTACAACAGGACTGTTCTACAGAGTAAGGGACCCTTATGTGCTGTACACACGTATCTACAGTATCACTTCAGCAATTCAGAAACTGTGGGGCTGACCAGAGCTGGGAGCCCTGACTTCTGTTAGAGGCCCATTTCTATCACTAGCTCACCATGTAGCCTTGGGAAAGTCATTTAACCTGCCTGTGCCTATCTTTGATCAAACAGTATTATGACCATACCACCTCACAGGAGTATTACCTAATTCATTAAATGCTTGTGAAGAACTTTGAGATGCTGAGTGAGATTATTATGTGGAACTGAAAAAACTAGCAGTTGGTGCTATGGCTTTGGTTCCATAATCACTGCAGGTCTCCTAGCTCTTACATAAATGGTTTTCTTTAATAGAGAAAAAACTAAGCAGCAAAAAGCTGCTTTGACGTAGGTGCTTACTTCCCCCCCTCCCCGGGTTTGGAATTTTATCTCCTTCGCCTCCTACCATGGAGGAGGATGGTGTTTATCTTTCACTGAATCACTTCATTACAAAGGTAATCACTTGCCGTGCTGTAGCGCTCTAGCAGTTCCTCAGTCACAGGGTAACGCAGTTTCATTTTCCTATACAGCGTGTGCTTTTCATAGTAGGTCACCAGTTCGACTAAGCTTTCAAAATAGGCAGAGGTGCCCAGAACAAAGTGGCGGCCTTCTTGTCGAATTCTGAAGTGCTTCACTTTCCCCTCAGCTCTGTGGAATTAGTACAAGTGCTGTGATACTTTAATAGTCACTGTGGCCTAATACAGTAAAACCTCACTTACCATGAACTGGATCATTATCCCCTGACACGTTTTAAATGTATAACAAAGTTCTGCACTTTTCCAAAGCCTCATTTATCCAAATTAATTTCAGGTTCCCGCATTCAACTCACAAATAGAACAGATTCAGGAATTGTCTCACCCATCTCCAATATGTGAGACATTGGAAATACTCTTATTTTTTTCCTGTTTTCATTTCCCCATTAACTCTCACACTTCAGACTCCTCTCAGCTTCACCAGTCATCTAGCCAAAAAGGATTTATCTGGACTAAGATTCTCTTTGGAAGCCTGTCACTGTCAATCACTTTTAAGTGACGAGAAGCAGTCTCCCCAGAAACAGTGGCTACTTTATCCCTACAGTGCTCCTGATAGCCACTGCAATCTACTTTTAAAGGAAAAATTCCTATCCACTTAAGCAAAAATTTTGAATTTTTGGTAATCACTGTAAAAACCACCACCCAACCACTTTTTGATATATGGAGGATACCTACAAAATGTTCAAACCTACAAACTTTTCTGGCTATGAAGTGTTTTCATAAGGACACCACTGTATAGAATCCATAATGGACTTTAATACCCTATCTTCCCAATAGGAGAAAGATGAAACTAGAGCTCACTGCAGACTTGAGAAGTCTGGAAATCTTCAATGCAAAGTACATAAATAAGACAGCATGTATCTGCGCTCCAAGACAATATTTTATACTGCATTAACAGACATGATTAAAGAAACTTAATATGATTCAAAATTGCAATAGAGTATATTACAGTTCTTATAAACATACAGTTTCAATAAGAGAAAAACAGTTGTTATAAAGCCGTTACTATTGGCAAGGATACTTAACAGCAGACAGATGGCAACTTTCATTTTTAGTGAGCTGCATAATGTGACAGATGCTGAATGAATGAACCTCAAACTATTATGCAACTTAACTAAGTTTCCTCTGGTCAGAGACCTGGGGTCTGTAGTGCTGATCTGGAACAGAAACTGCACTGGCATGCAATTTCACACAAGTCAAGAGAGGTCCACACGCACACTACAGTATGAAATATCCTGGGCCAAGTTTTTAGCCACACTCAAAATTATCCACTCCATACGTGCACATATATTTTGCCCATGCATCTACTTATGTGTGCACATCAAGAAACTGTGTGGCTAACTACCTAAGCTGCAAGAGCAAACTCAGGTTTTATTCATGCAAAGGCTACAAGAGGAAGATTTTCATGTTCAAAACCAGAGAGCGAGAATAGCCCTATAAGTTGCACAGTCACATGTGTCTTTTCTTACCTGAATGTCATGGCAAATGAATTGGGCTCATCTCTCTTTCTAATCAGAAACGCTCCATCTCGAGGAATTCGCATCAACATGTCTTCTGCTTCTCCTCGACTCAGGTTACGGTAGTACCAACTACAGTAGAGGGAAAGAAAATGGACAAGCGATTACAAAGCTTGTCCAAGTGTCACTCAGTAAGAATAACTGGCATTATTACTAGAATTATAGCTTGAGACATTACAAGATAAATTATACATTAGATTTTCCTCATCATGGCACATATGACAGCATCTTAAAGCAAAATACTGTAACACATCAGCTTATTTGGGGTAAAATCATCAGGAAAACATCAGAACACCTTGTCTGCTTATAGTAATAAAACATAAATCAACTTGTCTCCATAGAACTGTGGCAGAGAATGCTGCTTTATCTGTTCATAACCAAATGCCAGACTGGAGTCAGAGTTTTGACATGGAAGATTTTAAGGAAGAGTCCCGATATGGGCTAGGGGAAAACAGCAGACATTAGATACTTCCTTAGGACCAGATTCTGTCTCTCACAAGTACTACTCAAGATGAGTAACAATGGTAGAATCTGGCTCTGATTTCAGTGGAGCTAGAACAATTTACCTTAGTCGTGGCTCTCCACCCAGTGATGTAAAAACAAAAACAGCTGAATCCTACAAGGCATCCTCAACTCACACTAACTTCAAAAAGTATCTCAGGATGTATAGGACGGTACAGAACCAGGCCCCAGAACATGAAAACTGTCTAAAGTCATGGACATATGTTTTGCACACAAAGTAATCTTTCTTTTTTGATCTGTAGAGCAAACAATGGACCAAAAGTGCACATGGTGCATGAACAGTAACTTCTGAATTCCCCAAATTAGTTGCCAGACCACAGGCAACAACTCAACACCTAACCCGACTTGCTGAGTTCTTTAAATTAGCAAGCAAAGAAAGGGAGCCAGGAGAGGAAGGACTTGGTATCCTCTGGGTGAATTACAGCTTCCACTGTTTCTCTGAATTGCATATAGTTACCAATGAGCATCTATTTTACCATTAGCCCCCCACGAAGACCAGAATATAACCTGAATCTTTCAAGGTTCTTAGTGTCCCTGGATGCATGAAATCCATGGCCATATATGACAACAAAAAGTTGCACACTTTAACATAACAACCCGAGCACTTCCCTTCATCTGTACATACTCTTTAGTTTCATGAGGTTTGGGGTTAGGCACAGCATCAGTCAGACGCAGCTCAAACTCAGCACATCGCAAGTGGGCTTCCTTGTAGTGTTGAACAAGATCATAGATACTATCAAAGGTGAGGTTGTCGGTCAGGTAATATTTCATGGTATCTCCTTCACTATTAGAACGGATACGGCAATGCTGGACCCTACCTGACCTCCTTAAGAAATGAAGAGGGAGGAAAAAAAACAGTTAATAAAGATGGACGTTTAGGATGTTTTCTAACCTGCTCCTGGTTACTTCTAGTTTGTGAATTTATAAAGTCGCAGCAAATCATGTTGTTTCTTTAACAAATAATAAGATTGCTGGGCGTTGTTCTTTTCAACCTACAGAGTTTTACTTAGCGCAGAAGGCTCTCTCAGATATATTGTTACTTACAACTCCAGACTGGGAAAAATTAGGCAAAATCTTTTATTTTTTCCCCTACAGGGACATCCTCTTTTATCAACAAGCTCAAACTCTGTCAATAGAAATGAACTTGGGAAACTACCTGCTCAGCTTGGAAACTGATGATTTACACCAGTGCAAATGAGATCCAATTTTGGCCCACATACTGAAGAAATATTGTAACAAACCTTTCATGCTCCTGTAGCTTTAGAGGAGTGGAAGATTAGACCAATTAGTCCTCTATTACCTATTCCAATCAATGAACATAACCCCAAATGGAGCCCAATCGTGCCTAGCAACGTTAGACTAAATTGCACCTTAATCAAAAAAGTGTGATCTTTCCACAACTGCACTAAATCCCCCACTCCTACTTCCTCCCATAGCAGCTGTAAAATCATATTTTCTAAAAAATATATTCTTATGCAATATAGTAGAATAAACACCCCCAGTAACAAAAAAACAACTATACCAGAATGACAGGGTGTAATCATTAGGGAAAGTTTCACTTTCCCTAACTAGGAACGTTCCATCCTTGCCACCCATTTCAGCACAATATTCCTGGAGCAGCCTCTCAGCAGTTGTTCTCCCCTCTTTCATTTTCCCGTGGAACCATTTCTCATTGCAGTGCAACTCAGTGCGTTTCACGTCCTAGGTCACATGAGAAGAGTTTCCATTTTAAACTTGTATTTTACCATGACAATAAATGGTTCTGTCTCAGTTAAAAGGACTCCTACAATGGCAGGTCAATTTTGTGGCTTCCTTGAACTTTCAATAGCCTCAAAAAAAAATTTTTAAAAAAAGGAATGTTCGTCTAAAATCTGAAGTATGGTTTGCTATCAAATGAAAAACAAACTTAGGCATGTGCTGTGGGAGGTTATGGCTGCTGTGCACCTTTTCTTAATATTCCTCAAAAAGTTCTGTGTCATGATTTTCATATTCCCCCTTCCTCAGTATGGAGAAGTTTATTATGGTTGTAATGTGCATTCAGGTAAGTCAGATCACTTTTCAGGTTTGTTACAGTCAAAAGATTTTCACCTTCCTAGACTTGTGCAAGTAGTTATGATCTGAGGCCAGAATTTTAAAGAACATACTCTTATAGATCAGAGCATCTTCTATTTTAGGATTTTTTGACAGGAGAATTTTAGCTAATCACAGCGCTGAATAATCATATGAGACCCTCTCATCATTAAAACCTGCATGAACAGGTGATCTGGCTTGCATGTGGCTGAACTGTGCGTACAGATGTTAGTGATGAAAGAGCCCACATGCAAACTTCCATGTTGACAAGTGGAAGCCAGGTTGAAGCATCGCTTAAATTCCAGCCCTTACTGAGTCCTGTGCCTCAGCTTTAACATCTGTAAAATGGGGATAATAATTGCTCATCTCTGAAAGACCTTTTGATGACAAGTGCTATTACAGAGGTGTGCTGTCAAGCTTTAAAGATTGGGAGCGCAGTGGAATACGTACAGTACTGTAGGCCAGCTACTTAGTAAAGAAACTTGTCTAACTTATTTAGACATCAAAGATAATTTTAAATAGCCCTCTCTCCCATGGTACCACTACTTTCAAGATAGGCATTATGTTTCTCAACTTTCTAGCAAAATTGTCTATACAGAAAGATAACTTTAGTAGAAGCGATGGCATCTGGTCAATTAGGAAACAAAAACATTATAATTAATTTATATAAATCTTTGCAGACAATTTTCCTAACCAAAAAAGTCCATATGTGATACACCGGGAAAAGGACCAGGATAGACAAATTATACCAAAGGAATGGGGTTTGATCAGGAAATGAGGGCCAGCAACCTCAAAGGAGTGGCAACAAATAAAAGAAAATGTCTTTAAGATACTGTTTCAATGGTACCTCACACCAATCAAGTTAATATTTGTTGAACAAGAATACATGTTGGAGAAGTTATGCTTAAGGAGGAGGTTTTATGCATATATGGTGGATATCTCCAGTCACCTAAGTTCTCTCTAAGCAGCGCAGCCACGCAGCAGCCTATCAAGGAACGGGCAGGTGCTCAGGGCTGCGGCGGGGAGAGACCCCTCTCCCCCAGCCCCAGACCTGCCACGGCAGGGAGAGGCGGGGAGAGACAGCTCTCCCCCGGCCCAGCCTCGGAGCTACAGCAGCGGGGAGAGTCACCTCTCCCTCAGCCCCAGAGCTGCCATGGCAGGGAGAGGCACCTCTCACCTGGCCTCCAGCCCAGGTGCTGCTGCGGGGAGAGAGGGCTAGGGGGAGTCCTCTCTCCCCGCTGCAGGCCCAGGGGAGCCTGCACGCCAAACCCCTCATCCCCAGCCCCACCCCAGAGCCCATACCCCCAGCCAGAGCCCTTGCCCCCCTGCACTCCAACCCTCTGCCTAAGCCCTGAGCCCCCTCCAACACCCCTGCCACACATCACCTCCATATTGGTGCGCATAACAAAATTCATTCCACACATGCATGGAAAAATTAGAGGGAACATTGCCAGTCACTAGAGAGTATGGGGATGCAATCCATAACCAGATATCACAAACTATTGGATATTTATTCCCAAATTATCCTTGGAAATTCTCCTGGGGATTTCTAGTGGAAATGGTCACACAAAAGGAAATGAAGAATTAACCTTTCTTTTGTTAGTAGCTGTATGGCTATCAGTAATCTCTCATTGGAAAAGAAAGTCAATCTTACCATAAAAGAATGGTTAAAACAAATGAGAGGTTGTTGCTATGGGAAAATTAAAAGACCGATTGTGAACCCAGGAAAATAAACAAAATACTTAGGATATTTGGTTATATTTTATTCAATACTCAGGCAAAGTAGATTCACCTGCAAACAAACCAGTACACCTGTCTAATTGTTTTGAATATTAACAGTTGGTCTGGTCTGTTAAATACGCATAATCAGACATTTCACACAGTTTAATAAAATCACTAGAAACTACATGTTATAAGTGATAATGATGCTCATTCTGAAATATGGTAACACCCTGCTAAAGAGATTTGATGACTATATTCCTGTGTAATGCCTCTTTAAACAAAAGCTCACTGTTGTAATGATTAGTGTTTTGTTTCTGATATTTACATAGTAAGAATTTCTAAACCCATTACTGCTTCCTAAATAAACAGTAAAAAGAAAAAAAAAAGGTCTGCTGTGTTATGTGTCATTATTTAATGAATCATCTTTTGTTTAGTCCTAGAATAGGAATAATATCCTGGCAAATAAAGCATTTGATTTTTGTTAAACACACCTGTTTCAGCACTAAACTGCCCACAAGCCATTTCATTGTCTTGTATGCTCGTCTACACTGAACGTTAACCATGCACTAAAGATACTTTGTTTTACAGAAAATTGGGTTATAAAAGTGCTTAATAAAGACCCACATTTTCAGGTGCACCCAATTATTTGACACAGACCCTCCACTGAACAATTGTACAGGCAAATGATTTGTGAGTGCAAAGAAATGCATCTGTAAACATGGCAAGGGCAGTTTAAGAGGATGAATTTGACCTTAAATGTTAAAAAGCTTCATGTAAAACTCATCTCCCTTTGGTTTTATATTAAAGGGAGAAAATAATCTTATTATTCTCTTGATGTGAGCATGTAATTCCCATTGGCCAAGAGATAAGGAAGAATGGCACTCCTTTAGACAGTGTAATTCTTCTTTCTATACCAGGACTGGCCAAACTTACTGACCCTCAGAGCCCCATATGACAATCTTCAAAAGTTCAAGTGCGGGGGCGCACCTGCCAGGGCTCCGGGCTTCAGCTCCCCTCTGCACGGGGCAGAAGCCCCTACACCCTCCTCTGCACTGCAAGGCAAAGATCCGGAGCTTCCCTCCTCCCTCCCCCAGTCTGGTAGGTTATCACCTTTAATGAATCGTCATCAGCATTCTGTTCTATAGCATCACCAAATGAGAGCTTTTCATCTGCTATAGCACAATAGTGCCGAGTCCATGCCTAGAACACAAAGACAAGTGTTAGAACTGTTAATAACAGAAGAAGATAACTCCATCCAACTCCATCCATAAAATTAAAGAGAAAAATAGAACTACTAACCGCCACCAAGAAACTGTAACAATAAATAGTAATTTAACAACATAACATCTTACGCAGTGTCTTTTCCATACTCACTTCGGGTCACCTAGGAGCAAATATTTTTCCCTATTGCTGTTGAGAATGCTCATTTAAATTGCAAACACCAAAGAAATTTAAAAACCTTGCAACAAACTGCAGCAAACATCTAGGAAATAATACCTGTTCTATCGTATCCCACATGGAGAGTTCTCCTTGTTGCTTTTTCTCCTCTTTCTTGTCTTCTGGGTTTGTATCTATGTCTCCCTTTGGTCCCAATTTTTTATGCTAAAAAATATAAATAAAAATCATATGTAAGCCTGGTCACATTACCTTGGCACATCTTGGTAATATTATCTGATGCATCCCTCCTCTCGAGCTTTTCTCCTTTGTTTGGACTTTGAGAGTGGAGGCTATATGCAGGCTTAAACATTAGGGGTAGTCTTCTGCACTGACTGCAAATTTAACCTGAGGGTTTGTCTGCATGGTGAGTTAGCGTGCGCCAAGCCAGCGTGTGAATCGACAGTGCACCAGCCTGTCACACACCGGACATTGCTACAATGCAATAAGAACCACACATTAGGGCTTGCACTGCACTGTAGCAATGTCCACACAGAGTCATTAGGGTTCAGCATGCTGATGTGCTGTAGATTTACACCCTGGCAGTAGCTCGCCATATAGACAAGCCGAGTGCACCTCTAACTTCCTGACAGCAAGCTTCAGATGAGGGAGACAGAGGAGCAATTACTCTGATCAGAGTCCACAATTCATTAGAGGAGACAGAAAGTTAAATGACCTTTATGTGGTAAGGAAGGAATGAAGATAAAAGAGGAGTAGTTGTCAGGCCTCAAGGTGAAGAGAAAAAGAACATGATTAAAAGGAGAGAAATTAAGGAGGAAATAGGAAAAGGATTATAAGAAGGAAACAGGTGATTATTTCTCAGTGTGACCAAATCCTGCTTGCTTCACATAGGGATATAAAGCCCTAACCTCTTTAGCACCACTACAATTGTATTGTGCAAGGGGTAAAAGGCCACATGCATGCCACAGAGAAGTGCTCCATGGCAGATCTCTCTGCAGCGATGGGGGCGAGGGGAGGATAACCAGGAGGATGAAGGTGGGGACTCAGGCATGATAAGGGCACTTTAAAGGCACAGCTAGTGCACCTGTAATTACAAAATCCCACCTACTGGAAGCAAAGGGGCCACACAGATGCTCAGAGATTGGGGAGGAAGAGGATTCTTGTTTCACAAATATAGACATGAAGCTTTTTATTTTTCAGTGGACCAAGTTTTGGCAGATGGAAAGTACATGCAAAGCATATTCCGGTACCCTGGAGAAGAGGGTTTTCAGCTTGTGTGTAATTCCAACTATGATATATGGAACAAAGTCCTCAGCTATAATAAAAAAAGATGCAGCAAAGATTTAGAGCATCCCAGTGTGACACGGAGATATACAGTAAAAGGACAAAACAGGATCGAACAAAGAGAAAACAAAGTGAAGATATAACCAATGTGACTGATACTCCAGAGAAGGTTAAACAGATGGGATATTTTATGACAGGAGGTTCTGAAAGAGGAACCAAACAGGGCATATGATGCACAGCAAAGTAGACAGGAAGGGTTCCTACTAGAGCTTGGCAAAAAAATTTGACCATCATTTTCTCAGCAAAAGAATGAATTTGTGTTGACTTTGCCAAATTGTTTCGGCTGGGGGAAAAAAAATCTGAGAAAAAATCAAAATGTTTCATTTTGACATTTGTTTAGAAACAAAATGTATCAATTTTCTGGTTCAAATTTACTTAATTTCAGAATTTCCTTTAATTTTATTTTTAAAAAATCAAAATAATTTAAAAATGGTTGAAATCAAAATGAAACATTTCAATTTTGTTGAAATGAAATGTTTAATTTGACACAAAAATATTTTTTTCAACTTTTCAATTTGCTGGAAAAAAAAATTTGCCTTCACAAAAAAATTATTGTCAATTCAACCCATATTTCCCCCCCCCCAGAACTGCCAGTGATCTGAAAAATCTGTTATTCACTGAGCTCTAGTTCTACCCTCAGTTTCTCATTTCAGGACAATGCTGGTCATTTCTGTAATTACATTTTGCCACATATTTATTCTTTAAAATAGATTAACGGTGTTTGCATTAAAACCACTTGTTTTCAAATATTCTAGTATCCAGATCCAGTCTGAAACAGCAGCAGCAACAAGTCTCCAAGCTTGTCTACACAGTGCATTAGTCTGCAATGGAGAGGTGTAAAATCTAGTGTGCACTAGCATGTTGCATGTGAATCCAGCTGGCACGCACATTAACATAGTACTGTTTGAAATGGAACTATATTAACGTGCACTAGGGAATACTTAACACACACCAGCAGGGTCCACACAGGCCAGTTACTGCCTGACACACTAGTGCACACTAGAATTCACCCCCCTCTAGTATAGACTAATGCACCGTGCAGACTAGTCCTGAGTCATGGGCCACGCCTCTCTTCTACACATCCAATAGCAATAGCTGAAATGGCAAATCATTACATTTCAAATACCTAAATAACAGATAAACTCAGGTTCAAATTCTCATACATCTGGTTAGTCCTTCTGAGATAAACTGAGTTCCATGAGGTTCCCTGGGTCAGTCCTTCAGATAAGCCCTTAAAAATGAACACTGAAGATCTCACTGGCATTTTTCTTCAGAGTGAGAGTTTACATGAATGTTCACGGACAAAACACACTAAAGGGAAATCTGAGTCATGGGCCAAAGCTCATTGGAAACTAGTGGCCCGTGTTTGGGGATTCTTTGAGGCACTCTCAGGATAGGAAGTTGTCTGATCAAACTTTTCTCTTGTGCAGGTTTTACTGTAGTTTGCAAACCACTTTGAAATCTGTAGGGACAATGGTGCTATAGATATAGATTATGATGGCTATATGCAAGCAATTTCTCTTCCATGCTTTATATGGTCACAAAGTGTATTAATTCACAGATAAGAACTAAACTTATAGATCAGAATGCTCTACTTTGTGCTCCTTTGTGACTCATAGTGGAATGCCCTGCTCCCATTTACATGCATTTCCGCATACTGTACTTGCACTGAATGTGTTTTTTGTCTACAAGTTTAGAATCTGTTATTGTTTTCTAATAGGATCTGTAAGGCAGAAGCCTTGATCAACCAGAGTCATCATTATTATTTGATTTTATGTGAAAACATGGTGAGTTTGCCCCAGTGTTCTTGCCAAATTCCAGCTTTCTAATTTTCTGAAAACTCTACTGCAGTTTTAACTGGAGAAGCTGTTCTTCCACTTACCTGCCTAAACACTGCTGTGTGGTACTGTTGGATCAAAATCTCTGCTGAGTTCCACTAGGTGGACTGAGTGATTCTAAGAGTAACTGATCCCTATTATTAAGGGAAACCTCCATTTTTCAAAGTCACAACCTAAATTGCATATGTAAATCACATCATTTACTCTTTTTGTGTGCCAGAGTGTTCATTTGCCTTTGCAATTTATGGAAGTGGCATCTTTTGAAAATTCAGTCTGTAAAGTGCTTTGTGATCCATTAGAATGAAATATTAATGTGATTTTCCATTCAAAAGAACACTTAACATTTTTAAGCACGATGTTATTGTGCAGAAGGTCTATGATGAGCCTCTGTAGCAGTGAACCTCACTGAAATTTAATGGTGACATTTTAGAGGCTGAAAGATTTGCTGGGAGACCTTTAGAAAAGACATTTCTTCGGGCACTTGAAACAGCAACATTAATTGCAAAGAAAGCCAATAGCAAGCAATTTAGTATGTATTTTAACAAAACTCAATAAAATGTTGCCAAATGATAGTCATGTGCACTTGCAGCATGTTCCCTCTTCGAGCCCAATGGAGCCCCAAATGCTTTACAATTAAACCAATATTATACAAGCAATCAGAGACATGAATCTGTTAAGAGACTTGTCCAAGGCCATACAGTGTCTAAGCAGCTAAGCCAGGCATCCTGGCTCCCACTCTCCAGTTCTAACTACCAAAACACACAGGGGACTCTTAGTAAAGAAAACATGCCTTGATGATGAATTTTTCTTTCAGCTGGGTTGGCGACGGCAGCTGATCTGCACTGACTTCGATTGGCTTCATTAGGAGTTGGTTCCCAAACACCTCCTTGAATACTTTGGCCATGTGGCGCTGCTGTTCCACACTGCAGTGCTCTTCAATCGACAGGATCACTGGGAACCTTGGTAAAAGGGAACAGAAAGGCAGAGGCAGCATTCAATTTCTGCTTCTGAAAAAGCCAGGGAAGTGGGGGGGGGGGGGATATCCAAAGCAAACTGAGGACTGAGTGGCTCTGGGGAAAGGCTACAGATGTGCAATCACTGGATCACACCACCACCAAACATGAGCAGTGTGAGGACGTGTCAGTGCATTCCTCAATACATTCACTATCCTGATGCTTTGACATGTCTGAAGCACTGGGGCCCCCGTGTGCACTGTACATGGTTATCTGAATGTCTGATCATGGTGAGGATACCCATGCAGCTCAGTTAGCCAACTGCAACAAAGAGGCTTGGAATACCCTGAATATTAAGACGCCTTTTCTTCATTATCGAGCTCCCAAAAATGAAGTGTTTCCAACCAAAATAACGATGTGGCAACTGAGTACAGGCTCAGACTCACATAGATGGCAACAACCCTAGTGGGAGCTTTGGGAGGTATGTCATCTCCTAGAGCTCCTAGCCTGTCCCACCCCCAAGAGGGTGAAATATGTTCTCTCCTCTATGGCCAGCCAGTTATCTTGCATGGTGAGGAGTAAAGGAGCCTGCAGCCCCAAATCCTTCCTGCCTCCTTCCTGCCAACAGGCAATACTTTTCCTATTAAAGGTGTTTTAATGAAGGGCCTGAAGAGGAGAGCTGAGACACTGCTGCAGCCCATGTTATCACTGCAGGAAGCATGAGCAGGGATTCCCCATCTCCTCAGCTGCAACCTTATCGACGATGGTAAGTTTGGGGCTGTGAGCTTCCCTCTCACTGATGCTCTGCTCTCCAATTATAATATTTTTTTAAATCACATTTATTAAAGTTTTACAGCCGCAAACTCATCTTTACAGACAAGGTCTCAAGCAGGGAGATGGGGAGCCTGTTGGGGCATTTCCTACCTGCCCGAGCAGCATCCTGACATTTTGTGGGCCTTTTCTTGAAAAGAGGATCTATTAAGATCTAAAACTCTTGGTGATTTACAAAAAAAAACCCAATCACAATAGAGAAAAGACAGGCATCTTGGCCTTTTCAATTAACCAAACATGAAAGGTTCCTTTTCTCCTGAGGAAAGCTCTAAAATCCTCTAAACCAAGTTTATACATTAACAAAAACCCACTCTGATGTGACAAATGCATGATCCTTGATTGCCTGCACCACGTCATCGAATTTGATTTTTGTTGTCCGTGTCCATCCATGATAAATGATCGGCTTCCCGTCAGGACCATCCCAGCAATCCACTAGTGCAGACAATGGAAGAAATAAGAGGCCATCTAAATAACTCCAATATACAGAACACAACACACATTCAGCACTCCACGGTGTTTCCTACGAGTCATACTTTTATGTTATATTAAAATGATTTGCTAAGTAGATTTATATCCCTCACAGAGGAGATTAAGTTTGCATAAAATAATGTTAATAAAAAAAATAGAATATGGAGGTTCTAAAAGCACATGCAGCTAGGAACAGAAAAGTAGGAGTTTAGGCAGCTGAATTCTGGGTTTACTAGTGTCCACCAGAGTTTAAAGTGGCAATATGCTGCTCCAAGAGCAGCACCTATCCTAGATGTACTGGAGAAGGGCACGCTGGGGCTTAACCAATTAATTTGATCATTCTGGTAGCTTCATCTCTGGTGTACACACTGGAATAGGTTTTAAAAGAGCTGCTTGAATTGTAGTGTTTCAAAGGAATAAAAGAAGAGCAGGGAAATGATGGAATTCTGAAGGATGTTGGTTCTAATAGTTAGCACATCCTTTAAACAAAAAGAGGATTAATTTTGTGTTACAAAGACTACAAGTTTTGGTTTTGCTGTGCTTAGCAACCACAGGAAGCTATGCAAAGGTGGAGAACAAAAGCATTCCTGTCACAAACCACTCCACAAGCTTGTTACTCACGCTCAATACATCGACATCCCATTCGAAGGCACCTGATATAAGCTTCTGTGGAAGATTCACTTCGAAGCTGGTCTCCTGTGAGGTATCTGAAAAGTAAAGAGAGACCATCAGAAGGAAGGCAACAATTCTAAAAAGGGTCCCATATATTCTGTTGCAGAATTTCTGAATGTTGAATCTTTTTCTATTGTGGAGGTTTTGAATACTGAATTTTTGACTCTCTATGAAGTGAGTGGACTTCTCTGAATCAGATGCTAAAGCACCTTGGCATGGATCAGTTAGCAAGAATTTCCAAGAGTTCATTCATTGCCCCTTGCCAACTTTTTGTAGAGTAGAACATCTCTACAATATATCCAAACTCCACCAAGTCGAGGCGAGGTCAAACAGCATACCTGTCTAGTGAAAGGGAAAGGTCCCCATATACTCTTATTATACATGTTATTTAAATTCCTTGGGATATTTTCTCCACTTTTTCTTTTTTTAAAGCAATGTTAGATGATAAACTTCCCCATCCCTGTGAATTAACGTTCCATTTTGTTATGTTGCTGTTGCATCCAGTACTGTTTAAGTATGAAAATTAACCATGACATAGATTTGTATCTGGCCTAACAGTTTGCATGCCACAGTTCACAGAGGACAAGTACTGAGAGCCTTACTACAGTTCAGAGAATTTCTACGGTTTTGACCAAACTTTCTCTGCATTGTGCTGACTGGATGTTTGCGAAGGAGTGATAGGAAGAGAGGGGGAGGGTTGGAGTAGTTTCTTCGCCTCAGTTTCATTCCACACCTGCTCCCCTTACCCTCTTCTCCCCTGACCTGTACCTCCTCACCCCAGTTTTCTTCTCTTTCCATCTAGCTGATCCCCAAGTAAACGCACCCAAAAAAATTAATTGTGGCACTAACATGACATTTGCTGCCATCAGACTGCTCACTCTACTTGTGTTATACCCCTTCCCTTAGCCTGTGTGTGTCTTGTCTATTCAAATTGTAAACTGACTGGAACAGAGACCATCTAATACTCTCTACAGCATCTAACATCATGGGGCACCATTGTAACAAACATGATTCATAATAGTAAAATGTTTAACAGGAAACCTGCCCCCAAAATGGTAATTGCCAACAATGTATTAAACACAGAACACATTTTGGTTGTACAATAAATCCAGAACAATAAGGAAGATCAAAGTAAAGGTTGCTACTTTTAATTCCCCTCTCACATGCCTTTGTATAGCAGCACCTATGGTCCCTCTCTGCTACAATCCTTGTCTCCCACACAAAGGCCATGTAGGGCTAGTTCCTAGCCAGTAAAAATGTGTTGTTTCAAGATCCACTAGCCACATGCTTCCTCTTTCCTGAACCACCCCCTTCTGCAGTGTGAACTGTCACAGAGCTTTGGTCTACCCCAGAGTCCCCACTCCCACCAGCAGCCTGCTCTTCCCCCATCTTGCTCAGAACAACCATCGCAGTTCTGCTACATTTCAGGTCATACAAAGGAGGATGACAGTTTCCCCAAGATGATCCAACCATGTTAAAGTTATATTACATATTATCTTGATTTTAGAAGCGGCCTGGGAGCAAGGACACCAGGTGCTGTCACACACTTCTTTTGTAAGTGTAGATAATACATAAGCTCAAAATACTATCATAATCCTTCTCTAGATGTTTATAATCAGAGATGCATGCCCAACAGATTAAAATGCTGTAATACAGGTGATGCGCAGAGTATCGGTATCTCTCGGTAAATACAACCCGCCACAGTGAAATGAAGTGGTAAATAACGTGTCCCATGGAGACACTCTGACAGAGGACTTTGACCCAAATTCTGCAGCCCAGTCTCAGGCAAAAGTCCCACTACATGTGGCCAGCAGGATTTGACCCTTTAGGCACTGTAATGCCCAGGCACAATGATGCTAACTGAACAGGACTGTAGGTGTCAGGAGGAGCAGAGATTCCTTCATTAGCATGAATTTTTGCACCCACAGTCATTCAATCCCCATCTTCTGGCATCAAGGAGTTACAGGAAGCTCAGTGTGGCAGTCTGAGCTCAGCTTCTGGACTACATTCTTTTAACAAAGTTTCTTGTGCTCTTCTGTTGGGGGCGGGAGGGGAGATGAAGGGAAGCGGTTGTGCTTTCTGACACTATAACTCAGTGAAAAAGTGAGTGAGTCTTATCAGATTTCTCAGGAAGGCTTCGCAGATCCAGTCTGAGCACCCCGACGTAAAACTTAAACTAATATTTGCTTCTCTTAACATACACTAGGTCTGTCTGATCAGAGACAATCAAGATTTTGGAAACTTACGTGTTGTGAGAGGAAGAAATCCAGTAGTGGGACAAAGGGTTATTCATATCCTGAGCATCCACTGCATCATATTTATCATCCCAAATACTGTTTTCTTTTGAGAAAAGGTAAGTGAGAAACTAAAACATAAAAAAAGAGAATGGATTTAAATGCATGCAATCAGAAAAGAAAAAAGAATATAAACACTAACAACAGAGCTTAGAGGAACTGCCCTCTTCCTAACAGAGGGGGATTTGCCCAGCAAATTTCAAGGAACTAGAAGGAACTAGAAGAGAAAGTTAAACGTATATAGAACTATAAGAAAATATTTTCTCTCACCTCATCCACAAAGAGGAAGGGCTCAGTAGTTTCTCTCATAGTGTCATCTATAAACTTTGTCATTCGTTCTCGGACTTTACTGAGATCCTGTGCCCAAGACTCCTTTAAATTAAGAAAAGTTTATCATTTAAGTTGTTTTATTTTATTACCAAAAAAGGTAATAAGACTTAATGAATGAAATTATATATTATATAATATGAAAGAGACAGACAGACACTCACAGCAGTGATTTACTAAACTTCATTCTTCACTGCCTACAGTTAACAGAACTGCATCTTTTGATGAACCCATCCAGTAAGAAAGACTCTCAGCGGTTCAGGCTACTGCTGCATTTAAAATCAGTGTCTAAGATCACATACCGATACTTGTAAGTGGGTGAAACCAGAATATCTGGAAGTTTTACAAACCTCTCTAGCTGTTTGAGTTCACTGAATTTTTCTACTGTAATTTAGGCTCATGTTTTTTTCCCCAAAGAATATTCAGGAATGGCTTTTTGTTAAATGTTTGTCCAGGGCCTAGTACAATAGTCTGGTCAGTGACTAGGGCTCACAGGCATTACAGAAATAAAATAATAAATGATAGTTTAAAAATAAAAGATAATGTCTTTCCTAGCTGAACAAAAGCCTATGTGATGTTTTAGAGATTTAAGATGCCCTCTGTCTAAACGCTAGGCTGTCACAGGTGGGGACTCTATATATGGGTGAAATCCTGGGCCTACTGAAGACAGAGAAAATCTTCATTCTGGTCTCTCCTAACTTTTGAGTGCTTGACTTTACAACCTGTATGCTCTTTCAACATTGTTTTGTAGGGGAAAAGATATTAGGTATTCCCATACAGGGAATGCATGGGAACAATGAACTTCAGTGTTTGATTTGAGTGTTCAAACAAATTTGCAAGCCTGGAGTTCAGTAGTGGCTGTGGAACGTCATAAAGCTTAAACATACAGATGACCTCCAGACTTTCCAAAGATGTAGAATATGCACACTGTAATACAACAGGCAGCTTCAAAAATGAACTGCTTTGTTCCTTTAGTGAATCTTTGGCCTGACAATTTTTTTAAATTAATTCATTCATTACTTATCAGTCAAACTAAACCATGCTGTCTGTGAATCAGGATCAGAGCTGTTACAGATGAAGACAAGCCCCTTCCCAGATCACTGAACCCAACTGCCTGCAAGTACAGGGCAACTTCTTCAAAGAGAGCACCCATAAGGAGTGAAATTCCGGCCCTTTTCAAGTCAATGGCAAAACTCACTTTGATTCCAATGGGGCTGGCACACAACCCCAAATGTTTACATTGTGCCAGCCACAATGGGGCCAGAGCCAAGATTTCAGTCCACATGTTTACCTGGTGCCACCCACAATGGGGCCAGGGTATCATCCTTGACATTTACATGTCAGTCAAGAACCACCTCCGTTTATTTAGAAGCTTAGCAGAGGCCAGAAAAATCCATTTGCACACCTTTTTGTTCTTTGTGCAGTTGAAAAACAGCAGCTCAATGAAAGATCACGCCTTAATAATTAAGACCAATGCTCAGATTTAGCCCACAAGGTTCAATGCCAATTATCATCAGTCATCCTGTATGTCAGACTGTGACTCTTTGAAAAATACATAACGCTGCGAACCTTGGTGAGGAAGAATTCTGAGTTTCATAACCTTCTCACCTGCTGCTCATGTAGCAAAAATCTCTGGAAGTCATGCAAATGAACTGCTGAAGCATCTGGACGGTCAGTATTTCTAAACCAAAGGAAAGGGAAAATTTTTAGAAGAAATGTTTCATTTAAAAAAAAGGGGGGGGGGATAGATCAAATATCATATAAGTCAAGGCCATAGCAAGACCATGGTAGAGAACCGAATAAATTATATCATGAATTTACAACTTCATCCGAAGGGGGTCTTTCCATTATTTTTAATGGGCTTTGGATCAGGCCCCAAAAGCAGCTGTCTAGCATCTGGATCACAAGACTTTGAATCAGAGCTTCTGGGTTTCCTTCCCAGCTTTCATAATGATTCACTCTGTCACCCTGGGCAAGTTACTTAACTTCTCTCTGTTTACCTTTTTGTAAAGTGGAAACAACACTCACCTCACTAGGATGTTGTGCATCTTAATTATGGCACTATAACAATATTATTGTTGTAAATTATTTGCATAGCCATAATCCCACAAGCCATTTCTTCTGGATATTTATTGGATGAGCTGACATGGAGAACCAAAACCTGATGCCAGCAGTCCCAATGAGTTCAATAAATTCTACTCAGTAGACTAAAGAATTGGGCCCTATATTAAAAGGCAACCATTTCTAAAGGAACTTCTCAAATGCTTTAAACAAAATTGTAGATGTAATGTTCAAAGCAATGATAAACTAGTTTCAGAAAAGGATAATAGCAGCAATGCTTGTCATTTTTATGCTGCAGCATCTCATTTCTTCAACATGCTGTACAAAGAGTTAATTTTCAACTCCCCTAAATAAATAATATACCCATTTTACAGAGAGGGAAACTGAGATTCAATGACATTCCATGATTTAGGATTAGAATTCTGCCCTGCTTCTGTCAAGTCCATGCACCACATGCTTCTTCAGTTAAAAATTAAACTTCTCCATCAGAAGACACAGAGATAACTTCTGTCCTAGGCTAAGCATGAGAAGCTCTGACTGAAATCCATCTGTGGGCAAGGTATTGGCACTTATCAACAGCTTCCTAATGCCACTCATCCTCTGTCCTTACTCAGGAAATCTTCCACTGAAGTCAGAATTTTAGGACGCATGTCTTAAAATGTGAGATGTTAAAATTAATATAAAATGGTGAATGAAAAATTTTCATTCATCTTAATGAGTTCTATAGCAACAAGATATGCCACCTCTGGTCACTAATGAAAATACCATTATAGAGAACAGTGACATCACTTAAAAACATGAATGGACTTTGAGATTCCATGAAATCTTTGGGTATGCAAAGTCCTGAAGTGTTATAACCAACACACACATGCACAAAATTATAGTAACAGGAAATCTCACCCAAGAATGAACACAGAAGAATCCTTTTTGAATTCATCAAGAATCTTAAGAGGAGGGGAGAAAAAGAGAGACACACAATAATCAGAAATATCTGTAACTATTATCAGGGACAGAAATGTCTACTTGCATTTTATACAAGCTATGTTAGCACGATAAATTTTGAGTTCAAATGAAAGGTAAGAAACAACAGACTGTGATCTGTCGTGATTACGCTTCAGGCCTTCTCCATGTAAAAGCATACAATTCACAGCCAAACTTCGTTTTGCTAATGCCCATAATAAACACAAGCAGTCAAGTTTCCTGCTAGATAGTCCAGAAAAACTGGAAACATGTATCTTGTATCATATTTAGTCACCTGGCTACAAAATCTAAACTAAATGGCCTCCAGGTTGGAGCAGCAGAGTACAGAGCTTGGGAAACTTAGTTGTAAACAGTAATTACGCAATCTGAGGAGTTTCCTTGAAATGATACACCAAGGGCGTGGACAATCAGATAACTAGTAAATCAGATAACCTCACTATACTGTGCTACGCTCTCCTCTTTAAGGGTATGCCTACACTTGAGATTTGCAGCGCTGGTGGAGGCTTTCCAGCGCTGCAATTAGTAAGTGTCCACACCTGCAGGGCACATCCAGCGCTGCAACTCCCTGGCTGCAGCGCTGGCCGTACACCTGGGTCTGCCTGGGGAATAAGCATTGCAGCGCTGGTGATCCAGCGCTGGTCATAAAGTGTGGCCACACACCAGCGCTGCTATTGGCCTCCAGGGTATTAGGAGATATCCCAGAATGCTTTTAACCCCTTTGTTTTGTTATGCAGCCTCTCTTTGTTTTGTTGTGAACGCGGGGCTCCGCTCCGGGAGCTGCTTATCTAAAAAAACAAACACAGCTCCTGTTTGCTGTGATCAATCTGTGAACAATCAAATGAGATATCCCCCCTGCCTGCCTGATTCACAGGGGTTGAGTGTTTGCTTTTTGCTTGAGGAGAGAAACAGCAGCGAGAAAGGGAGTCGGCAGCTGCTTATCTGGTCTGCAGGCTGTTTGCAGTTAACACTAAGGGGTCGGAAAAAGTTTCTGATTTTGCAAAAGCAGGGAGCCGATTCACAGTGTCGGCTCCAAAAATCCACTCTCTCTCTCTCTCCTCTGCTCCCTGTCACACTACACTCCACCCCACCCTACCCCCCTCTTTTGAAAAGCACGTTGCTGCCGCTTGAACGCTGGGATAGCTGCCCATAATGCATCACTCCCAACAGCGCTGCAAATGCTGCAAATGTGGCCACACACCAGCGCTGGTAGCTGTGAGTGTGGCCACACACAGCGCTGTCCCTCCCAGCGCTGCAACTCTCAAGTGTAGCCATACCCTAAGTAACTTTTTTCTGTTTAAGGTGTTTAAGTGAAGTGTCATGAAAAGAGACACATCAACAAGGTTAGCTAAACAAAGAAGTCTTACTTCAAGCATATGGTTCTTTTTAATAGCATTTTACAGATCTACATTACAATGATTATGCTTAATCTGCAAAGCTGAAAAAGAGAATTACTAATAAACCATGCCAATGTACAACTGAGGATAGAAGGCTTCAGTTTTAACAATGTCCTACATATTCGCAGGTACAATTAACAGGGTGCAGAAACTAGCATTCAGATATTTATGCCAACATTTTCAAACTTGGGTGCTTAAAGTGAGGCACCTAAATAAGAGCCCTGATTTTCAGAGATGCTAAACACTTACAACTCCCATTGACTTCATGAATCTGGATGGAATGAACATTTGGAAGTAGTGATCAAATAGTTAACCAAATAAATCACTAGCATAATTCCATGGCATTTACACATCCCAGTGACTGTCACAAGCATGCCATGCAGTACACCAAACATATTCACATATCATCTCCAGACATAAGTGAGAATGGCAGTGGTCATTATTTGGTGATCATGACATGTCACCAGCATAATTTAAAGAGTATCCTTTGGCATATGGGATAAATTAAATTGGGAAGTCATGCAAAAACGAAAAACTCTTATTTCACTTAACAGTTATTAATTGCACCTGACTAAGGCCATCCTACAAACTGGGCAGAAAGACTCACATGACAAACAAAATCCCACTACATGTGTGCACACTTTCACCTTTTAAACACCCAAGAAGCAACACAAACTTCTTATCTATTTATTTTATGAATCCAGTTATTGGCATTGGTTGTCAAAGACACATCAAATACAATTCTGTAAGTGAGAGCTTTTCTATGGTGGGGGATGTGAGGAGAAATCAGTATTCACCTTTTATTCATTCAAGCAGGATAATAGTATGTAGATTGACTATCAATCTATAAATGAGCTTACCGATTTCTGCTGTTCAAACATAACTTTCTTGTAGAACACGTGAAATTGTTCAAAGCTAAGTTCTTCTTTGGGAGCTCCTATTTCCTGTGAGGAGGAAGTATTAAACAGTGTATTTCGAATAGCCTAGGTTACACCTGTACAGCAAGAAATGTGACATACCCTTTCCAGGTTCCATAGTCTTCCAAGGCATATATGGCTGCCATACTTTTACTTTAATTGTTTTGACATGATGGCTAATTGATTTCTTAAACAATAACATTAATATGCTAATTGAACAAACAGAATCTTGATTTGTAATATACTGTTCCTGCCCCTCATCTCTGTCCACTACCCCGGCTCAGAGTACCAGCAGGCAGTTAGCCAGTTGCTCACTTAAGAAGACAGCTGGCAGATTCTGAAGAATGACTCATTCAGTGCTCATTAACCAGAGTACCAATAACTATAATTCGGGGCTTGGAGAATAGAGAGGTATAAAGCAGGAAAAATAAGGGGATCTTTAATGTTCCTGCAGGGATGTAAAGGGGCCTCAAAAGTTATTAACAGTAGTTCACATTGAATAGAAACCAAAAGTATTGCTTCACCCATAATGCAAATTCTAGCCTTAAAACAGGCACTGACCATATCTTCCTACACATTTGCACAGTGCCGACAAGAGGGCCATGAGCCTGATTTTGACTTTGGACAATACTGCAATATTAATACCAATTAATTAAAAAACTCTTCTGCATTACATTCAAACCTAAACCCTGAAATTAACCAATATAAAGCAGATTAAGTCACATGATAAGAAGCAAAAGCCACAGGCAAGATGCTGTATAAAAGAGTCAATAAATATTTTCACCAAATATTGGACATCAGGTGCTTTGGATAATTACCGCAAATTTATCCTTCAAGAATTTCACGCTGCCTACTTTGAAGTTTACTAAGGGAAGTATGGTCTTCAGTTCTCTAAGGCTGATACTGAAAAACAAGAGGGCAAAAACAGCATTCTGTTAGTATCTAGGTAACCTACAACTATCCAGTGGCATATATTTTCATCAAACACAAAAATTAAATTATTGATACATTTTTAAAACGTTCTCTGTCCATAGATCAATCCAAGTGCAACAGAAGTCTACTGACTTCTTTGAAAGTTGGACTAAACCAGGGGTAGGCAAACTACAGCCCGCAGGCCGAATCTGGCCCCCCAGCCATTTTAATCCAGCCCTCAAACTCCTACTGGGGAGTGGGGTCTAGACTAGGGGTTGCCCCACTCCAGCCAGGGTTGGGGGCCACTCCACATGGCTCCTGGAAGCAGGGGCATGTGCCAAAAAAATTAAAACTCTGCACCAAAAAAAAAAATTCTGCATATTTTATTTGTCAATAAATAAATATGGAGGCTCCAGCATGGCAGTGGGGGCCACCATGTCCCAGGGTGGGAGATCACCCTGCAGCCCCACCCCGGGACATGGACTTGGCAGTGAGGCTGCACCCGACGCTGACACAGCACAAAGGTCAGGTCTGCCCCAGAAACACCCCAGGACCCTGCCCCCTCCGTGCCAGGTGCACCAAGATAGCAAGAGGAACAATCCATGTGTGGGGCAGATGGGCTCAGCCTGGCAGGATCGAAGTGTGGAGAGGCTTAGTGTGGGGATCCAGCTGTGGGGTGAGAGGGTTCTGTGTGGGGCAATCTGGGTGCAGGTGGCTCAGTGGGGGGCCTGGGTGTGGGGGGCCCTCTGGATGCACAGGGGCTCAGTGGGGGAGTGCAGGGGGGTCATGGGACCAGGGCCGCCCAGAGCATTCAGGGGGCCTGGGGCAAAGCGGGGAAGCAGCGGCGGTACGGGTCTTCAGCGGCATTTCGGCGGCGGGGGGCCCTTCAGTCATTCCGCATCTTCAGCAGCACCGAAGGGCCCCCCGCCGCCGAAATGCCGCTGAAGACCTGGAGCGACTGAAGGGCCCCCCGCTGCTGAAATGCTGCCGAAGACCCAGACCGCCGCCAGGCCAGGGCTCGCGGGGCATTTCGGCGGCGGGGGGGGCCTTCAGTCGCCCCGCGTCTTCAGCAGCAGTGAAGGGCCCCCCACTGCCAAAATGCCGGCTGAAGACCCGGACTGCTGCCAGGCCAGGGCTCGCGGGACCCCTGCGGTGCCCGGGGCCTGGGGCAAATTGCCCCACTTGCCCCCCCCTCTGGGCGGCCCTGCATGGGACTCTGCAGGGGGGTCCACGTGATGGTGGTTGGGACTCAGGGGGGCTCTGGGTGTCAGGGGCTCCGGGTGCTGGAAGTGGGGTGGGAGTCCAGCTGCAGGGGGCTTGTTGGGGTGGTCCAGGTGTGGGAGGTGGGGCTCCTCAGGGTGGGGGTCCTGATGCAGGGGATTCAGGTGCAGAGGGCTCAGTAGTGAGGTTCTGGGTGGGGGGGTCCCAATGCATGGGGGCTGAGTGAACTGTAGAGCAGCTCCGTCTGTACAGTGACCCCTTCCCCTCTGGCTTCAGACCTCCCACCTCCCTCATCAACTTCAGCTTTGGTTTCAGTGTATCTTAGATACTTTTATGGCCACGATTACCACAGTATCAGAGTGCCTCACGATCTTTAATTTACATATTCCCAGAACAGTGCTATCATACGCATTTTATAGATGGGGAAACTGAGGCACACAGCAACTAAGTAGTCACATAGGGTGTCTCTGGCAGAGCAGGGATGGGAACCAAGGCCTCAAGTTCTAGGCCTTTGTTGTGACCCTTTAGATGCCTCTCAATAGCTCTTTCTGGACAGCAAAGGCCTAAACCCAGGGCTGACTTCATTACTGCATATGGCAGCAAAGCTTCACTGCTGGGGCTAGCCGGGAAGTGTCAACTTTATAATTAACTGACTAAAATTTAAAAAAAAAAAAAGTTAATTGCAGCATTCATCTGTTTCCTGGAGTTTTCCAAAGGTGGGAATCCTCTCTGCGTAAAGTGAAACCACCACCACCTCACAATTCAGCACATATCCAAGGCGGATCAGTTACGTTACCTTCCAGTGATAAAACTATGGAAACTAACATAACCTTAACTAGATGTAGTATCTGCTGAAGCTTCTTTGCCCTATGGCTTTCCTTTGTTTCATGGTTCTCCCCTGTTGTGGTGCTTTCTTATCAAAATGCATCAGCAGCAGTGCAGGTGCCAAGTGCAGTGATGTGATCTGGCATTCAGTAAAGAATGGTGCAGCTGGCACACTTTGTCCTCCCACTCCAGACTAAGCGAGTCAGTCTCTGATATCTAAAATCTCTCTGAGCCCCTATGCTTGAGAACCCAATTCCGTTCGTACCCTTCCATCTCTGTTTGTATTGCAATAATCTGCCCAGTACTACAGATTGCTTGCAGAATGGTGCTATTTCCTGCAATAACATGTTTTCATCCAGACAATGAGAACATGTTTTATTTTACTCTTAGGAAAAGGCTAAATGAGAGGAAACGAATGTTATTTTTTGCACTGAACAAGAAGTACAATCATTAATGCTGCTGGGAAAACGGGGTAGCTAAGCTTCATTAAAGTGCCACCCACCAAGGGGTTAATTTCCTTCTCAAGGCATCGTACAACTTACATCAATTCTAAAGAGAAATTTGCAGCTGAATTTGCAAGACAGCATCCTCTGCACTGCAACAGGCTATCCAGCACCTCGGCTAGCAGAGCAAGGATTCTCTCTCGCTATCACTCACCATAAAGGGAAATTTTGAAGTCTAAAATCTATGCCATTTTTTGCATGGGCCTGCAGTGAGCAGCTTCCATTTCCCACAGGAACCCAAATATGCCACCTCCATAATTACAATATGCTGCAGCCTCCTCGGCCGAGAAGCATGAATCCTGAGGTAACTCCTAAGCCCTAGGTCTCCTCTCCTGACACATAACAGAGTAACTATCGCAAACCACCCGGCCGGTTTCACCAAGTTATATTTACCAAAGCAAGTTCTTATAAGTGAGAACTCTGCAAACTCTCTGGAACACTGCCAAAGTCCTCAATCTAATTCTGAAAGACCACTGCTGGCTTCCTCCCACCTCTATGTTTAAGGACTGTCTTGTGCTCCCTTGCGTAACCTACCCCATTCCCAGGATCTCCAGAATGACCCCCCTCCATGTCCCTCAGACTGTTCCCCCATGGATCTCCGTGTCCTTACCTCACCTTCCAAGGATTCCCCTGTCCCTTCACCTAATCATGCTCCCCCTCCTCAAGGCTCTGACTCAGTGTGGGGAGGAAGGACTGTTGTGGCTGCTGCTGTTAGGCCAACTCCATCTGTCCCCCTCCTCACTCTCTTCACCCTCTCAGGCAGTGCTGGGGGCATAACCAAGGCAGGAAAGCAGAGTCCCAGCCTCTGGGTTCCCACTTGATTAGCCTCTAGAGAGGAAGCAGCTAGATGCTGCTGGGAGTGGGGAGCTGAAAGCGGGAGGGGGAAAGCAACCGCTACACTCATCCTAGTTCCAGCCATGAAGAAAGGGCCAAAAGCAAAATGATACAGTGGTGGTCATTTCCTTCTCTGTTACACTATGTACATGCATCAGTGAATTTCATATGCTGGATGTCTCCATAACACAAATTACTAACGAAAGAGCAGGTGCAGCGTCCTGGATTCTCACATGTTACCTAAGTCACATCGTTCTTATGCAAAGTGATGTTTGTTACTTTAAAATTCCACTCCTATACTTCATGTAGAAAAACTGACCATGAAAACTAAGCAAAACATTAAAAGGGTGAGATTCATACCTGTTCCTTCTAGTCTGGTCAACAGAGTAGATCTGCTTTCTCAGCCAGCTTAAAAAAAAACAAAAAAAAAAAACAGAAAAGTTATTTTAAGAATTAAGAACTAACAGAGCCTGTTCAATATCACAATTTCAGTGATGAAAGTAAGCAGAGATATTTAAACTGGAAATCTAGCACATTCTGAACAATGAGTCACAAGCATTTTCAGGTGCTGCATCTGCTGTATCTGCCCTGGTTAATGTTTGTGGCTTTACAATAATATTTTCCCATTTCTAAACAAAATGTTTTTGTCTTCCCCTTGTTGCTGTGTGACAAGCCCACATAAACAAGGGAAATGACTAACCATACATATGGGAAACAGTGAAAATAACTGGGCACAAAAGGGCCAGATCTTCAGCTGGTATAAACTGGCCATAGCTCCATTAAGTCAATGGAGCTACACTGATTGACACTAGTTGAGGATGTGGTCTCAAATATCGTCAAATGCATGAAGTAAAAATGAAAAAGAAAATCCGCTTAATCTCTTTTAGCTGTAGTAATCTTTTACCTATCTTAGGTTAAAAAACATAAATCAGACAGAAGTGTCAATTTTAGGGCCAGCATCCCTTTAATGATATTGGCAATACTGACAGGGAAGATCTGTTTATATAGACATGTTTCACCCCAAAGGATAATCATAGCATTTCACTAAAAACCTCATATAATCTGCCTATACAGGAATCACTTTGTTGTTGCTGAAATGCAGACACCTCTAGAGTGATGCACAGCAACTGTATAACAGCACAGAGCAACACCATACAAAAGTTAAAGACAGGAAGTGAGGAATACTTTTTCTCAGTTGAAATTGGATTTAGATGGGCAGGGCATCAACACCTGAGCTGCAATTTGGACAAACCATCGATGAAGACAGGGTAGCAGGCCATGACTTTCCCCCACTGTTAACAAAAGGTGAATGGGGTGAGAAAAGATCAAGTCTGGGAGGGACCTCAGGGCCTGAGAAAAGGGGGATTCACTGTCCAGGGCTGGGTGGTGGGAAGTAGGGGGGAGAGGTTCTAGTTGTGAGATCCTGAGAAACTCTGGTTCACTTGAAACAGATGCCAACACACACATAGACCAGACATTCCCATGAACTTCTTAAAGACTTTCTTTGGCATCCAAACCTGGAACCAGGTGAGTTTATATAACAAATCAACCAACCAACCATAGAGCCAAATCCATCACAGTGTAAGTAGCCATAACTTCATAGAAGACTATCAAGTGGCATATGCTTCTACAAGATCTGAATTTGGACCACACTTTCTAAGTATAGCATGTGTCTGTAGAATATTGCTCTTAATGTAACTGACAGACCACACTGGTTTCATCCTTGAAAATGTCTTTTCCGTTTTTAACTGTCAAATTGCAAAGAAGTGTCAAGCTGTTGAAGAGTCTCTCATAAACAAACGCGGGAAATTCCACGTACCTCTCTGTGATTGCAGGTGTGGAAGCATTCATAACTTCTTGATGCAAGATATTCAAGCCACACAGCCATTTATCAGCATCATCTTTGGAATCAGCTGCAAAGATTAATACACTGTGAGAAATATTAATACATAACAAAGACATAATCTGTGATGTTTAGATAAGCCCTGGTGTATGAGGTGGGTTGGCTACCCATTCTCTATGATAATCTCACTACAGAGCTTTTCGCTGCCAATCCAACACATTCCAATGAAAGAATCTATGTTAGTTCTTAAGGATTTAAAAAAAAAAACAAACGCTAGACCTATCAAAAACATCTCCTTTTAAAACTTTGTTCATCAGAATATAAGAAGTTTCAAAGCTGCAGCAGAATTACTGCCAACCTACAACTAGGCTCTCACTGTGATACAGCAGAATTTTTGCTTTTTCCATCTTCAGTTCTCAAGGTGACCAAAGTGCATGCCATGGGCTGAATGTAGCCCACAGCCACCCTCTCCTTTAAAATGAAAATGTGACCTGTGGATACTACAGATTCCAGCATGCAACGCTCTAACCCTAACCCTTAACATTTCTGAGTGGCCTGCAAAACAATCCTTCATCCTGGCTGCCATAATCACACCACTATGCACAGTCTATGCCAGACTCTGGTTGCATAAGAGGTGTATTTGGGAGAAGAGTCTTTAAATTCCCTCAGACTCCTGCTGCAGAATTAGAGCTCAGATGCTTGTTCCTTTCATCCTTAACTTTACATTTTCAAGTCTATTTTCAGAAGGAAAATGGCTAGAAATTTTATTTTGTTCTAAAATGAGTTTGCATCTACACTTCTAGTACTCACAAACCAGAAGGGCCTGCTGGTGATGAGCCAACCTGATCTGAATAACTACTAGTCAGATCAAGTTCATGCACGGCAATCTGGGAACTACAGTCCCTGTGGGACACAATTTTGTATTATTAAAGGTGCAGGTGGGCTGCAATTTTCTTTTCATGTTGCCGATTAGGCGCAGCCTTTGCAGCCCTCAGTTGGGCAGAATTTGGACAGCCCCGCGTTACCGCATTCCAGTTCAGAAATTCATCAAAGCATCCCTCCACCAAAACAGTCCTCCCGAAGAATTATTTCCAGCCAATATCTCCAACTTAAGCAATTTCTGCAATATCCTTTAAAACAAAAACAGTCTCTCAAAAGATACACATTATTTTTAAAAAGTATACTTTCAAACAATGCTGTATTCTCCAAAACTGAAGCCAGAGCCCAGCTTCAGATCTCTGTGGAAATCTTTTTCAATTAGTTACGTTTTTGGGAAGGACAGACACCAGTCTAACTGTCCCAAAGCAATTCTGCCCATAAAGAAAGCTGCCATTCCCCCTTAAGTAACAGTTACTTTGTATTGTTCTCAGAAACCAAGACAAAGTGCTTTAACAAAGAAAAGGATTTTCCTGATATTGAAAATATCAGTCATGTTGTCCTGAGAACCAGTGTTATGGCAACATACCTTCTCGTACTAATTGTTCTCAAAGTACTTGCAGAGACTAGATTCTGAGAAAAAAAACAAGGAGAAAATACAGCCCAACAGTGCTGAGTGCACAATTATATTTAAAGTGACGCTGCACATTCTGAAATTTCAGGGATATTATGGGCTTAATCTAAATTCAAATCTGGTATGTGGAGCCAAATTTTCACAAGCAGCCATTAATTGTCAACACACAAAATTGTGCATGCTCCTTCACACGTAAACCCACTTTTGAGTACACCAATCCTCTGTGCAATACATTATTTCACAAGCATAAATATGGGGTTTGCTTACACACATGGGAAAGTACCTCAACTAGGGAGTGCATCGCTTCCACATTTAAAAAAAAAATCTCTATGGCTGTTAGGATTATAATGCTTACAACACACTGATCACTTCTCTACTCTACTAGGAACATCTTAAAAATTACTTCAGTTTTTATTACAACTTTGCAAGTGAATTTAATGTTCATGAAACTGACAATGTTGATCAAGCATAGGACCAAGGGAATTCCCATATGCAATGAAACCAGCAGTCCATGTATTCCTGTACCAAGGAAGATTCAAGACCCCTTCAGTAGATAGTTATCCTCTTCTTCCTAATCTCCATTGATTAGATATTATTTTATGCCCTGAAGTATAAGAGTTTATATCACATCCAAAACTCTAGTTTTGGCTTTAAAAAAAACATCCTTTTTAATGTAATTTGATGATTTCATTTTCCATAAAAATATCCAATCCATTTTTGAAACTTTCTAAGCTTTTGTCTTCAGTGAAATCTTGTGGCAAAGAGATTCATAGAATAATATTGTGTTGCACATAAAAAATATTTCCTTGTATTAGTTTTCAATTCCCTGCCTTTCAATTTGATTAACATCCCTTTTCCTCATATAGACATGCAGAGCCCATACAGTGCACTTGAGCATGCAATTCACCTCCTATTCCAGTGCTTGGCCTCTCATAGGGTCTGATCAACACTACAGAGTTAGGTCAATGCAAGCCAGCTTATGTTGACCTAACTATGGAAGTGTCTACACTTAAATTTTGCTCCCGATGATGTAACTGCCCTGCTGTGCCAACTTAATAACTCCACCTCCATGTGGAGTGTAGAGTCACAGTTGCATAGTTAGGTCAACGCAATGTCAGCGTAGACACTGCGTTGCTTACATCAACTGTTACTGGCTTTCAGAAGCCATCCCACAATGCCCCACACTGATGGTACAATTGATACAAGCGCTTCTGGTAAAGAAGTGCACTGTTGACACAAGGAGCAAAAAGTGTAGACACGCACAAGCAATGTAATTACTGCCACGACCATATGCCAACGTAAGTTAGGTTGACTTAATTTTCCAGTACAGACATGGCCTAAGTAAACAGACCCTGCCAGTTGTGTGGTTGTTTTTTCTGATGTGGTCACAAAAAACTAGGCTATGGATCCTAAATTCACTTTTACTTGTGATCCCAGGCAGGTTTCAGACCCTGGGGTGAGATCCTGGCCACAGTGAAGCCAACGGCAAAATCTCCATTGACTTCAATAGGGCCAGGATTTCATCCAGGTCTTCAGTGCTAAAAAAAAATCTCACCTGAGATATTTAACCGGAAAGTATCTACACTGCTAAACATGAGTGAATGAATAAAAAGATATGTACTTCATAAAAAAAGACTCTCTATAATGTTCCTTCTAAAGAGACATCAGGAAGCTGCAGGGTATAAAGAAATGGATTAACAGAAACATACACATAGGGATTTACTATATATCTCCTGCTTATACCTCACACTTGTGCCTTGCAGTGAGTGACAGGCATTTCATCTTCCTAAAACATACAGTGCTGGTGTCAAGGAGAGCACAAGACTGCTTGCAACAATTCAGACACCTAAAATGACCCACTCATAAGCCATGAAAATGATCATTTTAAACAACACAAGGAAAAAATCTCACCTAATTTATTATTTTACACAAAAATTACAAATGCCACAATTCAAGGGCATTAAAAGCAGTAAGGGGAAAAGGGTACTCTCTCTCACCCTCTTCAATTTTAAATGTTTGGTACGTGTTAGGAAGGCCAGAAAGAAAAACAGTGTAAGCTTTGCATTACTGCTCTGTCAATGCTATAAATCCCTCGTCTGGAGGGTTTACTGTTTAAGGTTTAAAGAAGAAAGACACACACAAAAAAAAGTACCTGCTAAGCTTAAGGTGTTGAGAACAAACTGGGTACCATAAAAAATAGTGAAGCAATGCTCTTTATACTGCGTTGCCTTCCCACGCTCAAAATCCTTTGCATTTTTCCCAGGGCGAATTTCCTTTATTTCCATCAAATCCACTGAAAGAAAATAACATGTGTCAGTACAAACTGTGCTTACATAATTCCAGCAGAGAGCAATGCAAGAAGACAAACATGTCAAAACATTTATTATTATTATTGTATTAATTTATATGATTCTGACGTCTGGGACTTGCTACTGTGGTGACTGCCTAAATGTGTTTCTGCCCTCAAGGCTGGGCTAGGGGAGTGTGGGAGAGGAAGAAAAGGGTAGTTTTTTTGCAGAAATTTGTTAGTCTCTAAGGTGCCACAAGTACTCCTCATTCTTTTTATTCCTGGGACCATGACACTCTCTCCACTGACCAAGTTATGTATAAAATCAATAGGCTCGACAGGAAGAGCTGTCCACACACTTTTGCAGGTGTCATTTTCTTTGGCACTGGAGTTCCCTTTTTGAGTGGCAAACTGTTTGGGGGGGGACTCTAAATGGACCACACACCACCACCAGTTGATGTTACTTTATTTGCACCATGAAACCCACTCAAACTTTTTCTCGTCTGCAGAACTTGAGCAGTTTTTGTGGGGAATCTACACTTTACATTTAAGTTTCAGAACTCTTTTTTTGGCTAAGCCTCAATGTAACCATTACGATATCTATGAACCTTCCTCTGCTCAGATCCAAACAGGTCTCTGCCTTTTAATACAACTTTTAGCACTGCTGAGTGACCTATGCCTTCCCATAGAGCATAGCTACACTTCAAAAAATCATGAAAGGAGAACACTGCGCTGATATGTGGCCTAAAGTCAGTCCTCTACTTATCATAGTCTGAGGCCTGGATCAGCATAATATTTGTGAGGCAGCACTGAAATAGAATATGTGCACTCTTACGATAAGATATTTATTAGAAAACTGAGGAAGTGGTTTAGTTCTGCCCGTAGATTGGACAGAAGCATGCATGGCTCTTCCTACTTTTGACAGGTCAAGAGTTTCTGGTTACAGGATGAGGAGTGAACAAAAAAAAAATAAGTTGCACAGCTGCTCTTGAAATGTGTTTATCAAACCATACAGCATCAGAGGAAATTGACTGGAGGTTTCTGTTTGTGTGTTTTACAATTCAGGGATACAGACAATGTATTATAAAAGAGCACCCCGTCGCTACTAGATCACAACATATGAAATGTAGTGAAATAAAGAGGGAAAGGGCTGACCACCTGTTTCTAAAGCTCTGTGGGATGATTAATTTTTATGTAATGTGGTTTGGTGTGAGGTGGTGGAGAGGGTTGATCAGCAAAGCTTGGATGGTGGAATATTCATACACCTAGGAAGTTCTTATTGTGAGTGAGACTATCTCAGGCCAAACTTACTGCTCCATTTGGAGTTGTTTATCCCAGAGATGACATTGCTGCTAGGAAAGGGGAAGAAAATTGTTATTATTTTGAATTGAAGTAGCCCTTATAAGCTGCAGCCTTTGACCAAGTCTCCATTGGAACAACATGGAACAAACAGACAGTCCCTGCCCCAAGGAGCTTTATTTCCCCCCAGATATTTATCTGCAAGATAAAGTGACCACTCCTTCTCCCAGACTCCACCCACCAACTCCCAGTAAGAATAGTGGGAAAAAATAGATGGGGAAAATCTCCATCCAAATTTTTCAAATGTGACTGCATAGAGTAGGCCCCTAAATCTACATTTAGGCATTGAAATATGCAGCCTGAATTTTAGAGATGTTGAGCAATGAAGAGTTCCCACTGAGTGTTCAGCCCCTCTGAAATTCTTACTTAGATACCTCAAATGGATCTGAGCCGATCTTAAGGTCTCTGTGATGGGTTACCATAGTGTCACAGTGTCCACATTTTAAAATGTTGGTGTTACTTCCCAAGCATGTCAAAGGGAGTTTGACAAAGACACATCAGGGTGCAGAGACAAGATTTCAATTCACAGTAAACCAACAGGGAACATTTATCAGATTCCCTGTAACTCTACTTGAGTGCCTTAACCACTCAGTCACCACTGCAGACCTTCAATCTTGAAGGTTATGGGTTTAGTCTTGATGGATCTCACAAAGAAAGGCCACCTTCAGTTCACCCAACTGCAAAATGGATACCTGATCCATGGAGTTAGGGCAGTCAAAGGCAGTCTGACATGATACTGGCCACATCACTCCCTTGTGTACTGTGGGCTATGAAACTGACATGCTTTACCCATGTCAGCCCAATAAGCCATTGGCTGGGGGAAACTTTGACTTGACTGTAACTCTACTGAACACCATACACAAAACACAGAGATAAAAACAAAGATTTCCCAACTCTAATTGTTGTTTCCATTTTGAGTTACTATTACCCCATACTGACCTCTGACACAGAAAGAGACAAGCTTGCTTAATTTCTTCCCGGTTGCACACATACACACCTTCTTTTCCCTGCGTTATAACCGTGATACCTCACTCTCATGTTCTCACTCTCTCTGGTGCGTATGTGTTATTTTGGTTAGAGGTGTGTTTTGTTTTGTTTTTTTTAACCAATATAGTTATACTGATACAACCCCTAGCATGGATGCAGTTATACTGATATAAGGTACAGCTCATTCCCCTTTCCTTACAGGAATAAGTTATACTAGTTATAAGCACTTTTATACTATCAGGGGTTATACACTTTTAACTATATCGGCATAGTTAAAGTGGAGTAAATTTGTGTGTGGACAAGAAGAGCCACACTGCATCCCAGGCTCTGCTCAGATGTGCTTTAGAATTCATTTAATTGGAGGACAAATCACACAGTAAACTTACTACCCCGTTAGAACAGGTTAGGGCCAGATTTTTAAAAAGTATTCAGGCATTGTTCTGCTCAGCGTTGCAATGCCTAACAGATTTAGGAGTCTATATCATTTTCAAAAGGGATTTAGGCACTCAGTGAGCACAAAAAGACATTAAAAATCTGGGCCTAAGTGACTAAGCTCAACCATGAGGGAAGGCGGTTATGAGGGAGGGAGAACAGAAAGAATGAGAGTGAAATAGGTCAACTTCCCTATCAAGGGTTCAAATTCAGTATCTTTTATGTTCCTGGAATAAGTATACTTTATTTCCCTTAGAAAAAAAGTTCTAAAGAACTTTATAGGGATGAAATCAATAGGTTGCTGTAGAAACTATCCTAAATTAACTCTAGAACAGAAAAGGATAACCATTCTGTAAGGCTGTTTTTTAACCAACTTGTTGAATTTTATATAAAGATACATACTTCTGTGTTGAATTTTATGATGATGATTAAAACTAGGCCACCCTATAGAAGGGCTATCCTTTTGTATTCAGTACTATAGGGCTTTCCCATATGGCCTATATTGTGAATCATGAGGGGGGACAACACAAAGTGCTCTCCCTAGGGCACTGTCATGGTGAAAATCATGGGCTAGACCCTCAGAGAGAGACAGGAAGAGCCACAACAGACGTGACCCTGCTGTTGTGCAGAGCTCCTCTGACTTCACAGGCATAGAGCTCACTGTAGGATCAAACTCTACAACTCCACTATCCAGACTGGCTGCCCCTGACTGCCTATGGAGTTTTTTTATAACTCTTGGTTACATCCAGAGGGTAAATTTTGTCCTTTATTCCGAGTTCGTACAGCATCCTGCATAAGAGTCCCAGTCCTGATTAGTCCTTGCCTCTAGGCACTACAGTATTAAAAATAATAGTAATGCATATTTTGAACAATGTGACTATTTAAGTAAGTATTTCTCTTGGTAACTTATATGAATGGAGAAGACTATAGATTTCTTGGGTCAAAAGTTGTCAGGCAAAAAACTTGAGCCCTGGTGCAATGGGAGCTCCTGGAGGCATTGTGCATATAATCCATGCAACATCTCTGTTATAATACTATTTATCTACTTCCCAATGCATAGAAATTAAGACTTGCCTAAGGCCATGCATCCCGCTGGCAGAGCTGGAACTGGAATTTGAGAGTTCCTGGATCTTAGCCTCATGCGCAGGCCACTACACCACAAGTCCATCTCAGGGCCTGAAATACTATGGTAACTGAAGGTGCTTCGGGATCCAGTCCAGACAAGTAGCAACTTGAATAAGTTGTCAAAATTGAGAAGATGACTGACTAGCCTCCCAAGGAAATCCTTTTAAACCACACAGAAATAGCCACCTGATGGAATGGATGAAATGGAAACTAGAAGCCTGACATTTTGAAACCGGTTTAGTGAGTACTGGCTGTCCAAACTGGCATGAGATTTATTGGAATAAATGTGAGGTTTTCCTCTTTCTCACATTGCTGGGTTTGAGTCTGTTTCTTTATTTGATTTGTTTTATGGTTATATATTTCCTTGGGATGTGTGCTAGTTGTCTTGTTCTGAGTACTCTTTTATGGACCAAAGGGAGCCTGAAACTCTAAGTACTACCGTTCAGGCCCTGTGTTATTTCTATTAACTATGGTGGGAGCACGATCAGGCCATTGGTGTCAAAATTTACCCTTGGACATACATACTGGTGTAACGAGAGTCCTGTGTGCATATCTGGGGGCGGAACTTGGCTTTATATTTTGAGCACGACTGGGAAGATGAACGGGTCTAATGCTTCAAGATAGCAAGAGGGTGGCAAATGTTAGAATTTCTGCTGTATTCTACAAGTATTGCGGGGGCAGGAGTTATTTTCCATTTGTATTTCCCAATAAAAGAGCATTTTGTTCAACTGCCAGTGCATTATAGATGTTTGGTTATAAGCTTTTGTCAGTACAGCAAACTTATCGGACTGAATTTGAGACATTTTTAATAAAATCTTTCTCCAGGGTATACGTTTTTCTGGCTATACCTTTTCTCATTCCCAGGTTCGCCTCAGCTAGATGATTCCAAGTCTGATATATATTTATACATTGTAACCAATAAATAAGATAAACTTCAGAAATCCCTACAAGCCATCTACCCAGCTGTTACCAACTGCAACGTCTCGTGTCTTGCTTACAACACTCCTGTTAATATATCCCAGAATGATGTTGGCTTTTTTTGCAACAGTGTTACACTGTTGACTCATATTTAGCTTATGGTCGACTATGACCCCAAGATCCCTTTCCACAGTTCTCCTTCCTAGGCAGCCATTTCCCATTTTGTAGGTGTACAACTGATTGTTCCTTCCTAAGTGGAGTACTTTGCTTTTGTCCTTATTGAATTTCATCCTATGTACTTCAGACCATTTCTCCAGCTTGTCCAGATCATTTTGAATTTTAATCCTATCCTCCAAATCTCTTGCAACCCCTCCCAGCTTGGTATCATCCATAAACTTTATAAGTGTACTCTCTATCCCATTATTTAAATAATTGATGAAGATATTGAATAGAAGCGGACCCAGAACTGATCCCTGCGGGACCCCACTCGTTATGCACCTTCCGGCATGACTGTGAACCACTGATAACTACTCTCTGGAAATGGTTTTCCAACCAGTTTTGCACCCACCTTATAGTAGCTCCATCTAGGTAGTATTTCCCTAGTTTGTTAATGAGAAGGTCATGTGAGACAGTATCAAAAGCTTTACTAAAGTCAAGATATACCATGTCTGCGGCTTCCCCCCCATCCACAAGGCTTGTTACCCTCTCAAAGAAAGCTATCAAGTTGGTTTGACATGATTTGTTCTTGACAAATCCATGCTGACTGTTACTTATCACCTTATTAGCTTCTAAGTGTTTGCAAATGGATTGCTTATTTATTTGCTCCATTTTCTTTCCCGGGTGCAGAAGTTAAGCTGACTGGTCTGTAAGGATCTTGAAGATCTTGTGAAAGGATTTGAAGGAAGGAAGAGTAGTGGCTTGATGGACAACTCCACAGAGGGTGTTCTGTGCATGAAAGGTAGGCATAAAAGGATGTATAAAGATGCCTGTGTAAGATGTGGACAAACAGACAATGGAGGCTGACTTCATTAGTAGGGCAGGGCTGAAGTGATAATATATAAGAACAAGTAAGTAGGGAGGGAGCAACTGAGCTATAAACTGCCTTACAGGTAAGGACCAAGAACCTTATCCAAACCCCAGTGAAGTCCATCAGAGTCCTTCTAAGGACATTAACAGGTTTAGGATCGGACCCAGAAGCCAGTTTTTGATGTGCTGGAGAAGGGGGAGCCCATGAAGGGACTCAAAGAGGGGGGTGACATGGTCAGAACATGATGTCAGGAAGATTAATTTAGGAGCAGTGCCTTGAACTGACCTGATGGAATAAGTAGGGTCTCAGGAAGACAAGAGAGAAGACGGTGACAGATTATAAGATGTGAAAAGATAAGAAGTTTTGAAAACTTTAGTGGTACAGTCAGAGAGAACTAGATATGTAAGTATGGATAGGAGTACATATACATACTTAAACACATGAACAGAGGCTGATTTTGCCTGTAGCCAAAATTTTGCTCATGCATTTGAGAAATTGATTTCAGAAAATATAATCAGCCATTTGCACTATAAAATGAGAAAGTTTCTTCTTGCGAGGGGCAGAAACCTGACTTGATCCGACAGACACACAGAACTCTGCAGTGTAGGAAAGTGTGCAAATGAGCACCCAGCGAATGTAAAAAAGCTTTTTTAGTTTCCTTTTGCAAATGCACCTTGCTGTGGTTAGCAGAGACAATGGCTCCATTCTCACTTCCACATAACCCAAAATTAACTATCAAATTGCCACTGACAACGTGTGCCACTGTACACCTGTTGTTTTAGTCAAAACATGAACATGATGTGGTGCTGTGAGTGCAATGTTTTTCATTGGAGAGTAAGGCAGCCTGGCCACCTACAGACAGTACACACCCCAGAAATCTCACACACCTTGGTGTACATGCAGTATGAAAAATAACTTGACTCAAGGCAGCGCTTCAATTCAACCAAAGCTGTCTGGAGCAGAGCTCTGGTAAATATTTCAAACCCATGTGGCAGAAGCACCAAGCCCCAAGGCCCCCCACGAGACAAAAGTCCCGAGCCCCAATGCTATTCATGAGACATAAGCCCCAAGTCCCAGCACTCCAGGAAATACTCTATGAGAAATTAAGCCCTGATCAAGGACAGTAAAATTTAATGAGCGGTACTATGCTGTAGTGGACTGAGCAATAATTATAAACCACAAAACTATTTGAAACACAGTTACAAAGCCTAAGGATTTGATACAACGCAGAAGACACACAGGGCTAAAGCTCCAAATGACAGGGAATTTAGCCATGTGACAGACTGAAACTAGTGGGAGATGCACAGCTAACACCCACAGTTTAACAAATTCAGGTCACACAAGAGTACGGTAAGGACAAGTACCACTTTCCTGACTATAACTACATTTTAAATAGAAGACTTCTCACTAGGCAGCTCACAAAACTTTACTGAACTTTTTACAGTCCTCTCTAATTTGGGATCTTTTAGATTAGGCAGCAGTCAATGTGAAAAGGCTAGGACTTGAAATTGTAAGGCCAAGTCACGCTAATCATAACGGTTTCTATCCCACTTTGTAACATTTACATCAGGGGTGGGCAAACTACGGCCCGGGGGCCACATCCAGCCCTCCAGACATTTTAATCTGGCCCTCAAGCTCCTGCCGGGGAGCAGGATCCAGGGCCCAGGGCTTGCCCCGCTTCGGCGCTCCAGCCAGGGAGCGGGGTCGGGGGCTTGCCCCACTCAGCTCCTGGAAACAGTGACATGTCCCCACTCCGTCTCCTATGCGTAGGGGCAGCCAGGGAGCAACAACCACTGCCCCCACCCCAAGCGCTGCCCCCACAGTTCCCATTGGCCGGGAACCATGGTTAATGGGAGCTCCAGGGGCGGTGCCTGAGGACAGGGCAGCGCACAGAGCTGCCTGGCTGCGCCTCCGTGTAGGAGCTGGAGAGGGGACATGCCACTGCTTCTGGGAGCTGCTTGAGGTAAGCGACATCCAGAGCCTGCACCCCTGACCCCCTCCTACACCCCAACCCTCTACCCCAGCCCTGAAACCCTCCTGCCCTCCGAACCCCTCATCCCCAGCCCCACCCCAGAGCCCGCACCCCCAGTTGGAGCCCTCACCCCTCCCAAGCCCCAACCCCCCATTTCATGAGCATTCATGGCCCGCCATACAATTTTCATACCCAGATGTGGCCCTTGGGCCAAAAAGTTTGCCCACCCCTGATTTACATGCACACAAAAAGGTGGGGGGGAAAGGAGAATTAAATCCCAAGAAGTGAAATAAATATTTTAAAAAAATGTACAATTAATGGAAATGAAATCCTGAGCTTTGAAGACTAAAATACTGACTGAAGTCAATGGGAGTTGTGGATGCTTGCCGCATTTATGCACATTTATGGTGCAGAAGTGCTATAAAGTTGATTTAACGCTGTCCCTGTTTCACTGACTGGCTGTAACAGGAAGTCTGGCCTTTATAAATTAGCATTTAAACACAAAGTGCATGAGCTGCTGAGGGAAGAAGTGATCACAGAGGAGTTGTTCATCTTTTCATTTTACCACAGAAACCAAGCTCTAAATACCTAGCTGAAAAAAAAAAAACAAAAAAAAAAACACATGTACACTCACACCAAAGCACTTGAAAGTCCCTTGGGTAAGAACTGAAATAGATCAGCTTCAAAAGAAAAAAAATGGTGAATTTTAACATCTCTTTGAAAAGTAACTTCATACAAATCAAAAAGTAAATTAACTTTTTAAGATGAGCTAATAAAACACTTTGTTGTCATTCAGGATATACAAGAGAAAGGAAGTGATGGAATGCAATTTTGAAGAGATTGGTGTGGTAAAACTTTACATGTATGTATACATTGCTAATTAAGGAAATTCAGACAGATAAAAGAAAGAGTGGCAAGGCTCTGACGACCAAGAAAATAAAAGTTACTCCTAGAAACTGACATAATCAACCCTAAAATTCAGCCAACAGAAGCACTCCTATTGTTTTACAAACAGTAAAAACCTTCACTTCTCAATAGGAAAATATGCAAAATATTCACCACTGTTTCCATAAGGTGTAGGTGGCATGAATGTTTATTTTTGGTCTTTAGATCAATTCATATGAAGGGGAAAGAGATGAGGGTTTCCCACAACACAGCAAGTTCCCTTCAGCAAGATGATCTTGAGTAAAACTTTCAAAAGCAACTAAGTGACTTAGGTGCCTAAATTACATTTTCAAATGCAACTCACATGCTGAGTTACCAAAATCCCAGTGACTTTCAATGAGATTTAGGCACCTACATCACTTTGAAAATAGCACTCACAGATGTTTTAAAAGATGTTTACCCCTGTCTCTGAAGGCTGGGGAATTGTGCACAATTGAATTGTACTCTCATTGGAAGGCCATTAACTAAGATTCTCAAATTAAAATTAACAGTTACGTTTTCAGAGACACACTTTGCACAACAGTATAAAGTTCATGAGTTATACAGATCACAATTTAATTTAAAAGAAATACCACCCTTAGTAATCAGAGTGGCACTATCTTTGGCATGACTGACATAGATGTTGATACAGTCATATCTAACTCCTGTCCAATCCTGATGGCTGCCCGGTCTGCCAGCTGGTATCCAGATAATTACACTATGCTTCTGTGTAGTACAACTCTGGCAAATATTGATAATCAGATATCCCCTTAAAAGGGTGAAATACTGCAAGAGACACATTTCACAGCCAGAGTTCCCTACCATACAGAGTAATCCAATCTGAGAATGAGAACAAAGGCAGTGCAATCTCATGAACAGAGCCAGAAACTTCAATATAGGACTCCTAGATTCTATTTCTGTCTGCCACTGACTCTCTGGCTTAAATTCATCCACTGTAAATACAGTAATGTAGCATGAAAATCCCACCTATCCTCCAGAAAGGAATTGGGGGGTGGGGGGTTGGTTTTTTGTTTTGTTTTAAACAGGAATTCAGTGGAATTCCCTTTGTCAGGCAGGAGGAATCTCAAGGCTCCTCAACTGCATGGGTAGAATAGTGCCTATTTACATACTTCACAAAGCTCTTAAACCCACTTTTTCCACACTGCAGTCTCTAAATCTGTGTTTGTGCTCTCACAAAAACCCATATGGTTCATGATTGTACAGTCGATAGCTGTGAGCTTAACCACCCAATTTACAAGCACAAATAATAACACCAAGCCCTTTTATAAAGCTTTCCATCAGTAGATATCAAAGCGCTTTACGAAGAGGTCAGTATTATTATCCCCATCTTACAGACAGGGAAACTGAGGCATAGAAAAGGGAAGTCACCTGCTGAAGTCACCCAGCAGGCCGGTGGCAAAGCCAGGAATAGACCCCAAGTCTTCTGACCCTAGTGCAGTTCTCTATCTGCTAGGCCACAACGCTTCCCCAAATATTTGATGTTTGCATGTGCAAGAAGGGTAACTGCAATCAGAAAACACAGGCCATATGTTATAAAGACATATTCACTTGCCAGTACTGGAAAGGGGAGAACTAAGAGGAAAGAGTTCTCCATAGCCATATTTAATTTTTAGCTAGAATACTAAAATTATGTTCTTTTTACAAATGAGGAAACTGAGGCAGAGAGAGGTTAAGTATTTTATTTTACTTTATACTAAAATAAAATACGCTGCACTATGGCGCTTTTCACATCTTTCCACTACAGATGGAGGAAGTAGCAGACAGCAGCAAGCACAATATTCTTACACTGCATCCAGGTAGCACTGGGCTGAAGAAAGAAGAAATGGTTAATATGCTCTACTCTGAGGCGTATCAGCAGCATTAAAAGCCTTAATTTGGATAGTTTATATTCCAGTGTTTAGCAACTGTTAGCCCATTATCTGGGTGTCCATGTCTGCCACTCACAAACACATCTGTTTAACTATCTAAGAAAAACAACAATTGCAGAAAAAATAAAGACCGTTAGCAAAACCTCCTCATTGTTCTTGAAACTCCCCTCTGATGTGAGGCCTACCAAAACACACACCAGATAGTGGTCTGACAGCTGATATGCTAGTTGATGAGTCTTCATAACCATCCCATTGCTGTCTTGACTCCCCACATCTGTTTGTTGTATCTACCTGTTGTCTCCAATCTTATACTTCAATTGTAAGCTCTTGGGACAAGAACCATCTTTCTAGAATGTGTTTGTAAAGTGCCTAGCCCAATGGGCCTGATTCAGGCTCCTAGAAGCTACAATACTAATCAAGAGAATGATGATGAGAAAGAGGAAGAAGAGTTGGAGTCTCCATTCCAAATGACATTTTGTGAGCTTTACCGTCAGTCTAGTTCTCATGCAGATCACAGACAGCTCATGAAGAGCTTGGATTTGCACAACGGCCAAACCCCATGTTTGTTGCAAACTCACAGACAGCTGACAGGGGCTGGATGTGGGACTAGCAGCCATACTGTGCCAGAAGTTTGCAGAGGGAGACAGAGAACAGATAATTTAACAATTGTAAGTAATGAGAAGAGGAGACCACATCTACATGCACTCCTCTCCTCCCAAACTGCCAGCCTCCCTCTGTCCTTGACCTCCCTTCTCTTCTGCCTCTCCAACTTATCCCTGGGTGGCACAGTCCATTCTTATGGCTACAATTCCCACCTTTACCCTGATGACTCTCAAAATCTACCTTTACCTTCTGTGCAGCCACACATAACTGACCATTTCTTTCATAGCCGACTTCCAATTGAAATCTGAACTTCTCAGCTTCCTTCCAAAACTTCCCCCTTCCACCAATGTCAATAATTCCGTTACCCTTCCTACCGCCCAGTGACACTCACAATCTGCATGTCAGCTGCATCTCTGCCCACTTCTCCCACAGCCAGACCATCACCAAATCCTGTCACTTCTTCCTTTAAACTTCATCCTTTCCTTTCCATTTTACCGGCTAAAATCCTTGTCTGTGCCTTGGTCACCTCTTGCCTGGACTATTGTAACTAGCCTTCCTGTTACCTCACTCCCTGCTGTCCACACCTAAACCAATCCAACAGGTGTTTGGAGTTCTCAGAGGATGAGAACTATGCAACCTATAGACCACTCTATCAGTAGTCTGGTGGAATGCTATAATTACCTAGTTAGTATCTAGAACTACTGACATACCAGCTTCTAAACAAAAGCTCAATGGTTTTGGATATGGGTGGACTGATTTGGATCAAGGTGGATTGATTTAAATCAAAGCAATTTAAATCATTGATTTTAATTCAGCAAGAAGGGAACCATGATTTAATTTATCAGTTTTAAATGTGTTTTACATTTTTACTTTTTAGTTATTTTCCTTAAGAAAGATTGATTGTCATTAGTTGGTAAAACATGTTGATTTGCAATTAAATATAGCCTTTACAGTAAAGTTGGTGCTTCTTTTTGCTAACCAATAGAATAGATACAACTTTAGATAATGCTTTCCCAGTCAGAAGGCCTTTACAGTAAAGTTGGTGCTTCTTTTTGCTAACCAATAGAATATACTACACCTATACACATTTATTTAAGCAATTACATAGCTTAACTTTATACTCTTAATTTTTATATTTTTTATTGTGTCAGAATATGGTAACTAATCCATTTCTTAATTCTTTTTTATTTGCAATTTGAGTCAAGCTCTGTTTGGATGGAAATTCAAATTTAATTTAAAATGCATAAAAACAGCATTTTAATTTTATTATTAAATAAAATTCCCTTAAATGTGCTGGATACATAAGAAAAAAACCTATCAAACATATTTTTCATGTACTAAACAAGAAATATTATCTGTAGTTAATTAATTAAACTGATTGTTTCTGGTCACCATGTCCTTTAAGATTTTAAAAACTAGTAAGTCTCATCCTCTCACACCTAATTTTCATTCATAGATTGGAAAAGGAAGACAAGCTTTCCTTATTTTTCAACTCCCAGCTGGTTTCCTAACTTTGAATGAACTAATCATTGAACTGAACTGGCTGAATAAACTGAAGAAAATGTTCTCTCTGCACCCGCAGAAGAGGCTATTGTTGTCAAAAACTGAGTTAGCCCCTTCAAGGAGCTTAGCTAATGCCTTCCGCCAGTTCAGTAGTTTGTTTGGTTTTTTTTAACTTGGAAGCAAACAGGTACTGCTTAATATTTTTGTATTTAATTTAAATTACGTTAATAGATTATAATAAATGTAGGCCTTAACATACATTGTCAATTTCAAATTTAGTTTTAGAAATAACCCTGCAGTTAATTAATTTTTTTTAAACCAATTAATTGGTTTGTTTTTTTTAAATTGACCGCTCTTGTTTGGATATCTTTAAAATCAAAGTCTTTTTTAAATTTGACATGTGGGAGAGGGAAATATACACCTGGGAAGGAGCTAGTTCATAATATGTAGGATCAAACTACTGGCATTTATTGCCAAGAGCTAGCGAAAGGAGGTTCCCAAATTTTCCCCCACTTCCTGACTAGTAGGTGTGACCTGTCCCAGTTTTATAAACATTCCCACATATCTAAAAGTTCACTTGATTTTACCACAATATGGAAGAAATAAAAAATATTGACAATCTAGGTCAGCTTCCTTTTTCTTAAAAAAAGATTGAAGAAGTCATTTTACAGAGGATAGGAGGTGCTCTCAAAATGGCCAAGTAGATAAAGAAATGTCAAGATAGTCCACCCTGTTACCTTCAGCAAGAAGCTTGTTTTCAAAATCTTTGCATGCATGAGCACACACACATTACTTTTTCACATTCAACTGAGGCTCTATTAACTCATCTGAGTGTAAGTTCTCATAGCTGTGAATCATCCAGCTGGAAGTTAAGCAGTGGGAATCCAGGGAAAAGTTGGCAGAAAACTGCAAATCTTCCACTGACTCCAGCATAACCTAGTCACCACAAACTTTCCCTCAAAGGCTTTCCAGGAAGCAGTTCAATGTAGATAAAGGATGAAATGGTTGTTATGGATTGGTCTCTTGGTGCCCTGATCTTGTCAATTGCTTGCTGCATGATCCTGAGCAAGTCATGACTTCTCTGGGTCTCAGTTTGCTCATCTGTAAAAAGGATATAATAATACCAGGAGATTTGTGAGGCTAAATTAGATAGGCTTAGATGAAAATATTCTAATTATTATTATTATTATAGGAAATCCTGGCTTTGGCTAGAAAAGACCAACAACTGCCTGTTACTCTTGCTGGCTGTTCTCATTTTACACTAATAGAAGAGGTTGGAGCAGAAAATATACTTTCACTAACAAACTCATGGGGGAAAAGATCTCCAATCTTTCATACAGTCCAAAAGTAGCCAGACACATACTTCTCTTAAATTAAAGGCCAGCTAGGCACTGCAAATATACAGCAGAACTGTAAGGAAACCCCGTAACAAACAAGGCTAACCAAGTTCTGCATGAGTTAGAACCTTGCAACTGCATCCCCAACATCTCTAAGTTGGTATGGACAAAACAGAAACTGTTGCTGCAAATTAAAGAAACAAATTAATGCACCCAATGTCAGACACTCCAAGCCTTCCTCCCTGGATTAGACCATACAACCACCATTATTTCAGCTTTGCTACAGTGATTAAAGGATCTAGACTTTGGGCAGGTCTAAGTGCTACGTCATCGCACCTGCGCTGCTATAACGCATCTGGTGAAGACACTCTATGCTGGGGTCGGCAACCTCTGGCACGCAGCTCACCAGGGTAAGCACCCTGGCGGGCCAAGCCAGTTTGTTTACCTGTCGCGTCCGCAGGTTTGGCCGATCGCAGCTCCCACTGGCCGTGGTTAGCTGTCCCAGGCCAATGGGAGCTGCGGGAAGCAGCACAGGCGAGGGATGTGCTGGCCGCAGCTTCCCGCCACCCCCATTGGCCTGGGACGGCGAACCACAGCCAGTGGGAGCCGCAATTGGCTGAACCTGCCGAGGCGGCAGGTATACAAACTGGCCCAGCCCGCCAGGGTGCTTACCCTGGCAAGCCACGTGCCAGAGGTTGCTGACCCCTGCTCTATGCCGACAGGAGAGTGCTCTCCTGTCAGCATAAATACTCCACCTCCGTGAGAGGTGGAAACTATGTCAGTGGAAGAGCATCTCCTGCCGACACAGCACCAGCGTGGATAGCGCTTAGGTTGCTGTAACTTGCATCATTCGAGGCTGGAGCAGTGGAAGCGTCTTGAAAGTGGGAAGGCCACAGGCACCTGAACCATGGCCCTGCCCCTGCCCCCCCCCGCCCCCAAGATTTGCCCTCACACCTCCCCTTCTCCCTGAGCCCCTGCCCTCACACCGCCTCTTTCCCCAAGGCACCTCCCCCACGTTGCCTCTTCCCCCGGGCCCCGCCCCGTTTGCTCCTCTCTGCCCCCTCTCTGTTGCTCGCCCTTATGGCTGGGAAAAAGTGGGAAGGGCATGGCCTCCTGGCCCACCCTGTTTCGGCACCCTGGCTCAGAGTCAGGAAGTGTCTTTTTCCCACCCCCTAAGCAACATAAGTTAGATCAACTTAAACAGCAGTGTAGAACTGCCCTTTATGAGATCAACTTCCTTATCTTGAAGACGTGTTAGGTACTAGCAGCAGAGTTTGTGTCAAAGTTCAGGGTCTGTGAGCATCTCCAGTAAAAATTCCAGTGGGAAGGTGCAGCTTTGTCACAAAAATCTTTCTTTGCACTTTCTCACATGCTATCACTTCCACCCAGAATTTCTTGCCCTATCCTAAAATAACACTTGTTTTTAAAACTCTCAAAATGCTTTACAACAGCAGTATTATTATCTCTATTTTACAGATGGAGAAACTGAGACACAGAGGTTAAGTAACATGCCTAGAGTCACAGAGGCAGAGCCAGAAATATAACCCAAGCCTCCTGATGAACAGTCCACCAAAATGACCACACCGTAATCATCCAAATCTATCCTTAAAGCACACTTTTTCTGCAAAGCTCATCAGTGCAAATCCACTGAAGTAATATGGGACAAATACTCCTATTGAAATCAATGACAAGATTCCCACTGACTTTGGTGAACACAAGATGGAGCCCAATATGCACAGCATTACCAAAAATTTGAAATAAAAATTAAATGAAGGCTTCTGATTACTGGGTGATCCCACGTAGTACTAATGGGAGGGTGTGGTATTTAAGCAGAATGGGAACCAGTTTAAGGGCAAAGTTTCAGCTATCTGAAGTTAAATAATTTTTGGTTACTGCTGATATAGGATGGTTTTGAACTAGTGACTTAGAGCTGATTACCAATACCTTCGTCCCTCTAAAATATCTTATACGCAGAACAGTTTCTAAGGTGTCAGGAGGACTATGTGAGGTGCTATAAGAAACAGTATGTAATAAATGGGGGTTTGGGAAGAAGGACCATTATTTTGCAGCCAATTTCTGCAGATAAGTTCATCTCATTGTTTTGTATCTTGGGGAACTCGGTGCTGCACAAACATAAAAAATGTTTCTTTGTGCAAAACAAATCAAGATGGCTAAAAACACCTCAAGCATGGGTGAACATGGCCAGTGCATGCTCAGATCTGGTTCTCACAGACAGCTATTTGCATAATACTTTGCGTTGCCACATAAGGATACACATGTTGTTGCTTTTAATTTTAATAAGTTAATGAAATCCTCTGTGCCCAGCACCTGCTGTGAAAAACTCTCTCACAAAGGTATGTTATTTTCTTCAGTCTGTCTGGCTTTTAAACTGCACAGCAGGCTACGTTTGATTTTTACACAGCATAGCTAGCAAGAGAGCTTCATAGGCTATTCTGAGTAGTAAAATATTGGGAGTGGAAAGAAAAAGAACAGTGGCACCAAGAACCTTTAAGGGACACATTAAATCTAGCCAAGCAGCCTGGGACATGGAGATGCTTGATTCCTCATTGGCAACCTCTCACTTTGCAACAAGAAGGCAAGTCTTGCTCCTCTGCAACAGAGAATGAAGCCACAAAGGAAAGCAAGCAACTGATGTGGTATGTCAATTTCAGCAGAGCTAGGATCCTGCGCGTGCCAGCCACAGTGCATTTGCTAAGGCTTTGGAATGTCTAGTGCACCTAGGGTAAAATCTATTTTAATCCTCTTGCCCAATCTAGATTCACCTCAGATGCCACAGCACTAAAGCTAGACATTCTCCAGGAGATTGATAACGAACACATCAGGGGGTGATGTCTGCTTCTTCTGTCAACAAAGCACTTAGCAATATTAGTGCTGACGGGCAGAGTGGGAAGTAAGTTGTGCCAGAAGTGCTGGGGCACATTACTTCCTCTTCCTCCCCCACAGAGCAAGGGGAAGCAGGAACAAGATTGCAACCTGCTATCCCTTATTCAGGCTGGATTGTAAAGTCACACTCCCGCCCCCCATAAATAAGTATTCTTAGTCCCAAAGATATTAGAAGCAGCCTCATTTCCATTGGGGGAATATGCATAGGCCAAACACATAGGGTCAGATTCTTAGCAGCTCTAAATCAGTGTAGCTCTATAGAAGTCAAGGGATTTACTTGATTTATTTCAGCTGTAAATCTAGCCCAGTGATCTTTCATTGACACAGCACTTCCTTCCAAGAGAACATGACTAATCTGTAACTTTGAGTGAAAGAAACACAGAAAAAGGTTTCACACAAGACTATTTTTGTCAAAAAAAATCTCCTTTGTACAGAGTGACATTTAAGTCATTGATACTCTCTATAATGAAATGCTCATCCAGTCAAGTTGGCAGAGTTGAGTTTTAAGTTTAAAACAGAATGTTAAATACCATAGTGGAGTTGAGGACTGAAAATGGAGATTGGCTAGCCTCTGGGTATCCTCATTTGCTATCATCTGTAAGGCCCAGGTCTCTAGGCTTTAACAGATCACCTCTTCTGGAACCAGGGAAGCATCTCCATCCAAAATGCTTTGTCCAGCAACAACCACTTGCATTGGGCTGGAAATGAAGTGCAGTTTTAGAAACTCCACCATCCTGTTCAAGACAGACTGGCTCTTATACAGAAATGACCACAATTGCAACTCTCTCCAAGAGGAAACAGGATTTCAACCATACAAGCACTATCTTGCCCCGATACTCAGGAATTATCTACACGGGAGATTCTTCAAGTTATACCAGTAGAAATAAACAGATTTAATTATATCCATATATCCCCCTGCGTGGATGCACTTATTTCAGAACAAAAGTGGCTTTTTTATTAATCTCAATTTAAACCACTTCCAAAATGACAAACTAAATCAGAAAAAGGCCCTCTTATGTGTTATCATAGAATATCAGGGTTAGAAGGGACCTCAGGAGGTCATCTAGCCCGATCCCCTGCTCAAAGCAGGACCAATCCTCACACAGATTTTTACCCCACTTTCCTAAATGGCCCTTTAAGGACTGAACTTGCAACCCTGGGTTTAGCAAGTCAATGCTCAAACCACTGAGCTATCCCTCCCCCCATGAATGTCTATACATGGAATTATACTGGTATTCACAAACAAAAAACTTCATTTAACATTAATTTAATTTCCTCTCATCAATGAGCAAAGCTATGAAAAGTTAGGAAATACAAAGTTAAGGATTAAAAAGGATTACAGTAGAACCTCAGAGTTATGAACATCAGAGCTATCCACACACCTCATTTGGAACCAGAGTATACTATCAGGCAGCAGCAGAGACAACAACACAACAACGAAAAAGCAAATACAGTACAGTACTGTGTTAAACATAAACTACTAAAAAAACCAGGGAAATCAGCATTTTTCTTCTGCATGGTAAAGTTTCAAAAAGCTATATTAAGTCTATGTTCAGTTGTAAACTTTTGAAAGAACAGCCATAACATTTTGTTCAGAGTTAGAAACATTTCATAGTTATGAGCAGCCTCCATTCCCAAGGTGTTTGTAACTCTGAGGTTCTACTGTAAAAGGTTACAAAGTCAAGAACTCTCAAGACAGGAAAAGCCAAAATGAACGCTGCCCATGCAACCTAACTGCATACTCACGAGGGGACCAAATCATCATACAGCCTTTAACAACATGCAGACATGAAGAAGCAGGGGTTCTACTGACAACAGATTCCTTCACTACACAACCCTGATTCATCCCCAGAGCAGATCCATCTTGTAACCTGAAAGAATCAGGGGACCGAATTAAGGCTGTATGGGAACATTAATTCTAATATCAATTTGAAAACGCTTGACTTTGCAACCTTTTAATCCTTAGCTTTGTATTTTCTAATATATTATGGTTTCATTTATGGATGAGAGCAAACTTAACTAATGTTAAATGAAGTTTTTTGTTTGCAAATTTTCTTCATTTTTAACAGTAAGAAATATTTTTCTGTATGTGCTATTTAAATAATAAGATTACTTACATATTTGTTGTCTTCAGTATATACTTTATTACTAGGGTTATCTTTCAGAAGCTCCAGGTTTCACCATACTGTGCCATGTTGCCTGATGTATTGAAAATTATTAAACTATATTCAAAAACCCCTTTTTTTAATGCAACTTCAGTTTTGTTGCAACTTCTACATGACTTTTTTTTTTAAAACTGTGTAATAGAAAACTGAGTAAGGACTCATTTTCTTGACCATTACAATGTTCCAGATGTGGTTTTTACAATGTTAACATAAATTTGTAGCTGAATATTTTCTCTGTTTTATATTTACACATTGTCACAGGGATTTTCTTTTTTTTTTTTAAACCATGACAAGCTTGATATCTGTATGTTATAGCTCTGAAGAAATAAAAGTTATAATTCTCTTGGATGGGCTTTTCGAGTTCCATTGACATTTAACCACTTTGCTACATAAACTTTAGATTCATAAACTACCTCTACTGCCTCAGCAAAATGGAAGTCTGGATTCATATTTGTGAAAAAAAGGCAAAAACAAGCTTTAATTTAAAAAACAGGTTTTCTTCATCTTAAGCAGAAACACTGTCAACCAGTCAAAGTTACAGTAACTTTAGTTTTAAGCAGATCAGCTGTGATTTGTCATTAACATGAGTTACAGCAGGACCTAAAGAAAAGATCCTGCAAAACAGTATTTTACAATGAAATCTTTTGCATATTCATGACTAGGGACACTTCATAGTCTCAAAATTCCATTGTTGAAAAGGGTAATTACATAACTATGAAGTAGAATTGCATAAATACTTACAGGGAGAGAAGCAATATGGCCCCAAGGATATATCACAGGACTAAGAATCAAGACACGTGGATTATATTCCCAGCTCTGCTACTGACTCACTGTGTATCCATAAACAAGTCACCAGGCTTCTGTGCGCCTTGGTTTTCCCAACTTAAGTGTAAAATGGAGATAATGTTGCTCATCTACCTTTGCAAATTGCGTTGACACATTTTTATGAAGGAAAAGAGCTATATAAATAACAAAGATTATTATTACACAAACCACCAAAACTACATTAAAAGAAGGTTGCAAAGTCAATCACTCAAAAGTTAGGAAATGCCCCCTTCTGTGTATGCATCATGATACAGTCTTTAATTGCATGATCACATACTATTTGTCTCAGTCTTTCATCCACCCACTCTCTGGCTCCCAGCACACTCACCTGTTTTGCTTCCTGGCTCCCAGTTCCAGTCTCTTTACCCAGTCAATCCCAATCTACCCTACCCTCCCAATCCTAGTTTCCCTCTTCCCTACCCACTATCAGCCTCCAGTACGAATTTCTGCCCCACCCCCAGGCTCCTTGTCTCAATACATTTCCCCTGCCACCTTCCCCTCACACAGGTCTAGCACTTGTCCCCTCTGCATCTGAATCAAGCAGTTTTCCCCTCCACACTACCTGGGCCCAGTAGGGAAGGCATTGAGAGTACAGGACATATAGGCTCCCTGATCTCAGTTCAGGTGCCCAGACCCAGGATGGCCTACTGCAGCCCAGAACTGCAATTGGAAGTAAAGTCCTGCTCAGCCCTGTGCTGGAGCATGCTCACTGAGGACAGAACCTTTGGGGGAATTTAGCTGCTAAAGTCTAAGTCATGTCTGCTGAGCATGTGCAAACTGCCATTTTCCAAAGGCCTTGGCCTAACTTAAGTGGATTTGCACAGGGATGGCAAAAGGCACATCCCGGACACAGGGGCCACCTCTGTTAAATGTCAAGTCCCTGCTCCAAAGCATGGGGGCGTTAGAGCTTTTCAAAGAAAAGATCACCAGGATTTAACGAGGGTAAAACAACATATCTAGCTTCACTCTTATGTCTGAAATTTAAAAATAATCATAATTCAACCTGAGGCAGACATCCACCATGGAACATTTCAGCCCAAATGGTTAAAGTTTGACAAAGTTATAAGCAACTAAAAACAGGGTCTTGTAATGGGGAGTATCAAGTAACCTTAATAAGTAGCACTACCAGCCCCGCCCACAATACAGTTTCTTTCATCCAAGAATCTCAGAGCAGTTTGCAAATATTTATTGATTAAGCTTCAGAAAGCATCTCTGACTATCACTACAATACACCATTTTTTACCACCATAACATTACTGTCATACTAGTACAACTAAAGTAAAAGAATGGTGAATGAGGCTCCAAAATCTTAGATGTTAAAAAAGTGTTTCCTTATCTGTTTTATTCATAATAGCTTTAAAAAAAAACCTGTGGAAGTTATAAATTGTAAAATGTAAATTAAATTTTTTTTACAACTATATTCCTGACACTTAAATTGGACAATGAAACTGAACTTGTCGTTTTTATTGTTTACAGTCACTCTCACTTTCTGACTCTTTACCGTTATCAGAATACTGTTAGTGTTAAAACATCTAACTTTGCAAGGAAAATATGTTTTCAATTTTATTTTTCAATTATATATCATTAAACCTCACATTCTGGACCTAAAATACTTAACAGCATCCCTTTCATCTTCAATTTCTTTATTGAAAGAATAAGGACGAGTCATGTAAAAGCAAGCTTGCCACTACCACAGATAGGAAAGGAGAAATTCTTCCATATACAGGGACAGGAAGAAAATGAAAACAAACTAAATAAATATACATTTTAAAGTATCAACATACCATACTTATTTCTGGAAATGTGGATCAGAATTTCATCATTTTAATGTCTTGAACAGGACTGACACATTTATATATTTTCATTTTAAATGCAACTTAACAAAAATAATGTAAAATTTTGTCAGTAAATCTATACTGGTACAATTATTGTCTAATTCGTGGCTCTCTCTCACACCACTACAGTCCTTTTAACTATTTAAATTTGTTTTCTACATAGTACATTATAATAATGAAAATACACTGACAAAAACAGTATAGTGATAAAAAAAAATGTTCCTTGAAGTATGGGATCAGCCTCAGATATTAAACTAGAAATTATGCTATATAGAAACAGCAGATAACTCAATACCTTTTATGCCACAAATTGTGGTTTTCACTTTTACAGAAACTTGCACCACATTGACAAAGTATTTGCACCTGATATTCTGCAATCAGAGATCTCCTAGGATAATACACACACACTATATATATATATATATATATATATACACACACACACACACACACACACACACACCATAGGGCTATGGGAAAGGACCAGGGAAAAATTACCCAAACCCGTAAATTACAGATTATGTCCCTAATTCTGCAAATTTAGATCCACCAGTTTAGAGCCCCACTGAAGTCAACTGGACTAACCAGATAGATTCCGTTGCAAAATCCGGGCATAAGGGACTTCCTGGGCTTAACGAGAAAGTAATTAGCAGTTGTCCATAACGCCTAGCTACTACAGTACTTCGAATTTACTTCTACATTAGGAGCAACAGCAATATGAAGGAAAGTATTGGTCCGCTACTTAGTGGCAAAAGAGAGCTAAAATAGGACATCAAGAAGGCTGGAGTTCAATGCCTATTTTGTTTCAGTCTGCACTAAAATGGTTAATGGTGACCAGAGACTTAATATAATTAACATTTACAAAGAGTAAGGAATGCAAACTAAAATAGGGAAAGAACAGGTTAAAGTCTACTTAGATAAGTTAAATGTATTCATGTTGGCAGGGGCTTATGAAATTCATCCTCAGATACTTAAAGCACTGATGCAATCTTAGAACCATTAGCAATTATCTCCCAGAACTCATGGAAGACGGGTGAAGTCCAAGAGGACTGGAGAAGGGCAAACACAGTACCTATCTTTCAAAAGAGAAAGAAGGAGGACCCGTGACATTATAAACCAGGCAGCATAACTTAGATACCTGGAAAGATACTGGAACAAATTATTAAACAAACAATTTGTAACCACCTAAAGGACAATAGGGTTACAAGGAGTAGCCAGCATGGTATTGTCGAGAATAAATTGTACCAAACCAACTAAATTTCCATCTTTGATAGGGTTACTGGCCTAGTGGATGAGAGGAAGCAGTAGACATGATATAGCTTGATTTTAATAAGGCTTTTGACACAATACCACATGACATTCTCATAAACAAACTAGGGAAATATGTTTTAGATGAAATTACTATTAAATGGGTGCATAACTGGTTGAAAGACCGTACTCAGAGTAGTTATCAATAGTTTGCTATCAAACTGGGAGGATGTATTTAGTGAGTCCCACAGGGGTCAGAGTCTTGGATTTGGTTTTCATTAATGACTTGGATAATAGAGTAGAGAACATGCTTATAAAATCCATGGATGACACCGAGCTGGGAGGGGTTGCTATTACTTTGGAGAACAGAATTAGAATTCAAAACAACCTTGACAAATTAAGAGAATTAGTCTGAAATCAGTAAGACGAAATTCAATAAAGACAAGTACAAAGTATTTCACTTTCAAATGCACAGCTACAAAATGGGAATAACTGGCTAGGTGGTAGTACTGTTGAAAAGGATCTAGAGATTATAGAGGATCACAAATTGAATAAAAGTCAACTATGCGATGTGGTTGTGTAACCCACACCTTCTGGGTGTGGTGTTCTGTCCCATATAGTGGCACCAAGACCACTTAAAGAGAGAGTGTTAAATGACTCTACTCTACAACTGTAGCTAACAGGCAGTTGGCTTTTAGTTCACGTGGTAGAGGCTCATGCACTAAGGTCCAGATGTCCCCGGTTCGATCCCACCTGCCGATGACCAGGGTCTGTTGGCGTTACAAATGGGGGCTCATCGGGGATTTCAATTGGGAAGTCTCTGAAGCTCAGGACACACTTCCTCAGCTAGGGGAAAGTATGTAACCCACACACCTCTTGGGTGTGGTGTTCTGTCCCATCTAGTGGCACCAACACCACTTGAGAGGGAGAGAGAGAGAGAGAGAGAGAGAGAGGTGTATTAGCAGGAGTGTCCTATGTAAGACTAGGAAGGAACTGTCCTGCAGTACTTAGTACTGATGAGGCCTCCACTGGAATAGTGTCCAATTCTGAGCACCACACATTAGGAAAATTTTAAACAAATTTGAGAGTCCAGAGACAAGCAACAAAAATGAGAGAAGGTTTAGAAAGATTTTAAAAACTGGGCATGTTTAATCTTGAGAAAAGAAGACTTGAGAGGGGACCTAATAACAGCCTTCAAATATGTTAAAGGCTGTTATAAATTGGATCAATTATTCTCCATGTCCACTGAAGGTAGGACAAGAAGTAATGGGCTTAATCTGCAGCATGAGAGATGTAGATTAGATATTAGGAGAAAACTTTCTAATTATAAGGGTAGTTAAGTTCTGGAATAGGTTTCCAAAGGAGGTTGATAAGAATAGGTTACACAAACATCTGTCAAGGATAGTCTAGGTATACTTTGTCTTGCCTCAGCACAGGGGCTGGACTTAATGACTTCTCAAGGCCCCTTCCAGTTCTATATTTCTATGATTCTTTTGTCCTTTTCTTTCAGATCCCAATGTAGTTTTTGTTGGATAGCTTCATTTTTGGTATTATTTTTGTTGTCTGGTTTTATTTTTTTAATTCATTGTGAGTTGAGTTGACTCTGAAGACTAAGAGATCCATGTATACAGAAATATTTTTATTTTTTTAAACACAGAGCCTATGGCAACAAAGCTTTTGTACCAAGTAAACACATCTCTGCACATCTAGTAAAATTTAAGGTAGGGTTGCATTTCAGATCTCTGTGCCCTTACAATGAGATTGTAATTAATGGAGATCCCAGTTTGCCATTGATACTCAGAATATTTTTCCCCTCTTGTAATGAAAAGGCTCAGAATTGAAAATATCCTAAGATGCCGACTCTTAGTATTAATTATTAATCTGCAAACATTTATTTTTAAAAACATTAATGAGTTATAGGTAAAGAAAAACAACAACAAAGTTTGCAAATCGGCTTTCCCAACCCAACCTCCCCAGTTCATCCAAACTGAACACACTGGGGGAAAAAACAGCTCTAAGCCCAAAACCTTGTGTTAAGTTTCTTCCCAGTATGTTTTAAATTTGGTTGTGTGTGTTTTTTTTAGTAAGTACTTACAGCCTGATCCTACTACTTTTAATTATGCAAGTTAGCCCTTACTCATGTATAAGTAAGGTGGCAAGATCAGGATCTGAATCTTTAGCCTTTGACAAAAGGCTTCTAGGAAGAAAAGCCTGAGAGTAGCAACAAATTAGGCAGCTAGCCCTGCTGAAGGCTAACTAGTAGGAGACATTTGGTCTACATTACAGGAAACCAACAGGGCTCGCAGAATGCAATGTTTAAAGTTTAATTATACTCTTGGGTGAAAAGACGCAAACTGTCAAATGCTGATCTAAATGACCCTTTGTCAATTACATTTATCAGTAATAAATTCTAAGTTCTGGCATGCCTTGCCAATACTCACAGAAACCTTCAATCTTGTCAGCTGTCTTGCTCCAGGCCACCTGCCTGGTTTCCATTATGACTTGGATGGTCCTCCTTTCTGGAGTAAACTTCTTGAGACTGAACACTGTCATAACTGTTCCCAGCTCCAGAGTCCTTTTAATCTGGCTCTTCTCATACTCCGGCAGCACTCCATGGTCTATGCTCTTTCTGGACATTTTTTTAAATCAAATTTCATCAAACCGATACGCTCCTGTTGTGCTGAAAAAGGGGAGGAGAGAAGGGAGCAAAATTTAATATTTAAATAACTTTACTTTGTTTTATTTCCTCCGATTTACCAAAAAAAAAGCGGGGGGGATTAGTGTTGAAAAAAGCTCAGCATGAATCACTGCACTTCAGGTGCAAGCATACAGTCTCACAGCTATCTGGTTAACCTTGACAACAACAATCCTACTAGTCTGTGAGGTTTTCAAAGAGAAATGTGTTCCGTTGGGGGAGAGATCAGTGACCCAGTGCAGCAGGACTCAGAACAATCAGCTGGGTGGAGCAGCCTTAGCTGCTTAGCATTCAATGAAATATGATCTCACATTCTAAACAACAAAACAAGAACTCCACTGTTTCATCAACAATCCAACAATAATGACTATCTAACGTTCCACGGTAGCATAAGGCAAGCTAAGGTCATTCCGGCTCAAATTTATAGCAGTATGTGAACAAATGCTCTCCCCATCCCTTTGGTGTATGCAGGAAAGCTGGGATTGCAAGCATGCAAAGGTAGCGCAAATGCACCTGACCCTTGATTTGCATGCACACACAGTTATAAATGTGGTCTGTCTCTTTCAAATATTATCTGCAGCATTATGCAGGAGGCTTAAAATTATATTTTATACAGTGGGTGATTTGATTCTCCCCAGAAACAACAGAGAAGACATGGGAGAGAAAACAGTATAAGAGGAGACATAAGAGATACACTCGCTATAAGCATAGCTGTGACAAAGAGGAGAAAGCATCTGAAACTAAAGGGAGATACATGTGTACATGAGAGAAGACTGTGCCTATCTTATATCAAAGAAAGCAGCTAAAAAGAATCAAGAAACCAAATAGGTGTGAGGGATTATTTTGTTCAAATTCTAAGTCTAGGTCTACATTAGAAACTTTTGCTGGTATAGGAATGTCAGTTAGAAGTGTGATTTGTTTGCAACATTTCCAGCAAAAGCCCTAGTATAATGCAGTTTACACTGGCTCAGAAATACTTGTCAGTATATCTTATTTTGCTTACCAAACCAGTATAAACTATACCAGCAAAAGAACTTTTTTAACAGTATAAACTGTGTCAACAACAGGAGCATTTGCCAGTATAGCTATACCAGTATATCTAGACTGGCAACATTTTTCTAGTGTAGACTTGGCCTAAAATATTGATCCAAATTGTATTGCAGAGGTCGGCAACCTTTGGCACACGGCTCGCCAGGGTGCACTCTGGCGGGCCGGGCCGGTTTGTTTACCTGCCACATCCGCAGGTTCGGCCAATCGCAGCTCCCACTGGCCGCGGGTCGCTGCTCCAGGCCAATGTGGGCAGCAGAAAGCAGCGTGGGCCAAGGAATGTTCTGGTCACCGCTTCCCACCACCCCCATTGGCCTGGGACGGTGAACTGCAGCCAGTGGGAGCCGCGATCGGCCAAACCTGCGGACGCGGCAAGTAAACAAACTGGCCCGGCCCACCAGGGAGCCGCATGTCAAAGGTTGCCAATCCATGTTGTATTGTAACCACTGGAACCCGTTTCTGTGTTGTCAGTAAACTTTTCCATAAAAAGTGTGCCCTCGGTCCTTTTACACCACATAATAGTGTCTACAGGGTCTTTCTTTTACTAAGGTGCACCTCACTGACACCAAAAGGTGAAAAATAAGCTTTGAATCCTTCAGCAAATAATTCTCTTTTGCGAGGCAATCCAGAAGTATCACTAGAGGGGCCAACGAAGTCTGGATCTGGTAAATTCAAAGATTAAATCACAGGCAGATGTACAGAATTTGGCCTCCTTTGGGTAGTCTCAGCAGATGTTAAATGACGTACCTTCCACCCCATGGCCCAGCTTGCCAACAACCATCAGAACGGTTTTTTTTTTCCATTTTTTTTAATTATTGTTTTACAAGGAGTGAGGGACCACTGACTCTTCACTCTTAGCAATTCTCTTTAATAGAGACACATATAGAGAAGGTAGCATCTCTATTCCAAATCTGAAACCACTACTCGCTTTCTCTCCCTATAAGAATTCTTCCCATTTTAGAATACCACCATATTTATCTTCTATATCAGCTTTTTTCAAGTGTTCTATGTGCAAACTAAACACTTTTAGGGAATGTCGACACTGCAATTAGACACCCGCGGCTGGACCTGCCAGCTGACTTAGATTCACAGGGCTTGGGCTGATGTGCTGTTTAACTGTGGTTTAGATATTCCATGTTGGGCTGCAGCCTGAGGGCTGGTACCCTCCCACCTGCAGATATCTACAATTAATCTGCAATTAAACAGTCCCACAGACTGAGCCCCATGAGCCCAAGTGAGCTGGTACAGGCCAGCCACAGGTTTTTAATTGCAGTGTAGACATACCCTTTCAGCCTGAAAGCCAGGATATTACGATTTCCCTTCCTATCAGGTTTCAGAGTAGCAGCCGTGTTAGTCTGTATCTGCAAAAAGAACAGGAGTACTTGTGGCACCTCAAAGACTATCAAATTTATTTGAGCATAAGCTTTCGTGGGCTACAACCAGGGGTGAGCTAGAGCCGGTTCGCACCGGTTCGCGCGAACCCGTTGTTAAATTTAGAAGCGGTTTTAGAACCGCTTGTTAACTAGCTTCCCTGCGAGGGAAGCTTTGATGGCCTCTGCCTGGGAAGCCTGTAATTCCTCCTCCAGGCCGCCGGGGGGCGCTGCGCTGTGCTGCGAGAGCCATGTGAGCTGCCTCCTGGCCCTGTTGCTGCTCCTGCTCTTTGGACCTCTGGCCCTGGGGCTCCTGCTGCTGCCGGTGAGTCCCCGGCTGCGTCCTGCTGCTCCCAGCCCCTCCCCCCCGTGTGAGTATCTGCGCCCCTCCCCCGCCTTCCCTGCCCCCAGCCACCCCCTGCCCCTCCCCCGCCTTCCCTGCCCGCAGCCAGCCCCTGCCCCTCCTCCGCCTTCCCTGCCCCCAGCCAGCCCCTGCCCCTCCCCAGCCAGCCCCTACCCCCAGCGAGCCCCTGCCCCCCACCCCCTGCCCCCAGCCACCCCCTGCCACCCCCCTGCCCCCAGCCAGCCCCTGCCCCCAGCCAGCCCCAGCCAGCCCCTGCCCCCAGCCAGCCCCAGCCAGCCCCAGCCAGCCCCTGCCCCCAGCCAGCCCCAGCCAGCCCCTGCCCCCTGCCAGCCCCTGCCACCCCCTGCCCCCAGCCACCCCCTGCCACCCCCTGCCCACAGCCAGCCCCAGCCACCCCCTGCCAGCCCCTGCCCCCAGCCAGCCCCTGCCAGCCCCTGCCACCCCCTGCCCACAGCCACCCCCTGCCCACAGCCAGCCCCAGCCAGCCCCTGCCCACAGCCACCCCCTGCCCACAGCCAGCCCCAGCCACCCCCTGCCAGCCCCTGCCCGCAGCCAGCCCCTGCCAGCCCCTGCCCGCAGCCAGCCCCTGCCCGCAGCCAGCCACAGCCACCCCCTGCCCACAGCCGCCCCCTGCCCGCAGCCAGCCCCTGCCCGCAGCCAGCCCCTGCCCACAGCCACCCGCAGCCAGCCCCTTCCCACAGCCACCCCCTGCCCACAGCCACCCGCAGCCAGCCTCTGCCCGCAGCCAGCCTCTGCCCGCAGCCAGCCTCTGCCAGCCACCCCCTGCCTGCAGCCACCCCCTGCCTGCAGCCGCCCGCAGCCACCCCCTGCCCACAGCCACCCGCAGCCCGCCCGTCTGCATCACCTGCCCACAGCCAGCCCGTGTCACTCCCTGCCTCCAGCTAGCCCTGCCCCACGCCCCTATCTGCAGCCAGCCCCACATCCACTGGTGCCCTGCAGTTCCCAGGGCAGTAACCCTGCACACCTGCTTTAATGGGGGGGGGGGGCAGGGAGCAGCTGGGACCCACACATGTACACACCCTAGAGTGACCAGACAGCAAGTGTGAAAAATCGGGACGGGGGTGAGGGGTAATAGGAGCCTATATAAGAAAAAGACCCAAAAATTGAGACTGTCCCTGATCACCACCCACACATGTGAAACGGAGCTCATTTCTAGTTCAGCCCCATCTTTTTAAAAAAGAACTTTTGGTAGAGTTAAAATACATCTGTATTTTCCTGGACATGTCAGGCTTTTCGGTTCTTAATCACCTCCTGGGAAAATATGGACGTATGGTAACCCTATTGGTACAAAAAAGACATGCTGTCGCACATCCCTTAAATCAGAACTTTTTATAGGGAACCCGTTGTTAAATCAGAACTTTTTATAGGGAACCCGTTGTTAAGATTTTGGCAGCTCATCACTGGCTACAACCCACTTCATCGGATGCATGCAGTGGAAAATACAGTAGGAAGAGAGAGAGAGAGAGAGAGAGAGAGAGAGATATACACACACACATACACACACACACACAGAGAACATGAAACAATGGGTGTTGCCATACACACTCTAACGAGAGTGATCAGTTAAGGTGAGCTATTACCAGCATGGGAGAAAAAAAAAAAACTTTTTTGTAGTGGTAATCAAAATGGTCCATTTGCAGCAGTTGACAAGAAGGTGTGAGGAACAGTGAGGAGGGAATAAACATGGGGAAATAGTTTTACTTTGTGTAATGACCCATCCACTCCCAGTCTTTATTCAAGCCTAATTTAATGGTGTCCATTTTGCAAATTAAATTCCAATTCAGCGGTCTCTCGTTGGAGTCTGTTTTTGAAGTTTTTTTGTTGTAATATTACAACTTTTAGGTCTGTAATCGAGTGACCAGGGAGACTGAAGTGTTCTCCGACTGGTTTTTGAATGTTGTAATTCTTGAGGTCACCTTAACTGATCACTCTCGTTAGAGTGTGTATGGTAACACCCATTGTTTCATGTTCTCTGTGTGTATATATAAACACATCTTCCTATCAGAAATCTCTAGAAACCCATTACATCCTGGATATTAAGAGCACAGTGGCTTAGGTAACAATAAGGGAGAATAAGGCTCTTCAACACTTTTAAAGTATGTCTAAAATCTTACCATTCTTTAAATAATTTATCACTAACTCTGAGTCCGGCCTTCTCCCAAGGTGTAAATGCAGCTTATAAACTGCTTGGGGGAAAGCCTGGATTATTTCTAATTGGGGTGAAAAGGGAAAAAGAACTAATTCTTACTCTTGCTCTGTCCTATAAAGGAAGTATTAAATTGACACTCAAGGAGGCCTTTGACGTCTGGGTAGAAAGTTGGCAGGGAAGAACCCTAATTAGTGTTTCTGTCTCTCTGCCACTACACTAAGAGGAGCTGAGAGGGCTGCAGGAAGGATGGTGATTGAAACTTGGGATAATGCAAGAAAAGGCTACATCTGGGGTCAGATCCTCAGTTGGTGTAAACTGTCAAGGCTCCATTGAAGTTAGTAGAGTGATGACAATTTAAACCAGCTGAGGATCTGAACCCATGACTCAGAAGAGGACAAGAAAGACCTCAGGGTAAAATACAAACAAATTGCAATATTGTATTTAATGTCAGTCTTTGCACCTTTAAAGCTTTACGACCATACAGTACTTACATCTCCACATGGTCACGTCATCTCTTATTTATGTGACAAATGGCATGTTTCTGTACATGACAGCCATCAAGCGAGGAGACTGCTAAGACACAGTGCTTAATTTGTAATGAAAGAGGTGCAGGGGCTCGAACAATTAGGTGCCAGGGCTCAAGCAATTTTTTTACATTCATAACTGATGCAGCAAGCCGAGAAGTGCTGGGGCTCTGAACTGCCAAGCCTAGAAGTGCTGGGGCTCAGCCCTGGCACAAATTAAGTACTGCTGAGAGACACAAGAGGCTCAATGCACATGCTGCAACTCTCATAAATATCAAGAGGCTTCCATGTCTCAGTCTCCTGCACATCATTGCAGCCATTAACTAATTACAGTCGCGGGTACACCTCACCCTGGTGCAGAATCCTGCACACAATGGACACTGTGGAGCCTACTCTTTCATCCACAAGCAAAGGAGGAAGTGGTTTTATTTTCTCACAAGAAGCAGTGGCTGTCACCACAGCTTTCTCGACATCCTTCTCAACCAGGGCCAGGAGTAGGAAGGGCTTAAAGCCCCTCAGAGCAGCTTCAACCACCAGCTCCAGAATCTCCTCTGGTTCTCTTCCTCTCTCCTCAATCCACTACCCTTCACCGTGAGCAGTTTCAGTTTCCATTTGGATAACCACTCTGACTCTGCTGCTTCTCGCTTCCCTTCTGTAACCTCCTTCTTTAACCTAACTTTCCCCCCTGCATCACTGTCTCCTAACCTGATCCTTATTAAACACTGTTCTCTTCAGATCTCCCTCCTCCTCTCCCTCACCAACACTTACTTTCTTTTCACCATCTCATCATCCAATGTCCACTCTCCCAACCTTCTCAAAGTTCTCTGCTACAGTCACCCTTCTCTTTCAAATCCCTTCTTAAATAATAATACTTCACTGAATCTTTCCTACTGTACTCTGATGAAGAAAATGATCTCTTACCTGCCCTGTTATCCCATTTTATATTAGATTCTCTGGAGCAGGTACCATGCCTTAGACCATGTTTTGCAAAGCACTACAGAGGTTTGTGGTGTTCTGTATCCATTTATTCATATTAAATTCTTCTATTAACTGTAATGGGAGTTATATATACCAATCCCCAGGGAACGATTACAGATTACCTATCAGAACATTGTGTGGGTAGGATTTAGCTGAAAGTGCAATTGACCCTTTTGTCTCTATAGGACTAATCACATAATTCATTCATGAAATTATAATGGATTTATACCTAGTGATCTACCCATAATCCCTTCTGTTACAATGCCTTCCAATAACAAGAGATAATGGCAATGCATGATGGGGGGGGGAAATCAAAGGAAATCCTTGATCTGACTTTTAAACATGCAATACTGTTCTTGCTCTCTCCTTCCTTCCTCCCCCATCACACCACCCAAAATTAAGAATTGCATTACCATCAATCAGGCCATAATTCAGATCTGTAGCACTGAGTCTTTAAAAAATAATTTTTAGAAGTTAATTTTTGTAATGCTCCACTGAATTATACACAGTCAAGTGCCTGACTACTAAATTAATCTCATTTTCTTGATAATCTAACAAAACAGATGTTTGTCCCCTTTTATAGGGACAAACAGTAGCTGTAAAGCAAAATTTGACAAATTAAAGAATTACATTTATTTCATTTGAGGAATGCTTTGGGGCAGTCTCAACACAGGAAGTTGCCTAGTAAGAATAGTCTTTTGTACACTTTTCAATGTATATGGTACATTGGTTTTAATAAATTGCTGCTCCTACATTTTCTGAGAATTATAAAAGATTATCTTTTCCCTCCTAAAGATGTAAGCATCTTCATTGGTTATTTTATCATTTATTCTACATCTCAAGATACATATCAGTGGTCAGGTTTGTACTGTACTCTGAAATCATCCTAAATTTAATTATATCTACTTCATGGACCAGACATGGAAAAAGATCTGTTGGATGGACTAAAAACCTTAACTTGACCAATGAAGGATTGCTCCCTACAGAATAAAACTTTCCACTACTTTTACTCCATATCATTCATCCTTCAGAGTGACCTACACATTTACTTTAAAGTACTTTAAATGAAGTAAAGTTCATTTAAAGTAACATCACGAGTTTCTCAACTATTAAATTTATTAGACCCCTAAAGGAAGTGATGAAAGCACATGAGATTAGACTGGGCAAAGCACAAGGTGTGTGATGTTTGTAACAAACATGCACTGACCAGTATACATATACTATTTGACCTATCAGAAATTTTTTTATCTATTCATCAAAGTATTTATTTATTATCACAGTATCTGAGCATGCCACAGTCAGTGGACTTTAGCCTCACAATATCTCTGTGAGGAACAGAAATGTTATCCATCTTTTACAGATAGTGAACTGGAGCAGACGGGAAAATAAATGATCAGTGCAAAAGAAGTCTGTGACTGACCTGGGAACTGAACACAGTAACAGTTCTAAACACAAGTCTAGTCCCCAATCCACTAGATTATCCCTTCCTACTCCCACAGTGTGATGTGGGCAGACAACTGAGTTGATGGGGGGGTCTTGCACACATCACATTGCAGGACTGGGAACGCTGAATGTACTGTATAACCTCACTAATTTGCACTAAAGGCTAGAAAAACATTGCAAATAACTAAGAACAACTAGAATGCAAACATATGATATACTACCTTTATTTATTCAGACAACGGTATTGAATTATACTTTGTTATAGTGCATAATAATTTGTTAAGACAACTTCGTTGTATCCCAAGAGCTCTCCACACCTACCTGCTAACAGATCTTTGCTGAGAACTGCACTAAATGCACTAAATGCAAATTATAACAGGTGCAGGTTACTGCAATGCTGCAGCATTTATTATGATAATTATTTCTTGTAGTTGCACCCATGATATGCCAGGTGCTCTCCAGGCATCCTAGGTGAGACAGGAAGGACAGTGTGGCAGCAGCATCTGGAGATCTTTGACCTCAGGCAGGTCACTCACTATGTGGTTGCCCTAAATCCCCCTTTGTAAAAGCAGTTAGTAATACCTCCATTCCCCCTTGGTAAAAGGAATTAATAATACATCCATTCTTTGTCTTTTAGCTATTTAGATCGCAAGCGCTCCTTGGGCAGGGACCGCCTCTAGCTGGGTTTGTACAGCGCCTAGCACAACTCGGCACGGCTGACAGCTTCAGGCCCGCCAGAGGGGAAGGGAGAAGCAGCCCCAAAGGGCCTTTCTATACAAGTGCCCCGCTGCAGCCCCGCTAACCACCCTGCAAGGCCAAGCCCGCACACCCAGACCTTTGCTCCCGCTCCCCGGCTTGTCCGCTGCCCTCCCTGACCCCGAGCGCAGGGAGCTCCGGCTGCACCCGCCCCGCCACGCTCGGGCCGCGCCTGCAGCTGTCAAAGGCTCCCAGCGCTGCAGCGTTTCCTTCCTTCTTTTTGCAGACCGGCCCCGGCCCCAGCCCCGGCCGCTGCAGAGCCCCGCGCCGGCGAGAGCCCCCGGCCGGGGGACAGGAGCCGCCCGGGCGCTGGGCCAACCCGCGGGGGGCGCTGGGCCAACGGCCGCGGGGAGCGCGCCCTCCTCCGGCCCCTCGCCCCCAGCCCCGGCGGCGACGGGCCGGGGCTCACTCGCCCGCCTCCTGCCTCACCTGGGCGCGGGGAGCTGCAGCCCCGCGAGCCTCCCGGCCGGTGCCCTACGCTGGAGGCGGCGGCGGCGGAGCCAAGGGTGCCGGTGCCGGTGCCTCCTCCGCTGGCGCTGCCAGGCCGGTCGGTGGCTGGGACTTGCCGAGACTCCCCGCTTCTGCTTCTGTGGTAGCAACTGGGGGGGTCATGTGACCTGCCCCGGCCACCTACTGGCGGTGCGGGGAGAGGAGCCTCGGCCCCGGGGGAGGCTGAGGCGGGACAGGCGCCTTCTCCCCTCCCCTCGCCCACGGCCCTCGGGGCGGGACCCCCGCGGTGGGGGCCGCCTCCGCTGGGGGGGCAGGATGGAACCCCGCGGTGGGGCCGGGGGAGGCTGGACGGGACCCCCGCGGTGGGGCCGGTTCCCCACGGGGGCGAGGGAGGCTGGACGGGACCCCCGCGGTGGGGCCGGTTCCCCACGGGGGCGGGGGAGGCTGGATGGGACCCCCGCGGTGGGGCCGGCTCCCCACGGGCCGCGGCCTGGCCGGGATCTGGTAGAGGCTTCAGCCTGACCAATGCCAGGAGTTCATGTCCCTCTTCGGGCCTCCAAAAACCAGGGTTTGGAAATCCGGGGGCGGGGAGGGGGGTTAATACGAAGCTCCCCGTCTTTTGCCGCCTGCCAGGGCGCTGGGGTGAGGGTGCGAGAACGGTCATTGTGTTGGAGTAAAAGCTGAGATTCGCACCTCTCCTGGGGGACCCCAGCGGCTGGGGCTTCAGGGATAAGACTAAATATGCTGAGAAGGGGTCGCTGCATACTGATGCAGGAGCCCCCAGTTCACGTGGGGCTCTGCCATTAGCACCGAGGGAAATCCTCATCCCTTGGTCTGCTGCTAGGGGAGGGCAGCGGTTGGGCACATTCTTTTCCATTTCTTGGAGTCAGGGGTAGCTACTGCTTGAGGAAGAAGGAATCTGTGGCAAGGGCCGCTGCCTGACCTGCTCTAACAGCTCTTTGATCTCTGGTTTGAAAAGGATGGTCGAAAGACTGCAACTACCACGTTTTTCCCAGGAACAACATTGGTCCTCAGCACCTGTCCTAGATGGATGAATGACCAATGGAAAAAAGCGTATAAAAATATTGCCTTTAGAGACAAAATTGCTGCAGATAACAGAAGCCTACAGATAGGGCATTATGTCACAGTGCCACACACCATGGGATCAGACATGCTGGCAGAGCCCAAGACATGCTAGTCTAGCCAAGCATGGATACTGACATGGTACCAAAACTACAAGAAACAGGAAGTAATAGGAGCAACATAAGATTTGAAATCACCTGTGGTCCAAGTTTGACACAGATCTATTGAATTAAACTAGAGTAATTGCTATTTATTAGTGGATTACTCATTCTTTCTTAAATAGATATGTTACACAATAAAATGAGTAACAATGTAATAGCACACTGTAAATTGCAGTTTGCTCACCAGAATATTCCAGGTAAACTAATGAAAGTCATAATTCATGAGTGGCTCATTTTGTAATTATCACACTATATCAGTTCCTTTCAATGCATAGATTAATGGGTTAGCAGAAAAACAGGGTGGATAAAAATCAGTGAATTTTTTTTTAATCTTTTTTTTTTACTTAAAATCAAATAAAAAAATCAATTTATTTAATTATAACTTTTTAAAAAATAAATGTTTAAAATGAAATCTGAATTTAATGCAAAATATGTTAGCCCTAAACTTATTATAATTTAGTTATAAATGTAAAATGTTTTGATGAGAAGTTTATGTATCCAAAACATTTAAAGTTTGTTTGTTTAATAAAAATACATTTAATATGCTGTTTTGTGTGTTTGTTTAAATTCCAGTTACCATCCTAATATGGCACACAAAACATGAGCAAAAAGTTAATTATCTAGTAAATAAGCAATACATCATTCACCATTTTCTGACATACTAAAAATGTACAATTAATAAGAATCTGAAAATATTAATCTATATAATTACTTAAATAAATGTAGTTACAATGTACCCTCCCTACATAGCAAAATCTACAATGTAGGCCAGAAGTGGGCAAACTACGGCCCGCGGGCCACATCCAGCCCAAAGGACCGTCCTGCCCGGCTCTTGAGCTCTCGGCTGGGGAGGCTAGCCCCCGGTCCCTCCCGCACTGTGCCCCCTCCCCCCCAGCCTCAGCTCACCACGCCGCCAGTGCTCTGGCCCGCTGCTTCTGGAGGGCCTGTCGGGGAGTGGGGGTGTGGATAGGGTCGGGGCAGTCAGGGGACAGGAAGGGCCGGTGCAACCATTTAGGCGACCGCTAGGATTTGGGGGGGGTGCATTTTCTTCGGCAGCGACCACAGCGGCCAGATCTTCGGCCGCCCCGGTCACCACCGGCATTTAGCCGCAAGCCTGGGAGGCGGGAGAAGTGAAGCAGCCACGGCGTGCTCGGGAAGGAGGGGGGCCAGGGGTGAGCTGCTTCACTTCTCCCGCCTCCCAGGCTTGCGGCGCCAATCAGCTTAGGCACCGCAAGCCTGGGAGGCAGGAGAAGTGAAGCAGCCATGGCGTGCTCGGGGTGCTCGTGCTCATGCACGGAGCAGGGGTGAGCTGGGGAGGGGGGGTGCCTCAGGGCGGAGGGTGGGGGGTGGGGATCTGCCGCAAGGGGGGCGCCTCAGGGCGGAGGCAGGGAGCTGCCGCGGGGGGGGGGGTGCCTCAGGGCAGGGAGGGCGCAAGGTGGAAGTTTCGCCTAGGGCATGAAACATCCTTGCACTGGCCCTGGGGACAGGGAGCAGGGGGGGTTGGATGGGTCGGGAGATCTGAGGGGGGCAGTCAGGGGGCAGATAAGGGGTGGGGGCCAGGCTGTTTGGGGAGGCACAGCCTTCCCTATCCAGCCCTCCATACAGTTTCGCAACCTCGATGTGGCCCTTGGGCCAAAAGTTTGCCCACCCCTGGTGTAGGCAATGAGCAGTTATAAAATTTAGTTATAAAATTAACATATTTTAATGGTCATATCAACTAATGAGAATGCACATTTCCTTAGAAAATAACAAGTACAAATGCAAAAGTTAACTAAAATTGATTATTTAAATTGAGGCTTTCCACTTGGTGATTTAAATCATGATTTCAATTGCTGATTTAAATCAATCCACTCTGAAAAGTCAGTACAAATGGCAAATAAGTGGATTTTTTTTAAAAGGAAAGATCAGTCTCATAAGACTGGGGCCAAGAAACAGAATCAGTAGCTTACTGGTACTAATTTGTCACACATTCATATATATTTATCAAATAAACAACTGGGTGTGTAAACTAAGAAAAGTAGAGAAAACTCTTCCTGAACAAACCAGCTAATATCCTTATCCCTTTGAAATGTGTACCAGAATTTCTAATGACCACAAGTACTCAGGGCCAGAATTGGACATTACATTCAAAAGATATCACCTCCAAAGTCCAGAGCCTGCATGTCCTATGGCTGCAGAATTTGCTAAAGCATCTACCCATTGCCATTCCTTTGATGTAGAATTGTGCTTCAGGGTCTCTACATTTTCATTTAAAAATATTTCTAGCCCTAATGGTTACAAAAGAAACCCTCCAAAACTGAGCTGAGCATAAACCTATACATTGTTGCGTATGACAGTCTATCGCTAGCCTGAAACAATAGCTCTCAGAGGTGTGGGCCATGGATGTTAACTGTGAAACTAAAGATGACTATTAAACTTTCAACATTGTTAACTATCTCACTGATGATGATTTTAGCAGAAGCATTCTGCTAACTGCTTCCCACACCTTTTCAGCTACCAAAACTTTTCCCTTGACAACATCTATGATGCAGTTATGAATTGTCCACACAAAACTGCAGGATATAGAAAACTGAAAATGTGGGGGAGTATTGAATTTAGTATCAATAACACTGGGACTGTGCCAAGGGTATTATTTATTTTCAGTTCTTAATCATTAAACCCCTCTATTTTTAATTTTAAAAGAAACTGCCATTAATTTTTTAGTCAGTTGCTCAACAGTGCAACCGACTCCTGAGACCTTGTTGTAGAAGTTGGGTACAACTTATGGCAGAGTATACAAGGTTTTGCCTAATACTATGCTAAGGCAGTGGTTCACTATTGACTCAGAAGAAAGACTAATACCTACTGGATCACCAACATGTTGCAGATTATCTTGTGATAGCACCTCCACTATACTACACCTATACTTTGTCTTAAAGGAGAAAAGTTAAATAGTCACAGAATATATTAACTATATGGAAGAGGATCAAACCATAGCTGCATACCACTACATTCCCAAGCTTTGCTGGATGTAATTAAGATCTCAGCCATAGGTTTGGTGAGTGTTTTTTCCCATGTAATATTTACTTTTTGCAAACTCTAGGATTTTGCCCTTTACATTTGTGGAGATATTTGTGAGTAAAGAAAGAGGCCCACATCCACAAAGGGACTTTGAGGGTTAATCTACGCTGTGAAAACAAACAAACAAAAAAGCCTCAGCAGTGAGTCTCAGAGCCTGGGGGGGTCTACAGACTTTGACTCATGCTACGGCAGTAAAAATATCTGTAGCTCAAGTTCTGAGATCCATAGTGCGAGCCCCATGAGCCTGATTCTGTAGACCTGGGCTTTGAGATTTGCTGCTGTGGCTTTATTTTTATACCAATCGCCTAGAACTGGAAGGGACCTTGAAAGGTCATTGAGTCCAGTCCCCTGCCTTCACTACAGGACCAATTTTTTGCCCTGATCCCTAAGTGGCCCCTCAAGGATTGAACTCACAATCCTGGGTTTAGCAGGCCAATGTTCAAACCCTCCCTCCTTTTGTAGTATAGCTGTATCCTTCCGTGATCCACAGATCCCAAGTTAAGTGCCTCAGAACTATTTGAATTGAGGGAGATAGGTGCCTTAGAATGGAATTCACAAAAGCCAGCATAGTAGGCAGGGAGCCACCTAAGCTAGCCAGGAAGATGCCAATGAGAGGTGTGTTCTAAGTCTTGCTCCTCTCATGGAGAAAGGCATCTCTCTCTTTTTGCAATCCATAGCCAGGAACATTCCCCCTCCCACCCCTGTTTACAGCAGGGCTGGCTCTAGGCACCAGCCTTCCAAGCATGTGCTTGGGGCTGCACTTTTCAAGGGGCGGCACTCCGGTCCTTTGTGGACATCACTCCATTGGGTTTTTTTTATTATTTTTTGCTTCAGCACTCTGACCCTTTATTTTTTATTTTTTTTTGCTTGGGGTGGCAAAAAACCTGGAGCCGGCCCTGGTTTACAGGAGTCAGGTGACTTAGGCACCAAGTTGTTTCTTGTGAGAATGAGTTAGGCAGGAGTCAGGCAGTTTAGGCTTGGAATTTCTTTAAATCAAGTGTACAAAAACTATCTGCAATTTGCATGTCAAGCACTTTGTAGGGAAAGGCTGCAGTGCAGACCCAATCGGATGAATAACCATCTCAAAAAGGTTTCAGAGTAGCAGCCGTGTTAGTCTGTATCCGCAAAAAGAACAGGAGTATTTGTGGCACCTTAAAGACTAACAAATAAGCAGAGAGCTATAGGGAACTGGGAAAGGTTTTGATCAGCAAAGAAAGCTTGGAGGTTAGAAAATGTGGGAATGAAGTGAGAATTGCTACAAGTCAAGCTGAATTAGCTCTTGCCAAGGAAATTAAAATAAATAAGTTATATAAATAAAAAGAGAATAAGGAAGGATTAGGTTAGGCTGCTATGCACTGTGGATGAGAGGGAGAGTAAAAAGCGTAGATATTGCCCAAAAATTAAATGAATACAATGAGGATGATAATATGAAACATGACCATGAAGGCAGGACGGCTGATGGAAATGAGTGTATAGATATGGAAATTATCACATCTGATATGCAGGGAAATGCAAAGATCTTAATGCACTCAAATCTGGGGGGGCAGATAATTTCCATCCCAGAATATTTAAAGAACAGGCACATGAGATTACTAGTCCTGTAGCAAGAATTTTTAATATGTCTATCTATTCAAAGGTAGTAGCATATGACTGGAGAATAGCTAACATTGTACCTATATTTCAGGAAGGAAAAAAAATGATCTAAGCTATTACAGATCTGTTAGTCTGACCTCTGTACTATACAAAGTTTTAGAACAAATTGTGATGGAAAGAATAATTAAATTCATAGAGGTAAATGGAAAAGGAGATTAATGCAACATTACCAAAGGTAGATCATGCCAGACTAACCTGATTTGCTTCTCTAGGGTTCTGCCTGTCCTTATTCCTGTACCTCTTAACTGAAAATGACATCCTTTTTGGATGTTTGTAGAATTGTTGGTACCAGGATAAGAGAGAGACAAGGTGGGTGATGTAATATATTTTATTTGACCAACTTCTGTTGATGAAAGATACAAACTTTCGAGTTATACTGAGATCTTCTTCAGGTCTGGGAAAGGTACTTCCAGTGTCACAGCTAAATATAAGGTGGACCAGATAGTTTCAGGAGTTCTCAGGACAAATTATTTGGTGGCCTCAAAGTGTGGCCACCAACTCTTGCTGGTGGCTGCTCTCACACTTTTTCCTAAAATATTTAATTAGCTTTAGGAAAAACAAATAAATATGCACATATACATGTCCAAATGATTGTAATTTATTTATTGCTAACTAGTAAGTCTGTTGTGAAAAGTGATATTAACAAACATACTAGTATCACTTTTCACAGCAGACTTACTCAGCCCTGGGGACAAGCCTGAGGACAAATTAAGGCCTCGATGGGCGGGGTTGGGGGAGGCAGCCGGGGCCAGGGATGATGGGGGTGGATAGGGAAAGACAGCAGGGGGCCGGAACCTGAAGCGCCACAGCTAGGGGACAGGGCCTGGGGATGGAGCCTGAAGCCCCAGAGCCACAGCCTGCCTCCCACCACTCCAGGGCTGAAACCTAAAGCCTGAGCCCCACCGCCCTTGGGAAGATGGGGAACTCACCAGCTGCCTGCTTCTCCAGCATTGTGCCCCAGGTGTCTCCAGAAGGGAGCAGGGCTCAACCACTGCTAAGGACCCCAGCGACCAACACCAAGGTAGTGCACCCCAGGAGGTTGTGGCTGCAAGAAAAGCCCCTGGCAGCTGCATTTCAGAAAAGCCGGTTTAGCATAAGTAGTTAACATATATTCCAAGAGACCATTCAGGGTGAAGTCGCCCATTAAAGTTAACATCTCTGCAGTCATAGAACATCCTTTTTAGATGTAAATTTCCCTGTCCCACACAAACCTCATGGATAGTATCACAATGTGCATGGCTCTGTGCTTATTACAGGGCTTAATAATCTAGACTGTATATCTAAATGCTCTGGTAGATTATATCTGGACTTCAAGCATATTGTACAGCTGCAGACATGTCCACATTCTCATACCTTGGATAATTACAGCGCCATCTCACCACAACTTCTGTACAGGTCTGAATTCAGATTCCCTTGAACGTGGTTTTCTTTTAAAGTGCTCTAGTAATTACTTGACTCAGTTCTTACAGATTTACATTTTAATCTTCATAAATCTTTGTAGCCTTATCATAATATTTAAAAGTAAATACTGATTTAAAGTATATTATTCAAGTGTAGTAATGGAGAAGTTAATATGGGAGAGAATGGGTGTTGTGCTTTTTAATAACTGGCTGGGACATTTGTTTGAATCCCAAAATACTAAACTGCTGTTTTTATACCCACCATCTTCTCACCCTCTTACAATTTAAAAACCTTTATGAAATTGGCTTTTTTTGTTCACATGAATGTTTGGGGAATGGCTGTCTTTCATATGGATGCCTCATCCTGAAAGAAATCTTTTCTGAATCCACTCTTCTGGCCTTCAAACAACCCCCCAACCTCTCCAAGCTGATCATCAGAAGGAAGCTCCCCACAGACCAGGACACACGAACTCAAAGTGACACCAGACCCAGCCTGAACAACAGATGCAAAACCTGCAGACATATCACCACTGCTACAATGATCATCATCCCCCGCAGCATACCCATCAAGATCCATGGAACCTACACATCCTATCACAACATGTAATACCTCATGAAGTGCACTAAGTGCCCTAATAACAACGATGTGGATGAGACCAGATCATCACTACACTCTCAAATGAACTCAAACAGGAAAATGATAAAAGATAAAAACATCCTGTCACCTGTGGGTGAACACTTTTCACAAAAAGAACAGGAGTACTTGTGGCACCTTAGAGACTAACAAATTTATTTGGGCATAAGCTTTCATGGGCTAAAACCCACTTAATCGATGCATGCAGTGGAAAATACAGTAGGAAGATATATATATATACACACACACACACAGAGAACATGAAAAAAATGGGTGTTGCCGTACCACCTATAATGAGACTAATCAATTAAGGTGGACTATTATCAGCAGGAGAAAAAAACTTTTGTAGTGATAATCAGGATGGCCCATTTCAAACAGTTGACAAGAAGGTGTGAGTAACAGTAGGGGGAAAATTAGCATGGGGAAATAGTTTTTACTTTGTGCAATGACCCATCCACTCCCAGTCTTTATTCAAGCCTAATTTAATGGTATCCAGTTTACAAATTAATTCCAGTTCTGCAGTTTCTCGTTGGAGTCTGTTTTTGAAGTTTTTTTGTTGAAGAATTGCGACTTAGGTCTGTAATTGAGTGACCAAGGAGGTTGAATGTTTTTGAATGTTCGACTGTTTTTTGAATGTTATAAAATTCTTGATGTCTGATTTGTGTCCATTTATTCTTTTGCGTAGAGACTGTCCAGTTTGGCCAATGTACATGGCAGAGGGGCATTACTACCACTCTGAAACTTTTCACAAAGTGATCACTCTATATCTGACCTATCAGTCCTCGTCCTCAAAGTAAACCTGCACAACACTTTCAAAAGACAAGCACTGGAGCTTAAATTCAAAACTGCTAGACACTAAAAATCATGAACTGAATAGAGACACTGAGTTTATAGTCTATTACAACAATCTATAACCCACTAACAACCCCCAGCCCAGCTGCCTTTTCCCCCCTTCCTTTCCCTCCTATAACTGGAGGGGTGTTAATGGGCCCTTTCACCTTGTATGGTCCTTTGAAATATGTGTTAGCTATTTATACTAAACAATCTGTTACACCTTGTATTTAGCTGTGACACTCGGAGTACCTTTCCCGCTGAAGAAGAGCTCTGTGTAAGCTCAGAAGCTTGTCTCTCGCACCAGCAGAAGTCAGTCCAATAAAAGATATTACCTTGTCTCTCTCATGTTCACACATAGCATTTTTCATCTGTAGACACAGGTGCCACCTTGGCAGGAGCTCAAGCACCCAGGGGAAAAAAAATAAAGGGTGCTCAGCACCCACCAGCCATAGTGTTCCAGCCTGGGGCTGGCTGCCGATCAGCTGTTCAGTGGGCAGGACATACTCAGGGGAGAGGAGGTAGAGAGGAGGGAGCGGCAGACAGGCAGGAGGTCCTCAGGGAAGGGGTGGAGCAGGGGCAGGAAGAGGGCCTCAGGGGAAGGCACAGAGTGCGGGTGGTGCATCAGGGCAGAACGGGAGTAGAGCACCCACTGGGAAAAATAGAAGTCAGCACCTGTGTCTGATGCTCCAAAGAGTAATATGGGCAATGGTGGGAGAACTATTATAGACTGGCTGCTAGAATATTAACCACTGTGTCATCCAACCTTAACTTAGAGCAGAGCTAGACAATACAGTGGCTCAAACACCAGCAGCTACCAGTTCCCTGTCTACAATTGTGCTTTTACTGGTAGTGTCAGCAGTGGGAAATTTTTAGCAAAAATCTAGTAACAATCAGGCCTCAGAGGAACAAGAGAAGAATGAGAAGACTGCAGAAGAGATGTCTATCAAGTTAGGCTCATACAGCTCTAAACCTGTTTGAAAACAGCAGATGACATCAAAAGGGGGAAGGTCTGGACGTTTTTTGAAGAACTGATGTGATTCCCCTCCTTTCTTCCACACTCCCTAGACAAAGCAGCAGAAGTTCCAAATGGAGCTTATCCGAGATCACATGAAAGAACCGTACCCAAGATTTTTCTCATACACCAATGAGACTAAAGCAGAAAAGAGCTTGTAAAGGACAATGTATATTTTTCTTTTCTTTTTTAAGCCAATAAAGCAAAAATCTTTTGTAGGAACAAAAGTGGTGGCAGATTGCCAGCTCTGATAAACCCAGCACCTGACAGTACTTTCAAGTAAAGAAGTGGAGCCTAGATCCACTGTTCAGCAACCCCTGGATTCCTTCATTACTTACCCATTGGCAAGAGCAGTGTGGTAAGCAAATACAGGAGTAGAAATCGCTCCATTACCATCTTTAGCCTCTTGCTCTCACTCATCATCCCTGTGAGCCTCCAGAGGTGTGTGCTGGAAAGGAGAACTTAATGCAAGAGGAATGTGGGGACAAATGGAAGTGAGCAAGGTAATACAGAGAGGGCCAGATTGTGGCATTTAGGCTGGTCTGAGGGCAGTGTGGAGCTAACCTGCCATGGTGGGATCTCAGGAAGGATTGTGCATCACTAGCAGAGGGGTATTCTTGGCTATCCAACACTGGTGATGCACATGACCTACTCTATGCTTTTGTATGGTGTAGTATGCTCTCCTCTACGGGGGAGCTATCTTCAGGGGGTCATAGTGCATTCATAGCCCTGTTCTGTCCTCTCCAAGGGCAATTTGCACCCATGGGGGCACACAGAGTTTGCAGTCTGTGTGCATCCTGGAGCACAGTGACTGTGATTGTCTCTGGCCCTTCTACAGGCTGCACAGTCATGGGAGGGAAAATACCTTGCATTCCCCTGCCACATTCATTGATGCAAAGGTCAGACCTACACCAATTTTTTTCTGTATTATAATCACAATTAAAAAAAAAATCAAACCTTTGAAGTTCACCTTGAGTTTCCCTTTATTAAAACCACTGTGCAGATTGTAAGATCGTTTCAAGAATATTGATGCCTTCCTATGACAATCACTGTATTTACCTCATGATACACAAAAGCACCCTCAATCCGGGCCTTATCTTTTGAATATCCTGTTGTTAAAAAGGACAGAAGAAGAACAGTGCATGCGGGAGGCAGTCAAAACCCAACTATCTTATGTAACAGAACCTTCAGCCACCCATGATGAGCCACTTATCCCCAGTCCTGGAAGGAATTACTGCTCTACTGAGTCACAAAGACAGCTACATTGAGTTTTCTTTTAATCCTGTGCGAAATAATAAGGGCATGGCTACACTTGCAGATGTAGAGCACTTTGAGTTAAACCAGCCTTCGTAGAGTACAGTAGGGAAAGCGCTGCAATCTGTCCACACTGACAGCTTCAAGAGCACTAGTGTGGCCACATCTGCGGCACTTGCAGCAGCATTGGGACTGGTGCATTATGGGCAGCTATCCCAGCATGCAAATGACTGCAACATGCTTTTAAAATAGGAGGGATGGGGTGGAGTGTGACAGGGCGTGTGTTGTGTGTATATGGGGGAGAGGGAGTGGGTTTTGGGGGGGCTGAGAGCATGTCAGCATGCTGTCTTGTAAGTTCAGTCAGCAGCAGACCTTCCCCTCCCCCCCGCCTCTCTCTCTCACACACAGCATTCCATAGTAACAGCTTGCATGCCGGCTGTCAGAAATGGAGCTTTGAAAGGGCATTTCCGCATTCCTACGGGAGTTCAAAACAATAACAAGAGTGGCCACGTGATTTAAGGGGATTATGGGATGTTTCCGGAGGCCAATCAGAGCACAGTAACACAACACCTCGTTCACACTGACACCCGGGTATTGTAGCCAAGATGCAACAAACGTTATTCCTCTCGCCGAGGTGGAGTACCAGCAGCGCTGTAGCCGCAAAGTCAGAGCGCAGTACGTGCGTTGCCAGTGTGAAGGGGGAGTGAGCTAGTGTGCCCAGGGCTCTTTTATTGCGCTGAAACTCAAAAGTGTAGCCACGTCCTAAGTGACATACTGAGGAGATACTGTAGACATTTAGGTAGACAGACAGTCTCTTATACTCTCCATTTCCAGCGAGGTAGAAGCAGATGTTAAAGCCTCTTATGCACATAGGATCTCAAATCAAGATCTGAATCGACCAGTGCCTTTGCGTTGAGGGGAATATAAATAAAACATTCAAACACTTTCACTTTTGGCGACTCTTCACATGCTTAAAACTCCTTTACCAAAAATGGAATTTGTAATAGCTGATGTTCAGAGAGGAAAAGAGGAAGTGATAAGAAAGAGAATGCACCATCAATCCTGAAGCATGACACTTCCAGGTAGCAATAATCCCTCTCGTAGCATCATTAAGGATTGGACCATGGTTCTTTCATTTACAGTGATGCCAACCCCATGCATTCAAAAATCATGAGTCAGGCCCCAAAAAACCACGAGATTGGCTTAAAAATCATGAGATTTTAAAAAATATATTTGGGGTTCTGTGTCTTTACCTCCTGGTTTCTTTGCTTCCCATTTCCAAGCTTTTCTCTGCACCCCAGAGGGCTAGAAACATACTTTTTGAAAATTCAGATTCTCATGGATTCTGTTGATTCCAGCAGTTGGGGCTTTAAGAAAAACACCAAATATCACAAGATTCAGGATAAATTTGTGAGCATTAGCAATGCTCATTGTTATCCCAATATATGTAAAGTACCCATCACTGTACTATCTGGACACGCCTTATATGGCTTGTAAGGGGTCTCTGACATTTCCATACAAGGATAGAAAAAGCACCACATTCCGCTACAACTGTAACTGCAAAGTAGAGCTGGGTAAAATTTGTCATCGATAAGAAATTTCAACTGAAGAATGGCTTTTCATCAAAAACAAAAATTTTAGTGGAATGCTTTCATTTTCAATAGAATTTTCCAGGTTAAAACCTTTTATCCCCCCCTCAAATCAACAACCGGACATTTACTCTGAAAAAAGTTTTTTAAAAAACCCAAAACACAAAAAAAAATTGGGTTTGGGGTTATTTTTGTTTGGGGTTTTTTTTTAAATGAAAACACAAAACCAAGAAAATTTAAAAATGGAATTTAAAAAAAAATCTGTGGAAAATAGATGGTATTGTTCTATAGTTCTGCTATAAAGATAGAGAGGGCCTGATCCTGTGAGGTGCTAATCACCCTTAGCTCCCACTGATTGCACTCAGCACCTTTCAGGATCAGACTCTATGCCCAGCTAGTATTGCTTAGTGCCTGAGAGCTGCTGAGTATCCTGAATACCCATCGACTTCAGTGAGTATTGCAGGTGTTCAGCACCTCTCAGGATCTGGTCTCTCCAGACAAAGCCCAAAGCAAGATGCCTTGCAACGCTTGCTCTGTGTGGCTAAGTTTATGCTTAGATGGATTTCCTGCAGGGAAATAAGAATCAGCTCAAACCTTTTTCTGAATCTCAAACTAATCCCAAATCCTTATGGAGGTTTGAAAATTTTACAGACAAGAAATTGCTATTAAATTTTCAGGCACTTCTTGATTCTGGGCAGGAGCAGCAGGACCAATACCACATGAAAAACGATTGGTGAGATAGTCCCACCCCGACCCAAACCAGAAAGAATCAGACTTCCCAGCACAGGATCCTTTTATGAGACCTCCAGAACCATCTCTTGATTGCACACCTGTCGATCAGCTTTGTCTGCACAGCTGAACATTTGGGGTGCTTATCTCAACCAAACTGAACTACAGACTTTTGAGTTTCACTCATCTCCAGTAACAATTAGGCTCCCTTACCCATGTGGGAGGTTTCCTTATTCCCATTCTAACCCCACCAGGCACCTGCCCTGGTAAGAGAAGCCAGAAAGGGTGCTCTGACTGTAGAGGCATTCTGAGATTTGACAATATAACTAGATTATGTCCAAAGGGAAAGTATTCTCTTTAACATCTTGATTGCTGATACAGTCAAGGAACACAGGGTGAATTAAAATTTAATGGTCCCAGATCAATCCAGGTATAATTCCATTCCCATCCTGTAGTTGTCCAACCAAACTATCTCACCCTTACACAGATTTTTCTGCCCGTACCCCCATGCCTGATCACGGTGCGGGCATCTCAGTAACTTCATCCCATGGCCTCCTGATTGCCAGCCATTCTGCAGAGAGCTGAGGCAGATGGACCCACAGTGAGCATATATTCCCACCCCAACTGTAGGGGCGACTCTTGGAGGCCGGGGCTCCCTGGTCCCAAATTCAGAGGCCACTTCTGACCTCAGGGACTGGATCCTGGTGCTCCACAAATCTTACCTTGATCTGCCACTGGGAACAAAAACCCCAAACCACATGTTCAAAATGGAGGAAAAGCATGGATTCAGTTCTCCCTGCCATCCCTCTTTCTTACTTCTCCTCCCAGGATATGTCCTCTCTTTTAATTATTAAAATAAAAGTCTAGAACGTGGAAGAAACTGAATGTTTACAGTGTGAGGTATGGGCTTTGCCACTGGGTGTGCTGGGAGACTTTGAGGGTAGCAATTTCACATTGCAGAAGGTAGGAGAAGGGGCTGCTCCTATCCAATGAAGATGAGTTAAAAAGCTCTTCAAAGACAGGTGGAGCAGCAGAAGAGGTGCTGTGAACAAAGGGGCCAGATTCATACATGTTTTATCAATTCAGGCATGCACCTGACTGAGAAACTTGCAGTGTGAAGTCTACTGATCTAAGGCTATTTAAAAGCTGACCTTCACTCCACCTCTTCCAGGTTTTGAGAGATGGTATATAAGGTACACAGGGGGGAGGGATAGCTCAGTGGTTTGAGCATTGGCCTGCTAAACCCAGGGTTGTGAATTCAATCCTTGAGAGGGACATTTAGGGATCTGGGGCAAAAATTGGTCCTGCTAGTGAAGGCAGGGGGCTGGACTTGATGACCTTTCAAGGTCCCTTCCAGTTCTAGGAGATTGGTATATCTCAAATTATTACCTTTATTACATGCCTTTTATGTCACCATATACAGTATATTAAACTACATTAATTGCACACTTCTCCAGAGAAGCCACTGGGCTAAATTATTCTCCCAGCATTATCTGGGTATGAGTGTAAAGCCTTTGTTCAGCAAAGCACTTAAGCCAGTGGTGGGCAACCTCCGGCCCGCGGGCAGCACGCAGCCTGTCAGGGTAATCCACTGGTGGGCCGCGAGACAGTTTATATTGACTGTCCACAGGCACAGCATGTCTATGCGGCCAGTGCCGCTTCCCTCAACTTCCATTGGCTGGGAACGGCAAACCGCAGCCATTGGGAGCTGCAGGCAGCCGTGCCTGGGGACGGTCAATGGAAACAAACTGTCTCATGGCCCACCAACAGATTACCCTGATGGGCCACAGGTTGCACACCACTGACTTAAGCCCATGCTTGACTTCAATGGGCATTGACTTCAGTGCTTAAAGTTTAACATGTGCTTAAGTGCATTGCTGAATTGGGGCCTTTGAGAAGGAAATCAGAAGACATGGACAACCCGCTGACATTCTGTAAACCAAGTGTAAGAACAGTGCATTATTTTGAATATTTGATTTCTACAAGCATGACGTACCATACAACGTCATAAAGCATATAATCTTCTATACAATAGAAATCCAGTCACAAAATAACTACGGAGTCAAGACATACCAGCACAGCTAGCCAGCAGTAGAGAGTGTGGGCAAGGGAGACTAAAAGCGGTTTCAGCTGAGGTGTAAACCAGTTGAAGAGTACAGCCAGTGAGGCAGCAGAATACAGGAAGGAACTGGAGAGAGAAGGAGGTTATACAGGCCAGATTCGGTGAAGTGACAGAGGATGCGTGCTAGAGAAGTGGGAGAAACAGAGACAGGAGCAGTGAGAGGTGAGGTAAACAGCAACAAGGCCTTAGAGGGTTTTAAATAAAAGCAGGACAATTTTGACCAGGATCCTGAAATAAATGGAAACATAGGAACTGTAGTAGATTACAGCCAGGCTCCATCTATTTTGTAACTGACAGCAGGTGGTACCAGATGCTTCAGAGGATGGTGCAAGAAACCCTGTAATGGACTTGCCTGCCCAGGGAGAATTTTCCTCCTAACCCTCATTAGTTAGAGATTAATCTATGTCCTGAAGCATGAGGATTTGTTTTCTTTATAAATGTTTTATCCGGTCTAATGTAGCTGTAGATGTTCTCATTCAAATAAATGTGTAATCCTACTGAGCTCTTGGCTTCATTGATATCTTGTGGCAATGAGTTCCACAGTCTGTGTTAAAATAACATTTTATGAGTAATAAATGCATTGTTTTTCAATGTTATTGGATGTCCTTGTACTATGAGAAAATAGGGGCACCTAATTTAACGTCTCTAAACCTTTCATTATTTTATATACCTTTTGTTCTCTTCCCTAAACTAAACTGTCCTCATTTCCTCTTGCATAAATAGCTCTATGCCAAGGGGAATTAGTGGCGTTGTCTGAGGGGGACATTGATTCAAACACACTTTTTTGTACGCGTGAGAAGACAGGAAGCAACGTTCTGCACATGCCATAGTCTAGGCGTGGGGGGCAGGGAGGAATTTATGGAGACCCTGGAGCAGGCAGTTGCAGTCATTCAGCTGAGAGGCATAAATGAGGATTTCAGCATAGAGGAGGCAATGGGTAGCACTGCTGGGTTAACGACTGTTTCATTTACATATATAGAAGACATGGGAGGAGGAGGATGGTTGAAGGGAAGGATGTTGCCAAAGGTATGGATGGTAGGGCTGAGTTATGGAGGGGGTGGGGGGAATGGAATTGTCTGTGGAAAGTACTTCTGTGTATGCAGTTAACCAGGGTGATAGCGGTTTCAGTTCTGAAAGTGCTCTATCCCCATGGCATCCAGATTACAAGAAGAAAGCCTGTCACTGACTAGCATATACACCCAGCATAAAAAAATCCTAATGACCTCTCCTTCTCCTGGTCCAGTAACAAATACATACGGAAAGCAGAAGAAAAGTGTTTCCACCCTCCTCCAAAAGGAGGCCACGGGTAGACTATGTATGTTAGGGAGGAGACTGTTTCGAAGTAGCGGGCACCCATCAAAGAAGGCCGTGGTTGGAGGGGGGAGGGAGGCATCTGCCAATTGTACTTCTGTGTGCTGCAACGGCAGATTGAGGGCCTGGTTTTGATCTTCGTTTAAGTTCTCTACTTCACATTGTTAAACACAGCCTCACTATCCCCAGGAGACAAAGTCAGTGGGAAACCAGGTGTTGCCAGATCACCCTTGATTGTTATTCTTGCTTTTTTCACAGAGAGGAAATAATGTGTGTGCACCAGCAGGTGGTTTACACTGGGTCAGCCAGGAAATCTGTGGCTGGTTATTTTTTAATAAAGATATATTTTTATTTCAGGCTCCAGGAAAGATCTGCCTTTTCTCTCAGATAAAAAATGTACATGGGTAAATTTTTTGAGATAAAAGCTACAGGGTGGCGCTTGCTGTGAAAGGAGATCACATTTTAAGTTGAAGAACATGTCCATAAATGGAACATTGAAGCTAAGAAACTATGAATTTTGTGTCTGTTATTAGTTGTGTTACAGTAGCAACTAGAACCCCCAGCTAAGACCAGGGCTCCATTGTCCACATCGGAGGAAACATGACAGACAAAATAGGTGCTACAGTAACACAAATATATACTAAATAAAATAAATAATTAATAAATAATAATGTGATGGGTGCAAGGAAATATTATTAGCTTCATTCTACAGATGGGGAACTGAGACACCGAGAGATTCAACGATTTACCCATATTCACACATGCTGTAGCAGGGCCAGAAATTAAACCAAATACTTCTGAGTTCCACTCCAGTGCCTTAATCATAAGTCCATGCTTCCTTTCTGCAGATCAGTGATGAGTGCAGAACAAGAGTGGATTATTGTGGCTGTGTTTCTCTGTTTTAAAATGTTTGAAAAGGCTGTTGAGGGGAAAGTGGGCAGAAATGAGGGAAGAGGAGAATGCTGTCATTTATTGGCTTTACAAGGGAAGTATTTTTCAATGGCTTGTGAGTTGGTCACAGTTCATTTCTGTGGAGAAGGTATTCACATAATCAAAAAGCCCTGAGCAATCATCAGTGGATCTGGCATTAACTGGCAACCTCTTTGGCCATCTCAGCAAGATGACCAAGAAGTAAAGGGGCATTGGAGGCTGAATTCTCCTCTCAATCAGCTGAGGTGATCCCTCCAGGTCAGGGTTGAGGAATACAGGCAAGGCAATGTGGGAAAGCCTGAGCTGCTGGTTCCTGGTGATATCATTTTCAGGCACAAGGAACTCCACAGTGGGCCCTCTGCAGATAACCAGAGGATTTTCATATCCTAAGGTATCAGTCCAGTCCCTTTCACAGGCACTATATTCACTACAGCTGAACATTCCTTCAAACTAAAAAATACATTTCAATTTGACCATGTGTGCAAACCTTTCATGTGCATTTTCCACAGACATCAGATTAATTGGTGATCTTCACTAGCCTGGATAGTCTTGTAAAGCTAAACACAGAATGCTTAGCTTATCACCAACGGTCCAACGGAGATATTTGAATGGCACATTTAGTTGGCATCTCTGACATTTGAATTGCACACTACATTGGTTAGTTACATCCATCTTCTAATCAGAGAGCAGAAGCAATGCTACTACGTGACTTACGTAGTTAACCAAAACAGTGTGAGTTTTGAAGTTTGAATATCAAATATTCACATGGGACTGTTGATGAACTATTCAGTGTGGGGGAGAGGGATGATATTTTGCTAAGAAATTTATGAACGACTTTGACTAACAAATTCAATTTGAGATTTCATAATCTGATTGCAAAGAAAAAGACGTGAAACTGGATGAATAAATTATTTGTCACCAATAATTCACTCAGACCAAATATTTGTGCTAAAAGGTTAAGAATGGAGCAGCTCCAGAAATGATTCCTACTCCTCTGCCCTCCATAAAAAAAATTAAACAAAAAGGAAAAAACCCATCAATTTTGATAAAAAAATTTCATCAAAAATGTCCAAGTTTCCACCAGTATTATCAGATTTAAAAAAATAAAATGTTAACAAAAACAGGATTTTTTTTCACTGAAGTTGACCATTTCCTCAAAAAGCATTTACCACCAGCAAACAGTGTTGATGGAAAAGTTCTGATTATCTGAGGTTAAGAGAGATAGACAAAGTTGTATTTGATCCTTGTTGTGTGTGGGTCTGTCACCTTGTTTTAGCTCACCTGCCTTGGAGGATACATGTAGGTAATGAACCCGTCTATAAGCAGGTTCCAGTTGGACATCCCTAAAGTGAAGGAGGAAAAAGAATCACTCTGGACAGGTTTCAGCTTGGAATAGACAAGAGAAGAAGGGTTCATATTTTCTTGCATGAACTGATGGGGTTTATCACAGGAGAAGGAGACCACTATGTCTCTGCTGTTGATTTTACAGGAAACGCTTTGTTAACAAATTGAAACGACACTTTTAGTAGCTGATTTGAACTGTTAAAAAAAAAATCCCAAACAAAAGCCTCTGTTTCTGCAGGCTATGCTGACATGGACTCTTGAAGACTTAAAAACAAACTGTGGTTTCATACCACCGGCTTGCATTTTGAACACGAGCTGATGTGCAGCTGAGGTATGACCACTGCTGAGCCATTAAAGTTTGTAGGGGGATGGAAGCGGCTCATTGCTTTTTCAGTAATTGCTGCTTCTTAGCTGAGCTGGGCAGTTGTTAAATTTAGGCTGAATTCTTCCTAAATGTCATTCTGAAGTCAATGGGAGCCCTGGATGCTCAGCACTCCTGGAAATCAGTGGACTGCTTTTTGTTCTAATCTGGCCTTAGCTTTTTGTTCATTGAGGACAATGGAGCTATTCTACCAGGGCTTCTGAAGTTGAAGCTATTCTACCAGGGCCAGCTGGACCCTCCTCTTTAAGGGGCATTCCACTACCCAGGAGCAACCACAGAAGCCGAACATAGCATCTGGTTGTATTATCTTGCTGTCTTGATGACTACAGAGCCAATATGGGGATAGCATGTGTTTTTCCCCATTCCTGGTCTGCCGATTACTTCCCCATCCCCAGCCTGGGATTTTTACCACACTGGATCCCCAGAACCCCAGAGAGTCCTCTGAGGAGAAAGGACTGACAGAGAGATGGCAAAGCCCCTTTTCTATGTGGGAGGTAGAGATCTGGATGTGAATTTTGGGGACCAGTTGGGCCAAGAAAGATTATGGGACATTTTGAATGACTTCATTTGAAGTTTACAACTACGTAGTATTGGGTGGGTGGATGAACAACATTTTACATATGATGAGGCAGTATGACCTAGTAGATAGAGCATTGGACCTGGGACTCAGGAGACCTGGATTCTGTTCCCAGGTAGTCTGCTAGGTGTCCTGGGGCAAGTCACTTCACCACTCTGTGCCTCAGTTTCCCCATCTACACAATGGGGACAATGATACTTAGCTCCTTTGAGTTTCTACTCAAAAGCACTACATAAATGTTCAGTATTCATTATTACATAGAGCAATGAAGTCCAGACTTAAAAAATTACTTAGAAAACAAATGTGTGTGAGCCCAGCACTCATAAAACAATTTGCAACTCTGGTGACAATATGCCACTCCATCCCTATGAATATTTCTCATATCTCATTCAGTGAAACTAGAAATCATATCACAGCAAGAGCAAATACTGACCAATCTGGTTGTAGTAACTTTAACATTTTACTTACTGGTATCCTAAATGCAACAGACTGTGGAATAAAAGCAAGTCCATATTATAGAACTGGATGTTTGAAATGAGCATGATGAACTGAGCTTAAAAATAATCTTGATCCTGTCATGTACCTAAACATAAGAGAATGGACCAGACTAGGAAAAAATACTTGGTAAGCACCACTACTAAGAATGTAACACAAAAGGAGATAGCCAAAGTCACATTCCTATTCATATATACAATAGTCCCTGTTTGTTTTATATATAAAATCCACTAATGTTGCCTTACCACAAGCATTATGCTTCATATACTGTCAGCCCTCAGAGCTACAGCAGAACTTGCTTTAGCTTTGACTCCATTCCTGCTGGCTTAACTTTTCAATTATGATTCCTGATACCATCTTTTATTAACCACAACCAGGGCCATCCCTAGCTATTCTGGGGCCCTACGCAGCCCCCCCACGGGGGAGGGGGCAGGCCTCTGCAGGGGGGCAGGACTGGCTTGCGGGGCAAGGGGGAACCGCCCCCCTGCACTCCCCAGTGGTGTGGCTGGGACCAGGTCACTGCACTTCCTGCCACCCTAGCCCTGCTGCAGTCCTCAGGGGAGTGGGAGCAGGGCTAGGGCGGAACAAGGGCGGGAAGAGGTGTGGGCTTTGGGGAAGGAGTGGAGTGGGGGCGGAGCAGGGTGGGAAGAGGCGGGGCTGGGGCAGAGCAGGGCCGGGGTGATGGGGAAGACATGGGGCAGGGGCTGGAGCAGCACGCCGCTAAACAGGGCACCAGGAAATTTGGGCATCAAACATTACCCATTTTGCGTGTGGGTAGGGACAGCCCTGACCACAACACTTGGGAGAAGGCAACCCCCTTCTGCTTTGTGCTGAAGTGGTGTTTGCCTTGTTATACTGACATGAGATCATATTAAATGAGAAAGGAGGTTTTTGAGTTAAAGGAAAGGAAGACTGGCAGAGAAATCACTGGAAAATGTTAGCGCACGACGTGATCTGCTTCATTTGCTGAGCCAGTAGGACTAAAACATGCACAGTAAATTTCATACTGGTGGCATCTTGACAGCTCTGGAGGCCAAAGTCCTTTGTTTATTCACAAGGAGAAGCACTAGCAGGCAACGCAGGCTCCCTCACACCACCCTGTCAATACGTCTATACCCTAACATGGATGGACTAACTCAACTGAGGGAGGGGCTAATTAAATCAGGAAGGCCAAATCACACTCAGAGTTGCAGCTAGCAAGAGATGTTAAGAGTAACAAGAAGGGTTTCTTCAGGTATGTTAGCAACAAAAAGAAAGTCGAGGAAAGTGTGGGCCCCTTACTGAATGAGGGAGGCAACCTAGTGACAGAGGATGTGGAAAAAGCTAATGTACTCAATTTTTTTTTTGCCTCTGTCTTCACGAACAAGGTCAGCTCCCAGACTGCTGCACAGGAGGTGACCAGCCCTTTGTGGAGAAAGAAGTGGTTCGGGACTATTTAGAAAAACTGGACGAGCACAAGTCCATGGGTCCAGATGCACTATATCCGAGGGTGCTAAAGGAGTTGGCGGATGTGATTGCATTGGCCATTATCTTTGAAAAGTCATGGCGATTGGGGGAGGTCCCGGATGACTGGAAAAAGGCTAATGTAGTTCCCATCTTTAAAAACGGGAAGAAGGAGGATCGGGGAACTACAGGCCAATCAGCTTCACCTCAGTCCCAGGAAAAATCATGGAGCAGGTCCTCAAGAAATCACTTCTGAAGCACTTAGAGGAGAGGAAAGTGATCAGGAACAGTCAGCATGGATTCACCAAGGGCAAGTCATGCCTGACTAACCTAATTGCCTTCTATGAGGAGATAACTGGGTCTGTGGATGAGGGGAAAGCAGTGGATGTGTTATTCCATGACTTTAGCAAAGCTTTTGATATGGTCTCCCACAGTATTCTTGAAGGCAAGTTAAAGAAGTATGGGCTGATGAATGGACTATAAGGTGGATAGAAAGCTGGCTAGATCGTCAGGCTCAACGGGTAGTGATCAATGGCTCCTTGTCTAGCTGGGAGCCGGTTTCAAGCAGAGTGCCCCAAGGGTCGGTCCTGGGGCCAGTTTTGTTCAGTATCTTCATTAATGATCTGGAGGATGGTGTGGACTGCACTCTCAGCAAGTTTGCAGATGACACTAAACTGGGAGAAGTGGTAGATACGCTGGAGAGTAGGGATAGGATACAGAGGGACCTAGACAAATTAGAGGATTGGGCCAAAAGAAACCTGATGGGGTCAACAAGGACAAGTGCAGAGTCCTGCACTTAGGACAGAAGAATCCCATGCACTGCTACAGACTAGGGACCAAATGGCTAGGAAGCAGTTCTGCAGAAAAGGACCTAGGGGTTACAGTGGACGAGAAGCTGGATATGAGTCAACAGTGTGCCCTTGTTGCCAAGAAGGCTAACGGCATTTTGGGCTGTGTAAGTAGGGGCATTGCCAGCAGATCAAGGGATGTGATCATTCCCTTCTATTCGACATTGGTGAGGCCTCATCTGGAATACTGTGTCCAGTTTTGGGCCCCACACTACAAGAAGGATGTGGAAAAATTGGAAAGAGTCCAGCGGAGGCAACAAAAATGATTAGGGGGCTGGAGCACATGACTTATGAGGAGAGGCTGAGGGAACTGGGATTGTTTAGTCTGCAGAAGAGAAGAATGAGGGGGGATTTAATAGCTGCTTTCAACTACCTGAAAGGGGGTTCCAAAGAGGATGGATCTAGACTGTTCTCAGTGGTACCTGATGACAGAACAAGGAGTAATGGTCTCAAGTTGCAGCGGGGGAGGTTTAGGTTGGATATTAGGAAAAACTTTTTCACTCGGAGGGTGGTGAAGCACTGGAATGGGTTACCTGGGGAGGTGGTGGAATCTCCTTCCTTAGAGGTTTTTAAGGTCAGGCTTGACAAAGCCCTGGCTGGGATGAGTTAGTTGGGAATTGGTCCTGCTTTGAGTAGGGGGTTAGACTAGATACCTCCTGAGGCCCCTTCCAACCCTGATATTCTATGATTCTATGGGCCTGATCCAAATCCCACTAAAGTCTATTGGAGGCCATTCATTCCTCGGTTGCCCTGCAGCACTGCCTGCTATTCAGTGTTTACTCATATGTGAGTTAGAACATTTACCCACTAGGAGCTGGACTGAGGCCAGCAACTCACTTTGCACAGGCTACGAACAGCCTTTTACCCACCTTGATTTAAACCAATGATCTGAAGGTGAAAGGCCTCTTACCTCTTTAGCCTGATCCACCCAGTCCCTGGCTAGAGGAATTCTGAGTATCAAAATAGCTCATATGCTTTATAGTTTGCAAACACTTTGACACTTGTTTTTTGCCTTACTTATACAACACATGAGCACGAGCCCTGCCCTTTCTTCTATTGCTCACTCTGTTGCTCTCCCTTTTAATTATAAATTGTTAATGACTCAGAGCTGAAATACAAGAGCTTCACGCTGTTGGAATCTGTGACATATGCTACTTATTTCAGAAAGTAATGAAGAAGGCATACCACTTTCATTCTGTGGGGGGGAAAAGGGGGCGGAAATTACTCAGGTTCTCTGATTAATATCAGTGAGGATTTCAGGCCAAGGAGAAAGGAACAATGAATGCTCCATCAGCAAGTGACCTTGTTTCCATAATAGGCATTGTGTGCTCTTTATCTTGATTAAGCTACACAACCGGGGTACTGAACGAGGGTTAAGAATTCAGATCATGAGAATAATCTCTTCTCTCCTGTGCCGCTGATCTATATCTCTGCTGCGGCTAATCATCTCCTTTTATCTACCTCTTCTTCTGCGATATCAGGATACCACACTCCGCCTGCATCCTGCTTTCTGCCCAGGCTTCCTTTTTCAGGAGCATTGCCACATCTGAAGAATCATAGCAGCTATCGGCTGGGTTGCTTGGGCCCTTTGTTGTTGTCACTCACGAATTCAGCTTTTAAATTATCTCGCTTCCAAAAGAGAAATAACAACACGGCACAAAAATGGGACTGGAGCAGAGAAAAATAAATCTACTGTGCCATAAGATATATGCATCCAAACCGCCTAAGATATATGAAATAATATGTACTCCAGCACTGGCAACCATAATACCTTAATGCAAAACAAAAAGTCTCCCTTTCTTTCTCTGCCTTGGTTAACCATCCATATATGATATAGATAATATTTCATGATATAAAAATGTATTCCTTCAGAAGGATTCCAAACTGCTTTTCAAAGTGCATCTATTCTTTACAAATTCCTCTTGGGTACAAAGCAGCATGTTCAGCAAGGCTATCCAGAGTAGAAAGTAAAGAAAGCCTTCTCCAAAGAAGTGGGGATTTTAGGTAGGCAAGAATCTATGCAATTGCCCAGCAATTATGTTAATGTAAAATCTAAACAATTAATGCACACACCAAGCCATCCTCCTGTTGGGAAACTCCACACGCTCTTGCCTGTCACACCCAAGCATTTTACTACAGCTTTCTGTTCAGCCCATTAAAAAAGGAGATTCATGAAACCTTAGGACACATTGGGTGTCCTGCAACAGATGAAGGGCCCAATCCTGCAGGGCGCAAAGCACTCTTACTCGCCATGGAAGTCGGTGGCAATTGAACGCATTCATCATCCTGGTACCTTTTGTGTGAAATATACGATAGTTTATTCAGTACTCCACATCTAGACAATGCAGCGGCTGTCATTTCGAACAACTGCCAGTTGGTGGCCATTATGGCTCTATTTTGGTTTGCCAGCTGTATTGTATTCTTACTGTACAGTGGCACAGCTAATACTCAGAACATAAACATGTCAAGCGATGCAGCAGACTGGAATGGAGAGAGGAACTGCCTTTTCTTTTTGCTATTTCTAAAGGCAGAAATATCAGCGAATGTGAGGCCTAGCAGCCTGATCTTGGGTCCTAATTCTAGCACAGCCGCTGATTCGTTGTGTCACTTTGATCAAGTCATTGTGGGCATGCTTACACGGCAGGCAACCACAAGAGTGATTGCAGCTTGGGCTGGCTTTGATCTAGCTGCCACGGCTAAAAAGAGCAGTTATGTTGTGAGGGCACCAACCCCAGCATGGGTTAGAATGCAAATATGCACGAAGGGCTTCAGGGGGCTTATATAGCTCACACCGCAGTCCATGCCCACTGCATTGTCATTGCTATTTATAGCCATCTAGCAAGATTAAAGCTGACATGGGTATGCCAACCTGCGTTGCAATCAGACCTTCAAGTGCAATGTTTTCATACCCTTAGAGCCTGATTCAGCTCCCTCTGCAGTCAGTGACAAGACTCCCCTTGATGTCAAAGGATTGGGCCCAATCCTGTAAGGTGCTAAGTGCCTTCCAAGAGGTAATGTGTGCACTCAACAGTCACTAACATCCATGAGCGCTAGGGATGCTAAACGCCCTCCAGAGACACTTAGAGCACTGATCCCCCTAAGCTCACTGCCTCAGTTTCCCTATCTATAAAATAAGGATGATAATAATATATAATTACCCACCTCTCAGGGGTACTGTGAGTTAATTAGTCCATGCTTGTAAAAGAATACGAGACACCATCATACAAGTACTATGTATTACTAGAAGAGGAAAACTGAAAACTTCCCAAGTGTGTAATTCTTTATGTTCAGTGCCCGTCTGGAGAACACGAGACTTACCTGATATTTGTAATGAGACATACAGGGAACTATAGACTGTCTCCGGGTGTAAGAACAAATTGGCTTGGCTCACATAAGAGGCCTGATTCTCTGATGCTTTGCACCCCATGAAGTCATTTGTATCTGTGCACAGTGAGTACAAAATGGAACCGCCAGTGTAAGATTGCCCAGGCGCAGTGGAATGCAAGCTGCAAGGTAATAGTTTATATATTGCCAAAAAATTGATTTAACTCACAGTGAAAACTCTAACATGGCCCTCCAGAGCCTTACCATTTCATCCATCCATTCAGGTTAATAAATGCTTACTTAACAGACTTGCTTCAGATATCTTTCTAGGTGGTTTCCAATAAAACTGGATTAAAGATCAACTTAGTTATTTATTAGCCAAACAGTTATACACTATCAGCTTGACTATGCTCTCAGACCTGCACTGCACTATATCTTTTAGAATCATGTGGGCTCACATTTGTATGGACATGATATGGTGGTTTTAGTTCTTTGCATGTTAAATTTTATTGGCCATTATACAACAGGCGCTCTCTGTGGTCTTCATAATTTCTACAGAAGGTATACCCAAATATGCAGTAGAATGCAAATTTTGTCAAGGGATTTAGCAACAGGGAAGTAAACAGCAAAGAAATCATGCAAAATCCTGTATTAAAATAAAGCTAACACAGCAAAAGCAAGGGACTAAAATGTTATAGCTAGCAAGGGATATAGTGGGGGACTTGTGACATACAGTACCATATTGGCTGCAGGAATCCCGAGAATGGGTTAATGGTGGGTGATAGTCTTACCTCTGACTCGTCTGATGGCGTTGTTTCCACATAGTATTTGGCAACATCTATAATGAGGTATTTTTGGCAGAAGACTGTTCACCAGCAGAGCAATGGTGGTGAGTAACTCTAGCGCAAACAAAGCTTCCGTCACACTTTGCACAGTGTCTTTTGCACCTGCTCTGAGCAAGGTCAGATGCACTGTTGTTAAAGCTGTCTCCTGGAACCCTGTCGACACTCGTGCTTCCACCGTTGTGACCCCTGACAGAGTGGCAATGGTATTAGAATCAGTGGAAACATTTTTGTCAAAACAAAAACAAAAAAACAAACAAACAAAACCAACAACAACCACCTCGCACTGCCTACAGGCCCAAATTCTGCTGTTAGATGTGTGTACATGGATCCAGATAATTTCAAGAGGAAAAAATAAGGATGCTCTTGTGTCTAAGGCTGACTTCTGCATGACTTTAGGCAAGTCTCCTAACCTCTCTCAGTTTGCAACCAGAAAAGCAGACAATGATATTTACCTACCTTCAAGGTTGTTGGAAGGCCGAATCAATTAACATTTGTAAAGTGCTTTGAGATCCTTGGATGGAAGGCACTATTGACAGGCAAAGTGTTATTATAATGGCAGCTGGGTGCTCAGCCAAGGGCTTTGCCTCTTTATGTGCAGATTTTTGTTGTTGTTTTGGAGTGGGGAGAGCTGTTTGTTTTGTATTTTTGTGAACTTAAACAGCAGAGCTGAGCAGATTACAAACATGAGAGTTAATATTGTAATTTCTTATTAATAACATATTTATTAAACCCAGTTTCAGAACAAACACTGAGAGAATCAGTTGTTTGGTGTTATTAATATGCAAAGCTCACCTTCGTGCATAACACCCAAGCTTGTACAACCAGCTGCAACCCTGCCTTAAAATACAAGCATGAAAGGCATTTTATTCAATACATCCAGTGTTGAGCTGCAGCCGGTTCGCACCGGATCGCGCGAACCGGTTGTTAAATTTAGAAGCCCCCTTTAGAACCAGTTGTTCCTGGAGGGACAACTAGTTGCAAAAGGGCTTTTAAATTTAACTAAAACTCTAGCAGCTCCCTGTCCTTCCCCCAGCCCCAGCTCACCTCACTCCGCCTCCTCTTCTGAAGCTCCTCCGGCTTCTCCTCCCCCTCCCCAGCTTCCCGCGAATCAAATGTTCACGCGGGAAGCCTGGGAGGGCTGAGAAGAAGCAGCGCTTCCACCAGGTGAGCTGGGGCCTGGGGCGGGGGTGCCAGCGGGAGGAGGGCTCAAGGCGGCGGTCCCGGCGAGACTCTGGGGTCGGCTGGCGCGGCTCCTGCCCCCAGGGTCCAGCTGCGACCTCGGCCGGGCGGCGGGGTTCCTGCCCGGCCACTGCCAGGTCCGGCCGCCGGGTCCAGGCGGACAGGTCCGGGCGGGCAGCGCGGTTCCTGCCACCGGGTCCGGGCGGGCGGGCGGCGCAGCTCCTGCCGCCGGGTCCGGGCGGGTGGTGCAGCTCCTGCCGCTGGGTCCGGGCGGGTGGTGCAGCTCCTGCCGCCGGGTCCTGCCGCTGGGTCTGGGCAGGCGGGCGGGCGGCGCGGCTCCTGCCGCCGGGTCTGGGCCCCACGTCCGGGCGGGCGGGCGGGCGGCGCGGCTCCTGCCCAGTTCCCGGGTCTGGCCCCCGGGTCCCACCGGGCGGCGTAGCTGTTGCCCAGCCTCCGGGTCTGGCCCCGACCTCAGCCGGGCGGCGTGGCTCCTGCCCGCCCGACCTTGACCGGGTGGCTCCGGTCCCAGCCCCAGCCCAGCTGGGCCCCCACCTCCAGGCAGCACGGTAAGGGAGCAGGGAGGGGGTGTTGGAAGAGGGCATGGGAGTTGGGGGGGTGGATTAGTGTCGGGGCAGTCAGAGGGCAGGGAACAGGGGGATTGAACGGGGGCAAGGTTCCCAGGGTGGCAGTCAGGAAGGAGCAGGGGTTGGATGGGCGGTGGGGGGTAGTTAGGGGTAGGGATTCCAGGGGCAGTCAAGGGACAGAGAGAAGGGGTGGTTGGATGGTGCAGGGGTCCCTGGGTGCCATTAGGAATGAGAGAAGGGGTTGGATGGGGTGGCAAGGGGCAGTCAGAGGACAGGGAAGTGGGGTGGATAGGGCACGGGTCCCGGGGGGGGCTGTCAAGGAACATGGGGGGGTTGGATGGGGCAGGAGTCCCCCGGGGGGGGCATGACCCCTCATGGGGTGAGGAGGAGGGAACCGGTTGTTAGTATTTTGGCAGCTCATCACTGAATACATCCGTTTGAATTTGACACACGGCCTGGTTTTTCATTACTAGTTAATGCCATGTGAGGGCAGCAGAGATTGTGAAATGAAGAGATTGTGTGTATTTTAATAGGGCTTTGCAACTGGTTCTACAAGCTGTGATGCTACACTACAAAGGAGAAAAAGAATATCAGTGGAAGAAGGGGTTTCCACATAACATCATGCTGACAGGATCAGCCTCATCTTGCAGAGGAAATCTCTACTGTTCCAAGACGGACGATGCCAACAGAGAGCAGGGCCTAACCTAGATCCTTCCTGCTCTCCTATGCTCTTGGTAACCATAGAGTCCAAACCCTTGGTTGAGGCTTCCCCAGGTTTCAAAGGGGGATGGAGCTGAGGAGCTTATGATGTTTCTGCACATCTGCCCCTCCTATGAGTGGTGCTTGTCCAGATTTAGTCCTTATGGGATGACCTTGCCCTGCGTAATGTAGCATTAAAAAGTATAAGATTGAGGCTTCAACCATTAATGTACAGGATAAATGTACACTTTATATACACCATATATCTAAGCTGCCTCCAAAAACTATGTTAAAAGAACATTATTAAGGTTGCACCAACGTTAGGAAACAGCAGAATTAAGGCTGCCGCTGTAACAAATCTGGCCACTTGTGCATGTGCATAATGCTACAGTCATATATTTACATGGCCCCATGCTATTTTATTCCACAGGATTCCTGCCCTCATTCAGTGCACACGATGGACTCTGCTCAGATAAACAATCAGGGTTGTGAAGTGATGCAGACTGTTGTCTGTAGGACCCCTGCCTTATGTTTTGCAGCAGCTGGATGGTGTGGAGTGAATAAGGCTATATCATCCCCTGGCTCCTATCTTTCCCCCCTGTCAGCTCTCATTACCCTCCCCGTCTGTTGCTAACAACCTCTGGCTCCTGCAACCCCCTCCTTCCCATTCTGCTCCCCCTGTTTCTCTCCCCTCTGCATTCAAATCATGTGGTTTCTCCTTCTCCACATTGCCTGGGCACCCACAGGGTACCACTGAGAGCATCGGACAGACAGTGCTCCTGCTCTCAGTTCTGCAGTCCAGCACCACAGCAGATCCCAGCTGCTGGGAAGAGCAATTTCAGGGAAAGTCCTGCTCTGTCTCTGAAGCCCTGGACTGGAGCGTGCTCCCTTGCTCTGTGTGGGTGACGCATGCAAAGGCTGGTCAACACCCAGGGGCTGGAGCATGCTCAGTACAGACAGAATGTTTAGAGAAATTAGGTTCCAAATAACAGTCTCCAGACTCTCTGCTGAGCATGTGCTAACTGTGATTTTCTAAGGGCTTATCACTTGGTGAAATTTGGGTGGATTTTCACATGAACAGCAAAAAGCACCTCCCTGACACCATGGAAACCCCTTGCCAAATTTCAAGTCCCTGCTCTGAAGCATGGAAGCACTAAAGCAGGGGTCAGCAACCTTTCAGAAGTGGTGTGCCGAGTCTTCATTTATTCACTCTAATTTAAGGTTTTGCATGCCAGTAATACATTTTAATGTTTTTAGAAGGTCTCTTTCTATAAGTCTATAATATATAACTAAGCTATGGTTGTATGTAAAGTAAATAAGGTTTTTAAAATGTTTAAGAAGCTTCACTTAAAATTAAATTAAAATGCAGAGCCCCTGGACTGATGGCCAGGACCTGGACAGTGAGAGTGCCACTGAAAATCAGCTCGTGTGTCGCCTGTGCCATAGGTTGCTACCCCTGCACTAGAGCATCTCAGTGAAATGGAATTCTTTTTAATTAGGGGGGGAAACAATGTATTTTTCCCTAACCTTCTTCTGAAAAATAGCTGAACTGTTTGACTGGAAATTCCTCCCAAAAATTCAGTCTGAGGCAGACAACTGGCATGGAAAATTTCTTCCCAAACAGTTAAAGTTTGGCAGAGTTGTAAGCAACCGGTGCTTAAAGTCTGCGGTTGGAATGGGGTAGGGTGGTGGTCAGAATGGGTCACAGACGTGCCAAAAAAATAACTAAAACTTGAGTGGATTACTGAGGGGCACACTTTAAGCACAGTCTTACCAAAGCTTCTGCTCCCAGATTCTGATGGACTCCCCCCACATATACTTTTTACAGACCACTTTAAACACTAAGTAACTGAAAACAGGGTGTTATAACTGGAAGTGTTAGGCAACCATAACTATAGTTGGAGTTACTGGCTCCACTTGCAAGGAGAAAGATCAGCATATCATCAGTTACAAGCAAAGGTAAAATAACTCAAAGCACCTACAAGTTGATGTGAAGATTTCCATGCTCTTAGGTAGTCTAATTGCAGATCTGCAGCCGCGCCTTGATTCTGATATCATACTCCCGACGCTCCCATGTAGAGAGTGAGGAGAATATAAAAATCAAGATCCCTTTTGAGGGGCCAGAATCAATGATGACATTAAAGCCCTGTAGAAAGGAACAGAGTGTTCCATTTTATGCATCCGAAGAAGTGAGCTGCAGCTCACGAAAGCTCATGCTAAAATAAATGTGTTAGTCTTTAAGGTGCCACAAGTACTCCTGTTCTTTTTGCGGATACAGACTAACACGGCTGCTACTCTGAAAGAGTGTTATTCAGTTAGTCTAGGTTACAGGTTCTGAGTTTTCTAAATTCATGCTAATTACCACTAGATGGTGCATTGTACCATGGAACAGCAGGCATTCAAGTCCAAAAGCCATGAAAATAACAAAGAGGGGTATGGAGTCTTTGTATCCCAGCATGTTTGAAACTCTCAGCCTGACAACAAAGGCTTGTGAAGGCTAAGAACCATCACGAAGCAAACAGAAAGCACTCTTGGGGGTTTAGTATTATGATAAAATCATTATTGGTTGTGTGGTGGACGAGATACTTCTGAAAGGTAACTAGGTAACAGCGAGTAATGTTGCCTCAAGGTGTGGGTAGACAATGAGTGCTGATCCAATGAGATTGGGGGGGAGAGGGGGGTTGTGTGTGTGTGTGTGTTTTTCATTGGTTGAGTGTGTTGCTACTCATTATCGTGTTGGGGGTTCTAAGGGTTGGAGTCTATCTTGATTGCATAAACTTGAATTAATTTCTCTTAATAGGCACAGTCGAACAGTTAGACACAGGAGCCATATTTCAAATTTGCTTCTGGCCCCTGTAACACTATGACCCCCAAATATCCATAAATCCTGAGCTTTGACTGCAAGGGTACATCATGCCTCCCCTCTCCTCTAAGGGCAAGGATCCACAGCTGAACTACATCTCCCATGATACACAGTGGTCATCTGACTCCCACAATGCACCACATTGGTTCAGCCTGAGGAATATTGCTGTGCATCACAGAAGATATAGTTCATTCAGGGAATGCAGTTTATAGAGTAGCCTGGGGCATGAGGCATCATGGCAAGTCTGGTAAACACCAATTAATATCAAGTTGACCCAAAAGGAAATGTTTTGTTTTGTTTCAACAAACCGAATTACCATTTGAACCGATCCCCCACAAAACAAAATATTTCATTTAGTTTGGCCAATGGAAAAATTGAAAAATTATAAGAAAATTAATTGATTTTGGAGAAATGGCATTTTTTGTCAAAAATATTTTGATGGAAAATTCCCAATTAGTTTTACTAAGTAATTCACAAGGTACAATGTTGACAACCCTAAAGACCATGTAATTATGATGCCATAGTGACTGAAGTCTATAAAGACTGCAACCCCTAATTCTAATACACAAGGATGTATGTTGGACAGCTTACAGTTAGAAACGGGTATAACTTGTCCATAATAAAAATCTCACAGTACTCTTTTTTATACTGGATTATAATCAAGTCTCCCTCTATAAATCTTCATTTTGGTTACCTTGCTTATGTGAAAATTTCCTGTTTGTGAACTCATTTGCCTAAAGGTTCCAAGGACATCACTCTTTGGCATCTTTGACAGCTTCTCTGCTCTTTATTTTCTGCTCAGTTTTATTAACAAGTCAGCTGAGTCACTTATTCATCTGTTCAATGAAAACCACGTGGTTATTTAATATTTGAGGAAAGAGACCTGACTGTCTACGGGAAATACTGACTATTGCTCTAAAGACAGAAAAACTTGTAAGTCAAAATCTGGAGAGAGAGTTTTCAGATGGAAGATGCTGACCAAATGGAATGTTGTTAGTGCAAAAAGTAAATATCTTGAATTATATACAAATATTCAGTTTCTAGGACTGTGACACCCGATGTTGCAGTCCTTACTTGAGCATAACACCTGTTGAAGTCAAATCATATCTGTAAATTAGAACGTGTTACAGAAATGTGTATTATTAGTCTGATTTGTAAAAGATATATCAACACAATCTCAATTAAAGGCAACATTATGAAAAAAAGACAACTCAAAGGGCTTTTTCTCTGAGTAAAGACTGCACCAGGTGAATATTCACCCAAAATAGTGATCTAAACTAAGTTAAGTTAAATTTGCCGGAAATATATTTTGTGCAGCTAATTATATGTGACTATTTAACCGCAATTCTAAAATGATGTCAATCTTCAACCTCTGACAAATGCTGATAGTTTTACACGCAGCTTGTCATAAAGAGAGAAAATGACATTAATGGAGCTTTTCCTTATGATTCGCTTTGATTTTGTTTGTGAAACAGCTTTATGATCCAAGTAGAATTTTCTTATATTCATGGTATAAAGACATTTTGCAGAAGTCAGCTGCATTGTAAATATAGATTCTCAGAGCTCAACATAAGAAAACAGAGTTAGACAGCTTCAACAGTATTTGGCTGGTTTAGATAATACAGCAAAGACATAACAAAATGACACATTGTGTAGCCAATTGGGTGGCTCAGAGGACTGGTAATGGATGTGGGATCTTTTACCACTAATGTACCAGTTCAAACCTCACCAGGCTAGTAGTGACGGAGGAGCTGTACCATCTAAAGGCAGTTTGTGGGCTATGTAAATCCATTCCAGCTCATAGCAAACAGGAGTTCGTATCACAAAACCACCAGCGTTCGCATGTTGGTTGTAAACCTCAGCAGACATGCCAAGGATTGAAAGAGCATGGAGACTGCACTAACCCTCCAGATCAAAGACAGGCACATTCCTGGGCAGTGTGGGAAAGCCTGTGTTGCGCTGTACCAGTTCTGGGGCTAAATCTCCAGTTCTGTCAGTCTAGCACTGAACGCATGTTAAGAAGCTACTGGGACAAGCTCACCCTGTTTATGCCAGGGGATGGCTGTGCCACTGGTGAAGGCTGCAGCTGAGCCACTCCGATGAGCACATCTTCTGATCACTCCTTCATTGGCAACTCTTTGGCAGTGGGGATGGCGTCTGTCACTGCAAGTTTTCCTTCGAGGGACAGAGCACTACACTGTGGTCAGGACCGGATTAACCCAGAGGCTAATAAGGCTATAGACTTAGGCTCTCCTATTTTTAGGCCCTGCTGGTCAGGCAGGGGGCAGGATCAGGGCCGGGTGAGGGGGGGAGAGCCTGCTCCCGCAACCCTGCTGGAGCGCTCCTGCCAGCAGGAAAGGCAAAGCAGCCCTTGGCTTGGAAGGAGCTCAGCCAGCAGCCAGCTGCTTCCTCTCCATCTGCATCTCCCTGCGCTGCAGGAACACACTGCCAGGTATCTGGTTAACACTGGTCACCGGACACTAAAAATCCGGTTACCATGGGAACCCGTGCCAGCCACGGGTGTAGTTTGAGCAGGCCTGGTCTCCTCCCCCTCTCGTGTTCCCCACCCCCAATTTCTCCAGAGCTCCGCTTAGCTGTCAGGGAGGGAAGAAGCTCCCTCTGTGCCTCGTCCCGTTTCTGGACAACTGGTGAGTGCCTGTGGGTGGGTAGGACAAGGGGGTGGCGAGGGGGAGAGGCAGTACCAGAGCGGTAGGGTGGGAAGCTTGCACAGCACCTGCCCACACTCTTTCCAACTCCAGCCAGAACCATTGCCCCTCCCATGTATAAGGAACAAATTCCCACACGTTTGTAGGAAAAACGAAACAAAACATCCCATTCTGGATACCAGTACTTTAACTTTTACAGAACCTTCCATCAAGGGGCTTCAGATTTATGATGCACTGTGTTCAATACTAAAAATCAAAGAAATCCAATTTTTTTCTTTGATGTTTTTTTCTGTACTGGGATACACAGGCAACCAAGTTCTTTCCTTATGCTCAGCCTAGCTCCATAGGCCAACGCAGCTTTGTACTTTTAAGGGGTTTCAAAAGCACTGGAGGAAGCTCAATACACAATGTTGTAGGTTTTTCCCTCCCCTCTTCCTCAAGGATTCTAAATCCACTTCTTAACAGGCTATGATAGAAAGACTGGCCGAATAGGCTAAAGGCAGGTTCTGTCCATTTGCTGGTTCTCTAGCAGTTCAATCCATCATAGAAGTACCTCACTTTTGATTTATTTTGAGTTTCATTCCAAAAACTTAAAGATAAATAAATCTGAAGTTAGTCCTCATTTTTCTGCCCCAACTCAAACTAACATCTTTCTCAAGTGGAAAATGTTGGGTAAACGTGGAATGTGTGTGATTCGAGAAGGGAATGAGAACACAGGCCAAATCCTGCTGACAGTTACACCTGGGTAGCCTTATTGACTTCAGGGAGCATGGATTTTTGCACAAGAACAGATTTTGGTCTCTTCTGTTTTTTCACACCTGATATAAGCAAAATCTCATTCACGTTCCTCCCCTAAACTCTGAACACTTTAAGGGAAAAAGTGGGGGTGCAGGGTCTGGGGTGGGGCAAGGGGTGCAGGAGGGGGCTCTGGGTTTGGGGGGGCTCAGGAGTGGGGCGGGGGGTTGGGGCACGGGATTGGGGCATCGGCTTACCTCAGGCAGCTCCCAGTCAGCAGTGCATTTGGGGTGCTAAGGCAGGCTTCCTGCCTGTCCTGGCACTGCAAACCGCACTGTGCCCCGGAAGTGGCCGGCAGCAGGTCCAGCTCCAAGGCAGAGGCTCACAAGCGGCTCTGTGCAGCTTTCGCCTGCAGGCACCCCCCCCAGCTCCCATTGGCTGGTTCCCAGCCAATGGGAGCATAGAGCCGGTGCTAGGGGCAGGGGCAGTGCATGGAGCCCTGTGGTCCCCCGGCCTAGGAGTCAAACCTGCTGCTGGCCACTTCCAGGGCGCAGCGCGGTGTCAGAACAGGTAGGAACTAACCTATTTTAGCCAAGCAGCACTGCCGATGGGACTTTTAAATGGCCTAGTCGGCAGTGCTGACCAGAGCTGCCGCGACCCAGTGCCTTACATTCCACAACCCAGTACTGGGTCACGACCCGCAGTTTGAAAACCACTGCCCTAGTCTATCAGGGAAAGGGAGCTGCAGCTGCCACTCTCTGAGAAAGCACCATTTGGGAAGAGGAAATTCTAATAGATTTCTGGAGGAAAAGATTATTTTTCTTCCCCGACAAGGACTGCTGAACAGAGGTGATGCAGAAACTCATTTCCAGCATCAGTAATACCTGCTGTCTTTATGTGACCTACTTATTCCATGCTGCCTGCACTCACAGGTTAGGCAACAGTTAATTCAGGGCCTGTAAGTGAAAAGTGTCAGACAGTGACTGCAGTGATAATTATCACGTCTGATGAACCAAATGGAAAAAATTACTGCCCTGTGGTAGAGATCCCTGGGCAATACCCCATTTCAGATGCATGTTTAAATACATATCGAATGGAAGAGCAGCCATTTTCAGATCTAAGTATAATCTTTCAAATCAGTTTATCAGCTCAAGCAGAAGTGTTTTCTAATCTGCCACAGCAAACTGCTGAATGTATTGTTTTAATGTTATCGCGTAAGCCGCCCCATCCATCACCCAAAAGCAGCTGCAATATCACGCTGTGACCCCAAATGACTGTGTGCACGTGTGTGCAAGAAAGAATGCAAATGTGTTACATTGTATACACTGAGGAAGCACTGACTTCCCCAATGACCTTAATGTTTGCAACACAACATGTATGCTGCAAAATACCACTTAGTATTATTTTAGGTCTCCATTGTTCATGTTATTAGCAGTGCCTTTCAGTAACTCTTTTGCCACTTATTTAAAGGTGACATCATTTCCCTTTTTACTGACTGATCAAAATGCTGGATTACAATTCTGTGCAAGTAAAGAAATGGAAATCACCATTTGGCTATTTGAACTTTCATAGCATTTTCGTATATTAATGCTCATGGGGGCAGGGATGGGGGAGTAGAAATGAATTAACAAGGTGACCAGAAATTTAGATTTGTAATTCATTTCTCTTAATTGCTGCACCTGATAACTGCAAACAATCACATTGTTTAAGGGTCGGTGTTTATTGTCACACTTGCTGATGCCACGGTTCTTTTTCCACCTGGAACTAAAAAAACAAAACAAAACAAAAAAAAACCCAGCATCATTTCTTGATGGGATCCCACTTCCCAGCGACACAAGACACATCACCCAATTCACAAATTAGTCGGCATCAAAATCATCCGAAATTACCAACACGAAATAGAAACACAGATGGATACACTTTCAGCCATACAGTCCATTGAGGCTTATTATTTCCCCTGTTCTCCTGAGGTCCGATTCTGAACACTTTATTTATGTGCAATAATTCCTCACTCCACAAAGCGTCCCAAGCAATCACTGAGGTTCGTTGCTACACTGCAGAAATCTTAATGTGTGCTTTGGCAACATTCCTGTCTAGCGCGAATTAAGGTGTCATGCAGCACTCCCACACACCGCCACATGTGGAAGTTGATGCACGCTGGTGCAGTCAGAGTAAACCAACGGAGCTAACCGTAGCATCCTAAGGAACACAGTTTACACCTGTTAGGTGAACTGCCAATGAAACATACAACTTCCCTTTGATCAGGAAGCTCTGCAGCTGATCTCCAGTCAGTGAACAGAGCTGACCTGTCACGGTCACAGCATGGTAACATCATCAAGTATTTAATAGGCATTTACTGATCACAATTTAAGAACTTGTGTCGGAATGCTCTATTGCCATTTATAGTATTCTAAAGCATGGCTACACACATGCTTAGAGAAAACCACCTATATCATCCAATGGCATCAATGCTATTTCTCCCAAGGGCGCACTGACTTCATAATCACTTCTGGGTTCAGCCTATGATCTATGAAAGCTGTCAGAGGTTTGGGTCCTAACCACCTGACAGAGAGAAAGCGACAAGATCCCTCTCTACCTTCCTGAGCGAACTTGCTGACACTCCCTCGATATGAATGCATGCGGGCTGAAGTCCAAATCTACAGCAACTGAGGATCTGGCCCATGCTCTTCTCAGCAGAGCCGAGGCCTTCAGTGCTCTCTTTTCTCCCTGCTCCAAGACAGCCCACATCTATTCACTGTTAGGGAATGATGCAGGCCTGTCTCTTTCCTCAGGCTTTTGCCTGAGTGCTGTGGCTGATCTATGAATATATGATAATACAGGGAGTGGTCCATGTATAGTGATCCATGCATAGTGATAAGTTTACTAACCAACATAGGCGCTGACTTTGCGCTTAGCACCCACCAGCAGCCAAGTTCTCCCCATCCCCCACAGCAGCCCCGCCAATCAACTCCTTCCTCCTCCCTCCCAGCGCCTCCCACCCACCATGATCAGCTGTTTCGCAGCATACAGGGGGTGCTGGGAGGGAGGGGGTGGAGCAGGGACAGGCACATTTGGCAAAGGGGGGTGGAACTGAGCAGGAAGAGGCAGTGTGGGAAGAGATGGGGCGGGGTGGAGACTTGGGGGGAGGGGTAGAGTGGGGGTGGGGCCTGGGGCTGAACGGGGGTTGAGCACGCCCAGGGAAAGTTGGAAGCCGGTGCCTGTGCTAACCAATAAGCAACTACGGAAAGGTCCTTGGAGACTGCTACGGGTCGGATCTGCAGTAAGAGCACTTGTGTGGCTCTAGCTCCTGCTTCCCTATGCAGTAGTAACAACTTAACAGCAGGATGACGGTTTCAGCCGGCCCTGTTTCTTCTATGTAAGGGACTTGAGAGAAGAAAAACAGGTGATCTCCTATTCTTAACTTAGGCCCCACACTCTTAGGTTGGGACTTTTAAGTAAACCCAAGCACATTAAATGCCTAAATCCCACTGAAATTCCTTTTCCTTTGAGAATCCTGTCTTAAGCCTCATTAATTTGGGTAGGGGAAAGTCAAATTCAATCCAATGTCAAGGGCCTACATAAGGTCCTCTGTACCCTTAACACAAAGCTTAGGTGAGGCACAGGACATTTCATATATTCTATGTACTGGACTGGACTGGGTTGAATTTCACCCTGACAGTAGGAATTTATACACATACTCTGTGTAGACCCTTTCCAAAGGGGAAAGAAAACCACACTTCTTACTCACTGATCTGACTCATAAACAGTTAGGATGGAGGATTTCTTTAGGGCTGTCCATCCAGTTGCTCTCTCCTGGGTATTTCTAACACATCGATCATCACCTTCACGCAATATCTAAATGCCATCTCCAAGAGTTACATCAAACACATTCTCTAGGCACTTTTTTTTTTTAAAGCAATCAAATATCATGTCTGATTCCCTTTTCTGGAAAGATTTTTACTTGGGGTCCACAACACAGGGTTGCTAGCTTTGCGTCTTCCAGCTGGGAAAAGTAGAACTAATCACGTCAAGACTTGGAGGAGGCCAATGGGGAGCAATTCCTCCAAATCACATGACTTTTTGTCCAATTCCAGACATTGCTCAAGTACACGGCTGATTGCAGAGTATGTAGAAACAGTTGACAAAAGAGGATGTGGGCTAAGTCTTAGGCAGATTTAAAAAAACAAACAAACCTAGAAACACACACACAGGACTTTGCCATCTTTGTCAGGACAGTGAAACAGCAGAGAGGAGAAGGGGGCTGGTACAGAAGACAACCAAAGGCAACTCTACTGAAGCAAATAGGGACTAATTCACCCCTGGTGTAACACTACTGAAGGCAACTTGTCAACCAAGTCATTCACCTGCCCAGTTATTTTCCCCTGGTTGTCCTCTGACTTGTGCTTACCAGGGTGCAGAAACATTGGGCCGGATTCTCAGCTACACTAAGGTCATTCAGGCAGAGTAAAGGGGCCTTAAAGGAGGCAGAAAAGACTCCCTGGAAATACTTCATGTGTGAGGGGCCTCCCTGGCCAGTGTAGAGTCATTGGCAAAGGCTCTGCAGCCCCAGCAAAGAGGCATGTCAGGGCCTGACCGGACTGCTCTGCACTATGGCTATTCTCTACTGTCCGGGGCCCGTACGGCTAGAGAGAGCAAAGCAGACGTTAGAGCAGCAAAACCCCACATACGTGTTGGCTTGCACAAGCAGACAGTGCATGCAGAAATCGGGTGCACACTTAAAACTTCTGGCTCTGCCTGCTCCTCTTCAAGGGCTTGATCCAGCTCCTAGAGAAGTCAGTGAGGCTCTTTCCACTGAGTCTGGAGGGAGCTTGGATCCAGCCCTTATTCCTCAGGGCAATGGATGATTTCGTTCACTGAGAGTTAACTCCTCACCATAACTCAAGTAACTTACTCCAGGACCATTCACAAACAGATGCCCCTGGCTTATGAGGATATTCTTCTCTCACACATATTAGGGGGCTTTGGTATGTGTGTGTGGGGGGGGTCATACTCAGAGGCTGAAATGGAATCTGATGCCAATAGAAACATGGATTACAGAAGAAGCTGGAGCTCTGTAGCATGCGCACAGAAGTAGATGAGGCAATCCAGATACTTCATGACGACAAAGTTGAAGGAAAAAACAGGACTTGCACTCAAATGAAGCGTTCTTATGAAACAAAACATTGCACCAATACAAGAAGTGGTGTAATGTGAGCTCAGCTGGGCCATTCTGGGTATGGGTCCCCCGTTAGGATTTGCAATAAAGTTAATCCCTTGGGCTTGGATTTTCAATGGAGTCCAAGAGGGTTAGAAGCCAAAGGAGTGACTTGCAATGGGAGTTGGGTGCCTCAATTCCTTTGGCACCTAGGAAAATGGCAGTCTTCATATTCATGAACAAGAGTAACAAGCCACCTGGCGCCATCACGAGTAGCATCCTATAATCAGTGAAACCACCAGCACCAGAATTATAGCAGGGCTCACTTGCCCAGATAATTAAAGAATATTCATGAGATCTCTCATTATGGGAAGTCAGACTAAATGAAAGTCCTGAGAGTGGTATCTCAATCTGGAAGCAACAAGGACCCCACCAACTATGCTGGTGATTAGGGTGACCAGAGGTCCTGATTTTATAGGGACAGTCCCAATATTTGGGGCTTTGTCTTATATAGACACCTATTCCCCCCCCACACACACACACACTTGCTGTCTGGTTACCCTACTGGTGACTCACTTTTTCGTGTACACTGATCACAAGATGGAGACAGTCACCTCATCTTACCATTTCCCACTGGCAAACGTCTCATGTGGTGGGTCACCAGGCTTGTGATGTCACACGTCATCTAGAGTTAGAGAAACACATAGAAGGTAACATTTTATAAAAGCAGATTGTAACAGACCCGCAGCAGTGACTGCCGAGGAGAAGGCCAGGCTGGGAACCCAAGGTTCTGGGAGAGAGATCCCAAGTTAAGGAACATTTTGTTATCTTTCTGATGCTTTGTTAACTGTTGTCATGTGCCTGATTATAGTAAAATCGACTCTGAGAAAAGAATCGTGACTGGCTGATGTTGTGGGGCTTTTTGCTGAGGTGCTTCACCAAAATACAGACATATAGGCATCCATCTACTGGATTTGCAGGCACAATGAACTAATTAGATGTCTAAATGCTATCATTTGCACTCACAATTAATTAACCTGAAATTTTACACCTACAATTAGTGGTGGATGCAAAATTAGTTGAGATCTTATTCCAAATCTGTCCAAAATTTTCATCTGTGTAGTGCAGTGTCTTTCAAACTGGGGTCCCCGCTTGTGTAGGGAAGAATGTTTATGGGATTAAACATGTTTATGTTTATGGGATTAAACAAACCAGCCCAGCCCTGGCGGGCTGGGCTGGTTTGTTTACCTGCCCCCTCCACAGGTCCGGCCGATTGCAGCTCCCACTGACCACGGTTCACCACTGCAGGCCAATGGGGGCTGCTGGAAGTGGCGGCCAGTAAGTCCCTCAGCCCACGCTGCTTCCAGCAGCTCCCATTGGCCTGGAGCAGTGAACCATGGCCAGTGGAGCCGCGATTGGCCAGACCTGTGGACGGGGCAGGTAAACAAACCGGCCCAGCCTGCCAGGGGCTTTCCCTACACAAGCGGTGACCCCAGTTTGAGAAACACTGGTGTAGTGCTAAAGACATTAATCCCATAAACATTCTTCTGCAGGAGTGGTTGGTCTTACTTGATTGGGACTGAGCTGAGCTAACTAGATGTCTTACCTTAAGGATGAATTCACAAAAGCACTAACATGACAACGGAGACAATCCCAGATTGCAACAAATGTCCCCATGTTTTAACTAATCTGTTACTAATCCATTGCTCCCATCCCCTCCTGAAATCCTCCCAGCACTTCCTGGCTTATTATAAACCTAATGTGCATCACTGTGTGGCACTGCCAGATGCCATGGGATGCAATGAGGCCTGTGGCATGTGTGCAGATCAGAGAGGAGCATTTTGCCCTAGTTAGGAAATTGCTGACACAGTCAGCGGTGACACACACTGCCAACAGACAATGCTTCATTTTCTCCTTTTGACACCTTTCTTTGGGAAGAGAACTCGTCACTGCTGAGATCAGTGTGCAGTTACCTTATTTACTCTCCTGGGGTAGTGTGACTCAGAGGTGAGAAGTGCAGTAGGCTGAAGGGATCCCATATTCCCACGAAGTGTCAGTATGAATCACTCAGAAGGGAGCTTCTTCCAGGGTCCCTTATGGATGCCTGCTTTCGCTTACATTATATGCTGTGGAATATCCATGGACAAAAACAGCTACAGCGATGCACAGCCGCAGAACGACGACATCAGTGCTCCCTCCTGAAGTCTCACAAACCCGGACACTTTCCCCTTGATCAATAATCATGCTGGCAACGTAATGTTTAGGACTTATACAGTGGGCAGGAGTTCTTCTTGCACAATTTCACTGCTGCTGTTCATGAGGAAATGGCTGGATACAGTCAGAGCTGTACAAGCAGATCTATCTACAGACAAAGGCAGTATTTTGATTTCTGCCAAATGTATATAGAAGATTAATGTTACAATAATGAGGCGTCTTCCTTAACAAAAAATAATGGATGATCCGAAGCAAACTAAGAACATGATTTCCGTTGCATGCTGATCTTTGGGTTCATTTTGGTTTTGCCCTGGTCATCTGTGGTTTGCACTTTCAAAACTGCAATAAATAAAACTGTGAGCATGGAATGTTCCATTCCAAACTCCCAGAGCAATAGAACAAGCCCAGAATTGGTTTTGTTTGTTTGTGATGGTGTTGACCTCCCCACCCCCACGCCTTTCTCCCATTAGCAAATATCACTTATTGGCTTGATGCAGGAATTACTGGGAGAAATTCTGTGGTTTGTGTTAAGGGGGGAGGGATAGCTCAGTGATTTAAGCATTGGCCTGCTAAACCCAGGGTTGTGAGTTCAATCCTTGAGGGGGCTACTTAGGGATCTGGGGCAAAAATCAGTACTTGGTCCTGCTAGTGAAGGCAGGGGGCTGGACTCAATGACCCTTCAAGGTCCCTTCCAGTTCTAGGAGATAGGTATATCTCCAATTATTATTATACAGGAGGTCAGACTAGATCATCCTAATTGTTCTTTCTGGACTTAAAAAAAATCAAGGAATGAACCATTCCTACACTGTCCTTCACTCCATCCCTGTCACCCCCGTTTTCCTTAGTACACCTGTCCCAACGGGGGTCACCATTTTCCCTCCTCATTTTCTCCAATGCTTCTCACTATCATATTGTCCCATCTCAGGCTGCAAAGAGAAAGACATTGGCAGGGAGATGGCCTAGATGAGTCTCTCATTGACTTCAACCACAAGCAGCCCTGATTCAGTTCATCGTGACAAAAATTCATCTCTAACAGGAGTAAAAAGACGGTTACTCACTTTTGTAACTGTTGTTCTTCGAGATGTGTTGCTCATATCGATTCCAATTAGGTGTGCGGGCGCCGCATGCACGTTCGTCGGAAGTTTTTTACCCTAGCAACACTCGGTGGGTCGGCTGGGTCGCCCCCTGGAGTGGCACCGTTATGGCACCGGATATATACCCCTGCTGACCCAACGGCCCTTCAGTTCCTTCTTGCCGGCTACTCCGACAGAGGGGAAGGAGGGCGGGTTTGGAATGGATATGAGCAACACATATCGAAGAACAACAGTTACAAAGGTGAGTAACCGTCTTTTCTCATATCGATTCCAATTAGGTGACTCCCAAGCCTTACCTAGGTGGTAGGGTCAGAGTGAGATGTCGCAGAATGTAGAACTGCTGAGCCAAATGCCGCGTCATCTCTGGACTGTGGTACCAATGCATAATGCGATGCAAAGGTGTGGACCGAGGACCAGGTAGCTGCACGACATATCTCCTGGATGGAGCCAGGAAAGCGGCAGATGAAGCCTGAGCCCTGGTAGAATGTGCGGTAAGGTGGCTCATCGGAACATGAGCCAAGTCATAGCAGGTGCGGATGCACGATGTCACCCAAGATGAAATCCTCTGGGAGGAGACCGGTAGGCCCTTCATTCAATCTGCCACCGCGATGAAGAGTTGGGGTGTTTTACGAAAGGGCTTTGTTCGCTCGATATAAAATGCGAGCGCTCTACGGACATCTAGGGAGTGCAGTTGGTGCTCCCAGCGTGATGAGTGTGGCTTCGGGAAGAAGACGGGAAGGAAGATATCTTGATTGATATGAAAGGCCGATACCACTTTAGGGAGGAAGGCCGGATGTGGTCGCAGCTGTACCTTGTCCTTGTGAAACACTGTATACGGGGGGTCCACCATGAGAGCCCGATGCTCGGAGACTCGTCTTGCCGACGTAATGGCTACAAGGAATGCTGTCTTCCAGGACAGGTACAGCAGCGAGCAGGTTGCTAGTGGCTCGAAGGGAGCAGCCATAAGTTTGGCTAGAACTAGATTGAGGTCCCAAGTTGGGGGCGCGGTGACGTACCTGTGGGTATAAACGCTCCAAGCCCTTGAGGAACCTCGAAACCATGGGGTGCGAGAACACCAAGCGGCCGCTCTCCCCTGGGTGGAAGGTAGAGATGGCCGCAAGTGCACCTTTATTGATGATACCGCTAGGCTGTGCTGTTTTAGAGACTAGAGGTAGTCCAAAATGGTAGGAACTGGTACCTCGGTGGGAACCGAGGATGGTAGGAACTGGTACCTGGAGCGGCTGCGAGAGGCACAGTGCCGGGAATGGTGCCGGGAGCTGGATCAGTGCTGGGAGTACCGGGCTGGTGAATGGGACGCTGATCGGTGCCGCGAGTGTGACCGGTACCGAGATGGGGAGCGGTGCCGGGACTACGAGCGGCATTGGGACCGGGATCGACGATGGGACCGAGAACGCCGGTGGGACTGAGCTCGTGATCAGTGCCTCTCAGCGATGCCGACAGAGGGTGGCCTCAGCAGGGCAGGCTTGCCAATTGACTGTATGACCCGCACCGGCGATGCCGGGGGTTGAGGCAGTGCAGACTCCGTCAGCGCGATTAGTTCCCTCGCCGTGGAAAAGGTCTCCGGCATGGAGGGAATAGTGAGCTCGACCATGGCGTGCGCCGGGGAGCTTTCAGGCACCAGACTCGACAGCCCTTGTGGGACCGGAATCGACAGTGCCGAAGCTGGCGGTGCCGCGGCAGGCGTCGGTGCCGGGCGGTCCGACTTAGGCGGGTGCTCCGACTGTGGTGCAGGCGGCACCGAAGCAGCAGGAGTCTTATGTTTCTTGACCCGCGGGGAGAGGGAATGGTGCCGAGCAGACATCGGTGCTGGTGCCGGTTGGTGCCGAGGGGCCTTAGCGGTACCGGGGCGATCCGGAGCAGAAAGAGCGCTTCTCCCTGATGTGGACTGTCCAGCGCTCGGTGCCGAGGGCAGTGGAGTAAGAGCTGCCTCCATCAGGAGCTGTTTGAGACGAAAGTCCCGCTCCTTCTTCGTCCTCAACTTAAAGGCCTTACAGATCCGGCACTTATCTGAGAGGTGGGATTCCCCAAGGCACTTAAGGCAGGAGTCATGGGGATCTCCCGTTGGCATCAGCTTGTGGCAGGCCGAGCACGGTTTGAAGCCCGGTGAACCAGGTATGAGCCCCGTTACCGGGTGCGGGGAAGGGGCTAATCCCCAAACCTCTCGTAACTATATACACTAACTATATTATAGAACTACTAAAACTAACTACAGCTATACAGATTATAACTATATACACAACAATTAGTAAGAAAACTACGAGTAGCTAGGGAAGTGGAGATCAGCTAAGCCGCGCTCCACTGTTCCAACGACCGACACGGGCGGTAAGAAGGAACTGAAGGGCTGTTGAGTCGGCAGGGGTATATATCTGGCACCATAACGGCGCCACTCCAGGGGGCAACCCAGCCAACCCACCGAGTGTTGCTAGGGTAAAAATCTTCCGACGAACGTGCACGCGGCGCGCACACACCTAATTGGAATCGATATGAGCAAGCACTCGAAGAAGAATATCTGCTTCTCATCGATACCTCTAGAACGGTTTCCTATTATACTGCCTGGAAAAGACCCGTGCTGGCACAAGGGCCCTTATTCATGTTATTGTCCAAATGTTAACTTATCAGTAAATGGAAAGAATTTACATCAGTGTGTCCATTCATAGTTTCATTTGAACAGTCTATACAGTAACAGTAGTGACCCCGAGTCAGCTATTTCCTTGCAGTTAATGGGTTACGATCTACACTTTCAAAAATGACCACTGAATTTGCCCAACTTGGGATACTTTAAAGATTCTTGACTGTCAGAGGTTGGGTCCTCAACACTTACTAAAAACTGGGCCTCTTCAAGGTGTCAAGCCCGGCATTCAGAAATGGGCCTTCAGTTTCTCCAGCAAGTTAACAACTGCCAGGAAATGTCCTCTGTTTCACTCACTGCATAATTAAACTGGGAAGCAATATAATTTCATCCAGAAACTGCAGTGTGGCTACTTAGATTCATATATTCACACACACACACACACACACACACACACAGAAAATCTGGCAAATAGTTTTCACTGGCACAGAGTTCAGGTGGAATAGCCATGCGTCTGTGCTTATACACATCTCTAGGCCTAAAGACATCATTTGCCACTGAATAAACTGGGTCTGTTCCCAACTTTGAAAAATAGACCAAGGTGACCTTCTGTCTTCTCCATTCATCCACCTGAAAACATAGCAGTGAGTCCACAGATGATATCCCTCATTTTTGGAGTCCAGCATAAGGAGTTTGGCTGCACTTACATATTTCCTGGCTTTTTTTTGCTTTTTTCTTTTTCTTTTTCATAATTGGTCCATCTCATTTGAATTCTCCTTAGTGACATGCCTGAAGAGGTTGATTAATTGCAGACCCCTAAGTCCTCAATCAGGCAGTAGCTCACATTCCCAGCAGATGTTTCTTTTTAAGACGGAAGGGTTCTTTTCTCTCCAGCAACAGCTCAAGAGCCAAAATCGTGCCTTTTAAAATAAAAGCTGAAGATCTGCCCAATTGTGTCGAGAGACAAACACAGTTTTTTCTATCCAGATGTGTGCAGTTCTGTTCCAGTCACATTTTAAGGGATACAATGTATTTGCCATTATAAAATCACTGAAACTTCGAAGGTGCTTGTCAAAATTCATTAAGAAATAAGACTGTTCACTGAGTGATCTGGGCCTGATTCAAAGCCCACAGAAGTCAACAGGTGCCTTTTCTATTAATTTCTATGGGCTTTGGATCAGGCAGTCTCTTAGAAGGGAGTGGACCTGAGTTTCATTTTCTGCAAACTTGGACACAGAGCTGTGCATGTGTCAGTGAAGGATTTATTTGTTGTATGTGGTTTTGACCCTTAGCCAGGAAAATCTATCATTTTGAGTTCATTCAAATCCAAAACCTGCACCAACTAAACCAAAGAAGAGTTGGACAAAACTCATATGAGCTGAAAACACCCTGGGTCAAATACTTTACTCACTCAAGTAGCCCCATGGAAATCTATGGACCTATTAAGGAATGCAATGACCCATGATGACAGAAGTCAATGGGAGTCAAGTTCTACAGGATTTGGGCCACATGTTTTGCATAGATGTAATGGAGACATGAACATGTTAATTTCCTAATTAATCACTATTCACAGTCATCCTGAGCCAAAGAGCGTTTGTTGGTACTTTCTCACTCCTAAAGAAAACAGATCAGAAATATGACCCATCTGAGATCAGATCAGTCCTCCCAAAAGGGTGTCACAACATTAATATGAATTAGATGGTAATTAGCTATCTATAATATTCACCCATTAGGCACCCAAAACCAGGACTTAGGCATAAAATAAGAAAGGGACAGTTAATGTTTGGGGTTTTGCATTCATACAGGGCCTGATCCATAGCCCATTTGAGTCAGTGGAAAGACTCATCCTTCAGGGTGAATCACGAGAACTTTGGAACTTAGACCTTTAGTTCTGTTTTTTCTAGCAGACCGCAAAATGTCCAAGATGTAAAAAAAAATACAATAAATAAAATAATAGTAATAATAATAGCAGCAGCAACATTGAAAACGGTGGCAGAGAGCTTGTTATAAAAGTCACTTACCTGGCCCCCTTTGACTTGGTTCCATGATCCAGTAAGTGTTGATGTCACATCAGGTTGGAACAGGTCATAGTGGGATTCTCAGGACGTAAAAATGCTTAAAAGCGTAGGGCTTGTCCACACTGAGGTTTAGTCCACAGTAAGCCAGGGGGAGGCCTGTCACGCACTAAGCGGCTGTGGGAACCTTGCTCCAGTGCAATCAAAGTTCCGTAGTGCTCTGTAAAACAGGAGGCTGTCCAAGTACATGATGGAACTCTTAGTGTATGGTGGCAGAGTCCACATGGTTAGTAGATTCACCACCGCAGCTTGCTGTGCGCTAACCGATTATGTAGATTAGGCCACAGTCAGTCAGTCATTGACTATAGCTGGTTGAAAAAAATTGAAATTGTTGATGAAAAAAGGTACAATCTCCTCATTAATTTTTTCACCAAAAAAGTTCCAGTTTTTCAGCTAGCTCTGTTATTGACTGTTCTCCTTCTCCTAGTGAAGGGAAGTATCCAGCAGATATCAATGCTATCAGTGGAACTCTCCCTGTTTCGATATGCAGGGAACGTTACTTCTCCATGTTCCAGAAATGCCAGCCACAGTGTGTCAGAGGAAAGTTGCAAAGATCTTGAAAAACAGACAAGACATGAAGAAACAATTATGTACTGAGCTCTACAGAACTCAGATCATTCTCTTGTTTCTGGCAGAAACGAGTCATTTTGGGGAAAGGACACATTAACTCAATTAATTGAATTTCCTCTGAATTCTTCTCTTCTGGGTGCTGGTGGAGGTTGCTGCCCCCATCAAAGAAGCTTGAGTTTCACCTCTCTGTCCCACACAGCCCCGAAAATCTAGGTGGGGATTGCAGGAAAGAAGGGGCAACTGATTGGTGTCACCTTCTACTGATGGCACCTGTGCTTCCAGAGGCTGCCCCGTAACGTGGCTGGGACTGGAATTCCCCTTAATCAAGCAGAAACATCTTGACTCAAGACATTTCCAGGCTGAGTTAACTGGTATTGTGTTCCACCAAAAGTTGTGGTAGAAGAGCCTAACTGGTTTCTCTACCTCTCTCCATCCTGCCTGCCAGCCCTCCACTTCCATCTCAAAGAAGCAGGAACTCCATTAAGTCTACACAGAAGGGTTTCTGCGGGGTTGGCATGAGAAGAGCAGATAATGGCGAATGGGTGAGGCCTGTCCCCTTTCCGTGAATACATGTTTCTCTTCATACATGGACAAGGCTTTAAGGAAGGTTCATGCAATGAGATCGTACATGCAACGAGATCCCTTACCATGATCTCCATTCTATTGTCTTAAGAGGCATTTATCCTGTGAGATAAACGGGGACCTGAACTGTAACATACATGGCCAGATTCCATGAACCACCTGGACTTAATTTGACCCAGTTTTGCTCAAGACTATCAAGAAACTTTGTTCAGTAACCAGTCAAATTCCACCCCTTTGTCTGAGTTTTCTTATGAGTTTGCAGGTTCACAGGAACACAAAGCAAAACTCCAGAGATGTGAATGACAAGAAGTGAAACAAACACTAATGAGGAAGTTGGCGTTAACCAAGCTGCCCAGTTTCATACAGCCGTAGAGGCAGTGCACTCATGTTAATGCACACGTCAGTTGTCACCTTCAGAGTAAGGTGTAGGAAATGTCCGGACAATAACTCATTGGAGATCAAAGAATCCAGTAGCTCCGTTAAGTCACTTCCATTCACTGTGCAAACATGCCAGCTGTCCCCAGCTCCCGCAGGCGCTGAGAACATGCATTACCTCCCAGGAAGCATCAGCTCCTGCAGGATGGAATTAGAGGGAAAGGCCTTCAGATCTGGCAGTGCTGCCAGAGGCCACGTCAGTACCAAAGCTGTGATGTGTGCTTGAGTGTGATACTTGCATTGTCACTTACAGTGGTTTCCTTGGTAGCCAGTAAGCGAACAGCACTCAGGATACCTAAGTGAAGATTTGGTCACCATGGCAACACTGATGTCATGGGCTTTGTGGCTGAGAGCGCAGCAGTAACCTCAAGTGTGACTTTTTTTCCCCTCTTTCTTTTTTTTGTGCGTTCAAAAAGAGAGAATTTGGAAGGGGCAGCATAATGAGGCTGCAGGGTCGCCCTTGCTCATCAGCCAGCGTATCACGAGACACAGAGTTTGGGGCTTTGGGGCACTGGCTCAGCTGGTGAGGAAACACTTCACTGAGAAGAGAAATGCAGACAGTCCTCCCTGGGGTCAGGGGTGGGAGATACGAGGGGGCAAACTCCCTACTGGGCTCTCTCCATCCCGGCCCCCTGGGGCCAACCCAGCAGTTGTTGCTTGCTCCGCTGGCAAGGAGTGCTACATGTGCTGGACTGACAAACTCTCTGGCTTCCTATTCAAGCAGCTTCCCCCTGAAAATCTGCTTAACAAATCAACCTTTGCTCACTATACACACTATACACACGCTCTCTCTCTAAAGATCATTGCATGTGCACAGGCCAGGCCAGGCTGTTCCTTCTTGGCTAGAAATCATCAGTTCCCAAGCAGTTTCCCAGACAAACAGCCCAGTCCTGCAAGGAGCTGAGAGCCTTCTGCGAAGTCTCAGATGTTCTCATTCCCCTCCTCCCCCCTCAACCATGCAACATCATGGAGGGAGAGGTGCCAGTCCCTGCTGTGCTACTGTACCAATAGGCAGACTTCATGTCACAGATAAACCCAGCTGATGTCAGACAAATTGTGTGCATGGGCATATTATCACAACTAGGGCAGGGAAGGAATCAACCAGCCTGATACCAGCACTGAACCATGCCCATCATTCTGTGGACAGCTGATTATGGTGTGACAGGGGGTCAAAAGCAGAACCAATACCTCTAACATTGGATACCATAGACTTACTATTGACATCCTTCTCCTTTTTATCTTGTAAACTAACATACTATAGCACCTTCCTGTACTAAGAGTATAAATTACTTCCTGCTGCCAACATCCTGATAAATTGTCGGAGACTGTTTTTCTGAACAATTATTTGACTCTTCCTGGGTAAGGCAGGCCCGATATGAAAGCGGTGAACGGGGCAGTGTGTCTCACATCTGACTTCTCTGCAAAGAGCTGTGTTTTTCATGTGAGTGCTTGCAGATTTAGCCACAGAGAAATGCAAAACACGTATTGTCAAGTGTTATTTTAAGGTGGAACTGTCAATGCTCGATTACTCTACAGGGAGCTTAACGTTAATCTAGGGATACCTCTTAAGGTAGAAAACATGAAAAACAGGAGAATCTATGCAATTGATATAATTCCCTAATCTGAATATTTGATAACTATGAATAATTTAATTTGCATAAATGACGCAGGCTGAATATTTGCAACTCAGAAGCTCTGCACTGCATCATCCCTGCCTGCCAGCCTTGGAGCACCTTGATAAGCCAATGCAGCTACTATTTTGCGGGAGAGGGCAATGTACTTAATTATACCCTTGTGGACTGGAGCAGGACACCACATCTGGAAAGAGGTAGAGAAACCTGAACTGAGTAGAACTGACTGAACCAGGGCCAGAATCCCCCACGGGCAGCTGTAGTTCCAAAGGTTGACCTGCACAATGCCAAGAGAAGCAGAAACCCAAGCAGGGAATAGAACAACAATCCTTTGGACTACTAGTGCCCCTTCCACAGGAGGATCCATGCAGAGAGCTGCATTGCTTTAAGAAAGCAAGGGCCAGGTGGTCTTTAGTTGTTAGATTAAACTCCTGTCAGGTATTTAATCCTGCTGCATCATGGGGGAGAATGGGCATCTCTTGAGATCCCTTCCAGCCCTACATTTTCTCTGTTGCCCGAGGTAGCTGGCGATCAGTATAAAAATCTTTCACTGTGCAATGCTGGCTTCCCCTATCACTGCATCGGGCCCTGTTGCCTTGCGGCAAGCTGAGTATCTATTCAGAATGTGCTTTTCAAGTATGGGAAAACCTCGTCTCAGCAGCCAGCCTTGTCCACCCTATTACAGAGGGGCTGGTTTTCCTCTACTTCCTAAGAAATGAACAAGGGCCCCTCTATCACCATCGTATCAAGGTGCTGACACTGCTTCTGTTAGGAGGGGGCTGTATGAATAAGTATAATCCTCGTGGCTGCAGGGTGGGGAGCCTTTGTACCTCTCTGACCTGGGCCTGACTATTCCTGGCCGGCTAAGGCCCAATTTAAGGGCTATTTACCAGTCAGGAATTGCTGCAGAGCCGTGTACTTTGGCTCCTGCCCCATCTATCTCCAGGAACACACCTGGCAGGCCACCGAGGCTGGGCACAGCAGGGGGATGCTGTTAGAGCTGCCTACACTAGACTCCATCTGCTGGGAACTCCCCAACATGTCACCTTGCAGCCCCTTTGCACCACTAGAGCAGTGGAAAAGGCCCAGAGTTGGGGTCAGGATTAAACCCAGTATCTCAGGGATTGGAACTGTCAAACTCAATCAGTCAGAGCGAGCCAGTACGAGAGCATTTGGTGTCTGCTTTGTAATTGCTGTCGGGACCACCCGGCCCACACTACGTTTTCCTTTACTTCAGCTAATCCAGCTGCCATGTTTTTAATGGCACTTTATTATTTTTTAAGACTAAATCCATCCTCACATAAGGCCTGGCCTGTTTTTAGCTGGCTGAGAAGGCAAGCGGCCGTTTGTTGTTGTGTTTAAGTGGGATTAGCCGAAAGACCCTCGGCATCGCCGCCCTGCCTTGCGGATTGAAAAAGACGACGTGAGGTTATTTTATTGCTGCTGTGCTCTCCAGGAAGGTGATGCAAGGAATCGTGTGTTCAGCTAGAAGTGGCTCATTTTCTAGGGGGAAAAAAATGAGTGGGTTTCTTATGCCAAGGGCATGCTGAAAACTGTGTGTCACCAACGCTCTGCTGCTCCACAGCTGGGCCTGAGTGAAAACTGGGCCTTGTAAACATTGCCTTTTCACTACCCAAACACTGGATAAGAGAGGATGTAAGCTGCAGTGCTTAGCCTGGGGGCTGGGCCCTGGGATTCTATGACTTCTCGTGGGTGAAGGCAGAGGGCTCGTACGAGAGCCATAAGCTCTTAGACGTCAGGACTTTATTGTTTCCTGTGTTTATACAGTGGGTATAGGGGTCCTGGTCCATGACGGGTCCGTAGGTGCTACGCAATACAAACAATAAGAATAATATGCATCATTTCTGTGCCATTTCAAAGGCTTAATGAGGACTTAAGATACATAGGCCTTTTGCCAGCCCTCGCTATAGGGCTGAATTTCATGCAGGGTGACCTTAGGCAAGTTCCTTAACCTGCCTGAGCCTCCTTTTGCTATTATTGTTAGCCCTTGGCAAGGGCCAGAAGTCTGGCTCTACTGCATCAGAGACAATATAACAAACGTCAGCCATTTTACTGGGATGCCAAGGCCATCCCTTCAGGTTCACAACATAGTATTTTACTGACCAGATAACAGTAATACCTCACCTCCTATATGGTACTTTTCATCAGTAGAACTCAAAGCCCTTGACAAAGAAAATCAGTAGCATCACTAATCTCATTGTCATTAATAAAATTTGTTAAGCATATACCTAACTCATTATTTCCCCATTTTAAATACACCCAAAAAACAAGTTGTAGCACATAACAAACATGCTGAAAACACTTTACCTGAAGGAAAACTGGCAATAAGTTTTAGGCCCCATGTTTAGTTTTTTGTTGAAAAAAGGGATTTACACAACCTCACAGAAGCATTTTCACATCTTACTGATTTTATTGAAAATGGCAATGGGAGCTTTGCAAAGAGAAGCGAATCTAGCCTGGGATTTAACTTTCTTAACTCCTGTGTGAATCCTAGTCTTCAACTTCCTCCTGCAGTGTTTAACACTGTGCTAGTGTAGGCCAACTGGAAAGTGAAATTAACAAGGATCTGTTTACTATATCAACAGAAAATGAAACAGACTAGTTTAGTTTCACTGTTCAAACTGAGTGAAAGGTGCCAAATAAACAGCAACATAAATAATGGACAGTAAGTGAAAGTTTAACAATTCTTTGTTTTAATCTGTGAAGGTGTTATTAGTAACATGGATATAGATATATTTTTATATTATGAATTTTATACTGGTAATGTTCCTCAAAAATTAAATGAGCACTGTAAGATGTGTGTATATGTATTTGGAATTTGGAGCCTATTACAATATTAGTTTCCATCTAGTATTTTAAAAACATATGTATGATTTCTAAAAATAAGCACTATGTACCATCCTGATAGGAAAAATGCCTGTATAGCCAATACTATTGACATAAAGTATATTCTGAGACATGTTATTAATCAAAGTGGTTCCTCTCAAATATTTACCCAAGATATTCCCTAATCAATAGAAAGGAGAGTGAATGGAAAAAATGGATGTTATAGATGGCACTAAAGCAAATATTTTTATGCATGTACTATATTTAGTTGGCAAAAAATCATTAAAAACTCAAGATTCAGAGCAATAACAGTTGAATGATGGGTTCCAACAAGTACATCTGGTTGGCTTTACAAAGGCTAAGAGTGGTCAAAGTTGTCTTTCACATAAAAATAATGGCAATACTGTGGTTTAACTGTTTATAAATGTAAAGAAAGGAAGGATACTCAGGAATGAAGAAAGTGTAGTTTCTCTGACCTGTGGTGTTGGGAAACATTTAATCAATCATCTCTCTATATAGTGTGTGCCTGTGTTTCATACAGTCACATACACCCCAAATAAAAACAAGAAAGACTGGTTAACTGATCACTTTTAAGAAACCTGGAAGTGAGAACAGGACATGTTAACTGGATATACAGTAACTAAATACCCCGCAAACCACTAGAGTTGATCTCTTGTTCTGATACTGTCTCTCAAGACAGAATAAAAACCCACTTACCTTCACTGATGGTCCTTAGTCCAAAACCCAGATTAAATCTTTGGAAAATTAGGGTTCGCTTTTGTTCATCCTTGTTTTTCAGTCAGCCTTAGCTGGACCAAAAGACAGCCTGCAAACACAAGGCCTTTTTTCCAAACCCAAGAAATCCATATAATTTGTATGAGCATCCAAACATCAGTGCTATCTGAGCTGCACCCATTACTGGTGCCTAATTCAGCATAAAAGATTTCCACGCTACAAAGAGACAGAGGACTTAGATCTGAGCATTGCAGTGGGATGAGGCATTCAGAAGATGCCTTGCCTGGACCTTTTTATGCTGGAAGCTGGGGCATAGAATGCTGCTGGGGAGTGGAGAGCACTCTAATATATTACATTTAGCTGTGGTTCAAACAACCCATCTATGTTCAATGTAAAAACATAGAAAACAGAGCCAAAGGTTGGACCAGGGCTGCTGGACTTCAAGGCTCTGTGCTAACCTTCAGGAGAGGGCTCCTGCCTCAGGAACGATCACCAGGCAGCTGAGAACATTGAGTCCTTGATGCTCTTATTTAAAACTTTTTAAGGTGCCAGCCTTAACTTGGGGGAGGGAGCTGAGAGGATAGTTAAGTCTCCACGCCGGTTCAATCCTTGGCACCTCCAGTAGAACTGATTATCTGCTGAAGCATTCCTAATACACACAAAACTGGGGGCTGCTATCACAGGAGCAGCTGTCTGGGTGGATTTTTGAGATGTGGCACCACACTGATAGTGCCAAATTCAGTTCACACAGGGCACCAGACAACTTTTGGATGGAAACAGCTTTCAGCTATTGCCAACCTTGGTTGGCTTTGAATTGGTGACTTGTGGGTGACAGGCTCACATACGAGTTCCCTAAGCCAACCATCCAGTCCCTAACCCAGGTCTTCTCTACACATACCTGGCAAATAGCTCCTGTGAGGCAGGGAGCCCTGGAAACACTGCGGCATTTCCGGCTCCAGAGCGCTGCTGATAAATTGGAGATAAGCTTCAGGAAAGCATCCCAATGGACTTCCTGATCCTGTGGAGATTTGCCCATCGTGCCAGATAACCCACCACACAGCGTGCAGGCAGGATGCGAGCAAAGCATCCAACCATGGCCTCACAAAGGCAGTGCCACATCTAGACAATTATCAAACCCTCCTTGCCTCTGGTGAACGCGGTTTCCCCGCATCCTCGCTCTCACCCCGGCTAGATCTGGTCTCTCAGTGAAAGAAAGCCGCACAGTCTAGCTGCTGAGCACCGGACGGGAGCCAGGAACCCTGGTGTTCTGATCCATGCTCTGACAAAGCCTTCCTGGGCGGCCTTGGGGCAGGCATCTCCTGTTGCTGTCCCCATGGACTGTGCCAGAATTAGACTCCACATTTCCTTCTGAGCCACCATTCTAGCTCTGAAATCACTAGTAGGTGAGTATGCTGAGGGTAAGTGTAATCCTCCAAGTACCTTCCCCCTCACACAGACGCCTCTGCCTTCGCCTCTCCGTCTCCTGGGAGAGCCCCCACACCAGACAGTGCGTGTCCTACTTACTCATGAGCTGGGCTGGCTTCACCGAGTCTGTCTCGGCTCCTTTACCCCAAGTCCCCAGAACCATCCTGCTGATGTAGACTGATGGGGGGGGGCGGGCGGGGAGGGATCCAACAGGGGCTAGGCAATATCAGTCACTCCAGCCTCACTGCAGACAAGAGCCTAACCTGACTTTCCTTCTGGCTGCCTGGGACAACTTCCTAGCACAGTGACCCATAGCAGCTGCTCCCCAGTCCCAGCAGAAGTAGCCTGTCCCCAGGGACCATGGGAATTAGCTACAGTAGTTTCCTAAGGGAGAAAAGCAGCTGCATTTTCCCTCTGAAAGCTGGAATACGGGTGGTTGGCAGGTTCTGGGCCCTGTTATTTTCAGAGGATTTCACTAAGTGTGCTCCCCACACTTCTTTCCTTGGTAGGCTAGAGGAGAGCCCCAAGCTGGTGGCCTTACCCCTCCTGCTCCTTCAACACGGTGCTGATGTGCAAAGCAGAATCTTACACGAGCATCTGAATAAAGCGTTTGCTTTTCTAAAGGATGCAAAGCGCTGCTGGGCATGGCGGCTTGTCTCACAAAGCGCCCGGGAGAAGGTGGCTTGGATTACAAACCATGCGCTTCACGTACTGAGAGAAGACCCTTTGCTTATTAACGGCTCCAGCTTTTGCTGATTTAGAAAGGCAGCACATGCACCCAGATTTCAGCAGCCTGAACTCCCTCGCCGGCATTTTGAGAAGATGGAAATGTGGCCATCACATGCCGGAGCCTAAGGACTCAGGATGGTCAAGCCGGTGTACTGCCACTTAGGAGACCTGGGGGTCGACCTTTACCAGGCTGGTAATATTCACTAGTAGACAGAATAAAAGGCTGGAAATCCTGAGACCTGGGGGGGGGGAAGAGAGGTAGAGAGAGAGAGAGAGAGAGAGTGTGTGTGTGTGTGTATGTGTGTGTCTGACTTCTCTATGTACCTCAGTTTCCCCATCTGAAGAATAAATAATTCGCCCCCTGACCTTTTTTTCATAAAGCGCTTTCAGACCAGTAATTGCTCATTCATGATTAGTCATCTCTTTCCCCCAGGCTGGCAAGTCAAACAAAAACCAAAAGAAGCTAGAATGATGACAAATCTGTAATTAAACAGAAGGATATCTGTGGTCTCGCTAACTTCTCAGTAGTCATGTCTGTGCAAGTTGCCTTTGGCATCCAGCCAGTGACAACAGCAAAGAAACTGTCTTAGAACTTTCCAGTGACCACACCAGGTTAGTTATTGTCAGATCTGGCAAACAGTGAGAGGGTTGTGCAAATGGACTAATCAGCGCTGACATCGCGCACAGCAATTATTGATGAGATTTCTGGCAGGTGTTAGCACTGCATTCTGCCTCCTTAAAATTCCCTCTGCAGTTTCAGTTGGATATGGTTGTGATGTGATTCATAGTCTTTATAGAAATATGCTTATGATTTGTATATGACATAACTAAGATATATTTTTTGCAAGATGGCTCATGTAAGATATCATTGGAAAAGTTATAATTTACCAAATGGGATTATCCAATTTGTATACATGTATCATTTCTGTATCTGGAGTTAGGAATATTGACTATGTAACAAAGGCTTCCCGCCTTATGTAAATTCAATTTAAGGCTGGGGACGGGGGAGTAAGGCAAGCAGGACTCTTCTCCATTGCCTTCCTGCCCAAGAAGAAAGACAGCTGAAAGTACCTGAGGAGACAAAGGAACTGAGCGGTGGGAAAGGCAAGTGCTGAGTCCAGACTAAGACAGGAGTCTAGTCTGTAAAGAGAAATAACTGGAACTCTAAGCTACAGAAACTCTGCAGCTTGCCTAAAACAACACTGAGCGTGAGCAATTACATTTTGTAACCTGTTTCTTGAGTGTATTATGCTTCGTTTGTGTGTTTTGTTTTATTTGCTCAGTAATCTGCTTTGTTCTGTTTGCCATCCCTTATAATCACTTAAAACTGACCTTTAATAGTCAATAAACTTATTTCTTGTTTATAACATAACCCAGTTTGTGCAGTTCATCTCTTGGGGGGGCACCAAGCTGTGCATCTCTCTCCGCTGTGAGGGAGAGGGCTGCTGTTATGCGCTTGTGCTGTGCAGATCTTTCTATGCAGCACAAGACGATATTATTTTGGGTTTATTCCCCAAAAGAGAAGTGCAGGTGAGTGCTGGGTGAATCCTCTAACACACAGCTGACTTTGGTCTGTGTCTGGGTGTGGCCGTGTGTGTGTGTACGCTATACAAGGCTTGAGAGCTTGGCACAGCTAGGACAAGGTGAGGAAACCCAGGCTGGCGGAATGGGCGGAACCAGTGGGACCCCAGCACATCGGGTGGCATCCCGGATGGGGGGGTGGTTCCAACCCTTCACAATGGTCCCTTTCTTCCCTCCCCCATTGTGTGCTGAGGGGTGTGAGCTGTCCAAAAGCCGTCACGTTTCCCGTCAGAGGGAACTATGGAAGCGTGCAGGGTTGGAGTCCAGAGCTTTGACCAAGCTACAGAATCAGAGTGTTCACTGGAACTGGTGGGATAGCTCTGGGATAAGTTGCACCAGTGCAGTGCATCCTCAGTAGGCATCCTGCTGCAGGTGCACTTACCCTGTGGCCACTCGACAGAAGGGCTGCGGTGTACTGCCGTCTGGGTACCTATTCCACAGTTCCCAGTACAGCTACTTCAAGCACTGGAGTGCAGGAACTGACGGATGGTATTTTTGGGAGCCTAGGGAATGATGGGAATTGGAGTCAAACTCCCATACATCCCCGACAGCCATTTCCACAACGTATTTCTCGTCTCCAGGAGAAGCTGGAAAACCAGCACTCAAGCCTGGCTCAGCCAGCCAAATTTGTGCGCAAAGGCCTGAAAGCTCAGCACCAGCGAGCCAGCTCAGGCAGAGCACGTGAGGAGCCAGCGAAGAGCCATTCCTCAGCTTTGAGCTGCAAGCCAGAGAGTGATTTTGACCCAGCTTCACTTCCCTGGCTAACAGGCTCCAAGAACTACCTGTCCTGGACCCCTACTGGGCAGAGTGCCAATTTTGGGTCAGGACCACAGCAGTTGAGGAGAACAGTTGTTCTTTGAGTGATGGTCTCTATTGTATTCCACTGAGGGTTATGCACCAGGCGCCCGGAGTCGTTCTCAAGACTTACCCCAATCTCCTTTGGTCCCTGAGCTCCGTGCCTGCCCGTGGGCTGGACGAGATGGAGCTATACAAGCTGGGTGTCACCAACACACCAAAAACACTTTAACCCGCAGCTCCCCCATAACCCTCCTGGCAGACTCTCATACACCATTGACGGAAGGGATGACAGCCTGCAGCGTCCCACCTGAGAGCCGGTTCCGGTGCTCGCTCTCCAATAGAAAATAGAGACCTGCTGTGCTTTTGGTCAGATGTACAGAGCGTGGGCACGCCATCTCCTGGCCAATCCCTCTGGAGTTCATGCTGCACTGAGGCCGGAGCAGGAGTCATCTGTTGTCATCTCCGCAGGCCTCAGCAACACAAAACAGCGGGCAAAAGGTGTTTTCAGTGTCTCTGCCACTTTGCTACATTCTAGTTCACCAAGTGCCTGGGGTTTGCTTCTGGGTGAAAGGTCCGTAAGAAACATAGCACTTGTGTAAGCTCTCGGCGGGGCGGGGGTGCCTTTGCACGTACAGTCCCTAGCACCATGGGGCCTTGATTCTTGACTGGTGACCTTGAGCTGCTACGGCAGTACAAGTACTGAATTATAATAAGAAGAGGAGCTGCGTGTGCAACTGGAAAATGGAGCCCGGAGTATCATTCATCACCAGTGGGCATTGCCTAGAGCTGTGCATGATTCTGTCTTTGGGCCTGGGCTGCCACTCCCCAGGTTCCCAAGAGCTGGGAATTCTGTGGCAGCATCATATTCAACCTCAGGGGGAAGAGACTGCCTTGAGATGCTCAGAAGAATTACTCTAGCGTAAGTAGGAAGTGACGTGAAATGGGAGGCCTGCCTGAGTTCTTGGCTGGGATTTGGGGCCCTGAGAATGGGGGTACAGAAGAAATAAAATACCCACCACCTCCTTCCTAAAATCCCCTTCAGAAATCAGGCAAAGATTTACCCTTAATTTCTTAGGGGTGCAGAAGCGACAGCTTGGCTCTCTGCTTGTGCCAGGTGAAGGCTGGTGATGAGGTCTTTGTCCCAGGTTGCTGAACAGCACATTAGCCAGGTCATTCTAGCAGCCACCTTGCCACATCTCAAAAATCCACCGATACAGCTGCTCCTGTGATAGCACCCCCCAGTTGTGTGTGTATTAGGAATGCTTCAGCAGATAATCAGTTCTACTGGAGGTGCCACGGATTGAACCGGCGTGGAGACTTAACTATCCTCTCAGCTCCCTCCCCCAGGTTAAGGCTGGAGGTGGTGAGGAAAGCTGGCACTGCTACTTCCCAGGCTGCACCCAGCCTCCAGAGCTGTCAGTCAGCTTTCACAAGGACTAATCCATACAAAGGCCAGTAATAAAACAAAGCAATGTAAGTGCAGCCTCTAATTCTTATAATAATGCCTAGCTCTTACACAGAGACAAGGAGGATGAGGTAATATCTTTTATTGGCCCAAGTCATAATATCCTGGAACCAACACAACTACACCACCACCGCATAGGTCTTATCTAGCACTTTTCATCAGTAGAGCTCAAAGCGCTTTACAAAAGAGGTCAGTATCATAATCCCCATTTTACAGATGAGGAAATTGAGGCAAGCGGCTGGTGAAGTGATTTGCCCAAAGTTGCCTAGCAAACCAGTGGCAGAGCTGGGAATAGAAGCTCCCGCCTCCTGAAGTCCCAGCACAGTGCTCTAACCTTATAGTTTGACTTACTGGTTATGTTCTATCTACTTAGGCTCTTCTATTGATGCCAATCACCTTTATTATTGGTTTCAGAGTAGCAGCCGTGTTAGTCTGTATCCGCAAAAAGAACAGGAGTATTTGTGGCACCTTAAAGACTAACAAATTTATTTGAGCATGAGCTTTCGTGAGCTGCAGCTCACGAAAGCTCATGCTCAAATAAATTTGTTAGTCTTTAAGGTGCCCCAAATACTCCTGACCTTTATTATTGTTATTGTTTGTATTGCAGAAGTGATGAAACCCAAAGTGAGAGCGAGTCTCCATCGTGTTAGGTGCTGTACATACACAGAAGAAGAAACTGCCCCACCTCAAAAAGCTTACAATTTATATATAGACAAAGCAGGTGTTATCTTACCAGAGCGGGAGCTGAGGCAAAGAAATTTGTGGCAGAGCAGGGCATTGAACTCAGATCTGCTAAGACCCAGTCCAGTGCCTCAACACAAAGCCATTCTTCGTCTCCTGGAAGTATCGGAGATATTCCCCGGCCAGCCCATGCGAGAGCTTTAGTCAAAAAAAAAAAGCACAAAGCATGCAGCTAAAAGATATTCACTTACAGTTTATTTTTGCCTGAAATTATTTCACATCTCTTTGTACACAGCTACAGAACAGTAGTAAACCATTGGTAAAAGCAACAGTGCTAAGGAAAAATGTTGGCATAATTTTTCTTTTATTTATTTTATTCTTTTCTTCCCGTGCTGTGTTCTTATACAGGTTTGGGATTTGAGGGAGAAAAAAAAAATACCTGGCACACTAAGTGAGTTAAGACTTAAACCAATTGTTCTCTCTCTCTCTCTTTTTTTTTTTTTTTTGGTAAGAATATTTGGGCAGGGGTAATCTATCTAGCAACAAAGTAAAAAACAAACCCATAAAATAAAAAGCCCCCCAAACAAACCACCCCCGCAACAAAAGCCTGGCTTCCATTGAAGATTATATATATATTTATATATATTTATATATAAAAAAATTACATTGGCTGTATGTTAAATCTTGAGGTGCTCAAGAATAAAATAACAGTGCTAAACTGAAAGAAAAAATTAAAAAAAAAAACCAAGCTGCTCTGTACAACAAAGGCTCATTATGAAAAAAAGCCAACAGCATATTTATAAAAGAAACCACAATTTTTGTTTATCATTTTTAAGCAATTGTGGGGGGGGGGGGACAGGGGGAGAGAGATTTGGAAAGTAGTGGTCACATGTACAGACAGGGCAGAGCTATTAGATCAGCGACAATGTTATTTCTCACTCTCTCAAGAGGAACATGCAAAACAAGGCGTGCATGATGAAAGGAAAGGGGGAAAGAAAAAGCTTATGCACGAAATTCCAGGAAAACTTTTCTTTGAAATATTGGACGTAAACAGAAAATGACAGAGGTGACTTGTGAAATTTACCAAGTTTTGTAAATCTCTCATTGGTAAAATGACTGACACGTTTCCCTGCCCCCACCCAAACCTCTAACCCTGATATGGCTTGAAAAGGCTCAGAGAAAGATTTCAGTCTTTCAGGAATGAAATTTATGTCTTTTATTAATACCTGCGCCTCTCCCTTCACCCCCTCTTTTGAGATATACGTATTTTCCCTTCTGACTGCATGATGTTAGAGGCATTTTTAAATCAGAAATGCACTGGGGCGAGTGTTCTGACACAGAGTGAGATTCTAGTACGGGATGCATTACTAACAGGCAATTCCTCGAGGAGGGCTTTAAAAAAAACCAAGGCAGCAAACTAGTTAATACAGTACTATATGCAAAAAAAAAAAAAAAAAAAAAAAAAAAAGTAAAAGGATTAACAATTCATAAATAAAAGACAGGTCCCAGACCTGTTATTTGTGAACCATTTTCTTAAATAGGTGCATTATGTAAATCTTATGTACAACAAAATTACTTTGCATAACAATTGCAAGGACACAGGGAGAGGTGCAAATCATGTGGGTTGTTTTTTTTTCTTCTCGATGTTTTACAGGTTGCCTTCCTGGAACAAACCCGGTGAAGGAGGAGGAGTTCCTAATGGATGAACTCCAGCTGAGGGAACCCAATTAAAACCATGAGAAATTGATGTATTCTGTTTTTTTCCTCCACACAGCATAAAACACAAAGGCAAATAAAATCCACAAAAGAAGGGGTTTTTCCCACTCTTTAGAATCCTCTTGCAGCTACAAAGTCGTTTTTTTTTTCCAATTTAAATTATGTTGATTTTGAAATTACAAAGCCGAAAGAATTAGGCAGGGTTTGGGCATGCTCAGTTCACCCTCCCCCACACACAGCGACTCCTCTATCTCACAACCACAACTGCTAGAAGTGAAGTCCCAGAACTCACTGCTCTACAGGTATTAGCCAAAAGTTGTTTTATTTTCTGGTTTTGTTTTTAAAATCTTTTTCTTCTTGTCAGAAGCTAAAGAGAGAGAGAGAGTTCACCAGGCTTCGGTGTAGCGCACATCCACTTCTTTCAGGTTGGGCAATTTAGCCTGGTTTGAAAGGGGAGAAAAAAAAATCTGAATTACTGATAAGATTGCAGGTTCTCACAAGTTTGCATTGTCAGAACAATATGAGGGTTGGTGCAATGAGCGAAACCAAACAGTCACCCCAGAAAGGCCCTGATCCTGTGAACACTTAAGCATGTGCTTAATTTATGCACATGAGGAGCCCTATTGCCTGTAAAGTTAAGCACATGTGTAATTGCTTGATGGATTGAGGCCTTATTCAAGAAACAATGAGAAACCCAGTTTAAAGACATATCAGACCTGGTTCTGGTCTCAGTTACACCAATATAAATTAGGAGCAACTCTACTGAAGCCAGTGGGATTATACAGATGTAAGATAAGGACCAGACCCTGGTCTTTAGTTCTGGCTATAACCGATTAACACGACTTGCTGTATGTAAAACCTTAAAATGACATTTGTAAAAGCAATCAGCTGACACTACTGTAGTCGCATAATAAAATACACAGCATCACACACTTCTCCCTCGGTCTCTCGTTTCCTAATTTCCCTCCCCTTCCCCCCTGCAATTTATTATAAAGATTCCAAACATCGTTAATGACTTTTAGTCCAATTCTGATCTCACTTAAAGTGTAGTTCCATCAACTTCCCTGGGGCTACTCCCAATTTCTACAGATGCAGGTGAGATCAGACTCAGGCTCTTTATGTTGTTGCTATTTGTCAGCTGCATTTCCATGGTCTCTTACTGCAATTGTAGAATTCTCTACAAACACTTAATTAGACTAGCGCCTTTCGGGGTTGTTGAAGTTTCTAGGAGTGATTATTACCTCTGCGTTAAGGTTTATGTGCACATATATTTTGATAAGAGCTAGTCAGAACATTACAGACACTGCCAGCAAATAATTTTTCAGTTAGGCAATGACTTCAGTTGTGGGTGTTTATTTATTGTCTGGTTCAGCCTGCCTAGTACGTTTGTGGGCGTCTGTGTGCACGCAAGTGTGTTGCTGGCGGAGGGGGGTGGACAGGAAATGTCATCATTGCTATAAGGGCTTGGGGGCTGAATCCTCCCAAAGACGCATGGGGTGGGGAGGAAAGGTTTTTAATCAAAAATATACTCACTTGGAAATGGGAATTCTCAACAGATACAAAACCAAGTGCCCAGGGAAAGCTGGTCTCTCTCTTTGAAAAGTCACCCTCTGTCTGGAGTTTTTCCCCTACTACTTTTACAAGTGTCCCCTCAGATGAATGGAAGTAAAAGGGATCAGAGGGAAACATGATGTGTGTCTCTGTTAGTTCAGCTTGCTTAATTTTGTGCAGCTGGCAACACTTCACGCAGGTTTTGCAGTTTGTCCTGTATTATCACTTGTGTGTGTGGGTCTTGCCACGCAGCGTCAGGGCAGCGCAGAACCAAAACAGGAGAATGTGACTGTAAAGCCACAGAAACTGTCAGGAGAGCTCAGGGGCTGGGGTGGGACCAGAAATTCTTTTAACTCGTTTATTTTAACGGACCATGTTTCAGGAAGGTGTTGTTTCTTTCAGGGCCCAATAGTCAGTGACCATGACCGTGTGTGTACGTGACAAGTAAATGACAATTTGCGCAAGCAAGTACCTGATGCAAGTGCAAATGTGTTAACTGCATGTACAAATCAGGTGTTTGGTGGCATGTAATTTTTTACATGCACAATTATGATGCACATGCACATTAAGGTTTGGAAAAGCTAGCCCTGAAAAATCCATATGATAATAGCCCTGTGATCGGATCTATAGGTGAATTCTGTCTCCAAAGCAAGAACTAGGATGTACATTTGCAATGAACCCTCAAAGCAGTTTTTAAATTCAGCTGGTTCCAGGACTTGTCTCAAATTCAAAGCTCAGCCCAGGTTTGTGACCTTTTTGAGTAAACCTGGGACAATCTAAGATTTTGACGCAAAAGTCGATGGAACGAGGTGTTCCATTTTGAGTGTCTGGGTTTACAAATCTCCAGAGACATGACTCACTCAAAACCGAAATGAAGAAAAAGTCCGTGTGAAGTCATGAGAACCAGAACCATCACGCTTCACACAGCCCTTGTCTGAATCCACCCAGGGCTGCTTCCCTACCCCTGCTCCACTCCAGAGCATTACGTCACTCTGTCTATGAAGTCCCTGAAAGAATGCGGACAACAAACTCTGAACATGGCAAATCTTGGTGTGTGGGGCAGTGCACGGGTGGGCTCTGTTTAAAGAGGAGTTCTGCCTTTATAAACATCTAAGTAAAAATGGCACCATTTTGCCCAAACAGTTGAATTTTCTGTACGTATTCTGAGTCAGATCTCCTAATTAAATTGCTACTCCTTTTCATCCTGGTAGCACCAGAGGGCACACGCAGCTCTGGAAGAGTGAACTAGAATCTATTCTAGCTCGTGCATCATTAATAGACCCGATTAAAAATTCTGTGATAGGAACATTTCATTTCTGATGGCACATAAACCAGAAAGAATCCAGCTTGAGTTTCATGTTCCCAGCTTTTTACTTGTACATTCAGCAGACTGGATGTGGGTGTCACTGAGAGACAAACACAAAACTTCCCAATGCTATTTCTGCAGTCGCTTTTCCTCAAAAACCCCCCAGTTTACGCTGCACAATGTGCTTTTCCTGACTTTAACCTTCCTGGGTTTGTTACGCTCTGTTTAGATCCTCTGCACAGACATCCGAATTTAGGCAATGCCCACCTCTTCTTCTGGAGTTTCCAGATTGTCCATTTCTCCATGACTGCTGGACTACAGAACATCTCTTTTTTCAAACCGGTGAAATACAAGGTCTCCCCAAAGGCTGCCCCACCAATCACCAATGATGAGGACAAAAATATATAAAGATGCCACCACCAATCCCAACACCAGTGGAAGACTCAGGACGCCACTTCCTTGATACACATTACACTGGCCTAGGCTATCCAAGGTCTTAGTATTTTCATGCTGATGCTGTCAGTATTCACAGACTACTGGTTGACTTTTACAAATGGATCTCAAAAACTAAATACCTTGAGATCTTCATAGGTGTCGGCTGAAAGTTTGGTGCTGTTCATATTTAAGCTACACAGGCTTTTCATGGCTAAAAAAAAAGAAAAAACATACAGAGATATTTATGGGCTGGCTTATCTCTAACCATTTAATAATTCCGGTTTTTCTACAGGGCAATGCATATACAAAGAGTGGTTTATATAGGCCCAGTTATTAAGAATAAAATATGTAACTTCAAAACTGGGCAATGGCATCTTGGTCCCAGTTCAGGAAGGGCCTTTAATGCATGTGCTTAAGCCTCATTGACTTCAGAGGGATTTAAGCACTGCCCGAACTGCAGCTTTTATTCTTAAGAGCACTGGCTGCCTATGCATTATTTTGAACAACAAAGTCCGCACTGTGAGGGTGTTTAAACTGTGCAGGAGAATATGCTGATCACCAATCCACGCAATCTAATTTCATTTTAGGCTACAGTGTATTGTTGACCTGACTTTTCTGCCTGGAAATTCACCCCGCCATCAGGTATTGACACATCTGGTACCTCTGGTGACGTCAGACAGCTGCTGATCTACGTCACAGTTCTACATGCAGTGTGTATGACGTTTATCATAAACCTTGGCATCTACCATTCCCCAGCCCTCTCATGCAGCTCTCAGCACGTGTGGGATCCTGAATGGCTAGTTCAGAGGTTCCTCTTTACCTATAATGTTAAACTAAAGCTGGGGTCTCCTCTCCCCAAAACCATAGACACAAAACACAGCGGGGAATATAAAACTGGTCACCTCCCAAGAGGCTCAGCTGCCCAACTGATTTATAATGCAGCTCCACGTGCCATCTTGGCTTTGCCATTCTCTCTCTGACTCCCCATAAGATCACACTCCCACCAACGGAGGTACACCCACAATGGGGAGCATTAAGGAAGTGGTGCAGGTCTAAGACCAGTGGACCTGAGCATAAGGTAGAGGTGAATTACTATTGGAGGGAGAGTCCCATGAGGGACACCAAATCCAACACCTATCCCTGCAGGCTGGGGAGATTCAGATCCCCATTTTTGCTACTTGTGCCAATGGAAAGCCAAACCTGGACACCCACTGCCCTCTCTAATCATTGCACAGCACAGAAATCCTCGTCTTTGGCACACACGAATTCCCCCTCGAGTGTATTTGGGTCACTTACAGCTCAGTGCCAGCAGCCCAGCATCTGTGACGGGGGTCTCACACAAGTTGAGCACTTGCAGCATGGTGAGGTGTTCAGAGAGAAGCCGCAAACCTGCATCTCCAAACTGCAGGGCACAAGCAAACTCCATTAAAAACAGGTAGAATATTGTTCTGCAAGTAGCTTGGCTGGGTATGTGGAATATTCAGGGCGTGGTCTGCATAGGAGACTTCAAACCCCCCGACCCCCAAGATTTATCACAATCTCAGATGACAAGAGAGAAGGGTGAAGGAAATATTATCCACATTGCACAGATGGGGAACAGAGAAATTAAGCCACCTGCTCAATGTCATAAACAAGTTTCGGGTAGTTTCACAATTTGAAAATAGATCTCCTGAGTTACAATCTACAAGGCCATTCCTTCGCTGGATTGAATCCTTTGAAAATGTGCCCTTTATACTAGAGAGTTCCCATCCAGTCTATGTGAAATAGGCATATGGCAGTCTCAGCCCAGTTCCCAACTGTATCACACCAATTAGCATTAGCTGGCTACTTTGGTGCCAGGAACAATATAGTATTGGTAGGGCAACGGTCTTATTGACTCTGATCTCTGCTATTTTTAAATTCTATGTTGCTGCACAAAATATTCAAAATCAAAGGCAAAATGGCTCCAAACTTGGAATCTCACGTTTCAACTTAAAAAACAAAACAAACAAAAAACCAGAGTATTATTTCACCCCAACATTTGTGCATTTTTTTGTGTGCAAGAGATCAGACTCCTTGCCCAACAAAAATGAACTCATTTTGAGCAAGAGGCATCTCCAGAATTCACATATCAAAAGTCTGAACATTCTGGTGAGACATTTTGTCCAATTTTGCACCTAAAAGGGACATTTGTTGTTCGCAAAACTCAGTAGAACAAAATGGCAAAAATGTTCATGTGAAATATTGAGGAGAAAGAGCCATTCATTTTGCACAGCCAAATTGAGAATCAATGCACTATTTCTGGTGAGCTCTACCATGAGGGACAAAATCTATTCAATATTGGACCCTGGAGACCAAAAACCAGCATAGAATGTAAAGAAAAATAAAATCTTAAATGCCCTTCTTGTTAAATGTAGGGTAATTAATTTAATCAATTTGGCCTCTTTCTGTTAACAAAATCACCATCAGCTGATTGCAGTTTCCTCACATTTATTCATTATTTGATTTTTTCCCCCTCTTCTGTTCTTGTTTTTTAAATGCTGGATTCATCACAATTCATGGATGATTCACTACAAGTAGCTTGAACATTATCTACAGACTGTGTTGAGATTGGTCAGATATATAACATGGAATTGTCTCTCTTTCCTAACTGAATGAAAGCACTAGCATTTCCGAGGCAAACACACTGACATCTATGATCTAAAATTTTGTTTCACAAAGTCAAGACTGGAGCACTCGAGTGTTGATAAGCAGCAATCACTAAAGAGGTGTGATGTGACCAAAGAAATTCATTTCAACGTCTGAAAATATTTGCAGTTTTGCATTGCAGTTCTTACCCCGAGATGACAATATGCATTCTAAAATAAGGAAAACATGGTTGACTAAGCCATAAACCAGCATGTAAAAATAGCAGGAAGGCAAATGCATTCTAAGGAGGCCTCTTCACGCATCAGAACTCACATTCTTCTCACAATGACATAACCTGCAATTTCAGAATTAGTCAGCACTGCTTCCGTCTCGGTCCTTCTGTCTGCAAAACACATACCTGAGTTGACCACAGGTTCAGCTGCTTGAGCGAAGGCAGTTTGATGAGGTGCTCAGCACAGGCACTCGTTACATTGGTGAAGGCTAGGCTGAGGTTTTCCAAGTTTCCAAAGGATCCTGAACTTAATAACCGGGCCAGGTCCGCATCCTGAAAGCAAATATCAGTGTGATAAACAGGAGAATACTCGGCCTGCAACTATCTGCGGTAACCTGACTGATATACTGGCCAGCAAGTGTTGCACAATTGCGCCGCATATTTATAGCGATAAACCACAACTACTCTGCATGGTTGCTTGTTTGGCAAAGAGCTGAACACTTGTGGCAGCACTGCCTCATAAACCCTTGGAAAATGAACCCAGCTGAGTCTAACATTACAACAAAATCTTCTTTGCAAGTGTTGTTATGGAAGCTGTGGGATTCATTGTCAGATTACCCACAAGACATGTTATTTACCCAGATCCAAAGTCTATTCCATTTCAAGTTCTAGGCCCCAATTCTGCTCCGCTCAATTAACTGCTTCACTGGCATTAATCAAGGTGTACGTCATTGTAGCCAACTTTAACGGTGATTGTCTGTTTCAGACTTTCAAATGTAGAGTCCAGAATCAGACATTCTGAAGTTTGCTTAAGTTTTCTGTAAAATCCTGCCCTCAACTCCACACACCAGATTCTACTGTAAATTCCAAATCTACGCACGGATACGACTCTGACAATCTGAGCTGCACTTGTAGTGGCACTAAAAACTGCTGCACAGACCTAAAAGCGCAAATTTCCCCTTACTTGTAGAATCCCCAATGGAACGGCTGCCCTTTAGACTGGCAAAATTACTGGGGCCAATCTCTCCCTGTGCACCCTGTGCCAACGGTACATCAGTATGTCTAAAAAAGGAAAGCAAAGCCTATTTTTTCTATTAACAAGACTAACTTACTGTGGATTTGGATGGCAGTGTTAACCGTGTGGGACCACCTTTCCTTTGCTGTAACAGAGAACATACTTAGGTTACACAGGCCATTGTCCGCATTTCAGATCTCAACCAGAGTACAGCAAGTTTTTAGCCAGAACATACTCTGCCCCAGTTCCTAAGCTTCTTGCCAGTTCACCCACCAGCTTGCCTTGTTCTTCTAGGTGGACTGAATTTATTCTCAAAGTAAGCAGCAGCAATGGAACAAAGATAGGTTTGTTGCTGCTGAAGCGAGTTCCATGCTCGAGCACTTGATGCTTTTTGGTGCAATGCTCTGCCTGGGTTCAACCTGGCAATATGAGGTTAGCCTCATTGATGAAATAACCCTGTGAAGCGGGGATAAGATGTAGGAACAGGGTAGGATTCTGCTGCTGGTCAGAGCATTCATTTTATTTTAGTAAATCATTGTCAATCTGTGCACGTTCTTTCTTTGGACAGAGTGGAGAGAGAGAGAGAGAGACACACACACACACACACACACACACACACACACACACACACACACAGAGACAGAGACAGAGACAGAGTGTAAAAAGAGATAGGATGTTTGGAAGGACCAAGAGGAATCACTGCAAAATGGACAAAATTCATTTTGAATTTGTAACTCTTGTGTTTAAAACCAGGAAATTCAACACGAGGAACTTGTTCACAAGCTTTAATGCTGCTTGAACTCTTCAGACCATTTGATTTAGGCCTCAGGTCCATCACCTGGGATCTGAACAAAACACTAGAGCTGCATCCCAAAGATGATGATGATGAAGTTCTAAGCACTTCAAAATGCCAGGCTGTGCTGCAACCCAAATGCTACCTGTGTGTAATAAGGTAGCAGGATGTGACAAATCCGACGTACAGTCCGATGTCACCATTGTTCTTTACGCTTATTGGAGACAGGTTATTGAATCTCATACAGGAGCATAATATGTGCTCAAACTCACAGAAATATCACACTAGGGATACATGTACAGTGAAATCCTCTGATTACAGTTCCCACTCTACTGCTCCAGGGAACGTCACACCCTGGTTGTCTTTCCTTTGTACCTCCATTTCTGGAGAGTCCAGGCTGCTATGTACTGTGGCAATATCATATGCAGGGTGACATACCAGTTCTTTTAATTCCCTCTGCCTGTCACACAGCTGTTCATACATTCTCTTTCCCACGTCTGTGCTTTCCAGGGTAGAGATGATCTGGAGCTGCGTGTCATTGTTGTCGATGATGTTATATTCCAGCATCAAACACAGAATCTAGCAGGAGAACAAAAAAAGAAGATCACTCAGTGGGAGCTTTGCGATTCATTTCTGATTAATATCTTGATTGTGGTGACTATCCTGGGATAGACATGAACTACAGGGTGAAATTCTACAGTCTGCATTATTATGCAAGAGGTCAGCCTAGGTGATCTTAATGGCCCCTTCTGGCCTTAAAATCTACAAATCCTAATTTATTGATGGTAAAGAATGGCTTTTGGTCTCTGAACACGTGACCTATCCACCCTACCCTCTACGTCTGTCCTCTTCAGTCATTCAATAGCACATGACAATTAAAAAACGTAGCTTTTCTCTCCTGATCATTTTTGACTGATTTTCTCTTTTTACCAAAATCTATTTAAAAATGTAAAATTCAAGCATCAGAAGAACTCAGGCAACTTCAGTCAGCAAATCCCCCACTATTGAAGGGATTAATAATAAATAATAAATGATGATAATACCTAAAGGCTCTTCTAGAGCATTTTTCACCAATCGCTCTCAAAGTGCTTTTACGAATAGGTCAGTATCATTATGTCCCATATTAGAGATGGGGAAATTGAGGCATAGAGCAGTGAAGTGACTCGCCCAAGGGCGCCTAGTAGGGCACTGGCTGAGCTCGGATCAGACACCCCCCCGGCCTCCGAGTCTGCTGAGTCCTAGTCAGCGCTCTACCCACTGAGCAATACTGCCTCTTAATATAGATACGATTAAAATTACCTAAAGTAAATGAAATAACCTAGTGAAGAACTAAAACTCCTTCTCCCTATTTAATCATCCCATATTTCCCTCTGAACCAAAACATAAAGCCACATTTCCAAAGACGCCTCCTCTAAAAGGCACCCACAAAAATGACATGGCACACCTCTTAGTGCAAGACCAATATGCCACTCCATGCACTAAAAGTGCACATTGGTGCAAACAAATGACAATTTCCAATGCACTTTTTACCTGGATGCTAATTTTGCATGTGCAGTTTAAAATACTCTTTCTGAAAGTGTGACCCCATAAAATATATGATTAGCTATGAGAAATACATGTTTTTTAACATTTGATGGAGCCTATAGATGGAGTTTTATGTATAAAAGTTATGCAGGGCATCTGAATGTCTTTAAAAGCTTCTGTCCTGTCCTGCACTACGTATCTCCCCCTTCCATACACTGCTGAACTAGACATCAGCCTCCTCAAGGATTGGCTGTGCTGGTTCCCTAGCCCTCACAACCCCTCTCCCTTTGTCTGTCCTATTCTACGCAGCCATTGCAATCACTGTCATTTCTTGATTCAAAAGCACACAACATCATGGAACCTCTGACTGACTACAGTGAACATCTTTCCGAATTTATCTACAGCCACCTTTCATGTATCTCATGCTCATAATTGTGGCAAAACAATATTTCACAGCAACCTCATAATCAAAAGAACAGAACATCCCTCACTATTTGTTTGATTTTACTATACAATAGCTTTAAAGTTGGCCTAATGCTTCTATAATCCCAGTAGGTCTTGTTCTGGGAGAGGCAGTCAAGGATTCTGATACGATTTATTGCCCACAAAACATATCTGAGTGGTTACTCTAGGAATTACCTCCACCATGGTCTGGTTGCCCCTCAGAGCCAGGAGCATGCAGGGTCCAAGTTTGTTTTCAGCCAGCGAAAGCAGGAATTTTTTGGTCTTATAACAAGACCCCATTAAAATATGAACCTGTTTAGAAGAGAAGAGAGGTAAAGATTAGAGAAGTAATGTGGATGTCCCTAAAACAGTCAAAGAGCCACATCCCATCTACTGCAAGGGAAATGGTAGCAGTCATTACTGTGACAAAGCGCTTGCGATATTTCAATAGCTTCATTGCAAAGGCGGCCATCTTTGCATGCCTGAATGATCCTTTGATCGCTCGTTGATTTCAATGGTACTAATTCACTGAGAAAAGTGCTACCCAGCATGAGTCGTGGGAGCAGATTCTGGCCATTAGTGAATATACGGTTATTGAAGGAGCTGAACTGACAGTTCAGGAAAAGTCCTCCAATTACCCAAGGACAAGTGGGCAGTGGCAGTGCAGTCTTCCCCACAGAGCCCTGATCTGGAGGGACAGGAGAGTAGCCCAAAGGCAGCTTTCATTCTCATTTGTAGTTCAGTTTCTCTTCTCGGATGGCCAATAAGGAAGCCAGGTGAAGTACCGGGGTGGTATTGGCAATCAACCCATTTCATAGAGGCCACTGGATCGCTGCTGATGGCTTTTGCTTTGTGCTGCTGACCTAGCTGGATGAGAGCCTCTGAGCGAGGCGAGTAAGTCTTTCTGACAAGGGGCACCACCACCTGTTCCCTGGAACAAGAGGTTAGCCTATCAGAGTGGCTGCTTAGAAAACTGGGGTGTGCATGTGTGAGAGGAATGCCTTGGGAAGGCAGGGTTCCCTCACAGAGGTCACAGGAGTGAGCTGAGCCAGAAGCTGAGAAACTTCCATTTCTTTTCCCATTCATGAGACATTGTTTTGCTTTCTCTTCCACACATTTTTTTCCCCCTTGAAAATAAGACTTCACTGAGTCCCTCTTCGTTCTTCTCTGCTGAGTCATTCCACTAGCTCACAGACTCCATATTCTACGGCCAATCTCGGAGCCGTGATTGCGTGACATCACAACATACGCAGAGATAGTTTTATGCCAGGAATGCAAAGTCACTTGCAAAATTCAGTCAAGAAACTAGACTCCTCCCATAGAAGAGAATGGCAAAGACCTTATTCTAATTCCAAGGTGTCTGGAATGGAGAGTGGGGGAGTCCTGGACTTCTCGCTCACCATGGCACTGCACATAGAATGCGATACAGAAATCATGCATTGCCTTCCTCGCAGAACAGTGTGTGACCTTTTACAGCTTCTCCTGGGCGAAGCCGACACTGGGCACAGCATGCAGTGAGAGCTGCATCTCTCTGGAGCTAACAGCATGGCTATTCCACAGCAGATAGACCATTTCGACACAGTGGCCACATATATTGCATAAGTCTTAACGAAAATTTGGATTTGCGTGTGCGTGCAAAGAATACTATGCAACAGATGGAGGACAAATGGGGTTTGAGGTATGATTTCTATACAGACTCCATATAGGGTATGGCCACAGAAGCTCATGGCCTTAGATGTTTTAGAGGAGATCCATATTATAAGCTTTGCCCCAGGCCTCATGAAGTTCCTCAGTGTTACCGCGATATTGGACTCTGCTAGAGAACAGCTGAAACCTCATGGAAAACACTGAATTATTCTACAGCAGAAGCCATTCTGCACACAGAGTAGATCATATACTACTGTATCATTTTTCATGCCTCATTTTATTGTCAGCGAGGACTTTCCATTAACAAAGGATCATTATTTCCTAAGTGTTGATTTGCTGCTGCTGTCTGTGAGCGAGGCACTGTCCAAGCCAAAAGGGTCTCATTTTCAGGCAAATGTCCCTATTAATATATATATATTTTTTTTTTAAGAGCAGGAAAAAAAAATACTAAAATGCTAAGGTTCAAGTCAGAACAGGATTTTTTTCAAGCTTTACAGTTAGTCATTCATAGCTCTTTAAATATTTATCAATATCCTTTTAAAGAGCCCAGGCTGTGCCATAGCGCTATGGGCTAGGAGCATCGTGCTTTCTCATGCTACCGTGGGCTTGTCAATGCCATGCAGTCACACAGCTCCCTCAAGAGCAATGATTCAGGTTTAACAAAGACAGGGATTAGGACTGGCAAGGACAGAACGCAGAAGCGAAAAAGCTAAGCTGTGACCAGGATCTGGTTCACAATTGGCTGATCAGCTTGAGTTTCAGTGGCTGTACAGATGGGCATGTAGGTACTTACATCACCCAAGAGAATCATTTTCAAAAATGTCTATGGGACTTAAGCTCTTAAGTCAGTGACAGATCACTGTCGGATCTGAGCACCTCACAAACATTAAGACAGGTCTCCTCACAACAGGAAGTGGGGAAGGAATATCTCCCCGCTTTACATTACGCATTGGGCACAGAGGGATGTAAGCAGCTCACATAGGAAGTCTGTGGCAGAGCCAGGAAATGAACTCGGATCTCCTGTGTCCATTGCCATGATTTCTAACAGTAACAATAACTGGCAGCGCAATGTTGATGTTCTCCAATTATATCCCCAAGAAGAAAACAGAATATGAAAACATGTAGATGGAGAGGAGACGCTAGACAGAAATGTTAAAATGTGTGTGTTCCATTGGTTCCAATGTTTCGGTTTTGTTGAAAATCCACAGTAACCTACAATCCTCAGACCGACGGCTTTGGAGGTGGGTGTCATGAACAAAATCCCTTTAGGTGACTGTATTTTACTGACAATCAGATCATTAATGGTGATCACCACCCAATGGGAGTTTTGGGGGTGGGAGTGTGATACCAATAAAATAAATGGGTCAGATTTTCAAAAATGAGAATGCAAATTCAGTTATTTGCATGTGCAAGCACATCCGTCTGTCTTTTATTGTGCTAGTGCCCGTCTCTGCCATACAAATGCTCAGTCTGCATGTGCAAAAGTGTGGATGCCACTCCTGCATTGTGTGAGACAGCATCCACTTCTGAAAATGGAGCTCCTAACTTCCTTTTAAAAAACACCCGTTTCTGTTTGTTTTAAGGCTGTGTTGAGGGAGCTTATTTAATGATCTATAAACACTACGGGTATGGCTTTCTTGTTAACATACAAGCCAAACTGCCATTGTAAGTGAGAACAATGGATTACAACTGGTTATATGAAGGTTTGGATTTACTGGTTAAACACTGATGGTTCACAGTGTCATAATTTCGCAAGACAGGGACAAAGCAAATAAAGCTACTTATCACCAGCTACATATTGGCTAAAGACTACAAAGAAATTACTAAACTCACGTTATTGCAGACACGTACCATACTGGCAAATAGTTCTCCGTCGTCATCACAGGCCACTCCCCCAGGACTGTATAGCTGGAACCAGCCATCTTTGCCAGCCCGCACACTCAGCAAACACGAGTGGACCTGCCAGACAAAGCAAAGACACTTGGAAGGTTAGGGTTACCGCCAATATTCTCAGCACGTCCAGCATGTCACCTAGCATCCCCAGAGCAGCCACTCCACAAAGCAAGGGGGATTCCTCTTTTGGTGTTAATATTATTATTTACAGAGCTGCAGGCAATTCATGATTTTTGCATCACTCAACGGAATCAACACTTGAACAAGGAGTGGAACTCTATCAATGCTGGCTGAACAGCTCTTTTCATTTCCTTCACACAGAGCTCAAAACAGCATTAATCTAGAGCAGCTCCACTAGAAAACAAAAGGCTTAAATAGCTGAGCTCCCTTCACCACGTGTGTCTTCGTTTCTGGTGTGAGCGGAACACCAACAGTGGCAGATTGAGGCTTGCTCATTCAACTTATGAAATTTTGTTATTCTTCCTGCTGCTATGAAACCTCACCAGATGCAAGGGGTCTTTAAGAGGAGTCCTCCCCCTTCTTGGACTCTGATGCATTACAGCAAGCAGTCCCACTTGTGACTTTCTCACTTTAATAAGCATAGCTTTATTTCAGGTTTTTGGTGAGGGGGAGGTGAAGCTAATTAGCTTGCATTTGGGTACATAATAATCTTGGACCAAATTAATCAGTGGTGTAATTCTACAGAAGTCAATGTGGTTACCCCAGAGTGGCGAGTTTGACTCAGAGTCTTAAAAAAACCCCGACTGCCAAAAATTCTCGGCACGGACGACAATTCAGGTTCAGCTTGCTCCTGGCCTGTAGTTCTGTGGTAGCTCTTTTTCACTGCATGCTGATATAGAAGATTAATGGTGAGGAGAGGCCCTGTCTGAATCAGCTGCAGCTGACTATGTTAAACAAGTTACATATGTGGCTGTGAAGCAGTCAGCCGTCATGACGCAAGAGTTAGGCACTGATTCCAGGAATACCCTCCTTTGTTCATGAGAACAAAGTCACTGGCACCCAACGAAACTGAAACGCAGCTAAACAAAAACTTGTTGTTTTGTAAATCACAGGATCCAGAGCTTGCTGCTCCCCTGTTTTCAACAGACGAGGAAGAGCCTGAGGGAGCATAAAGCAAATAGGAAAATAATTCTTGCTGGTTGCACTTTACTGCAAAGCAATGACATCATCAACTAATTTCTGCCACAGAGGATGGAGGACATGTTTATATATAAGGCAAGAAGCCATTCATAATACTGCAGCCTATATCCTGAATGCATTTCGGCTCTCTAGGTGAATCAAGGGCAGCAGACTGAGAACTGCACAGTGCACTGGTACTTGTACTGCTTCATGCAGGAACGTTTGACAAGTGCACTAACAATCCCTTTGATTATTACTCTGCTTAAATTGGAAAAAGAGACTCACTTCTTGTCTTGGGTCTTCCGCAAATCTCTGAATCACATATTTCAGCTCCCTTAAAAAAAAAAAAAAGAAAAAAAAAAGGAAGGATGAAAGCCAACAGTTGATTGGTTGCAGAATTCACACAGGCGTCACATTTCTTGTGGCTTACACTTTAAATTTATATATTTGCAGTTTAGAGAGAAATAAATGGAACAGCGTTCACAAGATGTAGGAGGTCTAAAAGTGATAGTGCCTATTTAAACAAGGCTTGGAAAGCTTTCGATGATGCACAGTGACAAACTGTTTTGTAAATTCTATCAGTAGCAAATGTCTTTAGTCCATGGACTTTTGCTGCCGCAGTAAATTGCGAAGTAAACCACATAACTATTACTAACAGAACATACGCTCAGACCATCACAGACAAAAATATTGGAGACAAGACGCCAATCGACCCACCCTTGCTAGTGCTGACTTGTTTATGGTATCACAGAAAGGCATTTTAAAGAAACAAACACTTACTTTGTGAATTTCTCATGCGCAAGAGCCCTGCAATTAAAAACAGAAAGGTCTGAGAATTTGATTTATTTATTTATTTTTGCAATTCTTACCAACACATTCCCTAAACATGCAAAGCAACTGCAGCCCACAATATTGTAGACATAGACTGAGATAGAAAACCCCCTTCATTTAACAGTTACGAAAAACCAATAGCACAGGGACAAAATCCAGTCGTTTTTACCCAGTCTTTATTTAGACAAAATTCCCATTAAACTTAAATGGAGGTTCATGTCAGCAGAAAGACTAAAGGACTTCACGATTTGGCCACTGAACTTAGATTTGTAAACAGAATTTTGGCTCCCTTAAAGACCCAGGTGTGTTCTTTAATTGCACTGCAAGGCCCAGTCACAACTAATTAGTGTCGTACATCATTAAAGCAGTTGTTGGTCATTTTGTAAAGTGCATTGCATCATGGTACTGAGTTATCCTCCCCCCCGGGGAACCCCAGGAAGACTGACTCAGGGAAATGATGCCACTGTTTCATATTTCCCAAGCCATCCTATAGCCCAGGTAGCATGATGCAGAGCAGCTGGACCTTGCTACTTCAAGGCACTGGGTCACTGGGGGACATGATAAGCTAGCAAATTGTACAATTATAGGCTGTAATGTTCACCCTTGGAGAGTTACATTTTATAAACAATAGTGCTCATTAATAGGTTTCCAAGGGAACTTGGCTGCTCCCTAGGTGGCAGGGCAGCTTCTTCTTTCTGTCAAAACACCATAATACAGACAATTTAAGTCTTGATCACGTGGATGAAACGTCCTTGGATAGTAATTCATGCACTTCCTCCTCACCCACTACAACTCCCCCGCCAGTGTATCAAATTGCTCATTCCTCTCCATGATTGTCTTGGAAAAAAAGGGGAAAGGGACACAGGGCCAGGAAAACTTTATGCCTCTCTTTTTCTGTGGCCACATGGCACAAGTTCCATTGGACTTTTCCAAAGTACAAGTTCTCCAGTGCAACAAGGTTTAACAGACCGTAGAGATTGTACCATAAAACAATCACACCAACAGGGATCTCAATAAACAATCTGGTGCTGTGAACTTACTCCTTGGGAAATGGGATAGGTTGAAGCAAGCTGGCCAGAGCTGGTCTCCAGTCATCATAGTCCGACCTAGGAGAGGAACATTGTTATTAGCACCAAAATGTTTTAATACAGACTGTCAGCAGTTGGTTCAATGAGTCAGAAGTCATTGACTGTAAGCAGCAGCAACTTCTCTGATTTACTGAAGCACTCTAATGATCTAGGGTGACATTTTCCCTTTTCATTTTCAGCATGTTCTCTAGCATGGCACAATAAATCAAATATTTACAATGAAATGCTGAGACTTGACCTCCAGAGTCCTCCTCCATGTCACCAGAAAGACGTTAGTTGTTTATGAGACCTTCTAGCATTTAATTGCTAGGTAATATTTTCATCTAACTTTGAACTGCAGTTACCAAGCCGTTATTATTTACATCTCCACTCTGAACTTTAATCAGACCTTTTTTTTTTTTTATGGTGGAGGGTGGGGGATGAGCCAGATTACAAAGCTGCCTTCACATTTGCCCTACAAGTACCAAGTGCAATTTTATGGCCTGGTTCATAAAGGAATTACATATAGTTAATTTGAGATTTCTGTGAACTTCACTTGGTGCGCACTCACAACTCATTAGACCGTTTTTCCTTCCGCCTCTCAGAGGCAGCCGCTCCATTATACGACAAAATGGCATGCAATCAATGGAATAAAAGAGTAAACTCTCTGCTCCAGAGAGGAAAGTATGCCCAAAGAAAAAGAAATTAAAACACTCGGCACATGGGAAAGATGCCATTCAAATCAGACAAAGACCAAGGGATGATTTAGATCATGAAAGGGAAAAGACAGCATTGTCATTTTCCAAAGACATTATTTTTTGCACAGATACATTTTGTTTTGAAAATACTTCAGCAGTGTTGTATGTGAGTCTGGGGAGAGGGAAGGCATAGCAAAAGAGGGTAGAGGACAAGACATCTATTTAAGTTGATCTCACACAAAAAAAGGGAAAGAATTCATAGGTGGAAATATCTCCCCTCTGTAAAACATTAGTAGGATGTATCCTGCTACTTGATTCATTTTATTTTCATCTTCAATGTCTGTAGACATAGTTGACCTTATCTGAGGTGCCTTCCAAAGGAGGATGGTCACGTGAACCGGGCTAGAGGGAATGATCAGCTGTCCTTTGCTGGAAAATCAATTCCCTCAATCTGCCCACCAGGTGGAAACTGCTCGAATGGATGGGTCAATAGGGAGAAGCAGGGAAGGTATGTTTTGGATGAATAATACTCCACGCTCTTTCATCAAGGGATCTCAAACAACAATTAGTTAATTAGGCCACACAATATGCTGTGCAAAGAGTATTACTACAACCATTGTATAACCATTTACAGATGAGTCAAATGAAGCAAAGAGAACGTAAATGATTTGACAAGTCTGTGGCAGAACTGGGAATAGAACCCAAGAGTCCTGATGCCCAATTCTCTGTCCTAAATACTAACACTCCCACTTATTATTAGTGAGAAGTCCAGGAGCTCCTGGCCGAAACATAGGCTGATCCCAAGCTAAGCTCTTAATGAGAGACACAAACTGTGGAAGATCTAAAAAAGACGGCGTAGGAGAGATTTTAGCTCTTCCTAGCACTGTTGCCTTTTAGATTGGTTTTAAAAGCTAGGAGAGTAGGGACTCAAGCTTCATTTCAAACTTGGCACAAAATTATGATGTCTCTTTAGAGATGAACAAAGCGTAATGTTCTCGGATGTTCATCGTGTACTGATAACACTAAGATCACATTCAGTTAACAGGCAATAAACACAGGAACCCACCCAGCAGTTATAAAAAACAGAAGAGGTTCTGTCCCAGAGAGAAGAAAATATAGACAAGAGCTGTATCCAAAGGGCCTAGCAGCCTTCCCTAGTGGAGCCAAGTCAACCCATCACATATAAAACAGATTTTCCACAATCTTTCAGATACGCAGTTTAACATACAGTAAAATCCAGTCCACTAAACATCAGTGACACAAAGAAAATCTGCATGCATGAATATAGGATTATTAACAACAATGTAAGGAGCTGATGAAATTCCAACGCAAGACAATCAAAATGATCAAATTAACAAGGGAGGCAAATAAATATAGCCAAGCGTATTATGACTCCTGCTCACTGGAAAACCTGGCACCCTTTTCTGCTATGGCTTCCAGTTCTTTAGAGCAACAAACACCACAACCCCTCGGGAGTCTGAAGGCATAAAAACACATATATGAGTGATCCAAGAGCCCTGTGAGCTAGGATAGTCCCATATCCTAGTGGTCTCTCTTTCACCCTACCATGTAGGAGACCTGGGTTCAATTCCCACTTTAGGCACATTTCTGTCATACGACATGTGTAACTCAGTGAGGAAACATGATAATAAAAGGCACGTGTTTTTGGTTCCGGTACTCCAGAGAACAGCCTGCTTTTTCATGATCATATAATCAGCACATTTACATTCTGAGCAGCTCCTCCTAGCAGGCAAAGGGTCTCAAATACTGTGAACAACATAGAGTTTAGGGACATGATTTAGAGATTTTCCCCCCCTCCCCACCCGAACGCCCTTGTCAAGAAACAGTAAAATAAATTGGTGTAAGGTGGCAGCATGACTCAGTTTTCTCCAGGACTTCAAACAAACAACAGTTGAGAATCTTGGCTATGTCCTCTAATAAATCCAACTTGTTTATTGCCCTCTTGTTATCTTCAGTACTTGAGGCACAAAGCAAATCTCATGTCAAAGGTACGGTGCTCTGCAACAGAAAGCCCCAGGTCTCTGCCAGTGATTCTAAAAAGCATCAGTCCTCATCTTGCCCTCTGTCACACTGGTGTAAATCAGGAGCAACCACTGAAGTCAGGGAAGTTACACCGGTGTACAACCAGCGTGAGACCAGAATCAAGTCCACTGCAGCTACAGTGCTCTTTGGGCTTTCATTCACAGAGTTTCTTCCTTAAAACACACAGCACTTTTGTGGACTGTGAGCACAGCTCTCAGCACTGCCAGTTTTACAGACACTAGGCAAGAACGGCACTGAGGCAGCTCCATTATGTGCTTCAAGGGAGCAGGTCCCAAAGAAGGAATTCTTTAGAGGAGCAGGTTTGGTTTTCCATCATCTCCATGTAGGAGTTAATGCCTTCAAATGTAATAGCAGCTGGGGATGGGCCTGCTTGGGAGCATGACTGGTGATAATGCAAGAAAAACACTCTGCACTGACATAGACCCTTTCATTAGAGAATCTCCAGGCCCTTTAACAAACGAATATTAATTAAACCTCACAACAGGCCTGCGAGATATTATCCTTGTTCTACAGATGAGTAAACTTGGGCATAAAAAGGTTAAGCAAAATACATCCAGGCAGTAGCAGAGGCAGGAATTAATCTTGGGAGTCCTGTGCTCTAACCACTAGATCTCTGTATAAGACAGACAAAGCCAAACTCCTCCTGGACACCATTTATTCACCGTTTGCAATTCATACTCAATCTGCAGCTACATTTTGAAAATTACTGTCACTGGACCTACGATTTGCTCCCAAATAACTCAAGATTAAATACAGTAGAACCTCAGAGTAACGAAATGACCGGTCAACCGCACACCTCATTGGGAATCAGAAATACGCAATCAGGCAGCAGCAGAAGTTCTACTATACATATACTGTTGATGTTTAGATGCAGTCTGGGGGGAGACGGTTGGGAGAGGCCCTGGTGCACTCCACGCCAAATTTATACATTGGGAGTGAGAACAAGAAGATAACAACAGATATAGCCAGAGGGGGACGGTTAGGTGTAAGAAAGAGGGGGGGGACGGATACTAGATCGACAGGTCATACTGGTAGTACTGTGTCCCTACCGAGCGGGGTGAGAAGAGTGAGAGGAGCCCAACAGCAAAAGGTAGGATGTTTGTTCACCAATGCGAGAAGCTTAGGTAATAAAATGGAGGAACTGGAGCTCCTGGTCCGAGAATTGAAACCGGATATCGTAGGAATAACCGAAACATGGTGGAACGGTAGCCATGACTAGAGTACAGGTATGGAAGGGTATGTGCTGTTTAGAAAAGACCGATGCAAAGGTAAGGGTGGGGGAGTAGCATTGTATATCAATAAGGAGGTGAAATGTAATGAAATAACTAGCAATGCAATGGTTAATACGGAGTCTGTGTGGGCAATGGTCACATTAGGGAAGAAAACTACCAGAGCCTCACCCGGGATAGTGATTGGGGTGTGCTATAGACCGCCAGGATCTAGCTTGGAGACGGATAGAGAGCTCTTTAATGTTTTTAAGGAGGTAAACACTAATAGGAACTGCTTGATCATGGGAGACTAACTTCCCAGATATAGATTGGGAAACTAATGCTAGTAATAACAATAGGGCTCAGCTTTTCCTAGACGTGATAGCTGATGAATTCCTACATCAAGTGGTTGCTGAACCGACGAGGGGGGATGCCATTTTAGATCTGATTTTGGTGAGTAATGAGGACCTTGTTGAGGAAATAGTTGTAGGGGACAACCTTGGCTCAAGTGATCACGAGCTAATTCGTTTCAAAATTAATGAGAGGATAATTAATATTGCATCTGAGACTAGGGTTTACGATTTCAAAAGGGCTAACTTTACTAAATTAAGACGACTAGTTAGGGAAGTGGACTGGACCAACATATTTAGGAATCTAAAGGTAGATGACGCCTGGGGTTACTTCAGGTTGAAATTGCAGGAGTTGTCAGAGGCATGTATCCCGAGAAAGGGAAAACGGCTCGTAGGTAGCAGTTTTAGACCGAGCTGGATGACCAAGCGTCTTAGAGGGGTCATTAAGAAAAAACAGAAAGCGTACCGGGAGTGGAAAATGGGAGGGATCAGCAAAGAAACCTACCTTATTGAGGTCAGAGGGTGTAGGGATGCAGTGAGAAAGGCAAAGCGACGGGTGGAGATGGACCTAGCGAAGGGGATTAAAACCAATAGCAAAAGGTTTTTTAGCCATATAAATAGGAAGAAAACCAAGAAGGAAGAAGTGGGACCGCTTAAAACTTTAAACGGAGTGGAGATTAGGGATAATCTTGGAATGGCACAATATCTGAATGAATATTTTGCCACGGTCTTTAATGAGGCTAATGAAGGGCTAAGGAATAGTGATAGAGGGACCGATGGGAATGAAGATATGGGGGTAGACATTACGGTATCTGAGGTGGAGGCCAAACTTGAACAGCTTAACGGAAGTAAATCGGGGGGCCCAGATAATCTTCATCCTAGAATATTAAGGGAATTGGCGAGTGATATTGCTAGCCCGTTAGCGATGATTTTTAATAAATCTCTAAATTCGGGGATTGTACCGTTGGACTGGAGATTAGCTAATGTAGTTCCTATATTCAAGAAGGGGAAAAAAAGTGACCCGGGTAACTACAGGCCTGTTAGTTTAACATCTGTAGTATGCAAAGTAATGGAAAAAATTTTGAAAGAGAGAGTGGTTAAGGAGCAGGAGGCCGATGACAACTGGGATAGATTACAGCATGGTTTTACGAAAGGTAGATCGTGCCAAACCAATCTGATCTCCTTCTTTGAGAAAGTAACAGATTTTTTAGACAAGGGAAATGCGGTGGATCTAATATATCTGGATTTCAGTAAGGCGTTTGATACGGTACCGCATGAGGAATTATTGGTTAAATTGGAAAAGATGGGGATCGAAATGAAAATCCAGAGGTGGATAAGGAGTTGGTTAAAGGGGAGACTGCAGAGGGTAGTACTGAAAGGGGAACTGTCGGGTTGGAGGGGGGTTACCAGTGGAGTTCCTCAAGGTTCGGTTTTGGGTCCTATTTTATTCAATCTATTTATTGCTGACCTGGGAACCAAGAGTAGGAGTGGGCTGATAAAGTTTGCGGACGACACCAAGTTGGGAGGTATTGCCAATTCGGAGAAGGATCGGGATATCCTCCAGGGAGATTTGGATGACCTTGTAAACTGGAGTATTAGTAACAGGATGAAATTCAATAGTGAGAAGTGTAAGGTTATGCATTTAGGGATGACTAACAAGAATTTTAGTTATAAGCTAGGGACGCACCACTTGGAAGTAACGGAGGAGGAGAAGGACCTGGGAGTCCTGGTTGATCGTAGGATGACTATGAGTAGGCAATGTGATGTGGCCGTTAAAAAAGCTAATGCGGTCTTGGGTTGCATTAGGCGGGGTATTTCTAGTAGGGATAAGGAAGTGCTAGTCCCGTTATATAAGGCGTTGGTGAGACCTCATTTGGAGTATTGTGTGCAGTTTTGGTCTCCCATGTTTAAGAAGGATGAGTTAAAACTGGAACGGGTACAAAGAAGGGCCACTAGAATGATCCGAGGAATGGAAGGCCTGTCGTATGACAGGAGACTTGAGGAGCTCGGTTTGTTTTCCTTAACCAAAAGAAGGATAAGGGGAGATATGATTGCACTCTTTAAATATATCAGAGGGATAAATACCAGGGAAGGAGAGGAATTATTTCAGCTCAGTGCTAATGTAGACACGAGGACAAACGGATATAAATTGTCAGTCAGGAAATTTAGGCTTGAAATTAGACGAAGGTTTCTAACCATCAGGGGAGTGCAATACTGGAACAGCCTACCGAGGGAAACAGTAGGGGCGAAGGACCTCCATGACTTTAAGATTAAGCTAGATAAGTTTATGGAGGAGATGGTATAATAGGATAACGGGCTTAGTCAATAGGTCAATTAAGTGCCAAACTGGTACTTAATTGGGTCAAATTGGGTCAATAATATGATATTCTTAACCTCTTTCAGAGGGTATGGCTGGAGAGTCTTGCCCGCATGCTCGGGGTTCAGCTGACCGCCATATTTGGGGTCGGGAAGGAATTTTCCTCCAGGGCAGATTGGCAGTGTCCCTGGAGGTTTTTCGCCTTCCTCCGAAGCATGGGGCAGGGGTCGCTTGCTAAAAGAGTGGGTAGATCGGCTAATGTGGCCTGCATCTTGCAGGAGGTCAGACTAGATGATCATAATGGTCCCTTCTGATCTTGAATTCTATGATTCTATGATTCTATGATTCAATTAGAAAAGTGATCCTTTAAACCAGGAGACAGACCATTGCCAAAAGACTGGGCTAAGAAATTCAAGGCTTCTTCAATACCCATTTGAGTTAAGCACCTAAAGATCTTTCCCAACATAAGCTTAAAAGCGTAAACCTACTTTGAGGTTTAATACGTGAAGTCGCTGTGACATCTCAGGTTAAGTTTTACATTGTGAAAATCCTTTCTTGTGCAATCTGGAGAGTTGTGATTATTAATAATATGCTCTAATCAATTTTTTTGGCTGATCTTCAAAGGAAATTGGGAGGAGGAAAAAAAGCAGCTTATTAAAGGGGAAGAGAGAGTGAGACATTGCAGACAGAGTCATGCAGAAATCTGTGACTCTCTCTGTTAAAGCTGGGATATTATCTACTTCAAGCAGCACGTGTCATTTGTGGAGGAAGGTCTATGAGGAACATTAGTAATAAACCAGATTCCATTTTAAACACTAGGAAAAAAGCAAACTACCTTAAGTGAACTATTTAGAATTTGGACACGGAAGTGTAATCTGAACATGGAATACAGGTAACCTCTTGTCATGTATCTATCTCCTTTTCTAGTCACTCTTGAGAATTGGTTGTATCAGTCAAATCATGACTACGGAATCATGAAATAACCACTGCAGAAAAACAACAAGAATAAAACTAAAATTTATTAGAAGCCTCCAACTCTCTCTTCAAACACATTCTCACTCTCTACAGATCACGTCAGGTTACTGCACTCACAAGGTTGATTTTTTTCTTTTTTTGGTCCCTGTAAAGCTCTAAAGCCCTGTTGGGCAAGTCAGGGGTGTTTAAAACAGGAAAAAGGAAGGGAGTTGGAGTATCTCTGGTTGAATGTTAACAACCACTGCAATGAGCCAGACAAAGAGGCCACAGCAGGGGAGGGTTAGTGCACAAAGACACAGAAGGCATAATGAAAAGTGCCTATGACAAAATTTCCCATGTAGCTGTTCAATGGTTGCTGAACTGGAAGCTCTGACTTACTAATCACAACCCTTTAATCCCATGGAGGGCCTCTGCGAGAAAGAAGCCCCAGTGCAGCCATTATTCAGGATTTCAGCTTAAAATCCCAAAACATGCAAAAATGAATGTCAGGATTGTGTGTTACTGAGCGTGCAGCTATCTGCAGAGTCCATGGAAAGCTAGAGGCAGACTGGGTATCAGGGTGCTAAATACGTGAAGGCTGTCAGAGTGACCACTTGCCATTGCAAACACTGTAACGTACCCAGAAAACCGTCTCGCTGTCAGCCCAGAATGTTAGCCACCAATAATAATTAAATCTCTGCCTAAACTGCCTTTGCCTTAGGGCCATCGCAATCATCTGCAGGCAGACATAATACATTTTCCTTTCCTGGTATCGCCTTTCACCAAAATGAAAACCTGCCCACATGTCATATGCAGCGCAAACAATCCAAAACATATTAGCAGCCCAGGGCAACCCTGATAAACATGACATCAAAGAATCTGCTTGGGATATTCAGGGTATGGTGCTGACCTATTGGGGAATGCAGAGGAGGCTGGGGAAGCTGCACTGGATGTGTGCAATCAGAGAACCTGGAGTTATGGGCAGTGTGGATCCAGATTTGGACCGGCACTTCAGGGCTGAAATCATTTTTACTGGGCACTCACTTGGGTCAGTAAGAAAATGCTGCTGCCATTGTCTGAAAAAGGAGCCGGAAGTCTCTTATGCTCAGCATTATTGTTTTAAAGGTAAATGTAGTGCTGCTGGATCGACAGCTCTGGAGAGTGAAGTCCTCTAATGTTCCCAGCAGATACAAAGCTCAAATAGCAGCAGTGTAAGTTTCGCCAAGCATCTCTGCCACTGGACTTAACTCTGTCCTGTACTTACCTACATGCATAGCCCAAGTCAAAAGATATTTGGGGCTCTTTTAGGTTTCAAAAGCATCTAGCACATTGTGGACAGCAGTGGAAACAAATAATAATAAAGAGGAAAGATGGTCATGGGAAAATTTACAAGCACCGTGGCTGCTGCCTCTCCTAGTGGCTTCTGCTCTTGCAGCTGGTTTAGCGGCTCTTTTCACTTATATATTAGCCTGGCTGACAACAGTCGATGTCTCCAGACATAAACTGGGGAACACATTTTTCTTTTTTTTTTTTTGGTAACATAAAATTGCTTATATTCCCTAAAGGTAGGAGAACTCCCACGTAATCTGAAGACTAAGCAATCCCAGAGACCCCTGCATACATGTGCAGCCTGCAACTGGTGCCTCAGTGAGTCAGGCTGCAGGCAGCCTTTCCTCTGCTGTGGATGTACAGACCTCAATATGTGAGCTTAATCAGCCAGCTGAAGTGGAGATACAGCCAAATCTGTCAGCAGATGTTTCCCTCCTTACAATTTTGCAACTGGGAGATGACCTTGCTGACATTACGCTGGAAATTTGCTCCATGTGGAAGAAAGTTTTTACTGTACAGGAAACTCTTCAGTGTAAGGGAATCATCATCACTTAAACCAGGCACTGGACAATGGCAGGCAGCTCTCGGATGCGCTAATTGAATATTCTCAACAGCAAATTTTCTATCAATTTACCGTAGATTCAAAGTAAAAAATTAAGACTATTTGTTTTTCAAAAAAAGGGGGAGGTGGGTTGGCTGGTATTGACGATATCATCAGGGTCCAGGATCTGTGGGAGTCTATTTGACACTGAGTTTGATCCATCACTATGGGGACAAAAAGCATATTGTATTCCAGGTGAGAATACAGCTTCTTTAAAATCTGCCCTAACTATTGTTCACCTGCCAATACCTGTCAAACAATTAGTACAGGTTTTTCTTTTGTATGATGATGATGATGATGATGATGATGATGTTTTTTTTAAATCCACCCGAGTAACGAAACAACATCAACAAAAACCAAAGAGTTATATATATTTGGATCATCAAACATTCCTGGTTCTATCACAGTCATCCCAATGTGGATGACAAAACTGAACTTGGTTAGAGATGAATTTTGTTAAACAGGTGCTCAAGCTTCTGTGTTGCAAAAGTCTGAGTTATTCTAGAGCAGGGGTCGGCAACCTTTCAGAAGTGCTGTGCCGAGTCTTCATTTATTCACTCTAATTTAAGGTTTTGCGTGCCAGTAATACATTTTAACGTTTTTAGAAGGTCTCTTTCTATAAGTCTATAATATATAATTAAACTATTGTTGTATGTAAAGTAAATAAGGTTTTTAAAATGTTTAAGAAGCTTCATCTAAAATTAAATTAAAATGCAGAGCCCCCCGGACCGTTGGCCAGGACCCGGGTAGTGAGTGTGCCACTGAATATCAGCTCACGTGCCACCTTCGGCACATGTGCCATAGGTTGCCTGCCCCTGTTCTAGAGGTTACTGAATAACTTTACATTTTAATAGCTCAAAGTTTCTTTGATTCAAAAGTGCCAAGTTGCCAGGAAACAGAAGAACAGGAAATGTCCTCTACTGAAGATAGTTAAGGATTCTTATTTGTGAGATTTTGAATAATTAGCCTAAATAGATTACTACCTGACGCCCTAAGTTAATTATATAGTAATTAAATAAATAATGAAAGTTATTGCATGTAGAACTTCCTAGTTCAGGACGGGTTTGGAAAAACACCCAGAAGGACATTAACTGACAACTTTGTTAGTAGTCTCAGCAGAGAGGAGGGGTTGAATGGGAATAGAAGGGCATTGGAACGATGTTAAAAGTGGTGCCTTTTCTGTCAGGATCAGGACATGCCTTCAGAGGAAACTTGCACCGGTTTTCCTGTACCCATTGGTCATGTGCTGTACCCATTTTGTGGACTTGGGTCTCCAGGGTGGCCAATTCAGCAGCACACATGTGCTTGCACACACCCCACGCACCTCCACCCCCACCAGCAGCAGTAATGGCTCCCCATCCCCACTGTTTCAGTTGAGGAGCTTGTTGAAAATACCTGTGGATCATGTCACCAACTGTATATTAATGTACAGTATGCAATGAAATCATAGTTCTCTGTACAAGACTTGAGCACAATGCAGATGCATCATATGGGTAACCTGAGAGTTGGAGGTAGCATGCAAGGAAGAACAAGCCCATTACTGAATGTGTTTATAAAATGCGTGTCAGCTGCATGATGAAATAAAAACAATAAAACCATCGATGCTTAATGAGAAAAATGAGTAGTGCCCAAGATAGCGTTGGGACTGGGAGTTCATGGTGTTTATGGAAAATATCAAGAGTCAAGGGGACTGGGATGAATATGAGGTATGTCTCATGCATTACCTACGCACACACAGACTCTCAAGATACCAGGTAAACCAAAGCCAAATGCTGTGTTGATCTAATACTAACATTTCTAAGGGGCAGGAAAGAGGAGTCTAGTCAAAGAGGAACCTACTCAAAACTTTGTACTACAGCAGCTTGCTGCTAAGAAGGATAATGACAGCTCCATCTTGGATTTAACTTGCCTTGCCAATAAAATATATAGCCCACATTTTCAGGATCTGTCTGCATATAATCGAAGTGTGCAATGTCTGCAAGTATACCTGCAAATGTGGTAACAGCATACACAAAACATACTCGCACATTTTTATAATTCTGAAAACATGGGCCTCTGCAGGCTTTTGTTTTTAGGAAGTCCTCAGTCATCACATTTTGATGTATTTAATTCCAGGGAGTACATATTAAAATCTTGCCCACGTATTTGGTGAAACTCTGGCCTTGCTGACGTCAGTGACAAAACTCCCATTGACTTTGGCAGAGTCAGGATTTCATCCACAATGCCTTGTAACCCAAACATCTCAGATATCAGTTATTTACCCCTTACAAACACCTTGTATGATTAAAACATTAAAAATGTGGAAACTGTAGTAGGTTTTCCAGCACTACTTTCATTTATTTATTTATGAGCATGAATTTGATCTAGTTGGTATTACTGAAACCTGGTGGGCTGTTTTGCATGATTGGCATGTTAAAAATCAAATGGTTATAACCTATTTAGGAAGGACCAAGTGGGCAAAAGGGGAGGCAGAGTGGCATTCTATGTCAGCAATGGCATTACCTGTTTCCGAGTCACTGACAACACAGAAGAAAACGATCCTGAATGTTACGCATCAATGTGCTAACAGATAAAGCACAAGATGGGATATTAGTAAATGTCTGCTACAGACCATCAAATCATACTAGGGAACAGGATGACACCTCTTTACACACCTATTTATAATGTGCAGGGGGAAAAGGCTGTGTAATCATGAGGGATTTCAATTTGAGTGACATATGCTGGAGGGCTCATGCTGCCAGCACTAAAAAATATTTCTAAATATATAAATATAAATGACAATTTCCTAACAAAGTGTTGCAGCCAATACCGGGTAATTCTATACTAGATCATTTCTTGACAGATAAAGAGAAAAAGATCACAGAACTAGAAATTGATAATAGCTTAGGCACAAGTGATCATGACTTGGTCACATTTATAATGTGTAAACAGAATAAAGTCCAGACCAGTAATATATATACTTGGTGCTTTAAAAGGGCCAATTTCACAAAGCTGAAAATAGTTATGAGCAAGATCAGCTGGGAGGAAGAGTTTAATCAGAAAAATGTGAATGATAATTGGGTATTGTTTAGGAACACTTTGCTAGACATCCAAAAACCGCACAAACAAACAAGGAGGCTGTACTGATTTAAAAAGACCTGGTTAGAGAGGAAATGAAAGCAGCTAAAAATAATGAAGTAAGGAAGAGCTTTTAAAGTATATTTGGAGCAAAAAAAAAAAAAAAAATCCTAACAATGAATGGCATTGCTCCATTATTAGATTGAAATGGTAGAATTATCAATAATAATGCAGAAAAGGCAGAACTGTTCAATAAATATTTCTGTTCTGTATTTGTGAAAACACAGATGATATAGTCATGTCATATATGCTAATATTCTTCCCATTCCACTAGCATCTCAGGAGGATGCTAAACAGCAGCTACTAAAGTTAGACATTTTAAAATCATCAGGTCCAGATAACTTGCATCAAAGGGTTTTAAACGACCTGGCTATGGAGCTTTCTGGATCATTAATGTTGAATTTCAATAAGCATAGGAACACTGGGAAAGTTCCAGAAGACTGAAAGAAAGCTAATGTTGCAGCAATATTTAAAAAGGGTAAACAGGGTGACTTGCGCTGTTATAGGCCTGTCAATCTGACTTTGATCTCAGGGCAAAATAATGGATCGGCTGATATGGGATTCAATTAATAACAAATTAAAGGACAGTAATATAATTAATGCCAATCAACATGAGTTTATGAAAAATAATCATCAGATGAACGCTGGTATTTTTTTTATTTTATTTTTTATTTTTTTAAAAAAGAGCTTAGAGGTTTGGTTGATAAAGATAATAGTGTTGATGTAATATACTTACTCTTGACTTGATACCCCACAACATTTTGATTAAAAAACTAGAACGATATAAAATTAACATGGCACACACATTAAACAGATTTAAAGCTGGCTCACTGATAAGTCCAAAAATGTAAATTGTAAATGGGGAATCATCACTGATTGGGTGCATTTCTACTGGGGCCCCACAGGGATCAGTTCTTGGCACTATGCCATTTAATGGCCTGGAAGAAAGCATAAAAATTATCACTGGTAAAGTCTGCAGATGACATAAAAAATGGGGAATTGGTACATAATGAGGAGGACAGGTCACTGATGCAGAGTGATCTGGATCACTTGGTAAGGTGGGCACAAGCAAACAATATGCCTTTTAATATGGCTAAATAATCTGGAAACAAAGAATGTAGGCCATACTTCCAGGATGGGGGACTCTATTGAGGAAAGCAGTGACTCTGGAAAAAGATTTGGGGGTCGATCAGCTGAACATGAGCTCCCAGTACAACACTATGGCCAAAAGGGCTAATGTGATCCTTGGATGAATGAACAGGGGAATCTTGAGTAGGAGCAGAGAGGTTATTTTACCTCTGTATTTGGCTCTGATGCAACAGCTGCTGGAATAGTGTCCAGTTCTGGTGTCCACAATTCAAGAAGAATGAATGTTAGCCACCAATAAAAGAGAAGAGCCACAAGAATGATTAAAGGATTAGAAAACATGCCTTACAGTGATAAACTAAATAGATTGAGCTCCTCTGAGTCTAACAAAGAGAAGGTAATGGGTGACCTGATTATTTTCTATAAATATCTATAGGGGGAACAAATATTTGATAATCGTCTCTTCAATGACAAATTCAGACTAGAAATAAAGTGTAAATTTTAAACAGTGAAGGTAATTAACCACTGGAATAATTTACCATGGGTCATGGTGAATTCTCTATCAGTCCAATTTTAAAATCAAGATTGGATGTTTTTCTAAAAGATCTGTTCTAGGAATTATTTTTGGGAAGTTCGCTGGCTTGTGCTATATGAGAGGTTTAGGCTAGTGATCACAATGGTCCCTTCTGGCCTTGGAATCTATGAATTATGCTGTAACTCAGAAGCAGAATTGAGTGTAAAACCCAGGAATCCTGACATGCCATCCCTTTGGGTCACACACCCTCACTGTTTGAATACATATTCCACTCTAATTTTTCTACTCTACCATGCATCTCATGTTATCCCTTGATTTTACTTATGCACCAGTTGATAATCTAAATTTCTACCCCAAAAATCAGTTCTGAAAATCCTTTCAGTATCAATCCCTCTTGAAAGTATACTTGCTCCAGTGAAACCTATCCAAAAGACTAGCCTGATTAGGCAACTTCATGTCTCAGAGACCATGTCAAAATATCCCCAAGTGTATGGAATTCAATTGTAATTCATCTTTATCACAAGCATTCTGTAATGGTTTCTTGAGCAGTCGTTTATTTATCTGGGTTTCATTGTACCACATGGACCACCTAATAAACAGAGTAGCTTGTGAAGGAGGGAAGTCTGAACCACCTATAAAACCCAGGCATAACGAGTTGCAAAATGTTAAGGGCTCAATCCTGTGAAGAGTTGAGTTCCTATTGAGGGACACTGGAGCTCACTCAACTCCCACTGAAGTCAATGGGAGCTGTGGTGCTTATCACAACACAGGGTCTTGGCCTAAGGTGGGAGCGTGTCTCTTAAAGCTAGTAAGAGAAGAGCTAGTTCCACCCCCTGGAATCTGTGTTCAATAATCCTAAGTGGTCCAGAGGGGTGAAATGGGAATGTTTTGTGGGTAATAAATGACCAATAGCTGCCAGCAACAATGTCTTGTCTCAATGTACAAATAAGCTTTCCATTTTCATCCTCCGAATACTATTTTTAGAATTTATTGGCAACACTAGATGCCTCTTTCAGACACTGGACTTCAGTGCTAGCGTTAGATTTACAACCCTGTCTTATCCTGCTGGCTGCACACAGATGTTGGAGTTGACAGACCTCTGGGAAAAGCCCCCTAACTATTAAGATGACGATGTATGTACGAAAGGCTGTAAAAAGTCACTCACAGCATTTTGAGTATTTCCACATAGCAGCCGAGGATCCTGTCCGCCTGGGCACTCAGCTCGATGCTCATGGTGCTACAGGTGGGGCTGACCATCAGGCAATCAATCAGGTTCGGCTCACTATCGTTGCCGACATTCGCGGTCATCTTCTGGTTAGCTGTGTTGTTACGCTCCACTTCCACGTGGATCTCATTCGACGTGACAATGACCGATTTGAGGCGAGATTCACTCAAGGTGGCCTCTTGAGAGACCAGGTCGGGACTCGTGTGGAGAAGCCGGAGGGGTAAGTTAGGCTTTCGGTCACATTGTTGCTGGCAGCCGTTCCGAATTTCCTTCAGGCTTGGAGAATTGTCTCGACTGCATTTTAAAGAGAAACTTATATCATTAGTAGCCAAACATAACAGACATAAGATGGGGAAGACAGTGGAGCTGAGAAGCCAAGTTCTGTTGCTACTGCCCGCTGTATTTTACCCCAGCCCATTTGATTATAATTCTCCTTTTTATCTGGATTACAAAACTTGATGAAAACTATTAAAGCCCCAGAAGGACCATTCCACAGGCCCTTATACTGTGAGGATTTGTACTTTCCATCAGTCTGACTGCTGTGCCAGCTCAACATAAAGGTGCAGGGAATGCCGCACTCCCACCCGAGTTACACGAAGCTGACGTGAAATTCACGTACGAGTGTGCAACTAAATATAGTACATGTCCAGACTCTGGTCTGCAGTCCTCTAGTTAGGAAATTTTGCTGGCTACTAGACAGCCAGCAGACATGGGGAAAATCAGATAGGGATAAATGAGTAGGAAACAAAAACAGAAAGAGCCCTTGATGTTGACTGAAAAACGTAAAAGTACGTCAGTAGCCAGACACTAAGCCCATTTTAACATCGATCTTGTGGTAGCACTGGAATCCGACCGGTTAAATGTCTCATGACAACAGACTGTGGTTGGAAACCAACCCAGGTACGGAGCTAAATTTACACTACAATTTACAGGCGGCCTCCTCTCAGATATCGACACCTCTTTAAAAATCACCGGTCTCCTGGCTGTTAGTATAGCTCACTGCGTGGGGGAGACATTCACTGTGCATCGGAGTTAAGGAACTGAAGTCTACATTTCAACTAGCTCGTCGTTCAGATCGTGAGCTGTCCCAGTGTCATGAACACACAGCCCCAGACTGGAAGGGACCTTTGTGTGGATGCCTGTAAGCCTCTTACCTTGTGCATCTCTACAGAACCTAGTCACAATTGCAGGTCTCTCCTACAAGGGGATGGACAGAAGGTGCAAAGGAAGATGAGCACTATAAGGTGTTGAGCTTCACCATCCTGAAAGATGTTGCCGCCTGCACACCCCCTTTCTACACTGGGAACTTGTGAGAAACCTCATATCTGCATTATCTATCTATCTCCCAGTGAGTGGATTACATTGAGGGGGACTAGCCATGGGAATCAAGGGTACTCAGCACTCACAGGACATGCTCAGTTTCTCACAAGATATGTGGGAACAAAAACAACAGGGTAAGGGCTCAACAAACCTGATTCTGTTTATATACACATATACATACATACACCCCCACACACACCAGTGTTTGTAAATGAGCAGAATATAGTCTGGAAAAGTCATACTGACCTGTTGATAAATTCCTCATAACAAGAATAAATGGCTGCTAAGCAGACAGCTACAAGATTCGGCAGGACCCTGGGATGGGGGCATTGTCCAGTGGGACCGTGCATGCTGAAAAATAAAATAGAAACTATGGTGGTGGGAGGAAGTAACCAAAAGGCGACATTACTGTAATGAAGGTGTCTCTGGATGACAACATTTTTAGGCAGAGAGGGGTCCCAGAACAGGGAACAGAGATTCGGGGAAGTTCAGGGAGATGGATTTAACCCCAGAAATTCCTACTGAATATGATTGCATTGAGATCTGGATCAAGCTGCTCCTGAGTTTATTTACTGCAGCACTGTTGTAGCCCAGATGAAGAAAAACTACCGTGAAGGTTCACAAATAGCAGGACACTAGATAAGAGTTCTCACTTAAGGGCCTGATCCGAAGCCCACTGAAATGAGTAGGAGTCTTCCCATGAACTTCAACTGGCATAGGATCAGGCCCTCGGTGGGCAAATTTGTGCTGATGAACCTCTAGTTTTTCCTGGTGCTTGCTAGTACTGACAGTGTTTCAACAAACATTGGCCACTCCATGGTTACCCACAAGGAAAATTATATTTTTTTTCCTGTCTTTCATCTCAGCCACAAAGAGGAACATGTTCACAGGGTTGGAGACTACGCCATAGAATTAACTGTAACTAACCTATGAATGAACTTCTTCACCACCTCCATGCCAGCATTCAGTTCATTCAAAGCCAGAATATACTCCTGAGTAAACAGCCTCAACCGAGGGCACTTCCCAAAATCCTGTCCAAAAAGGAGACACTCAGTGAAGCCGCTGAAACATGCCTGCAATGTATGTTAAAACTGTGTGTTTTCAACAGAGATCAGCCCAAGGACATTTGAATTCATTTCATCACTATGCTGACATCTTCAAGAGAACGGCAGGTACCACTGTTCATTGACCATACATTTAGATTAATAATAAAAATGATGCCATATTTTCAAATTCTGTCACCCAAGATATACCTTTGAAATATATGTGTACATGCAAAAGATCACCTTCCGTGTAAAAATGTAGCACTTATACATAAGTTCCAATTTGCACACGCACGGCCCTCTTTTTGCATACTCAAGTGCAATTTCTTGGAGCCACAGTATATCTTTTAGGAAGACACCCACTCTTGAGCTAAATACTGAATGCTGGAGAATGTCCTAGGTAAATTGTTCCAGTGGTTAATTACACCAGTTACAATAGTTGACCATGCAAATAGTCAGTTGAGCGTGAAATTGTCAGGTCTTTTCAAGCAAATAATCACATTCAATCTTTAAAATTCCAGCCCTCCATTTTATAAACTGGTCCAAAGGGAAATGCTTTGAAAGGTATGGTCTGATGCAATTTGGAGGGGAAAAGCATGATTTGGAAACCTTTGCAAACCACCGCCAGCTTCACCGTATATCACAGTATGTCTGGAATTCCATTCTCTGGCTCCAGTCACATTAGTAAAAACATGACAGCTCATCTCCCAGTGATGGCATCACAACACCTTGATAAAATTAGTTGACTTATGTACATAAAATATAAATTATTCAACATACTCTCTAACATTGCTATAAACCCACCAAAACCAGAGCACTCAACTAGGAGCTATTCATAGATTTACTCTGTTCAAATACATTAGGCCAGCTTAATGGGTTCATTTAGCCTAATGTTCATGTTAACTTAGGAAAAAAGGCAAGCAAACCAAAAAAACAAACCAAAAAATGCTTACACGCAAACACACAGTCTGAGGGTATGGCTACACTTGCAAATTTGCAGCGCTGCAGCAGGGTGTGAAAAAACACCCTCTGCAGCGCTGCAAATTGCGGCGCTACAAAGCGCCAGTGTAGTCAAAGCCCCAGCGCTGGGAGCGCGGTTCCCAGCGCTGTCCGTTATTCCCCACAGGGAGCTGGAGTACGGACAGCGCTGGGAGAGCTTTCTCCCAGCGCTGGGGCTTTGACTACACTTAGCACTTCAAAGCGCTGCCGCGGGAGCGCTTTGAAGCGCTAATGTAGCCATAGCCTGAGCTGGCAAAGAGCTGAGCATCTCCTGGAACTCAATAGGTGTTGAGGGTGCCCAGCACTCAGCATATAACAGGCTCAGGCTCACTGCCTTTCAATCACAGGCAGACACAAAATGCTGTGGCCAATAACACCACCACCAGCTCTTATATAGTCCTTTTCACCCATAGATTTCAAAATGCTTTACAAAAGAAGATGAGTATAATTCTACAGGGAGAAACTGAGGCACAGATCTTGAAGCAACTTGTCAAAGAAGGCAGAACCAGTAACAGAGTCCAGGTTTCCTGACTCCCAGACCAGTATTCACCGGATTTCTAAGTGGCTTGCTAATGCTATGAAATTAACACTGGGCTCTTTGCTTCTCTTCCCCAAGACCACGTTTTTATATACACACACATGCACTCTAAAGGAGACTATTCAGAGTATAATTCCCCAGAGAGCAGTAAAGTGCCCATATCCACTCCCATTAATATTTAACACTGTAAATTCTTCAATTACACACAGTGGTAAAAAGGCATGTTGATTTCCTATCTGCAAATGCGAAGTATGGTAAATAGGAGCAATTCTCTTAAGCTAACCAAATACAAGCAGCACACTGTGCATTTAGATTTTATTTGAGACCCCACAAGAGCACTGGATTTTATTTATTTATTTTTGGTGGTGGTAGTAGTAGTATTTTTAATGGTCTGGAATCCAAGAATAACATGTATGGAATATTTCATTGAAGGTTACGGCATATTCAAAAATGACATGTCTGGAGAGAGCGGGCAGAGAACCAAGAATACAGCCTGCTGGCCATGTCGGGTTTGTTAGTTCTGAAAACTCTAGGAGTTCAAAAAACACAGTTGTATAAATAAGAAACATGAAATGTTTTACTTGGGATGTATGTTGTGACCCAGAAATGCTGTGGATGTCATCTATAATTATAACAATGAAAACAAACCCTTTGTGCAGTTATAAAAGCATGAAACCTATTCCAGGGATCATAGCAAACTGTAGCTTTGTGCAATAAAATCTGCTTATGCAAATTAGAAACTGTATTAGCAGCACTAGTACCCTTCAAAGAGCAATAAAAGCACCTTCTCGTTCCAGAACAAGACAGGCAGTCCTTAGTATTGCTGGGAAGTGATAACCAGCTATTGGGCTCCACCCGAGATGGCTGCACTTCCTGGTATTAATTGACATGCCTCGTAATAAGTACATACAAATAAAAATGAGAGGTCAACATTTTCAGACTTGAAGGAAGCATTTTCAAAAGTACCTAAGTGCGTTTAGTGTCCATCTAGCTTAGATGCTTTTGAGAATCTCCGTCTGAGTGCCCAAAGGTGAGCACCTTAGATGTAGTGCATGGCTACACTGCATAAGTGTACACACATATAATGACCAGGCATCATGGCGATGGGCACATTTTAGACAAGAAAGACAACCAGTTCATACATAAGGGGTTACAGTGACAGCTCTCCTAACCAACCAAATACATACAACATCGATATTTACCATGTTGTGTTTGAGGATTCTCTGTACCACTGGTGTGAACACTTCTATGACAACCATGGACCGAGGGCGTTCTCTGCAGTGCTGCAATGAGAAACCATAAATACATATGGAGCTTGGAGGAGCCCTAGTCTTTACCAAATCACTGTCTAAAACCTGAGACTACAACATTCATCAATAATATATTTAGGTCTGCTCTACACTACAGACCTATACCGGTATAACGTAACTATGTTGCTCAAGGTATGAAAAATCCACACACCCCTGAGCGATATGGTTATACTAACCTAACCCCCCTGTGTAGTCAGCATTATGTTGGCAGGGGAGCTTCTCCCACGGACATACCTACCGGCTCTCAGGGCGGTGGATTAACTAAGCCAACAGGAGAGCTGTCTCCCATTGGCTTACATGTCTTCATTAAAACACTACTGCACTAATGCAGCATTTTAAGTGTAGACTTGCCCTTAGTCACCAGGAGCCAATTTGGGATTTTAGATGCACATGCCCTAGAGGGCAGGCACTGGCCCTACGGGTGGTTAATAACAATGTGTGAATGACTTTGATAAGTTTCTGAATCCGCCAATCTGACAGTCTTTCCTTACAAGTGAATTACCCGGTAATCAAGGGGACCTGATGGAAAGCATATATCCAACTGTTAGCAAGAAGACTTTAAATTGAAATGTCAATCAATTTAGAGAGGAAAATTAAAGTTATAGCAGCTTTTTCAAATTCAAAGACCTTTGGATCTAAAGTCCAGAACGCTAGTAACACACACACACACACAAGCTTGCAGGAAGAGGACAGTGCAGTGTATGCCCCACATCATGATCCATCAGAACCTGCTGGTTCCAGTGGCACTTATGCTAGCAATGGGACATACAATCAGATATCGCTGTGTGTCAGTGTTTGAGGATTATATTCCTGACGTTTAATACTATTTTATAGTCTGGCCCATTAAGAACAGGGATCTTGCTGGCCATCAACCAAAGACAGAAACCAACTGGGGGAATCAGTTCAAGAGGTTAAGAAAAACAAAAAACATCAATGAGACTTCAGACAATGAATCTGTTCTTAGTACCTTGCAGAAGAATTCACAGAGGTCAGGCGGAGGGTGATTGTTTTCCAGCAAAGGTGCAATTGCCTTGAAAATAAAAAGTTAGCATACTTCAATTTGACTTCATCACACAGGCCAGCCCTAACAAAAGAATGTGAGGAGTGAGTATATTTTAAAATTCTTTAAAACAGAGACCTGGATAAGAAGGTGACTGTAAATTTAGCCTAATGCAGTGTTGTTGTAGCAGCGTCGGTCCCAGGATATTAGAGAGAAGGTGGGTGAGGTAATATCTTTTACAATAAAACACAACATGGTAAGTATCAACATTATAGATAGCATTACAATGAAAGATACTGCCTTATCCACCTTGTCTCTCTAAATTTAATTGGATGTTCTCAGGATTAAGTTACATATTTAGGATTTTAGGGAGGTTTGTTTTGTTTTTTGGAACAAAATCTACCACTAATAGAAATGTGGTTTGTTTTTCCCAAGTGTTAATAAGGAAACTAAGGTTCGTTTTATTTTTAAATTATGGGCCTAAATTCATCCTTGTTATAAGCCCATTGGGCAAATTTTGCTGTCAGTTTCGCCAGTGTAAATTCAAAAGTAACACCGCTGAAGACAATAGGTTACTCCAGATTTTACACCAGTGTGACTGAGAGCAGAATGGGACTCGCTGATTTCAGAGGTATTACACTAGGGATAAATCTGACCCACGATTACAGTGGCACTGTCACTTTATTTAAAGGGTTCTAAAATATACTTAAACACACACACTTTATGTCTTTTATAATGAGCTCATGCTCAGATGTTACCACCCAGTACAAAACAGACCCCGCTTGCAGGGAATGACTGATTTCCTTTAATTTTACCAAGATCACCACAATGACACTACTGTTTTTGTGGACACTCTATAAAAAAACACATGAGTTTAACTTTCCAAAAGTTCAGGTCAACCTTTCTTTCACCATCGCTAGGCAACCTGATGTGGTTATGTACTGTAAATATATTACAAGTCATACCTGCCATTGTGCGTGTAATGAAATTATGTTGCTGCTGTCTCCTTTGTAAATTAGAAAGCATTACTAGAACAATGCATTCTCCGTACATGATGATGCCTTCAGGCTCTTTCAATCCTGGAGTAAGGGATTCCCGGTACCAATTTAAAAAGTAAAACTCTTTAACAAAGCAGCTAGTTTTGTGTATTAAACTTCCGAACGACAGGCATTCTACCTGGATGGCATTTCAGGGTTTTGCTAATGCAGCCTGTTTGGTTTTATTTGTTTTTTTTTTCCCCCCTTCCCACAGGAATTCAGTTCAAATTAGCCCATCAAAATCACCATGAATCACAAACACCCACTCAGCCATAGGAGAAGATTAACATGAACTTCTGGAATGAAAACCAAGCACATCTGCAAAGTGCTGCCTACATTTTACATAACACTGGAGCAGCTAAAGCTGGCTATTGTGCAATTCCCCTCCCTACAGCTGTTTATTTCTTCACTGGTCATGGTCCTATAGCAATATATTCTTACTGCAGTACTATAAAAGTGGTGCACTCTTGCTGTAATATTCAGCTGCACTATAATGTCCTTGCTACATATTCAACAGTTAACTACATTAAGGACTCTACCTGAATTTATCTTTATAATAATTTGCTATAGCATCCATCCTCCTCCATCCCTCTGATAAATTGTATTGAAAAGTCACGGTGAGGGTTTTATGCCTGCCTGTTGACAGAGAGGTTATCAGATCATAGTAGTTGAAGATGGAATTGCTGTTTGGTGGCTTGCATCAAATAAGCTTTGTCATCTCAGTCCAGTACCTAGTGCACAGATGTCCACTTCACAAAGAGACAACCAGAATCGGCAGTCTCAGAGAGGCTGAGAGCTGACTGGGCCATGGAGATTCCCCAGTCAGTGATCTCTCTGGAACAAGGACAGCGTGGGGGAAGCCTGCATTCTTCTGCTCAACCTATGCCTGTCCTGTGGATAAAGAGAGCTTTGCTCTGCAGGGCTGCCCATCTGTTACCTTTCAACAGAACTAGATTCACGTGCATTCCACACAGACCCCCACTCTACCCCAAAAGAGATGGAACTAGACCAGGCAGAGAATTGGTTTGTTACTCTCTGGCAATTTGGAATGAGAATCAGGCTGCTAGCTAAATCTAGGGTAAGGCACATGGCTTTATCTATACAGGTAAATCACTGAGGCCACAAATATTTATAACTACCACTACTACTAAGTAAATAAATAATAAGAATAATGCAAGGCTGCTGCTATATTTGCAAGGGGCTTAAAAAACCCAGAAATTGTATTTCTGTTAATGACTGAGGCACAATCTTCAGAATTGGATAAAGGCCAAAATAGTTGGGTTTTTTTTATTTGTTTTTTTTAAATACCAAGATTTCCCCCCTCCCTCAAATAACAATCATCACTGACTGGCAACAGGAAGTCTAAATTAACCTTAGCACTGAAGTAAAATGAAATCTAAAGTGGACTTCTGAGCAAAGTGACTGCCACTTTAGAAACTTATCATAATGACTGATACCAGCTAAAGTGGAGTCCTGAGCAGGAGTTAAGTACAATTCACACCTAATGGTGGCTACATTTTATGTCATGTTGTTTTGCAGGAAGATTCATGGAGACATGATATGATCAGGTGGTGGTGAAGTACTAGATTAGATTACTAAAAAAAATCTCCTGGAAATCGCCAGCAACTGAAATTAAATTACAATGATTGGGAAGCAATTTTTACCTCTGATCAATTGTTGGATTTGTTAAGATTTTATATTTGGTTGCATGGGGAGGAGGGCTACCTTTTGCTTCAGTTATTTATGTATCCAAATAAATGCACTGTAGGTAATCAGAGAACACTGAAGAGAGCATTTTCAGATCCCCTTGTGTACATGGGTAAAAGCAGACACACACATTCCCACACTTGCAAGGGCAAACACATGCTCATACACCTTCCATATTTTAGCCCCTGAGTGTGCACAAAAGCACAACTAGCCCCCTGAGAAAACCATGGCACCACAGTCTGCGAGGGGCCAAATTTGGCAGGTACAGATGTTAACATTTGCAGTATGCAACCATGTGGGGAGATAATTCATCCTAAAAGTTCTAGAGTTTTATACACATTACTCAGGTATCTTTTATTGTTATTTATACCAAACAGGAAAAAGGGGACAACAGAAATGTGAAAAAGTGAATGGGTTAAATGGGTGTGACCCTGCACCCGCTGAAGTCAATGGTAAAGCTGCCACTGATGTCAACGGGGCAGAAGCAGGCATTATAGAAGCCAAAACCAGGGCAAAATGAAACAATCAGAAACACAGAGTGCCCCCCAAAACTTGACATAAGGATACTCACCACAATAATGCTCTCATGGTCTTGAGTGGTTAAGTTGGTGTTCTGAAAAGGTTAAACAGAAGAAATCAATGAGGTAACTTTATTTTGAAACTGACCCGGTCAATGCACACACCTCAGCCCATACAAATGAACAAGGACAAAGGTCCAATTCTGCAATCACTAACAGGAATAAAATCAGGCTTTATTAAAACCATTCCTTTAATGCCATTATCAATCACTTACTATCGGGGCCGAGCTCACTTCCATTTCTCACAGAAGGATGCTCAGCACCTACAGGATCATGACCCCTGGATTTACAGCCATGCAGCTTCAGCTAAATGTTGATGCTCCCTGAGGCTATGGCTACACTTGCACTTCAAAGCGCTGCCGCGGCAGCGCTTTGAAGCGCTAAGTGTAGTCAAAGCGCCAGCACTGGGAGAGAGCTCTCCCAGCGCTCTGTCCGTACTCCACCTCTCTGTGGGGAATAACGTACAGCGCTGGGGCTTTGACCACACTGGCACTTTGCAGCGCCGCAATTTGCAGCGCTGGAGAGGGTGTGTTTTCGCACCCTGCTGCAGCGCTGCAAATTTGCAAGTGTAGCCAAGGCCTGAGATACAAATTAATGGAAACACTGAACTAGTGGGAGGTATTTCTTTAAAAATGCTTTCTAAATTTCAAGCTTTCAATTCCCCAGACTGAGTTAATAAAAGGTTTTCCTTGCCGCTCTCTGCCATGGCTGGAGGACTAACTGCAGCAGTTTGCCTGTAATTCCTGCCTACTAACATGGAGCAAGTTTTCCACCGGCACAAACCGTGCGGGGCTTTGGAGCTGTGCTCTGGCTCTGCTCCAGCTCCAGGCAAAAACCTGCAGCTCCACTGCTCCGGAGCTGCTCTGTGCTCCAGCTTCGGGCTCCGCTCCAAAGCCCTGCGTGCAGCAACTCTGAAGTCAACTGAGCTGCATCAATTTACTCCAATACAGTACACCTCTACCCCAATATAACGCTGTCCTCGGGAGCCAAAAAACCTTACCGCGTTATATCGAACTTGCTTTGATCCGCCGGAGCGCGCGCCCCCCCCCCCGCCCCCCCCCGAGCGCTGCTTTACCACATTATGTCCGAATTCGTGTTATATTGGGTCACGTTATATTGGGGTAGAGGTGTATTTCCCTAAGTTCTCTGTGTTCCACAAGGTGCTACAAGGTTAAAATAGCGTCGCAACCTTAGTGCACCAAAGGAAAAGCAGCTCTTTTTCTGCTCATCACAGATCTACACAAAAATGCAGCCTGTCCTTCACCCCCTTTACCCAATAGATACAAAATTCTGACATGCATCACATTTCATTTTTGTACCAGAACTGAAACAACCAGAGAACAGGTGCTAAGGGTAAGAAGGAAACCCATTTCAAAGCGAGGAACAGATTAAAAACAGCACCAAATGCTACAAAATAAAAATGGGGACAAATGATATTTAAACCTGCACAGAAGTGGGCCATCTATTTGACACAGAGATGGGAGAGGCTAAAACCTCTGATATCTCCATTTGAAATTGCAATAAGAAAAGAGCTGCTTATTAGACTTATCAGTGTTCACATCCCACTGATCTATTGTGAGAATAAAAAATAATAATAATAATAATTGGAGATATACCAATCTCCAAGAACTGAAAGGTCATTGAGTCCAGCCCCGTGCTTTCACTAGCAGGACCAATTTTTGCCCCAGAACCCTAAGTGGTCCCCTCAAGGACTGAACTCACAACCCTGGGTTTAGCAGGCCAATGCTCAAACCACTGAGCTATCCCTCCCCCGCAGAATGATCTATTACATAGAAATAGAGCCCAACTAAGAACCCAATGAAGTCAATAAGAGTTTTGCCATAACTTCAATGGGCTATGGATCAGACCCATAATGAACGAGTTATCGACTAGGAACACCTAGGGAGTGGGCCACTGAAATCAAAAGGAATCATGGTGCATATTCAAGGGCAGAATTTTGAACTTGAGTTAACAACCTGCCCCTACCCCAAAGTTGTAAGTGTTTGTTTTTTTCCTAAGAGAAAGCAACAAGATGGGAACATCCTCATGGTCTTACCTCTGAGAGCAGCTTTGAGACAATCTCCAGTGGTGCTTGATGGATGGAATCATCCTGTAGTGGAGAGTTTAGCGCCATGTCCACCAGTGTCCTAATCTCCTTCAAAACAACCTCCCAACGGCTTGGGTTACTAAGCACTTTCTTGTACTTGTAAATCTTCTTCTGCAAGAAAATATAAACAACCAAATAGATACCATTGTGAGACTGTCATGATAAGGAAACTGCAAGAAAACAGCGGCTTCCCTAAATCTTTATTGGGTTTTTTTTTGTTTTTTTAAAAAGAAAAATGCAGTGCTCAAGCTCTTTCAAGGGGGAAAAACAACCTCCACGTGTATACATTTGCGGGTTCATAATTCCATGGAAGAAATGGGTTATGGTAGCCACATTTTTGCTTTGGTTTCAGAGAGGGTTGCCAATTTTCTAATCACATAAAACCAAACACCTCTGCCCCGCCCCTTCTCTGAAGCCCTGCCCCCGCTTGCTCCATCCCTTACCCTGGCGAACCGCGTGCCAGAGGTTGCTGACCCCTGGCCTAGACTGTGTTGCGTTCATATATGGTTATCTTTGGGGAAAACCCCACCCTCCAAAATTTCAAGAGTAACCGGATAGAATTCTAGAAGCCTAACAAAATGATGATGAGAGTAAAAATATCACCCCATGTCATCGTGATGGCTACTTTAGAAACCAATACTGATTAGCCCAGAACCCTCAATCTCCATTCCGATTCACAGGCCCAGAAGGAACATAGCCTGTGCTGACAACTGGAACCGAACTGCCACCCCCCAGGAGTTTTTGCTATAGCTCGTTTTCCTTTTTCATTTATGCCTGCTTACAAATCTGATCCTGTGACCAACGTGTTCAGTGAAGCCCAGATACATTTTCCCTCAGGTTGGAGTAAACCATATGGATAGACAGTTCCTCAGTTTGTACACAAAGCATAGAGTTATGCACACACACTCACAAATGGACTCATACATTTAACAGCTGCAATAGAGGCCCTTTGAAAAATCACTCCCTTAATGCAGACTATGAATTTAACACTGGTATGTAGGCTAGATATCAGCATCATAAATGTGAGATCTAGACACAACTCTCCAGCTTTCTCGTTCAGAAATGCTTTGCCGATGTGTTAATCAGCATTTCGCCCTTTCACTAATACAGCGCAGTCCTTCCAGAATCATCAGTGAATGATCTGTAGCTATCTGCTTATTAATCACTTCTTTCCCCGCTGTGGCATCAGCTTTAATGGTCAACACAAGAGCGCAATCTACCCCAATTGTAGCAGAATGCAAGGGGAGAACAATGAAGAAGGGATAATACATCTCACATACCACGTTTTGGCTCTTCACAATGATGAGTCATGGCCTTAGTGCTACATACACAGGCTGATGAAGTATTCCAAATCAGTGATTTAAATACACTTTTCATTTTAATTAAATTTATACAAATGAAAAAGCACAACAGCAGCCACTCTGGCTTGCAAAGCATTTGGGAAGTAAAAAGAAACGGGGGGAAAAAACCCCACCCTGGATACTAAACATATTTCAGATTTTAGAGGGGAGTAAATGCCTTTAGATTTGAAAGCTCTTTGGAGCAGCCCTTTAGGGCTTCTAAATTACTGAGCACATTGTCATCATTTAATTATTATCATTATAGTCTTTTTTTAGGAACCATAACATGATGCTCCCATAGAGATTTTAATTTTGCTTATTTATTTAATGGTTCTCTATAGTTTCTTTTTGTTAGCCTGGCTACGGCACTGAATAAAATCTAATCTTTCTAGGCTGATCAGTCAGCCCGATAACCCTAAACTACTAATTTCTGGCTAATTATGCACAGTGAGCAAAGCATCCTAAACAAAGCAAGCTTAGCAAAGAGTTTTCGACACTGACATTTTACACTTCTGTCCTAGGAAATAAGCAAATTAAATTCAAAGCAGAAACTAGAGGATGACAAACCAACAGAATGCAACCAGCTGGGCCATCCCATGCATCCACTCCTCCCCCAGCATTCGGCTCTTCTTCCCTTCATCACCCCCACTCAGAAGGCTTACAGCAATGTGGCTTACAGCAAAGGGCGGGTGCTGCAGTGTGAAGGGGAGCCGCTGCAGAGAACCGTACTGTTCGGTGGGACGACCTTACCACGCAAACCCTGCTGCAGCCGTCAAATTCTCCCGTGCAGATATAAATGAATCAGAAATGGTTTCCATTCAGATGTGACGCCGTATATAGGAGAAGAAAGAGGGAACTGAACATCCTGCCACGCAAGAGAGACCTACAACAATTGCTGCTGATGCGAGCCGGACAGCAATCAAAAGGAAGCTTCGAGGTTAGGCTACCTCTGCACACACGCCGTGGCAGCTGCAAGCGAAGAATCCAAAGGGCTCTGCATCCGCTCCAGCTTTCCAGGACAAAGGGGTTTAATGTGCTCACATGACGCACTGCTGTCTTTAAACAATGTTAAAGGATTTCTGAAGGATGGTGGGAAATCAAAAACAACAGCATCCCCAAGAGGCTTGAACTCTGCTACCCAGAACCTTTGTCCATGGTTTTGCTGCTGCTTTTGTCAGCATAATGTTATTTACTGTTGAGCAGCTCACTGAAAGCCTCTATTAAAGTCTGAAACCCATCAGCTGGTTACCAGAGCAATTTGGTTTGCATCAGCGAGCACTCGACCAAAGCTAAGCCATCTGTCCTCTTACTTGCACTGACTCGTGAGCAAGCGATAACTAGCACTTGGGGGGGGGGGGGAAGAGGGGGGCTGTGGCTGAGGACCAAGAGCAGAGACAGGTCCATTTAAGGATGCAAAATGTCTGTGTGTTTGGATACAAAATGTGCCTCTAATTAACAACCCCCCCCCTTGCAATCCAGATAATGTTAGTGTCACATTTAGGTAGTTTGTCCTCCCCGCCATGTGGCACAGCCCTTTAAGAGTTTGGGGGTGCCCTGATACACACAGTCCCAGGAGATATGGGGGGGAGAAGAAAGGGGATCCCAAGAAGAAATAGCATTCAGGAGGACTCCTGTTCCTGTGTCTTTAAGAGCCTGGAACCTCACAGAGAGGGCAGGGCAAGGCTCCCCTCTCCCCCAGACAGTAAGGAATGAGCTGGGAGAAGGGGCCAGCATCAATGCTGCCCCCTCCCTCATGGAAGGGCAGATGCCTGCCGACACTGTGAGACGCAAGAAGCCTGCTGCGGGGTCCTGAGACGGCAGGGAGCAGACACCAGCAGAAGGTTGCCAAACCTGCTGAGCCTGTGAATTAAGTGGTGCCAGCTGAAGGAGATAAAGTACCACCCAGCTCCAGGAGGAGAGCTGTGGCTTCTGCCGTAAGGAGAAGACAGAGACGGAGATGTACATTGCTATCCAGAACCAGGAGAGCTGGGAACAACCTAGATGACAGGCTTCAGAGAAACCTCGAGAGCCAGAAGCACCTTTTGTTTATTTGAGACTTTTTGTTCTGGCCCTTTTTGGTATGAGGCTTTGTAATAAACAAGCCCTTTAAAGGGTGTCATAGGTCTCACCCCCACTTAGAGCTGTTGGGTTCCAAAATGGGGACCTGCACTGGTTTCCCTCTAAACTAAAAATCCTAGTTTAGATCTGGTAAAAGCTGCCACCACCCAATCAGGTACGTGGATTGGGACACAGTCCTTCCCCAAAATCCTTGGGGATCCCAAGAGCCCCAAATCCATGGAGTTCTTACACCCAGGAGAAATAAATCATTCCCCCCTGCTTCCTCCCCCCTCCCTTTTCCTAGGAGAGATACCGGGATCCACTACAGAGGGATGCTTCCCTCCTCCCCTTTCCCTGAGAATCCACCCAAGGAAAGATCAACCAAGTTCTTAGCAGAAAAGATTTATTAAAGAATAAAAAGAAAGTAACTTGTCTCTGTAATCCAAGATGGAACAATACACAGAGTCTAACCTATAAACCTGGAGAGCATTCCCCCTCCCACTTTCTTTCTCAGTAAAAGCAAAGTAACAGCAAACAGGAATAAAGAATTTCCTTCAGCCAACACACAATTGCAAATGTAGAAATCAAATTATAAGACTAATCCGCCTTTCTAATTAATACTCACTATTGAATAGTAGGAACTACTCCAGGAGAACTTGGAGACATGACTGGCCTCTCTTGGATCCAAAAAGAGAACACTCTAACAAAGAACACAGACAAAGGCTTCCCTCCACAGAGATTTGAAATTATCTTGTCTCTGATTGGTCCTCTGGTCAGGTGGTCATCAGGTACTGCATGTTACAGGTAAAAGAGACCTTAACCCTTAACTATCTGTTTATGACAAAGGGTATCATCAAATCAAATGTCAAGCGTGCCTGAAATGGAGTTATTGACTACCTGAGAAGGGAAACTGAGGGAGGGAATACCCACAGCTCCATACTAACTCAGCAGAGGGTACTACAGGGCAGGTATGCCCTACGACCACCCAATCCCGCATAGCTTCACTGGCATGAGCAACTCTTCAAAGATAATGGAGCTGTTCGTGTCAGTGAGGCTTTGCCGAGTGGGCCTGAGCTTTGCAGAATGTTTATGGATCCTCATCCTGAGCAAGGAGCAACCCTCAGATAGGCCATAGCAGATGCCTTGTGGAAATAGTTGCACTGTGCTGCCAGTCATGCAGGCAGATGCAGGTCTATCCTGCCTAGGCTTTTCTACTGACCTTGTCGCCACAGGATTTAGGCATAAAAAAAGAAAAATACATTCAAGTAGGGATGTCCTCAAAAGAAATACATCTCAGATGACGACACACACAAACAGGCCCCAGCAGACTGCACTGTGACCCTGCTGGCTGTTGCCCAACCAGAACCACAAAGCTTTCTAATGCTATTCCAGAATTTTTCTGCAAAGGCTTTTTTAAATAAAGCTGTTACACTTGAAGTGGAAGTGGAGGGAAGCACAAGGAAGAAATAATTACGCTTTGCATTTATAGGGCACCTTTCATCCAAGGATCTCAAATAACTTCCATTAGTGAAGCCTCGCAGACCGCCCCCAGGAGTCCAGTAAGCCTTATTCCCATTTTACTGTGGGAGAAACTGATACTCTCCTACGTTGTGTGACACACAGTGAGTCTGTGGCAGACACCGAACTAGAACCCATGACTTCTGATTCACACTCTTCTACCACCAGTAGAGCACCCTGCCTCGCACACGGAGAGCTGGGGACAAAAGGTTCAGAATGGGAGAACCCAGGACACAGAAGATTTTAAAAAGAAATCCTATACATAATGAAGTTACATGCCCTGCAGCCCTTGGTCACTGGAATACAGCCCTTACTTATGTGAATGGGAGTAAGATAAATGAAAGGAATAATCTCTTCCTGGGGTTCTGATGTCTCTAGATCCCCCAAGGAGACATTACCCTTGGTATGATGATGATGAGATGATGTTGGTCTCCATTGTGCCCAAAATCCCATTCCACTTGCTCAGTGCTGTCGCAGTCCAGGAAACATTCTCAGTTCTTGACAGCCAATTTCCCTCAGGGACCTGAGGCATTTTTGTGGTCTTAATAAAGAATAAAGAAAAAAACAAAACCACAACCTAGAGTGTCTTGTTAAATTCTAGCACTCGGACTCCAACCATTACAGGATTTCAGCTGGGATCATCTTTCCCCTCTCTCTGCTCGACTGCAGGTGAGCTAATTGCTCATTTCTGCAGATGCACTAACAGTACACCATGGCTTCCCCAGGGCTGTGTGTGCCAGAAATTACTGATTTATTGCTCAGCTGAGAAAGGCAGTTCCAGCAAATGGGAAAATGGCAAGCTCCTTCCCAGCTCACTGCAGGCCAGCGCTAAGCCAGGCAACGCTTACAGTTCTATTCTGACGGCAAGATGGAATAGTTATAAACTTAGGCTGCATTTCCAAAGTGCAAATGACTCAGGTTTGTGGAATGCACAACACAGAAACTGTCACACTGCATTAACCAGTGGACCAACTTCTTAACAGCTCCGTGTAAAGTGCTGCACAGATAAGTCATTTGCAGTGTACAACACACAAATTTTATTTGTTTTACTAAACCCAAGAATGTATTCTTGAGTACCACCTACTGGCCCTTAATCTATTAACTAAATATACAAGTGTGTGTGTGTACACACACACATACATATGTACAGGCATAAAGCATCTAGTCCAGTATCCTGTCTCTGACAGTGGGTGACACCAGCTGCTTCAAAAGAAGGTGCAAGAAATTCTGTAATACGTAGTTAAGGTATAACCTGACCCTAAGGAAACTTTCTTCCTGACCTCCAAGAGTTGGAGGTTGGCTTAAGCCATGGAGAGTGTTTTCTGGTAGACAAAGCTCATATCAACAGCAATTGCTGGCTCCAGTCCTGAGCCCTAATCCTGCAAAGGAATCGGCCTGCCTGGAGTCCATTCCAGTCAATGGGACAGTGCATGGGTACATATCCTTTTGCAAAATCAGGGCCTTGTATATGGACATGACTGAAGCGGTGACCCTTTCATAACTGTCTGGATACCCTACCTATGAGGCACATGTGACTTATGGCTCTCTGGGGCAGCTCTGTTTGCGTCAGCAGCATCATTTAACACTTTGCTCCAAAACATGTTCTCTCTTCATTTAAATTTTGCCCAACCCTAAACATTGAAGAATGCCAATTCCCACCCACCACGTAGAAATGCATGCTTGGGGCAGGCTGGGCAACGATTACTAAATTCCCACAAATAACCAAATACCAAAGAAATGCGTTGGGGAGAGAGGGGAGCTTTTGGAGCTAGGGATTCCCTGAACCTCCCAAACTATTTCCTGAGGTTTGCAAAGCCAGTTTGGATTTGTATAAAACGTTGTATCCTTTTTTCTCTCATGGCAAGTCCACTTTTTCAAAATCTTGATTTTAAACTTGATTAAAAAAAAGCGAGTCCTGATTATTTACATTACATTAGGGCCCTGTTGTGCCAGGCACTGTACGAACACATACACACTGAAAGATAGTCCCTGCCCTGAACAGTCTACGGCCTTAACAGACAAAGGGAAGGGTGAAAAAACGAAGGCAGAGAGGTGGAGTGACTTAGCCAAGGTGTCACAGTGAGTCAGTGGCAGAGCTGGGAACAGAACACAGGGCTCTGTATTAAGTACAAGAGAAGCCTCACACGTCTGAGCTAGGATGGCAAAGGTAGGTGGGATATATACAGCATCAGCTGCATTTTCCCTTCAGAATCTCTCCCCTCATTCTTCCCCCTTTTCTACCCAGTCTATCTGGATTTGTTTTCCACTATACCCCACTCTCCCTCTGGCTCTCTCTCTCTTCCCCTCCCCCAGTCTCTGTTAAGCACATATTTATTACAAAAAACCCCAAACTTCCAAAGCAGAACACTCCACCGCACACACTTCTCCCCCTGGGGAATGGCTGCAACAACACACACGACATGTTAGTCATGTTGCTTAATACTCTATGCTTGAATACTACGGTGATGAGTGGGGCATAAGCACCTATACCAAATCAAACAGAACAAGAACCCGAGGACAGCTGAACTTGTGCTGAACTTCCAGAGCCATGAAGTTTAGGCAGGTTCAGCATTAGGTGAAAGAGTTCAGCCGTGGCTAATAAACAAGCTGGACTATGAAACAGACGCTCCCCATTGACGTCAGGGCTCATCTTTCTTTGAGAGCCTGTGCTGGAAAAATGAAAGAGCAAAGATGGTTTCCACTGCTGTTCAGGCCGTTACAGACGAGAAAAGGAGACGGGAAAGGAGCGCTGGCACACTGGTAGCACGCTCATTAATCCATGTGCCCATGGATGGCAGCTGAGTCCAAGTGCATCACGGCAGGGTTACGCTGAGGGAAGCTTAGTAACAACTTCGCTACTCACAGAGCGACCACCCTTCTCCTTCACACAGCAGTGGCTTCAGCTACTCAGCCAAGGGTGTGTCCTGTCCTCTCAGATGAAGCATGGCTGCTCTGGGAACGAAGGAGCAATGGCCAAAAACCACCCATGGGAAACACACATAGAAAGTGACTAGCTCGCCTGTACAACAGCAAAACATCAGGGGGGCCAGTTCCTCTCTAGTGCCATTTGTGTAGGCTGTGACCACTTGAACCACTGTCTCCCATCTGTGCACCATAAGAATACACGCAGAACGCTAACCTCATACTTCTGCTCTGTCCTCGCAGCGGCCCCCGGTTGCTTCCCTGTTTCCCCCCTTGGGATCTCATCTCTCCTCTCACAAAGCCAGAGAATCACATCACCACTCACGTGCTCTCTGTGCAAACATTGGTATTTTACAAACAGACAGCGTCCTTCTCCCCGTGGATCCCAAAGTGCTTTACAAATTACAGCCACAAAGGCCACCAGCCTGCAGCCACCTCTGCTGAGAAGATGGCAACCAACCTGTACGCAAGCATGGGAAACAAGGGGAATTTAATACAAAGAGACAGAGGCCAAGAAAAAGAGCCCTATGGGGACTTTAAAGATCCATAAAGGACAAGCAGAATTTTGTTTTTTTATGGACTGTACTATGGTTTTGTATGAAAAGCCCTTACATTCGAAACCATTTGGGACTCAATATTATAGACCTTGGAAAGCTGAAGTAAACTGCTACCTTGCTGGGATTTGAACTCATATTTTCTACCACTGGCCTCTGACATTCCCTATTTTAACTTGCACTGATTTGATTCCACTCTGTCCAATACTGAAGGGTATTTTTAGAGTGCTGCATTTGAAAACTCCAATGTGGGGGATATGTACTGTACCTTCTCCCCTCCACGTATGGGAAAGCCCTCTGGCCAGTAAATCCCTCGTAGCCTCATATGCGGCTCCCCTATCGTGATGGAACAGAAACATAGCTGGCAGTTCCTGAGCCAGACCTCCTCGGTCTGTGCATTCGAGATGCTATTCAGTAACAATCTAACACAGAAGGCCAATTGTGGCTCTAGCTGCACTTTGCATGGATTAATGCGGTTACTATCGTAATCAGACCTGTCCACAGGGGAGATGTTTTTTGGCAAGGCTGACCTTGATGCATTCCCCGAAACCCTCCATCTCCGCTTCCATTTCCTTTTGGCAAATGCCCCCATTCTTCAGGCCTCAGTTCCAGCACCAGCTTTACACTTCAGGTTGGCAAAACGTCAGTTTCCATTCTGCTCACAGCAACTGCTGTCCCGTATTTTTCATATTACGGTGCCAAACAAGGCTTTGTTTTTTAATGTTGCTTTGGCTATGCAGAATTTCACTGCTACTGCGGAATGTTTCTAGCAGAAACAGAGAACCCCAGGGCTGCAATAACCATTCGCACAGGAACAGCTGGACCCTTGGGTTGTAAATTCCATGTAGTCTTTCCCATAAGAAAAAGTGACATTGACCAAGTTTCCCCATATTTTTTAAATGCAAGACAGAGGGCCAGATTCACCAGTCCTATGACACCTTGCAACAGAGGTAGTCGGGTGAGGTTGCTGCTGCAACAACCCTCCCTTGGGGTTTTCAGGAGACGAGGGCAACTTCAAACTTATGGCCAGACCTCTGTGGAAAACCACCCCACAGAGGTTGCTCGATGCACAGAATCAGACCATCTCCCAGCACCATCTGCTTTACGGGCTGCACTGGCCTCCCAGAGTACATCAACACTAGCAGCGAAATTGCACGCCCGGCTAGCATGGGTAGAAATCACCATGTAGATTGTGAGGCATGGTGCAGGTGAGCAGAGCGCCCTACGAGCCTGAACCCTCCACAGCTCTCTACACACCCACCACTGCCCAGCTCTTTATAGCAGTGTAGTGTCTCTCTGCCTCAGCCTTTCCCTGCTGCCTCCAGCCTGCCTGAACCTTTCACTCCCACATTTAGTTACACCTCGTAGTGAGCATGGACGCAGTCTGCCTTGCACTGAGGTGTGTAGCTACGTACACCCCGCATGCCACTGCAAGTGGAGACAAGGTCTTACTCACCCCAGTAGAGGGGAGGTTTCAACCACTTTCTGGCCCTGCAATCTCCTCCTGGGGCAGATCCCATTATTGCCTACTGCAGGGTACTTGAACCTTCCTGTGAAGCATCTGGTGTCGCACTAGGGTCCTCACAGGATACTGGACTAGATGGGTCACTGGTCTGATTCAGTCTGGCACATCCTGTGTTTCCATGATGGGCTTCCCACCATTAGGGAGATGCTCTGTTACTGCCACGCAGTGCCCATGTTCTAAGCTCTGAGCCAGTCACACATGGACAGTTATGTACTGTAGCTAAAAGAGAGATCAGACCATCAGCTAGGTATGTAAATTATAAATTACACTCACATCGAGAGGGTCAGCAGGTTAAAGGCAATGAATGGGAATGACAGTCTTCAAGCAATGCCACATAAGAGGCAGTGAGTTATGATGGAGTTATAGCACAGGTCAGGAAGTGAATGTGAGACATAAAACACGGAGACTGTAACCAGAGAGGAGCATTAACTCCGGCTGCCAGTACAGTCTTACTGCTCCCCAGGAAGGGAATTCACAATACAAACAGCCCGATCCATAGAGAGACCAGGCATTACTGACGGGGATACAGGACACAGCTGACACCAAGTCGAAGAGTGTCACTGGTATCCAGCTTTCTAATGCCGCTTCATCATATCATACAGCCGCTGGCTGTGTCTGTGGAGTCTGGTCAGCGATATCCACCAGTTACCAGCCTGATGTGGGAATGAGGGACTTACGCACTAGAAAAAAAGGGACAATATGGCCTGATCATTACGGCACTTTGACCAGTTTTTCCAAGTAGGAGACTGCTTGGGGAGGATAGCCAGATAGCATCCCTGCTGCAGAGAAACCCACTGGCTCTGGCTTTGCACATTTCAGATTCCACACTATGAGGTGGAATCCAGTCGTCGCCTGGGAAACAGGATGCTGTGCCAACGGCAAGACTGCAAAACAGATGCCAATCATTTCAGGAGGCTCAAGATTCAGCTGGGAAAGGAATGAGACCCCTCACCACCTGAGAAAGCTCCCTAAATTAGCACTAAGCACTCTCTAGTACTGCATATTTCGCTAACCGATAACGAGAGCCTCCTAAGGAGAATCCATGTCAGCGCTATTTCCTCGTCTAAGGGAACACTGGCAGATCAGGTGGCAGCCAGCAGCATGCAAAGCAGTTACATTTCCCAGATATACAAGCCAGACTTAAGGGACACACTTGTCACCCCCTTTTTTTCCTTTTACCTTTTAGTTTCCATAATGTGCAGCAGCCCCTCCCCCAAACTCTCTCCTGGCTCCCATGCTGTCTCACCTCCTGCAGAAGCTTGGAAATAGAAATGCATATACTTACCTATTTTGTTTCCCCCTCCTTGGCAAATGTATTTTTTTTTGCTGTGTTTCTAGCTCTGCACCACCATAAATGGCTTTGAAATTGACTTCTCTCTCATGTGCACCTGCATCATCAATGTCGTCAGCAGGAGAGATGTGCACGGCTCAAGGAACGTGTTTGTGTCAGAAAGCGGCTGCTGTTGCAGAGGCCTTAGGGAGAGCTCAGATACTGTATACTGATGTGATACCCACAAGCATCTTAAAGGAACTTCGGAAAAGCAGTCTATTCCTTACTGCAGAGCACTGTATTGCCGTTTCCTTTCTCACAAAGAGAAGTATCGGATTTCAGAGCAGTATTCACCTCTGAAATGATTCCATTGCTTAACTCCGTTTTTTACCCCTCAGCTCACTGCACAAGATCAGCATAAAACCTGAGATTTCACTGAATCTACTGCAATTTTTTCTCCGTTATATAAATGCTGCTTGACATAGCAAGATAAACCAATATTTCAATGGCCTAATTCTGCATTCATTTTGCACCTAAAACTCCTGTTGTGACCCTGGGAATTTTGAGGTGCACAAAGAATGCATCCTCAGAGTCAATGTCAGTCTTACTTTTAAAGCTAAGCTGGTTTAAGTAAGTCACCCTCAGCAATTCCTTTGTTCTTGATGCATACCTTTGCAAGGGTCGCTTAAGTGTAATCTAGTATTCTCATTTCAAAACAGAACTGTACAAAGCACCTGAAAATATGCTGCAGTGAATAATAATGACACGCTGGCCACTTGGGGTCGAATAGATTTAAACAGCTTTTGCTGTCGGTGGATTCTCTTTCTTATTTTAGTTTTTAAAAATGCTACTCTTCAAAAACGAAGGACATTTAAATGACAAACAAGCTGAGTGTCTGGAAATTATTACAGGAGAGATAACAGATAATAAATATGGCAACGTGCAGCACATTTCTTTCCATTCAGTTTGGTGGATGTTAAAAGGTAACTGCTGCAATCCTTCAAGCGGGCATGCTGCACGCTGATTTTACACTGGACACAGCAATTTTATTGTGGTGAATTCAAGACACATGATGATGAGAAAAATATGAAAAGAAGAAGAGGAGGAAAATTTAAATTATTCTTGTCCCCCTGGACCTGTGTGGTTACCTGGGCTAGGAAGGATCTGGTCCTGCAGCCAGTGAAACCAACTGCAAGACTCCCACTGATATCAGTGGTGCAGTATTGGGCCCTACGGCTGCTGCTCCTGCAAGGTACCAAGCACCTTTCAACTCCCATGAACTTTAGTAGGAGAGAGTGCTCAGCAACTTGCAGGATCAGGCCCTACCTAAGACAAATTCTGGCTGTCGAACTTCTGAGACAGATTTACATGACTGATTTTATCAGGAGATAGGACTGTGGCAGGCTACAACAAACGTGCCAAGACCATGATGCCAACGAATGCTACCAGACATGGGTATCACACAACACTGCAAACACTCAGACATTTTCGATCCAGGCAAGCAGGTTGGACAGAGTTATTTATTCTAAGATATTTGAGCTTCATGTGACATGAGACAATAAAACCCCACGTAAAAAAGTCCTGTGGCGCAAGGTTTTCTTTTTTTTTTTTTTTTTTTTAAGAAGATTGTTCCTGGAGATGGCTATACAAGAAGGGCTGTTTACTGAACTGCTCTACCAGCCTGCTCCGGGGAAAATGTATTCTGCCCCTGAAATCACCACTGATGACACACTGCTTAATGCAGTAGAAAAATGATGCTATCTAATAAGGCCACAATTAATGATGAAATCACACAGCATATTTCTAAAGACAGTTCTGCTTATGGTCGCCATTGTCGCTGTCTGTGGAACGTCAGAGGCATTCAACATCACACCAAGATTAGTGTCTATTGTGCAATCACGTTAAGCTCTTCTCGATGGCTGCGAAACATGGACACTCTACAGCAGGCACTTGAACCAACTAGAGCATTTTCACATGTGCTGTGTCTCCTCTGTATCATCAAGTTTTCAGACAAAATCCCAAACATCGAAGTTCTAGACCAGTGCTATATGACTAGCGTTGAATCCCTAACAACACAGGAGCAACTTTGCTAGGCTGATATGGCTCGATGATACGCAAACATCTATACCGCAAGGAGCCCCACAAGCCCCTGTCAGCTGACCAGGGCCAGCTGTGGGTGTTTAATTGCAGGGTAGACATATCCTTATTGGCCTGTCCGTCTCAAGAGTCATTCAGAGAGCAATGAGGGAAGGAATCTTTCCCTACTACAGAGCTGGAAAGGCAGCTGGTCTGGAGACTAGCAAGAGAGATTTCACCTGTCCCCAGAGGTAAGGGGGGGATTTCAATCAAAGCAGACAAGGAAACTTTCTAACCCTCTGTAAAAAAGAGAAAGGGGTTTAGGGAAACGCATTATCTTGGGAAACATCTTAATTCTGTTCAGTACAATTCTTGAAAAAGCCTCATCAGGAAGATGAGTTTGACTGAGGAGCAGCGAGCTTTGTGAAAAAGTACAGTCCAAGATTAAATCACGGGTTCTCGCATCCAGTGGCTCATGTGAGAAGGACAAGTGACAATTACACCTCACAGAATCTCCCTGGAGGAGATCGCCAATGCTTTCCCAAAAGAGACCTCCTCCATGCTAGAGAATCTAGCTCTCTTGAGACACGGTCTAGTTTAGGAACCCAAGGGGAGGTTGCATTTTATTACAGTTATAAAAGAGGAACTGAGAGAGTACTTTGCAAACCTGCCGAGACATAGGGTCATTGTGACCTGGAAGGCAGAACAGCTTAGAATTAGTCATCAAGTGCGTACAGGAGAACTGTGCAAGAGCAATTGTCCAGCAGGAGTCTGAGCGAAGCAGCAGCGCACCCCAGCTGTCCATCGCTCCGCTATTCCAAAAGAGCAATGGAGAACATACAGTTGCCAGGCTACAAACAGAGGATCAAGGTAGAGCCCTAAGAGCATAATAAAAGCCTCTGTGTTTATTTAGGTGGGGGTTCAGCTGTACTTTGTTTGGTCATTGTATATATACACGACTGCAAACTTGCCTTGAATTGGCTTAAATTAGGACAGACATACGGTAATAACTACCTGTGCTTTGTTTCCACTAGGATTTCAAAGCAAAATCACTAACGCACATAAGCTACCTTGCTGTAAAAACACACTTTTTGGGGCAGTGAAGACATAGCCTCTGTGAGACTTCTGCTCCAGTGGGGACAGTGTCATCCACAGTGATCTCACCCAGGTGCATTGACTGTGGAAGCGATTTTGCTCCAAGTGCATAAATCACTCCCTTTGTGCCAGTTCTTAAAAAGCTGCGAGGCCTCATGGAAAACACTACAGGAATCTCCTTTTAGAAACAATTCTGCTAACCTGCCAGCTGTTTTTTTTTGTTTTTCACTTGGTTTCTTAAAGAGCTCATCCTCACCTTGCAGTTTGTTCTCAATCTGAGAGCAACGTTCTCTGCTTCTGACACCCCAGTCACTCTCAGCAAACGATCGCAAAGTCAGAAACAGAAGGTCAAGGCCAGGAGTCTCCAAGGAACTGGCAGTACTGGATGGCTGGATTTTGGGTTAGGTGGAGCACAATGAGTTGCAGGAACAGAGAAACTCTAAAAATCTCCTGTGCTCATGAAAATGCCCCGAACAACAGAAAATTGGAGGTGGGGTTCTACATATACAAAAAACATATGCTATGCAAGTAGAATGTTTTCTAAGTAACATTTTTTCCCCAGCAGGTGACCCTTCAATTCATAGACTTGGTGGCAACATCAATCACAGTGGAAGGAGAACAGGGGAATGCTATCACAGAGCCTCACGCAGGCAGAGGGGGCAGCAAAGAGATGGCATTTCCATTTAAAACAAAACATAAACATGAATGTTAAGTTCCGGCAGCAAGAGCGTTTGGAGCTGGAGAGGCAGTGTTGCCTCATCCTGAGAGAAAGGCATCCGGAGTCCAAGGCTACTGAGATTTAGTCTCCGTTCTGCTGGGAACAAAGCCACATACACCAAAAGGCTCTTACTGGTGTAAAATGCAGCAGCCCATCTGCTTAACACACTCATCTCCACGAACAAATCACCTTCATGCCTCACTCTCTATTGGTTGCTTACTAAATTCAGAGTCCACTTCGAGATCCTAGATATTCAAAGCCCTACATGGGATTGGCTCCAGGTAACTAAGAAGTCACCTCTCCCTCCGTGATCCCCCATAATAGATACCTGTATATTTCACTGGAAGGGGCAGGAAACAAAATTTCCTAAGGGCTGGACCCAGAGTGTGGAACTCACTCCCGTAAGACATAAGAATGACCACAAGGCCTCCTCACTTCCAGAACTAAAGGCAAAACTAACTTGCTCAATTTAGCTTTCCCACAATAAACTATTCATGTGCTCACAGAGACACGGAGGAGGCCATCTCCTCTTTCCTCCTCTACCTTTATGTCTGTTAGTTACTGAAAACTCGCTAAAGAAAAGAAGTGTCAAATTCTCCGTTTTATCAGATGCCTAAGATATTCCTACAAGGAAAACAAGGAAATGGTCATGACACATTTGTTCTATCTTCATACTGAAATGTGATGTCTGCTGCAGTGAAGACTGGAAAACCCACCCAAGAGAATGGCTGAAATCCAGGAAGGATTCCAAGGAACAAGGAGCTCTTTGAATAGGTTTGATACGAAGTGCGTCACATGGTTTTTTAATGCATCATCACATGATGCCAGAGCTTCCTCTCTCAGATCATTTGCCAGGAGATTAACCGATGTCCCCATACCAGTTTCAGTGATGGAGCTTTTTAGCCATCACCTCTGGTAAGTTTTCTGATCTTGTGGTTTCGAGACACTTTTTACCCAGATTTAAGCCTGTGAAATCCTTTGATGCTATCATTTAAATTCTATATAAACCTCACTCCTGCAACAGCGCTATTTTTAACCATTGCCATAGTGACAATGCCGTAAGGTGTTTCACACAAGGCTACACCACACTTTTCAGAACAGTGTTTCTCAACTTAACCTTCGCTGTTTGCAATATAAAAATACTGAACTTCCATTGCTAGGGCCAGATTCCAATACCTTTACTCTTTGGGCATATTTCAGTGGGGCCACTAGTGGAGTAAAGTGCTATTCATCATGAACAGGGGTATCAGAATCTGGTCCCTAGCAATTCACAGTGAGTAGTACCTTACATTATGAGTGGTTCCATTGAAATGTGGAATAAAGTACTATCCATAGTGAGTAAAGATGTAGCAATTGGACCCAAAGGGACAAGAGAAATACTCAGGAATCAGTGGGCCATTGGCAGCTGATATTTGACCCAAAATATAGGTTTTGTTAAAAACAAAAATTCTCACAATGGAGACCAAGAGTTCCAAGTCTGTACTTGAGTTCCGGGGGAAAAAGTTTATTTTAAATGTTGTATCCCAAAAACTGCAGCATTGTGCCAGTTCCCAGTGCATGAAAACCGAACAATGAATTTGGAAAGGAATATAAACAAAAGTGAAACTGACCAGTCTATTTTCACTGTCCAGACAGAGAGAACTGTAAAAAGTAAACAGCATGATTTGTGGAAATTAATGGCCACATGCTAGCATGAGTGGATGAGCTACATGTCTGGTGCTTCCAGCTCACAGAGGCACAAGGGGGCAATGCACAGCCCAAGTCATGCTTCCCACTCTACCACAGAAGACCCAGTATGGTGCTTTTTGCAATGGCAGCTCAGGAGACTAACCACAATCCTATCAGGTCTGCAACCAGCATTCTTAATGCCAGTTTAAAGAACATTAATGGCTACATCCCAGGAGAACAATTAAAATGCAACCAAACCCCTTAAATCCTTTTGATGTGTATCTTTTCCCCTCCTGTGTAAATCTCCATCCTGTCCTCTGGAAAACCAGTTTCCCACTGGAAAGATCTATCTTGATTCAGTGCAATTTTGTATTCCTCAGTCAAGCATTTCATTATTAACAACATTAAAAATGAGTATTGTGATAGTGACCAAAGCCCTCTATCAGAACTGGGGTCCCAAAGTGCTACCTGCTGTGTACACACACACACACACACACACACCTGGTCCTTGCTCTGAAGAGCTTGTTATATGCAAGAAATACAGAGTAAGAGACAGATAACGTATAAGGAAAACGCCAAAGGTCCATATCTTGTTATTTATATTTGCCCCTATATGAAACCTTTCTTTATTTTCCTCAGCCAATATGATGAACACAGCTGAACTCTCATGCCCTCTGTCCACCCTGCCTACCTCAGTGAAACACATTCAGGTTTAGCATGAGGGGAAAGGGGAATAAAAGCAGCCAGTCAGATGATACAGAATATTTATTCCCTCCTGCAGTAAAAGGGGCTTCCACAGATTTTAACACTGACTGTCATGAGACCAAAGCTGGGCATGAAGTTAAGGCACTGGACTGGGAACTTAGGAGACCGGATTCAGTTCCTATCTCTGACACAGACTTCCTGTGGAATTTAGGGCAAGTCACTTAGCTTCTCTGTTCCCCAACTGTAAAACAGGGACACTATACTTCCTTTCAGTGATGTCTATTTAGACGGTAAGCTCTTCAGGGAAGGAAAGGTATGTACAGTGCCTAATACAATGGAGTCCTGAGTTCAGCTGAGACTGAACCCCAGGTACTACCACAATACAAAAGAACATATAATGATGGTAAGGCTTCCCAGTGGAGAACTACATTAGACATTTGCATCTGGGTTCTCCAGACTTGCAGAAATGTTTAGAGCTATATTACCGATGAGAGAGTGTGCTGGCATCAAGGTACCGTAATAAAGTATCAACCAGCAGGGCAACCAACCTATTGTAAAACAGATGCAGGTATTACCCTACCAACCGGCCTGTGGTGAACACCACCATTCTGAATCATCAGGCTTCCCATTTCTTTGCGGGTTCCCTCTGGATCTGCTTAGTCACCATACCAAGCAACTTTCCACACGAAATGTAAGTTGACAGCTGAGTCAGAGTCACAGGTGGTAGCAGAAGTGAGCTGACAAATTTGCATCAGCAGCAGCAGGGGCAGATTCTGTAGCTGTTCTCTGAGATGTTCAACTTAATCCTCTATAAAAGGGTGGCTTGCCCCTTTTTGGGCTAGAGGCCTGGGGACCAACCAACCCTAGTTACAAAGTAGGCACACCTGAGCAGGCCTTAGATGATTCCCCTATAACAGCAGCAGGAAGCTGCGGGGATTGGGGGGAGGGGGGGAAGCGAGCGAGCGAGGGAGAGATGTTCAGGGAGAAACAACCAGAGGAAGCTGAGGTAAAGACTGCAGAAGAGCTGCAGCAAGCAAGCAACCGACCTTTGGCTACGGGGAAGGGTTTGAGCCTGGAAGCCAGAAGGCTAAAGAAAGCTAAAGACAAGGGAAGGCAGGCTCCCCAGGTGCAAGACGGAAAAGACTCCAGCCAGGTAGGGCCTGGGAGGGGCCTGCCAAAGCAAGAAAGGCCCCAGGCAGGTAAGCCAGGGAGTAAAAATAGAAATTTTTTGTTTGTGTGAGTATTTTGCCGGAGTTTTAAATGGGGTTTGGAATTTTATTTTGAGTTTATTTTGTGTTGTTAAACCCAGACCCCAAGGAGGTGTATTTCTGGTCACAAATAACCTATGGGTGAAGTTTATTGAGGAGTCCAAGAGGGGAAATTGAGGCGCGGGGGGGCCCACCTGCAGGGTCACCTTGTGACCCCCAGGGGGCACCTGGGAGGAGGCCACTCATTGATATCCTGCCTTTGCCCTTGCTTCTATTGTGAGTTCACTTGAACTGCTGAATACGTTCCAAGGTAAACAGCATAATGTTAGTGGGTGTTTTTCCTCTGAAAAGTTAAGCAACCAAAACATTAAAAACAACAACTATATTCCAGCAAACAGGAATATGTTAGCACAAAGTATATGGGCCATGATTTAAGCTCTGCCATTGTTCCGTGGAAAAGAATTGCTTCCTATTCCTGGCAAAGGGAAGGCCTTTCAAATCAAGATAATGTTTTATTCTATTAAAAAGAACTTTAAAAAAAAGCAGCAGAGGAGCAAAAATACATCCTTCTATACAGCAAATGTCCAATGAGGTTAAATTACTCAAAAGTTTCCCAGAATGAGAGGCTTGCTTGCAAGCACGAAGCTCATCCTTAAGATCAGCTCCTACAGAGCAAAGTTGTCTCCATATTGCTGAAAGATGTATGAGCGGCTACAGTTTTTCTTTGCTGTTTAAATCTTCAGGAACAGACTGTACCTTTACCTTCTGCCCGGTGAATGGGGCAGGGTGCAGCTGAGCTGCACCAAGAGTGGACCAGAGACATAGTGAGCATCTGATTAATTCTACCCTCGGAGGAGGTAATCTGCTGGCCCACACCACCAGCCTCAGCTCTTCTGGCAGGCACACTGGGTGGGGTGGGAGAATCCACCTAGTCTTTGCCCCTCCTGCTCACTCCTTGGCCATCAATGCAGGAGGAGAAGTCGCAGCACATGGAACCTTCATGCTGTGACCCATGATGCCCCCATATTCTACTGCAGGGCTGCATAAGCAGTACAATAATCTTGCCTTCGAGGCTAATTTTGCATCAGTCATACACTGAAATATTGGTAAAAGGAAGATGAGGCACAGTTAAGTGGCAAAAGCAGAAGTGCCTTGGCTTAGCACATCCTTTGCACACAATGTTATTTGTCAGCTAAATGGACATGGACAACAGATAGAATATTCTGCATGGTCATGAGCTGGGAGAGGGTTAATAACTCCTTAACATTTGGATCTTGCTGCTGAGAACTTGGATCCATTCGAAGAATGGGCTTGATCCTGCAAGGTGCTGAACACCCTGGCCTCAATCCAGCAAAGCACTAGAATTCAATGGGATCATTCAAACAGTAAGATTACTAAACATGAGTAAGATTGGCAGACTCTGGCCCGTTAGCTGTAGAACACTGAGGTATCACTGCATGAAATCTGATGCTGACCTGCGAATCATGGTCATCATATAACACAGCCAAGCAGACTCAAAATATTGCAAAGATGCATTTATTTCATTTGTTCCTCCCGCTAATTTCTTTAACATCCTCAAAAGATTGTCAGTGTGTACAATTTATTAATGGGAGAGAAAACATTAATAGTTTACATTTACATAGCACTTTCCAGCTCAGGATCTAGAAGGATTAAATATGCCTCACACTATAGCTGTAAGGTAGGCATTAGTATATCCACATAGGTAAACCTAAGCATAAAATTTAAAAGTGATTTATCCCTAAATTTTCCTTTCTCTGTTTTATTCCCTTACTCCTAATCACCCATTTGTACTGCCCTGTACAATTCGTCTATAAGTAGCTGGTAAAAGAAGTCGGTAACTGTACAAAACACAGGCGTAATCTACATTTTCCTGGGTAACTATTTTTCACAATCCATGCTATCCAAAAATGCGTACACCAAAGCAATTCTATGGGAAGGACTTCCATTTATTTTCACATGCACTTGTTGTGGGCAGAATGGAATCTCGATAAGCGACCAAGTAAGAAGTCAACCTGTCGGACTGCACTGGAACGTTTCCAAAGAAAAGTCCTTTGCTGATCTCTCAGCTCCAAAAAACATACAGGAAAGTTATTGTTTCACACCGTGGGGTTTATACACACAACCCCATTCATTCTCAAGTAAATGTCTTCATGGTCAATTTGGACATGTAACAGAATTCATCCACAGTCCTTTAAAAAGTCACATTTTGGTGGTTGGGAATGATCTGTTTTTGACTTATTATTATGGTGTAATTTGAGAGCCAATTTGTTTAATAATCCCATAATTAATCAACCTCATTTCCAATGAACATGAAAAATTACCCAAGATTCTTGAATTAACACCACTCAAGGTTGCAAGTAATTCCAAATCATTTAAAAGCATGAAACAGATTGATAAGCAGACTGATGCTACTTACAATGAATAGGCAACTTTAAAAGGTACCCTTGGCCCAGTTTCACATGAGTAAATAAACAAGTACCCGGTTGGCCTAGAATATCTCAAGATTAGGCTGTCTGCCTTATTGTAAATTTCTATACATCTACTAGATTCTGTGGCACAGAAACAAGTGGGCTCGGTTACTGTACCACCTGAAAATGTGTTTGATATATACTGCATGGAGGCTACCACAGGCTGATAGTGCTAGGTTATCACAAGCTGCTCAGTTTGTGGCCTTTTCAGGGTTTAGGGATTCTGGAGGGAAAAGACCCTTCTCTTTAGACAGAGGACATGGCTGCAATAGAGCGTGAAGAAAGACAGGAAAAAAAAGAAGTCATCACCTAAACCTCAACTGGAAGGGACTTTTCTTCATTTGAATACGTTGAGCCTAACCACCAGGGATGAAGAAATGATGTAGCTGAACACCTGGGTCAAGACGAGGTCAAGTCACTTAATTTTTTGTTGTGGCCCTTCTTGGCATTTGCACTTCCACAGCACCATCCATGCATGGCTCACAGAGTGTACAAGCAGGGGGAAAGGGCACTTCATAGTTACAATTATTAAGGTTACAAGGAAAATAGTGAATGCAAAACCTACCTTCCACTGCAAAGAATGAAACCATTGATCCCTCAGGTAACTGTTTGCAGCCTGTAATTAAAAACAAAAACACACACAAATGGAACCATTAGATTCTGTTAAAGCTCTAGAACATTGAGCCAAACACAAGCGAATCACCTGCGTGTTCTTTAAAACCCTCCAAGCAGCGCACAATTGCGTGGATTTGAAACCACTGACCTGGGCTCTCTGCTCTAGAATTATCGGCTTCAATCCACGCACTTCATGAAAGTGGAGGAGAGTTTTAAAAATCTACCAAAGACATGGGTTTGCATTATCATCCATTTGTTTTAACAGGCAGCAGTGACAAAGACAGTGACAAAGGCAGCAGTGACGTTATTACATCTTCTTTAAATTTAAAATATTAAATATTTAACTTTAAAAGAAAAACCTAAAAAACCCCATTAACTTCAGCTGATCCAAAACCCTTTGAGGTTGATGGAAAGATTCACATTAACTTCAATGGGCTTTTGATCAAGCCTATGGGGATAGCTCAGTGGTTTGAGCATTGGCCTTCTAAACCCCAGGCTTGTGAGCTCAATCCTTGAGGGGGCCATTTAGGGAGCTGGGGCAAAAATCTGTCTGGGGATTGGTCCTGCTTTGAGCAAGGGGCTGGACTAGATAACCTCCTGAGGTCCCTTCCAACCCTGATATTCTATGAACTATAGGCCACTAGTCCTCTATATCAGATCGCTACTCTGGATTAAAATGCTGATAATATTTTGCAGATACCTCCATTTATGCACCATCCTCCCTTGTTCCCCATTCCCCAGCTGTGATCTAGCTACTTGAGTATCGTCTTGGCAACAACAACGACAATAGAATGCAATGAAAATGTTAAAGAAAACACACATAGTTTACAGCATCTGCATAGTCATTCTCAATGTAACATGTGCACCAGTTTTTGTCCATATTAAGCAGAACTGCTAAAAATTCCTTGTGTTCAGCTAAGGTCGCAGCCAATAAGGAAATAGTTCAATGCTCCCAAAGGTCACAACCTTGATACCAAAAATTATAAAAGCAGCTACACTGACGTAAATCCATTAAGTGCACAGAAAAGCGTACATGCCTTTCCAGGGCTCTCTGTACATTAGAAATATTTTGTGTGGGTTTGCTTTTCCAGCTCCATCTCATTTCTTTTCCGCTGCTAAGGCTTTTTCCTTGCAATTAGGGACGTTTTAAATGAGTAGTGAAAATAATAGCATGATCAATGCAAGTCCTGTGTAAGTAAATGGCAAGGCTCTTCACTGGATAAAAATGCATCTCCTTTCAGAGAGGCTTGTGTCCTGCAAGGCAAAGATCCTACAAACTATTTCCGGTGCACCTGAACAAAAGTTAAAGTATCTTGTAATTATTTCTTCCCTTCCCCACCTTTTTGGATAAGCGTTAAAACCTAGAATGCACAATTAACTTTATTCCAAGCTAAAGGTAACTAATGCTAACCAGAGCTGCAAAAGTTAAATTTAGTCTAGGTACCAAATATGCCTCTAAACTGAGGGTCTGATCCTGATATCACTGGTGAAAATCAGTCATGTCTCACTAACTCCAATGGAGTAACACTGTTATAACAGCAACATATTATCACAATCAGCTGCTCACCTAATGCACAGTGGATCATCAAACAAAGCGGGTTTCAAAGAGACTAGGCATATTATCTACTGGCCCCGTTGATCTGGCTGGAAAACGGAATGCTCAATCTGCCAGAAATTTTGACATTTAAAGATCTGCTTATTTCAAATCAGAATGAAAAACTAAAATTTTGAAATTTCTCACAGAACGGAAATACTAAAAAATACCATCTAAACACTTAATTTTGATAGTATTGAATCATTTCATTTAGGTAATGTCAAAACATGATATTATATATAACACTGTAGCGGGGCAGTTAGCCCAGCCTTTACTCTCAGGAGTGGGGTGATTGGGGAAACAGCCACAGATGAGGCTACGCCCCGATCAGGCCACATCTGGGCATGTTATAAGGGCACAGGGAGGAGCTGGGTGAGTCTCTCTCTCTGGAGAGAGCAGGACCTAGCTGCCTGGAGGAGCAAGGGTACCTGAGGCCGAGCAGTGCTGGTGAGGGCAAAGGAGCTGGGGAGCTCCAGCTTGGCAACTCACCAGGCTGAGGCTTTGGGTAAGGCCTAAGCAGATACTGGGGTTGGAGAGGGGAAGCCCAGGGATAGGCAGAGGCAGCTGGTCCAACCCCCTTGCCAGTGATGAGTGGCCATTTCGGACTGCAGTTTGCCCCAGGGAAAGGGGGCTGGATGACGACTGGCAGTAGCCACTGAGACAAGGTGGAGATAGAGAGTTGGGGGTTCTCCCGGGAGGGGAGACTCAAAGCAGGGGTACTGCAGAATGCAGAACCCCAAGGTAAAGGGCACCAGGGTCCTCCAGAGGGCGCACCGGGCTAGACAAGAGCTAATTCCCAAGACGACCAGCAGGAGGCACCGCACTGGTGAGTCTCAATTCGCTACAAACACCTATTACAATTAATATTTTAATATAATGAAAATTTTAAATGAAATGAATCCAAATGATAAAAATCTAAACACGTTCTGACAATATCAAATGAAAAGAAAAAAAAAAGTCAAATCTGTTTCAATTTTTCCCACTGAGTATTTTGTCAAAATACACATGTTCCTACAAAACATTTTGATTTTGATTAAACGGCATTTGCTGACCAAAAACTGTTCTGTGGAAAATTTTTCAACCAGCCTTAGCTGACTGGACATATTGATGGCCATGTACTCCTGAGGACTGAAGTTCAAAACTGCCCAAAACTTTTGTATCTTGTTATAACAAAAGCCAGCTGCAGTGCCAGAAAGTCTGTCTGCCTGAAGGAGGAAGAGGCAATCCGGGTCTTGAATTCCACCCCGCTGTTCTGGCCCTGACTGTAGGAAGACATACTATATGAAGACCACCAGAGAGCCACAGGTGTTCAGCAAAACAAAAACCTATAGTATAGAACTGTCTGGCACAGGTACCCATCAGGTATCATTCTAGAGTAGGAAACACACTGGGAGATAAGAAAACAGCAGCAATAGAATTTCAAGACCAAAAACTAAAGTGACCTAGAATAAAGCACAAAAATACACTGATAAATTGAAATGATCACTGTTCCTTTCTAGGCCCTTGATTAAAATAGTAACATTTGGTACTCCTGCAGTACCTTCTGTCCAATCACTTTACAAATATTAATTAAGCAAGCCTCATACCCCAGAACTAGCGGCAGAGCTAAGAGCAGAACGTAGGGGTCCTGGCTCCCAGGCCCTTGCACTAACCATTAGACTAGACTAATATTTCCTCTCCAAGAAGCCAAACATTTGTGTCCTGAAAGCACTACTTTGCGATATGGACCATGCCCATGCTAAAACCAAGGACTGATTCCCCCATGCTTCCTTGATCCAAATTGATTAATTAAGCTCAATATTCCAGCCAGCAAGCAAGTTCTTATTTTCTGTAGGTTTGAGAATGCGTGTGTAGCATACAAAGGCTCGAGGGCATGCTATATGTCCATCAGATCTGAAGTTTCCTAAAGGAAAATCAAATATTAGCTGAGCATGTAAAAGTCCTATTAAATTACCAGCAAACAAACTTTCTAGATAGCTATTGTTTTTACACTGATAACAACAACAACATACACTGGTTTCTAATACTACTAATTATTAATAGGGAACTTCAGGACTCTTTCTCCTTAAAAGGGCAACATCAACTTGTTTTAAGTCCTAGATTTGATCTATGATGTGATCTGAGCCAAACGTAGGTTCTTGACCATTTGCATTAAAGGAAAATCACCATTAGCCATTAACTACCCTTCATCTTCCAGACACATTGTTTCTGATGGTCTTGTGCTCTCCACCTAGAAAATCAATATAAGCAAGTGGGTTTTATGACCAATATTGCTCCTTCTGGAGCCTAGACATAACAGGGGGTAGGCATTCAGAACAATCTCTTATCCAGGTTTTTATAGACAGTACACACAACAAGAAATAAAGAAAAGGCTGAGACAATACTTGACCCACAAAAACTGGAGGAAAAACCCAATGACATGGACTGCTAAATGTGAGAGTGCAAAACCAACAGAGAATGAATTTATATTCAAATTTGAGAGGGAAACACAACAGAATGTTTTAAGAATGTAGATCCAGCGATGTGCCTAAACTGCAAGCTTAGATTCAAAACTTTGTGCAGCATTTAAATATGGTGTTTTAGTTTAACCTATTATATACAGAGAGGCCATCAGCAAAATCTGCATTTGGATCTGCATCTGAATTTGGAGTTTAAACAGCTCCAGAATTTGGGACTGTCTGAATTTGGGTTGAGACCACTTCTAAGAAAAACTGCTACAGAGAAGATGATAGTAAACACAAAAGCAGAAAACAAACCTTTAGGAAGTCCCGGCAGGTCTACCACTGATCGGGAATGAATGGTATCAGGACCTTATCAAGTCAATGCTTGTATCCCAGAAGCTCACTCTCCAGAGTGCTACGCCTGGCTAGATCAAATTTAGTAAGCTTAACCACTGTTATCTTGCTGGGGCTGTTCTGACACTAACACTCTCTTGCCCATACTTGGCAAGACCGGACAGGCTATAAAGCTTAATCTTCCCAGTACATGCTTCCTCCTGCGTATTTCCAGAGAACTGCTAAACCACAGTTATGTCCAGGAAATGTTGGAACTTTGGCAGAGGTATGAAATTGTTCATTGTTGCAAAACATTCTCTTCTTTTAGGCTGATATTGAAGAAAGGTTAACTGGACCTAGGTGATACTTACCAGGTTAAATAAAAGTTCTACAAGACACAGAAGTAACAGCAATATCTTTTATGACTCAGGTGTTTATCTAGTTTGCCTGGGCAAATACCTTCTTTGTGTGAACAGTCACAGTAAGTGTTTGTGCATGCATTCTCTGCAGTTGAGAAAAGCAGTCCCCAAAAGTGTATTTCTATCACATGAAAGCTTTGAGGCTATGGCTCCATTGAATATCTCAGGGTATGGGTACACTGGCGATTTGCAGCACTGGAAAGCCTCCACCAGCGCTGCAATTAGTAAGTGGCCACACCTGCAGGGCACTTCCAGCGCTGCAACTCCCTGGCTGCAGCGCTGGCCGTACACCTCACTCAGCATGGGGAATAAGGATTCCAGCGCTGTCATCAAGTGTGGCCACACACCAGCGCTGTGATTGGCCTCCAGGGTATAAGGATGTATCCCAGAATGCTTTTAACTAAATTACTCTCTTTGTTTTGTTATGCAGCCTCTCTTTGTTTTGTTGTGAACGAGCTCCGCGCGGAGCTCCGTTGCCGTTGCTGCTTATCTAAAAAACAAAGAGAGCTCCTGTTTGCTGTGATCATCTGTACCTGGCTGTAAACAATCAAATGAGATTGCAGGCAGGGAGTGAATGAAACAGCAGGGAGTCATGTTGGCTGCAGGCTGTTTGCAATTAAGAGTTAAGACTAAGGGGTTGGAAACATGTTCTGATTTTTCAAGGCAGGAAGCTAAACACACAGTGTTGGCTCCAAAAATCCCCTCTCTCCCCCCGCTCCCTGTCACACTAGACCCCACTCCACCCCCCTCTTTTGAAAAGCACGTTGCGGCCACTTGAATGCTGGGATAGCTGCCCATAATGCATCACTCCCAACAGCGCTGCTAATGCTGCAAATGTGGCCACACACCAGCGCTGGTAGCTGTGAGTGTGGCCACACACCAGCGCTGCTCCTACACAGCTGGATGACCAGCGCTGCAAACTACCAGCGCTGCAAACCGTAAGTGTAGCCATACCCTCAGGGCATGGCTACACTTGAGAGTTGCAGCGCTGGTGGAGGCTTTCCAGCGCTGCAATTAGTAACTGTCCACACCTGCAAGGCACATCCAGCGCTGCAACTCCCTGGCTGCAGCGCTGGCCGTACACCTGGGTCTGCTTGGGGAATAAGCATTGCAGCGCTGGTTCTGCAGCGCTGGTCGTAAAGTGTGGCCACACACCAGCGCTGTTATTGGCCTCCAGGGTATTAGGAGATATCCCAGAATGCTTTTAACTAAATTATTCCCGTTGTTTTGTTATGCAGCCTCTCTTTGTTTTGTTGTGAACTTGGCTCTGGGAGCTGCTTATCTAAAAAAACAAACACAGCTCCTGTTTGCTGTGATCAATCTGTGAACAATCAAATGAGATATCCCCCTCCCTGCATGATTCACAGGGGTTGAGTGTTTGCTTTTTGCTTGACCAGCAGCGAGAAAGGGAGCCGGCAGCTGCTTATCTGGTCTGCAGGCTTTTGCAGTTAAAGAGTAAGGGGTCGGAAAAAGTTTCTGATTTTGCAAGTCAGGGAGGCGATACACAGTGTTGGCTCCAAAAATCCACTCTCTCTCTCTCCCCCGCTCCCTGTCACACTACACTCCACCCCAGCCCCCTCTTTTGAAAAGCACGTTGCTGCCACTTGAACGCTGGGATAGCTGCCCATAATGCATCACTCCCAACAGCGCTGCAAATGCTGCAAATGTGGCCACACTGCAGTGCTGGTAGCTGTGAGTGTGGCCACACACCAGCGCTGGCCCTGCACAGCTGGACGACCAGCGCTGTAACTCCCAGCGCTGCAACTCTCAAGTGTAGCCAGACCCTAAGTCAGGTTTGCTCTGGTCCAAAATGACATCAGCATGTATCTTCAAACATTAAGTTATTGATTTTTAATTGTTTTTGCTAACGCAAAACATGCACAAACACGCACACAACATGCACAGTTTCCTTGCCTCCTCTGTGCTTTTGTTTGCCATCCATCAAATGGGTATAGCAATATTTTTTCTACCTCACAGGGATATCACTAGGCTTAATTAATGTTACTAAAGCATTCTGAAAATCCTTGAAGTTTGAAGTTTATGATTAGCTTTTATTATTATTAGGTCCCGCCTCTCCCTTAATGGACCTCATTTTGATCTCTACACTCAGGTAAAGAAGAATAGTTGAAGACCGACACCTACATAGGAGATTCCTTATGCACTTTTGGGCCAAACCCCCAATGAGTAAAATCAGCACAGTTCCATTTCAAGAGCTTGTCGTCCATGACTTCAGTGAGATTACTCACATGAGGAAAGTCACGCACATGCTTATGTGTTTGTCAGACTGGGATTTCGCTCAAAACAAAATCTTTGATTTAGTGAATCAGCTCCTAGGCCAATTTACACTAGCTGAGGATATGACCCATAACTTTCATTCAGCTTTAGGATACAATAAAGAGGTGAGATTGAGCCATCACCAGGGCCGGCTCCAGAGCCCAGCGGGGCAAGCACCCGCCTGGGGCGGCCCTTTCCCAGGGGGGCGGCAGGCTGGGCCGGCGGACCTGCCGCAGTCATGCCTGCGGGAGGTCCACCGGAGCCCCGGGAGCAGCGGACCTGCCGCAGGCATGACTGCGGAGGGGACGCTCGGCCGGCGGCTCCAGTGGACCTCCCGCAGGCATGACTGGACGGTTCGCTGGTCCCGCGGCTTGGCTGGACCTCCTGCAGGCATGCCTGCGGCAGCTCAACCAGAGCCGCCGGACCAGCGAACCACCCGCAGCTGCGGGAGGTCCAGCCGAGCCGCGCGACCAGCGGACCCTCCGCAGTCATGCCCGCAGGAGGTCCGCTGCTCCCGCGGCTCGGGGGCGCCTCCCGGGCATGACTGCTTGGGGCGGCCAAATTTGTAGAGCCACCCCTGGCCATCACAGAGTTTAAAACTTTATTTTTAAAAGTCATGTTTTAGCTAGCTATTTTAGCTGCACTGGGGAAGTTTTTCTTATTATCTTTGTCTCATCTGTACAGCCAGTGCTATTCTGCACCAATTATTTAAAAAGGGACATTACCAATTTCGAAGAACTACACTTCTTCTGTCTGGCAATGTTTTAGCTGCCATTTTCACATTCAGCCTTTAAGATTAACATGAATTAAAGATAAAAGACACAGAATAATTTCCTCATTTTTAGTTTGGTTAGTTTGTGCATCTGGCAGCACTTTGCATATAGCTGGTTTCACTATTTCCCCTTCATAGTCAGTTAGACCCCAATGCAGGAGAGAGCTCTGTGCATCAGTCCCAGGTGACCGTGCAGAACCTCATTAGTTTCTGTGAGGTTTGGTGCAGGGGTCTGGCTGTTGGGAGCTTATTGCATCCGGGACTGAAGCCTCAATTGGTCACAGAATCATAGAATATCAGGGTTGGAAGGGACCTCAGGAGGTCATCTAGTCCAACCCCCTGCTCAAAGCAGGACCAATTCCCAACTAACTCATCCCAGCCAGGGCTTTGTCAAGCCTGACCTTAAAAACCTCTAAGGAAGGAGATTCCACCACCTCCCCAGGTAACCCATTCCAGTACTTCACCACCCTCCAAGTGAAAAAGTTTTTCCTAATATCCAACCTAAACCTCCCCCACTGCAACTTGAGACTATTACTCCTTGTTCTGTCATCAGGTACCACTGAGAACAGTCTAGATCCATCCTCTTTGGAACCCCCTTTCAGGTAGTTGAAAGCAGCTATCAAATCCCCCCTCATTCTTCTCTTCTGCAGACTAAACAATCCCAGTTCCCTCAGCCTCTCCTCATAAGTCATGTGCTCCAACCCCCTAATCATTTTTGTTGCCTCCGCTGGACTCTTTCCAATTTTTCCACATCCTTCTTGTCGTGTGGGGCCCAAAACTGGACACAGTACTCCAGACGAGGCCTCACCAATGTCGAATAGAGGGGAATGATCACATCCCTCGATCTGCTGGCAATGCCCCTACTTATCCAGCCCAAAATGCCGTTAGCCTTCTTGGCAACAAGGGCACACTGATGACTCATATCCACCTTCTCGTCCACTGTAACCCCTAGGTCCTTTTCTGCAGAACTGCTTCCTAGCCATTCGGTCCCTAGTCTGTAACAGTGAATGGGATTCTTCCGTCCTAAGTGCAAGACTCTGCACTTGTCCTTGTTGAACCTCATCAGGTTTCTTTTGGCCCAATCCTCTAATTTGTCTAGGTCACTCTGGACCCTATCCCTACCCTCCAGCCTATCTACCACTCCTCCCAGTTTAGTGTCATCTGCAAACTTGCTGAGAGTGCAGTCCACGCCATCCTCCAGATCATTAATGAAAATATTGAACAAAACCGGCCCCAGGACCGACCTTGGGGCGCTCCGCTTGAAACCGGCTGCCAACTAGACATGGAGCCATTGATCACTATTTCAAAGAGCATCCCCATTTCAAAGAGCAGAGGACAGAGAAACAATTTAGAAAACAAGAAAATGTGAATGTAAGACCCTAAAAACATAGCAGCAGCCTGAGTAGGACCTGAAACTCTTTGTAACTACTTTATTTTATTATGACGAAGACGAACAGATAGAAAACTGAAATCAGTGGAGCTATGACAACTGACATCAGCTGAGAATCTTCCTCTCTATCTGTAAGTCAACATCTATCAATGCCATTTTGCCAACAGCTCTATTCCACTAACTTATCCTATCACAATGAAGTGTCACACTCGGCTGATCTCTGCATTATTCACAAGGGTATAAGAAATGGCTTGTCCAGATAACAAAATGTTATAACAACAATTCTCCTTATTACAGTGCCCTTTCTGTTCACCATCCTAAAGAACTCCCCCGTTAGCAGCAGTCCTGGGAAAAAATCAGCTGGCAACACAAAGTGGGGTTTCGTGATCTGGGTTCTGTTGTAATTCTTCCCAGGCTCTGACTTTATTCTCTCTCTCTCTCTCGGTAGGTTTTCCTGCATTTTGTCTGGACTCTCCTCCAACTGGTAAGACTATAACTGTACTGCAGGCTTCTCTGCACCAATGGTCACACTAAAACCCAATTTTAATACAATGGAGGGATGAAACCCAGATTCTTCATGCAAAACTCAAGTCAAAAGACCTTTCACCAGGGAACAAAATCCTCCCTTCTAACTCAGAGTCAGAATGCACGGAAGTAGCACAACTAGATCCCGGTCACTATTACAAACCTGTGTACAATCCCTGCCTCATTCCCCCATGCACAGGAAGTGTGAGCAGTGCACCGACATCATTTGCAGATCCAGGTGCCAGACTCTCTCACTCCCATTGCCCAACTAACAACCCCAAATACACATGGAAATGAACTGCTCTGGAACCTCATCTCCCTAGTCTCCCTGCCTAGCAGAGCCACAGCGGTTCTGCTGAATTCCAGACCTTCCATGAGCCCAAGCATATCACCCTAAGGATACTGAATGGATTTGCTACTAAACAAAACCCAGACTCTGAAAGGGAGGATTATATCTGGACTAATAGGCTTGCTAAACTAAAAACAGGTACCAAGAAAAGCATATGGATTAAGGAAACAACAGGCAAAGGCATTCCCAATTCAGCGGAAATATTTGCCTTGGGGACTCCCTGACAAAACACTGAGCTCACGTAGGAGCCGAATATGTGCAGTGAGCTTTGTCTTTATCAGGGCTTCATGTTCTGTTTGTTTTTCCTTCTGACAACACCTGATTGCCAGGAATAGAATAAAACAACACTGCACATTATGGATGGGAGAACTCCCTTTACCACAGTTAGACCCTACTTGAAAAAAACAGACCAGGACTTAAAATTTCTTGAGATTCCAGGCCCATTTGGCTTTGGCAAAACCTGAGATGTGGACTGCAGCCTGCATTTGAGGTTAAATGGTTTGTAAAACTCCACCCTGTCTCGCTTCCCCATCTCTTCCACCCTCCAAACAACTCTTATACAGCTCTTAAACTGAGCCAACGCCAAATTCCCCCACTCTTCCCAATGACACAAAAGTGTAAGCTGCGATGGGAAGGAAAGGGAATTAGATCCTCAAGAAATGCAAACGTGCTAGGAGTTTGGGGTGGGCCAGCATGGTTAGTAAGTTGTGGCAACTTTAGCAATGAAACTTCTCATTTGGGTTATTTTATTATGAACAAATGCTTGTGACCATCAATGTGCATTGTGCTCTGCAGACAAAAGGCAGGAAGACATAATTTAGCCTTAACACAAAGAGACCTTGCTACTACTGATGCCGCAGGGAGCTGCTCCCACTTCCTCAAGGGCTGAATTTGGTTCATGCTCCCTGCCCCAAAGAGCTTGCAATCTGCACACCAGGTCCTGCAAAACCTGCCAGCTGCCCCAGTGGAACTAAGGGAGGAAACCAGTTTGTCAGAGTTCAGTGTTTTTTTATTAGAACTAGGAACCGACACATCTGGCAAAAAAAACAAAAACAAAAAAAAACCACCCCAAACAAAACATCCGCCTCATCATCATACCAGAGTGTCTGAGAAAATGACTTTTAGTGACACCCACAGAGCGTGGTGAGGACTGAAACAAACACTATGCTTCAGAAGCAAGACTGAGTGCAGACAACTGGGTGCATACAGCAAACACTGAGCCTGAAAGGCCACTGCATCTAAAAGATTTGGCAGTTTGCTCATACTCCATGTTTGCTCTCGGAGCATCATCCCTTCCTCCAAAGTGAGGGAGTAGTCATTCCATGAGCCAGGAATAGCTTCCTACCAGGAGAGCGGTCACATTACCTCAGCTGTTAGCATGTCAGGCCCCATACGTTGAACTGGATTGGGATGGGTCAATATTTCAAAAGGGAGACTGTCAAGGGGGAAAAGCAGGTGATGTAAGGAGGGTGCTGGGCTCTCGCTTCTGACTCATTACTGTGCAGCACCATGCCACTAGGTCAAGAATAGACAGCAAAGGCAAGGTGGGCTCAGACCTCTAAAACAGCATGTAGTGCTTCCTTGGGTGGACTGTACCTAACTCGGACAGATTCCTGAACCACATCCCAGTACCACACCTTAGACACTCATGTCTTGTTACTAAAGCCCGTCAGAAACCAAAATGTCTGTTCCACATTTGGAAATTTGTTTTCATTCTGAATCGGCATGAAAAGCCAAAACTTCAAAATTTCCTGAAAAATGAAATGAAAAATAAAATTCAATTCAGAACTATCAAAATGTTTTGATTTGATAACGTCCTATCATAGAATCACAGGAATGTCAGGCTGGAAGGTATCTCCAGAAGTCATCTAGTCCAGCTCCCTCCATCCCCGGTGGTGAGGCAGAACCAAATAAACCTAGACCATCCCTAACAAGTGACTGTCCAACCTGTTCTTAAAAACCCCCAAATGACAGAGATTCCACAACCTTCCTTGGAAGCCTATTCCAGAGCTTAAAATGTCCTTATAGTTAGAAAGATTCTCCTAATATCTAATCTAAATCTCCCTTGCTGCAGATTAAGCCAATTACTTCTTGTCCTGCCTTCAGTGGACATGGAGAAGAATCAATCAACATTCTCTTAAATAGCCCTTAACACATTTGAAGACTGTTATCCTCCAGATGCTTATAAAATTAATATAAAATCATTACATTTCAATGTCAAAATATTATAATATAAAGTATTAAATATATTATAATGCCTGTAAATATAAAATTATTAATGTACTATTTTTAACCATCTAAACATTTAAATAATTCAGACATTTTCTTGTTGAAATTTTTGTCAAAATCAATACATTTGCCATGAAATATTTTCATTTTGAACAATGGAAAAATCTGTTCCACCAATTTTTTTTTTTGACCAGCTCTAGTTGTTAAGTACATCAAACCTCCCAGTATTTACAGCCCAGTACCACACCCCAAAACGTCTCAACTTAAACCCTGGAGATACTACAACTTCTACACTGAGACATCAGAACAGGATCCAGCTCAGAGTTCCTCTTTCCAGGTCTGTATTGATAGTCCTTTGACAGTGAGAAATAGCTAGAGGCATCCAAGTCACAATCATACACCTGCAACAAAGCCTGCATCTTAATCCGTGTGTCCTGGGGACACTATGATCTGTTTTGCAGAGAAAGAGAGCACAGAACGTAAACTTCAAATTGTTTGTTGCTCCTGCTATAGATTTCCTCCTTAGATATTGCATCATTATTTAAACTGTAGGTTTTGCATCTTGATTCTCTAAGTATTTATTATTTTATTTTAAATATTATTGTGCATTTGTGAGCATCCTATAGAACTTTCTGTATGGGAAGTCCATAATTATACTGCATTCTGGCCTGGTCACACTGGATCAATCTGGATCGGCACCTACCGAAAACATATGGGAAAGCTTGCGTTTAGTTACATTCAGTTTCCCATAGTTACACTGGAGTCAGATCCCGATAACAAAGTCCAATATAAACACCATGGAAGCCCAGATTAATTCAATTCCTTCATCATTTGCTGTGAGGTTATATTGTGATACCCATTTTTCAGAGGAATTACTGTGCATGCGAAGCACGCACTTTTAGATGTTCATTTCTCACAATTATATTCATTTGTTTTTTCAAATAACAAACGGCAGGCTGCTCCAGATAAAAATCTACAATGCCTGCCAAACTCCCTGTACGCTCCACAGGGTGCTTTGGGTTCAAACTTGTTATCATTTATAATAGTAAACAGGTCACTAAAAGAGGCTATAAAGAGAATGCTATGGAATAAAGATTCAGAAATTAAATTTAACAGAAAAATGATGTACAAATTAGATGACAGACATGGATGCTAACACCAGTAAGTGAAGTTGAAGAATAAAAATAATATTATGGCGTCATATGAAAATATTGAAGTTGTCCAACTCCACGGCTGAGCAGAGAGTTTCTCTCCAATAGATTCTATTACTTAATTGGATGAGGAAGATTCTGTGGTTAGGTTGCTAGCCAGGCCTTGGGTGATAAGGGCTCAGCTCTCTGCTCTACCAGAGACTTCAGCCTCTTAGGGAATGTCTCTACAGCAATGCAAGGTATCCCCACAGCTTGGGTAGACTAGCTTTATCTGCACTAACATGGCAAAAAATAGCAGTGTACATGTGCTGGTGCAAACTTCTGCAATATGGAGGTTCTGGGGAGGCTAGTGCACCCCCATTGTCATGTCTACACTGCTATTTTTAGCAATGCTAGCAAGGGTCTACCCAAGCTGCCGTCCCATCTTGGATCGCAGGGTAGCCACATCCACAGTATCTCCACACCTCAGTTCCCCATCTGTACAATGGGGATAACAGAACTTCCCTGCCTCAAAAGGGGGATAGGTACCATAAAAAGACAGAGTAAAACAAGGCCAGGTTGTGACTCATCGTCACCTGGGAGCACCATGGCTCTCAGTGTTTCACCCTGTGCAAACTCTGCACATGCAATTATGTGTGTGTATTTCTAAAAGCCTGGGCCATTAAGTCATTATTGCAGGTTTGTGCTTTCCACTGTCACCTATACGTGCATCAATTCAGTCTTAACAGTAAAACTACGTAATATTAAAAATAAGATTTCTACTTCTCATTATCTAATGGATTATACGGTAGAACCTAGACATAAAAACACCAAAAATCAATAACTATATTGTCACCTCATTAGTAGCTCCTTTCTACCATAAAAAAAAATCTCTAAACAAGTTTCCATTTATCTCTGCCCCCTAACCACTTGCATTACATCCTTGAACAATGAAGCAACAGAAGAGCTATTAGACAAAAGAAAAATTCCTTTTCTTACAATTTTGTAAGTATTTTATACTTAGAAATACTGCACAAAATTCTGGAAAAGTGAGTTCCAGAGCACAGGAAATACATTTGTATTTATACTTCCAGGCTCTTCAAGATGAGTGGAGCACAGGAGCTCATCTTAAAAGTGTTTCCACCGCTTTTGCTTGAATTTGCCTCTGCTGTCTGTCCTGCATTACCCTATCATCAGTGTTTAGACTTGGGGTAGAATGCACATGGCTCATGTCTCACAGAACAGTACACTAACTGTGCTGGAATGGATTCTTCAGGTTCCAGATTCCAAGTGTTCCTAAGCCTCAGCCCACACTGGAAGGTTCATCGCACATGGGCTGCATCGTTCATACAGCTGGCAGGCAGGGAACGTTCTCTGTCCTAGGTAGTTTCCCACACTCTTCCCTAAGTCCCAGTCTTACCTTCTTATTTTCAAGGGATGCTATGAGGCTGTTTGGGAGGGTCAGAAAGGGGGAAAGAGGGAGTTCCTCCTGAAAGGTTCAGATAGTTGAATTCTAACCTCCAAGTGTTAGTCTACTTTGAATCCAATTTCAGAGATCATTTTGGGAATCTCTTGCACCCCTCACATGGAACCCTTCAGCCCATAGTCCTAATGCGTAAGTAAAGGCAAAGATCACAGTCCAGAACCTCAGCTGGTGTAAACTAAAATGGAGTCATGACAGTTTACTCCAGCGGAGGATGTGGCCCCAGATGTTCCCATGTACGACTCTTACTGAGAGCAGAAAGTATATCTGCTGTGTTGAAAATCATCACAATCAACATATTTTTATGGCATTCCATCACCATCCCATACCCCAAGCACTGGAACAAAGTGAAGGGCTAATGTCAGGGTCTGAGCAATGAGATGTATCCTTAGCCACTGGTAAATGACTCTGCATATGAAAGGACCTGTCTGAAGTAACTGCAGAAGACAGCCAGAGTAACATGAGCGTGCAGAAAAGGACCCAGGGATTACAGTGGACAAGAAGCTGGATATGAGTCAGCAGTGTGCCCTTGTTGCCAAGAAGGCCAACAGCATATTGGGCTTTATTAGTAGGAGCATTGCCAGCAGATCGAGGGAAGTGATTTTTCCCCTCTATTTGGCACTGGTGAGGCCACATCTGGAGTACTGCGTCCAATTTTGGTCCCCTCACTAAAGAAGGGATGTGGACAAATTGGAGAGAGTCCAGCGGAGGGCAATAAAAATGATTAAGTGGCTGAGGCACATGACTTACGAGAAGAGGCTGAGGGAACTGGGGTTATTTAGTCTGCAGAAGAGAACAGTGAGGGGGGATTTGATAGCAGCCTTCAACTACCTGAAGGGGGGTTCCAAAGAGGATGGAGCTAGGCTGTTCTCAGTGGTGGCAGATGACAGAACAAGCAGCAATGGTCTCAAGTTGCAGTGGGGGAGGTCTAGGTTGGATATTAGGAAACACTATTGTACCAGAAGGGTGCTGAAGCACTGAAATGGGTTGCCTAGAGAGGTGGTGGTGGAATCTCCATCCTTAGAGGTTTTTAAGGCCCAGCTAGACAAAGCCCTGGCTGGGATGATTTAATTGGTGTTGGTCCTGCTTTGAGCAGGGGATTGGACTAGATGACCTCTTGAGGTCTCTTCCAACCCTGATATTCTGTGATTCTATGATCTAGCGTGACTCATCCTGGTTTGTCCAGAACAGATTTAGAGTCACTCTGTTGTTCCATGTTCCTGCAGAACCCTGTAATATGGAGAACACACTTCATTTCAGTGCGTAGTTTTGGGTTGTTAATGGGCATCAACTGGGTGCAACTTCAAGTCAATGCTGCTTCAACCCTGAGGAAAGTCAAATGGAGTTCACAAGAAGTCACACACACCTCCCTCGTGAAAGACCCAACGAAGAAAATCCCTGGCTTCGATCTTCCACGAAGCTTATGGGCAATCTTAAACCACAGCTGCACAAACCATGTCAGATGCGGGTACCTGATGCACAAATGGAAAATTAAAATCTCTCCAGTGTGCAACTGTGGTCGCCCAGAGCAGATTGTGGAACATATCACAACTCAATGCCCAATTCACAAGTACGATGGAGGCATCACAGTGATACAGTCCGGTACTCCAGGCACAATTATCTGGCTTAGCCACCTAAATGTAAAATTATAATTATTGTGCTACATCTACATCAGCCATAGAAAGCAGATGATAATCAACTGGGTTATTTTCTCGTAAAAACCACAACTGTTTATCCCTCAAAGAAGGAAGAAGCTTAATGCTTTTTCCTATGAAGACTGCACTGCAGTCTGCTATTGACCAGCTTCCCCGATAGTGCCTCAATATTTAATCTGATCAATCAAAAACATTGGAATGTCAGGTACAGCTATCATCTTTCGTGGCTGTGACGGACAGCTGATCAGCACCAGGGCCATAAGTATACAATTAGAAGAGATATCACGTTCTGCCAGTGCAGCACTGTTCATATCTTCATATATATTACTCAACTACTTCCGGAGCTGCTGTGGTATAGTAAAGATAGAAATGCAACTTCCATTATAATCATCCTTCTGCAGTTTCTCATATTTTCACCAGAACAATTTCCTTTGGGGCTGAAATTTTTCATGAGTTATCTCCAGTTCAAAGATACTCTTTTTTTTTCCCTCCAGTTTCTGCGGAAATCACTCAGCCATTTCTGAATTCTACACGTATGAAACACACATTCTTGTCCACATATTCCAGTCAGAAAAAACAATGCACACCCAAGAGTCAACAACTGAACAGATATTATTGAAACTTGATCTATTCTGCAGTCACCACTGAGATCTAAGGAATGGCCAAATTTGGAGAAAACAGGGTCAGCAGTTTTGAAATTATGATTGCTGAAAGATTTTTTTTTTTTTAAGTACATATACAGCTGGATTTTCAGTTAGCTTTCTTTTCTTGATCTACAGCAGTTTCAAAACTCAGGAATGTGGTGGAGCACTCTGCTCTCAGCTAAACTTGCAATGACCTTAGAAATCCTACAAAACCTTACAAACACATGAGGAAGTGTGGGATAATGTGAAAATAAAGCTAAAGGTGGTGCCTCCTGTTTAGAAATAGGACTTAAGGAGGACTGAATACAGGAAACTATATGCTATATAGCACCACAGCACAGCTGTAAAACATCTGGTGATGGTAATCAGCATGTTACACAACAACCAGACATAGGGAGTGGGGAAACGTGCCCAAGGACACTATCCTCATACGAATAGCACTTATTAAACTTGTCATCCAGAGATCTCAAAGCACTTTTTTTTTAAAAAAGAAAAAGTGAGCATCCCTATTCCCAATTTCAAGATGAGAGAACTAAAACACAGAGATTAATGGCTTGTTTTTCAGCCACTAACACAGCTGTTCAGGACGTCTCACCCAGAGTTATACAGCACATCAGTTGCAGAACTCTGAAAAGAAATCAGGTCCCCTGACTCCAAAGTCAGGGCCATATCTACTGAACCATGCTGTTTCCCTGAAGCTCCTGTAGATCTCATCTGAAATGCATGTCTATTAATGTCTGTCCTCCACAATCTCTTTTTTCTGCACCATCATGACACGTGTAAGAGGGACCAACTTGCTTGTTTAAACAGAGAATGCTATGAGTAAGTTCTTAGAGTAAGACAGACATGCAGTTGAGGTGTACTTGAGGGCTGGCTGTTTTTAAATAAATCCTACCATTTTAAAGAACTACATAAATATTTCTGCCCCACATCACCCCGTTGGTCACCTATCCACAAGGTGCTAATGGAATTGTCCACTTCCAAACAGATACTTGAAAGTTCAAACAGTTGAGCCACCTGATTAGTTGAACTTTCTATGGTGCTTTTTTCTCTAAAATCTAACGGCATTCAATCTCACCTGAAGTCTTTATATTACGAGTGGATGTCTTTATAAAAGAGATTATTTAATTTCACTGGAAGTTCTGTACTCAATGCCAGGAATTACAGAGTGAAATTCTATAGTCTGTGTTATTCAAGTCGTCAGACTAGATTATATTGGACTCTTTGGGACTCCAAAAACATCTATGAATTCTCCCACAAAGTCCCGTCCTGTTTATAAAACCTACTGCAAGTTTAAATCATCTTGGCCCAAAAATTCTCATTCTCCACTATCACTTAAAAAGATAAATAAACAAACAAACACAGCAGGCACAGCAACTCAAACAATCTTGAATGGCTTTGAATGTGTCACCTCACACAAATCTGCTGGTAAGTAACCAACTTGACCACAGTAAATGATCTGCCCAGTGTCAGCCTGGCTAATCAGGGCTAAGATCTCAGACTTAGCAAACAGAGAATCAAAGTGATTAATAGAGAGTTGTTCTTTCATGTTTACTGTACCTGCAGTAAAACAGTACCCCCAGGGATTGTGAGCTGTAAACAGTACTTAGGGGCATTCTCCCAGGAGAGCAGCTGAACGTCTTCAATAGCACTGTAGGAAATGGAGTTTTCCATATACCCAGTTGGCTGCAAGAAAACAAACAGAGAAAGAATAAGCATTTACTTACTCATCAAAAGCTTCACAACAGATTCAAATGCATTATGCCACCAAAACTGATCCCATTGTATTTGGTCCTGGGAATAGTTATATAGCATCTGATTGCCTTTGATGTTTTGAGCCCATAAGGAGTGGATGACGGGCAGCAGGAGAATACACACCACTAGCCATTCCCCTCTGGAACGTCAGGTCCAAATCCTGGGGAGGCCACACGTGAAATTGTTTGGTGGCCTCACATTTGCTCCACCTGACCATCATGAAACCACTGAACAACTTGGTGGAACCGGGAGTTTAATGAGGAGAGAACCTGATCCGACCCCTTGCTGGGTCTGGAGTCAGGAATAAAGTGCAGAGGAAGCACATGGTAGGAAGCTTGAGAGAAGCTCCTATACAGGTCATTCTGTAGAGGTGTTATCAGTCCATCCCCCGCACTTATAGGAGTGTTAAAGTCACAAAGGAGTAGACAAAAACCAGGAAACAACTGAGGTTATTAATCAAGCCTGTGGATGAGGCTACGGTTCTCGATCAAGCCTGTCTACACAGCAGCAGAAGGCGGCTTCCCAGAGACGCACTAGCACTTCTCAAACTAGTGCATTCAACATAGCAGCCTGGCATCTGTGTGATAGCACAGGCTAGCTGCCCGAGTATGTACCCAGGAGGTGGGTGGGATTGTACTTGGGCCACTAACCCAAGCCGCTGCCCATGCTGCCACGGCCACATTGCTATTTTTAGCATACTAGCTTAAGCAGAGCTGAGGTGCGTCGGTCTATCTGTGCTGGGAAGCATTTTCCCAGTTGCTGTGTGGACAAATCCTATACAAAATGTGTTGATTTGGATTGGTTAAATGAATTTGTGAGCTCAATACCAAGCAGGATTTGAACTGAGATATGTATGGGTGTGTCTGTAAGAGGAAGGTTAGTTTAACTGGGAAGAATTTGATTTTTTATTAATGGAATACCAGTAAACATAGATTCCACCGTACACTCTCACAAACTGATGAAAAAATATTTCCATCAATGATAAATCGAAATTTACAGATAGGCAAAGAAAGAAATGCTGCTTGAGAACTTAACAGAGTTTGATTTAAGGATATTTACATTTTATATTTTGACCATTTATGTTTTATTTGAATCTCAACATCTATGTAATTAACTATTTCTGACACCCCTACCCCATTGTCCGATCCCCTCCATAATTTCCTGCAATGGCAAAAATTTAAATCCATAAAAATAGGGGGGAAATGCTTAAAAATAATCAGTATTATCTGCCAAAATTATAAAAAAAAATTCTTCCAAGCCTAAATGTATTGTGTTGGTTTTATTCTATGTGTTTTTGTTCTGCCTTCTGCTTACAAGGTTGACCAAGTACATTATCAAATCTAGAACACTACATCTATCAATGGGTCTTTGGGCTCCAAAGGTGTCTTCTACACACCTGGCACCCTTAACCAGCAGCTTCAAGGATTTATAATGAAAGGCAGCCCCACACCAACCTGCTTATCATCTCTGCTACATTTAAATGTCAGTTTCCTGAAGAGGTTGCCTCTGCCTGATTACAGGTAAGAGTCCAAATTAAACAAACCAAAAACCAACCAACATGCTGCAGTTAAATATGTGATATGAATCAACAACAGTGAGGAATCTCAAAGTTCAATACAAAGCTGGTTTTTTAACCTCCCTTACCAATCTGAGGTATTAGAGCAGACATAGTACAAACACCACTAGGATATATAAACAAACATATTTAATACTATATACACGCCACACTCATTCTATACACACCCGTAGATATACAAAGTAGGTATACACACACATTCAGAGATATAGATGTACACAGACACACACAACTATTTGAGTTAATCCAATGCTTCACAGCAATCCTGAGAGACTCCACTAGCTGCACTCAGGGCTCATGTAGGTGGAGAAATTGTCCAGCTGTAGCTAGTGGAGTAACTATTCTGCTATAACTAGGATGGTCAATTTCTCCATAGACAGGCCCTTAGACTGACCCCTGCTTGCAATAAACAATAGGTGTTTATTATTCTTAATTATTTTCTCAGTATTTCTGGTTTATGTCTAATTTACAAGTCCTGAACATATTACTCCCCCCACCCTAGTTTAAATTATATTAATCACAGTCTTGCAATAGGCTATAAAGAAAAAAAGAAAAAAAAATCCTGTCAAAACTAGGACTATCTCTGGGGCAAACAGGAGCAGCTCTAACAATCACAACAGAGGATCCTGTGGGTGAGTGTGAAATAAGCAAATTCCTTTCGGAATGTAGCTACTTTTTAGCTGCACTACTTCCTTCCATAAGGTAAGTGGGTGGTGTGTATGAAAAATCATACTCACTTTCACTCTTTAAAAGTATACAGAAGCCCCATATAAAATGTCTGCCAAAATGCGGTAGATGCCCCTATAACACAATATTACCACTACAAAACCATCAGCAGTCTTTTTAGCAAGAAAAAAAAAAAAAACCAGGAGTGCAGCTTAAAAAAAACCTCTTAAAAAACATTTCTGAATAACGCTTGTTGTGGAAGTTTAAATTTTATACCAACTCTAGCGATGAAAAATTTTCACTGTCTCTTTAACAAAAGTTTGTTGTGCAGGAAGTATGATCAACTTCTGTTTATTCATTTACCCACAATATTGTTCCATGCTAGTGACTGGCGTCCCAGTGGTTTCTGCTGAAACTGTACGTCAGACGTTGCCTACTGGAGAGTAATTATCTTGTTCTCACAGGAAACCAAAAGCCCAAGACCCTTTAGAGATCAAGACGACAACACTCAGGGAAAATATGAAAAACAGCATGAGCAGGGTCTATTAGGCTCAGGAGACGAAAGTTTTCAACAACATGCTCTGAAAGAATGACGGGACAGGGGGAATCCAGCACCAACAGCAGTAAATATCAAATGAACAGGGCAGGAGCAATGCAAATTGTACTCTAGGGCCTCCATCCTTTGTGGTGCTGAGTGCCCTGAGCTCCCATTCCCTTCAAACAGGAGTTCAGAGTGCCCAGAACCTCACAGACTCTCATCCTGAGACAAAGATTTTTCCCATAGCTTTTCCAGTAACTGCCTTTTTTAAACAGTCACAAAGATAACTCACCCAGTTCAATCACAGCTCTGTAATCTTTCAACAACTAAATCTCATCCCAAAGACCAAACATCAGCTGATATTCATTAATCAACACATTTAGAAAGAGTAAGATAATGTACAACCCTGCCTTCTTATTAAAGGATCAAAAGAAAACCTTTAGTCATTAATAGGTTTTTCTGTTTTGTTTTATTCTCCCATAGCCAGAGTATTTTTTACCTTAGGGACTAATTTATATATCATTTAAATATCACTTCTGCCTCCCCCCACAAATGTACTTCAACACTGTTTCAAATCTTCCGTCACAGAGAATGGACTAGATTGTGTCACAGTTTCGAGGGTAACTGCACCTGTATCTCCCCTCCCCACTTGTGGCCACTCAGGTCTCATGCCTCTGTCTGTCTCCTCGATAGGGACCCAGGTCTCACTTCCTTCTGACCAGGGTTTTAAGGCTGCACAGCTCCCTGCCTTACACTGTGATATCCCCAGCAAGCCCGTCAGCCTAGCGCCCAGCACCTGTGCTTTGCTTTCTCTCCCAGGACAATGACAGTGTTTTTACCAGTGACTGCACAGCTGTTCCAAAGCAAAGCACACTTATTCTTAGAGCAAATGCATCACCAAGAAATCATACACAAAACAATCAAAGGAATTAAATGCTCACTAAATCAGGAATCACCCATCTCCAACATGGAGAGTCTGCTAGGCCAAAGTCTTTCCCTTGCGCCCTACGACACCAAGTCCTGTGTCTGCTGTAACAAAGGGAAGGCTCTGGGTCTGTTTAAACTCAGACTTTTATACCAAAAGCCTTGCTTTGTCCTCCAGCCTCCAGAAAACAGGTAAAAACTGTCCCTCTCTCTATACTTAGGAGGTTCAAGCTTCAAAGGCTGGATATCTTCATAGCCAGCATTGGGATTTTGCATTAATCACCCCCAACTGATTCCAGATTTCACAGGAAACACCTCCCACCCACCGGAGTGAGCCAGCAACACACAAATACACATCACCTGTACTCATACAAATGGCTATGAATGTTCTCCAGTTCGTACTGTCCGGCCCATCTCATCATAAAGTCTTTGAGGGTTTTTCAGGCTTTAAACATAAAATACAATATAGTCCCCAAAGACACTGCGAGGGGTTGCAATATCTGTCACAGTTGTGCTTTCACGGCACAACCTTGATAAGGAAATTTACATAAATATAAATTAAAAATTTTTGAAATGCCTTCCATTTTAATGATGTAAAGCAGTGGTTCCCAAACGGGGGTTCACAAAGTGTTACAGGGAGTTCTTGGGAAAAAAATTCCCTAATGGCGGACAGAGCTGTCCATAGGGACCCCAGGCAGCACGGGGCAAGCAGCCCAGAGCCTCTGGACTTCCAAGAGCTAAGCAGATCAAAGCAAGCATATCTATCACACTGAAGAGATTTAAACTTCAAAACTCCTTATAAGAAATGGAAAGGGAGGTGGATTTTTTTTTGCTTTTTAAAAATAAATAGGCAGCTAGTATTTTTTTTTAAATTATTATGAGGAACAAGTTTAAGCTTTGTTGTAACGTGTGTTGTTTGCTTGGACTGCACAAGACCTGAATGCTTGTGTAGGAGGAACTCTTTGAGTTGGCTTCTTAAATACCTTTATGCTGTTTCACATCTGATACTCCTTGATGAAACCTAGGAGTCTTGTCTTATAACAGGCTTATTCAAAGTGATACAAGCTACGAAAGTGAGATCTTGGAAGAGTGTTGCCGTTTTCAGAATGTAATAAAAATATTGTAATAAAAAATAATAAATAGTGTGTAATAAAATGTGTTTTTATGATATGCTTATATTTCCAAGATCCCTGCTTTTTATAATTTATACTCGGGTAAAGGAGAAAATCCCTGGAAATACTCATTTTTAGAGGGCGGGTTCGTGAGACTTGACATTTTAGTGAAAGGAGTTCACAGGTTGTTAAAGTTTGGGAACCACCGATGTAAAGCCATCTTAGCAGAATGGGAAGTCTCTCTTAGATTTGACATATTTCAAGCCCCAGACACCCAATATAGATAGCATCCTCCAAAATACCACATCTGAACATTTCAACCCTGTTTTGCAATTGAAACTGCAGCCTTACTGCACAGAGACCCTTGAAATGGTGTTTTTAAGATACTGTTACATACCCAAGGCCACATTTCGCACTAGGGGCTGTGCAGAGGTGCATGACACCAGCAGGAGCTCTGGGAGGGTACCATGCCTGAGTCCCACACAGCGCTTCACAGAGCACTAGGGAGCTCCATTACCACACTACACCACACCACACCACCCGTTTCTGGAGCCAAGCCTTCATTACTTCCCAGGCAGAGCTAGCTTGGCTGGTCAGTGCAGAGAGGCCTTTGCCACTTTGGAGTAGCCAGCACCACACTGGGAAGGTCCAGGAACTATACTGTGCCTATCCGTTACACTTGGGAGCAAAGGGTTCTTTGAATTCACCTTCATGGGACTGAGCAAAATTTAGCCTTCTGTCAAGAAAAACAATTTTTTTAATTGTTTCTGCACCTTTTTCATTTTTACATTTCACTTGGCTTCGACAAGGAGTTAGGTTAGTCAGTTTTGTGTGTGTGTATAGTTGACAAGCTCTTTGCTGTTGTTTTACGTCTGCAACATGGCAGGGAATTTTTAAATAAAAAGAAAGGTGGATATAAGGTGCAGAGAAAGCTGGCTAGATTGTCGGGCTCACGTGTAGTGATCAACAGCTCGATGTCTAGTTGGCAGCCAGTACCAAGCGGAGTGCCCCAGGGGTCGGTCCTGGGGCTGGTTTTGTTCAACATCTTTATTAAAGATCTGGACGATGGGATGGATTGCACCCTCAGCAAGTTTGCGGATGACACTAAGCTGTGGGGCAAGGTAGATATGTTGGCGGGTAGGGATAGGGTCCAGAGTGACCTAGACAAATTGGAGGATTGGGACAAAAGAAATCTGATGAGGTTCAACAAGGACAAGTGCAGAGTCCTGCACTTAGGACAGAAGAATCCCATGCACTGCTACATGCTGGAGACTGACTGGCTAAGCAGCAGTTTTGCAGAAAAGGACCTGGGGATTACAGTGGATGAGAAGCTCGATATGAGTCAGCACTGTGCCCCTGTTGCCATGAAGACTAACGACATATTTGGCTGCATTAGTGGGAGCATTGCCAGCAGATCAAGGGAAGTGATTATTCCCCTCTATTTGGCACTGGTGAGGCCACATCTGGAGTACTGTGTCCAGTTTTGGGCCACCCACTATAGAAAGGATGTGGACGAATTGGAGAGAGTCCGGTGGAGGGCAACGAAAATGATCAGGGGGCTGGGGCACATGACTTATGAGGCGAGGCTGAGGGAACTGGGCTTGTTTAGTCTGCAGAAGAGAACAGTGAGGGGGGATTTGATAGCAGCCTTCAACTACCTGAAGGGGGGTTCCAAAGAGGATGGAGCTCGGCTGTTCTCAGTGGTGGCAGATAACAGAACAAGGAGAAATGGTCTCAAGCTGTAGAGGGAGAGATCTAGGTTGGATATTAGGACAAAACTATTTCACTAGGAGGGTGGTGAAGCACTGGAATGGGTTACCTAGGGAGGTAGTGGAATCTCCATCCTTCGAGGTTTTTAAGGCCCAGCTTGACAAAGCCCTGGCTGGGATGATTTAGTTGGGGTTGGTCCTACTTTGAGCAGGGGTTGGACTAGATAACGTTCTGAGGTCTCTTCTAACTCTAACGTTCTATGAAAAGGCTTTTTATTTAAATTAAAGTTAAATCATGGAAACATTTACATTTACACTGGATTTTGTGAAACCCATTCTCCCCACAAAACATACACATAGGCGCCGACTCTGTTAGTGCTCCAGGGCTCCACGGGGAAAAATTAGTGGGTGCTCTGCACCCACCCGCAGCCAAGCTCCCCTCCCCCACACCCCACCTCCTCCTCCCCTGAGCACGCCACCTCCCCGCTCCTCCGCCTACCTCCCAGCGCTTCCCGATTGCTGCCGCCAAACAGCTGTTTGGCTGCTCCAGGGGCTGGCGGAGTGGGAATGTGGCGTGCTCAGGAGAGGAGGCGGGGAAGAGGCGGGGCTTGGGCAGGAATGTGGGGAAGGAGTCGGAATAGGGGCAGGGAGGGGGCGGAGTTGGGGCAGGGACTTTGGGGAAGGGATTGGAATGGGGGCGATGGAGGGGTGGAGTCGGGGCATGAACAGGGGCAGAGTGGGGGGTCCAGCATCCACCGGCAGGAGCAGAAGTCAGCGCCTGTGGGCATACATACCTTTCCCTTCAGTGGGAAAGGAACCGAGAATTTGTTCTTTTAAAGAAAAAAAACTTTGCATTTTGTTCAGTTTCATAAAGATTTATAAACCATAAAGCTTTGAAGCCAGATGACCTTTTTTGACCCAGAACAACCAGATACCAGAAGACAGAGTAAATCAAACTCAAGGATTAAATGCTCATAAAGCTGAAGGAACTTTCAGGCCCAAATTTAAAGTCAGCCTTCCTTCAGCTTCTCTGGGAAGCAGCAGCAGCCTATACAATTGAACAAAAATCTGTGCACTTGTTTCCATAGGAAATTTACTAAAAAAGAAAGAATAAACATGACGTCCACTGTTAAAATGAGACTTGTATGCATTTACTCACATAATAACGTACTAAATCTTCAACTGCATCATTTCTACAAGAGACTGTCTAGAACAGATGCACTATACAAATACAGGGAATCATTCACATAAGATGTGACAGACAGATGCACATATGTACTGGGGGTGGATGATAGGTAACCCTAAAATATCCTATGACTTTCCTAGTGAGATACCCTGGGTGGAAAAACATGCTATTCTAACACACACTCCATCCCCATCAGATGTCTATGTCTCATTTGGCTGTTGGGAGTAAGGCATGTAAACGCATGCAGTTCAGGATGATGAATATGCCCTATTATGTTTAGCTGTCCATATCTGTATTAGTGCCCAATCTGGTAAGGTGAACAACACCACCTCCTGGGAAATGCTGATTGCCCTCACCTCCAACTGAAGTGGAGGTGAGGGTGCTCAGTTCGCATCTTAAAGGGTCATGGACTAAAGAATTGCTGACAATGGCAGCCAACATGAAGAATCTCTGACAATCATAGAATCATAGAATACTAGGGTTGGAAGAGACCTCAGGAGGTCATCTAGTCCAACCCCCTGCTCAAAGCAGGACCAATTCCCAACTAAATCATCCAGCAGCATGGAATGTCTGCACCCTTATTGATGGAGGCGATGCACAAAGGCCTGTGAGAAGAACAGCTCTTGTTTCCAGAGAACTTGCCTGCTAAGATTGATATTGATATTGCAGCACTGAGTGAGACTAGACTTCTTCTTAGCCTGTGTCCTCAGCGTGCCACAATGGACTTGCATTCGCTACTGACTTGAAGACAATACATGAATACATCCTATGGCTCAAGAAAAGAAACAGCATATTAGAAACTGCCCCTTGTCCCTACAAAATTCAGAGGAATTAACATCTGATCTGGCCAAGTATAAGCGACAGGAAGACATTTATCAAGTGCACCTACTGGCAATGTGAGGTCATGATATCCAGCTCAATACACTTTAGCTAATTCTTGATATGGAAGAAATTTATAGTCATTCATTTGTCATAACAGGTGGAAGTCAATGTTAATCTCATGATGATTAATATGATAACAGGGAGAAAATCTAGCAGCAGGACTATACACACACATCCATGGTAACATTAATGTGCAATGACATGGAGAATATGAGTTTTAGGTTTTCCTCTGAAGCCAAATCACCTTTGGATCTAGGGCAGCGGTTCTCAAACTTCCATTGCATCATGATCCCTCCCCTTCTGATAACAAATTACTACTACACGACCCCAGGAGGGGAGTCCGAAGACTGAGCCCGCCTGAGCCCTGCTGCCCTGGGCAGAAAAGGGAGGCCAAAGCTGAGGCCCAAGAACTTCTGCCCTGGGTGGGGACATGTAACCTTAGCCCTGGGCGGGGACATGTAACCTTAGCCCTGGGCGGTGGAAAAAATTCAGCTTCAGACTTGCTGGGGCCCAGGGCCAACACCAGCCTTGGCAACCCTATTAAAATGGGGTCACGACCCACTTTGGGGGTCCTGAACCAGTTTGAGAACCCCTGATCTAGAGCCAGGATTCTTCACTAGGTGAATCCTGGGGTCTGCTGCAGTACAGCAAATCCTTTCCCAGTCTGATTGTTAAGCAAAAGGTCCATCACACTGCTCCACAGCAAAGGAAACCAAGGAGAGCTCTTTGGTTCTGGATCAGATGCGCCGGAGTCAGGGAAATGTGAGCTGAGGAGCACATGGAAAGGTCTGTGTTTCAAAGATGGGGCTATTCTTGTAGAGGGGTGGCATTGTGTGTCACTAATTGAGGTAAAGCAAAATGCCACCTCTAGATGCTGCACTTTCTTGCGTGCCTCTGGGTTTGCTTTGGTCACTAACTTTTTTTTTTTTTTTTTTTTTTAATACCTAGGGGAAAAAAAGTAACACTATCAATTTGATCACAGTGGGCTAGATCTTCAATATAGCTATACCAATTTACACTAGCTGAGGAGCTAGCTTCATGTTTACATACATTATGCACACACGTGCTGTAACCTAGAGAATGCTAATGAATAACAACAGGGAATTCTACCACATTTATCCATAGATATGGAAACACACGTCCCATGCAATATAGGTTGATTCCAACAAAAATTAGTTATTTGTATTATTGTAGCTTCAAGGAGCCCTAGTCGTGGACTAGGATCCCACTGTGCTAGGTGCTGTATAAAAACACAGAACATAAAGATGGTGTCTACCCCAAGGAGCTAGTTTACAATCTAATTTACTATGTGATTTAATTAAGCAAAGGCCCCAATCCTTAGCTGGTGTAAATCCGCACAGTTCCAAAAGACTGCTGTGGAACTACATTGATTTACACCAGCCGAGAATCTGGGCCAGAAATTCATCTGAATTTTAGCTCGGCAGCAGATCGGGTGCAACTATGCTTTTTCTCCAAATATTTAAGCATCCCTGGGATTGCAGGCTGTTACATTAAAATGTAACACTGTCATTTAACAAACCAAAAGCGTGGATCATCGTAGACTGCACACAAAGTACTTTCATAATTTTGCAATGCGTTTGATGTACCAATCCCATGCAGCCACATGTGATGGAGAGAACAAAACTGTCTGTCATGCAATTGACAAGAAAAGCTAGTCTCCACCTCAACATGAAATAATCTCTCCAATGTCTGAGTCATCAGAGCAACAACACTGGGGGAGGATGGGGGGGAGGGGATGGGATAAAAAATCTTGAGAAAATAAATGCAAATTGCTTCAGATGTTGAATGAATATAAATGTTTCTATTAATCATATTTAATAAGCAGCTAACTGCAGCACATGAGCTGACACTCAGACTTACACTATTACCTTGCATCCATGTGAAAGCAATGATTTGGATATGAAAAATTCTCTCAGAAATTCACCATCAAAAGGGGGAAAAAATCAAGTCATTTTCCAGGAAATGTGCTGTGGGAGAGGAGTCAAGTGGGCAGGAAAAAAAAATCTGTTAATAGGTTGCTTAAAAACCAATGTTATAAAATCCATGTATGCACTTTTTTTTAATAGGGGAAGGGAGTTATTTCTTTCATTGTCAAACCCAGCTGAGGAATCACCGAGAGCACGCTGTTTTTATTTTATCCATAGAATTATTTGACTTTCAGACAGTACGATGAGAGGCGTATCTTAATGGCTTTTGATGATGCACAGCCGCCAACAAGAATACTCCGCCTGAGCAGCTCATAAGAAGTCAATTTCCTGCTTTGGGAAGAGGGTTAATGTGACAAAGTGACACCAGGGGGATCTTTAAAGTATTGAACGATTATGGACTGATGGGCTGGCATTTGAAAAGCACACTCTGCATGTATGCTGGGAAGTCATCCCTCCATGTCTTGTGCTACTGCCAACCAGTATTGAAAACAGCCAGTCTGCTGATGTGGGGGGGGGGGGGGAAGCCATCCATGCACAACACGTGATGTATAAAAGGAAGCTGATCCCTGAGAGAATTAGGGACTTGATCACATTTTGAAACTAAGTCTGCTGAATTCTATTGATTCAGTGCACACTGCGGGATGACCATCAGCGGAGAGAAGTGGGAAAGGGAGGGAACCATACTTGGCGCAAGCTATTATACATGGCAAGGTTTTCTAACACAGGCCAAGCCCAGGTGGAAAGCCTGTGATGCCAAGGAGAACAAAGAAGCTGTGAGCCGTATGACAAAGGCCTGGTCTACACTAGGCGTTTAAATCGGTTTTAGGAGCGTAAAACCGATTTAACGCCAAAACCGTCCACACTAGGAGGCACCTTATATCGATTTTAATGGCTCTTTAAACCGGTTTCTGTACTCCTCCCTAACGAGAGGAGTAACGCTAGTATCGGTATTAACATATCGGATTAGGGTTAGTGTGGACGCTGATCGACGGTATTGGCCTCCGGGAGCTATCCCACAGTGCACCAGTGACCGCTCTGGACCGCAATCTGAACTCGGATGCAGTGGTCAGGTAAACAGGAAAAGCCCCGCGAACTTTTGAATATTTCCTGTTTGCCCAGCGTGGAGCTCCGATCAGCACGGGTGGCGATGCAGTCCGAAATCAAAATAAAAAAAAGAGCTCCCGCATGGACCATGCGGATGTGATCGCTGTAAGGGCAGGCAAATCCGTTCTATCCGTTCTATCAGCGCTCCGTTACAGAAGATGAAATTCAGAATCCTTTTTTAAAAATCTCCAGACAGACGCCATAGCAGGGACTCAGCGCACTGCAGCGTGACAAGCGTAACGGAAAGCCAAAGAATCAAATGGATGCGCATGGACTGGAGGACTGAAGCTATCCCACAGTTCCTGCAGCCTCCTAAAATTATTTGCATTCTTGGCTGAGCTCCAAATGCTTCTAGGGTCAAACACAGTGCCCGCGGGTCAGGGCATAGCTTGGCAATCTACTCACCCACCCCCCACCCACCCCCAGAAGCGAAAGGTAAAACAATCCTCTGACTCTTTTACATGTCACCCTATCTTTACTGAATGCTGCAGATAGACGCGATAGTGCAGCACTCAACACCAACATCCTTGCTCCCCCCCCGCCATGGGCGGCTGATGGTACAAAAGGATGGAAATCCATCTTCATCATCAGCATAAGCTGATCGTACAAAATGATGGAAATCCATCCTCATCATCAGCCTCAGCTGATGGTACAAAAGGACTGGTAACCGTCCTCGTCATCAGCCTATTGGCCCTAATTTTTTCTGGTGGATGGATGGTGCAATATGGCTGGTAACCATCCTCATCATAGCAACAGGGGGCTGAGCTCCATCAGCCCCCACCCTTCATGTGTAAAGAAAAGATTCAGTTGCCCCTGGACTAGCAGTGGGATGCTGGGCTTCTCTCCTACACACTGCTTAATGTCCTGTCTGGACTATCATAGCAGCTGGAGGCTGCCTTCCACTCATTTCTCACTAACAAGTCAGTGTGTCTTATTCCTGCATTCTTTATTAATTCATCACACAAGTGGGGGGACAATGCTACGGTAGCCAAGAAAGGCTGGGGGAAGAACGGAATCAACAGGTGGGGTTGTTACAGGAGCACCCCCTGTGAATAGCATACAGATAATAATTTCTGCGGGCTCTGACACAGAGCAGGTGGTTCTCTAGCACACTTGCCTATATTAGGCAGCACTGATTCTATTTTTAGATACCAAAAAGGAGGGATTGACTCAGGGAGTCATTCCCAATTTTTGCTTTTGCGCCCCTGGCTGATCGGCCAGGGGCACTTATGACAGCAGCCAATGGTACAAAACGATGGAAGGTGCAATATGGCTAGTAACCACTCTTGGCTTTTGCGCCCCTGGCTGATTGACCAGGGGCACTAGCAGCAAATGGTACAAAAGGACTGGTAGCCATGATCATCCTCAGTTCCAATTTATGGAAGGGTTTGGATGGTGCAATATGGCTAGTAACCATCTCTGCTGTCATGCAAAAGCAAAAGCATGCTTCTGTGTAGCGCTGCTGAATCGCCTCTGTGAGCGGCATCTAGTACACATACGGTGAGAGTCACAAACGGCAAAAAAAGCTCCATGACTGCCATGCTATGGCATCTGCCAGGGCAATCCAGGGGAAAAAGGCGCGAAATGCTTGTCTGCCGTTGCTTTCCCAGACGAAGGAGTGACTGACGACATTTACCCAGAACCACCCGCGACAATGATTTTTGCCCCATCAGGCACTGGGATCTCAACCCGGAAGTTCCAAGGGGCGGGGGAGGCTGCGGGAACTATGGGATAGCTAGGGAATAGCTACCCACAGTGCAACGCTCCAGAAATCGACGCTAGCCACGGACCATGGACGCACACCACCGATTTAATGTGCTTAGTATGGCCGCGCTCCACCCGATTTTATAAATTCTGTTTTACAAAACCGGTTTATGCAAATTCGGAATAATCCCGTAGTGTAGACGTACCCACAGACATATAGGGACCGCTCAGCCACAAGGAGTTTATTCCTATAGAGAGTGAATAGTCGAGTCTTTAATGTAAACTACTTTGAAATTATATGGGGGGAGGGATAGCTCAGTGGTTTGAGCATTGGCCTGCTAAACCCAGGGTTGTCAGTTCAATCCTTGAGGGGGCCATTTAGGGATCTGGGGCAAAACTCTGTCTGGGGATTGGTCCTGCTTTGAGCAGGGGCTCGGACTAGATACCTCCTGAGGTCCCTTCCAACCCTGATATTCCATGATTCCACCAAAGGATCCCAAAGCACTTTAAAAACTCCAATCAGTCTCACAACAGCCATGGGAGATACCAGAGATAGAACACAGAATGGCTACACTGGGACAGACCAATGGCCCATCTAGCCCACTAATTGGGCCAGTGCCAGGTGCTTCAGAAGGAATGAACAGAACAGAGCAATTACTGAGTGATCTATCCCCTGCCGTTCAGTCCCAGCATCTGGCTTAGGGATATCCAGCACAATGGGGTTACATCCCAGACCACCTTGGCAAATAGCCATTGATCAACCCATCCTCCATTTACTTCTCTAGTTCTTTTTTTAACCCCGTTAATAATCTTGGCCTTCACAACATCCCCAGCAATACATTCCACAGATTGACTGTGGGTTGTTCCTTTTGTTTGTTTTAAATCTGCTGCCTATTCATTTCATTGGGTGGAATTTAAAAATTCCAAACCATTAGTCTCACAACACCCATGTGAATGATTATCCCCCATGTACCTATGAAGAAACCGAGCAACAGAAAAATTACTCTGCAGGGATTGTGGGGGCTCAATACTTCTGAGGGTCATGCCCTAAATGGCCTGCCCAGGGTCACACAAAGTTCACTGTATGCTAGACATGTGATTTAACTACAAGTCCATCCTTCTTACCACTTGAATTATCTTACTGTTTCTTAACATGGGCAATCATTTATCCTAATTCGTGTTGCTTAGCTATTAATATCCATATTTCTATACATTTTGTGATTACTATTTTTCCCCTCCCATCATTTGTCATGTCTAATAAGACTGTAAATTCTTCAAGGAAAGGACCGTTTCTTACTATTGGTATGTAGTGCAAGTAGCACAATGGGGCCCCCATCTCAGTTGAGGCCTCCAGGTGCTATTACAAACAAAACAACAAGAAGGTGGCCAACAAATAACAGAAAGACTGAGGGACAACTGGGTAGAGGCTGATGTGTATTTAACAACATCAACACAAACAGTATATAAAGCACAGAAAACAAATTTATACATTCTGATTGTGCCCCTCTCTCTTCCTATGTTGCCTGTCTTCCTGGATTGAAAGCTACTTTTGGCAGGGAAATTGCAAGCATATTGTGTGCCCTTTCAGAACAGCAATAATAAACAACAACAGTAACAGCAGCAACAAGCACTCATTGCAGGAGCCGCTGGGCCCATGTACAGATTTGTAAAATAATTAAATTATATATATATATATATATATATATATATATATACACATTTTAAAAATCACACAACTCTGCCCTCAATAGGCAGCATCAATAGACAAGCACCCAAATCTCTAGCTAAATTTCCATAGCAACAGCGATGTGACAGAAAACACTCCATCCACAAACCATTGAGTCCAAGGCTGCCCTCCGTTTCCAATTATCTTCAAGCCAACGCTTAGTGAACAGACTGGCCTTGCACTGTGCCATGAAATGCATCAAACTCAAGTACTGGCAGACTAGCGAGGCAAGCCAGCACTACACTCGAGGACGTTCCATTGTGCACTGACCCCGAGGTATCGTCTAAAGCTCAATTAAAATGCACTGCAGCAAACTGTTCGCTGAAAGATGTTGCACTCGCACAAAGAACCATCATCCCCCGGGCTCTTCTAAACTGGTTTTAGGGCCAGGTACTAGGTGTTTAGCTCAGCACCATATGAACTGAGGAAGTCTACAATGATTTCTCCCCAATATGGATAAGAAACCACAACAACCACTGCAGCAGCACTGGTTCAGCTAACCTGTAATATACTGACTCTGTTGTGGCTCAGCCCATACAAAAGATAAGGGACTTACTACTACTGCCAGCTAAGGGAAATCTCCAACAATTGCACTGTCGCAGCACACATCCGTTACAGGTCCGCCAGCTCCATACCAACAGAGTGCTTTACGTTAGGAAACCACTCCAAAGCTTCTCATTTCAGCTAGATCCAGACCCTAATTGGATAGATGTTTTAGAAGTCCAAGAATATAAATACAACCACAGTTGTCAGGCAAGCCATGCAGACTCAAAGCAAAAGCCAGCAAGACAATCGTCCATTACATGCACTTAACAGAAGCCCTGCAGTGGCTCCTTTGCTACAGGTATCTCCTAGCTCACATCTGGGAACTGCTAACAGAAGAACATCACCTAGGGCTTGGCTACACTTACAAGTTGCAGCGCTGGGAGTTACAGCGCTGGTCATGCAGCTGTGGAAGGGCCAGCGCTGGAGTGTGGCCACACTGACAGCTACCAGCGCTGCAGTGTGGCCACACTTGCAGCACTTTCCAGCGCTGTATTGAGAGGTGCATTGTGGGCAGCTATCCCACAGAGCACCTCGTCCCGTTTTGGCGCCGTTTTGGCGCTGAGTATTGTGGGAAGGGGAAGGAAGTGTGCGGGTCATTCCGCTTCCTGTTTGCCAGCGCCCCGTGGTGCATCGCTTCACATCCCAGCATTCACTCTTTCCAGCAGCGTTTGGCGCCATTGTGAGTGTCTTTCTGTTACCTCTGTGTGAATCGCGATTTCTGTGGCAAATGGAGCCCGATCTGCTGAGGACTCTGCTGATGAGTGTCACCAGCACAACACGTTTGGCAGTCCAGCTATTCCTTCAGCTCCAAAGTGACAGTGAGGATTCCGACGATGATATCAATATGGATTTGCCTGCCGCGTGTGACACTAAAGTGCTTGCGGCATTTACGGAAATGCTCAGCACCGTTGAACGCCGCTTTTGGGCTCGGGAAACAAGCACTGAGTGGTGGGATCACATCGTCATGGAAGTCTGGGATGACGAGCAGTGGCTGCAGAACTTTCGTATGAGAAAAGCCACTTTCATGGGACTGTGTGCTGAGCTCGCCCCCACTCTGCGGCGCAAGGACACAAGATTGAGAGCTGCCCTGACGGTGGAAAAGCGAGTGGCTATTGCAATCTGGAAGCTGGCAACTCCAGACAGCTACCGGTCGGTCGGGAACCAGTTTGGTGTGGGAAAGTCGACCGTGGGAATCGTTTTGATGCAAGTTTGCAAGGCAATTAATCGCATCCTGCTAAGAAAGACCGTGACTCTGGGGAGCGTGCAGGACATTGTGGATGGCTTTGCACACATGGGTTTCCCTAACTGTGGAGGGGCGATAGATGGGACGCATATTCCTATTCTGGCCCCCCCCCACCTGGCATCAGAGTACGTTAATCGGAAGGGGTATTTCTCTATGGTTCTCCAGGCGCTTGTGGATCACCGCGGGCGTTTCATTGACATTTACACAGGCTGGCCTGGAAAGGTGCATGATGCACGCATCTTTCGGAACAGTGGCCTGTTCAGGAAGATGCAGGCAGGGACTTTTTTCCCAGACAGAAAGATCACAGTAGGGGATGTCGAAATGCCCACTGTGATCCTTGGAGACCCGCGTACCCGTTACTGCCTTGGCTCATGAAACCCTATACAGGGAAGCTTGACAGGAGCAAGGACCGGTTCAACTACAGGCTGAGCCGGTGCAGAATGACTGTGGAGTGTGCTTTTGGGCGTTTAAAAGCCCGCTGGCGTTGCTTGTATGGGAAGCTAGACTTGGGGGAAAGCAGCATCCCCGCGGTTATATGCGCTTGCTGTACCCTCCATAATATTTGTGAAGGGAAGGGTGAAACATTCAGTGAGGCATGGACCACCGAGGTTCAAGTCCTGGAGGCTGAATATGCACAGCCAGAGAGCAGGGCTAATAGAGAGGCCCAGCACAGGGCTACAAGGATTAGGGATGCCTTGAGGGAAGAATTTGAGGCTGAAAGCCAACAATAATGTTTGCTGCCTTGCATGGGAGTGAATTGCACTGCTTACACTGTTATTCTATTATCCATAATAATAATATGATTTGTAGTGCCTCTTTCTTTACTGGGCTAAGGTATCTTTCACTATCTGCTATAATAAAGACTGTTTTCAAAGCCAAGAATTGTTTTATTGAAAAGAAAAAAACTTCCTTGACAGACAGACAGACACACAACATTTCATGAACACAAGAGGGCAGGGGTGTGGGTTGGTGAACTGTACAGTCACAAGTTTGCATATGCCCTGTCTGGATTGCTGTTTAATGAATCCTGCACTTCAGGGTTCATATACTGCATGGTGATGGGGGTTGAATGCAGAGGGTAAGGGTGGTGGTAGGTATCAGGGCTGGTTGGGGAACATACAGGTGTTGGAGGCAGCTGGTGGTGGTAAGAACCTGGATGCTGGGGAAAGGTGGTTTGAGCTGACATTGGGGCACAAGGCACAAAGGACGGGGCGGGTGGGGGAGTAGCACGGTAGTGCTCTGCTTGCATGGCAACGAGTGACTCTATAGACTCCGCTTGGCGCTCCAGGATGCTTAGCAGCCGCTCCGTGGTTTTCCTCTTGGCCACTGCATTTCTCTTGCGTGTCCTGCTTTCTTTCTCTCGCCAATCCTTCAAGTCCTTACTCTCTCGAGCAGACTGATTAAGAACAGTTTTCAGCATGTCTTCTTTGCTCTTTCGGGGATTTTTTCTCAAATTTTGAAGCCTCTGTGATGTTGAACATCTGGGCAGTCCAGTAGTCAAGGTCACTGTAGAAACAGAAATGACAACATTTAACACGGGCAGCATTGTATCCACTATCTCCAGACATGAATTGTTACACTGAGGGAGTGAGTTCTTATTTAAGCATTCTTTTACCCACACGCATAACACTACAGAAGCCACGACATGGTGAGTGAGCAGTGCTTATATGGGGAGAAGTGGGGCTTGGGTGTAAGAGGGGAGCTGGTTGCTTCGGGTAATCTGGAGTGCTAGAGGGGTTGAGTGAAATGCAGATGCAGGGGTGATCTTATCTCCCTATCTCTTCACTAAAGAGTCTCCCAACATTTTTCACAGGACTTAATCCTGGAAGATGTTTCCCTACTGCGAGTCACTAGGGAACAGCGGGGGGCTCTTTTAGAGCAATGTGGATTCCGCCCGGGACCCTATGCGGCTTGCCTGTGTTCAGAAATGGTCCCCCCACCACTGGCAGAAGAGTGGCGCGGACGCGTCACCGTCACTGGGACAAGGGACACAGTGGCTCTGCCTATAAACCTGCGCAGGCATATTGCCCACGCTCTGGATGAAGCTTTTGCTGAGATAACTGAGGCAGATTACCGCGACGTGATAGACCACATCAACGGGCTATTCCACATCTAGAGGCTGGCATGCATGCATCCATAACCCCCCCTCCTCTCCAGAAACATTTCACCCAGAAAATAAAAGCCGCTTACCGGTAACACGCTCCTCTGCTTGTCCTTCTGCAACTGCTGGCTGCTGCGATTGGGTGCTTTCCTCCTGGCTTGAGAAGAGCTCCTGGCTGCATGCCTCCAGGGAATCTGCGGTTTCTTCCCCCATGCCAGGAGCTTCACTCGCGGTTTCCTCCCCCCCCCACGCCTCCGCCTCCGCCGCCTCCTCCGCCTCCTCCTCCTGTCCCCCAGCCTGCTCAGAAGTGTCCATCGTTATCCTGGGATTGGCAGTGGGGTCACCCCCAAGTATCTCATCCATCTCCCTGTAAAAACGGCAGGTCGTGGGAGCAGCTCCGGATCGTCGATTCCCCTCTCGGGCTTTGTAATAGGCACTCCGCAGCTCTTTAATTTTCACCCTGCATTGTACTGCGTCCCGATCATGGCCCCGATCCAGCATGGCCCTTGATATCTGCTCAAAGATATCGTAATTCCTACGGCCGGAGCGCAGCTGTGCCTGAACAGATGCCTCACCCCAAACACTGATGAGGTCCTGCAATTCACCAGTGCTCCATGCTGGGGCTCGTTTGCCGCGTGGAGGCATGGTCACCTGTAACTGATTAAAACTGATTGCACTCCACACCTGGCTGCAGCAAACAGGAAGGAGATTTTTAAATTTCCCGGGGCATTTACAGGGCGGGTCACCTGAGCCAAGAGCAGTAGAGTGCAAACTGATGTGCAGAGTGGCTGAACAGGAATTCTGGGATACCTCCTTATTCCCTGGAGGACAGGTAAAGCGCTGGTGAGTGTCCACACCTGCTGGGCAGCGCTGGATCACCAGCGCTGCACTCCTTATACCCCTGCCGGGATGGGTTTTCAGCCAGCGCTGCAACCAGGGAGTTGCAGCGCTGGTTGTGCCCTGCAAGTGTGGACGGGGTGTTGTTGCAGCGCTGGAAAGCCTCCACCAGCGCTGCAACTTGTAAGTGTAGCCAAGCCCCTAGTCTGAAATATCAAGCTGGCACACAGGAAGAAAATCTCTTAAGCACCAGAGACCAGGCCATAAAGGCATATACAGATTACATATGCTTTGCTATGAAATAAAAGACCAGCACACATCTCTAATTTTTTTTAAAGCTCTAACAATTCAGAAACCATTGTTTTAGTCAAAGGCAGTTACACACTGCTGTTGCATATTTTCTTTTCTTTCAAGGACACCAGGAAAGCCAGAAATAGGCACCTTTGCCAAAAGAAAAATCTCCAGATAGTGGCAACGATTCCTAGAAAGGTGCTGGGACTATCACCCCTTGCCTGGCATAGATCAGCTATCCGTCTTTCACGCAGGATCCCCACCTATCTATGCCAGGAGAGAACTTTGGCATTTCCAAGGGGATTTCTCCTTGCAAGTCAAGTACCCAGTGCAAGGGTAGATGGCATGGTGGGGGAGAAGTTGCAGCCAGCACTCAGCCCACAAACTCAGCTATCAGACATTCTGCCTATATAGTCAAGCATGAAAAGGTGCACAGGTACCAAATACAGAATCTGTGCAGATGTTGAATCATCCAGGATCCCACATCCTGTAAAGTTATTGATTTGTCTCTCAGACTTTGGCAACCCCTGACAGCCCTCGCTGTTTTCTTTACAGCACATCACAGCTTGTTTCTTATGTTGTTTGTTTTCAAGACCTGGGATTTAATCACTGCCAAGCGAGGACAGCTAAACATAGCACAAATGTGTTGCACTTTAAATGTCTCATTCTTTGCTTAAACAAATACCCCCAAAGGCTGACCACACAGTCTATAGTTCCCAGGATGCAATGTTTCATCTCAATCCAGATAGAGCACTGCATAGTGGAAGCTGTAGTCTCTGTGAGCCAAACCTCTGTATTAAAGAAGAGGAGTAACACAATCGATTCCCTTTCATGTAAATTAGGTGCAAGCCATGAGCTTCCAAACAGTTGTCAGTGTAACCTTCTACTGGATGAATTATAAACTCCCCATCCCCTCTTGGCTTGAGAAATATTACATAAGGGGAAGGACACCATGTTTTGTTTCAAGTGTCTCATCTTTATTAGAGAATACTGGTATTCCTCATGAGGATTTTAATTAATGCATGCTCCTATGGCTATGTCACTGGTTTACTTTCACCACTTCCATTACAGAGAACACGTCACCACTCCAATGGAAAGCACTCTTTACTTATTCTGTTTTTTAAACAGGAAGTCTTTGGTAAAATTGCGATTACTCAATCCTCACACTCTCCAGGATCCACCTATCACCTCCTTCAGTGCTGATCCTCCTCGTTGTTTAATGATGACTGACTTATTTGGATTGTAAGGAGTGTTGCTGTTTAAATACAGGGTAAATGAAATGTGTGATACCTGCACCACAGAGGGTGGGGTGAGGAATGGCAATTGCAGTGTAAAAGTGAATCAAGTTTGAGAGATGTGTCAGTTTTCTGGTAGAGACACAATGGAGATGACACAGTATCAATTAGATTCCAAGCTGGCTTTGTTAAATCTTCTTTACCGCGCACAAGAATTTTCACAGGTTTCTAAACGTGCTTCTTTATCTTCATTTTTTTTAAATGAAATTCAACTAAAACAATAATGGTTTGTGCTGTAGGGATGGCGAACTACAAGTTGATGCGAAAGATGTCCATTTGGTAAACTTGCTAGTTTTAATGTAATATTTATAAGCATGAAGTTTTTTCCAAGATAAAGATCTCATAAAATGAAAATAAAGACACCTGCTTGGGAAAGGTGTTATATCACCATCGTAACCAAATTCTTTTAGCAAAACTACACCCAGAAACCCCACATTCTCAGTAATGGCCAGTCTTTCATACTTCAGTAGTTCTTTTGAGGCAGAATAATTCTATAGAATTTACAACACACCTTCTGGGAATTTAGGTCAACTCCAAAGACACAAACTCTCCAATTTCCTTAAGCAGTCTTTTGTTTATTTGAATCTGGTTTATCAAGCTGTCCTATTGTCAGCCACCCAAACACATGACTTCATCAGTTTAACCCTTCTCCCTCCTCTTCTTTGTTAAATCCACTTATTAGGTCTATACTTAAAATTAGATTGTAAATCCACTGGGATAGGGAGAGTGGGTTGCTATGTGGTCATTGAGCCTGCAGCACAATGGGGTCCCAGACCTGATCGGAGCCCCTCTTCACTATCATACACATAATTAGAGTGTACATGGAAGCCCAGAGGAGTTTTGTCACGAGGCTCTACGAATTAGAATTATATATCAAATTTTGACACAGGCACTCTCCAGAAATCCCTCTACTATGTGCTGAGATTCACAGTATATCACCGAGTCCCTACACCACAGGAAAAATGCACGTATGCTAAAACATGCTCACTGTTGAGTAAATCCATGTTCATGTATACACTACACTACACACACACACACCCTCCAAGGGTTTTTTTTTAATCTATTAAATTGCTTCTAAATTAAACAAGCAAAGTTGGTTAATTAAAGAGCGTGCGCGCACACACACACACACACACTTGGAAACAAAAGTAAGGAGTGAACTATTAGGCTGATTTTTTTTTTTTTAAAGCATCCAGCAGATGAGACCCAATGCCTGGATGAAGTTTGGCTGCCCATGTGCCAGAATAAATGTTTCTTCCCAGCTGGACCCTCCAATCAATAGGCACCCCCACCTTGCTCCACCCCTTCCCCTGCCTGCCCAGCTCCCTTCCCCCACCTCCCAGTGCCTCCTGCATGCGGCTGAACAGCTGATCGTGGGCAGGCAGAAGGCGCCGGGGGGAGGAGGGAAGAGCTGATCCACAGGGTTGCTGGTGGGTGCTGAGCACCGTCTATTTTTTTCCCCTGTGTGTGCTCCAGCCCTGGAGCACCCATGGAATCAGCGCCTATGCCTGTTGTCACTTAAATAACAGTGGTAATATAAAACCGGAGTTCTGATTAATTCCCACAGAGGCAACAGGCCATTTCATCCACTTTATACTCCGACATCTGGTGATAAATATTAAAAGCTGGAGTCAGCATGACCTGCTCAACAATCACCTGCCTGATCACACTGGGTTTAAGGGATACATCATGCTGAAAGACTTATGTCATGTCTTTCAAAATGAACCTAGAGAAAGTTTTATCCTTGGGGATAATTACAAGCCCTTGCTCTGTTTGCACACAATGATCAGGTTGAAGGCACCGTGACCACTCTCTGCAGTAATGTTCTGGTTTTCAGTTCAAAGGCACTGAGAAGCCAGTGGTTTCCTGCAAGCTGTGTGTCAGTGCTTAATTCCTTTGGTCAGAATGTTTTTTGCATCTAAAGGAAATAGCTTATTTTTGCAAATCCTTAACTATCACAGCTACAACCTTTCAAGCAGGGCTTTCCACTCAGGGAGGGAGAAGAGAAACTTCTCAGAGCTTTGACCTCAGAAACACACTGAAGAGCAATGAAAGCTGAATTGTCATCAATGACTTCTTTGGCTACAAAACACAAACATCGAGCCAGCCTCAACATCTCCTTTGGGAAGGTGTCAGGGTACCAAAACCCCCTAGCGTGGGTCTGGATCAGAAAACTGAATTCAAACACTCTGGAGCTGAATCAAGATTTGAATGTCATCATTAGGGCCTGTAATAGGATTAAAACATTTTGGTTCTCTCTATATCTAAGGCACAGCCCCATAATTCAAACAGCCCAAGTTTTGGAAGTGTTTAAAATCCAGACCCGAACCTGGATCCTGGCTTATGCCCATTTCTACTTGCACCAGCTATACCTAAACCATATAAACAGGGAGATCTTCCTTGCTCTCCTCTTTTTAATATTGAAGCTTCACAAATATCACTGTACAACATGGCTCCTTAGAATCACAATGGTATCAGGGATGGAAGAATTCAGCTCCATCTCCTCCAAAAGCTTAGGCCCCCACCACTTGAGCCATAACTTCTTGGGTTACACATTTTTACTTTACTACTTTTAGAAGTAGAGGCCAATGACACACAGATGAGCAGTTCTGATTCCATCCAGCAGAGGGCAGTGGTATACAAAAGTAGCCATCAGTATTCAACAGTGCAAGGATTTATTTTTCATGTTGCTATGCCATATTATTTATCCAAGAAATATAACTCAAATTAAATATGATCAGACAGAAGATTTTCATTAATTTGCTTTTAAATATCAGCACTCTCCTCTCTAATCACTTTGGCTATGTATAGTCCGAGTACTAGCACCTTCTCATGGGACTACGATGTTTGCAGTTGTGAAGAACAAAAATATCTGCTTTATCGGAAATATAATCAGGGCAGCAATAACAGGAAAAGGTGAGCATTGTGAATGTTTTGGCTTCGTTTTCCTACCTGCACATCCTGGGTAACATTTACAGAGGAAAGTTGTATATAGAGATTGTTTATCAGTTCTTTTCTCACATAGGAAGAAACAAGTTATTGTAAAGCATCTGAAAATAAGGAACTGCAACAATGTCATCTCTTCATAAAAGACCAAAGTTATTGGCAAGCCCTTTTTGAGAGTCATTAAAGAGTTTTGGACAAATGTTTTTACTGGAGAGAAAAATTACAGCTTGCAATAATAAAGCTCCCCTATTTCAGAAATTCTCTCCCCTTCACCCTGAAGAGAGGGGTCTGGCTGATATTTGCTTAGCTTTCCAAAGGTACAAAAAAAAAAAATCATCCTACTGGAACTGTAAACAGTTTTTCTCATTCTCTTGCAAGAAATCTAATTTTTATTAGAAATGGGCCTGAAGCAGAAACAGACCCACATTCAAAGTTTGTAGCCTGGATTCAGCCCACGAGAGAAGTTCAAACACCCCAACATTTGGGGCAGTTTGGATTACAATCCAGATTCCAAACACCCAAAGTTTTGAAACATTCAGAGCTAGAACTCTGATTTGGGGACAAAAACGTTCTGATCTAGGTCTGAAGTTCAGCTGCACAGTTTCAATTCTGCTCATTACAGGGATATGAGACCCAGACTTCAGATCTCAAGTTTTAGTTTGGTCCCAATTCTAATATCTATACAGCTAGCAGCTCCCTTTCAAACTGGAGAACAGAGAATTCATAGTATAGCTCCAATAGCTCTTGTGAGGTGGGAATTATGCATAAAAAAAGCATTCTTAAAGAAACAGTCAGATTTTCAAAGGTGTAATTGCATACCCACCTCATTTGCACAGATCTGAATCTCATGGCTATGACCCACGGTCCATGAAAAACCAGCAACAGCAAAACCGCACACTTGTGAATATCTGGCACTTGGCTAGGTCTTCCTCTTTATCTCAGCTCTCTAGCTGTGCAGTCTCTCTACATGCTTGCTCATGGCAGTGATACAGGTAGTCATCTTGCATACTCCTACACCTTGGTGCATCAATTGTTAAAATTTTATTAACATTTCCATCCAGTGCGTTAATTTCCAGGATCTCATTCATCCAGGAGGCTACCAAAAGGGAGCTGTGAAACATAGTGTTCCCATCTGCTGTCGTGACCTCATAAGAATCAACAATGCAGTAATAATGCCTCAATGGCAACAGATGTACAGTCGATCTTGCTGAATTCTAACAACACTTTTTGAAACATAGTCTGCATCTATAATTCTAGAAGTAATGTAACATTCATTAAATACACCATTGCCTATCTATAAATGTATATAAATAGATATCTACATATACAGATGTGCACATATACAACATTACACACACTGCATATACATAGTACAATATACAGGATACACATTTACAAATGAAAGTTAAACCTTTAAACAATGCTAGACCCAAACAAAGCAGCTTATTTTTAAAACCAGAGGCCAAATCCTGAAGTGCTCCTTCAGTCCTTTCTCAGGCAAAACTTTCAATGACTTTCGTAGGATTTACTCATGTGACCAAGATGTGCAGGGACGGGTCTTTCAGTAATTAATTGCTATGGGAATGAGCCCACAGGATAACTGTTGGGGCCTATCCTGCCAGCATGTATTCATGCATATAGACCTTCTTCATACAAGCAGCTCCCCTGATTTATATAGGACCATTTATTTGAAGATCAAGCCCAGAGTTTAGTTACCGACACATCACTTGTGTGAGCTGAACTAAAACCGAAAGCAGTTTAATTATGGGCTTGATACAGAAGTTACTAAGTGTGGTTCTCTGGCCTGTGGTCTGCAGGTCAGACTACATGATCATAACTGCCCCTTCTGGCTTTAAAATCTAAGATTATGAATCTTAATTAAGTGTCACAACCATTCTATTTCTCTAGTAGTTCTCATGCTACAAGAACCCCAAAATGGCAGCCACGTCTTCTTCACCAAGAAGTGGCCTCATAAGCACAGCAGGATCTCCTAGCTGCCATACAGAGCTATTTACAAGGCACATTACAAGAGCTGTTTGTCAAGCTTATGAGCTACACAAGTGTGGTATCCATGTCTGTCCATTAAAAATACAAATAAGACAAGCTGGAGATGAGGTTTTCCACCAGACAAGCGTTTCTCAACCTGGGGGTCGGCCGCAGGGCAAGTTTAGGAGGCTCGCAAGCCGGGCCAGGGTTAGGGGGCAGGAAGCAGGGCAATTGCCTGGGGCCCACGCCACAGGGTGACCCATGAAGCTACTTCATATGTTTCAGCCCTGAAGCCCCGTCTTCGGCACCCCAGCTAAAGGCCCCACCTGCCCCCCAGCTTAAGATACGGGATCACAATTTTTTTTAATGGGGGGAGGGTCACAATTTTTTTTTTTAATCTACAGGGGGTCGCCAATACAAAAAGGTTGAGAAACACTGCACTAGACAAAGACACAAAATACTATGCATTTGACTACTTGTCACAGGATGAATCTATTTCTAAGCACGTCTCTCATTCCTTGGCACAGTTAAGTTTGTACAGGAAACTCACATGTAGGCCTTCCTATTAGCTCTTATGGTACAAGACCATTCTTTGAATATTCTGATCTGAGTTCACACATGCAGGAGGCCCCTCAAAAAGGCATTTTTGCTTTCTGCACAACCTAATTAAAATGCTTTTAGATGACCAATAATATAAGAAGTTTTGATGGAAACTATTGGGTCACTATACGCCAAATCCTACTCCCAGCCACATCAGTAGTAAAGATTCCAGTGACATCAATGAGAATAAATTCTAGCTCAGTTACAACTACCCTGCATCATAAATATATTAAAAAAACCCTACAAAGGGAACACAGATATGTTTGGTAATCTGTGCTTCTCATAAGATATTATGCCTGGGCTTGGTTGTTGCTGTGGGGTTTTGTTGTTGTCTTGAGATCAAAAAGACATCTGATAATCCATTTTTATCAATTAGTCACATTGATCAAAGCACATTTATGGTATTTGGGGACACTGGGATTAGCATGTGCCTGCACCACTAAAAGGTCTCCCAAACTAAATATGCTACAGGCAGGATCAACACTTGGGTGGGAGCTGTCCTAGGAACTTGTGGGTACTGCAGCAAGTGGTGATGGTAAGGCAGGAGGGGGCATTTTTCCCCCTTTAAGTCAGTGCTGAGCCTAAAATGACATAAAAAAGGGACAAAGTAAAGGCACGACCATGTAAATTTTAATTACAAAGAGCACTAGAGGCCAAATGCCACTCTCAGTTACTCTAATATAAAGTCAGTCTACTGTAGTAAAGTGAAGCTGCTTTTAGAAAAGAAAAAAAAGTGTGTCTTTCATCATCCAGTTGATATGCAGTATCTTCCTAATGCTTTTCAGGGTCACTATTCTAATAATGCTACTTTGCACTTCTCTATCTTCCTTATTCTCATGATCTCAGAGCATTTCAGGAATACAAATTAAGCTGCACAGGAAACCTGAGAGTTAGGTAAAAATTAGTGCCACTGGAAGATGGGAAAACTGAGGCACAGGGCTCCACCCACTTCCCATTCCTCCCTGCCCCAAGGCTCCTTCTGTTGACTTTTGCTACAGACTCTCAACATCAGCAAAAATGAGGGTAACTCTGCAAACCAATGAGGAAAGCCATCAAAATGTACCTCCCTCAATAGTTCTCCAGAATTCAACAAAAGCAAGCACCTTAGTGTTGCTCTGATTCAAATGACAGTCTTCACTTTCAGGCAACACAGAAAAGGCATAAAAAAGCCAAAATTACTGGCAAAATACAATGGCAGCTCTCTCATATTCTCATTCAATAATGTTGAATCAAGCAAGTTCATAAGCGCAGCATTCAGGGCCACGCACCAAAACGGAAGAGCAAATCCATTGTGTGGTAGAAGGAGTGGAACATGACATAATCCCTTGGGATGAATTTTAATCCTCCTGTATTAAATGAGGTGTTTACATTACAATAAATAACGGATGGTGCACTCGCATCACTGGAAACCTCCCTTGCTGGAATACTAACAATTTCAGGGCCTTGAAACAAAAGAATGTCCCTCCTTGCCCCGCCTTTTCTTTATGGTTTTCATGTGTCTCTCAAGGAGCAAATGAGCTATTTGTTCTGATACTGTTCCAACATGATTGCATCTCATTGTTTGTCAGAACCGTTAATGTCCCTTTGCAGCCAGCCTTAGTCCTCAGGTCTTTATTTCATTTATCATTAGAAATAAAGAGGGGCCAAGTTTTCAGCAGACCAAAACCAAGTTTCACCAGGAAGTTACGTGTACAAATGAGTATTCAAATTGCGTCTAACTATAGTACTCAATTTGTGCAAATGGTGTCAGCAACTGTTTAAAAGCAGCAGGAGACTGTCGGGATCTAACCCTTTGACTTTATTCCAATGACTAACTTGACCTATGTCTAAAATTTCCTCTGTACATGAGAGGCAATTTGGGACAGTGGCTTTAAGAATTTGAGAGGGTTGTTTAATATCCATCACCTACACAGCTAAAAAGAAAAAGAAAAAAATACCAAGGCACATTTTTTAAATGTCATTTTTGTTTTAAAATATTTTTCTGAATGTTAAAGCCTGGGGTTTTTCTGTGCTGGGCGGTCTCCTTTGGGTCTTTTGCAACACTGCATACATATAAATGGCCTATGGTTTCTCATGCTTTGCTTCCCATTTAAAACAAAACACTCAAACAGTTTTATTTTTGTTAAATATAGTCAATTTTTCTGTATTCTGGCATATATTTCTGAACAGAGTGGTTTATTTTTCCTTTTCAACAGAGATGGTGTTGGGACAAAAGAGGGGTGGGGAGTTTTTTTTTTTTTTTTAAATAAATCAATACCCATGCTACTGAAATTATTAGAACTTTTTAAAAAAAATTCCAATTTACTTTTCACCATTAGTGCTGCGTGTTTACTCTTTGTGCTTTGCTCTACAAAGACAATGAGACCAGGCTGTTTAATTTCCTTTTTAGGTAGTGAGTTTTGATGTCTGATTTTAATGTAGCTGCACATGTGTTGTATTTGAGATTCCAAAACTGCAGGGACTTTTTTTTATTTAAAAAAAATCATGGAAACACTTCTATATATGGATCCAATCCAATTCCCACTGAAGTCAGGGAAGATTTCCCCACTGATTTAAATGGTTTTTATTCAGGCCCTACTTTAGGGTTGGCAAGTCCCCCTTTTGTTTTAAACAAAACTATATTTGAGGCTTAAAGCTAGTTGACTTTGGAGTGGAAGGGCAGTTTTGAGGGCACAAAGTTGAGTTTCTGACATCTTCACCCCGCCAATCATCCCAGTGGAACCAAAAGGACTATGCAAGGAGCAACACACTACATGACACGAGTAAGGCCATCAGAACATACACAAAAGTGATTTCAGCCATCAGAATTTAAAATTATGAACAATCTCAATGATGCACAGACATTTTCTTTTAATATTTAACTCAAGAGATCTTACTGTGCAGAAAGAAGTACTGCAGAGTTGGAGGAGAGGGGTTGAATATTCACATTCCAGCAGTATCTTTCACTTCTTCTGATAAAGCAGGTCGAAAGCAGGGGAGGTACTGTATTTACTATTCTGATATCAGACGCTCCAATAAGCAATTTTTGAAGACATCTCATTGTAGTGACGTGGTGTGCCTTCCTACCAAAGATTATGGAATCGCTTTCCACTAAACAGCTTCCTCCCTCACACGACCTTCCAGGACCCAGAGAAAAGAGCAAGGATGCAGTTGAACTCTGCTGCTAACACTCCTTAATTATTTCAAAAGAAACCAAAAGACGTCAGCAACTGGAGTTTCTGCTCTTTCTTCCACAGGAAAAGAGAAAGAGCCTGTGAAGAACAAGCCACTGGATCTGACCTCATGTTAGAAGAAGTCAAGTCCTTGGCCCACCATGTAAAGGAGATAAAGACTGACCTTGCAAACTGCAAGCAGGTTTAGTCTGGGTTACTTCAGCAAAATGGTTGGCATTTAATGTAAATGAATGCACTATGACTGAGACTCTACTCTCACACACATCTCTGCAAGTAAATGCACCTCTACCCCGATATAACGTGACCTGATGTAAGGCAGGTTCGCATACAAGGCAGTAAAGCTCTGACAAGCGTGTTAAAAGTGCTGGGCCAGGCCAGGGCTGAGGGGGTTCATTAAGGGGCAGGGGGCTTCGGGGGCGGTCAGGGGTTCCTCCCCCCAGGGTCTGGGGGGCAGGAGCTGTGGGAGGGCACTTTTGGGGACCCCACAGTCCCAGAGTGGCCCAGGGGATTAGCGGGGGGTGGGGAGCAGCCCGCTCTGCTTCCCTCACCCCGGCCCCAGCCGTGTTGCTCGGGGGAGGGGGCTTGGGGGAAGGGATCCCCCCCGCACTCACCAGCAGCGGCGGAAGCGGAGCAGCCCGGCCCCAGCCCTCTCCACTCTGCCAGCTCCCAGCCGCAGCGCTCCGCTTCCCGCCACAGGTGAGTACAGGGGGAGTCCTTTCCCCAACCTCCCCACACTCACCTGCAGCGGGAAACAGAGCAACATGGCCCCAGCCCGCTCCGCCTTCCTTGCCCTGGCCCCAGCCATGTCACTGGGGGGCAGCTGGGGAAAGGTCCTGCACTCACCTGCCCGGAGGGAAGTGAAGCACCACGGCTGGGAGCTGGAGGAATGGAGCTGGCTGGGGCTGGGCTGCTCCACTTCCCACTGCCGGTCAGTGCGGGGAAGTTGGGGAAAGGACGCCCTCCGCATTCACCTGCGGCGGGAAACGGCGCGCCGCAGCTGGTAGCTGGGCGGAGTAGAGCGGGCTGGTGCCAGGCTGCTCCGCTTCCCACTGCTGCCGGTGAGTGTCTGTCAGGAGGTGGGGGGGGGGTGGATAGAGGTCAGAGCAGTCAGGGGACAGGGGGGTTGGGTAGGGGATGGGGTCCTGGGGGTGATTAGGGACGGGGGTCTCTGGAGGGGGCGGTCAGGGAACAAAGAACGGTGGGGGCGGGGGGAAAGCAAGTTTGATATAATGCAGTCGCACCTATAATGTGGTGAGATTTTTTTTGGTCTCCCGAGGACCGCATTATATCGGGGTAGAGGTATACTGCCTCTTCCACTGGGCTGACTCTCTCATATCCAAGATCGATAAATTAGACACTTTTTAATTGCATGACAGCTACTGAGATTAGAAAGAAAAGGAGCTGACTGACTCATAAATCTGATCAATGTGTTATTCCATTTCTGAGTATCTTTGTGCTGGCTTCCAGTAATCTGTCCTACTGGTTTTAACTAGGTACTTTTTTCTTTTAAAGCTCTTAATGGCTTCAGGGTCTCATGTACTTCCCTTTTGCTGATGCCTTATTCCACGCGCACACACCCCAGTGTAACCACAGACCTTCTCACTAGGGTTTACTTTGAAATCTTTTATCATTACAGAATTTGCCTTCTACTCTGAGTGTGTTCCGCTCACTAGCATGGGAAACCAAGCAATTAAAACTTGAGGGCGTTTTTTGGTCTTGATTTTTGTTTTTATTTACTAAACACCAAGAGCATGCTCAGCTTTATGTTATAAAAAAAAGTCACTTAAGGAACACACAGCTTCTGCCTCGAAGAGCCTATGGTCTAAACAAACGATGCAGTCTCATTTCAGACATAAAATGATTTATCACAAAATAGTGCAGGTTTTCAGTTTTCTCAAATCGCATAACCACCACTGCTTATCTATGATGTTGTGTAACTGCACTGTGCCACAACCAGCAATCCTATTGGCTAATTTCTAGTGTATTAGCTACAGCTAAATCTCAGGACTAGACATAGCTCTTTTCTAATGGCAAACTAGAAGATCATTTTAAAACATGAAAGCTACAGGGATCAACTCTATATAACGGTGACTACAATTTCTTGGTGCTCTGTCTGCATATGTAAAAAGTGAACATCAGCAGTGCCCAGAACATGCAGAAAATAACCCATAACTTCAAAGTGCAGCGACCCCTAATATTTTTGTCTGCCAAACAAATTTTTATCAAGTGGCAGGATACCACCTCCTGCCAACCAACAGAGCTCCTTGTTTTGAAAGGGCAGCCAATGGAATAAACGTAAGCGACCTCAAACAATGTTAACAGTCGATCTAATTCAATGCAATCATGTCATAAATTGTACTGGTGTCAGCTTTTGATTAAGCACAGGATACTACGCCCTTGAAACACAGAAGATGAATGTTCTGAATAACACAATACACTGCAGGTACTGTGCCAGTCATGGGTAGCTGTTTCTTTTACACAGGAAGAGCAAGGAGGAAATTGCAATCTGCTGTCCATACAGTAGCTCTGATGGGATAAGAAAGAAATACATCCCATAATATGTGGGGCATCTTTTCTATCCCCACTCTGACAGCTCCTTGGTACAGACATGATTCCCAGGCTGTGTAAAATAACAGATGGCTGTCAATGGAGAAAAGGAAACCAAGGGCATCTAGATTATAAATTGATTTGTCTATCCTACTTAATTTCTGCGTGATAAAACCTTGTAACACAGCAAATACTAGGCAACCATGTGTTGTTCTTTGTAGGAAAGAAACTGGCAATAACTAACAAGCTCTTAGCACAATCACAATTGGCACTGATTGCCAGCAATTGGCAGAATGAGGACAGAGGCCAAGGAATGTATGGGAATCGTGTCTGAAAGCTCCACCGACTCTTAAAGATTGTCCTAATAAGCGAAGTATCAGGTGCAGAAAGTTTGCACTGCCGCTGCTCATGCAGTTCCCGTCCTGTGGATAAACTGAAAACTGCCTCCTGGGGCTGACAAATGGGCACTTTTCACTAGGACTAAAATTAATAAATTTTCATGGCCACAACATACAAAACGTCACTGATCACTGTCAAAAGGGCAGGCTGACTTCTAGGGAAGGAAAGGATCCACTTAAAACATCACAAGACGGTGCTGTAGCTGTAGAAACGTTCCCCATTTTCATCACAGAGAAGGCTTGTCTAATCGTATGGTGGGACTATTTGCCTTCGTTACACACATGTGGTCAGAGGCAGAGTCTGCATTCCACTGGTCACTTTCCAAGGGAAGGCACTACAGATCAGCACCAAGAATCTGTCACTGCAGCAAACAACATATAAAAACGTTACAGGCCAGTCTGTGCCCTGCCACCATCCCACTCCCTGTTGTAGAGACCATTATTTTCAGAACTATGGGAGAGATTATATATATCAAAGGAACTAATTAAACCAGTTCCATAGAAAATATATGATCTATTTCCATGTAACAGTTACCTTCCGAAAATACAGGCTGCAGCTGAAATTATTTGGAGGACGTTCTATGGCCTGTGTTATACAGGAGGTCAGATTAGATCGGGGTAGGCAACCTATGGCACGCATGCCAAAGGTGGCACAATAGCTGATTTTCAGTGGCACTCACACTGCCTGGGTCTTGGCCACCAGTCCGAGAGGCTCTGCATTTTAATTTAGTTTTAAATGAAGCTTCTTAAACATTTTAAAAACCTTGTTTACTTTACATACAACAATAGTTTAGTTATATATTATAGACATAGAAAGACGTTCTAAAAACGTTAAAATGTATGACTGGCACACAAACCCTTAAATTAGAGTGAACAAATGAAGACTCGGCACACCACTTCTGGAAGGTTGCTGACCCCTGGACTAGATGATCATGATCAGTGCCGTCTGGGCTTGGAAACTAAGAATCTATGAAAATGTTTCGCTTTAGAGTTTTTGAAAGAACAAGTGGTATACAGTATCTACTAAGCTGGGAGCATGTAAGCAGGATCAGAAGTTCACGTCAGTTTTAGGCGGGAATTAAGGGAGATACAACTGGCATAAATCAGGTAATTGTGTGAGTAATCAGCCTGTTGCAGCCACTTATACAGAGAGGCAAGGTGGCCTTGATGACAGAGCACTGGCCTGGGGCACAAGAAAACTGGGCTCTATTCCCAGATCTGCAATGGACCTACCAGGTGATCTTGGCCAAGCCACTTCATCTATCTATGCCTCAGTTTTTCCATCTGTAAAACAGAGGGGGCTGATACAGCCCTCCATTGTAAAGCACTTTGAGATCAACAGATGAAAAGAGCTTATTAATTATTATTATTATTGTGCAACAAAACAATTTGCACAAATAGCTGGAGAAACTGAAAATCTGTACCATTATTTCTAAGCAGTGTGTTCAAATTGGTGGTGGGGGTAAATGACAAGATACAAAAAAAAAAAAAAACTTTTACCACCATTCCAAATTGTTTTCTAGTAAATGTTGCAACTTAAACAAAGAAAGTAGGAGGCAAATCTAGGAATTAACTTGCATCTACGTCATTTCCTTGACCTATATATTACTTTACCAAAACATTTTACATGCCGACACAAGCTTCCTGTAACTTTAACCACTGAATGATGAAGCATAGCTGTGCTTTAACAGGTCCTCTAGCTAAGTGCATTACTGCACACGCCACTACATATGACACCCAAAACCAAATCCCAAACAAGTCTTCTAGCTTTTCTAGCTCTACTTTTCTGTGTCTAAAAATATACTTCTACGTACCAGAGAGACTGTTCCACATGGTTTCTTCTGAAAGGTGCAAATAATTATACTGGTTTTTGCACTGTATTTCCCACCCCATTCTCTCTCCCTCTCTAAGGCCAAATCCTACAGTCTTTTCTCAGTAGCTTGTCCAAAAATAGTTGGCTGGTCTGAGTCCGCTTGCTAGCAGTCACCTCGCAAAAAACAATATAATGTTTGGTCCTAACTGACACCTGTGCTGACAGTCGCAGCAGAAAGGCCATGATTGGCATTGAGTCTCTTAGAGGTGATCCTTCCACAGTGGAAGAACTTGGATTTCTGCCATTCTGTCTTTACTATGCACAGATGATGTCACTCTTCAAGGCTATCAGCTAGTCCCTTCATCAGCAGTAATTTCACCCTTATAAAGCATACCTGTCATACTATGTATAACCAAAATGATCAGACTCAATCTCCAATGCAGCAGCCAACACTGGCTTTGAAATGGAAACTAAACCTATGATTTATTCAGAGCCTAAGTGCAGGGCAGGCAAGTACAGGCTTCCTCGATTCTGCAGGGAAATACAGCGTAGGGGAGGTAGGCCATGCAATTCAGCTCAGAACTTGGTCTCGCCTTTCCACACACCTTTTGACAGGATTAATTCTGTGGAAGGGCCAAAATACTTAAAAGGTGCTCTAATTGCTCACCGGGGTTAAGATTGAGATGTCCAGTCTCATCTCAGGATGCAAGCAAGAAATGCAGTCTATCTAGGAAGCAGCTATGGTTTGGGTGTTGGGACTGTATGTAGCTTTTTTCTCCAAATGTTACAAAGACAGCAGCACCAAGCACATGAACTGACACGAACATGGAGCCACCAGTTCCATAACACTGATAAGAGAGCCCTCTTTTTAAAAATTGGGTTTAAAACTAACACCACAAGAAGTGGGGGAAATGATGATTATAGGCCACAATTTAAAAAAAAAAAAAAAGAGGTAAGTAGATCATGTATTCCCACAAGTTCTCCTGGAAACTACTCACTTCAACAGGCTGAACTGTTACTGAAAAACACCTCTGGGCATCACTCACAACAAAGATCTTTGTCAGGTGTGCCTCTGAGTTTTAACCTATATAACAGTCATATCTCATAGACCACCAGCTCAATGAATACTTAGGAAGATGCATAGATCGAGATTAGACTTCCCCAGTGTCCAAAGGGTTAAACTGGATGATCTCATCTTGTATCACAATGATCTGAAATGAAGAGATAACAAAAATGCTACATTTCTCTTCCTCTGTTTCAGATATGCCTATTGCTGCCTTTAAAAATAAACTAACTAACAGAGACATAAAATCCATTTGGGCTAAAGCAAGGTGCATGCAGCAAGGGACTTTATTCCCTGGGCAGCAGCAAGTTATTACACCACTTATTACACCAGTTATTCCTCCTAGTCTCTTAAAAACAAAGGAACCTAGGTTTGCTGTCACAGAAAGCGGCTTTCGCCACATGGGGTGTAAATCTTTAACAGAGAAAAGACCCTGGAAGATCATGTTTCCCAAGAGTATATAAGTAGTATGATGTAGTTGAATTACTCCCAAATGCACTAAAACAGGGAGCAGATAACAATGCTGGATCCTTATATTGCCCTTTTAATCAATTAGAACATCTTACACACATTGTGTAACTGTCTCCCACGAAGCCTCTGAGCTAAATATCATTACTCCCATTTTACTGGGCAATTGAGGCACAGAAACGTGAAGTGGCTTATTCAGGTCTACACAGTCAGTAGAGAAGCGAGAATTAGGTTCCCAGTCCCCATCTCTTATCACTAGGCTACCCTGCCATAATTTGTCTAAGGTCTGTGTTCTTTCCCTCTGAACACTTCCAGTACACCTTATAATTGCCGTTCCACAGAAGAGGTGGTAACATACGGCTGGATTTTACTCTTTTCCTCTCAGTATCTGAGCTTTATCAGATCTCACACACTGGGTGACAAAGTTAAAGACAAAAGAGTATAGATTACCAGCAGCACTCTTGTCAGGGGGCTATGACTGTGCTGGGGAGCAAATAACCTTTCAGAGATTCAGTGGTAAAAAACACAGCCATGCACCAGCTGTAAAAACCACTGTTGCATTTCCCCCTACACCCCACCCTCATCCTTTACGTTTTCTAAAAAAAAGTGAAACCTTTAAAAGGACATGGGCCATTTCTGATGCTCGTCTGCCTCTTGTTTATTTGTATTAATACCTGGAGATGGGCTTTAAACACCTACGTTCCCTTTATCATTGTGTTGTTCTTTCACACAATCCAATGGGTACATCTGTTCGCATTTATATGGAAAACAAAAAATATTTTGCAGCCCGTGCCAAATGTGGGTTACCAACACATTATCATGTGTATGCTCACGCTGCACTTAGGCATCCTTGTAGAGACAGAAGGCAGCAGTCTGAAACAGAGTCAAGACAAGCCTGTTTTAAAGAGTTCAAACGTCCAAGAACGCTACAGAGCTTTACAGTAGCTGAATTGTCTCTGCACCCTGAAGTCAGCAGCGTGTGTAGATCTTGCTGTGCAACCACAAGGGGTTGACTCCAGTGTCAGCAGGCTAGTCATTTCAGCGGAGGCAAAAGTGCTGCTTTGTTTGCAGCCAAGTGGGTGACTTTTCAGCATCTCCCTATGCCTCAGGGAGATACAGGAAGCAAGCATGGAATCACACTCTGACCAGTCACCCAGCGTATGCCAGGGGCCAGCTGGCCAAGAGGGAGGTACTGGAATTACTCCGCAGTAGAGAAGTTAGCAGGAACAACAAGAATACATCTCTGATGTGTGGTTTACTGGCATAAGTGATAGATTTTAATGTAGGGAAAATGATGCATCATCCAAAAACTCTTTGCTCTAATGTAAATCTTCCACGTTCACTGCAGAGCACCCACCTAGGGCTCACATTTTTTGCCAAAGCTGTTCCACAATAACCAAGGTAAGGAAAATTAAAAACAACAAAAGCAGTAAGGGCAAATACCTGAGCCTACAGGTGGGGAGGTGGAGAGCAGAACCCCTTAGGGGCATCTCAGCACAAGTCTTAACTACCTTATATGGTAAGTGGGCACTTGAGTCCATTAAATTCAAGCCATCATAAGAGACTATTTCACAAACATCTCCACCAACCCCCAGACAACCAGAGCAAGGAAACGCAAGCTCAAAATATCAGAGATGTTAGAGGAAGACATCCACAGTAGGGACCAGTTGCTGAGGAACACAAGAATCATTCATAAACATAGTTGTTCCAATACAGGGCTTCAAAAGTGTAGTCACTCTGTATTTACCTAGCTTCTTTATCTAGCATGGTTAACACAGAATGTTTGCTTCAGATTTAAAAAAAGAGTACAAAGTACCACAAGTAGGAGCAATGGAGATTAAAATTTAAAAAAAAAACTAAATAAAAAGATTCACACCGAAATGACTTACACTGAGAGAAGAGAAATTGGGGAGAAGCTAAGTTAAGATTCTTGGGGTTCAATTTTCCTGCTGCAGGATACAATTAAATCCCATGGACTTCCAGGAGAATGACCCTCTCCTGTTCCAATGCGAGCAATACACACTATTTCTAGCTCCACATTTTTATTTTTTTTTGGACGCTTTTATTGTGAAATGCTGCAGTCTCTAGTGCTCTCCACTGAACTATCCAAAGGTCAGCACTACCCAGCATAAGCAAACAGAGGAAGACAAGATCATGCCAGTGGAAAAGGAGACATGTATTAGAGGCTCCCTTTTGTATGCAGCAACTGTCTCTATTGTAATCGATTGCAGCATGATGGGAAATGGCCGTTAGTGAATGTACAACATTGGGGATTCTGTCTGCTCAGACTGTTGAGGACAACAACCACCACCTCCCAGTCAACAACTCTGACAAAATGTTAACTGTGCTTCTCTGTGCAAAAGATAAGCAGGTTCAAATTCCATCTGTTAAAAACTCCAATAGGAACTGCAAGGCACAGACAAACAGATCGATTGGTCTTCTATAGTAACACAGAGTAGAGGAACAGGAAGCGGAGGACTTCATATTCCCATGCCTGCAGTTAGCCAAAAACTGCAGCTCCGCTCCTAACATTAACTTGGTCAGAAATCTGCTGATCCCATTAGCCCAAAAGAGAAAGCACATATATATATATATACACACACACACACACACACACAGAGAGAGAGGGAAAGAGAATTCAACATGGTGAATTGTTAGTTCACAGGGTTAGCACCTAGTTAACCAATTCTGCATTTTTAAATAGAAAATAAAACACAAAACTAAAAAAAAGATGATTGACAGTTAACGCTCAGGACAGGGAGTCGGGAGATCTACCATAGACTTACCATGTGACCAAGTCACCTACAGTAAACATTTTCAAAAGTATCCATTTCATTTCCCGTGCCTGGAGTTTTTGGTGCCAAATTTGGGACATCTGGCTCATGATTTCTGGAGATGCTGAATATCTGCAGCTGGCACTGACCTCAGTTAGGAGTTGCAGGCATTCCGCACCACTGAAAATCAGGTCTCAAACTGGGCACCCAAAGACTGAGCCCCTCAAATTAACAGTCACTTTTGCAGATATGCGCTTTAATTTCTGTCTCAGTTTCCCTACACATTAAATGAGGCTACTAAAATTTAGCTACAAAGTGGCACTATGAAGTTAAATTAATTAAATATTTGTAATATGTTTGGATGGAAAGTACTCAGACAAGTGCAACTGTTATCATTTAAGAGATGTACTTGTGGCCAAAGACAACTGTGGACTGTAAAAAGAAAAAAAACCTGCAATGATATATTTTGCATATATCACTTGAATTTTTTTTTCCCCCTTTTCCTTTCATTTAATGCTTTGGTGCCCCCGTGTGAGATGATGGCAGCTGTCAGCAGTAACAGTGAAAAAATTTGAAGTACAAGAACATTTAATATTTAATGTTAGATCTCAGCAAGCAATTTTCTATCCTACTCACACAGGCTGCATGAGCATACACCTATATACACGCACAAAGGACTCTGAAAGAAGTGAATCTTTTGACATTTTTTACCCTTATAATCATAAAAGCACAGCTCACTATGAGTCAAATATTATCAGAAATGACTAGAGGTTCAGGTTCTACTTGTAAGTGCTATTTAAGCAGCAAACATAGTAAAATGATGACGATCTCCATTCAACCGTACCTACTGTTTTGGTAATAAGCGTCAAAATGAAGGGAGGGTGAGCCCATAAACCCAGGGAGGATGTAAGCCAATATACATTCCACATACCATCTCACTTTTGTTAGTTAACAACAAATGAGGTTTTGGTCCTAATGGAAGCTGGGTATTAGTCACATCAGACCAGTTTGTTTCCCACAAGTATCTTTTTTAAAAAAATACCGGTATATATTGTTTCTAAAAATAAACCTGCTATCGCTTCATTTTACATTAAAAGGGAAAAAATAAATCTGGCTTTGAACTTCCCAGTTACTGACAAAGATTTCATGATGACATGCTGTACATGCTGAGTATCAAGGTACTAAGCTTCATATCCTCTGAAAGTCACAAAATGAAGCCCAAGATTAGTGCATTAACCTCCGCGTTGCCTGGAAAACTAGATAGCACCTACAATTCTGGCCACAGCGTCTAGCCACTGTGACAAACTGTAGTCAAAATCTACCAAGAAACTCACGTCATTGCTTGCTTGTGTGATGGCAGAGGACAAAGTACATTTCTGCTCCTCCAGTACTGTATCTCTCTATTCCTTGCTTTCTGCTTGGCAGTTTGCAAGAAACTATATTCACAGTGTGTAAAGATGGCAAAATGGTCTGAAGGATTCTGCAGTCCCAGGATAGCCTATTTTTCTGCAACTCCAGAATCTTATTCACATCATTCTTGGTAAATGCTCTCCACTAAACACAGCTGTTTGAACAGAGAGCCCATGTCAATGAGCTGGCAGTCCTGCTAACATACTACAGGAAAAATCCTGCCAGGGCTGGAAAGAGAAGGTAGAAGCCTGCGGTGTTTTTAAGGGCGTGTTGTATGCTCTGGCCATCGCATTCAGTTACTGAACAGCTTGTACCAACATAGGTGAATATCACTGGCACTGAATATCCTCTATACACTTCAGGAGCATTTCTTTTCTCTCCAACACATGCAAATAAATAGGTCTGAGCCACAAAAACCAGAATAGTAGTAACTGAAAGCTTGAAACTGCAATGCAGAGGCTCTCTCATTAATATACTGAAGAGTGCAGATACTCTAGACTGTGTAACAAATTACACCAAGATTCCGATACACTTCCATACTCTGAGTAGTGGGCTGAGAGTACTACTCGGCATGAAGAAAGCTTGCACATCAAGGTGTTAGGATAGTTTTTACAGGGGTCAGTATTGCTATCACATGCTTTTTGCATGCAACTTGTGTTTCAACCACAGGTGTAGTAGACTATGTATAGGCAACTCCACCCAACTGTGTTGTATTTGTCTCAGACCTGCCTTGAAGTGGTTAAGAATATGAGACAAAGCAGAGAAGAGAAAATAAAATGGACTGAAAGAAATGCAGAGTGATGTTGTGAGCTGAGCTGAAGGAACTGTAAAGCCCCAAATACATGCATTCACTAGGAGATCAATTACACGGGTTGCAACCTTCATGAGCAGAGGCTTTTATTCAAGCTGTTTTATAACCCTTTCACACACTCATAGCAAGTCATTACAAGTTCTCTCTCTCTAAAGAAAATGGAAAGCTTTGTATTGTGTTAACAGGAGCAGGAATGGTTCTATAGGCCAGGAGATATTGTGATATGGGGAAAAAATCACTTTTCTGTTCATATTTCAATGGAAATGTTTTCCCAGCAGCTCATGAGAGAGGAATGAGACTCCTGTACATATGTACTACAATGTTAAAAACGTCTGAACTGTCTGATTAATTGTCTAAATTGGGTCACCGAAATGGATTAATGCTGGTTGAGGGTGGTCCTCAACCTAATTTGTCTATCTGTAGTAATTAAGAACTCCTGTCTGTTCCTTTGATTTTCCACCCACCAGATGAACCCTACTCAGCAAGATGGCAGTTCCTGGCAGCAGAGGCTGGCACAAAACAGCAAAAAATACAGATGCCCATTTCTCAGCTCAGTGAAAGAAGGGAGTATTAAAGGCAGATAAATTACACTGTCTTTATTGCAATGTTACTGTGCGAGATCTCTGCCTCTCCTCCATTAAAGCCATAATGTGAATGACATATGAGGGCAACCCAATTTTTATATCACACAATTACCAGAGTTGGGCTAAACAAATAAATGTTGTTACACAAACTGATCTTAAAAAAATGTCACATCATCATAAACGTTAGAACTGGAAAAGACCTAGGAGAGCACCCAGTCCATCCCCATGCCAATGCAGAAGTCTATATCGGATGTCACAGAAAATGGGTTGGTCAGGCCTGAGATCTGTAAATATTTTCTGGATATCTCACCATCCTAAAGCAGATCTTATCCACATGCTTTGGGACAATGCTACAATATATGGATATTGAAAAGAGATAACTCTTCTGGATATGAATTTAACAGCCAGCACAGCCATCTACAGACTAAGACCTTGATCCTATGAGCCCATGTATGGTGCATAGTAAGGACTGAGGGCTTCTGTGTTCTAGCTCGAGTGAGTGCACAGGCTACATATGACAGCAGGCAAAGGTAAGCACTAGGTCATGTCCGCCACACTGAAGGGAATTAAGGCTCATGCCCATTGCCCACAGTCAAGAGTGCAGGATAAAATAAAGATTCAGAGTGTGGGTGGAAACTTCACCTACAGAAAACATGGGGCCAGATCTTCAGCTGGCTTAAAGGGGAAGCTCCATCAAAGTGAATGGGGTTATGCTGATTTATATCAGCTGAGAATCAGCTCTCAGGAACAATGAGCAGAAGCGTGGTCCTTATTATCCCAGTGATACATTTAGCTCTGCATTCCCCTCCGAGGTCTCATTCATGCAACTAGGCCGTAGTAGTTCAGTGCTGATGCAGCAGCACACATTCATATAGGATCAGTTTGCTTGTACTCTCTGTCCTGATCAGCATTTTTTAACCTTGCATTTATAATCACAACTCTGTGCACTAGAGTTGATGACAAAACAGGGACAGGGGAAATTTTTCCACAAAAGCCTCTCTGACATTTTTTCCAACATTTTCCTGAAATTTCAAAATGCAAGCTATTTTGCCCAGCTCTACTCTGTACCTGTAATGTGCAAGATCAAGTGGCATATCAGATCTGAAGAATGTTCAATCCACGAAAGCAACTTGGATGCAGATTTGAATTAACTGTGGTTACAACTGGTCTGAAAATTCTCATTAAGATAAATTTTTGACCCCCCCACAAAAATATTCCCCATTTTCCAACCAGTTTTAATGGCAGTGATTAAGTATCTTAAAGCATTAGTAAAACAATGCTCCTCCAACAGAGGCAATAATAGATTATTAGTCTTACAATGCATCTCTGGAGAGAGCAATTTATAAAACACAGGTTATTTTGAAGGCACATAGATGCCATTTATGGATTATACTGATGGGTCCGGGATTGATTATGAAAATACATTGCGTTACTATATTTGTTGAAAGGATTGCTACATAAGCGATAGCTACCTAGACTTGTTACCACATGGCATTTTGATTAAAAATTAGAATGATACAAAATTAACATGGCACACATTAAATCGATTAAAAGCTGGCCTAAATTGAAGCTAGACAAATTCAGACTGGAAATAAAGTGTACACTTTTAACCCTGTGGCACCTTAAAGAGTAACAGATTTATTTGGGCATAAGCTTTCATGGGTAAAAAACCCACTTCTTCAGATGCATGGAGTGAAAATTACAGCATCTGTATCTGAAAATGCCTGCATCTGTAATTTTCACTCCATGCATCCGAAGAAGTGGGTTTTTTACCCATGAAAGCTTATGCCCAAATAAATCTGTTAGTCTTTAAAGTACCACCTGAGTCCTCATTTTTTTGTGGATACAGACTAACACAGCTACCCCTTTGATTTTTAACCCTGAGAGTAATTAACCATTGGAACAATTCACCAAGTATCATGGTGGATTCTCCATCACCAGCAATCTTCAAATCTACACTGGATGTTTTTCTAAAAAATATGCTCTAGGAATTATTTTGCAGAAGTTCTATGGCTTGTATTACATAGGGGGTCAGACTACATGATCACAATCATCCCTTCTGGCACTGGAATCTATGAAAATAAACATTCTGCTTTAAGTAATAGATTTTTGCCCTTGTCTCTTTGGATGAAGGAAGGATGTATATTTTCCTGGAGTTAGGTTTTGTTCTTTGGGTCGCTTCAGGGTTTAGTTTAGAATTGGGCTGTGAACATACATGTGGGTCTGTTTGTAATTATTATAATTTGCTAAATCTCACTGGCTGTATACGCTCATCAGGAGGAGCAAGGTTGGTCAAGGCACAAGGAAAGGCTTAAGTCTCAACTTCTGGGAATCAGAAGCCCTGCGTTCATTTTGTTTTTCTACCTCATGAAAAACCACACATTTTACATTGAGTATTAAAGCAACATGCAATGAGAGTCAGACTTGCGCTTACCAGAAAAAGAAAGCTGACCCTAGGATTAGAAACCTATGATACTGAACTTTAGGTTAGCAAATCAAGGGCCCAAATTCTGATCTACTTGTTTGTACTAGTTTTACATTAGTGAAACTCCACTAACTAATTACAACATAGTTACTCCTGATTTACACCAGCAAGAAGAGAATCAGGGTGAAAGCCCTTAGAGAGTAATTCACCCAAAATTCATGGAGAAGAAGAAATGCATCTCTTTCTCCGGCATTTTTCTTGGATAGAAGGACCAGGTGGGTAGCAGCATCTGGTATTATAGTAGTTGTAAATATTTAAGACCTACTGCCAGCAGCTGAAAGGTCAGTACACTATGCCAGTTGGTCTTAAATATTATGTCACATATTTTAGGGTGAACAGACTCCAACTGGCTGTGTGATTCAGACTAAAGATGTGAGCAGACTAAGAGATCCCCTCCTGTAATCCTGAGATTAGAGCACTGCTGCTTAGCTTCAGCTAATACTCTGCCTCATTAGATAATAAGAACGTTCTCTGTGGCACAAGATGTGGTCTCATCTTTCCATGCTGTTTCCTCAACAATTCAAGAGATGACAAAATGGCACCCTCAAAGGGCAATTCAACATCAGCAATTTAATCGTCTATAAATTGCACTGTAGCTATTTTCATATAAATTGGTGTATTACAAAAAGAAAGAAAGAAATGTATTTCCTTCGTATACATTCATTTAATGCACCACACCTTACTGATTTTATAGATTTACAGATCTAGGAGGATACATGTATTTTAATTTGCCTTCTCTATCAACATGCAATTTAAGCGTCCAACCTATCTACAGTGTGCTTGCTGTTACAGTGACTTATCAATGTTAAGTGTTTTATTGCCCCGTGTGTCAGAGGGTTACTGGTGGAAGAAATGACAAATCAAGGAGTAATTTCAGCATATCAGAGAAACCCCCCATTTAGTTTTTCACCCTGGGTCAGACTGTTTGAGTTCTGGAATTTATGGTTCCAGAAATTGACAATAATAAAACCAAGGTTATCACAGAACTCTAGTTAATCTATAATCTTACAGGAACATTGTAGCAACTACATACAGATTCATATACCTATACTGCAGTTCATTAAGTTAACATGGTGCTAAAGCTGACCAGGAAAACAAGGATAAGTAAAAGGTCCACCATTGTTGCACTGCATAAGACTTAAATTTGCTGTGCCAATTTTACACACACACACACACACACACACTTACTTTAAAAAAAACTGTTTTTAAAGGGAATTTGGCACTTGAAAAAGCCAGGGTGATTGAGTGTGTTAGAGACTTGTCCTCAGCTGCTGTAAAATGGGACATCACTAACACAGTCAAATGGAGCACTGCCAATTTCCACCAATCTGGCCCTGAAGTTCTCTATTTATTCCACAGAGCAGGTACACCGGCAGCAGCTGTGGAAAAGTTGCTCCACATTGACTCTACCAGAGTGCGTTTATTTTAAGGGTGGGTGTGTTTTAAGGGATAAAGTTTGGTGTTTATTTTTACTCTGTTGTACAGCCCTCTACATGCAAAGGTAAGCTACACAGATAAAAAGCGACAAAGAGTCCTGTGGCACCTTATAGACTAACGGACGTATTGGAGCATGAGCTTTCATGGGTGAATGCCCACTTCGTCAGACGCACCCATGAAAGCTTATGCTCCAATACATGTGTTGGTCTATAAGGTGCCACAGGACTCTGTCGCTTTTTACAGATCCAGACTAACATGGCTACGCCTCTGATACTTTACACAGATAAAATTATTCTAACAGTAATACATGACAGTTTTGGGAAGGATTTCATTTTTCTTTCCCAGAAGTGTGCCAGGCTGGTTAGTGAGGGAACACTCATTCTTACAGTAGCTGTGCTCTATTTTAAGGATGGTCAGGACTAGGTTCTCTTTAATGCAGATCTAGGAAGGTACACACACACACACCACACACACACACACGGTTTATAGACAGAGACACAGGGGCCAGATTCTCCAAACTGGTCAACACCCTGCAGCTTCCAGTGAGACGAGTGCCAGGAACTTTTGAAAATCTGTCCATTTCATGTAAGTGCCTACATGACAGCAACTGACGGTTCAACTTTTTTGATAATCTGGCCCACAGATAAGCAGTAAAACCTCAGAGTTACTAATATCAACGTTAGGAACTGACCAGTCAACCACACACCTCATTTGGAACCAGAAGTACGGAACCAGGCAGCAGCAGAAGCAATTACAGTGCAGTACTGTGTTAAACGTAAACTACGAAAAAAAATGAAGGGGAAGTTTAATAAAAGATTTGACAAGGTAAGGAAACTGTTTCTGTGCTTGTTTCCTTTAAATTAAGATGGTTAAAAGCAGATTTCTTCTGCATGGTAAAGGTTCAAAGCTGTATTAAGTCAATGTTCAGTTGTAAACTTAACATTTTGTTCAGAGCTACAAACATTTCAGGTCTACGAACAACCTCCCTTCCCAAGGTATTCGTAACTCTGAGGTTCTACTGTAGATACATTTGACTTTCACTGGGGAAGAATTATATTATAGTTCACTGACTGTTCTGTATAGTCTGTGGCTCCCATAAAACTGCTAAAATGAAACTAGAATTATTTTCACCCCGAACTAAACAATGAATAATCTCAGCCTCATTCTCACACTATTTAACTATGTTGCCCAGATCAAAATTTCCCCAATTCCACCCTTAAAAACAACAACAACCAACAACAAAAAACCCTAGATTTTCTCATTTTAGAGGATCTTTAAAAAGAAGTAAGAAAGGGGGAGGGGAGAAAGAGAACCTAAGCTTTATGTATACAGGCACAGAATAGAATTTGGCTCAGGATATTCCACACCATCCAAAACCAATAAGCTGTTACTCCTCACAGCTGTCTTAGGTAAATGATGAAAAGTAATTCAAAGCTGAAATCAGAGCACAGCACCCATATAAAATGATCATTTTAAAGAGGCTTTGTGAAGGGGCAGTTGCTTTGTGAAGGGTCAGGCCTGGCTGTGAAAGAATTTCAAGCAGCATGACCTATTTCTGTGTTTTATCCTCTCCAAACCCAACAACAGCTGAGAACACACGACCTGAGCTACTCAAGTGACAAAAGATGAGTAAACTCTGTCCAAGTATCTCTGGGTTCGTCAACATGGTTCAAGCCTCGAGCAACATGACACAAAGATATAAAAACACCATTTAAAACTGCAATTACAGCAGGTTATTATGAAAATAAAAACTCCATGCTCCATACTTGGAAGTCCAAGGTAATCTCCATCTATCCTACCTCTCACAATTCACTTACCTCTATACAAAACAGGTAGATTTCTGAATATTTCACAAAGATTAGATACCGTTGCTGTGTATGAAAAGGATCGTACTTATACTCAGCTCTGTCCATACTGATATATAAACCAAGTTAAAGTACAACAGTGTTAAAAAACTAGCATGGTTTTCACATTATTTGGTGTCCAAGCGGAGGATTGGGATATTTTTGAACAACCATATTCACTGAAATCATGCTGTCAGATAGCAGTTCTCAAACTCTTCCATAGCACTGTCCACATCATCATAAGAAAGAAATGTTCATGCGAACACTTCCCTTCATATTCATGGTTTCACTATTACCTCTGCAATGGAAGATCGAACAACATCCAGCAATTGTTTCCACTGGGAAAGTATTTAATAGTTTGTTTTTTTAATAAAGTTAGGCTCTTAAAACAGTGGTCCTGAGCGTCCAGAAGCGTCCTTTGACCTCATTGGGATCTGCTACTTGCTCAGCACTTCTGAAAATCTGGCTACTTATTTAGGTGCCTAGTTATAGATTTAGATGTCTAGCTTCAAGGCTCCTAATGCTTTTTAAATCTTGGCCAGAGAGGAGAACCAGCATTAGGAAATCTCAGACCAACAGCCAGGGTACCACGTTTGCCACACTATCTGATCACATTTCAAGCATGCTTGGACTCAGGAATTTCTTGATTTGTCTGTTTGTATCTTAGTCTTTCAAGTATTTAATGGAGTTTCCTGAATTTATATGCATAATGGTTGCTTGCTTGCCTGCCCTTCACTGAACTTGTAGACATGTTGATTTTTCTGTTTAAGCAAATTAGGTTTGCACTGGCAGATGGACACTGTTATATTAATTAAAAAATAATACAATTAATGTTGGATGAGAATGAAACAATCTTTGAAGGAAGAAACTTCTAATATATGAGGAGAGGGGAATCAGTTAATCAGATAAGGAGATGATAGTTACTAGTGTCCTTATTTAGAGATATTTACTTTCATTTTTAAGACGACTTTTTGTATTGCTGCTACTACACTACAGGTTTCTAATAGATATTTCATTCATTATACCTAGTACACCTGCATGCTGGAACCATTACTCAAAATGTATAGCAATTAATGGTAAACCAAGTGATTTAAAATTTACATTGAAGATGTACCAATCAAGAGTTACATAATGGTTAAAAATAAATCCTAACAATCTTCTATCATTAACTTCTGTTAGCAAATGTCATTTTCCATTTCTATTGACTAGCAAAGTCTTACAAAGTCTCTCTATTACTCCAGTAATCCTTTCCACCACTTAGTTTTGGATTTTTCCTACACAAATCCCATAATAAACAGATGTGTTAATGTTATCATTAACAACAAATATCCTCTCTGAATAAATCAAACACTGCTATTTCCCATGGAAATTGTTTCCAGATTAAAAGATGTGACAGACAAGAGATTATATTTTTAAAAATCTAATCTAGTGTTAAATCACATGGTCTATTGCTACTACAGTATCACAATTATATGATTATACCAAGTTATGGAAGATAATTTAGGCTGCGTAACTGAAAGAAATGGCGCACAGCCTTTTCCTTTATGTGCCATGAAATCCAGAGATCAGAAACACCGCATGTCTTGTAAATCTACAATATGAAGAGTCTTGTAAATCTACAGTATGATGAAGTGAAAGGATGAAACTGCCTGATAAGGTTACACATATACCCAGTCACAAGCCAATAGCTCTGATGAATCAACACAAACAGGGAAGGTGCATGGGTACTAAAATAGGCCCTGATCATTGTATGCACGAGTAGCTCGATTGATGTCACTTGCACTACTCGCATGCATAAGCAAATACATGAAACACTGTAGGACTGGAACTTGGTTTTGCTATTCCTGTTTTTCTCTAAGGTAACTATTGCCTTACAATAAAGCAGTGATGGGTTGTACCTACAAAACTTCAGAACTGTATCCTGATATTTGAAACCCTCCCTAAAGTTCACTTCTGTTTCATTTCAGGCTTGGCCCTAAAATTATGTGGAATGGAATGTTTCAGTGAAGACATCAGGGCTCAATCTGGGGAAATGCTCTTGGACCATTCAAACTGTGATAGGGGAGAGAGGGCTGCAACTGGCCCAGCAAGATGTGCAAGTACACATAGGCAAGATGTTCTTTGATGTATACAAAAATCCTCTCCTCCCTTTGTCCACCATATTGTTCAGAGACCCAGTTTTACAGGGACTTTTACAATAAACTGCGCTATGTAACTACAAACAACAGACTGCAGGGTTTTACTGCAAACTGATTCCTTTTAACACAGTCTATTTTTATTGGTCCATGTATGATTCAGGCTTGCTGTTTTCTTTTTGTCCTCCTTTAAATAATTATCTCCTGAGTATTGCTCATTACCAGCATACGATTTAGAGCTGCATTTGATGAGGGGCATTAAAATTGATTTTCCCACTCCTGTTCCATTCTTACTCCTTTCATTTTGTAATTATTTTGAGCAAATATATATATTTGTACAAAATCTTCCTGTTCCACATCTTTCTTGTGAAAAACATAAAAGATCATCTAAAAAGGGGGAAAAAAATGTCTGGCCAGATGATCCTTATCTGATCTCTGGTTTCTAAGATGCTTCCTCTTTATGTACTGCTGCTTCTCATCCACCTTCCTTGGGTTATGCTCCTGTTTTCTAGCCGTGGCCCAAGGCTTCAGTTCTGCAAAGCATTTAAGCATATGCTCATGTGCTTTGCTGAATGTGGGCCCAACTGTCAAATCATGCAGTCAGATGCAATAGACTGGCAGACTCTCCACTGGTCAAGTTACATTGCACTGTCTCTGTTGGACAGGCCTTAAATCATAAACATAGGGCCTTGCCATGTCTTATGTAACTGCTCAGCCTTTTAAATCTTCCCCGGGCCACCTTTGAAGAGCAGTAGAAGGAGCATTAAATAGTTGTTTAAACGAGAAATAGCCAAACTGCATCATTCATAAATGTGTGTTACTAAAGCCTGCTTTGAAGTTATAACTACTGAATTTATCACAGGATAACATTTGTTTTCAAATGTAAATTTGAACAGAAAAGATATTTGCAGGTGAGAGGTGCTGTCACCAGAAATGGACTCCTCCTATTAACCCACTAAAGAGGCAGAGCACAGATGCAGCATTGCATACCTCCCCATACTGCCCTGGCAATGTGCCTTAATGCTGAACAAAAAGGGATTAACCCAGGGGAGGGCAAACTATGGCCTGCAGGCTTTCAATCCGGCCCATGGGATTGCCAGCCCTGGGGCGCAGCAGGGCTAAAGCAGGCTCCCTGCATGCCAGGGCCCCGGGCTGCTCCCAGAAGTAGCCAGCACCACATCCCTGCAGCCCCTGGGTAGGGGGGTGGGGGCAGAGGGCTCCATGCACTGTCCTCGCCTGCAGGCGCTGCCACCCGCAGCTTCCACTGGCCGGGAGTGGGGAACCGCAGCCAATGGGAACTTCAGGGATGGTACCCGCAGGCGAGGGCAGTGTACAGTGTAGCCACCTGCTCCGCCCCAACCCCAGGATCCACGGCCAGACACGCTGGCCACTTCCAGGAGCGGTGCAGGGCCAGGGGAGGCAGGGAGCCTGCCTTAACCCCGCTGCACACTGCTGCCACCCCAGAGCCACTCGAGGTAAGTGGCACCAGGCCGGAGCCCAAACTCTGAACCCCTCCTGCACCCTGCACCCCAACGCCCTGCCCTTAGTCCCCTCCTGCACCCCACACCCTTCCTGCACCCCAACTCCTTGCCCTGAGCCCCTTCCTGCACACCACACCCCAACCCACTGTCCCAGCCGTACATTCATGGCCCTGCATACAATTTCCCCACCCAGACGGGGTCCTTGGGCCAAAAAGTTTGCCCACCCCTGGACTAACCCCTGCAGGTACAGACAGAGAGGAGTTTGATCTCAATGGTCCATTTGTTCTTTGGCCTCTCCAGTGCGGTTTGCCAATCAGAGTGCCAAGTATCCACAACTTCGAGGGTGGGGATTTTTTGTTATGTAAAATGCTTGGTCACTAGAATCTACATACTCAGACCCACCAAACTCATGTCATGTATGAGGAGAGAGAGAAAAATCAGTTGGTAAGAGCTTTCACTCAAAAAACCCCTAAGTTCATTTTTGGGTGCATTATGCAGCATAGCAAGAGATTTCATGTACTGTCTGAAAGTAAAAAGTTGTTAGAGGGTGGGATAAAAAAAACTATCAGATTAGCGCTTCACAAGTGAAGCATGAATTTAAGTAATTTAAACAGCAAGCATTACACTTCAAAGATATTTTGAGATCAATCAGTACTTAACTAGCCACTTGACCCATGAAATTAGTTAGTTCAGCCCTGGATCCAGTGAATCATGCACCAGCTTAGTCATCTGTTAGTCTCTTTTGGGTAGGTTTTTTTTTTTTAAACTAAGATGTAAATCAAAAAAAATCAACACTAAAGGGTCCTGTGACATGCTAGAAGCCAGACTGGCAATACTGATTCCAACAAAGATCAATACTTCCACTTGACAGTGTTATGCTATGCCTAGAAAGCATAGGGAGCCCTAATGATATCAAACAAACTCACTCTCGAACTCTTTGAACATAGCTATGCACACAATAGCAATGACTGTACTGCAAGTATCAAGTAGTTACTGTCAGAACTTCCTCTGGACCAAAACTTTGGCAAGTATTTATGGGCAGAATAATATCACTTTAAAAAGTGGGCCAGTGCATCCATGAATTTCCCTTTTCCTGCCCTATGCAACATTAGTGCTGGTCTGGAGTTTTTCCGTCTCAGTTTTATCCTTGCCACTCATCCTTGGAGCTCTTCACAGAGAGGGGAATTCAGATCCACCAATGGAATTTTATTTCAAACCTGGGGACAACATTTCTTTTAGCATGAATGATCATGATTTTTAATTGCCTGAGAAACAATCCCACCTTAAAAATTCTCCTTCAAGACTCTGACCCTTAAAAAAAAAGTAGGGATTGAAAACAAGAGGATGAGGGAAGTAGAATTCCGTATGCAATCACTTATTGCAGCAAGAGGCAGCTTGGTCCAGTGGATGAGGCACTGGACTAGGGTTCTATTCCTGGCTCTTCTGCTGACCAGCTGTGTGATCTTGAGGAAGTCACTTCACCTCTGTTTACCCCTCACCTTTAGGCACTCAGATTCTATTATGATGAGCTGCTGTACAAACCCTAAGATCATTCCTCAGGAAATTATCACCTAAAAGATGATAATTGGATGTCAAAATGGATGTCTGAGATTTTGCAAGAAATCTGCAATGGTGGGCAAAGCACAACCTTTCATAAAGACTCCAAGCTTCTCAGCAGTCAACCCCTGTAGCCTGAATTTATCCAGCCGGCTTCCTTGGAAATCCATGTGATGAGATCTCACAGCAAATGATGAGCAAATTATGGGTAACAGATGTGCGCTTACGTCTGATGTGCGTTTTTGACTCAGTGGAAATCATTTTAAATGCCATGTGGGAGTACTGCTAGGAAAAGGATAAAATGAAATTAAAGAAATTACGTTAAAAAAATCAAGTCCCAAAATGACTGGACTTTCACCCGATTGTAACTCTGGTTATAATTTCACATGAAATATCAAAACCTTCTCAAATGCCACGTATATGGAGTACCATATCACGTCTGAAGTCATACGCCAGGCAGTCATAAAAGAATAGGCTGCAGTTATGGAAAGCGTTTCAGAGGTAACGTAACATTGGGGTCATGGCTTTCACATCTATTCTAAGTGTGTTTAGCACAGAACTACTCCTTTGAAGTTGTGGCTCATTTTGTACTGTTTAAGTCTGGCTACCTTGACTTAGCAGGGTTGTTTGTTTTTAAATCTTCATGAAAATTAGGCTGAATTTTTGTTTAAAAAAAAAAATAATAATAAATCCCTTTTTCTTCATTCAATATACCAGAAATGCATCTTTTGCTGGCCAATTATACCAGTGCTTCAATCCATTACTTACAAAAACTGTTCAGAAAACTAGGGAGGGAACTTTTGAAATTAACCTCAGCTCAGCAGTTTGTTGTTGTATTTCAGGGTAGGACTTTACATGCCGTGGAGACAAAACAGATTGGGAGTTCAGAGAAAGCGGAACCATAGATAAGGAAACAAGAAAAATGTAAACCCATTTGGGATTGTCTGCAGATGTTGTTTTAATGAATTGTTCTTCGTTTATTCTTAAATAAAGGAAAGGAATAACGAGCATATGAATAAAGCATAACAACAACGTTTAGTATTTACGTAACCCTTCACATCTAGGGCTTGTCTTCAGTGCATTGTTAGCTCAAGGTATAACAATTCAAGTTTTGCCCCTAAACCGACTTTTGTTCACACACAATCACCCATCTGGTGGGGTGAGCTGAAACTGATGCATGGGGGATGCAACAGCTCAAATTACAGCAAATCACCTGCTGCCAGTCCAATCCCTCTGATAATCCAATCCCTCTGTGTAGCAGGAGGTTGTTTCATTTAATTCGCTGGAGCTAGGTGAGGCTAACTAAAGAGGAGTAACTTGAATTAACGGTTACCGTGAAGACAAGCCCTGGCAACGCTGTGAAAATATGAGCAGATTAATTCCCACAAAACCACTGTGCAGTTATTAAGAAAGATCAGCACCATTTTATAGGCAGGGAAACTGAGACAGAGGTGAGGAGTGAATACTACCATTTATTATTTTCAATGGAGTAGCACAGGGGTAGGCAACCTGCGGCATGCGAGCTGATTTTCAGCGGCACTCACGCTGCCCGGGTCCTGGCCACCGGTCTGGGGGGGCTCTGCATTTTAATTTAATTTTAAGTGAAGTTTCTTAAACATTTAAAAAACCTTATTTACTTTACATACAACAATAGTTTAGTTATATATTATAGACTTATAGAAAGAGACCTTCTAAAAACGTTAAAATGTATTACTGGCATGCGAAACCTTAAATTAGGGTGAATAAATGAAGACTCGGCACACCACTTCTGAAAGGTTGCCGACCCCTGGGGTAGCATCTAACAGTCCCATTGAGGGCTCTAGGACATTAGGCACTATACACACAGAATTTTCAAATGGCAAATGGCACAGAGATGAAGGAAAGTAAACTCTAATTCTGCAATTCCCAACCCAAATGGGCCATGGTCTCGCTTATGGTAATTACAGTGAGGGGGCATGACAGACTCGTTATCAATAACTTAAGGTGCAGGTTATATAGCAGTATGTTCTGCTAACACTGTATGCTGTGCAGCATCTGAACTTGCACACTCAGGTATAAAATTTGTAACATACTTTTAAATTAGTAAATGATGAGCAAATGCCTAGGTCAGAGATACTTCAACAGGGTGAGATAGGTTATAGGTAAATCAAGGCAGGAAGACTTTGAGGACAGATTCTACTCTTTTATTTATACTAGAGTTCATTTTAGAAATGGTTCCATATTGGTCAATAAGGAACACGGTATAAAGCAAAGACTAAGGCTAAACTTACATCAATACTATTGTTAGAGAAGTGGTCAAAGAGAGGCAGATAGATTTTTAAACAGCTGCTAACTGAATATGCAGATTGGTATCCTGACCCCATTTTGGGATGTTATCAAGTTACTGCACCGAACTGATCTAATGTGTAAGAAAATTGTTGGCATGGATAGATATTTAGCAGACATATCCGTGGCTTATCCAAAAATTGCTTTTAGCTATTGTTTTCAATTCTAAGGCCATGGCTACACTTGCAAATTTGCAGCGCTGCAGCAGGGTGTGAAAACACACCCTCTCCAGCGCTGCAAATTGCGGCGCTGCAAAGCGCCAGTGTGATCAAAGCCCCGGCGCTGGGAGCGCGGCTCCCAGCGCTGTCCGTTATTCCCCACAGGGAGGTGGAGTACGGACAGCGCTGGGAGAGCTCTCTCCCAGCGCTGGCGCTTTGACTACACTTAGCGCTTCAAAGCGCTGCCGCGGCAGCACTTTGAAGTGCAAGTGTAGCCATAGCCTAAGATTGGTTTGCCAATTAACAAATGTTTCTTAAGCTACAGTTTTGCTTTTTAAGTAAAATAATGAACACTTTGAACTATCTACTTCTGCTTTGATCAGAGATTTTTATGAAAAATTGAAAATCCCTTTACTATTTATATATCAAGGGATGAAAGTTTCTAACGGGAGGAAATCAACTTCAAAAGTGCAATAGGGAGAATGCAATTTCAACAGAACAACATTGTTTCCTAAATTATAGATCATGCAATTTGCCCTTTTTCTAGGAGTTGCATAAATTGTGTAAAGCACAGAATCTCTCACACCTAAAAATGGGAAACATACCCACACCAAATGTATTACTGCAGAGAGAAGGGGAGAAAAGAGCAGGTATATATTTAAAGGGTCACCACTGTCTGTGTCAATTTTTCATACATTATTGTTAAAAGTAACATCTGAGATCACAGTAAACACTCAGTAAACTGGGTGTTATTATGAAAAGCTGAAAAGTCACTATTCAACGTGGTCAAAACAAAGCAACTAAAAACGTTAGTATGCATAAAGAATGGAATGGGAAATCATTCTGAAAATATTATAATGCCATTATGTTATTTATTACTTACACTGTAAGCTCTTTGGGGCAGAGACCATCTTCCTGTTCTAAGGGCTGGTCTTCACTACTGGGGGATTGACGCTGCTGCAAGCAATGCAGCGGGTGTTGATTTAGCAGGTCTAGTGAAGACCCTCTAAATGGACGGCAGACCGCTCTCTGAGAAGAGTAAGGTAAGTCAACAGGAGAGCATCTCCCATCGACGCGATGCAGTGAAGACACCGGGATAAGTCGACCTCAGCAATGTTGACTCTAGTTATGTTATTCATATAGCTGGAGTAGCGTAACTTAGGTCGACTTACCCCAGTAGTGCAGACAAGGCCTGAGTATGTACAGCACCTAGTACAAGTGGAGCGAATGCAATCCAAATAGTAAATAAATATAAATTGATTATATGCTCTCACCTGTAGCTATGAGTTCCAGTCTTGTATCCCTATCTCAAAAAAAGAAGGGCTTCGGAGACAAGCAAAAAAAATACTTAGGTGGTATTTCTGGGAACTGGGTCTGCTCCATATTCATCCATTGCTGTAGATTATTATTGTACTACTTCAACACAGAACTCAGCTGTGCTGCCAAATAATGAAGAATAAAGAATGAGGGAAAGCCAGACCTCCAGTACAGCTTTCTGTCTCAGGATGAGGGATTATGCAGTAATTCCAGTTTTGAGATCTACTCCTCCCCCAAACGCAGTTTGATTAGTGACTAGGGTTAGTGGATTTTTAATTGACACTGCCTCAAAAAGAGGTCACTTTACAGATTGGCACGAGGGCCTTTTGTTAACATATGTAAACCAAAACATTTGTACCCTTTACCAAGCAGAAAGGCATATATAAAAGAAGCATTTAAAACAACAAAACAAATGACTTTTCTGGCTCCATGTCATTGCAACTTGTTACCATAGAAACCACACCCTGCATGGCTGCTATGGTAACTATGCAGTACGGCTCATTTTTGCAAGTAATGATCCAAAGAGACAGCACTTTAGACATATTTTTAGGCCAGTCTAGAGAACCTGAAGTAAAAGAAAAAAACCAATAACTAAGCAGCCATAGGTGGTTATGAACTATTTGTGATGCACCTTCATGCACCTTTAGGAAAAAAACAACAGAATAAATTCCTTCTTCCCCAGAACCAATATGGCTTAAAAACACAGCCCTTTCTCTGCGAGTCTTCCTGGAAGACAACCATTTCCATTAAGTGATCTGCCATAAACAAGAAAGGATGCTAACACTGACAGAGAAGGTTACATAGCATAATGTAGTGCCTTGAGCTTTCATCTTTGATGCCTAGATTCAAATCCCGTTTCAATCTTAAATGAAAAAAATTTAAATGAGTTGATGATTAGAATCTGAATAGAACATGTGTTTTTAAAGACAGGTAGTAACTGGACGCATCTTGTATGACCTGGATAAAGCTTTAACCTTATGAGTTTCAGGGAAGGGAAAAAGGCCTTTTACCACATCTAACCTACACACAAAACTACACCTCTGCTGCCATTTAGGTCTCACTGTGTAAATTGTTTTAAATGTCTTCTCAGTTGCTTGCAGAGTTCAAACTTTGGTCATTATGCTTCGGTAATGACTCATAAATTCCTAAACCCTGTTGTTCTTGGCAAGTGTTTTTGCATAATTACTTCTTTTGTAAAGTGTACACTGCTATGTGGAGCCTTCTGGGTGTATTATAAATGCTGTTTCCTTGTGTTTTTCCAGTCAAGGGTTTCAAATCAGACAGTTTTTGATGCAAGTTTTCCACCAGGAACAGATCTATTAAGAAGTGTGTTGTGTAGCAGGGCAGGTTGAATTAATGGAGAACAATGACGCCCAGTCAAGCCTGCAGTGGATTCATATTCTTTCTATCAACATTAAGTTTTAAAATATCACCAATATACACTGTAAAACCTGTGTAAGAGACCTTGTCCATGCTGGGCAATCCCCCTTGTTAGGAGGCCATCCCAAAGTATCCTGAAGTTCAGAAAAGTGATACAGCATTTGTCTATTAGAAACTGGCCTTCTACTAGGAAAGCAGTTTTTCTTGATCACTTGAGTGGTTGCTTAAAGAGAGATTCCACTGGATGTTCTAGCCAATATTAATTTACATTCAGTAAACCATGGCTTACATGATAACTTGGACTCCTGAGCTGGAGGTCTCTGAAAGTGCCTTATGGACTATTAATTACAATCTGAACAGCACAGTAGATGTACAGGGCACTTTGCAGCAGTTAAAACATACAGTTCAAACCCCAAAAATCAGAGTCTCATCTTTGAAAATAGGTATAGTACTAACAGCAAGCAAGTAGTCAGATTCTCAGCTGATGTATATCAGTGTGCACCACTGACTTCAATGAAGCTATACTGGTGCAGCCCAACTAAGACGCTGGCCTGTGGAACATATGTCGGCATAGTGAGGGTTCGTGAACAGGCAATTTTTAAGTCACAACTTGATAATCTGAAATCTGTATGTTAGCTTTCCAGGATGCTGAGCGAGTCAGGATTTTTTAGTGTGCATTTAGTACACCTTTCTAATGCTCCCTTATGAATAGTGTTGGTGTAGCCATGTTGGTCGGAGGATATGCGAGAGCTCTGTGAAGCTCAAAAGCTTGTCCCTTTCACCAACATCAGTTGGTCCAACAAAGGATATTAACTCACCTACCTTGTTCTCCCTTTTGAATCGCGTTTTGTCATTTTTTTTCTTTTTATATTTCCCTTTGCCACAATAAAGATGAATGTTTGAGCTAGTTTCCTGCCAGTTCATTCTGCTACATGATACTGCTGTGTCAATATGAAATCCAGATAAGCAGACAAACTGTGTTAAGTTTGGTATCAATTTACCACAGATTTCAGTAGAGATGAAAGGAGAAAAAAAACTGTACTATGCATTTTAGTTAAGGCATTCAGTGCAACTTCTTATAGTAAAGACAGGACAGAAGTGAAGAGTCCATATGGATTAATTTCAAAACAAGAATCTATCCCAATTCTCTTCAAAAAGGGGGCCTGCTGACAGCTCTCTCAAAGCATTTCAATCTTCCCCCACATCACCCTGCCTTGGAGAGATCACCTCTAGGCCAGTCTGTTCAAATTCTGGCCTCTCTGCTAAGACAGCCAACAAAGGGTGCCAGTTTTGGTGGTGGCTCCATGATACGAACACTCAGACGGAACTAACCCCAAAACAAATTTTGCATCCGCTATTGAAGAACCTTTGCACAGCAACAACTGCTGTATTCTCTACCGAGCTAGCCAGGATTTTAACCAGTGACCTAGTGGTTAAAATGTCTGTTTCCCATTACCAATTTCCTGAGCCACTCCCAGCTCTAGTTTTAAAATTCACATCTTGATATTGTTTCAACATATTTTCTTAAAACGTTTTCTTTAATAAAAAAAAAGTCAAAAGAGAGCATTATGAATTGCCCTCTACACAAGTACTTAAAAAATGCTCAATGCACATACTTTGTTACCATCATCGCTGAAAGCTTTACCGCTGCTAAAGCAAGCAAGTACTAAGCAAACCAAGCTGTGGACTGCAAATGCTCCCTGCCACCCACATGTTTTAAGTGCAGATTTTTTTCCAACTTGTAATTCCTTCTCCACACACACTGGTTAAAGGCAGAACAAACTCAACAGTTAGCCCCAATTTAAAAAAAAAAAAAGCACCATACCATGTATAAACAAGAGGCTTCAAAGCAAAAAGGGAGCATTCCTAAATACTACTAGAAACCCAGAGGCTATAAGCAGAAGGTTTCTAAAAGCACTTGGATGCAGTGATGATGAGTGATCTATAAGGACTTGTTTGGATTCCCACTGAAGTCAATGGGAAAACGCCCACTGAATTCAGCGAGAGATGGATTGGATTCTAGGGGTTCAGTCCTCCCAAGTACTGAGTGCTTTCAGCAACAATTGAAGTCAATGGCAGCTGAGGAACCTGAGCATCTCACAGCAATGCTCAGCACCTTGCAGGACTGAGCCCTATATACCTAAATTAGATATAGCTAGATATAGATACAGCTAGATTAGAAAGTACCTGTCAATGAAGCCATTCAGTTGTTTCCCTCAAGGTAATGGCCTCACATCTTATTCCTGTCCCAGCAGCTAATGGTGGGTCTCTACTGAATCATGGACAGATTACATGAGGGTTTCACAGATACAAATTGACTGGATGCAGTCCTAGATATTTGCTGCCAGAAAACACCAATTCTACCTGTGGTTTTCAGGCTATATGGTGCAGCCAGAACTCTATATGTTCATCAAATATATTTTAAAGTGTTTCAGCTACAATGGTACCTATCTCATAAGATCTCAGGCTGTATGAGAACCTCACACCTATGTGGGGCGAAATACACGAATAAAATAAATTTTCAACCAATAATAGAGCAAGCAGCAAAAGCTGCAGAGACTTAACCAACTCCAGCAAGCAGTAAAGTTGGAAAGAGCAGTTTGATGTGAAGAGTATCATCAAACCTAGAAGAGTCTGGGAAACAGAGAGAGAAAATCACTGCAGATTTCTGAATCCAGGATCTGATCACAACAGAGCTAGTGTGGTGCTTAAACAAAATGAAACTGCATGTCAAGACCTGCAGGTCTGTACCACAGTCAAAGAGGGGGTGGAGGGGGTGAGGATCGTATGTCAGCCTTTAAAACCTCATTTCTTTGACCCTCAGACTCTAATTCCAAACTTGACTACAGCTCTGACGTCCAAAGGTGCCACCCAATCCCCAGTTAATCAAAGGAGAGCATTGTTTAAGCAGTCCCCCTTCTCAGTACTCCCAGAGCCTGGCTAGGAATTTGATCTGTCAGGGCTGTCAACAGATCCACTTCTTGCTTCTCTTTTGCTATTGTTTTATCAGGCATAGCGCAATAAGTCTGAAACACAGACAAAGCAGAGAGATATTGAGGCTGTTTAACAAGAGCTATACACTGATCTTTGCCTTGGTGACTTTTAACTAACCTATGCAGCTGCTGGCAACATAGACCTGGTGAGGCCATGTTTTATGCTCTTAAATTACCAATTACAGTGCATTACTGTTAAAAGCAGAGGAAACAAAGCTTAATTAAGCTTGTCAATCAAAATAAAATCCATTTACCAGACTTCTTTTCCATCTAACCTAGTATTTTCTGATCTCTGATTTTTTGAATTTGCTGGTGGGAAGATAAGCGAACGTTTTTTCCCCAATAAGCAAGAAAGATCTAAACCATAAACTGAACACAGAGAGGCCAGTTTGGGTAAGCAGTGGAGGAATAATTATGTCATTCAGAAATCAATTTAGCTTCAGGAAGAAGTTTATTGCCGCAATTATCTTAAAAAAGGAGTGAAGTCCATGCAAAAATCACTGAGTTAGACTCTGACGCACACCGCAGAATGTTTCATTTCAGTAATCTCAAATAAACTATCAGAAAGTCACCGCTATTATCACTCTCTGAATAAGGGACTAAGAGTGAAAACGATGCATCTTTCTTTCAGTTTTCCTATTACTTTGATTGGGAATGTATAACTCCATAATCCTGTGGCTCACTCTACCTGAGATCTGCAATTTTCAAGGCCATCTTCAGGAAATCAATGCCCAGTCTTTTGAACCTGGGCTTAACCTTTGTTCACTTGCTTGTGAACAAAGCACCTTAGATAAACAGCACCAATTTTTCCTAAAGATACGCCCATCACACACATCAGACTTCTGAAATAAAATATTTGCAGCTTGATCTTATGAGGACTGATCTGAATTTATTCAAGCCTTTCTTAGGTAATTCCAAGATTAGAAGAATAGCTTGTCTGCGCACCAGACACTTTAGACTAATCTACCTATGTATGTAGATCAGGGAGCTCACCACAGTACCTTGGGGCCTAATTCACCAAGGTCCTAAATGCCTTGTGCTGGAAGATAAGTACCCTCAGCTCCAACTGACTTCAGTGGGTTTTGAGGGACTCCTTTATTAGCAGGATCGTGCCTCCAAAATGGATGACAGGCCCAGAAAAAAGGGCGACATGATCCTCATATATGCATGGCTCTGTTTAATATCGTGAACTCTTCTTCCAATGTACTGAACTAATTATTTTTATCTATCTATAACTTACAAAGGGGAACTGCATTTCCTTCTTAACTCCAGCCTGGCTTGTATACTGTGCATTCTGTATAAAAGCCCTTTATGAGACACGGGACCTTAATCAATACCAAATGTGCGACAGAATATCTTTGTTTCCTTGGTAGGTTTATCTACGTTTGATGTTTTTCAATATGATCCTGTTGGTGATTACAGCTTTTGCTGTATTGGGATATTACGGTGACAGGTATTGTAGATAATGCAGACTGAAAGCAGCTTGATTAAGTGGAGGGGAAGAGAAGGTAACAAGCCCTAGAAAAAACACATTTGGGCCTGGTTCTGACTACGCCAGCGTAAATCAGGAGTAACTGTCAAAATCAACAGTGAGAGATCAGAATCAGGCCCCTTAATTAAAACCTGGTGTGGTTGAGCCACATTTGGGAGGAGATAGAAAGTTCTGACAGTTCTCTTGACTGCTACTTCAGTCTCTTCCAGGTTCCTTATCAAATATGTGTGAGCAGGTATTTTTTGAATGACAAAGTAGGAGGTGGCCATGGAAAGGAGCTCAATACAAGTATTACTCTCTTATTTCAAACTTACTTCCTGAATGTTGTGAGGAATAAATCTCTCGTGTCATACATCTCGCATAACAGTTCACAAAGCATGGAGCCAAGGCACACCAGGAAGATTTGTCTGACAGCACTAACCATTTTCCCTCTTCTTGCATCTCTCTCCCTCTCCATCACACACAAGCACATGCACCCCCTCCACCCACACGCCCGCCTCTTGAAAAGGACGGGGGCTCTGATAGGCTTAGGGAGGACAGGATTTCAGTAGCTGAGGTTCTGCATCTGTCTCATACTCACAAGTAAAAAGACGACATCTTCAGCCTACAGAAAAATAAATGAATTGTGAAAGAACTAGTCCTCCAGTATCACAGTGCTGTTACCATCACAGTGTTCCAGCACACTGCTGAATTCTCGAACGGTACTGAGGGAGGTACCCACTGCTTTGCAGGCAAGCTCATGACAGAAGACAGTCAATCATCCCTTCCTTGTGTACTGCCTCAAAAACACCTTTTCCTTCAGGCTCCCCATGGCTCTCTCCTCTTCCTTTTCTATTTGCTGTGGCAGATGCAAAGAATATCCCAGTCTCTGATCTGTGTCTAAATCTCCCTGCAATTCCCTTAGTGTACCTACAACAATGGCAGAGCACAGAATGCCACTACACAATGGTCTCTTCCCTGTTCCTCCCAGCTCCAGATTCTCTCTTTGAGACTCTCAAAAACTCTAGGAATATGTCTGCACTGCACACTAAACCCAGGCTCTGAGTCAGGTTTGAGCCCAACCCCCCCTTGTATCCACACACAAATCAGTCTGACTCAGGTCAATGAGCACTCAGGATCCATGTCCAATGACCCTGCTAGTTGATCAGGGCTCGAGTTCTGCTGCAACTCAAGTCCAAGCCCTGTCATTTTGCAATGTGGATGCAGCTCAAATCACTGACCTGAGTGTAGTATTGACATGTTAGCATGGCTGAGAGACCTGGGACCAGCAGCTGTAAGCCCAGGTTTACAATGCAGAGTGAACACTCAAACACAGACTTGGAAACACAGAGTCCACAGACCTGGGTTTACAATGCAGTGTAGTCAGCCCCTAAATGGGGTTTTATTAGGTTGCTGTCCCTCCCCAGGGGCTTCTCTCAAAGGAGGCAGAACCCTATGGTTTCCAAATCCAATGGCATCTCAACTTAGACCCCTTGGAAATTCCAGCTTTTACAACTAAGAGAATTAAGTTCCCACGGCAGGGATCGGCAATCTTTGGCATGTGGCCCGCCAGGGTAAGCCCCCTGGCGGGCTGGGCCAGTTTGTCTACCTGCCGTATCCGCAGGTTCGGCCGATCGCGGCTCCCAGTGGCCGCGGTTCGCCGCTCCAGGCAAATGGGGGCTGCAGGAAGCGGCATGGGCTGAGGGATGTGCTGGCCAGCGCTTTCTGCAGCCCGCATTGGCCTGGAGCAGCAACCATGGCCAGTGGGAGCTGCGATTGGCCAAACCTGCAGACGGCAGCAGCTAAACAAACCCGGCCCGCCAGGGGACTTATCCTGGTGGGCCGCGTGCCAAAGGTTGCCGATCCTTGGCCCACAGCATTCCCAAAACTGAAGTGTTTGGGTCCATTCAATAAGCCAAAATCAAAACGCTTAAATTTCAAGTCAGTTTCATATTGAACTGCATTTTCCCCACAGTGGCACAGTGCCTCAAGGGAATTATAGTTTGGGAGCCTAATGGTCCCATTCTCCCCCATGGGCCAGGCTCCCTGACCAAGCTACATTAATGTCACTCCCATGAAGCAACACAGTTCAGTTAGTGGGAAATCCACATTGGACATACAGTGCTCAAGGAAGCCTGGCCCATAGGAAAGAACGGGGGCCTGAACTACAAATCCCATAAGGCAATGCACTGTTTGGAAAAGGCGCTTTGACATTTTTTTGAACTGATTAGAGTTTGAACATTTCAGATCAGTACAAAACCATTCTGATTCGGGTCCAACTGACCCACAATGAAATACTCATTAGGATATTTCCAGACAGAAAATTGAAAATTGAGCAGCGAAAAAAGAATACAAATCTTCTCTCAGAAACTTTTGATTTTGCAGGAGCTGCATTGTCAGTGGAAGATTCCCAACCAGCTCTATCGAAAGCTCTTCAGTGCAGATACTTCCTGCCCTCCTTCCCCCAACCCCACCTCTCTCTGAGAATACAACCTGTTCTTCCTCCAGTAACAATATTTATCCCAAAACACTAGACCAGTAATAATGAATTGAGCCTCAACAACCTTGTGAAATAGATAGTGCCTATCATCCCCATACAGATGAGCCAACCAAGGCAATTTGGTTAGGGTCATGCAAGAAGTTTATTCCACAGTCAAACAGAACCTAGATCTTATGGCCCATAGTTCTGCATTTTACCCACCAGACTGTCTTCCCCCACTGTCATTACCTTTCACTCTACAGATGACTAAGGCAGGTGCAAATGACTACGTATCACTGTGAAACACTGACAGGATATGCACACCCACAGGAAGCAAGACTCACTTTTACAACAGTCCCCACTTGGAGATGTGCAACAGAGGCCAACCTCTGAACGCCCAGTAAAAGTCCAGAGGTGGTTCCTAAACCACAGGCTGACTGGCAGTGTCTCCTGGGTCCAGAACTCCCCACTGGATGGCAATGCTGTCCGTCAGGACTGAAGCAGTTAAGTTTTATAAAGAGATGACAATCTCCACTTTAAAACTGCTTACTGTGTTCAAAAGCCAAAGCCAAGACACCAGGAACAGGAAGTAGGATTACTGTAATACATGTCATGGCTTCTACGTTCCCCTTTTTTTGTTGTTGCTGAATTACTGTAACTTACATATTTTCAGGATCTTTGATAGAACAACAAGAACATCATTCTCCAAATCCACTGAGCTGAAAAATGGCCATCACCCCCTGTGGACTTTAAACACCCAATTCAATGAAAAGAGAAAAAGCTACTGTGGCTTGAATGGAACAACACACAGCATTTTAAAAAGTTAAGCCAATCCCACATGCTTATTGCACTGATGCCAAGAGGTTTGGTTTGCTTAAAATTAAATTGTTAAAGCAGCTGTTACAGTGCTCACCGTCACCCTTTCCCCTAACTTAGCGCTGTTAATGACAGTAATTTTGGCAAGAGTATGGTTTAGCAGTAGTCACACTTACCTCTACAGTAAGTACCATATGAGAACACTGCTTCAAAGAGCTTAACAAACATTCACTAGTTTATCCCCACAAAACCCCTGAGGACATCAAAGTATTATCTCAATTTTTTGGGTGGGAAAACTGAGGCATGAATATTTTTTTTTCGTCAGGTGCCAATCCCAAAGTAACAGAAGGAGTCCATATTAAAACTGGAATTAGTACTGGGAAGTTCCATAGTTACAGTGCTGGCAACAGCACCAATGCATTGTAAAGAGATTTCAACCCTCTGTTACAGCACAACACTTTACCTAAGAACTCTAACTTATCTGAATTGCAATAGTACCCAAGAGGCCCCATTGTGTTTGTATTGTGCAAATACGTAGCAAGTGGCAGTGTATTTATGAGAGAGCGAGAGAGAGACAGAGTTAACATTTATTGAGTGCCTGTGAGCTCGGACCTGTAAGAAACAGATGAAGACACAGCGACTTACTCAGAATAACCACAAATATAGTGATGCCCGGTTTAGAGCGAAATAGAATGAATGCCCTGAACTCTTTAAATAATACACTGCCATGTGCAGGCTGCAATTCTTGTTACAGCAAGCTTCCCACTGGTAGTAATTTCTTCCTTTGGGGAAAATGGCTTAATTTTAAGAGAGTTCCAGGCACTACACCTGCCTCTGAGTCCCACTGGCAATTTTTGTGCTTTTACAATCACATTTCCTCTTTTCTGTTCTTCTCCCTCCCCCCGCCTTTTTTTTTCCCTTTTCTTTTTAATGTTTGTCATTCCCCTACTGCTGTATGAAAGACCCCCCACACACAGAAGAGGAAACTGACTCACTTCATGAGGAAAGCAGTAAGATTTTAAATTAAAATCACTCTTTATATAGTCAAAGTAAATAAACTGGAAAAATAATTGCTCTAATCACATTATGTAATTTTAACTTGCAACTACAGTAGATAAAGCAATTTCGGACAAATGTGACTTTTAAATTGTTGCTGTTTCTTTAACATCAGATTGCTTTGTTATTACTACTTGTAATTTCCTGTTAGCTTCGATAATGATTTTCAAATTATTCACTGGGAAACAGACACCCAGAGTTATCAGCAGAGCGATTTAGGAAGTGGTCAACATCAATGCTAATAAAATGTAAGAAAGGTTTAGTATGGCAGCATATGCGAATCAATAATAAAATACCATCAGGCAAAGTGAAAAGCCACTTCCTAAAATCCATCCATAATCTCCATACACAACGAGACAGCATACAAACAGCAAGCAAGGAAGCAATATATTTTAGGGAGGGTATCTAGTGAAACTAGGCACTACATTAGCCTTCAGCACTAGAGATAGAGGTCCTAACTGATACGGACCCATTTTTCTACAGCCTCTATTATACATTAATACATGTGGCTGAGGAAACAGCTTCAAAAAAACCTGTGCTATCTCATGAATGGTATAAATGACAGAAGTACCAAATAACCTTGACTGGTTCAGGCAGCTGAACTGCCAACAGTACCAAATTACTTCTGGTAAATCACCCACAACCATGACACATTTGTTGATTAGATTTTTTTTTTCTTTTGATCAATGAAACATAGAAAAACCAGAAAAGGACTGTGTGACACTATAGTTAAATGCTGACCTTTATTTTCCACTTCCTTGTATTTAACGCTATAATTATTTCATGTTTGTACAGGGCTTTGAATACATCAGTCAGTCAGTGAGTGCTAAGAATTATTATTTTTCACACAAAAAATCCTTTTGGACTTATTTTTTTTTGATTGGAAAGTTTCAGCAAGATCCCTTGAGCCCTCTTTAAGCTGTAAGCCCAGGGAAAAGATAATTCTTTCAAGGGTTCAGATGTTTTTGCTTTTTATAATTCAAAGAGAGCTTGAATTAAAAACCTTATGGCTTGCCACAGAGACTCAGTCCTCAATAAGGATAACTGGAGTAGATGTATTTAGTAAAATTCAGTTTTGAAATGATATATTATGGGCCTGACACAAAGTGCACTGAAATCAATAGACAGACTTACATCGACTTCCATGGGCTCTGAAACATGTCTATATACACACACAGCTATCCTTTCTACTCGGGGGGGGAGGAAAGGGTGTGAATAACTAGGTTAAAGTAGATGACACCCTATGTAAAACAAAAAACATCTGCTCTGTTCTTCAAAGTATTTCTTTTTCCACTGTCCTATAACTCAAAAAAGGATTAAGGAATTTTGTTGAGGATGGATGGTCCTATGGCTAATGTACCCGACTGGGGTTCAGGAGATCCAAGTCCAATTTCGGGGTCTGCCACAGACTTCCTACACGACCTTGAGCATGTCACTTAATCTCTGTACCTAAATTTCCCATCTGTAATATGGAGATAATACCACCTCCTAATCCCACAGGAGTGTGGTGAAGATAAACTGATTCATGTTTCTGAGGCACTAAGACACTGTGGTGACTGGAGCTATACAGCTAATTAGACCGACTAATGTGGTGTGGTCTAAAGGATTTATAGAGATGAGTTTACGATGGCTACCTTACAAGTGGCAAACCCTTGGGGAGCCATGCAGGTCAGCCCAAATGAGTGGCAACAGATGTCTATGTACCACACCCACCATCACACATTTTGTATTGGCTACATATTGTACAAAACACTCATTTTAGAAAGGTTTCTGCTTGTGCTAAACTTTTACAAGGGAAGGATAATGAAATGCATGCCATTACATGACAACATTTCAAGAGTTATCTCTTTAGTGCATAGATATGTTTATTTACTGTGTAAATAAACATGTTTTCTTCAGAGTGATTTACAGTATATCTATACTGCAATAAAAAACACCTGGCTGGGCAGCAGGGTTATAAAACTGTAGTACAGACATTCGGGCTTGGATACCCTCCCCCTTCACAGGGTCCCACAGCCCGGGCTCCAGCCCAAGCCTGGACATCTACATTGCAACTTCGCAGCCCCACAGCCCCAGCCTGAGTCAGCTGATGCAGGCCAGCCAGGGGTGTTTTACTGCAGTGTTGACATACCCATAAAGTCTAAGAACCTGATCCAAAGCCCACTGGAATCAATGCAATGTCAATGGGAGTCTTCAGTAGACTTTGGATCAGATCATAACGCCCCAATCCTGCAAACTGAGCTGAGGGATTACTCACTAGCATAAAGCTTGTCTCTTATGGGTTTGCAATATCAAGAGCATGAGGGTGCAGTGAGCATCTGCTAACAACAAGGGCCCCAATGACATCAAACACTTGTTTGCAAGGCCCATTCCTGACGGGTGAATGAACAGACTGAGGTCGTCTTAGCCTCAACAGTGCCAGTTCCTAGGCACCCTACACTCCCCATGAAGTCAATAAGATTTCAGAACAGTCCGTACTTTGCAGGATCAGGCTCCACATGAGCAGGTTGAGGATTTTTCAGGATCTTAACTTCACTGTTAAGGTGGTCGACACCAGCAGTTACATTTCCACTGTCTGCTTGCCAGCAGTCTGTCTGAAATTAGCATGCACCCATAGCAAGCCACTTTTACACACAAACCAATAAAATATGTCTGTTTAAATTTGAATACAAACAAAAACATTTTCTCAAAATATCCAAAGGGCCTTCCTTAGTTTCAATCTATTTTTCTATAATTCAAATAATTTTGCTTTTGTTTAAGCAGGCTTCCTAAATTCAATTTGGAAAGTTATTAGCCAATAACGCAAACTGGGGCTTTCCACTGGTTGTTATTTATATTTAAATTATTTTTATTTTATTTGACCTTCATACAAACTTCATACAAAGCCATATTAAAACAACTTTACAAGGGTAAAATTGCAAGGGGAAGCCTCCAAATTTCCTGGATATTGTCAGGATAAACCAGACTGTTTACATGATTTTAACACAGCTTTTTAAAACAGGCACATGCATTCTCTCTATACTTCAATCCTACAATTGAACTGGATATAGTGAATGCAACTAAATTGGGTTCACTTGTGGAAATTGCTGCTTGCAGATAAAAGAGGTGGGAACAATAGCCTAGCTTTACTTTGCCTGTGTGTCATCTTCCTAATGAATAGGAGTTTGCCTAGTGCAACATACTAACAAAGAGGTACAGACAAGCAAAATATTAACCAGACTGTGACGGTATAGACTAGATTAATATGCACTGATGCCTAGAGGCAAGGACAAACATCTTCCCAGACTGGATAAAGCGACATTACCCTTGTAGTTCCTCTTTTAACTCGGAAACCTCCTTGCAAGCCCTACAGAGATCGCTTCTCATTCTCCTGCCGCTGTCCCCGAACACATGCTGCAGCGGCTGCGTGTGCTGACGGAGGCTAAGCAGGGTATCAGTGTTACATTTACTATCACTGTGATGACTACATGTGTAAGAAATGCATTCTTCCCATCACTTCACTATTCCTTAAGGAAACCTGAAGGGGCACTAGTCCAACGTCTAGCATGAAGCAGATACACTATCACATTTCCCACATTCAAAAATCCTGCTGCCAGAGAAGCATGAAAACTGCTTCCTACAGCCTCAGAGATGGGAGAGAGAAAATTAAGCAAACCCTAAACACAACAGTTATGCTGCTGATCCGTACAGGGCGCTAGCTGAAATCAAAATGTGTCTTCCTATTATCACCACCACCAGCAGCTTTTTTTATTTTCAGCCTCAGTTTCTTTATCATCACTCTTTTACGGAGTAGAGTCCATGTTTGTCCACCCCTGTTTTTTAAGCCCTTAAGATAGCTAGTGATTCTCTCTATTTGCAAACACACATTCAAAAATTGCAGCTCCTTTCCCGGCACCTCTGCTGCTATCCAGCCTAGCGCTCTCTATGGAATCTGACTCTACCATTTGGGGAGACAGAAGTTCAGAGAACTCCCCTTTTTCTGATACTAAGAGGTCACTGTTGGTGTAATATAAAGCACTGGCAGCGCTCTCCTCACCTTAGAAGATACACACACAGTCCCAGCAGTGCTCCCAGCCAGGAGAGTCAATGATTGCGGCACACAAGCCCCCCAAGCCTGCCAAACAAAACAAAAACAAAAGTAAAAATATATATATGAACCAGGGTCTATGGGAAGCACCATAAAGCGTTACCATGGATACCACCACAACTAACAATAATGTGCAGTTCAATACGTTGCGCACGGTAACAACTGAGTCAGGCTGCCAGAACATGCTGCATGAGGGTCTACCCCTAAAGGCTAGCCTGAAGTTACAGCTGGGGCGGAACACGGGCTTCCCACTTACTTGGCAGCTTGAGCCCTAAGGAGCATATGCCCACCGGTTCTTCACAGAACACAGGTACAAATTCAAACAGTGTGGTCTCTGTTCTATAAAGCCCTCTATGGTCTGAGTCCTGGCACCTTTCTCTTTATGAACTAAGTCAACTGCTGGACTCTACTACACTGGCTTCTGCTGACACAGCTCCTAAATAGGAACATCACGGGATTAAAGACAGGCACTTTTGCTGGAAGACTCTCAACTCTTGATTTCACTTCCTGTCATGCTGATAGAACCCGTTCACCACCCTCCAAGGCCATGGCATAAGGCCAGTCTGTATGCTTTCCTGAGGTCCAGTGACTAACTTAGATGTGTTGAGGTCTGCTGAAGACAGGAGTTTGCTATTAACAGACATTGCCCAATTTGTTACGCAGAGATTATTACTCAGGCTAGTTGGATGACTTTGTGACAAGGTGTTGCAATGGATTTCCAGCCCTGAAAGATGGGACCTTTCCTTAAAGCAAATGCCTTGTGACCCCATGTCAGGAACCCTGCTCAGCCAATCCTCCCACTATGAGGCATTTCCACATTACTCATTCCTGAGAGAGTTGCTAGGACTAGCTAAGGGAGGGTATGTCTAGCACAGGGATCAGTAACCTTTAGCATGCGGCCCGCCAGGGGGGCCGGGCTGGTTTGTTTACCTGCCGCATCCATAGGTTCGGCCGATCGCAGTTCCCACTGGCCACGGTTCGCTTACCTTGACGGGCCGCATGCCAAAGGTTGTCAATCCCTAGTCTAGCATGATCACAATTATTTCAGAAAAATCACGGGTAACATAAATCATGTGTACAAACGCCTCCATTAAGTGATGAATGAATTAAAAAAACCTATTGGAGCAAAGATCATCCTTTCTACAGCATTTTTATGGCGTTTCCCTGTACATTATCTCATTTACTACTGTCCCTGGTATTCACGGTTGCATAATAATTCCAAAATTGTACAAACAATTCTATACTCATGGCTGCTTTGGGAGAGTAAATCTAATGCTAATGGGAATCACCGTGGAGCAGAAACTGTCATTTATTATATATTTGTACTGCTCCCAACACTACGGGGCCCTGAGCGCCTTGAGGCACATAAGCACTATTGCAATATAAAAATAACCACAGGGTTTTTACACAGGGTTCACAGAAAGGGAAAAAAAAAAAACCTTAATCATCTAGTCTGACCTCCTGTATAACACAGGCCACACAACTAGAGCATAGCTTAAAAAAGAAAATTCTTGATTTTTAAAATTACCAATGATGAATAATCCACTACAACCTTTGGAGAGTGTTCCAATGGTTATTTACCCTCACTGTTAAAAACATACACCTTATTTTCAGTTTGAATTTGTCTAGCTTCAACTTTTAACCATTGGATCCTTTGTCTGTCATCCTTTACTTCTGGGAAATGCTGGCCGGTCAATCAGGGTGAGAATTTCAAAAGTATTCAGCACCAATCTAACTTGGCTGCCCCTGAAAACTTCACTAGGAGCAGAGGTAAGCCAAGGCAAAACTCTTCGCCGTGACTAATGCAAACGTGCCCTAACTGGCTCCAGAGACTCTTGCATTCCATTTGTCCGTGACCCCTCCTGAACAAACACCATTAGTTGCACCAAAAGGTGTGGTGTTTTGTATTGAACATGAACACATATTCACTGCAGGCCTGGTCTAAAGCCCACTGAAGTCAATGGAAAGAGTCCTAAAATGACTTTTGTATCAGGCCCTAATGAGCGGCTAGATGTGAGGTAGCCTAATTGAATTTAGCTTTTACTTTCTGGGAAACCAAAGAATCAACCCAGAAGTTCCCAACCCAGGTGGCTGGGGGATTCCTGGTGGTTGGCAGAGAGCTGATGTGTAACATGGTGGTAGCTCCTTCCTCACTTGCAGCTGCTAAACTGCATTAAAAAGATAGCTAAAAATAAATTAAAATACTTTCCTAATGTTACTGTGCCACATTAGCAACTGCCATTGCTACCACAGGAAGTTATGTAATGGTAGAGGAGGTGGTTCGCGAAAGCATAACTGTCATTGGCACACTGTAGGCCACATTCAACACTGAGTTCAAATAGTGTGGAAGGCTTAGATACAGGGGAGATAAGTGCTTGTATAAAAAACCTAATACAGATATGAGATAGCCTGCTTACCAGGACTGAATTCTGGTGGTGGTTTGTTTATTTTCCCTGGTAGCAATGGCTAGATGTCTCAGAAATTAACTCTTTGTATGAGAGAATTAAAAAAATATTTCTCTCCAATGAATGCTTAACAGCCACCACAGAGTAGCCTAACTGCCAATACCATGCATCTCTTCCAGTACACCTCTTTTTGGCGATGTTACAACGTGCACCCCAACTAAAACGATGGTAGTTGGGACAAAGAATCACAGGAAACTGGCAGCTGTCCCTTGTGTTTTAACAGGCACTGGGTCCCAAGGAACAAAGTTGCTTCAGCTGCATGGATGTCGCACAAGCCGTCTGTTTAAACATTGCAAAGTGGTAATCTCCTGCTTTTGCTACTTTGAAATTGAGGAGGCAAGGGAAAATATTTGAATGTGCAGTCCTGAGGTCAAAGCTAAAGTTTGATTTGGATTGGTTTGGATTAGGGAGAAATGTCCAAGAACAACTCGTTGATTTACTTTATTTCAGGACTTGGCACACAGCTTGGACCAAGTTCAAAATCAAAATACGCTGTGGCCAGAAAACACTGCAGAAAGAGCAGAGATAGGAGACATCTGGACTGTGTTAGAAATGTAGAGCCATAAAGTCCTTTAAAAATATTCTCTCATCATGTTGTGACTTTTCTCTTGTTTTTGTTTCAAACTGTTTGAATGTTCAAGCTGCATTTCATATTAAAAGTTAAAGCACACACACCCGTAAGGTCAACCTAAGCAGACTGCAAATTAGAAAACCAAGAGCATTCTAGTGAAACGGCACTATGTTGGAAAGTGGATGATCTTATTGAAAATGAGCATTTTCAGTGTAAGATCTACTAGAGTGAAAATGGTTTAAGACAAGGACTGCTTCAAACCTGGCATCTCAGCTCATTTACTGTTCTTCACCAGCTCCAGACAAACTCAATGAATTTTGGATTAGGCCCACAGATTTGAGGCAGTGTGGTGCAATGATTAACACTTAATACTTATCTAGTGCTTTATCTTCTCAAGGCACTGTACACTTTTTTTTTTAGAAGACAGCTTGAAAAAAAAAATCACACTTCTGTCTAAAGGGTTATACTCAGGGTAGTTACAAGTAACACCTAAGAGCTATAACTGAAACACATTAATGAAAAATATTACCTGTCTTTATTTTTTCAGTTTGTTTAACTTTGTGCATTTGCAAGTACTAGGTGTATAATCAGCTCCACTGTTTCTGCTTCTTCTCTTCTGAAAAGATACTTATGAACATTAACAAGGGGAAAGGAGGTGGAAAAGAGACCAAAAACACTTACACATTTCTAATGTCTTCAAGAACTATTTAAGCAAAAAATCAAGGGACACGATTTACAGGGTGCTCCATTAGAAACTGTGAGGGTTTTTAACTGTTTAATTTTTTTCAGTTGACTAATTTTAAAGTTGACAGTCTCTTTACTAATGATTAACCATTAAAACACCTATATGAAGTAGGTAAGTATATTAACACCTTCTTTCCCATGGGAAATCACCCAGAGTCACCAAGCAGACCCACACAGGGAGTCAGTGGTGCAGCTGGGAGTAGACGTCAGGAGTTCCTGGCTCCTAATCCTGTGTTCAATACACTGGTTTCTTAGGGTGCATCTGAACTGCAAACAAGTAAATAAACAAACCAACCAACCCGCAGAAACGAGTCCCAAGAGCATGGGTCAACTGACTCAGGCTCACACTATGGGGCTAAAAATAGCAGTGCAGATGTTCCCGCTCAAGCTGGAGCTTGGGCTCTGAAGTCTGGCGAGGGGAAATAGGTCTCAGAGCCTGGGCTCCAGCCCAAGCAGGAACATCTACATTGCTATTGTAGCTCCATAGTACAAGCCCTGCAAGCCCAAGGAAATTGGCCTGGGCTCTGAGATGTGCTGACATGTTTTTGTTGATTTGGAGGGTTGGTTTTTTTTGCAGTGTAGACATGCCCTTAGATCTGGGAAATGGAAAACAGGACTCCCAAGTTCTATTCACCTTTCACTAATCATTTATTCTCTTTCCATGAATCATTCCCCCCCCCCCCCAAGTAAATTCCTAACTCACAAGGATGTTATGAGACTTAATATTGGTGAAGCACATTAAGATCCTTTAGTGAAAGGATAAATTTGTAATATGCTTTCTTAGCGCATGTGATCATGGCTCCCTCTACTGCAGTGAATAGCCCCTAGTGACTAGAACAGCCTACGTACAGCTACGGGAGTTCTCCTTTAAATCAAGCAGCAGAGCCCTGGGATATGGTGCTGAAGGTCCCAGGTTCAACCCCAAATTACAACTGTGGTGTCTGTATTCCCACAATCAATCATGAGGTTCTTAACAGAGGAGTCTAACCCTTTAAAATCATTGAGCAAGAGTCAAGTTATGAAGAGAAGAGGCTCTTATCTACATGACACTGTGCTTCCCAAAGCTCTTTGCATGTGTGAAAAATAAAACTGATCTTAGCTTAAAAATATATTTGCCGCTGAACAGTGCAGAGCTTTCACCCAAAGCTCAACTTCAAATAAACGTTCAAGTAGCACACTTGAGAGAACAACAGGTAAAAATGGGTATCAAGAGAACAGCCCTGCACAGTTGTGTTTAATGCTGTAGCTCATGTTGAGGCTTAGCTATATTCAAAACAGACTTGTGTGGAAGTCTTTAAAGTATTTTTCATCAATGCCAATGTCTTTTGAGTGGGGTTTCACTTTGAAAAGCATTATTTTCCAATGGCAGGGAACGTTTAATTTGTAAGCAGTTTTCTATGTTCTCTGCAGGTATGGTTATTTCAGCCTGCTCGCTGAGACACAGCATCCCATCCTTCTACTAAGCACGCCCCGAGACTGACCTGGCACCACCTCTGCGTTCAGCCACACTCCATTTCCAAGCAACTAGGCTTGACGGTCAGATAGCAAACTGAAGTGGGCAGGAAGGCCAGACAGTAGATTAGCCTGAATTATGCTTGGCTACACACGTGGGAATTCTGGAGACACCACGGGACCTGTCACAAGGTGAGCTGGCCATTAAAGAATACATCCACACTTTAAACAAACAAACAAAAACCCTTGCAGCAGCAAGTCACAGAGCCCAAGTCTACCGACTCAGGTTCATGGGACTCACACTATGGCATGAAAAATGGTAGTATAGATATTCCCATTCAGGCTGGAGCCAGGCTCTGAGACCCACCCCCCCACTCCAGGATTCAGAGCCCAAGCAGGAATGTCTACAGCAGGGGTCGGCAACCTTTCAGAAGTGGTGTGCCGAGCCTTCATTTATTCACTCTAATTTAAGGTTTCGCATGCCAGTAATACATTTTAATGTTTTTAGAAGGCCTCTTTCTATAAATCTATAATATATAACTAAACTATTGTTGTATGTAAAGAAATAAGGTTTTTTAAATGTTTAAGAAGCTTCATTTAAAAATTAAATTAAAATGCAGAGCCCCCCGGACCAGTGGCCAGGACCCGGACAGCGTGAGTGCCACTGAATATCAGCTCAAGTGCCGCCTTCGGCACACGTGCCATAGGTTGCCTATCCCTGGTCTACACTGCTATTTTTAGTGCAAGTCTGAGTCTGTAGACCTGGCCTCAGACTCGCTGCCTTGGGTGTTTTTTTGCACTGCAGACAGCTGCCTCCCCAAGTGAGGGCAATGAGTAGAATCACCTGACAAGGGGGATAAAAAGAGAAGTCCTGGCAGTGGCAGAGAGTTTCCCTCTGAGTGTGAACTGGTTGCTGCAAGCATGGAAACAAAAGCCCAAGAGGGCTATAGGGGAGTCCAGGAGCAGGGCTGAAGATATAACGGTCTTTGATACTCTGGAAGCGAAGGGTTTTGGGGCTTTGACAGAGAGCCAAGTCACCTTTCTTGCAAAGCTGCCAAACTCTCTAGGCCAGTGGGAATCCACCTGTTCACAGGTTTACACTTTACACTTAAACCTCCTGACACCACTTTGGCAATGTAAAGTGGCCTTAGTGCAAACAAGGATCCAGCCCCATGAACTCACAGGCCCTACGAAAGCTGTGCTGAGCTCATTAGAAATGCCTTAGGTTAGTAGATAAGCAGTGTTTGGTAACACATCTTAATGCAGGTGTAAGTAAGCCATGTAGTATTTGAATTCGTCAATACTCCATGGGCCTGAATCTCCTCTGTCCTGCACCCTGAGCAGTAATTTACCTCAGGCAAAGTGGATGTAATATCAGCAAAGAATCCTGTGGCACCTTATAGACTAACAGACGTTTTGCAGCATGAGCTTTCGTGGGTGAATACCCACTTCTTCGGATGCAAGCAGTCTATGGATGTAATATGGCATCAAACCAACACTGTAGCATTTTACACCTACTTTGGTGGAGTCAGACTTCAACTAGTCTTAATCTAGCTCATCTTAAAAAAACCTGATATCAATAAATGATCTCTTGTGTTAAAGGCTGCACAAAACCATTAAAGCAACACCACCACATCCAATATCAACCGTCTTCAGCTAGGAAAACAAAGTTTTGCAGACACCAGTCCTGCAGAAGAATCCATTCCATCCACCTCACCTTGCAACAGTTAGGCCCCATACAAAACTGTATGCCCTCCCCATCCCCTGCCCCCATAACAGAGGCCAAACTGCAAAAAATCTAGATTTCACTTCCTGCCACTGAACTTCAGGGGGAGGGCAAGGATGTTTGGACTCTCAGTTGTGGTTTGAGCCCATCTGCACTTTTCAAGTATAAACATCTTCATTGAAACCAGACTCATCCTGCACAACCATTCATTTAGTGAGCTCATCTGCGAGAGACACAGACTGGCACATTTCTATGACAACCAAAAAAAAAAAAACTTGGCACAAGCTAAGCAGCTTTTTAGAGCCTTCCCATTGTTCCCGAGGCTGCTTTCACTTCCTCTTGTACCTACAGCTATCTCGAATGTATTGCCAAAAACATAATGCCTTCATGAAATGGACCCATTTCTTTCAGGATTAAAAATAAGATATTTATGTAAGGTTCTAATGTGGGGAGAGACGCTTTCAGATTGGGGGGGGGGAAACCTACTAACAGTAGCAGCTCCTATCTAATCTGACCCTGAATATCTCTCTCTCTCTCTCTCACACACACACACACACACACACACACACACACACACACGAAGAAGGAACAATCCAAAGACAAGGTCAGACAACCACAAAAGCTCGGAGAGTATTATTTCTCTAAAGCAGGATCTCTGCTAGGAAGGATTCCAAGAAGCCCCTTTTTCCAAAAGGAATCCAAATGGTTGATCTTGTGGGCAAGTGGGGGGGGGGGGGTGGAGGAGAGGAGAGAATCTGTGCATTAAAGGCAAAATGTACTGATTTCTGCCCTTTCAAAAAGTCCCCTTTTTAAAAATCCAGCCATTTCCCTGAAAAATTCTTCCGCTCCCCAGACCCAAATCTGATCATGCTTTCCTTGGCATTACACTAATAATAGTAGTGATAAGCACGGCTGGAACTAGGATCATTATTAGCACGGTAGAACTGGGATAAGATTCTGACCCTCTAGGCCTTGAGATTCTCTGGCTGTCTTCACTGCAAAAATAAAAAATAAAAGTGTGTGTTTACACCCGTATAGCTAACTAAATATAAAATCCTAGTGGAGACAAGACATAAGCAGAGTTTACCTCTAGTGAAATTACCAGATCTAGTCAAAGTCAACCTTCTACCTCTCACTGAGGCTACTTTACTAGTATCATGGAGGTAAAAACTAACCATGCCTTATCTCCCCTAGATAGCTATCTTGAGCAAAAAAACACACCCCTATTTTTTGCACTGAAGACACAGCCTCCATACATTCAACCAGTATTTCTTTTAATTAAAATACATCTGTTAAAAAAATACACACACTAAGGCGGTTCAGCGCTTGAAAAATAAAAGTTTGATTTCTGACATTCGCTGTAAACAAATGCAAAATCTACATTGTGCTTATGTTTATTATTACATCTTCTCAGGTCAATGACTGCCAGTCACCAAATTCACTAATTATAAGTAGTTAGGATTGTTAGTACTAGGGGTACAGACACCAACTCACTGATGTTGCAGAACGCATTCCCAGCAAAAGGAAAACATGCTATGAATAAAAGCAATGGAATGGGTGCACCAGCAGCCACATGGGCAAAGCTATAAAAGATGTTGTTTACTCCCATTCTCTCCCCCACTCAATTCCTCCACCCATTTTTAGACTTGGATACTCTGCTTGGAACTTCCTCTAATGCTCTCTGTGTTCACAGTAGCTGGGACCACAAGATCACAGTAATAATGAGACACTTGGACAGAGACAAGATTTTTTTTGTTTAAATCCTAGAAGTCTCCAGTGCCACATTTTCTGTCATGGTCAGTTTTTTCTACCCAGATCATTTAAAAGACTCTCCAATCACATGTGTACTGCACCCATCAACTCAAAGGTTTTCATCTTGACAGTGCTTTGACTTGATCTTTCCCTTCCAAGTCATTTTAGTTAATTTGCTTCATGCCTTCCCCGCCCCCCCAGGATTCAGAGGACTGGGACGCTGCCAAGCTGAGTGAGATATTCCCAAAGGCATAGATGAAGGAAAACTCAGTTATAAGTGGATCTAAAAGGTACCTTAAAAGGAAAAAAAAATTAGCCATCTTGCCACAGACTACGATATGCTGATACAGGCTGATGGTGAATAACAACTTACTCTAAGAGTTGTGCTATTGAAACCAATAGGACCACTCATGGAGTCAGCTGCTAAAGATAGAAAGAGATATCAGAATCTGGCCCTAAGATTTCAGTGATCCTCCCAATAAGCTCCAAATGGTAGATAAAGTCATAGCGGCAGGGGGAGACAGACTCCTTTATTCTGATCAGGTCAAAGTGGTCACAGAATGGACCACAGGCTACATAGGACAATCAGCTATTGCACAGATTTATACCCTGACGCTTACCCAACATGTAGGAAATCCTTTTCTAGCTAAACAATGAAATTCACAGTAACACAATGACACCTTTTTAAACAAGTAGCTATTACAGAGTAACCACTTCCCTGTGCAATGTTTCTAATGTAATAAAACTGCCACAAGGATAAAAAGTTCCAGTTGTGAACCTCAGGTTGGAATCGCTTTCCTAAAAGGTTATGTTATAAATTATGGCAAATGCCAAGGGACTCATTATGCCGTGGTTTTCATCTGGGTCTGCAAAGGGTGAGGCAGTCGGAGATGCAGACACTTAGAAAAACATTTTCAAAAAGCAGCGACTGCCTGTGGGTGTCCAACTTGAGACACCTTGGGCATGATTTCCAGAAGCACCAGGCACCCTCACCTCCAGCTGACGTCCAGGCGTGGTGGGGCTGCTGTGTTTGTTCTGTGCAGGATGCACTGAAACTACCCACTTACATATTCAGGATATACCACATTCTGCAGATTTGCGCCTGGTAGAAACACACTTCACCTCACACAGGCCAAGGAGCACTACATTACATTTACAGCTCTGGGCAGGGTTCCCTATACCTGGCCTTGCCTCACGGATGTAAAGGTATGCCACTTCATCTGAGAGCGATGTAATCCAGACAGACAGCAATCAGCTATAAACAGGAAGCATCCCTCCTCCTGCTGCTGCCTCCTTCTGCAGTGAAGTGCAAAGAGCTCACATCTGTACCCTCCAAAATATATTTCTTTATGCAGCTGCTTCTATAAATAACAGCTGACATACGGTGACAGGTTCATAGAGAACAGAGAAACTAGGTAACCTAGTCCCTGTATATATTCGTAAATTTCATCTTATCTTTATGAAAAGTGCCTCTGATCTCTATAAAAGGAAATAAAGCTTCCAATGTACTGATGAAGACGACATGTGACACGACATTAAGTAGTTAGTGCATCCCTTAAATTATTGCATTATATATGGAAGAGACTTCCAGGAAATTATCTGCAGCTACAAGAGTCCCTCTTCCCATTGCAGATCCCTAAGAATGACTCACCTCTCACACCGCATTTTAGCTTGCAGGCAGATAGTTAAGGACTGTTCTAAATGGATTTCTCTCCCTTGGAACCGGTTAGTTAGACTAGATTGGAAACAAATTTGAAACTATTGCCATGATTATCTTATTTTCTGCACAAGACCAGCCTCAGGCTTTAGAAAAACGATTTTCTTTCACCTCCCCACACTTTGCACTAACTAGCCATATGCTAAAGGAGATGACGCCCCTCCCCCACACAGAGAGCCACTGAAGAATTTGACAGGTTTCAGAGTAGCAGCCCTGTTAGTCTGTATCCGCAAAAAGAACAGGAGTACTTGTGGCACCTTAGAGACTAACAAATTTATTTGAGCATAAGCTTTCATGGGTTACAGCCCACTTCATCAGATGCATGCAGTGGAAAATACAGTAGGAAGACACACACACAACATGAAACAATGGATGTTACCATACACACACTAACGAGAGTGATCATTAAGGTGAGCTATTACCAGCAAGAGAGGGAAAAAAAACCTCTGTAGTGGTAATCAAAATGGTCCATTTGCAGCAGTTGACAAGAAGGTGTGAGGAACAGTGGGGAGTGGGGGAATAAACATGGGGAAATAGTTTTACTTTGTGTAATGACCCATCCAGTCCCAGTCTTTATTCAAGCCTAATTTAATGGTGTCCATTTTGCAAATTAATTCCAATTCAGCAGTCTCTCACTGGAATCTGTTTTTGAAGTTTTTTTGTTGTAATATTGCGACTTTTAGGTCTGTAATCGAGTGACCAGGGAGATTGAAGTGTTCTCTGACTGGATCACAAACTTTGTGACTTTGTCCTCACCCATAACTATTTCATATTTGGGGACAACGTATACCTTCAAATCAGCGGCACTGCTATGGGTACCCGCATGGCCCCACAGTATGCCAACATTTTTATGGCTGACTTAGAACACTTCCTCAGCTCTCGTCCCCTAAACGCCCCTGCTCTACTTGCGCTACATTGATGACATCATCATCTGGACGCATGGAAAAGAAGCCCTTGAGGAATTCCACCATGATTTCAACAATTTCCACCCCACCATCAACCTCCGCCTGGACCAGTCCACACAAGAGATCCACTTCCTGGACACTACAGTGCTAATAAGCGATGGTCACATAACCACCACCCTATACCGGAAACCAACTGACCGCTATACTTACCTACATGCCTCCAGCTTTCATCCAGACCACATCACAAGATCCATTGTCTACAACAAAGCTCTACGATACAATTGTATTTGCTCCAACCCCTCAGACAGAGACAAACACCTACAAGATCTTTATCAAGCATTCTTAGAACTACAATACCCACCTGCTGAAGTGAAGAAACAGATTGACAGAGCCAGAAGGGTACCCAGAAGTCACCTACTACAGGACAGACCCAACAAAGAAAGAACAGAACACCACTAGCCATCACCTTCAGCCCCCAACTAAAACCTCTCCAGTGCATCATCAAGGATCTACAACCTATCCTGAAGGACAATCCATCACTCTCACAAATCTTGGGACACAGGCCAGTCCTTGCTTACAGACAGCCCCCCAACCTGAAGCAAATACTCACCAGCAATCACAGAACACACAACAAAAACACTAACCCAGGAACCTATCCTTGCAACAAAGCCCGTTGCCAACTCTGTCCACATATCTATTCAGGGGACACCATCATAGGACCTAATCACATCAGCCACACTATCATAGGCTCATTCATCGGCACATCTACCAATGTGATATATGCCATCATGTGCTAGCAATATCCCTCTGCCATGTACATTGGCCAAACCAGACAGTCTCTACATAAAAGAATAAATGGACACAAATCAGACGTCAAGAATTATAACATTCAAAAACTGGTCGGAGAACACTTCAATCTCCCTGGTCACTCAATTACAGACCTAAAAGTCGCAATATTACAACACAAAAAACTTCAAAACCAGACTCCAATGAGAGACTGCTGAATTGGAATTAATTTGCAAAATGGACACCATTAAATCAGGCTTGAATAAAGACTGGGAGTGGATGGATCATTACACAAAGTAAAACTATTTCCCCATGTTTATTCCCCCACTCCCCACTGTTCCTCACACCTTCTTGTCAACTGCTGCAAATGGACCATTTTGATTACCACTACAGAGGTTTTTTTCTCTCCTTCTGCTAATAGCTCACCTTAACTGATCACTCTCATTAGAGTGTGTATGGTAACACCCATTGTTTCATGTTCTTTGTGTGTATATACATCTTCCTACTGTATTTTCCACTGCATGCATCCAATGAAACGGGCTGTAGTCCATGAAAGCTTATGCTCAAATAAATTTATTTGTCTCCAAGGTGCCACAAGTGCTCCTGTTCTTTTTAAAGAATCTGAGGCAGTCCAAGTGGAAGGTGAGAGGAAATCATAGCATTTCCCCCCAATCAGTTCTTCTGTTCTGCCTGTCCATATCTCATGGACTAGACACACACATCTTAAGACCAGAGAATCAACAAAATTACCCAGAAATTGCAGTGCCACGTGGGAGACTGAGTAAATTTCCTTCAGCCTGTGAGAGGCCCGCTCTTTATACAGTAGATTGCTGGGATAGCAGAGTAGCCACATAACTGACACTAAGCTTGGAAAAAGAGTGCTTTCTTCAGGACACCAAAAGCATCACCTTTACTTCCCTTTGCCACCTTAGGAGCCTGAGCAGTGAAAAGTCTCATGTTGCTCTCAAAGTGAGACCTATCCTATGGGGAAGCACCCGACTGCCTTAGAAGTCACCCCACAACCCAACCTCCCTTTCTACCAAGATCCCATGAAAAGAAGCAAAGTCCAAAGGACAACATGAACAATTTTCAAAACAAAACCATCCAACAGAGCAAAGCCACAGAACCATCTAGGCCCCATGTGTGTCATTCTAGGGAGCAATGTGATGTGAACTATTATGCTGATTAAGTACTACCTAATCAACAGTCTATTCACATCAGTACAGAGACATCGTCCCTGTCTACTGCAGTTCACATGCAGTGCTGTCCAACTGTATGAAGGTGGTTCTTTGTTTTGAGAATCCCTCCTCCCCACCACATAGGATCAGGCAGGCAGTCCTCAAGTGGTCAAATAAAGGTTGTAACCTGGGTCTTTATAGCTATTCCATGTTAATCTGCACACTAAGCATACATCCAGCTAATGCCCCATGTATAGATCACTAGGTTATTGACTGGTGTGGCTATTGGGGATGAAATGCACAAACTCCTGACTGCACAGTTAAAGTTTTGTGCACTTTCACTTATACATGCACATCTTTAAAAAAAAAAAAAAAAAGAGTCAGTCTTACCATAAACAAAGACTAATCACACACCTTGAAGAGAAACTCAGGTCACTGGGCCGAGGAACATACAGTAGCTAATATTGAATACATTTACGTTAGTGCTAACTGCAATGCAAACATGGCAAGAACTTTTCACAAACAAGTGCGGCAAAAACAGGAAGTGAATGGGAAAACTTCAGTGTTTGGAAACAGCACAGTGTTTGCGCAGTTTTTTCTTACAAAGGCAAGAACAGTCTGGCAATCTGAAAGCTGAGCACAGCAAGAGTCTCAGATCAGTAACAAGAGTCACGACACCAACTTACAAGGCCTCAGGTACAGATTGTACAGTCAGAAAAACGCACAGACAAGTTTATTTCCCTCACCTCTGCAGAGATAATTTGACAGGCAAAGAAAAAAACAGCCTTTACAAATTCCATTATTAAATCTAGACAATGCAATAAAAGACTGCATCTTTACAGAATCATAGAATATCAGGTTGGAAGGGACCTCAGGAGGTCATGTAGTCCAACCCACTGCTCAAAGCAGGACCAATCCCCAGACAGATATTTGCCCCAGATCCCTAAGTGGCCCTCTCAAGGATTGAACTCACAACCCTGGGTTTAGCAGAGCAACGCTCAAACCACTGAGCTATTCCTCCCCCTCTCCCAGCTTTCAAATGCTGGAGAAAAAATGGGTATGATAAATCAGAAACCATAAGAAAATATGGGCAACCCAGCAATTTAAATACAAAAAAGAATTAAAAATCGAGGCCAAAAGTTCATTAACAATGGAACACACACACAGATACAGGCCCCATCACACTGGGACTCACACCAGAAGGCCATATTTACACCATGGTAAGAACTTATGCTGTATTTAGGCCCCTACAAATCTTTTTACACAGATCAGTCGAAGGTTCTTGAATCACAAGAACACTTCGACCATCAACTCAAAGACCTCTATTTTCATATAAAGAGGGTGCTGACCTGATTTCTAACTGCCAGCCATTTTGTTTAATTTGCTTCATGCTGTATGATTATTAAAAAAAAAAAATCCATATAGCACCAGAAAACTGCATGGCAGAGTGGGCTGTCCTTGTGGGGCACAGATGAGGCAGGACCTGTTAGGAATGAATGCAAACACAGTCCGGATCCTCAGCTAGCGCATAACCGCTCACTGGAACAATATCAGTTTACACCAACTGAGAATCTGTCCTATAATCTTCATTTAGCCAGATGGGCACCAGCTAGGAGCTCAGTGTTTCTCCTCAGGCCTTCTGTCTCCAGTAGAGACCAGTTTATACATGGTCAAACCCCACCCACGTTGGTTGGCTTCACCATATTTAAAAATGTGTTAGCCTGAAAGAGTTCAAGCCTAGAAACTACTCTGATGGGAACATGAGGAATGGCTTGCCATAGATTAGACAAAACCACTTTGAGCAAGGCCAGAGATAAAAGGCATCCAGAGAAAGCAATTATTAATCAGGTGCCTAACAACATGCCAGTAGATAAAGGCGAGAATAAGGAGGCAGTCTCACCATTAGGGATTGCAGACAAACCCTGCGCTCTGAGACCGTAAGTATTATCACTCCTCTTACCTTCAACATTTAGTACAAAACTGTACATACAGCAAAGACTATTTCATTTGAATTTCAACTTGTTACTTTTCTGCAGTTGATGAAGCATGAAACAAATCACCCAAAATGCATTTTGTAACTCTAGCAAATGTGTTTCCCATCAAAATAGAGACTCTTTGGCTGCATCTGCATTTTCGTCTTCAGCAGAAGAGTTCTCTTCCAGCGGATGTTTTAAATTTTTCTCAATGGTCACATTATTTGGTTGGAAACCAGACATGTTCTTTGGTGCCAGGACTCTGCACAAACCATTTGCTCCTCTGGGAGAGGAGGAAAAGTCTGCATTGTATTTCTGGAAACCATGTTACTCTCTATTTCAATCATAACCTCCCCTCCCAAATCATAGTGAAAGATAAATTAGAGAACTTGAGAATGAGAGAACCCCGAAGAGTGGGACCGGGGGGTGAGGAGGAGAAGGAAAGAGGGAACAAACCAACAATAGAAAGATTAATACTTTTCAACTACAGAGCACCTTTCATCAAAACACCTCATTTCCACACACTGGGAGAGGAAATTTGCTGATGTATGTCATAATACAGCTCAAAGCAATATTATCCCAGAGCAGTTCATTAGTCATCCTTTGTTTACTCCTGAGAGAATTCAGAGCCAAAAAATTAAGAATTCTGCACCATAAAATGACAAATTCTGCATATTTTATCAAAACACCACAATATAATCACACCATTTTCAATTATTTTGGTAATGTATATCTATCAGCAAGTATGTCTGTAACAATACAGACAACGAAAAAGATTGAGGAAATGTTTTTTGACAAATAGATTCCTTATTAAGCATATTAACACAACTATATGGCTCCACAGCAAACGAGAAGGACAGAGGTTCGCACGCACACCCAGCCCTCCCTCCCTCCTGATCCAGACGGGAGGCAAAGCAGGCTAAGCCCAACAGGATTCAAGTGTGGAGGGGCTTCAGGTGTGGGGTGAGAGGGTTGTGTGTGGGGAAATTTGGGTTCGGGTGGCTCCGTTGGGGAGTTCCAAGTGCAAGGGGACTTTGGGAAGTGGCTGGGGAAGAAGGAAGAAGAGGAAGAAGGTGGCTGGGGCTCGGCAGGGATCTCAGCGGGGGGTCTGGGTGCTGGGAGAGTGGGGCTTGATGGGATGGGGGTCTGGGTGCAGGTGGCTGGGACTCAGCCAAGCAGGGGTCCTGGTGCTGGGATAGGTGATGCATGGGGGCTGTGCAGATCGGGGGACACCTCCCTATGCAGCAAGCCCTCGCCCACAGCTGGAAAACAATGGAGGCAGGAAGTGGGGTGGACGGGTACAGAGCTTCCTGCAGCCGGGATAGGTTCCTGGAGGTGGGTCTGACCCAACCCCAGCCCCAAAAGCAGCCCGTGCAGGGGAAGAGGCAGTCCCATTCCTCCACCCACAGCCCAGCCTGGACTAGCAGCTGGAGCTCGGCACATGGTAAGAGCCACTGTCCGGCATGTTCTCAACCCAGCCCCTCCTCAGCAATGTGCAAGAGGGACAGAGAGAGCCCAGGCCCCCCCCACCCCGAGACAGTGATTTACATAACCCCCGGCTGCTCTCAAAACCCAAACCAGATGCCCCACAACCTCGACCGTTACCCAGGAGGGGCGCATGAATCAATTTTTCTTTAGGCAAAGAATAAAATCTGTGGGGGACATTAATTCTGCACTTGCACAGTGTCGCAGAATTCCCCCAGGAGTAAATTTGTTACCATGCAACTGAAGTCTGGTTCTCTGAGTATAGGAGCTGTGAAAGAATGGGATAGAAGCACCTCTAACCTTCCCCTAAGTAAGCAGGTTACCATATTACTGACCCCTCTGCCTGAGCTAGCAGCTGATTAAGTGTTTCTGTAGGTTCCTACTATGGTGAATGGGAACAAAGAGAAATATGCCAAATTCCTCCCTTTTCGTTCTGTCAGGCCCACAAAACCTCCTCTCTTCTGCATTAGTCTGAGTTGAGATATTACTCTCTGTGAAGCCTTGCTACCTATTTGAAGGAGTCACTTTGTAGTGCCTGGTCAATCTGAACATTTCACTGATGAGTGGTCAACAAAAGCCACTAAACTCACTTAAAGGCCACTGAACAGTCTGCACCTGGAAACCATTTCTGATCCCCATGAACTTGGGTTGGTCTCAATTACAAGTTGGAAGCCTCCAAGTCCCATTCCTAATCCCCTGAGTCATCTAGCTCCCCCCAAATATCAGAATGTTTATGATAAACTACAAACACAATTGATGTCATACTTGGGGGGATTGCTAGAGAGTTTGGGGGCAGTTCCCCCCCCCTTTTCTTTTTCAGAGCCAAGATGTTGAGCAACTCAACTGTAGGTGGTAGAAAAATTCCACAGCTAGAACCGGAGCATCCGTGGAACCACTACATCCAAGGAAACAATTGAGTCACAATTCTCAGTCAGTGACATCAAATGCCCAGACCCAGCGCACTACAAGTCAATGCACAGAAAGCTTCCTTTGTACAGCAATGTACCTAAGTTGCCAAGAACCACCCCAATCAGAGGTTCCCGATGCTCAGCTGGTATATCTTTACATAGCCCCAATGAAGCTACATCAATTTACACCAGCTGAGGATCTGACTCTTAGCTGTATTATTTAAGAATCCACACAATCTTTTACATCTTGTATCCTGCCTTCTTACTTTTACATACAGCAAGAAGCAAGCACGACATTTTGAAACTCCTCTGTAAACATTCTTTCCAAGTCATTCCTAGGTTCAACACACCAACCTCTAACATTTGTGTTTTGCAAAAATGGTGCCCAGTACCCTGTTCCTGTAATAATGAAGCAAGATCTCCCTCATTAAATAGGAAAGTTGAAAAGGCTTAGTGTAGTCAAAGTGTCATTGACCTACTGTCTGGGTCTGGAATCAATCCTGAGAACCTCTGAAGCAAGAGTATATCGGTACATTGTCAGAATGAGCTATTAGAAGAAAATACACCATTATTTTAGGCAAGAAAACAGTAAATGCTCACAAAAATCATCAGAATTGTCTATCTGCACACACAATTACCTGATTTACATGTTCAATGGCAGTAACTATAAACACAAATTAGGCAAGCACTCTGCACATGCAATTGCCTGCCAAAACTCTGGCCCACAAAATGCACATATGATAAATAAAGCCACTGCATGCATACACTCTCTATATATGGGTGTGTATGACTGACTATACAATAAGTGTTTACAACAGAGAAAAAAATAATTCAAAAGTGCCTGTAGTTGTCAAATTTAGATTTTGTTAAGAGTTCATAAGAAAAATAAATGCAATCTTGGTATTCCTGAAATAAACAAACTAAATTTCAACTTTCTTCAGGTAATTGTTTCCCGAGTCATCTGTGACTTCTTAGTAAACAAAGTTTTACTAACACTAATTCACAGGAATTTTTTCATGGTTTTAAGATTTCAAAAGAAAAAACAATTTTATTGTGTTCTGATAATATCAACATCTCTGAAGTGCTAGAAACCCAGGCAGCAGAAACCTTTTATTGCCAACTGTTCAAAAATCCTGAGTTTGGCCCCAAAAATTCATGAGATTGGCTTAAACGTGATGAGTTTTAAAAAATAATATATTTGAGGTTATTTATCTGCCTTCTGGTTTCTTGGTTCATGTTTTTAAGATTTTCTCCACCACTACAAGAGCTAGGAACTTACTTTCCAGAGAATCTCATCAATCTCTCAATTCCAGCAGCTGGGCTTTAAGGAAAACATCACATCAAGAGACTCATGATCAAACTGCAAGATCTGGCAATACTGGAAGCTCTGGGCAAGGGCGTGAGAACCAGAAAGGGACCCTACCAGGCTAGTTTCATTGTCCAAGCTGATTGAAATGCAAAAAGCAAACAGCATTGGTGGAAAAACCAATAAGATGTTTAGGCTTGCCCCTAATGCAAAGGCACTGGGGAGAGGAGAGAATGTGGAGGGACTCTTCCCACTTTATGCATCCCATGCAAAGGCCAAACACCAGAGCAGTCCCTGAGCATGGAGGCTACTCCCACAGAGGAAGCAGGATCCTGGCCCTACCCCACTCATCTCACACTAGACAGAAAAAGGATGGCTGCAAGCTCAGAATGGAGCAGGCTATATCATCCTCCCATGCTCCAGGGAGCTGGGAGTTGCACACTTAGAGGCACAATCCATGCACGAGCGTCTCCTTGGGGCAGCATGACTGAATGTCACCATCAGGCCTTTAAAATGCTGTCAGGGCTGACAATGCACGAGCTCTAAAATGTAACGGGAGTGAAAATGGTGAGGACATGTTTTATACCCGTAAATGCATGGGCAAGTATAGATTTTAAATTGGCAGTATACTCAGAAGACATGACACAAAGAGAGACAGAGATGAAAGCAGCGGTGAGGCTGAAGCTGGCAGGATGCTTTCGGGAACTTTGAATAAGGAGGATGTGTTCGCAATACCACATTCTGACCCAGAGTCGTTTAGAGAAGCACCAGAACCCATTTCACTGAATCAGACAAGTTCAACAGATCAGCTCTTCTCTCTGCTTTATTCCTTCCCTCAAGACACAGCAAATCATGGCAAGGCTCATTGGGAGATTTTCCCCTTCCTCTTGCTCTCTCTGCCCCCAGGTTTTTATTCGCTTGGGTTTGAAAACGGATTAAAAAAAATCTCACTGCTTTGTAATTATGTTCATTACCTTCGTACCACAATCCAGTTTAACGAATATTACTACATTTCAACAAATCATGCATATGCCCCCAAGGTGCTGGCCCTGCTCCACTGGGCTCAGTGGTTCATGAAAAGGATCACTGCGGTCAGCACTGGCAGCGCGTAATACTCTGCAGGAACCTACAGGACAGAGACTGCGATTAGCCCCGGCGCAAGGGCAGTCGTTTCTTGTTTTCTTCCCAGCTTGCTACACGTGAGTAGGGCTAGCCACAACCCCGCCCACAATCTGTGCCCTGCCATTGGGCTGTATGCTCCAGCCATTTCATGCTAAATGTGTTTACAGATCGATTGTGTCAGGTTGGAAGGTTTCTGGTGAACCCCTCACTGATAAGATGGCCAGTTACCCAACGGAAGGCTGGAACCTCGCTGCTCAGCACTCTAGACCTCCGATCATCAAAGAGCAGGACTCAGGCTCTATCAGCACAGAGGTAGGTGAGCCTCACCAGTACTTGAAATCAGCCATGTCCACCAACCAGAAGAGGTTCCTGTGATGGAGTTCTGCCCATGAACATTTTAATGAATGTTTTTGGCTCTATCTGGGCATTGCACTTTATCAAGCTGCAGGCCATTCACACATGAACAATTCCCTCCCTTGCATTACTCTCTTAACGTCAGTGACACCAAGGATGAATTTGGCTATTTTCGGTTTGGATCTTATTCATTAGGATAGGTCACAGGCAGTCAATAGAAACGTTTCCGGTGTCCCAGATGACCCAGGGAGTCAACCCAAATCAGCAGATGCCTTATTTGGTTTCTCAGAGAGAAGAGCTCTCTTGAGTTGAGTTGCACTCTGATTCAGTTAGAAAAGTCTGATTAAAATAGCCTTTATGCCTCCTAGTTCTTGTACCTGGCTCTCCAGGCTCCAGCCTCTGTGCATAATTCCCCCGTTATTGGGAACTGTTCCATTCATTACATGCCAGTTTTAATACTGGAACATTCAAGGAGATGACTGTTCCCTTGCTGCATCAGAGTGCATGATTGCCAACTGCAAACATTCAAAAATTGAGAGCTGGCCTCAGTAAATCATGAGATTCATTTTAAAATGAATTTGGGGGAGGGATTATTTGGCATCCGGTTTTAGAGCCTTTAGGGCTCGTGTTTTCACACTTTTCTCCTCAACCCCAAGAGTCAAGAATTTACTAGTCATCGATATGTTCGGTTACAATAGGGGTTTTTGTTTTGTTTTGTTTTTTTAAAGACTGGTTCTCTCCCTCTTCCCCTCCGTTTCTTGACATCAGTCTATACACCACAAACCAATATCAATCTGGCCAAATCCCAGATACGCTATATTTAGTGAGTGTTTGTGTGTGCAGGTATGCTCTATACATATTACATGTATGTTTACATAACTCATCTACAGATATGCATACATGTGTTATAATGCATACAGAATTATACACTACGCACATATATAGATAATTACACCACATACATACACAGTAATGTTGCAACACTAACCAACAAGCCAAAATCTGGTTTCTCAACCATCACCAAGAAGTCTTTTCTTTCATTCTTTACCTGGAATAAAGAGTTATGCAGTCCTAAATGAGGTGTGCTTGTGAATGTGAAAAAATATAAGGGATTATGAGAGAAAGCATTTTATTGTATCACATATTTAGTGTCTGCTAGCATTCGCAGACTTCAAAATAGTAAACAGGTTGAATGTAGATTTTAAAAAAAAAAAATCTGTGAAATTAATGAGTTCCAGAATCATTCTTCACAGTTGCACTAAATCTGTTTGTCTTTTTCCTCCAGTAATTCTGTGTGAAATCCTGGCCCCATTTAAGTCAATGAGATTTTTGCCATTGATCTTACTGGGGCCAGGAGTTCTCTCTCTTCTTTACAGTCCAAACCTATAAACCAATATGGTCATAATGCCAACACAATGGCACACATCATCAGATAGCCTTTTAACTAAGCATAAGTATAATATTTAATAAATGTTCTACCAGGGGACCATATTCTGGACTAGATTAGATAACAGTTTTTTTCCATCACTAGCTGCAATATTCATATTAAAAAAGAAAGATGATCGCACAATCCCTTGAGGACCTTCTCCTCCGAGATGCTGAGAACCCTCAACTCCCACTGCAGAATCAGACTTCTATTCAGTACACAAGGCAACCTGCAAGCTTCCTCCTGGGACCTGTCATTATGTAATGGTTAGCACTGCATCTTTCCTCCAATGATAAATAAGATAAAACAAACAGAATAGAATTTATGAGTGCCTTTCTCGTGCCTGTCCATGAAAATGTAAAATGTACAAATGAGGATTTTTATACTACTGGTATTAAAAGAGTTCTCATCCTACTGAAAAAATATGGCTTCCGGTTGGGAATAATATTCAAGTTCTATGACAATACCATGGCAGTATTGGATACATAGATTCCCTAGAACAATGTCTGAAGGAGGTGAAACAACATTAAAGAAATAACCATATTAATTTTTTAAAACAAAGTTATGACTAAGATATTAATAAAAATGGCCTGTCATTTACAGCAGAACAACATCTAAAAAATCATTTACAGTCTGCAGGACAGCTGGATTTTTTTTCAATGCAGATGATATGTTATTAGTGAAATATAGAAGGACCAATACTTTGGGCATGATTTGCAAAAACCTCCACGTTACCAAAAGTTATGTACACATTCCAGAATTAATTTTTTTATGAGCCTGACGAAACTATTCTGATGGCTGATACAGGGCTTAATCATACTGTATGACTAAGAGAACACACCAACATATGCACGTATGGACAAACATATGCATTACACATTTATGTATAACAAAGAAGAGCATTAATTGGAAATATGAAATATTTTGACTTGCTGCTCTCAGATACATTATTACACAAGGAAAATTTAATACAATATTTCATTTTTATGGTGCACTAGAAAATTATTCTCTTAAATTTATTCCTGATTCCATATCTGTCCTGATTCAGGGGCCAAGCTTGCCTTACTTATGTTGGCAGAGTCCCATTGATATCAGTGGACTTACAGATTTTGGAACATGAGGAAGAGTTAGGCACTTTCTTACATAGGTGCTGGAACTAGGGGTGCTACAGCACGCCCTGGCTTGTGGCTTGAAGTGGTTTCCATCATATACAGGATTTACAGCTTGATTCAATGGCTCTCAGCACCCCCACTATACAAATTGTTCCAGCACCACTGCTTACTTGGCTTATTAAGTAACTGTTTATTTTTATTATTTTAATTAGAAATTGGGGAACCTGATGGTGTTTGGATTTCAGGAACCCTCTAAATGTGGTTCTGTTTTTAAGTGTATTGTGAAACTTTCAAGTTCTGCATAACATTTCCCCCTTGATCAAATTGTTTTCCAAGGGAAATTTAATGTTTAAAACCATATTTGTCTAACTAAATGAGAGCCTGTGCTCAAGAAAACAAAAATTCTTGCTTGATAGCAATTCTTTCCTTGATTTTAAGGCAACAGAGGAAAGAAAAGTTCAAAAAACATGCAACAGCACAATAGCTTCTATTTGGTCTTGAAAAATGAATTTAAATCTCTGTTCCCCCTTTCCTAATTTCAAGCAAATTTTCCTGTATCTACTTCATTTATTTTAGATCACATATAAACACCTATCTAAGCAGTGAATGTATATGCAATTCATCAGCTCCTTGGGTGACTATAACTTCCATTCTTCTTTTAAATATATTTCTTTACTTAAATATATTTCCCACACATAACAGCTCTGAATTCTCTTCAGGATTATTTCCAGTTTTGAATGGGATTGGTTATGTTCCATTATATCCAACCTGCCTGTAAAAGTGAAACTAAAAATAAGAAATGTACAAAAAGAGCTACTTTTTCCCCTCAAGGAACTGGATGTTAATGAGTAATTTCATGCTTGCAATTATGCCTTGTCTTCCCAGATGGAATTACTAGGAGTATGTCATACCACAATAGTGAAAATGAACTGCTTACTTCATCCTCCCCTTTTTTGCTGTATGCATGTATGATATTACATGTAAACTCCAGGGACTAAAAACCAATTGCACTCAGAGTAAAGTCTGCCAGCGAAGAAAGAAACCAAATGAAAGGGAAGAAGGGAAAAAAAGAAGACACACAAAAGGGGCAAAGTAGGGAACGAAAAGAGATTCTACATAAGTCGAGTTAAGACAGGCACCTGAAAACTATTGAAAATTTCATTTTCATCTTTGTACTCAAAATAGTTAATTCTCATTCTCCTCATAACAATTTAGAGAAAAGAGGTTAAATTGGATTTTATTATCATTGATTTTTTTTTTATTACAACCATTGCCACTAACCAAATAATCCCTACACAAAGGCAGACCCTATTTAAAAAAAAAAAAAAATCCCAGAAAGAATATTAGCAAATGCACTGTCAGTTGGAGTTTGATAAATGTTTATAAAGCAAACAAACATCATTCCTCCCATAGGGAGAACATCAGATTTGTCCCCAAGCAAGTTGTTATCTGGCAAATGAAGTTTGTAAATATTAAAATGTCCTATTGGGACATTTGGCATTGAAAGATAGAAAAAGAAAAAAAGAAAACTAGCTACAAAGCTGACCGATATTAAAACAAAAAGAAAAGAAAAAAAAATCCCTGCACAGCAGCAGCATAGCCTACACAGGATGTATGTGTATTCATGAAACTATGCCGTGTATAAAGCAAATCGTCTGAAGAGAAATGAGAAACAAAACAAACAATAGAAATAAAATACAGATCAGGCAAAATCCCAACATCTACAGGAAGGGCTTTGTCTATCCTACAGATGCTACAGCCGCACAGCTCCAGCACTGCAACTGTGCCACTGCAGCACCATAATATAGACACTTCCTACAGAGACAGAACTGTTTTTTCCATCGTGGTAGTTAATCCAGACCACCAAAAGGTTGTTTCATCCATCAGCCTAGGCAACACTACAATGGGAGTTAAGTCAACCTAACTACAGCACTCAAGGGTGCACATTTTTCACACCTCCCAAGAGGCGGATAGCTAAGTCAATTTAATTTCTCAGTGTAGACCAGGGTGAAGAGGGTCTCTCCACTGCAGAACAGAGCATGGTTTTCATGTCTCTATTTTGGTGCCCATGCCAACAATTTATCATAAAATTAATGTAAAGTGATTTCAATTTTTACTTTATACAGGTTAATTATAATTGAAGCATTTACCATTCACAGCATTGAAAAAAATATATATTGTGATTTTTGTAAAGGTTGTGAATTCTGTCACTAAAATAAGATGGCCTGAATATTTCTCTATTTCCCTGCTTAGTGGATTCTCCAAGGAAAGCTGTCTTCTCAGAGCCAGAATGCATATTTTCCTAATTAAACAATGGAAATAGTCACCTATCTTGACAAAACAACAGATCCTGGTTTATTATACACATTTCTACATGGAACAGTGTCTATCAGAGGTACAAACAACAGATGGACAATCCAGACGCAAAATAACCCAATGCCTGGGCTTGAGTTGGTTAGCAAATAAAAGTTTGTGGGGGTGGATTTCAGTCACATATGTCCCAGGCGATAACAAAGAGGATATCAAATGTCTGCGACTAACAAATATCTTATCCATACCATTTATGTGCAGACCTGGCTAGATCAAGCTTAAATATTTTAGCTGCCCCCACAACTTTTGCTTTCAAACACAGACTACAGTGAGGTTATTTCCTGGTTCAATTTTATTCCTCTTATGTAGGATGCGGTAAAAACTCATTGTGCCACAGGATTTGCACAGTGATGATGCAAAGATTAATTAGTGAATTTTTGTAGAGCACTTTGAACATGGAAAGCTGCAATTGTTAAAGTAAGCCTGTTTTCAGATGTGCTGAGTGCTCACAATGCTGCCTCCTTCAATGGAACCTACAGATGGTTCAGCAGCTCTGAAAAAAAAAGTCAAGTCTCTTCTATTTAAAAACCCAAGTCTGGATTTAAGTGCCTAATTTTAGGCACTCAGTATGTTTTCCAGTTCTACCTTATCTTGAAACCAGCAGTGATTTCTGTTTGAATTGTACACACCTGGCATTTTACAAAAATAAATTTAAATATCCAAGATCAAATGTCTAAAAACATGATTGAATACAGATCCACACATTCAGGCAACAAGTACATAATTATGGGGAATATTCTGCTCCCCTTGCTTGGCTGAGTAATCCTTTGGAAATCAATGAGGCTATCTGCATGTATACATAAGGCAAGCAGGACTCAGCCCTAAACATACTGTATTTATTTAGTGAACTGGCACTGAGAAATGATAATTTCAGGTGCAAGACCTAGCACAAATAAGCACCACTCAACAAAATGGAGCTCCCACAGAAAACAATGAGACCAGCAACATGAGACATTGGTGCATGGAATGACAGTGTGATTTAGTATATTTCTGTTAATTATGCAGCTTAAGGAGACAGGATGAGAGAAAACCAGGTATTAATTAGAGAATTAGCATAAACTGAATGGGAAATTCTTTCAGAAAGTACTATCCTAGTGTCTGAAATAGACTTAAAACCTTGCCAGAAAGAAAGAGGTAGTGTGCTCTCTTTGCACACATAAAAATACACCAGAGATTAATTTTTATTTTCTATTTTTTTTAATATATTAAGCACAAATACAATTGCCCATACCAATATCAGGTATTGCACCTCTTTTTTCCTTTTCAGAAGTATGGCCACTGCAAAGAAAATGCCTTTCGCAATTAGTATTCAACTTCCGCTCTGCCCCTCAGAGTATCCTCACAGAATGATGCAGAACCCAAACTTGTTCTATACTCATGTTTCCTTTGGGGGATTCTCCTTTAATGCTTCACTATTGCTTCTTTCCTACCGGTAGCTCAGTTTTCAGGGAGAGGTTAATATTCTTCTGGGCATGTGAACATCCTGGATAACTCAACAGAACAACAGAAGTTGGCACGGTGGCAGCATGTTAGGTTTGAAAAAGAACCACATCAGGCCCTTCGTGATGGGCAGATGGTCTACCTACAGATAGCGCCTGTGGATGATCCCGCTTGAGATACTCTGTGTGTCAGAATACTGTGTTAAAGAGACCTTGAACATTTACATGTGTGCTGCCCTCATATAAAGTTACATCCATGTATTTGAAGATTTATTTCAAACACACCACCGACTGAAGGAAACACATCCAAATAGACCACTGATGGGACACCCATATAAAGGCTAATTCACAGTCCCACGTTGTGAGTTTCCTATCAGGACAGAGTTAAGCCAATGTACCTGTTCTATTCTACAGAAAATCCACTGAGAAAAAGAAGTTATTTACACAAAAATCAAAAAGCCAGAATTAAACCACTATCTACCTAAAGTCTTATATGACTGTAAATACGTGTGTAAACTCATTAAATTTCATTGGTTCATACTGCTGCACCAAATCCCATTGGATCCTTTAAATGTATAGATACCGCATGTTTTATGTGTGTGTAATTTTTTATTATATGTATACACACATTCTCTCCATATTTTTAAGGAGACTATATATTGCTATATGTACCTTTTGTGTTGGTAATATTTGCTTACAACTTGGTTTTCTACATTGTCCTCAATGAAGGAGAGAAAATCCTAAAGGAGACTACCATATTTCATTCCACCTTGTCAGTGTCTGGATAGGATAGGATTAGTGACCACCAAAAATCAGAACCAACAACAAGGCCCAGACCAAGACAGCATATTCACAGTCCATATTAAAAGTATCTGGTTTCAAAATTAAAAGCATCCTGTCTCCCTCCTCCCTACCTCCAACCTTGCCAAAACCTCAAATGCCATCTGCAGATTTTAGTTTAGATATTGTTAAAATATCCTAATTTCAAATCACTGTCACATTACCTGGGGACAAAACCATAAAAACATCACAGAGAATAAAAAGGAGATTTGCCTTCAAAACGCAATAAAATTACAAATTAGCAAACACTATTTATAGTTGCAAAAAAAAAAATCCCCAACAACAGGGTTTTGGACATTGGGGTTCATTCACACATGTGCACACACGCACACACACACACACACACACACACACACAGAGGGATAGGGAGGAACAGATTAATTTTTCATTTTCCAGTCCTGTGCAAAGAGAATATTTATTTTCCATCCGTTACCATGTGTACTTACTTTTCTTTTTACTTTTTTAGTTCAATGAGATTTGCTTTAGTAACTTTTTTTTCCATGTTATCATAGAACAAAATTATGAATGTAGGAACTGGGGTTTAAAAAAAAAATTAAGGTAGACATCGCAAGATTCAGACTTGCCTGGTATATTGCTTTCAGAAACGCAATCCTGGTTATACATTACACACATTCGGGCAATTGATTTTAAAAGCCTAACATAGGTAGCACCAAGCGCCCTGCAGTAGGCAGGCTTTTGTAGATTTCCTAACCATCCCCGAGATGTAACTTAACAACATTGATTTTCTAGTAGACTGTAGGTGGACATAAAATTGAGCTGCCTGCGTTGACGAAGAGGCATATTCAACATTCATCTGACAACAGGGCTGTCTTGTGTTACCGAGCAAACAGAGCCAAGGCATTAAAAGCAGCAGCAGCGGGGAGCTAGCTCCGCGTTGCAGGACAGGAGTGCGCCCTGCTCTTTGCGGAAGACATGGAGCATGGGTACTTACTGTAGCTGAGGCTAAGCTGTTATCTGCCAGGGTTACATGATGAGGCTCCCACCTCCTCAAAAACTTGGAGGTGAGGATCTTGCTCAAAAATGTCCGGGGGTGTCTGATGACACAAACCTGGATGTCCCCCTCTTGCAGCAGTTTATACCTCATGCCGTTGCAGTGCAGGAGGGGTCGCCTGCAGCGCGCAGCCCCCATTTTACTCCCCTCAGTAGCAGACATTTCACCCAGCAGCGGCTTGCTCTCCTCGATCTGTCGGTGATCGCTGCCCCCACCCGAGCTGCCGGTAAAATCCATAGCAGCTTTGGCTTCTTGCTGAACGTCAGCCACCTTAAAACAAGGGTTTAAAAAATAATAATAATAAAAAGCCCCCCCTCCAAAAAAGCCCCGCCGGGGGGGGGAGGAGGAGGACCTGTCCGAGAGGCTGGGGGGAGGGAACGAACCGCCCCCCGAAAGGGAAGAAAGCAATTGTCAAAAATTCCTCGTCTCAACTACAACCGGCGCGTCTCCGCCCTCGTGTCAGCGCCGTCCCGGCTCCCTCCGGCGGGCTTCACCGGGCCAGCTCCATGCGGCGGCGGGGCGCAGGGGCAGGGGCAGAGCCGGGCGCGGGCGCGGGGGACGGGGCAGCTGGCCGCGCGCGCGGAGCGGGGCGGAGGGGAGCCCGCCCGGTGCGGGAGCCGGGCGAGCGCGGGTCTCTGCCCCGGACCCCCCGGGGCTGCGCGGGTGCGGGGTGCGCGTGCAGCCGGCGCGGAGCGTGGGCATGTGGCTGCGGCGGCCGGAGAGGCGCGGAGTGGCTCCGCCGACAGATTGTTGCAGCAGCAGCAGCCGCAGCGGCAGCCACTCAGGGCGGGCTCTGATTGGTCCCCTCGGGGTCATGTGCGGGGCCCCCTCTGACGTCAATGGCCGCCGCAGATTGCGGTGCCGTGCGCTGCCTGCTGAAGGCGGCCGGGGTGCAAAGGACGGGCGGGGGCACGTGCCAAGCGGCGGCGGCGGCGGGGGGCAGGGAGCGCGAGCGCTGCTCCCCCCTCAGAGCGGAGCCCCGGCGGGGGGTGCTGGCTGCGGAGCGCGGGGGGGGATAACGAGCGGCCCCTTGCCGGGAAAGGGGGGGGGGGGCGAGCTCGGGGGAGGCTTTGTGGCGGGGGGAGCACAGAGGGAGAGAGGGTGTGGGGGGCAGGGGAGAGGGATGGGGCAGGGGGAAAATCATACTGGGGGAAGCAGTGGTTGGGGCAGGGGGTCAGAGTGTGGGAGGGAGGGGTTGGGGCAGGGGTGAGAGGGATGGGGGATTGGGGGTGGGAGGGGCTGGGGCAGGGGGGAGCATAGAGAGAGAGGGATTTGGGGTTGGGGCAGGGGAGAGGGAGGGGTTGGGGCAGGGGGATCAGAGTGGGGGAGGGAGGGATGGGGGATTGGGGGTGGGAGGGGTTGGGACGGGGGAGCATAGGGAGAGAGGGATTTGGGGTTGGGCAGGGGAGAGGGATGGGAGGGAAGGGTTGGGGCAGGGGGATCAGAGTGGGGGAGGGAGTGGTTGAGGCAGGGGTGAGAGGGATGGGGGATCAGGGGTGAGAGGGGTTGGGGCAGGGGAGAGCACAGAGGGAGAGACGGATGGGGAATCGGGGTGGGGGGAGTTGGAGGAGGTGGCATTGGAGGAGCAGGGAGCAAGGGAGGGTTGGTCCCAGAAGAGGCAGGGAGGAGGGGGAGGTTAGCATGAAGCTGGGGGGCTGTGCAGCCAGAGTAGCCCTAACAACTCCCCTCCCCCTCATGCCAGGCCACCTGTATAGCCACCCTTCAGCCACTGGCACTACCTTGCAACATAAGCCCTGCTGGGTCTCCCTCTTTGGGACAAGTTTGCTGGCCCTTTGTGGGAGACCCTGGCCCCCTCTCCTGAGGGAGGGCTTGCCTCTGTCTGTTTCAGGTAACATACTGGACAAAAGTAAGTCTGTCCATTCCTCTCTCTTCCCCCCCCCCCCCTTAAATCACCCTTTCAAACAGCACCAGCGCAACACTCCTGTCAAGGCCCTGGGAGATCAGAACCTGAGATAGATACTTGGCCCCCACTATGAATGGGCAAGAACGAAGCTGGAGCTGCACAGGGTGAATTTTGAGGTTCCTGGCTTTTGTGTCACCTTGTGTTGCAACCAGCACAGAAAATAGTACAGGAAGCCCGTAACAGGCTGGTTGCGGTCACTGCCGTAGTGAGTCTGCTTAGTGGTGTTCTTCCTCCGGTCTCAGGAAAGTTCTGGGAACTGAAACATCACCCAAAGTACAAGACATGTCAGCTGGCGGAGCATTGAGTCCAGATCTCAACAAGATGGCGCCTAGATGCTACGGTGATCAGCATTCTAAAAATATCTCAACGACAGAGGGGTAGACGGATGCTTAAATAATAAATAACCCCTCCTAAGCCCCATTTTTTTCCAGCAGACATACAGCTTCAGAAGCAGCTGTCAAATGGCTGTTAACAATAGGCTTGAGAAAGCCACTCTGGAAAAAAGAGGAACTCTCCAGACCGTCTTCCCTCTCTTTAAACCAACCTACTTTGAGAGCAAGAGATACTAAGGTGAACTCCCCCTTGCTTCCTCTCACCCTGTGCTTAGAGACTGTTCAGGCTCATAGTAAGAGACAGCCCCTGCACTAAGTGCTTGCAATCTAAACAGACCAGACAGACAAAGCTCAGAGGAGGCAGAGGGTATGTCTATGCTGCAATTAGACTCCCGCAGCTGACCCGTGCCAGCTGACTTGAACTCTTGGGGCTCAGGCTGTGGGGTTGTTTAATTGCAGTGTAGATGTTCCGGTGTGGGCTGCAGCCCAAGCCGTGGGACCCTCCCACCTTGCAGGGTCCTACAGCCCAGGCTCCAGTCCAAGCCCAGACATCTACACTACAATTAAAAAGCCCCACAACCTGAGCCCAAGTCAGCTTATCCAAGGTCACACAGTAGGTCAGTGCCAGAAACAGAACTCAGGTCTCCTGGTTCAATACTCTGTCTACTAGGCCACATTGCCGATTTCCAGTGCTGTCAAACCTGCACTTCAGAAATCACTAAAATTCACTTTAAAATTAAAAAAAAAATTGCTTAATGAAAGAAGTAGTGGCCATGAAAACAAGGATAGCCCCACCCCATCCAGCCTAATTAAGATGGCCTAAATACATTCCTCTTTTGCAGATACAGAAGCTTTTTTTCCCCTTCAGGCTAATTCAGTTGTCATGTGTATTGTTAACGGGGATGTTCATCTTCCTGCTTTAAGCCCACAAAGTGAGGCTGACGCATAAATGCCGCCCTTTGGATATTTCTGGCTAAGAATCAACACACTTTTCATGCACTTCCAGTACTTAGTCTCTTGGCTGTCTACGTTAGGGCTGCCGAGAGTAGGTTCTGGTCCCCCAGCAAGGGTGGACTAGCTAAACAGGGCTGACAAAGCCAGGGAAGCTGGGCCCCGGTAATTTGTACCGGCTTCCCCCCCTCTCGTCGGCCCTGGTCTACGTTCAAGTCCATCAAGTGTTCTGAACAAAGTCCCGCCTCAGTGCCAAAACAGAAGCACTGGCATCACATGCCTTCTTATGCTTGGTAGCATCCATTAATAACCATGTGTTAAAATAAAAACAATGTGAATTCTAGAGGAAAGAAAGACAGGAAATCCATGGGCACTTCTGGCTGCCAATAACACAGGTTGTATAGCAATGGGGGCTTGGAAAACCCATGAAAAACACTTGAGATGCCAAAACCTACACAGCAGAAAGTACTGCCTTCAGGCACCTTCTGTGAAAACAAACCCAGGGCAGGCAATGGCACCACATCACAAACTAAATGGCGGGGGGGGGGAGAGAAAGGAGTGACTGAAAGAGAGGCAAGATATAAAAATGCCCATGCCTCAAGAGGGGTTTTACCGCAGTTGGGTTTGCAGTGCACTTGCATAGGTGACAAAAAAAAAAAAGATTAAAACATTGCTCATTTGTTCAGTCCATCCTAATTAATTTTACAGGAGGCTACAGTGTTAACAGATGTTCTGACAAACTCTTAGCTACAGTCAGCTCAAGCATGGGGAGGTGGGGGGAATCCACTCTTACTATCTAGAGCCTGGAAATGTCTGTTGTCAGAGGGTAACCAGTTTGTGTTAGCCATAAAAAGCAGATAGAGGCTGGCTGGCCAGAGCCCAGAGCTATCTTTGCAGGGATGTGAGCTGGTTTTTTGAGCAAAGGACTGAGCACCAGGAATTCCCAAATTGTGATTCTGTCTGTCCATCTAGGTGCTGCACAGCACAGATCCCTGTAATAGCTGATCCTTTCATCAAATTTCTACTGTTCTGCCTCAGTTTCTCCACCTGTTAGATGGGGATAACAGGACTTCTTACCTACCTTAACAAGGGTCCTGTGTGGCTTAATTATTTCATTAGTCTATGCTTGTAAATGGCCATTTTTGACTCAGAGCAAATCCCTGCTTGAGTCAATTCATTGTCACAACAATGCTGTACTGTTTTAAATGTTTCAAAATTATTCTTTTGATGAATTCCCCAATTTCAGAGATTCCACTGAATGCATGAAGCATCCAACAGTGCACTTTTACCAGAGATTTTAAGGGTCCAAAGTTTGTTTAAAAATCACAGTCATCATAATCCCAGAGTGCCAACAAACCTTATCAAGATCAGGGTTCAGAATTTAACTTGAAACAGAATCAGCTACCCAGGGGAGAGAGTTGTAAGCCACATTGTTTGGGACATTTGAAACTTGAACAGATAGTCCTGGAAAAATGTCCTGTAGGGCACAATCCTGCACTGCCTTGGGGAGATGGACTAGATCTGGGGTTCTCTGACTGCAGACAACTGCATAAAACTAAAATGCTCTTGTAGAATCACCTCTGTTTCCCAACTCTAATCACTTACCGTTTGATTCTCGAAATATTTAATTCTGCAAACTGCCACAGGTAAATCACAGCATGGGGGCAGCAGGACTAGATGAACTACAACTGATTATTTCCCATCTCTGATGAATATGATTCGCCTGCTCTTAGCTTCCAAAATGCTACTTGTTTGTTTTCTGTATTTGGTCTCTTGTGTTCTCCACTTTCTTGGCTAGTACAGATAGTGCTAAACAGCCAGTTGCAGTCCAGTTCCAACTACTCAGAGTCAGTATACGCTTGAGTTACAAACCCATCTTTGTTTCCCTGCACACAGGATCCATATTCTCAACTGCTTGATTCAATACAAACAGGTTTTCTTTTTATCTACAGCCTTGAGGGTCCACTTCTCCCTCCACCTTACTCCCCCATCATCCCAAGTGCCTGGGAAAAGACCCTACCCCAACAAAATTCATAAAGCTGCCACCTTATCCTCCTTTAAATCCTTCATCAGCACTTACCTCTGCTATAGTGCCTGCAAATCACTCTTGCTTGGCATTGGTTAGGTAAGTGACATGCTGCAACTTCTGCTTTTCTGCTAAACTTTGTTCATGTTATTGTTATATCATCCTTTCACCCTACCCCTACTCTCTCTGTTTCATCCACCTGTCACATCTTGTCTGTCATGTAGATCATGAGCATTCTGGGGCATGGATTGCCTTCTTTTTACATGCCTGTATAGCACCTACCTCCATGGGCCTGATTGATTGTGCCTAGGAACTACTGTGATACTAATAATATATACAAATAAGAATGCCAAGAGAAAATACTTGTGAGACAGAGCTATAAACCCAGCTCAACAGGAGAAATGTCTGAAATGTCACTAAAACAGAAGAGGTCCAACAACAGAGGAATAGCACAAGGGGGAGAATTTCATCTTCACAGGCTGAACTGACACAGTGGGGAAGTGAGATTCTAAGAGGGGGAAATGCTGAAGGAGCCAGACTTTTTATAAAAGATCAGGAAAAAAAACAGACTGGGAAAGGGGGAAGAAGAAGGTGGAGATAGTGGGGCTATTAATCTCAGATAGTGTGGCGATGGGGTGCCACAGAAGAGAGGATAGAATGACACCACTGATTATTAATTATGTTTATTATTAAATATCTATATTATGATAGCACCTGTAATAAAAAGTGTGATGCACAGGAGTGAGTCAGAACTTCACTTCCTATCTGTGGTGTTTAGATGCTGCTTGTGATTATTAGAACTGGGAGCACTGGCTGTTGGGAGTCTGAAAGGACAGGAAAGAGGAAGGACGGGGGAGGAGTTGAGGAGGCTGAGTGCGAGTTACAGAGGGTGCAGCAGCAGTTTGGTACAGAAGTTTCCACTGTAAAAATAAAGTCCTGTTGAAGTTGTTAGTACATTGCCTGGTTGATACAACACTATCCTCGGTCACATGACATGGGTCAGAGTTAGAAAAGACTGTGTAGACTCCTGTCCTATGGCAGGATGCATTATGCACTGATTGGGGCCTTGTACTAAGCACTGTATTTGTACTATAAAGCCAGCGTCCCAGGCCCAAAGAGTTAACCGTCGTATGAGTACTCAGCAAAAGCTGTGCATGGACTCGCCTCTCTGACCCCAGAAGCGTGTTTCTGGGTTACAACGGGATTACATTACGTGAAATTTGGACATTTTTATGATGAATGAATTTGGTTTTTGGTGTGCAGACCTGGCCTCTGGCTTGCTCCTTGCAAAATAGTAAAAGAAGGCAGAAATGGAGTATAACACTTCACTGGGATTTTTAGTGGAACTGAGGCAAGATTTGAGATACAAATGCAAGAAAAAACAAGAGAATAAAAGAGATCAGAAACAAGAGGGACCCTGTCTTAGAATCAGCTCCTGAAGCCTTTATTAAGACCTTGCCTGTACTGCGATGTATAACAACCATTGCACCAGTGCAACCCGTGACCTGTAAGCTAGTTTACCTGATGGGTTAGCTGCACCAGTATAAATCATGGGTTTACATTAGGTTAGCACATCCATACTGGAGGTTTGCACCAATTTACATGGATGCAGTAGGTCGACACTAGGGGTTTGAATTGCACCAGTTACATTGGTGCAGCACATCCACAATGGGGGTTTGCACCAGCAAAGCTGTATCAGTCTAAGTACACTGGTGGCTGAAAACCCCTGTGTAGACAATGGCCTGGGCTACGATACAAAGTTAAACCACTCTTCCCCCACCTCCGCCAAGCCGACGTAGCTCTGACGACTAAACACCCTGGATAGACGCAGCTGTGCCAATAGAAGAGTGTTTGTCCATTTAGCCAATATGGTTCAGGAGGTCATATTACATGCCAACAGAAGCACTTTTATCAGCATGCACTGTACCTGCACGGGGGGTATGCCGGCCTGGGGACACCAAGATAGCTATGCTGATATAGGCTCTAGAGTGTAGACGTGGCCTACGTCTTAGACTTCCTGATATCCATGGTCTGAAGTATTTGGCCCTAGTTAGTTCTGCAGTTGGGACTAAAGTGAAACCAGAAATGTCCAAACCATGACCCCAGTTTTAACAAGAGAACAGGAAGGATTGGATGAGGTCCATGGAATCAAAGTACTGGAAAGAAAGGATGAGTAGGGGAAATGAGATTGGTTTTAAAATAAATATAACATTTGCCAAAGAGTTTGCGATGACAACAAGAAATACAGACACTCAGAGGAAAACAATGCCGTGCAAATGACAGCAAGGGTATAGAAAAAAGACTAACTGCAGGTAGAAATAAATCACCCAATGTGCAGAGAACTAAGAGATTATAGACTGAAAGAGTAAACAGTTAGTTTAAAGTAAGGCTCCCCTTCACGTTTTGTTTTGATTAAAACTGCATGTGGAGCCCTGTGAACCAGAGACAAAGGAATTCAGCTGGAAAGCCAGCTCACTTTGTGTGGCAGCTTCAGTTAACTTGTAACCAAGGCTGAAACACCACCTTATGTGAGGTTACAGGACAGCAGTCATTAATTAACTATAGTGTTTCTTAGTACCCCAGACTAGGAGGATAATGGATATGCGGGAGGAAGCTTGCCTGATCAGTATGGGGCTTTGTAACTGGAGTTCTGGGAACAATCCCTTGCAGTATCAGAGGTATGACAGTAATCCATTTCCTAAGGCATACAGGATGCCGCCAAGCCATTTTAAGGTCAAAAGAATAGGCTGTACAGTTGATGGATTTTAGCACCTGCAAATGAATATCCAAATGAGAGTTATGGAATGAACGGTGGGCCCAGCAGCTAATATTGCCATATTCATAGGGGCAGAAAAGAAGATATGGGTTGCTCACAGAGAGACTGTTTCCTATAGTTTTGGAATGCGAAGTCCAGAAGTCATGTGTTGCCTGGGAAAAGGGAGTGGCTTCAGTAGAGATGGTTACTCTGCCTTCACACTGATTTAGAATATAAAAATACATAGGGTCATGCATTAGTCCCAACGGGTTAAAAAATAGTCACAGGAAAAACTGGGCCCAGGGAGATGGCACATTTGAAGTCTTGGTGGAAGTTAGTTGTTGCCACTGTGACTGCCTTCCCCAAACACTCTGCTGCATTTTCAGTCACCTGCCAGCCCCAGTGCAGATTTACCCGTCCCCCTGTCTCTGTGATGGTGTGTGTGTATATCTGCGTGACTGAGTAAATGTGTCTGTGTGTTGGTTTGCGTCAGTGTGTGTCTCCGCAGAAGTGTCTGTCTCTGTGCTGCTGTCAGTATGTGTCAATGACTGTCTGTGAGCGTGTGCTGTTCATGTTTTATGTATGTGTGGCTTTTGTTTTAAATGGTTCCCTCACAAAAGCAAGGAGTCAGACATCTCATGAGATTGTTCGTTAAAACCAAAACAAGGCAGGGAGAGATGGCAAGGGATAATTTACTGTCAAAAAGAGGGAGATCTGGCTACGGTTAATCATCTGCCTCAGTATTCACAAGAAAGGCTGGGGGAGTTAACTCCAGACATGAAAATGTCCCAGGGGAGGATAATACACATCATGCTGGAAGAGGTGATGGAGCTAGTAAATTATCTGAAGGCTGACAAAGGAACAGAGCCAGATGTGACCTGACCCTAGAGAAAGAGTAAAAACAGGGAGTGGGCTTTTCCCAAGAGACAGATAAGAATTCCTTGGAACCAGGGATCTGCCTTATGGAGAACCAGATCCCTGCCTTTTTGAAGCTCAGAAATGGAAACTGGCCTCCCTCCTGATGCCTTGAGAGAACAGGGATACTCTGCTACCATTCACACACTGATTGCTGGAGCACTGGGTGCCTGGGAGCCCAACAAAGAGACTGTGAGTTCCAAGACTGTAGGGTGCAGTAACACTATACCCAGCTGATGGGGTGGTTGATGGTTTTGTCATGGGCAACAGTTTCAGACAACATCTGTATTGAACATATCACTGGACGCCATCAGTATGAAAATAATATGATCCAGCCCATTAACTGGGTAGCGATAAGACTGATGGATCTTTCTGAATTGATTAAACAGATCAACTTCTGTGTGTTATTAACCCTCATTTGTATTTTCTATCACAGGCTATTTTCAGTTCAGACATTTTTAGTATTCATGGTTATAATGTCATTTTTTAACATACAGGTACTGTCATGGCGTGAGTATTTGTGATATGTATTCAACAATGTATGTGTTTGATCATTTTAAATGTGTTCTAATCAAGTTTTAATCTCTTAACAGCTGATGCATTCTCTCCTCATCCTGTACTTGCGGGGACATGGACGCAACGTTCTAGCTAACCAGTCGTTTCTCTATCCTACTGCTACACAGAAATACTATGAGATTCAGTCACTGGATGATTTTCAGTTCCTGGATGATAGAAACTAAAACTCATGTTACTTCAGCTCCATGGATAGTATCTCAAGCAACTGCCCCTCCCCCCTCTGCCTCCTCCCAAAAAGCCATACACAAACAATATTCCCCACATCCCCCAAAACGTTATCCAGTACTGAGATGTTTGGAGATTTACCTGGCTACCCAGACCATGTATTTGGGTTTATGCTAGAGCCCCCACAGAACCACAATACCTGACCTTAGTAGTATAAACCTTTGATGATTTTGTCCCTGTCTGGTATTTACAGGACATTTTCCCCATATTTTCAGATAGCTTCCTCCTCCCCTCCCCCCCACAGACACACTTTAATAAGTTTTCTTCCATTTAGTGAGTGCTTTGAATAGTACATGCTTCAAGTTACTGAAACAAGTTCAACAGCCATCACTAAAACAAAAGCACTCTCCAATTTGCCACCTTGTTTGTTTGAAAGTAGCAACCCTGTTCCAGTATTCGTCACTCTGATCCAGAAGTAGATACAGAAAGGTACATGGAGACAACATGGTAGTAAAATCCATCAATCCATTCCTGCTGCAGTTGCCTCATGCATTATGATGTGATGTGTCATTCAGAACCATTGTTTTCAACAGGAAGCAAGTTTGACCACCTTTGTAATTTAGATGCTGGGTAATACAAAGGGGTGTGGTGCGCAAAGCAAACAGCACTAAACTAACAGCTCTTTCTAATGAGCAGCTTTTTCACTTATATTCAAGGAGCAGAACGGTCTAACAGACTGAGTCAGGAGACTCTGGGTCTATTCCCATTTTGGCCATTGATTCACTTTTGTTACCTTAGCCAAGTTCGTTAACGCTTTGTGCTTCAGCTTTCCAACTGTTGAGTAAGGAGAATAAAGCTGCTCAGCCACTCTTTTTAAGGCCTTCTGAATTCTATGTAGTGTGATGTAACTAAAGTGGAGCAATGTGGGAAAATGAAGAACATTCTATTGATTTAATTTTTTTCTTTAAAACTAATTAACTAGGTTTACTGGAACCGGGAGTGCAAATTCTCAAGCTGCTCTCATCTCTGGTTACTACAGAACTATAAATCTAAGGTGACAAGATCACAGACAGGTTTTATTTCTCACTTTGTGTGATGACAATGGGAGTGGAGAATATGTTTTTCCAGGAAGAATTTGCATCAGAGAGTTTGTTAATAAAATCTCAATGGGTTAAATAAAAACCACATTTTAATTGGATTATAGGAGGTGACAGATATAAGTCCTTTGCTCTATGCACTGCTGGAAGGCACTAGATACCTTAGTGAGGAGTACCATATAAGAGCTTGAATATAGTAGAATACTACTGAAAATAGAAGATGGTGGCTGAGGCTCAAGATGAAACTTGAACTTGCAAAAATGAGCAATTTTTTCCCCTGGGTTTTATTACTTACAAGTAGTTATTTCAGCATTTAGCTAGAGCAGCTCAGGCCAAATTCCATTCTGGGTTCCTCTGAAATTATCTACTTAATCTCAGCTGGATAAGTGGCCAATAAACTGCAGATTGGAAGTCCTGGACTATAGTGGGAATGGTATATTCGGTCATCCTTCCATGCCTCCTGCCAAGTTATCTTCAGCATGAAGCCCATGAGTCCTCCAAGCCTACAGCAAAGCACGAGCACCGTCCACCCAACCACTAGAAACCCTACAGTGGTAGAGTGAAGGGAGGTTGGTTGGAGGTCATAGAGGCACAGAGGTTGAGGCCAGGAGGGACCGCCAGATCATCCAGCCCACCCTCCTGTACATCATAGGCTACCAAACACTATCCAGCCACTGCCATGCCCAGTTCAACAACCAGAACAAAACCAAAGTCTTATAGCCCTCAGGAGACTAAACTTCTGTGCCACTGGCTGAGAACAGGAGGGACTGAGGTGCAGCACTGCCTAAGGTCCCTGTAATGGCAGGGAACCAATTAAGCCCTGGTCTACATTTAAATTTAGATCAACTTAGCTGTGTTGCCCAGAGTTGTGAAAAATTCAAACCCCTCAGGGCCATAGTTAAGCTACCCTAACCTCTGGTGGGGAGGCAGATAGGTCTGTGGAAGAATTATTGCATTGACCTATCGACTGCTGCATGGGGAGGTGGCTTACGTACAGTGATGGACAAAATCTTCCATCGCTGTAGGAAGTGCCTGTAGTGTAATCATGCCTAAAGCCAGTGTGTTTCCTTGTAAAAACAAGGTGTGTGAATGCTCTGCCCCGTTAAAGTCTAGACATGAACACCACAGACTACCCCTCAGGAACTAGACCATTTTAAAGACAGTCAAGGAGAGATGGACCCAGAAGAACCCCCTGGATCTGAACGCCCCCAAACTTTCTGAGTTTTGTGGCTCTGCCCCAGATCAGTGGTGGGCAACCTGTGGCCCATCAGGGTAATCCACTGGCGGGCCCTGAGACAGTTTGTTTACATTGACCATCCACAGCTGCCAGTGGCCGGGTTACTTCATTCATAATTTGAGAGAGTTCCCCTCCCACCAAACCCTCTGCATTCTCCCCACAGCACCTTACCTGGGACCCCTCCCCCCAGGTCATCAGTCTCCAATGAGGCTCATCAGCATTCCTTCCAAGAACACCTGCTAAGCCACCCAGCCTAGTTAGCAGAGAGCTGGCTGTTTGGGGCGGTGCTTTTCACCCTATCTCTGCTCCTGTTTGTGGAACTGCCAATCCTTCCTGCCTAATCATATGTAAACAAATAAAAATGCCTCTTTTATAGAAGGAAACAAAGAGGATGTTTAATCCAAGGGCAAAAGACAGCAGCCTAATAAAGTAGTTGTCAAAATTAAAAAAAAACAGTTGCTTTAAATAAATGTATAATTAAAATGAATTCCCCTCCCTCTCCATTAGCTTTGATTGTGTTACTATGCACTGGTGGAGAGCCACACTCTGAGTACTTCACATTTCTGGGATGCAAAGCAGCCTGTGTGAGAGAGATCTTTTAGACCACAGTTTTGGTGGGAGTCCTCAGTTGGTGCTGTTACAGTCTTACAAGTTCCTTCTCTTAGGGTGGATGCAGTGTACAGTCCTTGGAGAAAGGTTACTTGTTGTTAGTTTAGGGATGTAATTTATTTTGGGGAAAGCTGTTGCAAATGGGAAGGGAGTTTCTCCTGCCTTAATCTCTACGGGGAGCCAATTTTGGGGGTAGAGCTGACCTCTGAGAACTGAGTATTAGTGTTTGGGGCAGTAATTTAAAAAAGAGGGGATTGTTACATGCCATTTGTAACCACTTCTGCTCCAGGACTGGTGTACATGGTGTAAATAAAATCCATTACACTAAGAAAATATCCTGACTATACCACTGATTTCTTTTCCAACAGGAAACCGAGCTGCAAAGCCCCAAAATCTGCTACCTCATAGCAGAAGGGCTACACAGCATAAAAATGAGTCACTAGCAGAGGAAGGACTAAGCCCTTGTGGTACCTGTCCAATTGCTGCAATGGATGACCTGCCAGAGACTGCTTTTTGTCCTCTGGAGATAGTTTAGCAGTGCCAAGGGATGGTGAATGAACCCTCGATAAGGAAATCACAGAGGCACTCAACTTCAAACAGGCAAGTCACGTAGGGCTAGGTCCTTACTTACCTAGCCACACAGGGAGGGAAGTACGTAAGCTGCCTTGTGCCTCTCCTCAGCTGTGACTCTGGCTACAATGGGAGAGCAGTTAATTACTCACTTAATACTCCCTGCTGTTCATAAGTGGGTGGGAGGGGCACAGTAGGGTGGGGAGTGGGAAGAGCCTTGGATCCAGATAGAGCAACTGGCCAGAGGTACTAAGAGAGGGCCTGTTTCCAGGAAAAGGAGTGAAGTACCTTCCTCTCCTCAGCATGAGGGGGGTAGCTGAGCCAGTAGCTCTAGCTCTGAGACAGAATTAGTTCCTTGTTCTTCTGGTTTGGCACAGCTGCACTGTGGGATTCGTCCCAGAGCTGTGAGGGGTTCTGCCACCGCCTGCCCTGTAGCTGTGGGTGCCTTAAATGCTATGCTGCTGTGGCTCACAGCCCGGACACCAATAGCCAGAAAACAAGCGTCCAGGTCAAACCTTGGCCTCCACTGCCCAGTTACTGTTTGCAGATGACCCCAACACCCTCCCAGGCCCAAATTTTCCCCAAATCACTGGCCAATATGGCAATCAGCTGAGGTTCCCAGAACTGCGAATTCCTGAGTCACCCCCTCAGCCGGTGAGAGCTTTGCTACTGCTAAGCTGTGGGACACTCCCTGACATACCAGCTGGTCTTTCCCAGCAAACTCTTTAGGACTCTGCCAGTCTAAACCTTGCCTTGCAGGTACCAATCAATCAATGCCTGTTTCCCTGCAGTGTCCGGCTTTCTCACCAAACACTCAGAGAAGTCAATTGCTCCTTTAAAGAGACAATACTCTGCAGTGCATTAATTTAACAGGGCTTTGACAAACCCTCTTATGCCAATCATAGTGCTGAATTGGGTTATAGTAAGAGTAAAGCAGATTTAGTTAACACAAGGGCATAGGATTAAGTGATGCCAAGTATAAGGAATCAAGATATAAAGGCTTACAGGCAAACAACAGTAAAAAAATACAATTCTAAGACTAAAACTTAATTTTAGCAAGTCACTATCTTTGCCTAAGCAGGTTTCTCACCCAGACTCAGTTCCCCCTTCTGGGAGTTCAGGATCTCTGGCCCCTTGAATCCCCCAAGTGATGGATACCAAAATGGCTTTCTGGTTCTCTCTCTCAACGTCCACTGACCCTGTTACAAGAGGCAGGAAGGCTTCTGGTTTTTCTTCCCCTCCTGTTGACTTCCCATCTCCCTACTGATTAATATGTAAATAGGGCTTACATTGTTTTGATTCCACAATGCCTAATTTACCGTGGAGACAGGTAGATAGCTCCCATCCCTTCTGTCTGGGAGAAAACCTGTTTCTCCCTGTGTTTGCTCAGACTTTAAAGCATAATATCCGTGAGCATAAATCCTCATATGATGGTTCATACTGATATTAATCACCAGTGGATCTCAAACATTCATAAAAGACCTTACTTGATATACTTGTATAATACAATAATATTGTATATAATCAATTGATTCAATTGCCTATTCTTTGAGGTTCAGCCTCACCCCCATCTTTGTAGCCTTTGAAATGTATTATTTGAAAAGTAAGCCCAGCCCAAGCTTCTCTCTCCTGCTGGGGTGTGGAGGCCATGCTGGCTTGATAGCTTTGTTTACCTAATATGTAAATGTACCTTCATTGCTCTGCCTGATGACCAGGCTGGTGAGCCAAGCAAATACACATTCCTTTGTCTAAGGCAGACAAATGTGTTTAGGCATTGCTTGCCAAACACGTCTTAATATAATTCTGGCACATATTTATGTATCTTTGTGCACACCCCATATGTGTACCATGCAATGATGTTCAGGACCGGTGTGTTACCAGTTTGTATATGACACTATATGATACCTTTTCACTCTAGATGATGACAACAGTGTGTTAGGTGTAATGAGTATGTCAGGCCTGACAAGAGTTGCTGACACGAAGTAGCAAATCATCAATGGGCCTCTGTGTCACAGATGCATTGTCCCTTCTTCAGGGCAGCTTGTGATGTTACAGTTTAGCCTTTAGGGTTTCATCCTGCAAAGTGCTGAGTGCACTCAACTCCCCCTGAGGTCTGTGGCCATAGGGCCAGTCCTGCAAAGGGCTGAAGGCCCTCAGTGCCCACCGGGACCTTGCAGGATTGGGCCTTAGGCTCTTTGGGCCCCTGTTTAAACACCAATAAAACAGGTATAAATACTGCCCAATCTCCCCGGAATGGGGAGCGGCTTAATTACTGTTTGCACACTGGGGGGAGGGGGATGCTAGTGAAGGCCACAGCACCATTTATTACCCGAGCTCCTCATGAATATAAATCGGGACAGGCACGTCTTTTGAAGTGGCTGGTTTGAATTTGTGGGGCAGGGGAGAGGAGCAGAGACTCAGCCGCAAGGAATCATAAGAATGCAGGTGTGTACTCAAGGGGTGTCTGAGGAAATTGGGCAAAGGTTTCCTGGAAGAGCAGAAGGGAATAGGCCAGGGAAGACGGGAGAGAGCTGGCTGGAAGAACTAGGCTGCTGCAGCCATCTCACCTTGTTCACGGTCTTCCCATGCCCCAACAGGATATTGCAGCATTAAGGGCCGGGTGTAACCTGCAAAGTCAAGGTCCCACCACAGCAGGCTGGGGCCTGCGGAGAAAGGAGAGATCTGTCTGTCACTTTGCTATGGGGTGTCTGAGGAGTTTCTTATAGAGAGGATCGATCGTGGAAAGAACTGTGCTCAGGCCAGCAGAGCACAGAGGAGTGGTTCTGCTAAGGGCAAGAAGCTGAAAACAGAGCCCTCCCCATGAGCAATGTTAGCAAGCTAGGAACTGTAGCATTTCCCCTGAGTCACCTCCATTCTCTTAGCCAGCACGGTTACTGCACCCATCTGGGGTACTTGTATGTCCCCTGTTACCATGCACTCTGAACTCGCCCCCTGTACAGTATTTATCCTCACAACCCCCCGGTGAGGCAGGACAGGGCTTTTCTCCCAGTGTAGAGAAGAACTGAGGGACTAAGTAACTTACCCAAAGCCATTCTAGAACTCTGGGGTGGAACAGGAAATTGAACTCAGGTCACCTGAGTAGCAGGCTAGGACTCTAATCACTAGCCCATCCTTCCTCTTCCTCTGCGTCTGCCACAGGGTCCAGTAACAGCCTGCCAGTGACATTACCATTAACCCCTCCCCATTGCTGACAAACACCAGGTAGCCATGGCATTCACCTGCCCATAACAGGTACAAATCACAGCAGCTGACCTGAGATGGAATCACCGTTAACTGAGGGAGGCAGGTGGGATCTTACTTGCTTGACTGATCTCTGTAACGAATTGTCTTGTTAACAAGACCGCCACATTTGCAGTATTTCTGTGCTAGGCCCTGGGGGGGTGGGTCTCATCCCTCACTAAACACCCGCCTCTTTGCTGCAATTGCAAAACTGAACTGCCAAAAACTGAACCAGGAGAAAAGATTTACTCAGGTCAGTGTGTGAAAAAGGAGGAGGGAAGATGGTTATTGATTAGAGCAGGGGATTGAGACTAGAGATGGGGGGAAAATTTGATGCTGCTTTTAATCACTGAATTACAATGAGTTCCCTATATGTGCTGTATTGTCACCATTCTTAATATTAATTTGAGCCAGAAAGGGTTACTGAGGAGAGAGAAGCAGCATGCTGTTGCAAATTCTCAGACTTTCATTGTGAGGCTCAAGATGTCTAGTGGTTACCTGAAAGCTCCTGGAGTCCTGTGATTTTGGGGAGAATCTCTGTTGGTTTTTTTTAAACATTTGCACATTTTTGTTGCTATCCTTTTTGTTTGGAAAACACAAACACTGAAAGGTGCCCATATGAGACTGCCACTCAAAGTCCTTCAAAATAGTATTATTTTTAAAATCTCACAATCTTCAGGCAGTTTTCATGATTTTATTACACTGACACTAATAATGCCTGCATCTGTACTTTTCACTCCATGCATCTGAAGAAGTGGGTTTTTTACCCAGAAATAAATCTGTTAATCTTTAAGGTTCCACTGGACTCCCTGTTGTTTTTGTGGTTACAGACTAACACAGCTACCCCCTGATATGATAGTCAAACTTACCCCACATTCAAGCTTTATTTTGCCAGTCAGCGGGGTGGTTTGTTTTTGCTGCATACAAATACCAAAAGGTCGTGAGCAATGGTAACTGGAGTAAGCAGTAAGAACAGGGTTGATTTTAATAACTACGCACATCCCCAAGAGCAGAAAAACGTGTTTTGACTTGTAAATGGCATAAACCTGTCATAGCAGTGATAGGAGTCTCACAGGCCCGCAATGCTGCCCTCCTGCAGTTTGCAGAACAGAATGGCCCTATTCACTCATTCAATAGAAACAAAAACTATTTCCTCCAGGTCTTATTTTATTTTTTAGCAGAACTGGTTAAAAAAAATGTGCAAAGTTCTGCAGGGAATTTGTTCTCCTTCCCATGAAAATATCCTGACCTATTCTGTTTTTTAACAGGACAAACTCTAAATCCAAACGGAGCCCCCTCATCCAGCAGTTTGAAAGTCTGCACAGCACCCATTGCAGTCAATGCAAGGACTACTCCCGCGCTTATCTTCTGCACAGGGTCAATGTTTGCAGGATCAGGTCCTCACTTTGTTTACTTTTTCTGACTAACCATTGAAAGCCTCACTCAGTGCAAATAACTGCTTTCTGCATAATGCCAGGATTTCCTGGAACTTTGCATGACCAATTGTAGCCAAAAGTGACTGGACTGATCTCAACACGTCACACATGCACACGAGGGTGTGAGTGAGATGGAAGGGGCTGATTTTCCTTTATTCTTAAATTTGAAGAAAATCAAATATACAAACATGTCTTGGTCTGAGTGGGCTGTTTCTAGTGTTCCCCCATCTTATCCTCAGACTCTACCAATGCCCCAACTCACAAACCTTTCTACACATTTGGATTGGAGCTAATGAAACCTACTGATTTTGGCTTCTGGCATGAGTCATCCGAACAGCCCTACTGCTTGGTGTGGAACCCTCAATCCTCACACCAAGGCAGCAGCCCAGCTGACTTTAGCCCTAGCGCTGAAGGAATCTCAACAACTTTGTGGTTTGGATGAAATTTGGATTCTTGTTTGAAAGTCTTGGGTTGATAGAATTGGGCTAGAGAAATCTCATGGGAAGCTATGTTCTCACTGCACTTTGGCACCTTCACTTCACTTCTGATTCCAGCTGGGAAATGGAAACAGAGCTTCAAAGGAGGGAGCTCTAGTTGAAGGTCACTTATACAAATGGGCAAAGGGGTGGAGAGTTCTCATTGTTCCCTCGATCCTTACTAACCCTGTGCTGAAACTAGCCAGCAACTCACTACTGCGCTGCTGTCACTGAGATGTTCTTGGCATCTGACTAATACCCAGACATTGGTGAGTCCTGCTTCTGGGTCATGATTTTATAAGAAGAACGTCAGCATAAAGAAGAACAAACACAAAGGAGCAGTATCATCACAGGATAAGGTTTGAGGGTGGAGCTATTTTAATTAGTCATCTGAAGCATTAGGTTAGAAAAGAGAGAGCTTTGCAATTAGTCACCACTAGAGGAAGACTGTGGAATTTCAGTCTTTGCTTCCAGCAGTCAGTCAGTCAGGCTAAAACGTGGTGAACTTTCAACAAGGAACCATAAAGACTAGGACTTGCTATATAAACATTGACTAGGGTAGTTGTCTCCTTAGCTGACAGAAGACCATTCAGTGAAGAAAGGATGGTACAGGCCTGTGTTACACACCACACCCCTAATTCATGAAAAGTATGGGGATGATGCAACACATCATGAGCACAGCACATTTCTCTGAGTGGATAGTTTAAGCTTAGCCAATGGCCTATACCTGAAGGGTGTATTCCAGCATGTTCTTCCTCAGCCCTTTGCTAGGCTCCTTTCTTACCATGTGGGTTGCACAATTACTTACCTGCAAACCGGTTTTGTTTTCATTGCATTTATACAATCAGCCTCACAAGTCAAAGTTTTCTTTAAAAAGCAGGTCGATTACAGGTCCCCCCCCACCCTTTTCTTTTTCACTGTAATAAAGAGCAGAACATAGGAAAATCCAGCTCTCAGAGCTAGTTATAAAAACCAAAGGTCTGGATTATGGTACATCAAAGGGAGACAGTCATTACTAACTCTCCATTTTTACGTGTGTGTGATTCATGAACTGCTTTAGGAGCATGAAGAAGTGATTTAGGATGGCTCAGACCTAGGTAAAAAATTAAATTAATAGTAATGAGCTGATTTCCATAGAAATGGGCTAATCTCTAACCCAGCTGTCAGTGCCAGGCAGGACCAAGCCACCCGGGAAATAGGCTTGGTGTTTGCAGCTCTTTGGGCCTGCAAAGGGCAGACCTTTGCTCCTGGCAAGAGAAGGTGTGGTATTAGAATTTAAGATGAGGGATGGGTTAAAATTCTATTTGAATACATTTCATGCTCTAAAAGCAGGTGAAACTATGTAGATTTAGGTGAAATGGGTAGCTGGCAAATTGTGAATCAATTAAAAAAAATAGTGTGCTATAAAGGGACCCTCGGTATTATTCTGGACAGGGGAAAATGCAAAGAGCCATTTTTTTAAAAAGAAGTTGAAAAGCTTTGTTAAGATTTTATTGCAAACAGTGCATCCAGTTCGGTCACTTAGACAGTCAGTCCAGCACCTTTCCCCAGCACTAAACATAGACAGGCTGATATTCATTCAGCAGCACAGTAGCTACAAAAGGTACCTGATGCAGAGGAGCTGGGGCAGTTCTGGTGCATGGGAAAAGGTGGCCAAGTAGGAGGACTCCATACTTTCTGCATTTGCAGAGCTGAGCTGTGCTCCAGGGCCATGTAAACCAAAACTGGGGTGGATGGGGCTTGGGTGCTGGCTAGGAGAGGAGCGTAACTCCCTCTCCACATCGTATCGTAATCAGTGGAATTAGGGTCAGGGGGCCCATGTTCCTTGGTGGGACTGTTATTGATGGGACAAAGACACCAGGCGAACTGGGGAACACAGGAGTGCAGCTGGAAGCAACCCAGCCGCATGGATAGAGCAATCCCTAAGGTGTTGTTCAGCTTAACCTCCATTTGGCTTCACTCATTGCTAATGAGCTGTGGTGGCAGGCACTGAGCTGTGAGTGCTCTGCAGTGCCACAGGCAGCAGCGTCAACCCTGGAACTCAACCTGAAGCCCCCTGGAAGCCTGGCTTGTCCGTGGGGGATGGAGGCGTGTGAGCTGTACCCTGACCTGGCCGCACAGGAGGGTGACAATGGCAGGAAAGTAAAACTGTTACTTTACCTTATTGGGGAACAAAGAAGCTCTACACTGCCTCAAGCCTCACAGCATCCCTAGGAGCCCAGGGGAACGATCGCTCCCCGTAATCAAATGAGACTGTGGAGTAACACAGGTTTTTCACTAGAGACCAATGCAAAGGGAAGGGAATAGACTCCCCCAGTTACTCCCTTACGCACACTGGCTGATACATGCAATTTTGGGTACTCAACAGACTTAATCTGGAACAGGATACTTTGAGGTAAGTGGGATCAGCACCTGCCAGTGATGACTCCTTAGACAGATGCTCAGACATGGGCAGGGGCGACTCCAGGCACCAGCACGCCAAGCGTGTGCCTGGGGCGGCAAGGCACGGGGAGTGCTCTGCCGGTCGCCACGAGGGCGGCAGGCAGGTTGCCTTCAGCGGCATGCCTGCGGAGGGTCTGCTGGTCCCACGGCTTCGGCGGACCTCCCGCAGGCTGCCGCCGAATCCGCGGGACCAGGGACCTCCCACAGGCAAGCCGCCAAAGGCAGCCTGCCTGCCGTGCTTGGGGCGGCAAAATACCTAGAGCCGCCCCTGGACATGGGGCACGCAACAGAAGCCTTAAGAGGAAGGATGAAAGCCCTGAGAGGCACAACACCCCCAGAAATACATATAGCGCTACAACAGCTAAAGAGAGCAGGTGGCCAGGGTTCCACAGTGAGATGTATTGAATGTGGGAGACAGCATGAGTGGGTAAAGCCAGACAAGCATCCCGCACTAGGACAGCATTGCAAGGAATGTGGCAAGTTGAACCACTTAGCAGCATGTGTAAAAGCAGAAGCAGCTCTCAGATAGGGCTCGTCTACACTACGCGACGGATCAGCGGGCAGTTATTGATCCAGCAGGGGTTGATTTATCGCGTCTAGTATAGATGCAATAAATTGACCGCTGAGCACTCTCCCGTCGACTCCGGTACTCCACCAGAATGAGAAGCGCAAGTGGAGTTGATGGGAGAGTGTCAGCTGTCGACACCGCAGTAAGTAGATCTAAGTACATCGACTTCAGCTACTCTATTCACGTAGCTGAAGTTGCATATCTTGGATCGACCCTGTGCGGTAGTGTAGATTCAGTCAGACTTGCACAAGAGAGGGAATGGCAGCTCTGACATCATGGCTCTCTCCTGGAGTCTGAGAGCATGTCAGGCTGTAGGGACGGGAAAGCAACGAGAGACCATACCAAACTCTTTGCGTGCAGCAATGGTAATAGGGAAACACCATGTGCGATTTCAGCTGGATAGAGGGGCTTCCTGCAATGTGATTCCTCAGGGTGAACTAGGCTTGAATATGCTCAGTACAAAGAGCTGTTACAATTTAATAATGTACAATGAGACTATAATGCAGCCCATAGGAAAATGTGACCTCATAGTAACTAACCTGAAAAATAATATATGGTACCAGCTGAAGTTATAGGTGGTGGATGACCACAGACCCCTCTTAGGAAATACAGCCATACAAGCCATGGATCTGATAAGAGTGCGGCATCAGAACTTTATAGTTGCAGTGCAAGTTGCAAATGGAGGACACTGATGGATGATGGAGACAATTGCATAGGGGGATATTTTCAAAGGCAATGGGTGTCTTGAAGGAAAGCTGCAGTGGGAAGTAGACCTCCCACAGTGGAACTTGTGTGTTTACCATGAAGGAAAATTCCAGTAGCACTACATAATCTAGTATGCAAGGAGCTCAAAAGTCTGCAGAGCAGGGGTACCTAGCATCTGTAGCGATCAATATAGCCTGGGTAAGCAACAAGGTGCCAGTAAAGAAGTCATCAGCAAATTATGCCTCTGCATAGACCCAAAGCTACTGAACTGGGCAATGAAAGATGCTACTATCCACTGCCCACAACTGATACCAGAACTCTCCAAAGCCAGAATCTTTATGGTTTGTGATGTGAGGGAAAGGTTTTGGCCCAGAAGCCTGGATGAAGATTCCAACATGCTGACCATCTTTGAAACACCATTTAGTCATGACAGATAGCTGCACATGCCAATGGCCATAGGCCCAGCACCAGAAATGTTCCAAGGAACTCACCCAAGCACTGGAAGGACTTTCTTGGGTGAAAATAATTACAGATGATATTCTTATTATAGGTGAAAGGAGTAATGGTACAGAAGCTGAACAAGACCATGACTGAAAACTACAATCTTTACTACAGGAATTTGGGAACAAGAACATAAAATTCATCCCAGAAAAAATGTGACTCAAACTGCTTGGAGTGATGTACGTTGGACACCTGCTCACTGCCGAGGGACTATAAGCAGATCCCAACAAGATCAAGGCAGTCAGAGGCATGCCTGCTCCAGGGGATGTGAAACGGGTACAGCACTTCATAGGAATGATAAATTCTCTGTCCAAGTTCTATCCACAGCTGGCTGCAGTAGCAGACCCTACACACCGTCTCACAAGGGAGAATGTTGAGTGGGACTGGGCAAATTCCAACAGGAAGCATTTGACATACTGAAACAAAAGGTAACAGATGCCCTGTCTTGAAGTACTACCAGCCCAGAGAGTCACTGACACACCAGTGCGATGCTTTGGAGACAGGATTGGGGATAGCTTTTTTCCTGTTTTGCTGGAGCAGCTGGTCGCTTATGCCAGCAGAGCTGGGTCAGACACCGAACAGGGGTACAGCCAAATAGCAAAAGAGCTTTTGGCCATGGTATTTGGAATGGAGCCATTTCATCAATACACCCTTGGCCGCCCATTTATAGTGCAATAGACCACAACTCTCTAGAGACAACCATGGCAAAGCCCCTTCTTAATGCTCCAAAGAGATACCAGAATATGGGATTCCAGGACAATTACTGGTGTTAGCCAACACCCTGAGCAGGGCGTATATGTCCAGCATCAGCAAGTTGGGGGTAGGGAATGAAGACATTGAATCCATTAGCATGTCACACTATCTCCCAGTTCCATAAAGTGACGCTGGTAGAAATCAGAGAGTCTACGGAAAAGGATGTCCAACCACAGGCAGTCAAGAGAGTGATACTAGGGGGGAATAGTTCAGTGGTTTGACCATTGGCCTGCTAAACCCAGGGTTGTGAGTTTAATCCTTGAGGAGGGCCATTTAGGGATCGGGGGGAAAAAAATGGAAAAAAAAACTGTCAGGGACAGTACTTGGTCCTGCTAGTGAAGGCAGGGGACTGGACTTGATGACCTTTTAAGATCCCTTCCAGTTCTATGAGATAGATAGGGTGGCCAGAAGACAAAAGGTAGGAACAGAGCCATATTTTCAAATTAACGATAAAATGAGTGTGCAGAATGCAGTTATATGTTGAAGACAGAGAGCTGTTGTCCCCACCTTGTTGCTTAAGGATGTCATGCAACAACTACCTCACACCTGGACACGGACAGCTGACTCATATGGGCTCGAGCATGTTTACACTCACCAGGAACAAATACATAACTCTGCTCCTTGACAGAAAGGTGCAACACCTGCTGGTTGTGTGATAACCACCAGCACACAGAGATTCTGTTACCACATGAACTGATCACCCAACCATGGGAAAAGGTGGGAGCAGCCTCATTTCCCTTCAATGAAAAGCAATAATTAAGTGGACAACTATTCAAATTTCTGGATGATCAATGCCCTGCCTGATACAAGAAGCAACTCAGTGACTGGCAAACTGAAGGCTGTTTTGCAAGATATAGCATTTCAGACCCAGTGTTCACTGACAATGGATGTTAATGTATCTCGTAAGAATTCAAGGAATTTGCACACGAATAGGAGTTTGACCACCACACCTTCTCCCCAGCATACCCTTAGAGGTATGGTAAGCTGGAATCAGCTGTGAAAACAGCTAAGAGACTGTTGCACAAGCCTGCTTCTTCTGGTGAGCATGTTTGGCACACAGGAATACCCCAACATAGGTGGGAGTCTCCCGGAATCAGGCTCTCTCCAGGAGGAGATTTTAGGCCGCTAAAAATCCAGCGGCGCAGGGGGGCTAAGGCAGGCTCCCGGCCTACCCTGGTTCTGCGCCGCTCCCGGAAACGGCCGGCACATCCCTGCTGCCCCTGGTTGGGGACAGAGGGTCTTTGTGCACTGCCCTCCCCAGTGCTGACTCCCAGCGGTTCCTGCAGGCAGGGGCAGCGCATGGAGCCCCCAGGCCCCTCCCCAACCCCGAGCCCCCTCCCACACCCAAACTCCCTCCCAGAGCCTGCACCCCAAACCCCTCTCTGCACCCCAGCCCAGAGCCTCCTCCAGCACCCAAACTCCCTCCCACAGCTTGCACCCCAGACCCCCTCCCACACTCTGAACCCCCTGCTCCAGGCTCAGCCTGGAGCACCCCCTCCCACACTCTGAACCCCTTGGCCCAGCCCAGAGCCCGCACCCTCTCCCAAACCCCAAGCCCCGGCCCCTGCCCCAGCCCAGTGAAAGCGAGAGCGAGCGATGGAGGAAGGGGGGATGGAGTGAGCAGGGCGGGGCCTCAGAGAAGGGGGGGACAAGGGTGTTTGGCTTTGTGAGATTAGACAGTTGGCAACTCTAATGTAAACACGGGTGTAAATGACACAGCAGTGCACATAGAGTAAGGGGAGAGCTCAGGGCTGTAACAGATTTGAAAGCAGACAGAAAATTTCAAAGGCAGTTTTGGGCAACAGGTGCTGCCAAGGTGCTGCCAAGACACTGTGAACGAGCAAAGGGAAGGCCAGTGGCGAGAGAGCCAGGCACAAGCGAAAGGAGCCAGGGGAGAGGCCGGCACCAGCCCATTGAAGGCTGGAATGCAAAGGCAGACAGCGAAATGAATGGGGAGCTGGTGGAGTTGTCTGAGGACAGGTAGGATGTGGCTCTCTCTCCTCGGACACGTGAGGAGGTGGATGGGCGGCAGTGCGCTGCACGTGGGGCTAGTGTAAGTAACCATAGTAATGTGCTCAGCTGAGCATAGAGCTTGAATCGGGCAGGATTTAGCATTTCAAAGCACAGTTCTCCTTTGTGACTCCTACCACAGGCTTAAAATAGACCACTGGTTATTTATAGAAGCTGTGAGAGCTAATCCTGCTTGGATCTCTTGAAAGGAACCATATGATGAAGGGGGTATTAAGTCACATAGGGCCCAGATCCTCAAAGATATTAAGGCACCTAACTCCCATTGAAATCAATGGAAATTAGGCACCTAAATACCTTTGAGGATCTGGGCCCTCGGTGTATTTGGGGAGGCCAGAGCCCCAGGGGAAGTTAGAATAGACCCAGCGCTGCTGCACCTTACTTGCTCTGGTCCCCTATGGGTGCTGAAAAGTAGAAATAGCCATAATGCAGTGCACTGGTGCCACCTCCCCTCCCCACCCTCATTGTGTACCTATCATTCCTGGGAGTAAAGACGGTGCTGAGCCCTAATGCTAGCGTGTGACGTCAGCCAGGGAGGCCCCCTGCACAGGAGGGATTCCCAAAGGTCTTTTCCATCTCATTTTAAAGTCCCTTTCTGCTGCTGCCGCCGCTTTAGTGTACCTGAGATCCAGGCCTGCGGCCTGCTTAGGATTAAAGGTAGCTGGAGTTTGCTGACTGGTGGCAGACAGCTGGGGGAAGATAACACTTTCAACTGATCCTACTCACAATTATTTAAAGACGGAGCAACAGAGGCCAACATAAGGGATGTCTGGTTTTCTGGACTGAAACTAAGGCATAGCGAGATTTCAGACTAGTCCCGAGGCCTGTGGGGGAGGCATATCCTCCAAGGTGAGACATGGAGGCTGCTGGCAAACTTGGCTCGTTTCTCCCTCCGCTCTGGGGGAAAAAGGTGCCAGTCACTACAGCCTGCTGGTTGGAAGAGCTGGAACGTGCCATGCAGCAGGCACTTGACATGGGCTGGTTGCTGCAAGCGGTCGGAACACCTGGGATGAGCCGTTTGACCCAGGTTCAGCGGAGGTGGGGGCAGCTCACAGTGATTTCTCCCAGAGATTGATGTGACATGCACAACTATTTTAGGCACACTTGCCAATTTTCACGTGGTAAATAAGCACCCGACTTTCACAATAAGCCAAAAAAACCAAGCTACTCCCATTTCAAACCAAGGCCAAAACAAGCCAATCCCTGCGAACCCCAACACTCTATGTGGCTAGATCCCGCCCCTCGCGTGCAGTCTGGGACTGTGGTGGGCCTGCTGTGCACCCCTTGCTCTCCCCCCGCCTTGCCCCTGCTTGCCAGGAGCCGATCAAAAAACAAACAAAAAAGCAGCAACAAAGCTATAAGCCAAAGACTAGCCAACAAACAACTCCCAAGCCAATTAAGCCAAAAACAAGCCCAATTTCTGCGTTTTTTTCACGGGTTGGCATGTCTGATTTTAGGTACATTAGTTCAGCCAGTGCCTGCTGATTCCACACTGCAGCGCCTGTCATAGGGGAGTTACCCCACCTGCTCGCTCCCATCAGGGCCCTGCTGCCAGGTGCTGCAGGAGATCCAGAATGAACGGGTATTGGCTTGGTTGTAAGGAGTGCAGTGTACATGTAGATTTGCCAACATGCTTCTGTCACTGGTGTTGCTGTGTGGATGTATGCAATTGTTGCCCTGACAAGCAAGACGTTCCGTTTTCCTGTCGAGTGTAACTAACGAGAGTCACTGATATGCAGCACATCACAGGATCAAGCCCTTAGACACATCCTGAGTTAAAGGAAAACATGTAACTCAGGCACCAGTCACAGAGCTGAGGTGGGAACAGCTTGGAAGGGAGTTAGAGAAAAAGAGGCAGAACTCCCTGTGATGTCAATAGAAAGTACGGTGGGGCAGGAAGGGGCTCATAATCCCCTTCCCATTCCCCAGATCCTACCCTGGCTGTATACCAGGCAGGATTTCTGGAATAAGTTAAAGCAGCCTAAGGACTGCTCTAAATTACACCATTTGCCAATGTTCCTGATGGACTGTAATGGCTGGGGTAGGACAAGGCAACCCTAGTCATGACCTCTACATCTGCCACAGATGGGGAAGGAGCCATTAGCCTGCTCCTCACCAGCAGAGGACCCCCCTCTGCACTGAGCTCATCCTGCCTTGGCTACGTCCACTTTAGATCATGGTTCTAATGGAGTGGAGAATGTGGCTTTTTGTGACAGAACTACAGAATCCGGCCCTCCCACCCCCAATTAGTGATACAGCCCAGCCCTCTCTGCAGCATCTGCTCTATGATGCATACATGATAGAAGCTGTTCATAGGTCTCTTTTGCTACTGCACATGCGGTGACACAGGGGTAGGGAAAGTTTACTGCCTTTTTGTGGTCTGAGCGGCTACGTCAAACAGCTTTTTCCTTTAATGTTGCAAAAACCTGATAGTGCTGGGTGTTCCAAAAGGAGCCTGGGGGGGAAATCTGCTTTCCTTTTCAAAACAAAGAACATCAAAGCTGCCCTGAAAAATTAAAAGCTTCTGGCTAGAGTCTTAATATATTAATAAAAAGCATAACATGGATCCATTTCAAAGCACTCTTTCCAAAGGTCCTTGCTGAATACGAAATGGGAAATGGTTCATCCTAGGCACTAGCAAAACAGCAAGCCTTGCTTTTAATATTTTTCACCTGCAACCCTGGCCTAGCCTACGGGCTGATGAATATTCTGCTCTGTGGACTAATCTGATGATGTTGCACAGCAAGAAAAGAAAATGTTTCAAAGTTTGGAAAGAACTCGGAAAAACTAGAGTCACACGCGACACTTCCCTTTCCCCAGAGAGATAGGATTGCTGCGTGGCTTTCCCTTTCCTGATGATAAGCATATCCTGGTGGATAAAAATACATTTGTTCTTACCGTAAATTCCCTTTTGCCAACTCCTTCATCCCAGGCTGGGTGTTTGGGGCTTAGGCTTCCTTACAGGCATAGGAAGACCAAGAGCTTTGCCTGTTTCAACTCTGAATAGCAAAGGGAGAAACAATAATAGCCCGAGCCTGCTCCCATCAAAGTCAATGACAAAACATCCAGTGGCTTCACCTGGAGCAGACACAGCAAGATCTAGACCACGGCAACAGTAATACACCTCTAAATTATTTATTCTTTCACAGGGCCCCGTTGACTTGGCAGCAAATTGGACCTCAATTCTTCAGCAACTTCAAATACATGAAAGAAAATGGAGGGCTTTGTTGAATTAAATCTGATCAGCAGAATCCCTTGTGTTGTCTGATTAAATCCTCTTTCCCTACATTTTCAATGTGCCCCAGATTTCTGTACTGGCAATGCAGAGCTACGCGCCACAAAGTGGGGACAGACGGTCTAGTGTGTAGAGGTTTAGCCCAGTGATTAGGGCACTTCCCCAAAGCGGGGACACCTGGATTCAGTTCCTTTGCCTGATGTGGAGAAAGGATTTGAGTGGTGGTCTCTTACCCCCCAGGTGAATGCCCTCACCACTGGGCTAGCTTCATTCTCATGCTCTCTCTGTCCCAATGCACATTTAATTATTTGATACAAAGTGGAACAGCTTCAACAGAGGAGAGAGAGAAATAGAGAGCACGCGAGCACACTCTGTCCCAGGATGCCCTATAGCTGAGCAGTTAGGGCACCCCCCTGGGCGACTCTGGGTTCAAGTGCCTGCCCCACACCAGGCACAGTGGGGATTTGAACCTGGGTCTCCCCTGCATTCCAGGTGAGTGCTCTAATCGCTGGACTATAGGATCCAAAAGGGGGTTACCCCCCCTAGTGTTTTGTGGTGGGTTCAATCCAATAAGCATGCTCAGAGCACGCTTACCAGCTCAGGCCCCACTGCTGAGACAGGCAGGGGATTGCATCGTCTGAGGATCTCAGCAGCAGAAATTTAGGCGGCAGCTAAATTGGGGTTTTGAGGATCTAAATTTTGGACCCGGGTGCCTCAACCCATTTGTGGCTCTAGCGCCGTGCGTGTTACTGGCCAAAAGGCACAGCCAAAGGAGCAGACATGTTACCAAAGGAGCTTGGGCTAGGAGTGCTGTGGTGGCCGTCCACTTAGCCACTGCGGGCAGGGCATTGCCGTACTCAGCTAGGCCTAAGGTGCTAGGGAAGGCAAAAAAAACCATGACGTTTTGGGAAGCACTGAGGAAGGGGCAGCATGGGAAGGTAGCTCTGCAGTTAACGGAACAAACACCTCAGTGTTCTGTAAATACAGTAGGTGCCTTTCCTAAGCAGACATGAAAGGCCCATTGCTCAAATTCATCTGGAGGACAGAACTGCGACGTAAAAACCTTCTATTGTTATTAAGTGCAAAAGCTACATAAACATGAAGCACAGATCCAGACTCAACTGCCAGGGAGGTTGGTGCAGAGAACCTGAGGGCTCCAGTGTAAACATGGGCTCGATGATATAGAATCTAATGTTGATTTACTTTTGTTGCTGGTGTTCCCATGGTTATTGCTGCGTAGAGGGGCTCTGCCGTATCTCCTCTGTCTTACTGAGACTTGGAAACAACGAGGAGAGGTTGAACTTGGATTTATCTTTGTTCCACAGGCCGGAATCCTAACTGCTGCTGGGTTTCCTTTGCCTTTCATGTACAGTGGAGATATTGCTCCCCCGAAGGCTTGAACCTTCTATTTTACCCCACCCAGAAAGTGGGGGCTTGTTTTTTGTTTAATTTTCGAACCACAAAGGGGTCAAAAGCCGAATGATTTGCAAAGAGTGCAGGTAGGAAAGTCCCGGAACGTACAGACATAGCACTCTCCGTGCAAGAATATTAAAAGTACTTCACAAAAGATGGGGGAAAACGGAGGAACAGAGAGGTTAAGTCACTTGCCCAAGGTCATACACTGAGTCCAGAGACAGGACCACAGATTTCCATGCTCTAGCCATGTATCAGAGAGTGGATGGCATAATAGCCATGAGGTCTGAAATACCAAGTCTTGCTGGAACTACTGACAGCACCTTGTCCTACTAAGATAGTTCACTGCCAGTATCTATCTGGCATGCAGTGTATGGCACAGGAGATCTTTGCCAAGGTGTGCATGGGCATTGAAGAGCCCAAGGCTATTTTCATTATTGCAGTTTGGCCTTTGGAGACTCAGACCAAAATGTCGCCCTCTCACCAGCAATGGATGTTGCCCTCCACCCTAAAGTTAGCTGCATTTCACTGCGTACAAATTATTTTGAGACTTTTGGAAAGAAAGACTATTTATGGATATATACAATATAAGGTCTGTAGCTTGGTTTTGCTCTCCAAAAGAGAAATTATCCATCTACTGATAGAAGAGCTTCCTTCCAAAGACAGATTCCAACGACATCGGGGGAACAGCATGCAGACCCCACCAGGAAAGGGCAACCTGTCTGCTTTTTAGTATTTCTCTCAGCTAAACACAATCTGAGCAGAGCACGCCTCTTGCCGCTTAGCCATGTTATAGGCAGATGGCTTAAACGGATGCTGAGCTGTGTGTATCTGGAAGGAACCTGATACCTGGTCACAAATTTGTTACTGGACCTGGATTAATTCAGGGAAGTAGAAACTGTTTTAGCCATATTGGCATAAGTAAGAGGACATTAACTGGGCAGCCTGGGCTACAGCTGGCCACATCCTAGGATGGCCACTAAGTCTACCCTCCTCAGACCCCTCTGGTGCCAGATCTGCAGTTTGCTTTTTCTAATTTTGGTCTTGGAGGGTTGAGATGGGGTAGATGCAGAGAAGAATGGCAGGAGGACATGGGCCTGAGTTTCAACCTCAGTAAAAGGCCTTTGAAATTAAGCCTAGGCAGTCCAACAGCACACACGAGGGTGGTGGACAGATTCCATATCCTAAGGAGTCCAAATTCTGCCAGAGTTGCAACCAAAATAGCATTTACCTCCTGCATGGACAAGGCATCATTTCTGGAATTCCAGTGTTCATATCACAGGGTCATATCTTCTGAGATACTGAGTGCTTCCCACAAGGCCCTGAGCATCCTCCAACTCTCACTTGCTTTGACAGGAACTTAGCACCTCCCAGGACTGAGCCCTAATGGCTTAGTAAGTAAGAGACACAGGAACAGCATTAACTATTTGCTGAAGCACAGCAGAGAGATGACTTTCCTAGTATCAAGCCAGTCACCATCTATTGATGTTGCTGCTTATCACACTCAGCTGAAGATCTATAAGCCATACACCAATGTAGGGCTACTGGTGGTTAAATTGTGAGTTAAGCTGTGTAACACTAATTTGCCAGTTATTCAAAAGTAATTGGGCCAAACAGTCCCAATACAAGCATGTGAAATGTTGGAGCTGCACCCACTTGCAGCAGGACTGAATTTGGGTTCTAGTTTTGGTTTCTTTAATATACTTTATTGCATAAAGGAGCCATTCTAGAGAAGGGTCTGGAGAGGATGTGCCTCCAAAATGGTCAAAGCCATAGTTTCTTCATTAATTGCAAAAAGACAATCTGGGTTGGCTGGAAAAGAGGTCAGGTTTGACTGTTTGATCAAATGAAGAGCCTGGGACAAAAATTCAGGGCTCCTGGTGAAGAATAAAGTCTTGCTTCTCTAGTCTCACTATGACAACTGATAAGCTTCTGATTAATGAGAAGCAGCACAGAAGGAAGGGTCTTTCAGTCATGCACGCAGAACTCTTTCTAACCTATAGAAGAACTTGTGACGCTGACACTAGTTAGGTTGTTGTTACCTAGTTCTTCAAATGGCATCCTCTTGCTTCTCCCAAGATCCATCCTTCTGAATTTCATCTATTACCCAAATCTAATTTTTATTAAAGATGTGTAAGCCCCAATGGTCTAAGTGCAAAATGTATCTCTATCATACTTTACATTAAGGTACCATTTATGCAATGTTAATAATTAGATGTTGTTATAACCATGTTTCAGAGATGAATATTGAGTGTTATAAATTATTATAACTACATTGATAAGTGGGGTTATATATGGCCATAAGCAACCTATTGACCTGGACCTGGACTAATAGTTAACTATCAATCATATACTAACCCCTAATAAATGGAACATCATCAGGCATACTTTGTATTAAAGACAGAACACATACATACCTTTTGTACTTTATGTGACCTATTTACTATCTATTTCTCTATTTTTCTCTGTTTGTTAGTTTGGTACAAAGTTTCGAAAGTGCCTATGTGACTTATACAATAGATAAGTTTTCAAAAACACATTTGACAGCACTTTGTGCATAGTTAAGCTTTCACTGTGTGTGTAGATTTTTAAAATGTTTTCCTCCTTTTCTGCTGCTGCATGAAAATGAAACAGGAAAAAGTGAGTGTAAAATTATAAAAATTGGCAAAGGGACCCAGGGTAAGGTGGAGCATCTGAAAATGCTAATCATTCATTTTTTAAAAAAATGACTAGATTTCAAGTTGTGTCCTCTTTTTAACCTTCCATTTAAAGAAAAGGGAAACCCTGAAAATTTCACTGGAAATAATCAATTTGGTGGTTCAGTAATCATGTTTAAAAGAGATCCCAATAACTTTGAAAGTGAATTTTGAACTACATTTCACCATTTAAAAAATCAGAAAAATAGAAAACTGCATTAGGTATAACAGAGTAATTAACAAGTCTTCAAACTATTAATGTTTTATTTGGTTAGTTTATTAAACACCTTTAAGACAATTACTTTTGGTCTGTACCCTTCTAAAAAATATTTCAAGTCTTGAATGGACCTCCAATACATAAAGCAAAGGTGACTTTACCATACACAAATTTCAGATCAAAATACAACACTCTGTTTTCTGACATTTATAAAACCCGGTCAATACAAACTACATTAAAAAAGATAAAACACTTTCACTGATCCTTGGTACAATATTACAGCACAATTTGCACATTGGCAACTAAGTCCCCAGAGCACAATTCATGTGCTTTTAAATGGGAACTTCCCCTTAGTTACTCAACATTATACTGAACATGTAAACAAAGTAAGTGCTACTTAATCCAGGAAAGTTTTTGTATCCCTTTCTGCATCATTAAAACATGTAAACCAAAGAACAATTCTGCAAGAAAGGTTACTGATAAGAATCAAGTAATTGTTCCACATTGTAACTGCAAAGTTATGCAGGATTATGCCATGAAAATAAACTGATGGAGGTGGACCAGAGAGTTTGTTGGGAGATTTTATGACAAAGTAAATTCAGCAACATATTATTCCTAATAGTGTATTCTAAAGCTCTGAAATTACATCCCCACCAAATTATTTGAGGGTACAGCTTGAAAAATTACCAATTTCAACACCTGAAAGACATTCAAGTACACACAGTCCTCTTTTAACTGTTAATACAATTTGTTCCATTGCAAAACCCATTTTTTCAGCAGTAGGTCACAAAGTGCCATTAAAAATTGCACGTTTAAAAAAAAAAAGAATACATGTTAGCATGAATAATGTTCGTTCATAACTATTCCTAGGAGCTTGGACTTTTGCTAACCTATGAAAGATGCAGAATCTCTTATTAAGCAAAACACGCCAACAAATCAGAAAATATATATAACTATAATGAAAACTGAAGTGTGGGTTGACAAACATTCACTTGGAAGTCCCTAAGCAGCAAACATAACCATAGCCATCTTTTGGAGAAGATAAACTAAATCAGAGTAATGACAAAATATAACATCTGATTTTTGCAAACTGTATACCTTATGTTGCATAGGCAGTTGAGGCAATTGCTCATGCAAATTAGTTGTGCGATTCATATTTTCTACCTGCAGTTTTCAAAATCAGTCTTTTTATTTTTCCCTGTAGTAGTTCTCCAATAGCCTAATTTTGTTTAAAGTAATTGAATTTGAAATTAAATTGTATAGTTTCCACTAACGCTAAAAGAATATTGTGCATCAGTTAAGGGAAAATATATAAACCAATCCAATTACATGTATATTTAATTTTTTCAACACATCTCATCTGGTTCTAATTCAGAGCCCATTAACTGGGATGCCATAAGAACTCTGGAACTTTTCAGGTTCGTGACCATTAATGCCACAATGATATAATGAAGGAAAGTTGCATACTGCACAAGTAGTACATATTATGTAATTAGCACTCAAATGTAAAAACTATAGGATGGAAAAAAATTACAATAACTATAAATTTGGTAACTTAGTTGGTTAAATACGACTGAATTACTTCACACTGCTCTTTTCAAAAGATAAAGTGTTCCAGAATTCTGCCCACACTGCTAGGATTATTCCCTTTAAGCTACAAGTCCATTCTATAACTCACTATATTGACACTATGAAAATACGTGTGTGTGTGAGGGGGGGGAATTAATGTACAGGAGTAGCTAGGGGCTTTGTAGTAACTGAATGGAATGGAAGGAGGAACCATGGGAAAATTTCATCATGTATTTTAAAAAATATTACTAATAATTTCTAACACAAAACAGTAAGTATATTTTGAAAAATGCATAAAAACCCTGTCAATACAAAAATCCCCACTAAAATTACATAGCTAATGAATTTTAATCTAAATATTTTATGTGCTTTTCCTATAAAGGCCACTTTGACATCAAAGTACAAAAATTGTACATTTCCCAAAATAATATTTCTCAATTAAAAATATCGAATATGGAAGCATAAACTTCTAATCTACTAACAATGTGGACTGCCTACTTCTAAGGAAGAAAAATATTTCCTAGACTAACATTTTCAGTAAACAAAAACAAAACACTTTCAGACTTTTTTTCTGATTGCATTGTTCTATAGAAGAATTTGGGTTTAGGACTGAAGTGAAACCAACAAGACATTTTATTTCAGCCAAGCAGAGTTGATTTCAGACACTTCACAGTGTGATATGTCAGGTCAGAGGGATATGTACAAGTAAACAAAGGCTAACCTGAATTAAAAAGGGCAAAAAAGAGTGATGGGGATTAAGGAAGAGGCATGGGGTAAGGTTAACATAGAGGCGAAAAGTGAATGCAGGCAAGAGGTGGTAATTGGAAGAGGATAATTTACCAGTAGAATGTACAGTTAGAGGCAAATGTTTTCCATGTTCAATTCTGTTGACAAGGGGATGAGTGAAAGGGGATAGAAACACCATAAGACAAAACCAACTTTACTGGAAGACAAAATTGTGACAGAACTCAGGATCTCTAGCAAGACTCCGGAGCACACAGGCTCCATCTCAGAATTCTGATGCAAGTGGTACAACCAAAAGAGTGGCAGAAATTAAACAGATTTAGGCTGGGTTTTTGGTATCTAACTTCTTTAGGCTCTTTTCAAAAGTCCAAGCTACAAGTATTTCTGAAAATATCAGAGGCACCAGTGGATGACATGGGGATACATGCAAGAGCTACGTTTACCTGGAAGGATCCAGCACATTACAATGGCCCAATATACCACTGGCATAAAGGAATACAAATGCTATGAAGTTAATGGAATGACACTCACTCCAACTGGTGGTAGATCTGGCTCCATGTCTAGAAGCTCTGCTTCACCAGGAAGAGGTTATTGGCAATAGTAATAAGAGACTGACTAGCAGGACACACACTGGGAAGTATATTATTTAAAGAGTCAGAATGCTTAACAAATCAGAGAAAAATCTGGCAGGAAATGGTGGATGTAGTTTATTTGGACGTGAGATTTTTGGGCACCAGTCCATCAAAAGCTTTCCTAATCTAAGGTCAGCATGGTATAAAGAGAAGTATTTGGGTGGGTAAGAAAAAAAATCAAAGCCAAAACATGCCGATATTAAAAACTTAGCACTTATATACGTTTTATCTTCAAAAAGCTTTAAACCATTAACGCCACCATTTTGCAGATGGAGACAAAATAACATGGGGAGACATTAAGGTGAGAAATCCAACCCCACTTCCATGGCCATGGCAGGCCTCTCATGGGAGGGGAAAGAGGACTGTGCTTGGAAAAGCCACACACCACATGCACTTCTGTGTTGCAAAAGGCTCAGCTCCACAGTGATCCTTGTGTGACTGCACAAGGTCCGCAGTTGCAGATCCTCCAGTCCTTCCTCTGTGGAAGAGGCAGGGCGAGGCTAAAGAGGATTCCTACTATCATGAGTCAGGGCTCTTCCAGCCCCCCATCTCTCAAGCAGATACATTCAACCCCAGCCTGATTCCCCAATTTGGCCCTGAGTGACTTACACTATTCAGTTTTAAGTCAATTAATGAAGATCCGGAGTGGGGAATAAGATAGAAATAAAAGATCAGTTTCCATAAATTACTAAAAAAAATAAATAAAAAAAAATCCAAGTTAAAATCTTCAACAACCAGCAAGTTTATAGAATGACAGTCTATGAACAATTCGGTGACATATTAACCTTGTTCCTAAACTGAGCCTATGTAACCGACCAGATGAGCACGTCTCTAGAGAACTATGCTTGAAGACTTTCTAATGGGAAAGCGACAAGACATTTTCCTTGACCCAGACAGACAGAGTTTTACAGGCAAGTCATCGTAAAATAGTGCTATCATAGCAGATATTGATGTAGGATACCGCAGGAGGAGCACCATGCAAAGGCTAGACATTATGGGGATGTCAGCATTCTGACTTTTCTAACACTACTTTCACTGAGTGACTAATGCAATCATAAATGCTCCATTGAGATTGTTATTGCATTGTCCAGTGCTAAAACATAGCAAGGAAACAAAGTGGGTGAGGTAGTATCTTTTACTGCACTAACTTCTGTTGCTGAAAGAGACAAGCTTTTGAGCTACAGAGAGCTCTTCTTCAGGCCACCTGAAGAACACCTGAAGGAGGACACCTGAAGAAGAGTTACGCGCAGCTCAAAAGCTTGTCTCATTCAGCAATGGAAGTTTGTCCAGTAAAAAATACTACTTCACCCACTTGTGTCTCTAATATCCTGGGACCAATACAGCTACAACTACACTGCAAAAAACATATTAAGGGCCAAATAGGGACTGCACATGATTCAGCCCCAAGACTGGACTGAATAAAAAGCATGAATTTTTTTTTATTATTATTTTTTAGCCCCACCCAACAGGATCCACGATATTATATATACCGGGTTTAAAGAAGGCAAATCCTGAAGACAGAGTATGAAGGAAAACAGTGACTTTTCTTTTGAAGGTCTGATTAGAAGAATCTCAAATAGCCAGACTCCAAAAGAAAAAAATCATGAAAAGTAAGTGTTCAAACAATTAACCACAAAATGTACACATCCCTATAGTTCTTTTCTATATGTTTGTAAAGAATTTAGCTGTCAAATACTTCCTAATATTTATTACATTTGCTAAACTCTCTTGTAGTAAGACTTCCATATCCTTCACTCCCAAATTTCCAATACCTTCCGCCAACATGGCAATACTGCACAAGAGGACAGTTCATTACTCTGCCAAGGGTGTTAGACAGCAGGGCTGAATTAACTACAGAACCACTGCTTGCAGGCCCACAAACCAAAGGGAGCCCTAGACTTATCCTAGTCTTGTTCAGAACAAAAATGTTGTAAATTGTTGAGATTTGTATTTTGTTGCAATGTCACAAAGAACATTCCATTTTCATAAAAGGCCTGTAAAATTTTACTATTTCTCATTTACACTCAAAACATCTTTTTTTGAGCAAACATTCTAGCCTTTTTTAATGTCAATATTTTGAGCTTAAGCGATCTTGTTTGGAACATTATCAACCTTCTCAATGAAGAACATGAACATTTTGAATTTTTATATCCATGCAAAAATCGTGTTTTACAAGATTTCAGAGAATGGACATTAGACAAACATGGTGTTAATTGCAATGAAATTTGGAGAACTGAAGCAAAATGCTTTCATGGTTTCCTAAAGTCCTGCCAGTAACACAGCAAAGTAAAATCACATCAAACTTCAAACATGATGTAGTAACATGTAATGCCACCTACAGCTCATATCCCAGGGCTTGTATATCCCATTTTTTCTTGCCCTGCTATGTAGGAAATGATGTGGACTCATTCTTACCAACATTCAGAGAGCTGCAGGAGGCCATGGCCTTCCATGCAGAGGCCACGTCTACACTGCAGCAGGGAAACGTAATTCCCAGTTTGGGCAGATATACACAGCCCTGTCTGAGATCCTGGCTGCACAGGGGCAGCTAACCAGAGCCACCATGGCCACACTGCTCTTTACAGCATGCCACCTTGAGCAGAGCTAGCTTGTGTATGTCCACCTGAGCTGGGAATCTCACCTCCCAGTTGTAGCACAGATGTATCCTGTCAGCAGGTTTGGCTCTGGTGCCCCCGCCTTCACCTTTCCTAAAAAAGGGGGAAGCTTCTAAGGTGAAGAATAGGGATGCTTTTAAGTTCCGTTACTTATTGGTGAATTCCCCAAGGGGCAAGTGAACAATGTATATAATTGCCCATCCCCCCTTCACTTAGGGGCTCCCAGCATGGAGGATTCTCAATAAGTTTGTAATGCTTGCCATGGGATCAGCTGACCTCATTTTATGTTTGGAGAAGTGACATGGGCTCATAAATGGCTATAATCCCATGATTCTTCCCCCTCTCCCAACTGGTGCAGGAGCAAGAGCTTCTATGTTCTCCATGGCATCAAAACCTTTTATAATTATCAGTTACCAATTCCCCACATTGAGCTGATGATCTTGATTAAAAGAAAACAGGATTAAGAAATAGCTTTTGATCCCTTAGCCAGCATTTAAGGGACTTGCTCATCAGACCAACTAGGTCTGTTTTGTGCTCCTCTGGGAGTGCAAAGCAAACAAAGCTATACCACTTCAAGCTGGCACCACACCACATAAGTGGCAAGGCTGAGGGGAAAATATGTGGGGGTGGAGGGAGGCCATATCCAAAGCTCCACTGGGGTGCACTGGTCCCTAGCTGATATAGTGGCCCTTTGTAGGCCACTGCATCAGATGCAACTTTGATCAGCCCTGAGGCTAAGTTGTGCCCAGCACCTGGGACTGGCCCAGCACCCTGAAAAATCAGGGAGCCACATGGATGGGAATGCTCCCCACAGGCAGGATGCAGGATACACCTCCCAAGTGCAAAGCAGATGTACCATTTGCAGGAACATGCATAGTCATTACAATTTTAGTTTAACTGAGTTAAATTTATCTGAACAATTTAAGATGAATATTTTGAGGGAAGCTTCCTTTGTGAAATGTTTCATATTTTGATTTTACAAAAAAGGTCTGAAGGCTATTTCTTAAAATTTACATGTGTATCTTTAAGGCCCTTACAAGTTAAGGAGCTGTACAAAATTAAAGATAATTGCATATAAGCACTGAATATTCAAGAAAAAAGCACTAACAGTTATCGATTTACTAGTGGCATTTTAACAAGTCAAACACAGTGTTTAAGAAATCAGAAGTGTGTCAAAACAGCACCTTTAGGAAAGACAAAGAATGAATTGGTCCCTTTTTATTCAAACTGAACAGAAGCTGGATAGCTGAAGGTTCCAAAGTAGGTGGCAAAATCATGCTCTCAAATCTGGAAGATGGAAATCAACTTAGATATTCTGCTCTTCCTAGATGGGCAGGTTGGGAATTCCAAACAAAAAGGGCCTGATCCAACATCAATGAAGTCAATAGGAGTTTTTCCATTTACTTCAAAGGAGATGTAATCAAGTCCACACGTAGAGCAGAATATACAGTAGGACTAGAGAGAAGCTTGCCTAACTGGTCTAGTTCACTTACAAGTGCAAAGATTTTGAAGTACTTTCCTATTTAAAGCCATAAGAACATATGCCTTTGACTGCTTCTTACATTTACAACTACAAAAGTTTAGTTACTTTCAAGTAATTGTCTTGCAGCAGCTGCAGGAGAACCCTTATGCCTGCTAGTGAAGACAGACGTTGTTAAAGGAAACTAGGGTAAACTATCCTTGAACAATGGCAATATTCCACCCTGCTTCCCATTTGCGTCTAGCCTTTTGTTAAAGGATAGAATGCAATCTAAAAAAAATTCCACAATTTGGCAAAGTGCAAAAAATAAAATAAAATAAACCACTGAGGTAGCTGGGTATAAGGGTTTATCCCCAATCAAAAAAAAAAATCAAAGGACAAATTATTAAAAAGACAAATACTTCCTGCTACAAATAAAACAGATACGTGGAAGCGTGCTACACATAGACCAATCATAGGTATTCAGATGAACTATAACCCATATATGTTTGATGGAAAGCAAGTCTTAACTGAAAATGCACAACTGAATTATTCAGCTTAATGCAATGCATAGCATAGAAGAGAGTACAAAGCCAGTGGCAAAATGCCAGTGTATGGAAAAGTAGAGTTGTTTGTGGCATATTCCATGCAGTTCCATTCAAATTTAGGAATTAGCACTGGGCTGGAGTGGTAATAGAGCCAGGGTGCTAGCAAAGAGAAAAATGGAGAGGGTAGGAAGTAGTTAAATAGCAGACCCTCCACAAGAATGGCCAGAGACCTGTGACCCTCTGATTCCATAAGGTTTTGAAAGCTGCCCCTCTGGATTTCCAACAGAGGTCTGCAAATCCTCTGCCCCTTGAATAAACAATTGGTCATTAACACCGCAAAGTGAGCTCTAGGCCCAAATTACTAGCTGTGCTGAATATCTGATGGGTGCAGTTGAGGAGAGGGTCAGAAAAGAAGCCAGTTGCAGCCAGTTTTCTACCAGGTCAGGCCCCTAGAGACCATTCTGGCAACTGAGGATTACTGGAGCACTGGATCATTCTAGCCATGGTTTCAATGCCAGGAGCTGCAAAGGAGGCAGCACTTATGTGAGAATTGATGGGCCCTTTGCTCTGGCTTGCCACAAGACTATAAATAGCGCGTGTCCCCGACTCTTGGAGCTTGATATTTCCCTCCTCACTCTCATGTTTAATATTAATGCTATATTTTAAAAGCCCTCTATTAGTACTATGTAAGATCTGAATCAAATGCACTTAAGTATCAATACAATATTGCATTACTCTGCATAATACTATATACAGTCTCAATGAGAAACATATTTCTCTAGTGTTAAAAAAAAAACAAAAAACCTCCAAGTATGATGAGAAAAAACTAGGTTTTGGAACCTCAAGGAAAAAATTAAATTCAAATGGGCCTGAACATTAGCCTTTTTTTGCACCAAAATGAGGATGAATTGTATTTCAGCAGATCATCCACAAATTATTCTGTGTGTGTGTAACAGCCACCAACAAAAAAGTTTAACACTAATTCTGAAAGCATTGGTTCATGTGACTGCATCTCTTGATTTCTATTGAAAATGATCTGAAACCTTAACAAGTGCTTTAATTAATACTACTTTAGTACAACTTGATTACTGTACCAGACATCCTTCTGTGCCCCCCTGCTGGCTCTTAGTCAATATACAACCTTCAGGGAAGCTAGTAAATTTCTTGTTCCAAGTTTTGGGGAACAAAGTCTTATTTGTCTGCAAAGCATTTAGCGTTTACCAGCTCTTATTCTAATAACGAAAGGATAAAATTAATTTTTCTGCTATAGTGCTACATTTTTTTTAAACTTAAACAATTAATACAAGCAATAAGTGACACAGCTTAGTTCTTACCTTTAAGCTAGAATCTATGTTTTTCTATTGTGCTCCATGAATAAATTAATCAAACAAACAGACGCTGCCTAGCTGGAGCTCTCAAACAAATGAATTCACTAAAGAGAGAGAAACTCAGGAACAGCCAATGATAAATATGTTGTAGCCTATTACCTATTGCACATTAAGACCCAGATTTTCAGCAATGGTCTTTGATTTTAAAGGTGCAATTTTGCGCAAAAAAATGGTTTTTAGCCTGCCATTAATTAAATGCAGGTGTTCACGTGCACGCACAAGATTACATCAATAAAAACAGAGACAGAGCTGGGACCTGGTTGAAAAATCAGGCCCCCAAACTGGATTTAAATTAAATACAGCTTCAAAAAATACATTAACATTAGCACTGATATGGAGAGGGAAGGGAAATCAGATTTAGAAGTAGTTACTATGTATAATTTAAAAAAAAAATTTACATTTTCATAACTGATCACTGAAGTAACACTTTAAGTAAGAGTTTCTTCTAGAGATAGTAATAAGAAAGCGTCCCTCTCCCAAAAAGGTCTCAATACGGTCTCATTTCATTATTAAACGAGAAGGCCATATCTAGCTGATGGCATAATTCATTTACAGTCTGAGCAACTCTGTGACAGATGTATATGGTATTCACATGCTCATCCTGCTTGGAATTGAATAATAAAAAAAGAAAAGACACCATGCAACAAGATATAAGCTATTATGTTGAAAAGTTCCAGCCTTCCAGTTTAGTTTTAAGGCATTACAACATGGTCTTTCAGGTGACCTCCAATTATTATTGGATAAATTTTCCCCTTAGCTTTAAACATTTATGGTAATTTAATTTTTATAAGTAGCATACAAGCTACCTATTTTAGGGTTGCCAAGAAAATTTAAGGGATTCAAATCACTGAAATAAATGTAAAGTACCTCACCTGTTGGTAATGCCTTATGATTTAATGCATTTATTACCATAGTCCCTATTTCACCTAACAGAGAAAGCTTTGTGTCTGTTTAATTAGGCACTTGGAAAGCACTAGTCTTAAAGCATATATTAATCTACATTTTATTTAAAAACTGGCACTTGGAAAGCACTAGTCTTAAAGCATATATTAATCTACATTTTATTTAAAAACTGGTAACTAGTCCAACTATTAAGTTACAGAAATGTCATCTGCCATTTTGCCAAACTCAGTAGGGCTGCCATGTTATTACAGCATTTAGTAAGTACTGTCTGTAAACAAGAGGTTCTTCCTAGAGTGATAAAATTTAACATTGCACCCTATTGAGGTTTTGTAGGTAAGCTGTGTATTCAAAAGGCCCAACCTATCAACAGACCTTAGAACACCTGCTTGTGCATTTTGAAGTAAAGCCTATTTATTTATTCCCTCTGAACTAAATCCAACAGGGAGCCAAGTGCTATCAAGTCAGTGGACACTGAATGCAATCAGGCCCCAAATCTTATTGGATGAGTGATGTAAGTACGGTTGCCAACCCTCCAGGATTGTCCAGGAGTCTCCAGGAATTAAAGATTAATCTTTAATTAAAGATTATGTCATGTGATGAAACCTCCAGGAATATATCCTACCAAAATTGGCAACCCTAGATGTAAGGCGTACGAAAGTAAACACTGTGCCTCAAAATATATGTATATTTTCCTTTATGATATACAGTAGCATGCTATTGAAACATGGACCCTACCTGGTAAAGAAAGCTTTTAATCACACTAATAAGCAAGAGGATTGCAAACATTAAAGAAGTTACAGTACTAATGTCTGTCTAGACCTGAACACTTGCCACCAGTTCAACATCACCATAACATCAACAGCACCAAAATCCTGCAAATTAACTGAGAATCAGTACATTCTAAGTGAAAATAAATTTATATCTAATGAACCCTGGAGACAGAATTTATACACGCAGCTCAGGAACAAAATAAACTTAAGAGAAACCCAGACAGAATGCTTAATATGTCAAGAACGGAAAATATCCTTATCCTAAATTAAATGCAACAACACAAAACTCCTTGAAAAGTGTCATTGAGAGTGGCACAAGAATACACATTGGTTACAATAGAAGGAACTGTAGCCTATGAGTACATCTGTGTCCCTGTTAATACTCACATTTGCTGTGACTTAACCTGAGACACAACCTTCCTTCTGCAGGCGAGATTAGTTAAAATGAATTGCACTTTATCCAAATATTATTATTGTCAGCTGCCATTTTTTATTTACATGCATGTAACTAGTGCCCTAATAAAGAGCAGAGTGACCATATGCATCACATGGAGTGATGTTTCAAGGCAGCAATGTAGAGTAACACAAACCTGCAGAACAGTATTAAAAATAATAAAGAGATTTACAGTGTTTAAAAGTAGCATTAATTTACAAAAAAAAAATCACTTTTTTTTAAAAACACAGTGAATTTTAAACATCCCTGTAACAGAAGAATAGTGTATTACCTGTATATAGAGAGAAAACCAAAAGTTTGGCACTTATAACAGCTTTCCTTTTGTTATTGCATACTACACCGTTTATGGCAAACACATAATACCAAAAACAATCAATCATTTTGTATAGACTGTATATTTATGGAACTACTGAATAGAGAAACTGCACTTAAAACATAAAAATTCACTTTTGTACCATTGTGCAATTACCAAGACATGCAAGCACAAGAAATATTAAAAAAATAAAATAAAATAAAAAAGTACTACCACTTAACTCCTTTGAAATATTACTAACATCTCTAATGGAAACTAAACTGCCTGGGATTTTTTGGAAGGGGAACCCAATGCATAAAGGTAAAGTTAAGGACTGCAGTAGCTTTGATGAATGTCCACCTTTTACATATACTCCGACTCATAAGACAGTGTCTGAACGTGCTTTTGAGTATTATGAGTCCACAGGCACACACAACCAAGTTTGTCTGCAGTGATTAATAAATAAGATTTTAAAAATTGGGATTAACTTCCAGATTCTTCATCTTTTCTTGTTAGTTTTAAAGAGAGCTTCAGGGCTACTGCAAGTCTCTTGACTGAGGACAAGTTGACATGGCATTGTCAGGATAAATCATGTGCTGTTGCTGGTAAAATATTAAAAGGAGAAATGACCTGTTTTGCTATAGTTAAGCAGAGGACTCTTAACTAGAGCTGTATAAAGGGTAAACAAGCAAAGAGGTTGTGAATTTGAAATCCAATCTAGCATTGGATGTTCAGCAGCACAAATTTCCCATGTGATTATACAATGTGTAGAAACAGACTTGGGTTCCCAGGCTTAAGAGACCAGAGACTGGTTACTACACTGATGCCATGCCGGTTGGCTGGGGAGGAAAAGGTGCCAGGTGAATCTTTCTTTAACCTTTGCCAGAGTCCTCACAGCAAAACTTTATCAGAAACCACGCACTGTACTAGTTATTTCTGGTTTTGAACTTTTCCTCTACCCCTCTAGCAAAGAAGCCACAGGCTTACATTCTTAAACCAGGAATATGACATTGCCACTATGATTAAGGTTGCAGAACCATTAACCCCTTTTTATTTTTATTGATTTATTTTAATAACTTGCCAAAACATTCACATTTTATTCTGAAGTTCTCAATTCTGGGGCTCCACCTTAAGGCAAATTTTTTTGGGTAAAGTGAACAAAATCCTCTATTTATTTATTGTAAAGTTCAACCTAAGGGAAAGAAACACAAACCACCACTATTCCCATTTAAAAAAAAAAAAAAAAAAAAAAAAAAAGATTGGGCTAAAACAAAAATGGCTGAAGTTTGAAACTTGACCCAAACAATTCTCACCAAGGCCTTTAATTTTACAAAAAATATTTGATTCAAGACACGACCATTTAAAAACTGCATACTAAGCATGCATGATAGATATTTTCCTTAACGCATGCACTGTGTACACAGTAAGTTAGTTAGCTGTACACTTAAATGTACAATTATTGGTTCAAAGAATTTAGGCCCTAATCCTGCAGTAGCTCATAGAACTATTCACATGCCTAAAGTTAAACGTGTGTAGGTGTTTCAGAATAAGTGGCTTATACTCCTCTGTCAAATCCAACAGAGTATTTTAGCTACACAAGACGATTTTATTTATTTTCCTTTTTTAGAAAATGCAAAAATAACCCTAATGTTAATCCTACTTTACCTCATTAAATGTAAACTAACATTTTACTTATTAACTTTTGCCATAAAACATGGCCAGAGCACACAGAAGTTGGGATTTATTTAAATTTATTTTGTGCATTTACTACCCAGTCTTGCTGGGCGATGAATGCCATTAGCTCTAACTTCAGTTCTCAGGAGGTACTTCTTGCAAGATATTAGATAAAGTTTTCAAAAGCATCTACATTACTTAGGAGCCAAAATTCATTTTCAAAGTGACTTGGGTACTTAGGCTCTTTAGACTTAGAGCATGTCTACACACAGCCGCTATAGTGGTATAGCTCTGGCCGCTGAAGTGTGGATGCTTCCCATATCAATAGAAGGGGTTTTTCGGTGAATATAGTTAATCTACCTCTTTGAGAGGCACTAGGCAGGTCACCAGAAAGCTCTTCTGTTGACCTAGCTGCTTCTACACCTGGGGTTAGGCCAACCTAACTACGTTGTCCTGTGCACACAATTTTTCACAGCACCACTATGCAATGTAGCTGGGTTGATCTAATTTTAAATGAAGACCAGGGCCTTAGGCTCCTAAATGAATAAATCACTTTTGAAAACAGAACTTATGTGATTTTGAACATTTTACCTTAAGCCTTTAATTTATAAAAAATGGGAATCTTTACAAAACTTTTTCAACACAAAATCTAAAGATGAAAACAGCAGCTTACATTTTTGTAATAAAGCATAATATAACAAATCTAAAGACAAATACTAAGTCAAGTAAATTTCTACTACAATGTGTAAAAAACTATTAAAAACATACTGATTAAAAATAGGTTACTGTATACAGTTCAGATTCTGCAGCACTTCAGCATTACAAAAATCAAGGGACTACATTCTACCTGCAGTTATTGATTTAACTGGATTATTCTGTTACCATTACAGAATGATGAAAATTAGTAAATCTTGGAATGTTTCATCAAGGAAAATTTAGATAGTTGAACCATAGCTATTTTGTTCTAGTTGTGGTCTTTATTTGAGACGATTACTTAGAATGTGTTAGGTGCATTTTTTAAGTTACCAGCTGCACCTCCCTTTTGTATCTTACTTTTTCCCAGGGCTTTATAAAACATGCTAACTTCAGTCAAATTAACATAACTGGTTTTTGTGCTACATCTTTATTTAGGCCTAACAAATGGATCAAAGGAGTTAATCTGGATTTATACGTGTATAACTGAGGGCAAAACCTGGCCCACTGATTTTTGGTTGAGGTCCTTCAAAGTTTCAGAGTGGAAAGAATAGTGTCTTGTAACAGTACCAGCAACACTACAAAGTATTAGAAGAGTCTTTTTAGGGTGGAGATAAGGATAAGTTTCCAGCTCCATTTCTTTTTTTTTTTCTTTTTTTTCCCCCTAGTGTTGTGTGTCACCCATCACAAGTAACAAAAATGAAATTAAGTAATGAGGTAAAGTGTGTTCTACCAGCAGATCTTTCCTACTAACATAACTCAATTAAATATTACTCGCAGTGTTAACAAGACTTAAAAGGAAAAAGCCATAAAACAAATTCTTCACTACAACTGCATTCTAAAACAAGCTTTCAAAGCCAAACAGCAGTAATCAAGACTCTGTACCTTAGCACAGAGATCAATCAGTAAACCAGCTTCTGATCCCAATATAAGTTACCTGTACAATTTCCTTTAAAACAGGAACCTGAAATCAAGTTTTCCACAATACATATATATCCTTTTTAATGCCCCACCTTTCCTTTTCCCCTTTTGCACAAATACACGTCCTCAGCACGGCAAACTTGCAGTGATTTTTAAGTCATCTGAAGGGAAAAGGAGTCCTATTTCTCTCTGAAAAGCAACTCATGTGCTGCATTCCTTTACCAGCCACAGTAAAGGTGTGACATATTCCACGCCTCAGTCCTTCCATCTATTTCAGTAATTGCAGCTTCCAAAATCCACACAAAGAATGCATGCTGGCCCACCAATACACGGAATCTTCAGACCATTTGAATGACACAGTGTAGAAAAACAATTTACACATCTATAATATAGTGTAACTCTTAGTTCAATTTTAAATATATTTAAAAGATCCTTAGGAATGAAAACATCGGAAATGAATGAAAAACATATGTACACCTCCACCCTTGTAGGCACAGACCTTGACTAGTGAGAAAGGGCTAGAAATAAAGGTGCAATAACCAATATCTCCCTCCAGCTGATTCAGATGAAGAACAGTCTTGCAGTATACCAGAGAGGCTGGTTTTCATATAGCGTATCTATGTACTAAAGCTATCCAGTTGAAGATAGCATGCTAACTCTTATCAATTCCCCTCAGGGGAAATGCACCTTAATTTTTTTTTACTTTTCAATACAATTTGTTATATTACCCATTCCTTCCTGCTTCAGACACAAGGAACTCCTTCATTAGTGTAGTTTAATTTTTTAGATAGTTAGGACTGAAGGTGTTCCCTTTGTCATGGTATTTTTTTTGTTTAATATACAGCTATTTATCCCCCAAACAAGAGCTGAGACTCAAGTTTTTAAGCATTTTAAAACAAACAAAAACAGATACCATACCAAAGCACAGCATATAATGTAAGTTTCAGTTGCAATAGCTTTGTTTTTCCTTATATAAAGCTATGTTATGGTGGACTGTGTCAGGTTCTTCCCATCTCCTCCATTTTTAGAGGATTACTCATGGGGAAGGAACACGAATACGGAACAATCCTTGCTGAAGTTGCAGTCGGAAAAGCTTGCAGTTTGCAATCCGCAAGGCTGCGCAGCCAGTGCGGCGAAGGTCTGATGGAAATAATGGTTTAGTATGGTGCCAAGTTCCTGTGCTCCTTTTAAACTCTCTAACGTAGTCATAATTGGTACCTAAAGTTAAATAAAAAAAACAAATTCATTGCACACTCAGTTACACAGTATCAAGCAATTTAAGTCTAATGATGTCAATATATTTCCAGACCAAATGGAAAACAAAAACTGTTCTGATCAATTTCTGAATATTTGGCAGAACAGTTTTCAAAAGAAAGTAAAGCTGAGAAAAACCTGTATTTAAAAGAACAAAACTAAGGAAAAAGCAGCAACAAATTTGGGACCCATTTTACCTTATTTTCTGAAAGTTCAGTTACACATAGGTAGCCATGAAAGTAAGTTAAAAATCTTTCAAGAGCCAGTAAGAGGTAGGTGACATCAAGAGTAATTAGTTTCAAACATTTGGTACAGGCAATGCCAATTTTAGAAGCTACAATGTTTGAGGATTTCAAAACACCAGTGGGATGGGTTCTTTGCTAGAAGATGGAGCATTCCATGTGAAAGAGAACATCCAGGAAAAAGAGGTTTAGCAATGATGATTAAAATATGTATGTCGTGTTCATATGAAGCCTAGTTTCTGTTGTGACAGATCATCATTTTGGGCACATTCCAAAGCAAATAATTATAATATAGGCCTTTGAAAAAACACGTGGAAAACAAAATGAGACATTCACCGCAAGTAAGGAATAGGTCCACATACTTCAGAAGCTAAAGAGAAGTTATTTGGATGTACAAATCAATATCCTATACAGGATGTACTGAACTAATTCTCTAATGTTTCAGAGACCAGTATCCCACTCTAATCATTACTGGAAGTGCCATGGGTATCTGCTCTTCTTCCTTTAAACTACTATAGAGAGTTCTTAGTATTTACTTGGCAACTATGCCAGCTCCGTGCGTCAGATGTAAACTGCACATTTATAAAATACTTAGGAAAAAAGAGCCCTATGTGAAAAACTAAGCTTTTGATCACTTATGCAGACAGTTTTATAACTGTACTAAGAAAGTACAAACACTAACTGCCATGTTTACAAACTATTACCTCCCAGATTTTTATTATATTCAATGTGTTCATCTGTCTCTTACGAATTTCTTGAGAAATAAAAAGTTACTTCTATAAATGTTTATATTTTTTAGAAAAGTTACTTGTAGAACATGGTTCTCTGCTTTTTCCTCATTCTTCCTCTTCTTTAGCATTGCCATTTTGCTTTAAAGCTATAATCTACTCAGTTACATATCAAGAGTCAGGATTTTTTTCATTCATACAGTAAAATATTACATTTTGAAGAGATAAACTAGTGTTTAGTTAAACTTGTAACACTAGTTTCTAAAAAGTTTCCTACATAACTTCATTATTCCCCTCTCTTTCAAATGTGTGGTGATTGTCCTTGGTATATATTCTCTTAGCAACATTTACTAGTGCAAAGAAGCAAGGACATCGTTGCAGAAATCTCCACAGCATAATCCTACTACAAGTTGTTATTGTTACTCAATTTGTAGGCTAGTCAGATGCACAAAGTTGCTGACGTACCAATGACAATGATTTTGAGGAACAGTTAATGTTGCTTCTATGTTGTACACACACAAATCCAAGAACTTGCTATTAGCCTTGGTCTATTTTCCTAACCTTAGCAGCAGTAATCAACCAAAATATCCTAAAAGAATTCTTAAAACTTCTGAGGGATTTTAGATCATGTTCAGGGGCAGCTCCAGGCCCCAGCACGCTAAGCGCGTGCTTGGGGCGGCAAGCCGCGGGGGGTGCTCTGCCGGCGCCGCGAGGGCGGCAGGCAGGCTGCCTTCTGTGGCTTGCCTGCGGAGGGTGCGCTGGTCCCGCAGCTTCGGTGGACCTCCCGCAGGCGTGCCGGCGGAGGGTGCGCTGGTCCCGCGGTTTCGGTGGACCTCCTGCAGGCGTGCCTGCGGGAGATCCGCCGAAGCCGCGGGACCAGCGGACCCTCCGCAGGAAACCGCTGGAGACAGCATGCCTGCCATGCTTGGGGCGGCAAAATCCCTAGAGCCGCCCATGATCATGTCGGTGCTCAGAAATATACAAGTAGGATTTCCAGTCAAAAGGCTAAATTCTGCTGTTAGTTATCTGTCAATTTAATATAACACCACCCCCTCCCCCCGAGCACAATGTGACTCATAATCTTGAAACCTGGACCAAAATATGAAATCTTACTCTTTTATTCTAAGATGTCAATTTAAATAATTTTAAAACTTAAGAAAATTAGAAGAAAACAAGCAACTTGAAGTTACTAGTTCTGATTCTAACCTGTATCAAGATCTCCAATGACATAAATACTGGCCCCAATAGGTACAGCTCCATACACAAAGGAAGAACTGGCTGGGATGCATAAGTTCTGATCATTTAGATAAATCCACCTGTAAGAAAAAGGCAAAAATTTTGTATATGAATTATTGACAAGATCTGTGAGGTAAAAACTCAGAAGCTTTTTGACAAACAGTTTTACCCATTATAAACTTAAGCAAAATCATGCAAATTAACATTTTAGAAAGAGGCTCCCATTGGAAATTGAGCATCCAAGTTCCTTAGTCCTTGTCTATCAGCAAAAATATTGTGGAATAAGCTATTCAGTTATTCCACAACAGCTCCCTGTGTGGACGTTATTCCAGAATTCCACATGGGGGAGCTATTCTGAAATAGCTTATTCCACAACAGCTATGCCGGTCAATTTCCCTGGGTAGACAAGACTTTAGCAAGCTTTGAAAAGTCTCAGTCTAATACTTGCTTTTACATCTGTGCTTATTTTAGGACACAGTACAGGAAATAGCAAGCTCTTATACTATGTTTTTGTTACCAGACACTCCCCATATCTCCCCCCCTAAAATTCTCATGCCAACCTTGTAGTCCTATTCAGTCATTGTCAGAAGTAAATTACTACTTAAGAAGTGTGCAGCAGTTGATGAGTTTTATTTTTCAACCAGGAACAGGACAGTAGATACTCTGTGACTGCTAGAGGATTTTTGGTAAGTGAATGAAATGTCTAGCCTTTTCGGACAGGAAGACAGTTTTTCCAATTTTATATCATGCTCTATTTGGTTTCCACCCCCGTTGAAATACTAGGAATCACAGCTGTTTTCTCATTAAAGGGATCCCCCATCTTCAACGCTATGTCAGTCTGACTTTCTTACTGACTGAAGACCAATTGTTCCTACAAATACCCTTGTGAGCCAGAAAACTAATGTGTATTCATCACAAATATGCTGACAAGACTGGTTTATACAGTTGTCTGCTTGTAAAAATACCTGAAGTACAGAGCTGCCAATTTAATTGTCTCTTCCATGGTTTTGAAGTAAACCTCTACAGATTCCTGCCACATTTCTACAGATGCTGATGTATTTTTATTTACAGTTCAGTGCAGCAGCATCAAGACTACTTAAAAGTAACCTTACAAGGGCCATAAAAGACAATATGGGCAAGGACAAGAACATTTGAGGGGGAAAAAAAATCTACAGGAGTCCTGAAGATTTTAGATAAAATGCCTGGAGATTTAAGGAAAAATATCCCCACAGATGTTGCTGACTCTTTTGTATTCCTGTACCATCCCCATTCGTTACTCAAAAGTGATTCTTTCTTGATTCAACTCAGTCAATTTGAGGGGAGGTTGATAAACAAATACGTTACTTTAGAAAGAAACAGAACTATTTGTAAGGGCTGATTAAAACTAAGAATTAGATGCCTACATTTCTACTTTGCTCTGAGCTTTCTGTATCATATGACAGAAGCTCACTCCCGTCTCACGATTCAGTACATTCAGATTTATATCTTTAAAACAGGCAAATAGCATCATACTTTGTTTAAAACAAGGAGAAAGGATGGTCTTGTGCTCAGGTACAGGGGTAAGAGTCAGGAGACTTAGGCTGTATTCCTGGCTTCTTTTGGGCAAGTCACTTAATCTCTCCAAAATATCCTTTCTAATCACCACTGGTCTGGAACACCTTGGTAAACATACCAGTGGATTACGAGGGTCAGTGCTACTGCTGTAAATAATTTGTTTTAAAACCCATCCCTTTATAGAAGGCCAACCTTCAAACCTTGGGGGGGGGGGGGAGGGGGAGAGCACACCAGTTAGTCCGCTAAAATGTTTAGTATCTTCCTCTGTGTTGAAACTGTTTAATGGGCTCAAACTACTTGGGAAATCTCTTTAGAAAAGTGCTTCTGGGCCGCTACGTTTCATTCCAAGTTTCATCCAGAGTAAAGTTTTATAGCACAGTTATAAATCCCTGAAAAAGATGTGCTTGTAATGGAAACAGATATTCAACTTAAGAGCTGTGTAGCAGCACAATCGGGAGACCTCATAATTTACCATCAACAGCTGTTGCATCATTTCACCTTGAATAATGCACCCTTTTAAACTCATAATTTTAGTTCTAAACTGTCATGTATATATTGCATTGATTTAATCAGCAATTCAGTCATGCAATACTGAGGTTTGTCTATAGAAGGTTCATTGATAGAGTAATAACGACATTGTTTCCCTAGTTGATTTGAAACATTTGAATTATTACAGGATGGATGGTAGTTTTCTTTCCACTGTTTACAGGCAACATATGTAATACACATTGCAACTGCTACCTTTTCCAGGGATCTGGGAGGTGGTGGTGTTAAAGTGCATAAAAAAAACCCCAACAGCATGTCCAACTAGAGTTGACACTAATGTCAGTGATAGGACTTCTTCCCTCCAGCTTGCATTCACGCTTCCTGCCACATCAGCCTTCCTCAAGAGCTGTCTTAAGATGATGAGCTTTCGATTGTGCCTTGAAAGTTAACATGGATGGATAAGTAAATTCTAAACTCACTGGGCCCGCCCTTACACAGAACAGCCTGCCAACACCTCCCTCCTATGGACCAAGGGAAGCTCCAGCTTCAGTGCTTCCACTGATCTCAGCTGTGGTAGTATGGTATAGAGAGAGGAAGGGTTTTTTAGTTTGTTCCCACCCCTTAGCCCCCCCCCCACAACTTTTATGAAAGGTGGATACAAATATCTGCTCTGCCTGATTCTCTCCATCCCCCAAGTTAACTTGACGCAGACTTTACCAGCCTATTGGGTCTCAAAGTCTACAGGTATAGGTTTCAAGGTCCGCTCAAATTTACAAAAGCTCCAATTACTCTGCTTGTGGCTACTCACTTTAGTTTCCATGGAAACTCATAGTGAATCACTATAACCTGGAAAAAGGACTTTTAGGTCTAATTCACCACTGCAGTGTTACTTTAAAATGGTGGCGCTTTAATCATTTATATAGCACCAAGTGGTACAACATCTGGGAATCTCGCATTATTTAACAAAAACAAACCACATACACAATGTAACTCGTGTATAGGGAGAAAACCACAGCCAGTTCTTCAGGAGCCCAAGGACAACATTCACAATGAAACAACTTCTCCTCTCACAGCACTCTAGAAAAGCTCAACTGTGAGGCCTACCAGAATAGTTGTGTTCACAGTGTCCTGCAGGATACAAACTCGTGAATCAGAAGAGAGTTTTACAGACAAACACCCTCTGCTGCAAACACACTGCTTCCCTTCTGTACCCCTGTGGGAGCTGTATTGAAACAACCCCCTAGTGTTTTTGGCAGTTTTACATCTCTTTGAATGAATGAAGGAGATTCTGCAGAAAGCACCAGATCTCATTATAGCTGTCATTTATGGCTAGGGTGACCAGATGTCCAAATTTTATAGGAACAGTCCTGATTTGGGGGTCTTTTTCTTATATAAGCTCCTATTACCCCCCCCCCCATATCCCAATTTTTCATATTTGCTGTCTGGTCACCCTATTTATGGCTGCAGCTGAAGAGATATGGGTCAGAAGAGCAACCTTCTACCATCAGCTACCCCCGTACAGAGCAGACACTTTAGGAGGGCAGCTTCATTGGTTCTCTTCCACCTCCCTCACTAAAGGAGAGTCAGGGAAGCAGATTCTAAGATTTCATTTTTGCTTCCACCTACTGCAAGGAATGGACATACCAATATTTTCATTACATCTGAGAATCTACTTCTGGATTAGATATAGATAAACTGACAAAAAAAATTGAATTTGAATAAAAGGCAAATGAGGTGGGAAAATTTAATTTGATTTACAATAAAAAAATAAGACTACTTTGAGTAGGAGGAAGTACTACGGTTGTCAACCTTCCAGGATTGGCCTGGAGTCTCCAGGAATTAAAGATTATGTTGTGATGAAATCTCCAGGAATTCGTCCAACCAAAGTTGGCAACCATAGGAAGTACACCAATACAGAAAGGTATGCTGAATATGCAGAAGTGTGAGAACTTTTCACAACTCCACTGAAAACATGTTCTTTCTAAATGGACTTGATGTCAGTTTGTGCTGGGAAATCACGTGAATCAGTTAAACTTTTGGGTTCATTTACACCAGAAATTTAAGGATTATGAGCCTATGTGACCCTAAAACTAGCTGAGAGCCCAACAGCTTTTCTACTGTGGATTGGAACCAAAAATAGAAATAACAGAAGCTGTAATTGCTCATGAAAATTACATATTTAAAAAATAGCCAAACTTTTCAGGAACGATTACAGCAGTTTTAACAGTTAAGCAAGGAAGCAACAAAAAGAGGAAGGGCAAGGGGTCATTTTTCATCAGAGTTTGATTAGATTCCAACTTACTGTAGGTTGCTTATTTGCCTATTGTTTGCACAGTATGCAAATATACTGTACTGAGAAGGTCACAATGTTCAAGAGCTACAAAGTACGCTTTTGTAAGGTTACTCTTGTGTGCACTTATTTTCTGCAAATGGTTCTGCTGAAATCAAACTGAAGGAAGAGGAGGTGACAGCTTTCTTTGTAACTGTAGACAGAGCTGATAGATAATAAGGCATGTAAGACTAACAACGTATGTTTGTACGTTTCCATTGAAGATGACGGGGAGGGAGAGGAAGCTTTTCATTTTTTTAAAGCAATACGTGAATACAAAGAAGAGATAGCCCAAACAGCTATAATTCATAAGAATTGGTAAGGGTTCTAATTCTGAATTAAAAGTGAAGTACAGAGACAGAATACAGCAGTTTACATTAAAAATACACGGTCTAAAGTGCGTACCTACTGTGAACACAGTCCTTATAAATAAAAGTATCTATTTTCAAATTTTACTTTATACATTTGACAGCACTTTATGCATAGTCCGTATCTTCTTTATCTCCAGGATACTGAAGAAATTCTTGTCGATTTCATGGGAGTTATTTTTCTGCTTCTGGTTATTTTTTGTGGCAAATTAAAAAAAAAATCCGTGCACATCCTATTTAAATGCTCCTCTCTCTATCAAATACTGGAATATTATAGAAATTAGTCATTTTTAAAAATTCAGTTTAACAAGGCATCACTTCTAAAACAGGGGAAAAAAAAACAACCCAAAAATTCACACATTTTAATAGTGCCTTTCAATCCAGACACTATCAAAGCAGCTTACAACCATTGCACAGAGCACCAGTGCAATGCTGCAATTTATGGGGTAGAGGGCAGAAGCCAGGAAGTCAGTTTTCTTTCAGAATGTGGCACAACATGTTGGAGGAATGAAGAATTTTTATGCAAGATTTAGGGCCACTCTGTATGTTTCTGAATGGAGCCATAGGATCCCAAATATTCACATTAAATAGACAAAATCTTTGCTTAAAGTCATCACCCAAATTCTCCCATCCCCACACCTGATACAGCCGGGTGAGCTGGATGTCACTCAACAGATAAAACTTTGGAGGGATGAAAGACTGAGTTGCCTTGACCTGTGGATCTTGAGAGTTCAGACACAAAGTCTGATGCTAGATCCCAAAGCCACCCCCACCCCATCTTTTCAAAACTTCCTTTAAAGCTATCTAAATATATCCACATTGTTTTAACTAGGACATACAGTTCACAAACAAACTCAAACAATGTGGATTATAGAACAATCTCAAGAGACCTGGAGCGCAAAATACATTACCTACATATCGTCAGTCAAATTCATACACCTAGATGCAAGATCATTCCAAAACCAAATTGATTTAGAATTTTAAAAAGTGAGATTTTCAGATATAGCAACACTTAAGACGTCATGAGTACTAAAACTATTTAACCTTGTCCACACCATATTATAATCTATGCTGACACTCCACCTTGCTTCCCTTTAAAAGCTCTGAAAGCTATTTTATTAGTTGTCTTCATAATTAAGTTTTGTACAGGTCCCAACATTTAGACATTTGTTTCTAAAATGCCTCATCTGGTATGAAGAGATGTAGGCAAACTGCTAGGCATTATAAAAGTTTGTGACAACAGAAAAATATATTAATTTGGGTGGGGGCAGAGGGAGAACTATGAACACTAAAACCATATGTGGCACCTATTGGCAGAGTGAGGTAAAGGCATTAACAAATTAAGGCCTCGCTCCTGCAATTCAGTTCATACCTGCTGCTTCCATACCAATGCACCCTTGAGCCTGGGGCTTCTTGTGGGTGTAAAGGTCTGCCTGTGCAGATCAGATAACAAAAATGAGGCCCAAATTCTCAAGTAACAAGATCCAGGAGTTAGAATGAAGGGGTGAGGGCTGTAGGAAGGGGATTGGATAATCCTGCACATATATGTTGCTATATAAGTAATAAATATTATTAATATCAAATGGCTAAGTTGACAGCTGGGGATTTATTGAGAAAAATTTGTTTCCATTCACAAAGGCGGTGTACTTCATGACAATGTACAGACTATTCCAGCATCTGCTACCTGTAACTAACCTCAAATTGCCAAGATCTGCAAGTATGCAGCAGCTGTCATTTTAATGCTTCTCTGAGAGCTGTTGGGCCAAAAGAGGCAAAGTTTTGGTTGTTGTTTTTTAATTCATTGTTGGGGCCCACTTACAATTCGATTGCCCACTATGAACATATCAATGAGAACGTCAGAATCTTCCAGTCAATAGTCCAAAGATGTTTATTCATGCAGCAAACTGTACAAGGGGATGTTGCTATCATCACAAGTGCCAGAGAACAGAAAACATTTAGTTTATGTCTACACAACAGTAATTGGCTCGCTGTGGTACAGTACACAAAAATCAACAGATAAAAGAAAAGTCCAAAAGGTTTTTTGTAAGTATCTTGCCAAAGTATGTATATTATGCACTAATCTCATTGCTGCTGCTCCATTTAACACAGAGGCAAAATCCCAATTATATTTCCTTAAACCTAACACTCTGGATAGCTGTGAGTCATATGCATACACACCAACACTACTGCAGCTTTAGTCAGAAAATAAGTGGGTCCATGCATTTTAACTAGACAAAAATTTTGACGTGTACTGTCTTTCTAATGGTATTGGGATCTGAGATGTGTTTTCTCTTCCTTTATATCAGAGAAGCCTTTTTGTAGAGGCATCTTCAAAGTATGCAATTTCCTTCACAATACCCTTACTGTGGGAACAAGTAAATTGTCCAATGACAAACTAATATTCTGCAGTTAAGAGAAGATGGATTAATTAGAGGCAAACAGGTAAAGATTTAATTTTTGTGTACATCATAGTAATGACATACTGTTGAATCAGTCTGTAATATGAGGATTACACCAAGGCAGGTGAAATCCAGATGTTTGCTGATAGAAATGATGCCAAACGGTTCTACGAAGCCCTCAGATCCTTGTACGGACCTCGGCCCTCAGGGAGCTCTCCTTTACTGGATTTAGATGGTGTAACTCTCATTACTGAGAAGACTCTGATTCTACAGCGTTGGGCTGAGCATTTTCAATCCGTACTGAACCGCCCATCTTCCATTAATAACGAGGCGATTGATAGAATGCCCCAGGCGGATATCAACCACAGTCTGGACGTTCCACCATCAAAGTCTGAAATCCTACAGGCCATCAGCCAGCTGTCCAGTGGCAAGGCCTCAGGATCTGATGCGATCCCAGCAGAAGTTTATAAGGATGGTGGTGCAGTGCTTGTTGACAAACTCACTCAACTGTTTCAGTCCTTCTGGAATCAAGGGTCTATTCCTCAGGAATTGAAAGATGCATCCATCGTACACCTCTACAAGAGGAAAGGAAATCGAAAAGTCTGCGACAATCATAGAGGAATATCATTGCTTTCCAGCGCAGGCAAGATCCTTGCACGAGTGTTGCTGAATCGCCTGATTGACCACCTGGAACAGGGTCTATTACCCGAGACACAGTGCGGCTTTCGTAAAGAGCGTGGCACTGTGGACATGATCTTCGCAGTCCGACAGCTCCAAGAGAAGTGTCAAGAGCAGAATCGTGAACTGTACACCATCTTTGTGGATCTCACTAAGGCTTTTGACACTGTCAGTCGTGAAGGTCTGTGGCGTATCATGTCGAAGTTTGGGTGCCCTGATAGATTCATCCTGATGGTACGTCAGTTCCACGACGGCATGACGGCTCGTGTTCTGGACGACAGAGAAGCTTCAGAGGCCTTTCCCGTCACAAATGGCGTCAAGCAAGGGTGTGTGTTGGCACCGACCCTGTTCAGCATGATGTTTTCAGCCATGCTGTCAGACGCCTTTCAGAACAGTTCCTTGGGAGTCAGCCTGAGATACAGGACTGATGGGAAACTGTTCAACCTGCGAAGACTCCAGGCTGTCACCAAGATAAAGGAGACTGTGCTACGAGACCTCCTTTTTGCTGACGATTGTGCCCTGAATGCTGGATCAGAGCAGGAAATGCAAGCCAGCATGGACAAATTCGCAGCAGCATGCGATAACTTTGGCCTTCTTATCAACATAAAGAAAACCGAAGTGATGCACCAGCCAGCTCCGAAAGCCCAACACCAAGAGCCCACCATCACAGTGAAGGGGCAAAAGCTGCAAGCAGTGGACCAATTTACATACCTTGGCAGCACCCTCTCCCGTGCAGTGACAATTGACATCGAGGTCAACTGCAGAATCGCCAAGGCAAGCTCTGCATTTGGCGGACTGCTGACCAACGTGTGGGACCGCCGTGGAATAAGCCTTGCTACAAAGCTTAAAGTCTACCGAGCAGTAGTGCTAACTACCTTGATGTATGCCAGTGAGACCTGGACTGTATACAGGAGGCACGCTAGGCAATTGAACCACTTCCACACGACTTGCCTCCGCAGACTTCTGAGGATTCGGTGGCAGGATAAGGTGCCTGACACAGAAGTCCTTTCCAGAGCAGGCCTGCCGTCAGTTTACACTCTGCTTATGAAAGCCCAGACACGCTGGGCAGGCCATGTTGTGAGGATGCCAGACCACCGCATCCCCAAACAGCTCTTCTATGGTGAGCTGTCTCAAGGAAAGCGATCGCACGGGGGACAAAAGAAGCGATACAAAGATACGCTGAAAGCCTCTCTTAAGTCCCTGGATATCGACATCACCTCTTGGGAAACCCTGGCACAAGACCGATCGACATGGCGTACGCTGATCCACCAAGGCTGCCAGACATCTGAAGCTAGAAGGATAACACTAGCACAAGAGAAGCGAGCACTCCGTAAAGCCAGAGCTGCAAATGTTGTAACAGTGGTGCCCACGCATGTCTGCCCGACATGTGGCAGAACATTCCGTGCCCGTATTGGCCTTACCAGCCATTTGCGGACGCACTGTGGACAGCTCACAACCTGATAGATGTTAAGGTCTTCCTCGAAAACGATGGACGAACATCAATATGAGGAGCAAATGTTACCCAATTAATTAAAAACTCATGCTCAGCAGAGTGTTTGTTATATACATCATTATAACTTCACTAAGCATATATTTTATATGACAAGTGGAAGATCCTGTACTCCAAGCAAAGCAGTACATATTTTTTATTATTAGAATATACTATTCACAGATTTGAACAATTATTTAAATTTAATCTTTCCACTCAAACTCAGGTAATGAAAAGTAGGAACTGACAAGGCTGAATAAGATGAGAAAAATGACAGTTTTGCATGTTTTTCCAGGGGCAGCCAACTTACCCTCATTTTGAAACTTAACACACACTGTATCATATCAGAAACACGATCATTTAATTATACCAGCAATCTTTCTTCAAAGAATATGAGCACTATCGAGGCACTATAAAAAGTGTTTTGTTTTGTAAAATGCAGCCTCTTTGTATACAGTCTTTTTTAAATAGATGCAACTGCAATAGTTACAACTTCACTGGGCTCTAAAATGCTTTTAATGACTAAGATGAACTATATTCAAGTTATGCAGCATTCTGAATGTATTTGAAATACTCAATGACTGCTTCTCTTCATTATCAAGATTTATACAACTAAAATATCACATGGTAATATAGCACCCTCTTCTGGTAAACTGCATTATAAAAAAAAATACTATCCCTTCTTGCTCTGGTGACTGAAGCTACCGTACTGTCCAAAGACAGGAAGCATAAATTACACAGCTGGAATATTACCATCATTTACTTCTGGACTATGGGCCAAACTTTTATCTTGGTCTTCATCATTTCTCCATTTTTGCAGGCACCAATAAACTAGGCATAATTTTACACTTGTGCTTCAGGATGTCTAGAAGTCCAGGTTCCTAAATGCACTCTCAGTTATTGGCACCTGCAAGACATGGAGGCTAACGCTGGCCCAGATGATGAGTAAAATGAAAGGGAAGGGTTTTTGGGTTTTTTTGGGTGGGGGGAGGGAGGAGGGAGGGAAAGAGACCTTATAGTCTTGAGAGATATTCTTTAAAATTTGACAAGTTTAATGAACATTGACAGTTAAAGTATTACTAATTTGCCTTTTTCTTTACTAGTTTCACAAGAATCAATACCAAATCTTACTCTAAGAACCCCATCATTCTATCTGCTGAATAGTTATAGCTTTACTCAGTTGAATAGAATCTACTGTGGTTCCCTCATCTAAAGTCTCTGCTTAAAAGTGGCATCCTTGGAAGAATTTTTAAACCATTGCCAGTTATCAACATTTGTACTAAACTCACTAAGAAGCAATGACAACACCTTACCTGTCATCCCATCCATATCCAAAATTTGGATAGGTCAGGGTTTTCCAAACTTTTTAGAAACTTTACCATGAATCAAACAACATTGCTGGAAGTTTTAAAATTATTGTGTTAACATGGGATCTGGAGTCCTACTCCAAACAACTTTTGAAAAACAGATGCAATCTGGAAGCATTTCAGTACAAAAGAATGGCAGTCAGTGGGGGTGGGTGTTTAACACAATTTCAGAAGCTAGATCTTTCTTTTCTGAGTCCCCAACCCCCTTGCCATTTTTGTTGGTTTATAATCACGGGTTCCCCAAAGCCTCTCTCCCCCCTATTGCTATGTGAAGGGACCATGGAAGCAACAGGAGAAACCAATTATAGTTAGACTATACACAAAGTAAACAAACTGGAAAAAATAGAGAAAAAGTTATTTTTCTTTTAGGTTCTTTCAGTTATAGTCATCCTGGGTTTTACATGTAACAACAAGTAAAACATTTTCATACCAAAGTTGACAATATCACTTTAGATCTACATCTTCAGAGATAAAAATCAACCTAGATCCCGCTATTTTATTTTCATGCTATGGAAAGCCCACAAGTCTTTATATACCAGTATAAAGACAAGGTCTTGAGACATGGACATTTTTATCCCCTCTATCCTCACCATTTCACTCCTTGCAACTCTTAGAATTTCTGACAACAATGGCAAATCTTGTTTCAGATTATAAAAACTATAGCACATTCCTGATTTATAGTGAAATAAGCAGAGAAAGAAACACAGCAGATATTAGCCCTTGTAAGTTATGAATAACCAGGAATTATTCATAGTCGTCAGCTTGCTAACAGCCACATCCTTTGGTAAAACTGATACCATAGGTAGAAATATCTAGGTCAATTTCTTTGAGGTAAGAGGGACAAAAATAATTGGCATTTGTTGAAAAATTACATGAACTGCAATGCTCTATTACACCACAAGGGGAAAAAAGGGGGTAAGAGAGGCGTTAAAGATTTTCTAGGTCTACAGCCAGAACTACTTACCTTTTAAACTCATCATGATAAAATTCAGATTTGCATGTCACCATCTCACTGGCCTGATTATCATCACGACTTCTGACTCCACCAAACACGTAAAGCTCTGAGGCAACTCCACATGCCACTGCCCCAAATCTGAGGGCCAAAAGGAGAAGGAAACAAATATTTAATCTGTATACCCATAACCTTGTACATGCCCTACCATAATTCTCTACCTCTTTCATATTCAGCAGATCAAGTATGAAGTAATATTTAAAACCGCATATAAATCATTGTACAAAATAATAGAGCAACAGAGTATCTCTTTGGAAACAAAGATCTAAGTTCAAATTCAGTATGAATTCGAATACTGACACAATACCATTTTTTTCCCCATCCTGTAGAATAGGAGTAATTCTTACAACATCGGGAGTCTACATGAAAATCATCTTTGGCCACAGATCCTCAGCTGCAACTGAGAAGTATCCAGTGCTCCTAGGAGCAAAGGGGTCAAAGGTGGCTTTGACCATGGAGTTGTCTGAGAATACTGCTCTAAATTGCAATAGGAACACCAAAGGACTGTGTCAGCAGCCAGAAATCACTGGGGCCTACACCATGGTGCCCTGGCTATCCCGTTTCCCATCTCACCTCTCCAGCATTACAGCTGGGGTAGTAGCTACTATGACAGCTTCACGCCACCCAACAATTAAGTGAGACACAGGGAAACCACCTTGAGGCCTCTTTTGCCAACTTTAGGACTGCTGTGCATTACCAGGGTGGCACAAAACAGCCTCAACTTACCAAATGACCCAGGCCTTAGTGTTAAAACAGCTGCACAAGCTGTTGACTAGTAAACATACACTAATGTCAGACACACACACAGCCACACTGAAATTAAGATTAACAATCTATTAGTTTCTTTAAAAATAAGTGGGTTTGGACCATTTTTTTAAAATCCATATTATTTTTGATTTTAAAGGATAAACAAGTGTCCTTGTAACCTGGACGTGCATGTGCATCTTATTCACCTTCTCTCTTTTAGTGGACAGATGGCTGTCCATTGCTGAGTCCTAGGGTCGTAACACTCAACAGATTCAAACAGTTTTCCATAGGAGCCTCCACCCATGGCATAGATTTTCTTCTTCATAGCTGCATAGCAGCCAATCTTTAAAAAAAGAAAAATCAGAAGTTGAAAACTGCAGTACCTTAATCCGACTATGTATTTGAATAGGGACTTTAAAAAGAGTTTAACAACAATGCTTTTCTAAATTATGATGTAGTTCTTACCTTTCTAACCATGGTCAGATCTGGCTGCTTGGTCCAAGTCTTGTTATAAATTTCATAGCACTCCATAGAGCGTAGCTCCCTTTCTCTATCCTCACCTCCCAGAATATACAGAATTCCATCAATCTCTACCAAACCAAAATTATGTCGTGCCTATAGGAGACACCAATAAACATTGTAGTAGCATATTTACAACAGTAATGGCTGTGTAATCATTTTTAATACTTGCTCTACCTGCAGAAGTTTGTAACTCAGATCACCTCTGTTAAAAAAGAAGAAGTTATAATGCAAAATATCAATCTCTGGAGCAAGTTTTTTATTCTGTAATTTAATATAAGAACATAATATAGGACAAATAAGAGCATTAAAGTTAAAACAGAGGTTCAGCAAGTGAATAGTAGCATGTTTCTTTAGTATTCAAGAATCTGAGCTATGGACCATGCTCCATTCTTCAACTAATCCGGAAGCAAGAATTTCCCCTTACAGTGACCAGGTCTGGCTAATCAATGCTGCAAATAAACACTCTGGACCCATAATTCCCCATTGGTCCAGCTCTCCTGATTGTAGCAGTGGTGGAACCTGTAGTTTAGCCCGAGTGCAAGTGTTTTTAAACACATGTTTTCTCTAACCTTATTCACAGTAGGCTGTAAAAACACTGCTACTGGTTCCACAGTCATCACCAAAAGAGCTATGCTGAAATCTCCTCAGGTGCAAGGATGAGTTATTTAATAGAAGGCCTTCGGTAAAGAAAATTCTGGAGCACAATCAACAACTTGTTAAATAAAAAAAATCCTATACCTGCTTAAAAAAATCAACACCCCAAAAAGGTGACTTTCAGGACTTACATTTATATATAGTGGAATAGTCACTTTTTGATGGCAGCTAAAACATGAAAAAAGAACCCAAGCTGGCAAGTTTACGATAAGGTTCAAGTTACTTTCCATGTGTTGCTCCACCCCCCATTTCATGTGCATCCTTCTGCATGGTCCAATCCTCTCATCATGTTAGATTCTCAATACTATTTTTATATATACACATTTAAAAAAAAAAAAGCCAATGAACTCTAATGGGTTACTTTATGAACAGAACCAAACATCAGAGTTCATAAGGAATTCTGCAGCTTAGCTCCATAGCTAGTTCTTCAGTAACAACCAACGTTTTCCAGAGGCTGCAGTTATTACTAATCCAAGCGTGGCATCTAGGAAATATATAAGAAAAACAAAAATCTGCACCATGGCTTTGATTAGATCAAGTGCAAGCAGCTGGAAAATCAATTGGTCTGACCTATACTGCATTCTAAAAGTACCATCTGTCCAGGATACTGTACTTATATGACCACCCCCTCCCCCCACCCATAAACATAGCATCTGAGTGCCTCCAAATCTTTTAATGTATTTATCCTCATAACATTCCTGTTAGGTAGGGGATTACTATTATCATCATTTTACAGACAGGCAACTGAGGTACAGAGAGGCCAAGAGACTTGCCCAAGGTCACAATGGAAGTTTCTGGCAGAACAGAGATTTCCCAAGTCCTAAGCTAATGCTCTAACTACTACACCATCCATCCTCTACTTTTCAAAGGAAAAATAAACCCCCATACAGTTGGGTAGTGATCTTGCCTCATTCATTGGTGGCAAGGAACTCCATGAATTGGTATCAGGATCATATTTTTCTCCAGAGCTCAGAGTTTCCTTATTTTCATCTTGACCTCCAAGTACAAACAAAGATCCTTCTGTAAAACAAAGTGCATGTGAAGATTTTAAAATGGAAGTCACACCAATCATCGTCACAGGGCACTGAGCCATATCTTGGAAATCACAAGTTCATAAAAATGCCATATTGGACTCCAGACTGGCAAAAGGTAAAGACTGTACTTTTCCCTGTGGTTTAACCCATCAGTGCAGATTCTACAGGCCAAATTCAGCACTGGTGTACTCAGTGGAACACAACTGAAGTCATAGTGTGGTTACTTGAGTAAAACATTCCCATAGCGACAGATTCAGCAGACTCCAACAAAATATCAAATTATGATTCCAAGATCTTCCCCTCAGAGGGAATCCTCACAAGACAAAGCAGCATGCTGGGGGAAGGTGGGTGGGGGAAAATGAACAGGCTCTAGTGTAGCTTGCTCTACGAAAGCAAACTACATTACAAACTATACCCCATTTTTGACAACCTGGTGAGTTTACACTCCACTTGCTTTTTGTTAAAATAACATGCTGTCATTTACCTGCCGAGAGTACTCCATGGTTGATTCTTGGAATACTCATAGGGGCAAGTTCAATCCAGAGTTGCCTATTAGGATCATAAAGAGGGCACATGCATCGCATCACAGCTGTTGGTTTCCGTGACCTGAAAAAGGAGGAAATATATATATATATATATATATATATATATATACACACACACACACACACACACACACACACATCTACCTCGATATAACGCTGTCCTCGGGAGCCAAAAAAATCTTACCGCGTTATAGGTAAAACCGCGTTATATCAAACTTGATTTGATCCGCCGGAGCGCACAACCCCGCCCCCGCCCCGCAGCACTGCTTTACCGTATTATATCAGGTGGCATTTATATATACATATATATATTATATCTAAATACTTACAACACAGGGGTCACTAAAATTGCTTGATTAATCATGTATTTTAAGTATAGATTCATAAACATGTGCATCTGGAAAATGCCACAAAGACACGGTCCCAGCACAAAAGAGCTTACAATCTAAGTTTCTAAATGTATAGGCAAGAAGGAGGGTGGTGGGGAGAATATGCGACGCAAGGAAACTAGCTATGGCCCTAGTCAGTGAGGAATTTTATATAAAAAGCAGATTATACTATCATAGAACATCAGTATTTCTTCTCCCAGTAGAATGAGTTTTAAATGTAACTGAACAGGAGGTGCTACTGAGTTTTTATCAATAGTGAGCAAAAGTCAAAGTTGGGTCAGCAAAGAACAATTCCCTCCTCCCAACCCCACAAAATACTTGAAAAAGGAAAGGAGAATGGGCATTGTCACCTTAAATCTCAATGTAACGAACAGAGAATCTACTTTGGCATCGCAGGTAGGTCCTGATGCTAAAGCAGAGTTTTGATATTTTATTAAAATGTAACACTGATCTGAGGGGAAAAAAAACAAACCTGTAAAATAAGTGTTGCTTTTGGTGTTCCATATTTATTCTTAATTAGGACTTTCGCATCAAACCTGCTCAGTTTACAAGTCTGAACAAAATTTTTCTGGCACCAGCATATGGTACCACAAAAGTTGTGTCTTCGGCTTTCTACCTCACTAACTTTCAACACTGAGGATGTTTTAATCAGAAGTTTGCTATGGAACTACACTGCTATTGTAAGGACTCTCACAAACCTCACTCAGCCAATCAATGGACATATGATTAAATGTGATTAGAGTAATTTTTGTTTGTATGGTGTCTCGAATATGTAAAGCGCTATGATAATGCTACATATTTATTTGTATTTTAATACTTGTTAAAGATGGATTTTTAGAAGTTTAAGTTAAGTAACTTGTTCACTGAATATATTTGACATTCTAAAATGGATCAAACATAAGGGTGTTCTAGGTACATCTAACCATGCTAAAAAACAAGTTTTATAATGTGCCCAATTAATTCAACACTAAATGGGTTAATATTAACTTCACTTCTTTATCAATAAGAAGATGGACCTTTGCTGTGACCCAGTATGGCCAATCTAGGCCAGTATCCTGTCTTCCGACAGTGACCAATGCCAGGGAATTAACAGAACAGGTAATCATCAAGTGATCCATCCCCTGTCACCCATTCCCAGCTTCTGGCAAACAGAGGCTAGGGACACCATTCCTGCCCATTCTGGCTAATAGCCATTGATGGACCTAGCCTCCATGAAGTTATCTAGTTCTTTTTTTGAACTCTGTTTATAGTCTTGGCCTTCACAACATCCTATGGCAAGGAGTTCCACTGACTGACTGTGCATTGTGTGAATAATACTTCCTTTTGTTTGTTTTAAACCTGCTGCCTATTAATTTAATTTGGTGACCCCTAAGTCATGAGTTATGAAAAGGAGAAAATAACACGTCCTTATTTACTTTCTCCACACCAATCATGATTTTATAGACCTCTATCATATCCCCCCCTTAGTCATCTCTTTTCCAAGCTGAAAAGTCCCAGACTTATTAATCTCTCCTCATATGGAAGCCATTCCATATCCCTAATCATTTTTGTTGCCCTTTTCTGAACCTTTTCCAATTCCAATATATCTTTTTTGAGATGTGGCAACCACATCTGCACGCAGTATTCAAGATCTGCGTATGCTATGGATTTATAGAGAGGCAATAAGTTACCACCTGCTCACTAACTGCTTAAATAATACAAGCCATTTCTGTCGGTAACGTACTGAATACTTACACTCTTTCTTCACCACCAACAGTCACTATACACTCGGAATAACCTCTGGGTTTGAAAGAAGCTAACATTGCCTCCCCCTGCTGTGGTGGAGTGAGTGGAATGTTGTTACATTCTTTGACAATCTCCCGTACCAGTGGTTCACTCATCATCTGCTCACGCAAATAAGTTGAATCTAATCCTGAAACCCACACTGCTGACATGACATCCTTCAGGTGAACCTAGAGAACCAGAAAAATTCAAAATTTCCAAAACAGTTTAAAAACAAAATTTTGTTCACCATACTTTAGAATATAGCTCCAAGGGAATTCTTATGTGATGTATTTATTTTAATATACAGAAAATACTGAAAAATATTTTATGGATAAAACAACTTAATTTCTAAATAAAACTATTTTAGCAAGCACAGTTTAAGTTTCTATGTCTTGTGGCAAATGGTTACTTCCCCTCCACCCAACAATAAGCTCATACATCAAACACACAAAGACTAACAACTGTGTTACTTCATTCAGTGTTTTTATCTGCAAACAAGGGGAGGATGCAGCTACAGTATAAGCAACACTTCAGCTCAACAGCCCCAATCTACTTTCCATCTTTATATACAGTGTAATATCTAAATCCTAGAAATGCAAGAATACAGGAAAAATAATTTATCTGCACTGTATTAGCATCAGGTAATTTTATGTGAGCCCAATTTACTAAACAAACTATGTAATTTAGTGCACGCTAACCTTTCTTAATTCTGAATCGTGGGAGATCCATCTAATTACTGCTTCAAATACATATCTTTCATTTCCAACATTCAGCTTTTCCAGGGATAGCACTTCTTTCAGTTTTTGGGGACTCAGTTCCAGGAACTCCTCTGTGCTGCTGACATCTCGGAAGTGAGTTTCCAGATACTCCGAGGCAAGGTAATAAACGTGACGCAAACAATAGTGCAGTGCAAAGTCCCGAATACCAATACAGTTCTCAGCAGCTATACAACCTTCTAAAAACTCACAGCAGAGGGTTTTAAGATCTGTAAGAAGCAGGAGATCAGCTGCCTGCAGAACATCTTGGATAGTGTCTTCATTTAGCCTGATCTGCAAGAGTTTATTGTAAAAAGTTACAACCACAATTCACTATCTGATATAACTTTATAACTGATTCTTAGGGCTGGTCTACAGGATCACTTACGATGATATAACTTACGTCGCTTAGGGTGTGAAAAAGACAGCACCCTAAGTGACATAAGTTACAACCACCTAAGTACTGTCCACACCTTGCGGAGGTGGAGTAATTATGCCAACAGAAGAGTGCTCTCCCGTCAGCATAGCGTGTCTTCATCAGATGCGCTGCAGCTGCGCCAATGTAGCGTTTCAGTGCAGACTTGCCCTTAGTGACTGAATAATGGAATATAACATAGGTGTAGAAGATGATTTGAAACTACCATGCAGAAGGATAAAGCCACTGCTGGTGGGCAACTTAACTGGGGAGAGGGTGGGTGCAAGCTGGGTAGAGGGCATCTGAAGGGATGTTTTGTCTGAAGGAACAATGAAACTGTTCAACTCATCTGGGAAAATGAACTATATTTTGCTGGTAAGACAAATCAGCACACACAGAAAAGAGACAGAGCCCCAACTGCACTTTTTTCATCTTTACTGTGGCCTTGATGACGAAACTATTTTCTTAAAAATGGTTTCAGCTAACCAAGAGCCGATGCCACCTGATGCGTTTGGAGACCTGTTTGAAATTAATTTGGCAAGGTCAGTCTGGTTCCTGATGGACAAACCAAAAGCAGATTTTAAGCTGTGTTTTGCTGGAAGTCAGTAGTGACTAGGGAGGACTGAACGGATGTGGAGAGGAAAAAAACCAAAAACTGTCAGCCTTAAATGGCTGGATTTGATGGATACCAGCGGGGCAATGAAGTGGGAAGCTCGGACTGCCCAGATGGAAAATGTTCTGTGAAGGTCTGCAGCCTCCCAGGTTGCCAATCCAGACACTTTTCACAAGTACCAAATCACATGCTTTAAACAATAAATGTTAAACTTTAAAAAAAACAAAACAACCAAAAAAACCCCTTACTAGTTTCTTCACTGAGTTAGTTTTAAAGTTTGTTTCTTGGGATACACGACATTAAGCAGAGCAAGAGAAGCACATCTGAAGTGCTTACAATCTATTTTTGGTTCATACCAGTAGCCTGCATTCTGGCGTATAGAAGTCATTTCATAGCAAAGACTCAAAGCACAAAGTTCACTATTGCTGCCTTTTTTGGATGACAGGATAAAACAAAAAGCGGTGGCTTATCTCTAACTGGTGCTGCTGAATTAGACAGTGAGAGATGCAATAATTCTGTTAAGCACCATACCTGCCCACTGAAGATGTAATCCAGTATTTCTCTCATGATTTCGACAGATATCCCTTCAAGTTCAATCTTATATGTAGATCCATCATCCTTTGGAGGATTATAGTTCAATTTTGTTCTGTGGGGAAAAACAGTAACTAATGAGTCTGCAGTATCTAGTTACCAAAACATCACGGGTCGTACTTCCTTGCAGACGCTCTCAAAGCAAGGTACCAGGATATTGTTAGAAGAAAGGATATCACAAAAATATCTACACAGATGCCTGAGCATTCCAACAGGTGTGGGGATCTGAATCTAGATGTAATATATATAATAAACAGACTTTATGCCAGCTATTTTGGGGAAATTAGGTTAATATAATTTAAGAGGCTAGTCCTATTAATCAGGAATCATGATTATGGCTACATTTTAGTCACAGGAATTTTTAATAAAACTAAGACAGGTCAAGGGCTGTAAACAAAAATTCATGGCCTGTGATCTGTCCCTGACTTGTACTATATACCCTTGCAGAAACCCTCCTATTAATGAGATAGTGCTGTTTAGAGGTTTCAGATCTAACCAAATGTACGACTGTCTAAACAGTGTCCTATTTCAGGCCATAATAATGGTTAACCTGAAATCACTTACTTCAGCCCAAATCCAAAAAACAACGGGAAAAAAAATCAATCTTGAGAACATTGTACTTTTAGGGGATGGGGGATTATGTTTTTGAGAAAAAGTACAAATATAAAAAGCCAGAAAAAAAAATATATATATATTCAGAACCATGAAAATGCACATTGAATATACCCCTTTCAACATTAACTCTACTCCCATATGCTATCCTGAAGACAACTGGAAACAATAAGACCACATTATTTATCCATTAGACAGGTTCACTTTATCAGTGAGTACAAAAATGTTAATAAATTAAGATTAAAAGTAAGCTATGTGATAGAGAGATAAAGTGGTCTTGAAATTTCTATTTGTTTTCAGTGTGTGGAAAAAAAGTAGGTATAGGTATGGAGGCTGGGCTGTGCATAACTGTAAATTTCTATAATTTAATTTTAAAAGTAAGATTTTGAAATTGTTTAAATAGAGATATTTCAGCAAGTAAGTATACACGGCTGGTGGAACAGCAGATACTTAATTACAATTCCCAGGACGCTGATTTATTCTGAGTGTCTGAGTTGCATACCTGCTGCATAGTCACACATATCTAAGTGACTGGGGAGGCTGACAGTTATTAGCAGCAAACCAGCATGCAGAGATTTACATAATTAGTTTTGGTTGTTTCATTCATTAATTTGGGACTAGGCAAAGATCTTTTCTCTGATTGGCTCCTATACAATACTCCGAACTTTGGAGCTGTTTGGCATCAACAGAAAAGGCTGCGTCAACTTTTCTTATTTCAGCTAAAGGAAATAGAACACTAAGATTTACATGCAAGGCAACCCCCCCCCCCCCCGCAAAACACCCCAACATATCAAAACAACAAAGAAAACATTGTATCAACCAATACAAAGGGAATGAGGGTAGGGAAGAAGGGGTGAAGTGGAGTTTCTGTTTGTCCACTTCTCAACTCTGCCCACCCCTTCCAGGCCATCAAGTATTTTCCCCACCAGAACAGCTGTCCTATTAGTTATTACATTGTATGCTCTGGGAGTAAGTACAGCCTCTTGCTCCAAATTCACCTTTGAAAACAATGTATGCAAAAGTATATTGCTGTTATCCTGGGGAGAAGAGCCCCGCTGACTGGAGTGGAGAGAAAGATTTCTATAAGAGGAAGAGTAGAAGAAAAATAAGGGAGAAAGGTTAAGAGGATTTTTTAAACTATTTTCTTAAACCATTTAATTTGCAACAGGTCGGCAAAGCAAGGGGTGGCGGGAAGTGGCACGGGTGAGGGATGTGCTGGCCACGGCTTCCTGCCACCCACACTGGCCTGGGACGGCAAACCGCGGCCAGTGGGAGCTGCGGTCCGCCGAACCTGGCGACACGGCAGGTAAACAGGCCCAGCCCGCCAGGGTCCTTACCCTGGTGAACCGTGTGCCAGAGGTTGCCAACCCTGGGCTAAAACATGTTTGTGCTAGTGAATCAATCCCAAATTAGAAAGTGAGCTCTACTCAATACTAGTTAGAGGGATCTGAACCTGCCAAGGCAATACTCCAGACTCCCCCATCAATAATAAGCATTGAAACCTCCTCTGCAGATTTAGGTACAAACCTACTCACGCCCAGGGCCGGCTCCAGGGTTTTTGTCGCCCCAAGCGGCCGGGGGAAAAAAAAAAAAGAAGCCGCAATCGCGATCGGTGGCAGCTCCACCGCGCCGCTTTCTTCTTCGGCGGCACTTTGGCAGCAGGTCCTTCCATCCAAGAGGGACCCACCGCCCCTTCCCCTTGGCTGCCCCAAGCACCTGCTTGCTGAGCTGCTGCCTGGAGCCGGCCTCGCTCTCGCCAAGACACAATGAAGGCTAAGTTGGTCTCCTCCCAATTCAGGTCCCATATATGCGTTTATGAGCCATCAGAGCGCCACCTCCCCACATTAACACTAATTAAGCCTTGTTTAATTTTACCATTAAAAAAGCTAGACATTTGATAATGTGTCTGGATTTATAGCTGTAACACTTTCCTCTCATCAAGCTTGAATTTTGCGCATGCAAAACTTTTTAGATCATATAAAATAAGTCAGACATAGAAACATGATGAAGCAGTTTAATGCCACCCACCCCCTCCTCCAAAATACATGTTACAATGAAAGAAGTAGGATTTATTTTTCAGGTCACACCCCGGCCCTTTGGCAGCACACATGGAAGCTATCTGTCTTCACCACACCCTGTAGAGAGTGCCAGCTTTCCAAATATTTTGCCTACGTACTTAGTTTTTAGGTGCTCTGAAAAGAATGAGCAATGTCAGATCCCAAGGCGAAATGATCCAGACAACATCTCAGTGTAAAAAAAAAAAAAAAAAAGGGAGGGGAAGGAGAATTGTTTTGTTTTTGTTTTGTAAGGAGGAGGATTGCATTTAGTTTAAAGCTTTTCAGAGTAAAGAAAAAAGAAGGTTGGCTAAAAATTAGATAATTAAGTTTTTCCATATTGTAGGAGGAACAAGATAATTCCTTCAAACAGCAGCCACAGAGACATAGCATTCAGCATGTTTTTCTAGCACCAACAGCAATTCCAAGTTAGGGCCCCACTTCTATATGTCAATGGAATTTTTTGCTTCATTTTACTGTGTTTTAAAGGCCTTGTGCTGGATCGTGATTTCATTTGCCCCACTATAAATCTGATATTATTCTGCTGCAGTCAATGGATTTAGGATTTACAGCCAGTGTGGAGTAGAATCTGGCCCTCAATCTCCAGTCAAGTCTGAGGCCTTGTCTATAGTTGGGTTTAAGCCATCAGTGGCAAGGTGGATTGATTTAAACCCCCATATGGAAAGCCTTGATTTAAATAATCATTTTAGTATATATCTTACTATTTAGTATATATATTTAGTATATATCTTACTATTTTCAAATTCTTATTAGCTATACATTTTTAGTATGTTAGAAAATGGTGAATGATGGGTGGAATCATAAATATTCAAACTTGAGAAATGAGCTAAGCAAAGCTTAGGGAGAGAGAGACTATAAAATAGGCACATGAGACGACTAGGGTGAGCCCAATGGATGATCCCGATATGGTGCATCTTGGAGTCAGAGGCTGGCTCCCAATGCCTGTGATGAGTTTTCCAGTCTCTTGCACCCAGTAGGACAGCCCCTAGTTTCCCACAGGATCAAGCCCTTAATACAGTACCTGACCTATTGTGACATATTTATAAAGCTTGATCTCTAAAGTTAGATCTTTTCCCCTGATTTTTCTTTATATAATAGAGAAGTAGCCTTTAACTAAAGTTTTTGCTAAAGGTTTATGGGGATTCATTATATTTATTTAAATGTTTTAAGAGATAATAAATTAAAGCCTTAACATATTTTGTAATTCCCATTTTAAAAACATTTTTTAAAAAGAAAAATTATAATTTAAATAAAATAAGAAATATCCAATGTAAATAAAAAAAATACATTTTGATTTTTCCCCCCAAGAAAATCACTTATTTTTATCCACCCTTATCAGTGGGCAGAAACTACTGTAGCTATTCCAATGCAAAACCCAAGCATAGACAAAGAAGCTACAATTTGCAACAGTTGAGTTCATCTTGGTACAAATTGCAATTTTCCCGGTCTACGTTTGTAGTTTGTACTCATTTAGCTGCACAGGTTGCTGGCCACTGATGGGAGAAACATAACTAATCCCAACTAGAAAACCTTGTCCACCCTACAAAAAACCACAAACACGCTCATTAGTGACAACATGTGTATCTGAAAGTGTTGATCACAGCTTGTCTTGGTTTGAACTGTGATCAGAACCAATTCAGCTCTGGGTATATTCTGCAGCACAGAGAAGGCTTAAGGGACATCCTCTTATATTAGAAGCACATTTTAAAAATCCTTAACCTTTTTGTGACAATGCATTTGGAAAGAGACCTGAACTATTCTAAAGTAATTAAAAAAAAATACAAAAACCTGTACAATATTATTCAACAGGTAACAGCTTAGCTAGTATAAAAAATACTAGTCGTCATTATATCTCTCTGGTTAACTTTAACTTAGCATCTAAATTATAAAGCTTCAAGCCACCGCTCTGGTGCAGGTGCCACCTAAATTTGGTTGTTATATAGCTCATGTTTCCTAACTTCCACTTCATAACAACTTGAAATTGAAAACAGCTTGCAGACTCTTACTAAAACATTTCCATATACATTAGGCATTATTTTGAAACCATGACTTGCCTACTTTGTCATCTCCACTTCTGTTCAAAGGATGACATTCCTGGAGTTTGGCTCTTAACCAAGAGCTGGGCCTTTGCCTTGCTTAGGAATACAAATTGTCTACCAATTTGTTAACTCTGCTCTCAAACATCTTACCAACAGCTACTAGAAAGGAACAAGACCAACTACAGATTAGGGTTGCTAAATCTACACATTATAAAAAAAATATTAAAAATCATAGAACATCAGGGTTGGAAGAGACCTCATAGTCCAACCCCCTGCTCAATGCAGGACCAATCCCCAGACAGATTTTTGCCCCAGATCCCTAAATAGCTCCCTCAAGGATTGAACTCATAACCCTGGGTTTAGCAGGCCAATGCACAAACCAGAGCTATCCCTCGCCCCAAGTCCCTGCTAACAATTTAGAACTTGTGACTTGATAAGTTCATCATCATTGGAAAACGTTATCCTTAATGAGTTACCAAAGAGAACTATTTTTTCAGGTCTTATATATCCCCATCACTATGGCACCTGAAAGAAGAAAGCAGCAAAGTTTAGCCAACCTTTATAGCAATTGTAGGATGAAGCAGTGTAAATGAAAATCAGTTATTTAAAAAACCAGTAAAACAGTGTGAAGATGGTAGCATGATCATGTCACTCCTTTGTAGATGTGAGAAGGCAGTAAGCTGGACAATTGAGATTTTGGGAGGCTATGAGGAAGGAAGATGAGACAGTCAAGGAGAAAAGGAGCTCAGATGAGGATTTCAGCAAAGGCAATGATGCATACAGCCAGCATTGCAGAGTGCAAACTCACTGGCACAAGATATTGGGTATGTCTGCGCAGCAAAGAAAAACCCATGCCAGCTGACTTGGGCTCCAGGCCAAGCCCGGAAGTCTACACAGCAGTGAAACAGTCCCACGGCCAGAGTCAGCTGGCACCAGCTTTTTCTTTGTTGTATAGGCATACCCACTGAGGTCAAGACTTAGAAGGATTCAAAAAAGGGGTATATATTTGCAAAGATAGCTACAGTCACACTAGATAGGTGAAAACATGCCTCAGGATTTAAACCTATCATTAACTATTTGGGATGAGGAACAGATTTCCCTTTTATTATTCCATAACTGTACACTACAGGGTTTCTTTCATTTTCCTCTACGGCATCTGGTATTTCCGAAGACAGGATACCAGATACTATAAGCCAGTGGTCTGATCCAGGATGACAATTTCTGGGTAGTGGCAGGCTGATTTACATAAATAGAAGCATGGTAGAAAGAGAGTTTGAGATCAAGGAGAACGTACAGTGGAGGAAACAGTTGGTCTGAACTGAGAAGGGAGCTAGAAGAGAGTTCTATTTGACTCTCAATTGGTTTCTCAAATTTGAATCATCTTATCTAAATAAAGAAAATAGTCTCTTTGTATGTGTAGAACAGGCCACTGAAAACAAAATCAAGTTTATCAATTCAACCGACTCTGCATCTAGGGTATTGCACAGTCCTTCACCAGTTCCATGGCTCTACATTCTTAAGGACTTGAGCAGTAAATATATATTTTTGGAATTAATTGTGTTTAGTAGGAAAGATGACTGATTAGTAGACACTCATATTGTAGCGACCTCTGTCTCTTTAGAATTACAACTTTTTGTGTAAAAGCAAAATGGGTTAGAGCCACAAAGGGATTTAGGCACTTAAGTCCAAAATTTAGATTCTTAAAACCCTGCTTAGCTGATGTCCAATAGCATAGACACTTAAAAGGCCTTTAGATACCTAAATTTCAGCCAATGAGGCCTTCTTTGTATAGTCCTGCTTTAAGGAAGGTGTTAATTAGGGGCTTCTTATCAACCTTAGCATGAGCACTGTATACTCCATTACAACCTCATTTTATATATATCATCATGCTCCACCTTACTTCCATCCAAATAAACACACTCTTAAAAGGCACTTCTCAGGAAGGCCAGACACATTGAGTTTCTAGGCCAAGTTATTTTTTGGGATATGGTAAACCAAACAAAAGTTAGAAAGTTTTTCAAAAAGTCAACAACTCAGATACTACTTAAACACCATGCTTGAAAAATTTAACTCCACTTAAGTCAATAGGAATTTTTTCAATGATTTCAGTGGGGCCAGGATTTCTCCCAATTACTTTTAAAACAACTTTTGTGATTTATTCCTAACTTCCTAGAAAAATTCTACCCTAAGATGGAGTATGTGCCATTTCAGGGAGATTGGTAAAGAAGACTGAAGCTAAGGTGAAAACTAGCTTCCCACCCCTGGACTACAGAATGGCTTCAAACACTGCACATTGAAGCATGTGTTACATCATGGTTTGTGTGTATATAATTAAAAAGTAGAAGAGCTGAAAGGAAGGGTGGGAGTTCAGCTTTGGACTGAGGGTAAGCATAGGAAATTTCAGTCCCTAAAGTTAGTTTTATCACTACATGTCGGGAAAAAACAGGGCCTTGTATCAAGAGTGCTTCCACAACTTTAACTACAGCAGCATTTTGCATTAAATTACTTCATTGTTAATGTCAGTGTCTCATTCAGTTAAGGCAGTGGTTCTCAAACTTTTGTACTGGTGACCCCTTTCACATAGCAGGCCTCTGAGTGCAACCCCCCTATAAATTAAAAATATGTTTTTATATATTTAACACCATTATAAATGCTGGAGGCAAAGCAGGGTTTGGGGTGGAGGCTGACAGCTCACGACCCCCCCTGCAATAACCTCGCAACCTCCTGAGGGGTCTCTACCCCTAGTTTGAGAACCCTAGAGTGAAGGAGACTGTTTTCAAATAGAAATGTTTATGAAACATCTATAGAAATTTTGTAACTGCAGAGAGAAACTGAACAAATGGAAATTTAAACAAATAAAAGCAGAGAGAAGATTCCAGCACTCATGAGGAAAAAAGACAACACTTCTATTAGCCAATAAATGCTGTAAGACAAATGATACTGTGGCTGCTATATTATTTTCCTAATTAAAATCTTACATAAATTCTAGGACTGATTTTGAAGAGCACTTGATTATTAAGTCCAGTGTTAAGCAATGCTTAGAACTAAATGTATACAGTGAGTAAGACATTTTAGTCATCTGTCTTCTCACAGACTCCACAACAACAAATCAAAATGCTGTAAATCAATAGTACTTAGGATAGAAGGAAACATGGAATTAATAATATGACACAAAGCCTTTCACAGCAGGTCTCCAATTCAAATCCAGTCCAGTTAAATGTTGACAGAGAGAGGTTAACATCCTAAGGTTGTTTATTGTTAATAATGTATATTACAGTAGTGCCTATGGGCCAACTAAGAATAGGGCTCCATTGTACTAGGCACTGCACAAACAGAATAGTAATCAGTCCCTGCTCCTCAGAGCTTACAGTCTAAATAGACAAGACTGACACAGGATAAGGGAAGGTGTACAACACAGGCAGAGTGAACTGCGTGAAGGCAGCAAACATCTTGTTAGTTTCAAGCCTTTGCACATGACCAAAAATATATAAATAAACTACAGTATTTGTTTGCCTGAAAGCTATTTCCATGAGTCTGGGTTTAGAGTTAATTTTAAATACACTGAAAAATACCGTGTGCTTATTTTTACATATACCAGATTACTGTACTGGAGACAAACCAAATCAGATTACTAGAGAAAAAGTAAAATGTGGTAATAGATACATTACTAAATTAGGAGATTATTTAGTAATAGCACCATGTGCATACGTCTGCTACAGCTAAGCACAGCAACAGTTTGAAAACGAAGGACAAAAACACATCCATGTAGCTGAAAATCTAAATTTCATTTCAAATACAATGCTTAACACTTCAAAACACTGACTGTATAATAAAGCTTATTTTATCTATAAATATGACCTCAGAAAAATTTTCTTCATTCACAATAATCCTCACAGGCATAAACACAGCAAGGTCTACCATAAAATAAATGAACTGATTTGACCCTAAGAGAGGATAATTTTTAGTCTCCTAGCCTATGTCTTCACTGCAGTCAACTCAGGTGCTTGGCACCCAGGTCAGCCTAGATCAGCTGTGAGCAGCCATAATGCACATCCCAAATCAAGTTACTGCATCCTCAGTGCTGCAATCACATGTGTGTTGCTAGGTTTCTGGGTCATATCCCATGTGCTGCATGCAGTAAGCTGAGCTGCTGTATAATTTCCCCAGTGAATTGTGGAAGAACTTGTCTGTCCTTCTGAGTACATGGGAGCAATTGTGGGAAGGCACTGGAGGACTATAAACCCTCGAGTGATTTATTATTTGTCCTCAGTGCAAAGTGGGCCAGTTACTAACCTGAGTGAAAGTGGCACCTGAGCGAAAGTGGCACCTGAGCACTAACCTACATCCCCAGTCAGACTAGCTAGTCCAGAATTTAAAGCATCACTAAACTCAGGTGAGAGGGTTGTGTGTGCGGACAAGTGGGGGCCAAAGGGCAACACCCAAGTAACAGCCTGAGTTAACTGCAGTGAAGATGTACCCAAGAGTTTAGCCCAGTGCAAACAGTGTTCTCTTTAATATGCTATTACCCAGGTTAGGACAGATAATCTTTGCATGTTACCTAATGAATGTCACTTTTTAAAAAAAAGGCAAAAGAGTTCACAACACTCAAGGACAGAAATAACTTTGTAAAGTGCTTTAAGATCCTGTGAGGAAAGATATAATATAAGTGCAAATATTAATTTAAACAGCCCCAACAGTATTGTGAAGTAGAAAAGCATTATTATCGCAATTATACAGATGGAGAAAATGAGGCCCCGGGGGGGGGTAAGGGTTACGTTTTCAATGAGTCTCATGCAAGCACAGAGCACCGTGTGTAGGCCTTTGCAGGCCCTTGTTGTTCTGCACACGTAAGACAGTTAAGATTTTCAAAGATTTAGGTATGCACATTGAAAATTATGGTAAAGCTACCAGCCAAGAATCTTAATACAGATGCAGCTTATTCCGGTAAAAGAATGCTCTTGCTGGTATAGTTTATAGCAGTTCACTGACGGGAGGCAGGGGATCCTAGTGGTCAGAGCAGGGGTCTCAAACTCCCAGCCTGTGGGCCATCTGCAGCCAGCGAGCCTCCCCAATGTGGTCTGTGGGGCTCCAGCAGTTTTGGGGCCAGGTCTCTCCCTTGGCCTCACCTGCTGCCTCCAGGTGCTCCCACCTCAGGGGCCGTGGCAGCGCAGCAGAGCTGAGCAGCGTCTGCCTGCTCGCTCCAGTGGCTGCCAGCCCCTCCCTGCAGCCTAGGGGCAGGGCAGGGTTGTGCCTCTGCACGCTGCCCCCACCCTGAGCGCCCCTGCGGCCAATGAGATGCTGTGGGGACGGTGCCTGGGGGCAGACTGCCGGTCCCTCCTGCCTTGGAGCCCCAGGTAAGCGCCACCCCCGTCCCCCTCCCAGAGCCTGCCCCCTCACCCCCTCTCCACATACCCCCTCCCGCCCCCAAACTCCCTCCCAGAGCCTGCACCCCCTTCACCCCCTCCCACCCAGAGCCTGCATCTGGTCCCCACATCCCCTCCCGCCCCACACCCTCAACCCTCAAACTCCATCCCAGAACCTGAACCCCAAACTCCCTCCCAGAGCCCACCCTCTCACCTCTTCTACACCCAAACTCCCTCCCACAGCCTGCACCCTAATCCCCTACCCCAGACCTCCTCCCCCACCCAAACTCCATCCCAGAGCCTTAGGCAGGTGGGAGGTGGATTTTTTTTGGGGGGAATGGAGTTTTGAGGGGGCAGGTTCTGGGCGGCATGAGTGACATTGGCCCGCTGGGAGGATCTGAGGACTGGCACTGGCCCTAAGGTAAACTGAGTTTGACACCCCTAGGTTAGAGTATTGATTGGGACTCAGGAGACCTGGATTCTATTTCTGGCCTACTGGGTGACCTTGGGCAAGCCACTTCACCTCCCTGTGCTTCAGTTTCCCCCATATGTAAAATGGAGATAATGATACTGATTCATTTGGTACACCACTTTGAGAACTAATGATGAAAAACCTTATGAAAGGGGTAGGTATTATTATTACACTAGAGCTTTTGCCAGTATAAAAATGTTATAAGAAGCCATCTTCCCTAACCTGCAGTATAGACCTAGCTCTATTCACTTTCCCTGGGTTGTGTAACAGAGTCCCTTTTGACAAGTCAAGATATCAAAAGGACCACTTCTAAAGGGTGCAAAATGGTATGCTGTAATTCTTCTCTGCTCAAACCTAGTGCTGTACTACAAGATTCAGGTGCCAGACATGCAGGTGAAGTCTTCTGCCTCCTGTGAGTGAGAAACTTTGCCCTGGTTACACACTGTGGCACCAGATAAATATGTGCATGTATAAAGTGCCTTTGGAAGCACTCACCCAGCCTTCCTGGATCTCACTGCCCTCATGATATTACAAATGTGATTGGACGAAAGAGTCATGACAGGCTCCCAGGACAACTCAGCAGTAAAGACCTTATTGCCACTTCAGCCAACATACATTTATGGATTAAGCAGATTTCTTTTACTTGCATCCCAGCTAGACCAATATGAGTGTCCGCCGGGAAGCAAAGGCAGATAGGAACTAGCATATGTAAACCTTCTGTATGGTAAGCCTGTGCAGTTTCAGAATTGCTGCGTATTTGCCAGACCCTTCTTTCCATTCCTTCAGCAGCTGCCATTTTTAACTGCAATGGGTAACCGGTCTGTCAGAGGGAAAACAACTCATCTGTGCCTCCTGACATACATGTGCCAGAGTCACAACTATCAGTCTAAGCAATCCCCATGCAAATCTAAAACCAGGTGATATACCTCTCTCTGTAGCCACGCCAGTGCATCAGCATACATACACGTGTGTGGGATTTTCTGAGGGGGTGGCTGGGCGTGAGCCGAGCCTCTCTCTCTCACACACCCTAACTTAAGTGTTTACATGCTGATTTGGGCAGATAGTACATAGCTTTGGAAAATCTGACCACCAATGACTTGCCCAAGGTTTCAGTGCATGTGACACAGCAAGAAATAGAAATTAAAACTCCTGTCGGACTCCTGTGCTCTAACAATTATCTCCACTTCCTCCCAATTTGGTTATATTTAAAGTACCACCTCACATACTGGATAAGTACAAATCTGATTTCCCAAGAGTAACCACCCACTTCTTCCTGGCTAAGGTAAGGTTCTAGATTAGTTTAATTAATTCTAAACCTTCAACTGGGACCTATATATGGAAGTGAAGTGAACCCATATTGTGTTGAGACCTAGGAGATGGTGTCTGGTACTGAGTTCTCAAGACAGACAAACAAGGCCTCATTTAGAATCCTTAGTCTAGGCTTAAGTTGGATGACTTCAAGCTCCAGAATATCTTGCAGTGACACCAAATTTAGCAAACATCAAGCAGATCTCAGAAATGCAGTACCATTTAAAAATGAATATGGTCTGCACAACAATAAATGGGACTAATGTTCATAGCACCTAGATAAAAGTTAAAGATGAGCTAAAGTAATAAAATCGCTTTAAATTTACCACTCCTTTACGATGCATAAAGATGACCTCACATTATTTTTAAGCTGCTTTTTCCCTTGCTTTTAGACATTCCTACATTTCATACATACACACAGTCCCATAACATCTCAGTCACAGGCTACTTCCTAAATTTTACCTTTAGATGCGAAGAGGTAATTCCCTTAGTTGCCATGACCTATTTCATCTGAAAGGAAAAAACTACTGAACTGTCAAGTTCTGCTGGACACTTCTGTTCTCCAATGCCAGTTCCTTGCCTTACCAGTTTTGCTCAACTAAAGACCCTGAGAAGTCAGGGAGTCAGGCTAGACAGCTGGGATAAGAAAAGGAGAAGAGTATAGGAGGCAGGGAGAAGGGGGGCAAATAGGGCGATGAGCAGCATGGGTAAAAAGTGGACGGGGGGAAAGGGGCAAAATTACAGTTTGTGTCTCAGAGTTTGGTTTGGAGGAACCTGGTATCTGTATTATGGCTGGTTATATGTTGGAAGCCCAAGGGAATTCACTGAAGAGATGAGGAAGCTGAGAGAAACATGATATTGGAGTGTTAAGATATGTCAATGAAAGTTACTTTTAATTAGCAGGTTTCTTGTAAGGGTGGGATTTGTGCTTGAATAACCTTAACTCTTCTAGCACATATCCATGGGTGCAGTTCATGTGCTCTCAAAATGCATATTAAATTTTTTTCTTCCATAGAGAGCATCTCAAATTGATCTTAAGGTATCAATCAACTACTCTAATTTTTTAGTTAAAAAGAAGTATAGGCTTTTCAATTGCAAAAGTAGCCGACAATGTAAATAGATACACTGTTAAACCAGCCTTGCAAGAATATGACCTCTCTAAACCCCTCTCGGAAGCCTAATAACCTCAGTAAAGCATTAACTTCAAATCCTACTGGGAACTATCTAAAATACTAACAAAAATGAGTAATTCTAAGAAATATTCAGTTGCCAACAAGGCATTTAAAATATTGGGCCAAATCCTACCCATATTACTCTCACTTATTTCAAACTCATTTCTTTGATTAGCCTATCACTGACCTCTCTTCCTTAATGTTAACAGTTAAAAAAAAATGGATACAATGCTTGTTATTTATACATCTCATTTTCTGTCACTGTCACCTGTTTTCTATACCCCCTCTCTTCTTATCCCACTGTGTGTGTCACATCTAACTTTAGGCCCCAATCCTGAAAGCCAATCCACACAGCAAATCTTTGTGCTCTTGCAGAGATCAGGGCTTTAGCATTTAAGCTGAATGGGTAAGGAGTAGTTCTTTTTTGGTCTCTCAACTATCATGCAGAAGTAGAAGTACTAGAGAAATAATCATGAAGTCAAATTTAAAAGTTATAAAGTTGGTGGCGGTTTCCTTTTGTATATTTTTATTTAGTTTTAATTGCTAAGCATGTTGAAGATATAATACAATATTTGAAAAATACAGTACTATCTGAAGTCTGTGTAGAGTTGCCATAAATACAATAATACTGAAGGGAAACAATTTCTAGAATGCATTTTTCCTTAACCCAAATAAAACAATGTATTTTAAGGCATGTCTACACTGCCCCACAATTTGGTCTACAGGAGTGTAGATAGCAGTCAGCATCAAAGTGCTGCACTGTAACTCCCCCATGTGGATGCAGTAGGCACACATTAAAAGGTTCCTAGTTCACATTAACATAGCCCTTTTGAAGACCAATTTCTGTTTGAAGAGGACTATGTTAATATGCAGCACATTGGTGCACACTGCTATTCACATCTCTGTAGTCCGAACTGTGGGGCAGCAAAGACATGCCTTTAATTCTGACAGGGCTGATGCACGTAGTCTCCCCTAGGCATTTAGTAAAGTTCTGACATGTACAATACGTGATGCACAGCATTGTTCCAAGATGCTCATCTTCAGTGAATGTGGGTTCATTTATGTGCATCAACTTCAAACAGTTTGTAAATTTGGACTAAATTAAACTGAAGTCTAGAACTGAATAGTATTGCCTGATGGTTGCTTGAACAGTAATCTATCACACACGAGTACTTTCTGGGAAGTACAACTGCACATGTCATCTACATCTAGCCCAATCTATGCAGATGATCACAGTATTTTTTACAGGCAAATATAATTTGAGTGGATCTGAGCGAGTACCCAAGTATTAAGAGGCCTGCCATCATTTGGGATTTACTTTAATAATACTCGGCCGTATACTGCCTCTTCGGGTACACGGAGAAAATTAAACATTTGCCACCTGCTTACAGTGGAACAATCCTTTAAAATGTTTAAAAAATAATCTATGGAAATCATCTTTAGTTCATGTACTCCCAGTCACACACTGCCATGTACTGTAAATATACTGCCATCAAAGGCAAAATTGTCACATCATTGGATTCTTAAGCTTTGACTACACTAGGAAAGTTTCCCACTGCTAGCAATGGCTGCACCTGAACCCAGTGTAATTATGGATTAATTGTGAGCACAGTCCAGAACAAATTGTTTAGCACCAATTCAGAAACCAGGATTGTGTTGACTATTGTCTGTCCTGTCCTACACTTGCAGTTAAACTCTGTTCACCACAGTTTTGATTGTACCTGTTGCTGACACCCATTGCCAACAACAGCCAGTTTTCCCAGTGCAGATTAGGCTATGGTATATCTGGTGAGACCCAAAGAACATTCCATTATATTGTTAGGGTAAGAAAACTGCAAAATTTTGTACAAAGAAAGAAGCAGCCCATTCATATTGTGTTTAAGTTTTTAAGTTAAAATAGGTGTATTTCAGAACCAATAAGTGTTTGCTGGAAGCTTACATATTGCCAGAAATAAAACAACTGACATTATCTGTGACACAGGCAATACATTTAATGCTAACTCAAGCTTTTGTTTGTTTGTTTTTTAAATCTTTAAACCAACAGTGAAGCAGGATAATGACTAGTTTACAAACTCTGGAAGAGCCAAACTGTCACATGAATTTACAAAAAGCAAATAACCAATCCTAGAGTCATGACTTTGTTTAGGGCATCTTACAGACAATAAACCCAGCATTTATTAAGATGAAATTACTCAGCATATGTGCACTGCTCTGAGAGCACTATACAAAGTACATACTGTTGAGAACAACAAACCATACTAAAACAGTGTCCTTTACTTTCATAATCTCCCTACCACTCAGTATTAACTTTTGTTTTCCTGGCTTGTTGGTTTAAATCATGTCCTTATTATTGCCCAAGTAGTTGGAAAGAGACAAAGTACTCTTTGTGAAGTACTATCTTTTATTGGACCAATTTCTGTTGGCATGAGAGAGAAGATCTCCAGCTTACACAGAGCTCTTTTTCAGGTCTGGGAAATGTATTCAAAGTGTAATTGTTTGGGATATTTTCTGTTTAACAAACAAATACAGGCAAGTCTTATCTTACGTGGGGGTTCCGTTCCGCGGTTAGTGCATAAAGCGAAAACCGTGTATACTCAAAATTACATCCCCAAGCCCTTTAAATCCCGCCCACAGCTCCGGCAGCCAGTCCGGGGCGGCATTTAAAAGGCTCCTCCGCTGTGGGTGGGATTTAAAGGGCTCCACCGGGCTTCCCGCCGCGGTGGGGAGCCCGGAGGAGCCCTTTAAATTCCGCCCGCAGCTTTGGCAGCCGGGCTGGCATTTAAAGGACCCGGATCTCTATGGTGGCTGGAGCCTCGGGCCCTTTAGTTTGCCCCGGGGGCTACCAGCCACCTCTACATCTGGGAGCCCCCTGGGTGATTTAAAGGCCCTGGGACTCCCAGCCACAGCTGGTGCCCCAGGACCTTTAAATCTTGAGGCCACACCCCCCCAGATGCCAGCCCTGCAACATAAAACTGAAATTGCGCATGTTAAATGCGCGTAAATTGCGACAGACCTGTAACCTCATAATAAAGGCATGAGTTAATGCAACCGAATATCATTTTCCTCCAAAGGCATTTCAGACCATTCTACAAACATTCAGTTACATAATTTTAATCAGATTGAATTGCAGAATTGATCCAGTTAAATTTTTCTTTTATAAAGCATATTTTTGTGTGTTTTAATCACTAGACTGTAGCAGCTCTTTCTTTGGAAGGGCAGAAGTACACACTCAGGAAAGTATTAAAAGCCTTTGATTTCACTGACAGCATATCTATACAGCAGATGGTGAAACTTCCATCTCAGCTGTTTACAACCTGTCTCCAAAATATCAAGGGCAATTAGATTTCCTCCTTAAAAACAAAAGCTGTTTTGTTTTTTAAGTTATGTGACCACAAGTACACACACACTCACACAAAACCCTACCTTCTAATTATTTCCTCTTGAGAAAAAAGCTAAATGCATGATTTTTCTTCCCTTAATTTTCAAAAATAAACATTTCTCTCCCCAGCTGAGATAGCGCTTGCCAGGTTGTAATGGAAACAAGTTGATAGGCATTTAAATAAATAATGTTGGTAAACAAAACCAAAATCAGGCTCCCCTGTATCAATTTACTGGCGGCTTCCTAGGAATAGATGGGCTGGGCGGGGAACTGGCAGAGCCATCACACACACACACACACAGCAAGTGCCCAGCACTGCAAGGCTGGCGCACTGGGGTGAACTTACTTTCCGGGGAGAAGAACCTGCGCGTTGCGGGGCCCCTGTGGCAGGGCAGCGGGCTAGCTCGGGGCTCACCTGCCTCCGCCGATGGGGCCCGTGGGCAGGTGCCTCTTAGGGAGCTGAGGGTCAGGGCGCGAGCGCCCCCGTCGTGCAGCCGCCTCAGCGCTGGCCGGGCCCCGCGGCCCCTTTCCCTCACCAGCGCGCCAGGGCCCCGCGCCCCTCAGGCGCCGTCCCGAGGCTCCGGCCCGTGCCCCAGGACCCCGCTCCCGGCCTTGCCAGCGCGCCCCGCAGCCCGGCCCGCCCCTGGAGCCCCTCACCGGATGTAAGGGCTGGCGGCCGCCAGGATGTTCTTCTGCACCGGGATCTCCTCGCCCTCCAGCACCAGGTGCGCGTCGCAGAAGCGGCTCTCCTCGCGGAAGGAGCTGAGGGCCCGCAGCAGGCGGGCGGCGTGCTGGGGGTCGCTCACCGCGCTCTGGCCCGACATGCCGCCGCCGCCGCCGCCCGGGGTCGAGTCCCCACCGCCCGCCAGGGCCACGGCTGAGACCGGGGCCGGCTCCGTCTCGCTGCGGGCTCGCCCGCCTGCCGCGTCCCCCTCCTCGGTCCCCTGACTGCTCGGCTACCGGCTTCCTCCCTCACTGCCCCGGCACCATCGCTCCCGGCCCGGCTCGGAGCTGACATCATCTCCCTGCGCTGCCCGGCCCCGCCTGGCGGGGAGGAGCCGGAGAGCCGCGCGGGGCGGCGGGGGAAGCGAGGACGACTCCGGCCCCGGGGCTGGGGAGGGGCCGCGGCCCGGGCCTCCCAGTACGCCGCCCTGCCGCGCGGCTCCCCGCCCGCCAGTCGTTCCCCTCACGGCCCCTCCTGCAGCCCATTGCTCCCGCCCAGCTCCCCTCCTCCCTCGCTGGGTCCGTCCACACTGCGCCCCTCTGCTCAGGGCTGAGCCCAAGGGGCCCGCATCAGTCTGACTCGGGCCAGCCAGCACTCAGGCCCTGGCTCCTAGGGCTGCGCTGCGGGGGTGGGTCAGGGCCCTAGGCTTGTTGTGATTTAGGTACAAGCCCTGTTGTTTTGCTGTGTGGATGCTGCTCAAGCCGTAGTCCCGTGTTAGAAGGGCTGCATGGTGCCCTGTGGATGTGTTAGCACATCAGACTCAGGTGTAAACACAGGTTTACAGGGCATTGTGGGTGCTCAAACACGGGCATGGAAACAGTGAGTCTGCAAGCCCAGTCCCCATAGACCTGGAACTACAATGTAGTGTAGTATAGACATACCCTCTGAGGCCTCCCCTGAGTCCCACTGCAGGGCCTAGGAAGCAGGGACCTTCCTGCTGGCACCAGCCCTTGTAACTGCTCTGACATGGGAAGGAAAGTGATTCCCAAAGCTATGACCGCCTTACAGCTCTCTGCCAAGGGCAGTTCTGAATTCATGCAGCTGGAGCCTTCGGGATGTTTGGTGCAGGGTACCTTGGCCTGGACAAACTGGATAAATGTTTATTTTTGAAAATTTAGGGGAGAAACATCATCCATTTAGCTTTTTTGACATTATCCGAGGGATGGGACTGGATGCAAAGCATTATCCATGTGCAGGGCCGGCTCCAGGGGTTTTGCCGCCCCAAGCAGTCCCTCCCCCCCCCCCCCCCAAAAGCCACAATCGTGATCACGATCTGCGGCAATTCAGCAGGAGGTCCTTCGCTCCAAGCGGGAGTGAGGGACCCTCTGCCGAATTGCTGCCGAATACCTGAAAGTGCCACCCTGCTCCGGAGTTGCCGCCCCAAGCACCTGCTTGATAAGTTGGTGCCTGGAACCTGCCCTGTCCATGTGGGCTTGGTCTAAATGAAAAGTTGTACTTGTTTAACTAAAGGTCTGACATTGCACTGATGGGAAAGACCAGGGGAAGCCTACATACCAAACTGTGGCCCCAATATAAGGTGTGGGAAGGATATAGATGATTATCTCACTGCCTTCAAGGAGGCTTGCAGTTTGATCCTGTAGACCAGCACCACTGTCATCACCCCCTCAGTCCAAGGTGATAGAGGCATATAGCCAGATGGATGGAGTTGATGATTCTGGGAACTATGAACAGTTAAAAAAGGCTCTACGGATTGAGCTTGGATTGACACCTGAGGCTCATAGGAAAAGGTGTCTGGGTCTGCAAAACACCAAATGTGTGATACCCCACAGGGATAAGTTCTGGGTCTGTTTCTGTTCAATATCTTCATCAGTGACTCAGATAATGGCTTAGAGAGTATACTTACAAAGTTTGCAGATGATCCCAAGCTGGGAGGGATTGTAAGTGTTTTGGAGGATAGGTGATAGTTAATGGGGAGATATTCATGCGGTGGAGAGATTCTGGGGTAGAGAACTCTTGTCAACCCCTGTGTAGTAAAACTCCATCAAAAGCTGAAAGGATGTACAACTTGGGTTAAGGTTCCAAATGTGAAGCCATGTGCCCTGCCTACAGCTTGCATCCCTGTACAGACACAGAAGTGATTGGTAGCAGGGTTCTTCATTATCTCGCCTTTGACATCCTCCTCAGGAATGACTGTATCACTTTAAGACAAAACACAGTGACTCTTCTTGTAACAGCCAAGGGCTTGAACCAGGCGCTGACAGGAAGCCAAAGGGCTGCTGTTAGCCAAAATGCAAATAGAGTGGCTGGCAGGGAGCAGGAGGGGTTTTCCCCCTTTGCGGTAACACACGGGAAAGGCTGTTAAGCTCAGGGCACCTTCCTGTCTGTAAGCACACACCTGAAACTGAGTGGGGTAGGAGGAAGAGCCCCCACCCATCTCCACACAGGAGGTATGAGTCACACTAGCTAAGGAGTGACCCCCCTGGAGCCCAATGCTATGACCAAAGGCCCTAGCTCACTGCCTATCCTTACAGGGAAGGAGAGGCAGAGCTGAGTACAAAGACACATGCAGAGAAGGAGGACTGCCAAATATGTTTGCCCTGTCATGGCATGAGAGAAGCCCCAGAGAAAAGTAAAGCAGCCAGAATACCGCTGCTAGTAAAAGAAGCATCTTGTCATGTGGTGGCCATAGACATGGTGGGTTCTCTTAACCAAGAGATCCCCAAATCACTGCCCACCCGGAGTGGGGAGGGGGCAACAGGTTGATCCCAAAAGGGGAAATGTGTTCCTCCCATATGCACAGTCCTGGGGTGAAGACCCAACTCTAGAGGCGGGGTCTGTCAGTGCTGGGGAGCACCATGTTACCCTCCCTCTCCAGAGCTTCAGAAATATGGCTAGGTTAAGATGAGCTTTCCAGGTGAATAAACCTACCTGGATCCCCCAAATGCTCAAGGGGTGGCCACTTCCTACCAGCCTGAAGGTAAGGACACCCTAGGCTGCAGCCAAGATGGCTGACACATGGAGGAATGTGGGATCACTGCCCTCCTCACACCCTGGAAGGTGACCGGGAGGAGGTGATGGCAGGATCCCATTCCAGTTTCAAAGCTAAAGGTTTTGGGATGGCAAAAGGGAAGAGGAGTGCATAAAGCTCCCCATGTGCACCCTGCTAGTGTCAACTATCAGACAAGTCCTAAGGGGAGGATGTAAAACTGCTCTGTACTGTGCTATGGAAACTGCTGTGTGTAAGAATCTTGAAAGTGCCCAGTAGGTTAGCTACCAAGTGGACGGTAACTATGCTGTAACATCCATGAACAATGATTGTGAGTTCAAACTTCCCTAGGTCAGTGGCTAAAGTGACCCCACTCACTTTGCTCAAAGGGGGAAGAGATGTGACACAGTGGGAATTTTTAATAATATTTTAATGAATAATATGCCTGCCAGTAGTAACTTGACTAGAGATTGCTGTCCATTCATTGCCAAAGGGTTAAACAGCTGCTCTTGGGCAGAGCTGGAGACCTGAGGGGAGAGTGTGTCACAGACAGAACCATCTGGAGTGATATGAATGGATCATTAGAGGACTGGCTGAAACTGACCCATATCAATGGAGAATCAGGAAAGACACTGATGCCCCAAGGACTGAACAGTTTACACCTAACAATGGGAAACTCCGTCAAGCAGGTGGAGCACATGAACCCATGGTGGCACTGTAGAATGAAGTGGGCTGAAAGGCATCAGGTGGCTGGGTTAAGAGGTGGCTTTTGGAGAAACTCAGCAGCTCTCACTTGGGACTGACAAAGAGCAATAGGGAGAGAGTCAAAATAGCAGCTTGGCTGGGTGGAGCGCTGGCTTGGCCAACATGACCTATGTCTTGACCTTTGCTCAGGAGCAGTTCTGGGGGGCAGGCGCTATAGCTATCCCAAAATTTGTCTTAGCACACCTCCCCCCCCATAGCCACCCTGTAGCAGCTGCTGCTTTCCAGCTGCCCAGCTCTGAAGGCAGAGTGGAGAGAGCGGTGGCTGCTGGTCAGGTGCACAGCTCCAGCAGCAGCGGAAAAGTAAGCCTGGCCGGGGGGCCTAAGAGCAGCCCCCAGCCCATGTCCCCGTCCATCAGGTTATGCCGCGAAAGGCAGGGGGAGGGTCAGGGACTCCTCAAAGCAGCCTGGACTGACCTGCTCCAGCCTGGACTCCTGGGTCCTGTCCTTACAGTTGCTGCTCCCTGAGGACTCTGCTGGCCCTGGAGCTGGGTCCCCCTGCCCGGCAGCTCTGACTGGCTGTGAGCAGCCACCACCCTGCACTGCCAAGCTCTGGTTTCCAGCCTCTGACATGGTATGGGGGTGGGGCCCAGGGACAAGGGGGACATAGTTCCCCCAATTTTCTGTCTGGCTGACCTCAGCTGCCCCTGCCTTTGCTTCTCATTGCTAACCCAAGGACTTTTCGCTGTAGTGTTCCAATTGACTAACAAATTCTATTCTGTTTTGAAAAGGCTGCCTGGTATCACTGCAGATACTCGCTGAGGTGCATTGGTTGCTGAAGAGTGAAGAAGTCTCTGTCCAGAAGTCTGTTTCAGTTGGACTCTCTGGGCAGAGCTCACAGCGTAAAACAGGAGTGCTGGAGCCCAGGTGCTCAATCTTGGCAGCTTTGAGGCCGTCTGGCCTACCCTTAAGGAAGAGTATGACCCCTGGATGTCTGCACACTGAAGGGTTCCTCCAACAGACTGTTTAAAAGTGGGAGCATAGCAGGATCTGTGACTGGTGAACACAATGTTTACTGACATTTACTATAAAAATCGAATCCTTTCAAGTCTATTTATAGCGGTTCCCCTTCTCTTATGGGAATACATTATACTAGTTATAAGCACTTTCATATTGGCATAACCACCTTCACACAAGGGGCAGTTATACCACTTTAACCATACTCACAGTCAAGGCCTTACACTGGTTTAGCTTCCCCCAGGGCACTATCACACCTCTAGCTAAAGCATCCCCCAGGACATGTATACCTTCAATAATAGAATGTAGGGTTTGGAAGGGGCTGAGTGCGCATCTTTCAAACCCTACATTCTATTATTGAAGGTATACATGTCCTGGGGGATGCTTTAGCTAGCTAGAAGCACACCACTTCTGTATATGGCTCTGGCGTGCAAGGCCATGAAGGCAGATTCTATAGATCACACACACTGCTTTAAAGAGTCATGTCATTATCAGGTCACTTTCAGCCCAGTGTTCAATTTGGGGAGTTGTAGGGGGAAGGGTTGTGTCTTCTTGTGTTTTGTTTTCCAGTTATACAAACATTTCTGTTGGTCTTTAGGGTTCTAAAAGTTGTAAAAACAAAGTTAAAATGGTCAAAGTTCCCCTCACAGCATCTCCAACCAAACAATGCCGCATCCTATGTAGTGCACGAGACCCAAAGAAGAAACTGACTTACTTATCTTGCTGAAGCTGAAAAAAGTGGAAAGCAGAGTGAAGAAAATGTAGATTTAAATATTCTTCCTGGTCTAATCAAAGTGTTGTTTGCAGCACAGGTGAGGAAATAGTTTTGTAAAATAAAAATAATTTTGGCCTGTATTCCTTTAAAGTGAATTTGGCTTTGAAAAAAGGTGACTGTCTGTTTGACCATAGTTGAAAGACACAGGAGAAAGGTGGCAGCATGACTGTGTTAGAGATTGAAGAATTTTGCTTCAAAACAGCTACAGCACAGGCACTGCTGGGCAAGCTTCACTAAATTTTCCTGCCAATGTGCCTCAACTTTGACCAGGATCTGACTGTTCTCTCTCTTTGCTTATACCATTCAATTCTTGCCAAAAATGGGGAAGGGACAGAGAGTTATGGTAGTTTTTGTGCTGAGGGCAAAGTCTTAAACCACCAATATATTTCACGTTACCCAATGCCCAGTGTGAAATATATTGGTAGTTTTAGTCTAGCTCCATTTTTATTTGGGAAATGAAATGGTGGGTTTAGTCCAGCTTTGATGGACTTGTGTTCTCAGCTCAAAAGTTAAAATATAATTCCACCTCTTCCTCCTCATTGATAGTCTCAGGAGAAGCCCAAGGACTGAATGGGTTTGATGTCAATGAGAATTTATGGCAACATGTGAGATTGGACCTTCAATTCTTATCTACCAGAGCTATTGGGTAGGAGGAATCCCTGGAGGCAGTATTGCTTTTAAAATGGAGAGGCAAGAAGCTGAGGCAAAAATAAAATAAGGCTGGTGGGTCAGTTTTTCTTTTTGGAGGGTTCTGGAAATCAGGAGCCCAAATTCAGGTTCACATCTTCAATCTTTTTTATTCTGCTTTTTACAATATTTATACTTTTTCCTATAAAATCTTATGCTTTTGTTGGAAAGACATCTTTTCACATTAGGAGAAACTAAAGGCTTTAAGCATTAATGAGAAAAAAAATTAAGAAAATAAGAAATAAATAAAGCGAGATTCGATCTTTCTTTTCAGAGCTGCAGCTGACAGCTAAAGTAACATTCCCAGAAAGGAACCAGAGGCTGGCCCTTTTCCAGTTATAGAGACTTTATTTAAAAGGACTGTACACAAGATTTTTAGGCCATATATTTAACATGCCTTAATTGCACATTAGGAAATGGCCTGATTCCAGCTGATTCTTCTTTCCTTAATAGCATTCAGTGTTTAAATGATATCAAAATTACAATTTGGCACTGAATAAAAATGCCTTAAAAACTGTGATGCTACTCTATCAAAGTTACAGTGTGTCTGATCCCCTTATATACCAGCTCAGAGGCATATTTTTGTTACTCTCTTTTAAAGCAGAGATATCAGAAATTATTTTAAAAACAAAAATGTACTTGAAATCAGGAGGACAAAAATTAATACTGTCTTTTAAAATATGTTAAGTGTATGGCTTAAACAGCTTGATGGCATCTTGTTCAATAGTTCTTCTACCCGAAGAATCAAAATGTAATAGTCTTAAATAAAATTTTAACATGAGAAGATGAAATAATGAGTGGTTTTGCAAAGGCAACTTTCTCCTCTCTGAGTCGCACAGGATCCCTAGACTATGATATTTTGTTCTTCATGAAGGCACAGATCTAGTGATGGCACTGGGAGATCTGCACCATAGACCCTGAAACAGCAAGGCACTGAAGCAAGCACTTAGCTTTAAAATTTGTGAATAGGCTCATTGAAGCCAAAACTAACACTTGTTGATGTGCTTTGCTGAATAGGTGTCACAGAACAAGAGAATCATGCTCCAGGTTTGTTGGGCACATCTGAAAAAAAGAATGTTGACAGAAATTGAGTATGTGCTTAATGTCCTTGTACAACATAAAAGAAAGAAAGCACAAAAATAGAGGGGACTACGTTACTTAGAACCCCAGCAGTGAAATACTTTCCGGTACATGGTCAGTGTGATATAAAACATGGATAAATATATATTTTTAAATATCATCAGATTAAATCTTCCGGTTTGGGTACAAGGTACTGAGTGGGGTTGGGCTGGGGAGACCCAAAGAAATGCGAAGGCCCCTCAGCTGTTGAGGTGAGTGGTAGTTGCAAGCACTCTGCACCTTGCAGTATATATATATGAATGAAAGGGACATTATTACTCATACTTTGGGGCTTGCACAACCAAGGGAGTAGTGCTTTGAATAAATTAGTTTGAAAGCTGTCATTAAGTGGCCTGGTTTATTTAAAAACAAATAAGTTGTTATGTTTCTACTGCCACCTGCGTGGGTTATTATGTAGGGAAAACATGGTTGTGTGTCTGGTTTTCCTTCAAATTATTAAACCATGACTTGGCTTCCTCATATAGTATATGTAGGTCAGTAAGGGAAGGTGTAACAAATAATACACAGTGTTAGTAGGACAAAATAATGGTCCTGCTTTGCTATTTATGCCATTTAATGAAACCTTTGGGTTAGTTGATAAAGATCATATGAGTACTAGTACCAGTTAGAGGGCCAATGGTCACATCTTTGGAGAAATTATATCCCTTATGTCCTGATTCTGCTGCACAATAATTTCTTGTTTTCTAAATTCAATTGGGGCCAGTTAATCTATATTACTACAGTTTGAAGGCACTAGGCCAGATTGTCCTCTGACTTATACTGGTCGTCTCTTGATCTATATTGGTGCAAGAGGGGAAATCAAGCTCTTCAGTTTTGTTCAAGGTGAAGAATGGCAGGGGTCCAAGTCATTGTGATATACATCTGATTACCACATATCCTTTCCACAGGCATAGATTTATGCCAACTTGCCACACCAGAGTAATCAGTGAGCCCTGTCCCAGTATGCAAAAACACACACCCCTTGTTATTTTCAGCCTACAAGTGACAGTGTTGTCATAATCAGCCACAAATTACATCTTAAAAGAAGAAACTTCCACAATTCTGCTGGAGCAACTTTTGGAGTGATTTTATTCTTGATCAGGGATCAATCTGGATGGGTAGGTTGGGAATTTAAAGTGTTATGGCCCAAACCATCTTGCTTTCAAGTCAATGGGAGCTGGAGTACACTTTGGGGTTGGTAAGTGGCTTTTAGTTGAATCTGAAAATTTTCTTCATTTGTACTGTTTCTCTCTCATATTAAGCAGACAGTAGAAATCATGTTAACACACCCTGCATTACATAGCCCAACTATGTATGGAGCAGCTCAGGAATAATAAAGCGATGAATAAAGAAAATAAGTCTTACAATGACTTTTGACCATTCTTCTGCCTTCAACATAAATCCCAAATACTTATTTAGAAATTAGTAGACCAATCTGAATTATTCTTGGAAAAGATTTTCCTGTACCACATTTTATGTCTACCAGTGTCAGAAAGTCCCAAAGTTGACTAGGTTAAAGAAGTTGACTGGGTTAAGAATCACATTTGCTGTATATTGACCACCAAGTCTATGGTAATTAACATGAACAATGAGTTTTCTACTCCAGATGGAGTCCAAAACCCACATCATTACTAAAGGGAAGCCTGCAGTGGTGGTTAAACACCTGTTTTATGACTTGAAGCCCAACAAGTTTTAAAGAGGAGACTTATTTTACATGACTGTTTGCAGATAAAGGACAGTAGGTTGGCTTTCTTTTAAAATGGCACTCTCCAAAGAATGGAAGTAATTACTCTTATTTTAAATGTAGTTTTCCAAATTGGTGGTGGTGGTGTGTTACTTATAAAATGGTAATCAATCTGTTCCTTAGTGGGTAAAGTTCTAGTGCACTGGGAGTGGAGTGGTGTATGTGTGTCCTGAAAACCTCAAAGACTCCTATTTGTGCATGCGCATCACATTGTGAAATGGCTCGTTAAATTTTAGGGTGGAAATCTATTCGAGTGCATGCAAATAGTTGGATGCCAAAAACTGCATGATTAATTCAGAGTCTGGCTTCAAGCCATTTTGCTATTGTGGGCCTCTGCACATCTGCACTGCAGCTCCATGCCAGATGTCCGAATGCCTATGCCCCAAAGTGGTGCACAGACTAGGGGAAAGTAGGCGTTCCTCTGCCTACATTGCCTACAGGCCTGATCCTGTAAGTGTGCTCATAGCTCACTTACTGAAGCAGGCCCTTATAGGGAAGCTTGCACAAAATGGAAGGAGGAAGAGGCTGAGCTACCTCATCATTTTTAGCCCAATGGTTAGGGTACTCAGCTGGGATGTGGGAGACCCCCCAGTTCAAGTCCCCCTCCACGTGGTGGGGAGAAGGGCTTTGAAAAGGGATCTGCCAGGGTGAGTGCCCTAATGCTGGGCTGTGGGGCTCCCTCAGTCCTGGTGCAGATGCTCCACTGTAGTTTAGAGCATGAAGGAAGGATTGGGCCAGAGGAAGAGAGCACACGATGAGAATGAGAACAACTCTATCTCCTGGTAGTTAGCACAGTCACGTGGGAGACCCAGGATCCAATCTCCCTACTCTAATGACTTTTTAAAATTATTTATCCACAGTGGAATAGCTTCAACATGTGAGACTGAGGGAGCGCCCTCCTCAGAATATCCTACAGCCCAGTGATTAGAGCACTCACCTAAGAGGTGGCAGAGCTCTGTTCAAATCATGCTCAGGTGGAAGGGGGACTTGAACTGCAGCTCTCCAACATCGCAGGTGAATATCCTAACCCCTGGGCTAAAAGTTATGAGGGAGGCCAGCCTCTACCTCCTCGCTAAAATACCATAGGTGCCTTATGCCAAGCGAGGGTTTGGAGCAGAGACTCCCAAGCAAAGGGAAGCACCTCCCTGCAGCCTGGATTTACGTATCTATTGCCAAGACAGGGGCAGGGCTTAGCACATACCTTCAATTTCACACCTACCATTGGCTGGATTTGTGAATCCCATTCTGAGGCACCTGTCTCTCTCCATTCATTGTATAGGGAGCCTAGTCAGCGAACTCAGGCCTTGTGGAGCCCAATTATTTTCTAGGCACCTCACCATGCCTAAATTTCTTTGTGAGTCTAGCCCTGTGACTCTGTGCATCTTCGTTAAACACATGCTATATGTTCTTTGTACTTAGAATGTACATTGCTAATTACAAATAGGTAGAGAGTTTTCCTTCCACTTTTAGCATAATGTGTAAGTTTAAAAATAAATATGAAAAAGATAAATCTGCAGTACTAAAAAACTATTGAGCAAAGAACAAAGACAAATAAAAAATCCTCCCCCAACGTTAGAGAAATTTGCACCTTAAGTGCCCAGTTACAGTTCAAAAAGAGTCCTACACTACCATGCTGGTCTGCAGTGCTTTAGCACCTCTGGGCTCTAACGATTTTTTAAGTGCACAGTTATACTTGCACTGCAGATAGGCCCTAAGTTATCTCTCTTGAAAGGAGGGGGTAAGGTCAGAGCAGTGGAAATTTACCAGATGTAGAACAAAGGAGGCCAAGTGATGAGGAGGGGTTTAAAATAAAGAAACAGAGAGGTCATATGGGAAGAGGAAACATAAAGCAGGACAGAGCAAGGTCAAAGAGCTGGGTAAGGGGCACCAGGAGGGAGAGGCCACATAGCATATAGAAACTGCATGGGGCCAGGAGTCCCTGCCTGCTTTCCTGAGTTCAGATGGTCCCAGGGACTCTGGACAACCCAAGGGATTCAGACTCCACCCAAAGAATGGCCTGGGGTAGTGAGGAAACTGAAGCAGGGACATGCCTTTGTTTTGTATGATCTGTATTTTTCTGTGCTTTTGTATGATTAAGTAAAAAAGAGCATAAAGGTGTTAGACTGTGCAAGGTGTGTGATCATAATTGCTGCATCCCCCCGAGAGAGTTAAACCGTTACCTGAAGTTTCACCCCTTTTGAGTGGAGTTCTGGGAGGAGGGTGCGTTTAAGTGACTGGGATAGCTTGAGGGTCAGTGCTGGTTCTGAGAACCTGGGGCAGGTAAGCTGAGCTGCCTCATTTCCAAGAAGAAGGCCCATTGCTTGAGTGTCAGTGCCCAAGAAATGTGCCAGTGGGGCCAAGGGAGGAACCAGTGAGGCAGTGTGCTGAAGGTTCTGAAGCTTAACCCACCCCAGGGATCCCCAGCAGCAGAAGGTTGAATTCCTCTGAGAGCAGTCCCAGTGGGTGGCCGGGAAGGGGCACTCATTAGGTTTTGTAACATTAATGGAAGCAATTCATTCAACGTAAGTATCTGAGCTCTGCTAGTAATATATGCATAACAAGGAGAGGTTACAACATTAGAGGTAAAGAGACAAATCACCATTTATCTTTGAGACAATGCATTTAAATGCCATATCAGATATTCCTAAGGGAAAACAATTACAGTGCAAAGGTAAAGATTAATTTAAATACCATTAAAATATAATTATGTGTTAATAAAAGCGTATGTTCCATTTGAAATTGTTATTTAAGCTTCAGTTTCTTCCACAAAGGACACCACCCGCTCCCTTTTTTTAATGCCACAAAATGATTCATACTGCAGAAGTTTTCTAGGCTCCTGATCAAAAAGCCTCAACACTTTAGACATTTCACTTTGGTCTTAGTGGAGCTTTAGAAATCACGCACCAAAGAAACAGATTTCTATGAATCATTACTGGTGTAGCTCATACTTAAAAATATCAGGATTTCTGACAGGCGAGAGAGAGAGAATTTTGATCATATGCTGTCTTGAAACAATCCATGAAAGTTATACAAACTGGGCAAGCCTGACTCATGCTGTGTGCCATATTGTAAATACAGTACCTCCCCTTTCTCAGTATAGTCAGTGACATATGGAATAAAACACAGCTCACTGCCACTAGTGTATACAACTTGTAAGGTGTAAAAGAAAGGAATGTTCAGAATTTAGCTTTTTTTTTTGTATTCTGTCAAATGTTTTTTTGCAATAGTTACTTGCCTGTTGTGCATATCACTATTATTTGTAATGAAAAGTAACTTTATAGATGTAGTATTTGGTTATTCTTTGCCATAACATAGGGTGGTTCGCAAATGACAAAAGGAGTTTTCCTTAGGGCCAGTAGGTGGGTTGTCACATTTTAATGTTCACATAGTAAGATGAAGAGTCTTCTATTCATGCTGTGCATTCAAATCCTTCTCTGGTATGAAGACTCCATGCAGGTCCAGATGCAAGTCTACATTAACTGTTGCCCGCGCCGTCTCTGTGAATGTTTTAGCATCCAAGATGAGCAGGAAAGGTGCTTTCCTGGGATCTGATGTCACAATGGAGGATAAAATAAGACCTAAAAAAGTATAAATAAGGAATGTATATTAAAAAAAAAAAAGAGAGAGAGAGACAGACAAACAGATTTGCTTTCCCAAATAGAAAAGGCAACAACATCAACTGATAAGTCTGGATAACCAAGGACAGCAATGAAAACTGCTTTGTGGATCAAAAAGTCTAAGAATGCTACAAAACTAATGAATGCCTCCATCCTGTTGCTGGTCTGCCTGGTGTATACCACAAAGAAAAGATTCCGAAGCAGTAGTCTCAATTAAGTATTTAATTGTGTGCCCACATCACAACTGGTAACATTGTTGGGCATCTCAGCTGTGAGGCTAGGGACTTGAATGGGTCCTAAAGATTGCACTCCTCACCCACCACTGCAGGTGGTTCCTCCAGAATAGCACTGGCAGGAGATGACGTGGGAGCTTGCAATACTACTGTATCTGCTGGCCCTGGTCTGTAGTTAGATGGCTTCAAGCTTCAGGACATTCAGTCTAGCAGTTTTGAAGAATTATTTGATGCCAACCTGATAAAAGATGGCTCCAGTGGGCTGCATGAAAAATCCATTTATTTTTAAAGTCTAGCTTGGGAGCATACACGTGAGCTGAATTTGGCCCATTGTTCCTTTGCAGGAGTGGAAGGAGGCAGTCATATGCCCAACTTTGAAGAAGGGTGACACAATGAAATGTAAGAACTAGCATGTCATCTCCCTCCTCATTACAGCCTATAAAATCTTATTTTGGATACTCTTACATAGACGTATTGCTTCGATAGAGGAAATAGTAAGAGATTATCAGTGTGGATTCTGGAAAAATAGGTTCATTGTGAATCAAGTATTTTTAATTCATACACTACTTGAGAAAAAATAGGAATATGATCAAAATACATACTTTTTATAGACTTTATAAGAAAGCATATGATAGTATATCACAAGATGGCCTCAGGGTTTTTTTTCCACTGACAAAATTATTAGGATGGTACAGCTGGTACTAGAATGATCCTCGGAATGGAAAACCTACCTTATGAGAGGAGACTCAAAGAGCTTGGCTTGTTTAGCCCAACCAAAAGAAGGCTGAGGGGAGATATGATTGCTCTCTATACATATATCAGAGGGATAAATACCAGGGAGGGAGAGGAATTATTTAAGTTAAGCACCAATGTGGATCCTAGAACAAATGGCTATAACTGGCCATCAACAAGTTAAGTCTTGAAATTAGGTGACGATTTCTAACCATCAGAGGAGTGAAGTTCTGGAGCAGCCTCCCCAGAGGAGCAGTGGTGGGCAAAAAACCTAACTGGCTTCAGGACTGAGCTTGATAAGTTTATGGAGAGAATGTAGGCAGTCTTGTCATACCAATGGCATGTAGCCGATCTGCAACTGCTAGCAGCAAATATCTCCAATGGCTGGTAATGGGACACTACATGAGGCGGGTCCTGAGCTAAGCATATCTTGGAAGGACAACCTTATGGTCTTTGACCTCATGGCTCACCAAGGAGAAGGTGAAGGAATAGTACTGAGAAAGATCTAAGAGCACTTAATGTAAATGACCATTAACAGAAAAAATTACCATTAATGAGGAACATATGCCATTGAGAGAAAGAGGTTAGGGCAGATGGTGAAAGAAGTTAAGGACCTCCATCGCCATGGTCTACAGAGCTAGGGGGAAATAGTAGCAGACATCTTTGTTTGCAGGAGCACAATGGCTGAGGCTAATTTTACTTACCCCATGGCACTATTGCTCAGTGAAAGAGATTTCATATTAAAAGTCATTGACAATAAAACAGTTAAAATTTCTTATTCTTCATTGCAAGTCATCTTGACAGTAAAGGGCTCTGCATACTTATATACATTTTTATCCCCAGTTTCTTACAAGAGCAGTCTTCTTACCATCATCCTCTTCTTTTAAATCAGGACTGGGAACAAAGACAGGCTCGGCGGGCCAGCAGTGCTCCTCCTCCCAGATGAGCTTTTCCTTTGTCAGAACATCAACTTTTGCTATCTAAATTAAGACAAAAATCATTCTTCAGACTCCATTCTAGCTCTTAATTTCAAAATCATTCTGTGTACCGTACAACAGAGTGGCCGGGTATTTGACAGGATCAGTACTGCAAGTCAGGAAGCAATGAGACATCATTACTCCAGCATGCCACAGATGAAATATTTGGAAAACTTCAGGCTCCTCAGTCATGTTTAGTGGCTGTATAGCCACAGAATCTTGTTTGTATTTAATAGGAGACAATTTCACTTTAGAGACCTGAGAGCAGAAATTGATACTGTTTTACAATATTACAACTGTACCTGTCAACCAAGGATCTCAAAGCAGTTCACAAACGTTAGTTAATTATTTAAGCCAGATGACATCTCTGTGTCAAGTGAGTCAATAATATTATCCCCCCATTTTACAGAACAAGAGCCTGACACACAAAGTTTAAGTGATCGCACAGGGCGCTTATAGCAAAGCAAGGAATAAAATTCAGAACCTCCTGATTCTTAGTCCTGTGGTTCAATCATTTTCTTTGTGTGTGACCTCAGTCTTTACAGAGTTAAAAACCTTAAGTAGTTAAACAGGACAAATATTAAAACAAAATCAAAGAGACAAGGCGAGTGAGGTAATATCTTTTATTGGACCAATGTCTGTTGGCAAAAGAGACAAGCCTTTGAGTTTACACAGAGCAGAAGAACTCATTGTCAGCTTGAAAGCTTGTCTCTTTCTCCACCCGAGGTTGGTCCAATGAAAGATATTACCTCACCCCCTTGTCTCTCTAATATCCTGTGACCAACACAACTACAACCACACTAGAAAAAGCAAAATCAGTTCATTGTGATGGTTTAAGTAGCTAATAAACCAATGTGGCCAGGATTTCACGCATGTACTGTAAATATAGCAGTAAATATCTCCGCATCTCGGCAATGGGCTAAGTGCCTGAGCAACCCAACGCCCAGTATGACAGAGTTACTATTTCACATTCAGCTCCATTATCTTCTGTATGCATCTGCACTGCTAAAAGTAAATCACTGTTCCCATTCTGAATCCAAAATCTGAAGAGATCCCTGACTTAGAACTTAAAGGTATTTAAATGAATTACAAGATACAATATGCAAAACAATATCAGATGTCTTCATTGCACCTACTGCATATCACAGATGCCCAAAGGATTAGGCAATGTAAAAAAACAGAACAAAACAAAAAACGCTGTAACAACAACTAGGATTTTATTTAAGTCATTTGTAAAGGAGGATTATCTTTGTTAGAAATCACAGACTTGCTGATTTGTTTGAGCTAGCGTCAGATATGCTGACAAACATTTTATTGCATCATTGCCTATTAATATTACAGATCCAACTTTATTTTGTAATCAGCTGGGATAATTAAAAACAGGAACAATTAGTGAACTCTATCTACTTGGCCTTATATTCTCTCAGTAGGTTTTAGGATAGATTTTGCCGAATGAGCAACAATTATCAAGAGCCAGCTTGTCTATAGAACTTTCTCCTACCCTCAGTTAATAGGATTGTCCAGCTTACAATCTACTTGTGGTCTCAGAAGTATCTCTTTAAAAACTGGTATCATGGAGGAGTGTGGGGCTGGGGCTCTTCCAGTGTAGGGCTGGTGCCCCAACACAAGTTAAAGCTTCCTGAAAACATCAGAGGGTCAGAGTGAAGGGTATGTTGTGATGAAATAGGCATCTCTGTATGTGGTAACAACAGTCTGTATTCTCAGCTGGTGTTAAGTGGTCATAGCTCCATAATTAAACTACACTGATTTATAGCAGTTGAGAATCTGGCCCAATTAGTTTATTTTTTTTTCATGTGGGCAATGTAGGACTTATGTCCTTAACTTTTAAACCTTCTGCTTTTAAGTGCCGGAGTTTGTAATTGTAATACGTAAACATATTGTTGTGACTTACTTGTTTAAGAAATGTGGATTTTTAAAATTTTTTGGAACATTCACATTACAGAGCAGAACCATAGGCTAGTAATGTTCCAATTCTGACCTCACAACCAGGCAGCTTTGCTATGGTTGTATGGATGTAGGTCAGGGCATAATTTGGACCATGTAGGTTAACTAGTGAAATAAACTGCCTTCACTATTTGCACACTGTTTAATTTGATTTGGGTTATACGAATACAGTCATGCAATATGCAATCAGTGTTATATTATACCTTTGTGGGAACTGGACTCCACTGAACTTCTGTTGCATAGATATATCTGTATTTTTTGCCATTATAATCATAGTTGATGCGAGGCAGCTCTATTCCTACAGGTAAAGTGAAACATACATACTGGTAACAAGGAAGGAAAATAGCACAACTGTACATCTAAGACATGTTAAAAAAAATGAAGCACATATAGTCAAGATCTTCAGAAAAGATCTTCAGTTAACCTCTGCAATATATATGCCTTGGCAGGGTCTAAGTTAAATTTGCTTAGACTTTACATACAGATATATGGATATATTTTTAAAAAACCGAAAGCTGAACAAGTATATAGGTGATACAAATTCATAAACCACTGACATTTCACTCTCATGGTTTAGCCACAGCCTCATAATCCCCCAATGTATTTATATTCTTACTATTCAGTTACCTTTCATTTTTCCATAAATACATAGTAATATAGTGTGTTTACCTGTGAGGTGCAACTGGAGATCTCTTCCCTAAATTAAAAATAGATAATGTATGCATATAGATAATCTTGCATATTTAGATCCTGTGAGCTCAGATCTGACCTGAAACCTTAATGTCATGATATTTTGAGCATTCGTAATCTACCTGTTCCTTGAACAGATATTCACATTAGATTTACATTAATTATTCATTTAGCTTGGATCTAGCAGTTAGGTCACTGAGGTTAACCCATGTGGCCATGCGGAACCTCACTATTCACCTCCAGAACCTGACTGCTAGATCAGGGCTAGATTATATAGGATTATTTAAGAGCTATTAGTAGGGGTGCTGGAACAATTTTTGTACTGGGGGTGTTGAAAGCCATTGAACCAAACCGTAATCCCTGTATATGATGGAAACCATTTCAAGCCAAGGGGTGCTGTCACACCTCCAGCACCCCCACTTTGAGCACCCCCGATATCATACTAGTGTCTGTTATTATAATGCACCCATGTTTAAGAAAATACAATGGAAGATTTTTAATGAACACGTCTCACCTTCACATAACATTTCAGGCTGACAGTAGATGTTTCCATCTTTTTCTTTCAGAGCAGTTGCCGTAGTTGATGGAAGTTTGACTAAATTAGTACCTACTTCTGCATCCTGCAAGAGAGAGATGCTAAAAACAACAAGACATTTCAAAGGACATATTTCTAATTTAGGACTTTCATCAAGGTTGATTTTACTGTTTGTAAATTGCTATTAGGTTCCATTTGGCATAAGCCAGATGATCCAACTTCAAAAGGCTGCTTTCCCAGAGGCATTTCTCTTGCATTATTAGACTATGAGCATTTCTGTTTAAAAGCCCTTAATTTGCAAGGGATTCTAATAAATCCGCTATAGGTCAAACTTGATAAAGGTGTCAGCCCAGATGCTATTTTTGCTTTATCACAGAAGCAGTGTAAATTCCTCATGTTATTTAGGAGTTAGGGCTTAAGGCTGGGATTTTCAGTCATTTAAGGGAGTGAGGCACCTAAGTCAATAGGGCTTGGACTCTCATATCCCTTCAACTCCTTCGAAAATCCCAGGGTATGTCTACACTACGGGATTATTCCGATTTTACAGAAACCGTTTTTTAAAACAGATTGTATAAAGTCGAGTGCACGCGGCCATACTAAGCACATTAATTCGGCGGTGTGCGTCCATGTATCGAGGCTAGCATTGATTTCCGGAGCGTTGCACTGTGGGTAGCTATCCTGTAGCTATCCCATAGTTCCCGCAGTCTCCCCCACCCATTGGAATTCTGTGTTGAGATCCCGATGCATGATGGTGCAAAAACAGTGTCGCGGGTGATTCTGGGTAAATGTCGTCACTCAATCCTTCCTCCGTGAAAGCAACGGCAGACAATCATTTCGCACCCTTTTTCTCCTGGATTGCCCTGGCAGACGCCATAGCATGGCAACCATGGAGCCTGTTTTGCCTTTTGTCACTGTCACCGTATGTGTACTGGATGCTGCTGACAGAGGCAGTACTGCAGTGCTAAACAGCAGCATTCATTTGCCTTTGCAAGGTAGCAGAGATGGTTACCATCCCTATTGCACCATCTGCCATTGTAAATTGGCGATGAGATGATGGTTGTCAGTCATTTTACACCGTTTGCAATTGGAAATTGGCAATGACGGTTATCAATCTTTTTGTACCGTCTGCTGCTGTCATGAGTGCTCCTGGCTGGCCTCACTGAGGTTGGCCAGGGGCGCATGGACAAAAATGAGAATGACTCCCCGGGTCATTCCTTTCTTTATGTTCTGTCTAAAAATAGAGTCAGTCCTGCCTAGAATATGGGGCAAGTGTACTAGAGAACCAGTGAGCACAGCCGCTCTGTGTCAGAGCCCCAGAGATCCCACAGAAATGAGCTGCATGCCATTCTAGGGGGTGCCCCTGCAACAACCCCACCCATTGCTTCCCTCCTCCCCCAACCCTCCTGGGCTACCGTGGCAGTTTCCCCCCATTTGTGTGATGAAGTAATAAAGAATGCAGGAATAAGAAACACTGACTTTTTAGCGAGATAAAATGAGGAGGAGGCAGCCTCCAGCTGCTATGATAGTCCAGGGAGTACAGAATCTTTTCTTTAGACATGAAAGGGGGAGGGGGGTTGATGGAGCTCAGCCTCCAGCTGCTATGATGAGGATGGTTACCAAGCATTTTGTACCATCTGCCAGGAATGACCAGGAGTCATTCCCATTTTTACCCAGGCACCCCCGGCCGACCTCACCAAGGCCGGCCAGGAGCACTCACGGGATGATGAGGACGGTTTTCCACCATTTTGCACCATCTGCCATCAGGAAAGGAAGGGGAGGGGATGCTGCTGTTCAGCGCCGCAACACCGCGTCTACCAGCAGCACGCAGTAGACATACGGTGACATTGAAAAAAGGTGAGAAACGATTTTTTCCCCTCTTCTTTCACGGGGGGGATGGGGTGGTAAATTGACGAGATATACCCTGAACCACCACAGACAATGTTTTTGACCCTTCAGGCATTGGGAGCTCAGCCAAGAATGCAAATGCTTTTCGGAGACTGCGGGGACTGTGGGATAGCTGGAGTCCTCAGTCCCCGCTCCCTCCCTCCATGAGTGTCCATTTGATTCTTTGGCTTTCCGTTACGCTTGTCACGCAGCAATGTGCTGAGTCCCTGCTGTGGCCTCTGTCTATCATAGCCTGGAGATTTTTTCAAATGCTTTCTCATTTCATCTTCTGTAACGGAGCTCTGATAGAACAGATTTGTCTCCCCATACAGTGATCAGATCCAGTATCTCCCGTACGGTCCATGCTGGAGCTCTTTTTGGATTTGGGACTGCATCGCCACCCGTGCTGATCAGAGCTCCACGCTGGGCAAACAGGAAATGAAATTCAAAAGTTCGCGGGGCTTTTCCTGTCAACCTGGCCAGTGCATCTGAGTTCAGATTGCTTTCCAGAGCGGTCACAATGGTGCACTGTGGGATACCGCCCGGAGGCCAATACCGTCGAATTGCGGCCACACTAACCCTAATCCGACATGGCAATACCGATTTCAGCGCTACTCCCCTCATTGGGGAGGAGTACAGAAATCGGTTTAAAGAGCCCTTTATATCGATATAAAGGGCTTCGTTGTGTGGATGGGTGCAGGGTTAATTCGGTTTAACGCTGCTAAATTCGGTTTAAACGCGTAGTGTAGACCAGGCCCCAGTGTGTAAAAAAAATTAATGTAATGGCTTCTCATTTTAAGTGTATGCGTGCGTGCACGCGTGTGTGTTATCTAGCTCACGTATTATCCTCAGACAATGTTAAATAGACACCATGTACATTGATGCCATTTGGTGTTTTTTAAAAAGCTTAACACTGATATTTACTTTAATGAAAATTCCACTGAGTGTTCACATTAGTAGTTCAATGAGATTTTTCAGTATAGTGTCTTTCTGTACAACATTCCTGAATTCTTAGATTGCAAGGTAGGAAGGCAGGACAATTTGAGAGGATCCATCAAAAGAATGCAAGAACGGCCATACTGGGTCAGACCAACAGTCCATCTAGCCCAGTGTCCTGTCTTCTGACAGTGGCCAGTGCCACATGCTTCAGAGAAAATTAACAGAACAGGGCAATTTCAAGTTATCCATCCCCTGTCGTGCTTCCCAGGTTCTGGCAGTGGGAGGTTAGGAACACCCAAAGCATGGGGTTTATCCTTGACCATCTTGGCTATTAGCAATTTATGGACCTCTTCTCCATGCATCAAATGTATCCTCCTGCATTGCTACAGGACTGTTTTCATGGCATTAACAAGACCCAGTTTCCAGGGCGTAACAAGGCAGACAGTATCAGCCATTCCAAACTGAATCAGGCTGAAACTTGCCTGGCAAGTTGCTGAGCAGTAAATGAGTTTTCCCTACAAAACAATGATGTAAAACAGTTAAGCTGTTTCAAAACTACAGAAAGGTTTGATTCTTCCCCCCGCTTTAGTAAAGCTCTCATTGAAATAAAAATCCCATCATCTTCATAAAATTACTATTGAAAAGCAGCTAAGGGTTTTTTTTCAGGGAGGGGTTGGTGGGTAAGTTGTGAGGGTGGGGTGAGGGAGGATTTTTCACAGGCTTCCACTAATGTGCATCAGATTGTATGTACAAAAATCCATGCTTGCACCTGCCAATCAAGAGCCATATTGATACATTTATTCATGCGGGGTAGCATCTTGCCCCACAAACAGTTCTATTGAATTTGAAGAGACTAGTTAAGTTGAATAGGACCTTTCTCCATGAACAAAGGAATCAGAAGCTGGCCCCAAGTAACTGCCCAGTGCTTGTGCAAATATAAATCGCCCTGCACACACAAACAAAATTACATACCCCCCAAATTTTGTGGATATCATTTAAAAAAAATCAGGATTTTGGACGTGGCCTGGCAAACCAATGCTTCATACACTTTTTCATTTAATGAGTTATTCAAAATTACTGCTCAAATACAATAGATTAAATGTTACCTTGTCAAACCCCAGAGGAACCACAAATCGCTTGCAGGCTGGTATGGAAGTGAGTTTGGTGTTTCCCTCCAAGTCTTCATTCAGGTTTTTTAAATAGAACATTTGATATAGGCTATTGTCTGGATAGGAAATTACATCAACAACAACATGGCCATCCTCCTCATAAGCATTCACATGGTGAAAAAGGACCATGGCATCTGTATAAATCTTGGTGGATATCTCCTTTTTGGTCTTTTTGTCTATGAGGTGAATCCAAGTCTGAAAGATGTCAAACATGCTAATGTTTAATAAGCAGCAAAATCTTATTTTAAAAAAAATGTTATTTCATTGCAAACCAGTGTTTCCAACTCGATGATGGTACATTTGCTTTGTTTATAACAGGGGTAGGCAACCTATGGCACGCGTGCTGAAGGCGGCACTTGAGCTGATTTTCAGTGGCACTCACACTGTCCGGGTCCTGGCCACCAGTCCAGGGGGGGCTCTGCATTTTAATTTAATTTTAAATGAAGCTTCTTAAACATTTTAAAAACCTTATTTACTTTACATACAACAATGGTTTAGTTATATATTATAGACTTCTAGAAAGAGGCCTTCTAAAAACATTAAAATATATTACTGGCATGCAAAACCTTAAATTAGAGTGAATAAATGAAGACTCGGCACACCACTTCTGAAAGGTTGCCAACTCCTGGTTTATAATGATGTATTTGGAGTACTCAGATTGTGCCATTAAAAGGCGAGAATCTGGGTAAGAGGCACAGCAGCTTTCACCCCACCTTTACACCTTCCCAATTCAGGGCTGCTCTGGGAGCTGAAGTGGCCCCCATAAAAATTGAGGACCCCTGGGAGGTGTCTAAATTACAGTCACCTGTCTCACCTGACTGGAATCTCCACAGCACTACATGCAGAGGTCCAACATGCCCTCTCACGCATGGTTCCAACTCTGGCATACCAGGGACATCCTCAGAAGACAGCCTGCAGTTGCCTTCTTCTGTTTCTGCATTAGGAGAATTCTCCCTCAGCCGAATCCAGGGTTTTTAGAGTGCCATTATGCCAATCTGGCCCTCTTGCCTCATGTAAAGGAGCCAGAATGGGGATTAGAATCTCACCTAAAGTGTCTACACCTATTGGCCTAAATTTGTATATTATGTTGTTTAAACTAGAGGTGATTGTACGTGGTTACTTGACACAACAGATGAGCAGAATCTCTCTGCTGGTGTGGGATATTTCTAATAGTACCCAATACTATCCTTTTTCTCAGGTACCTCGACACCAGAGATTTACTTATGGGAATTTTAGATGGGGTGGGATAGGAATCTTAAGGAAAGATCCTGCTATCTACTGAAAATATATATAGGAAGAGAGGGGGAAACACATTCCTCCAATGGGAAGTGACTGAACTTTTGCAAGCAGGGAAATATAGTATAGAGGGGGAATGGTTATTGCTCTGGCTTCTCTCACTGCTTGGGACGTAGTAGGAAAGGTACCTTATCTTCTTTATGGAAAGAAAGGCAGGACGCCCAGTTGACACCTCTGAAGTAGGCAGTTGCCAACTTGAGAATGTCCAGTTTGAATGGCTGCTCTACGAAGATGATATAATTTTCTGTAACTCCAAAACTGTGATAGTAGCTTGGGTGAAGGAGAGACTGGGAAGGGATAGAGCACAACACTTCCAGGTGTTTGAGATAGGATTTCTTCTTCTTTTCTTTCTCTAAACATAAATTAGAAAGATAAACTGTAATTATGTAAACAACACTTGCCACTCAGTGAGATTCCTTTGCATTCTCCTCTTAGGGGCCGAGTTCCTTCCCTTCTCCAGGATTAGCAGGGGAATTGGCCCCCTAGCCAACAACCTCACAGATAAGACCAGGGCCATCCATGCAGAGGACCTGAGCCATTCAAGTTACTCCCAGCCCCTGGGGAGTTACTCACAGGCCACTGCCCCTGAAGTTCCAGTATGGAGGGGGACAGAAGTTAAGTACCATAAGTACTGACAGCTGTACAGAAGGGACTGTATGGCCCCATGCTAGTGTAACTTCCTGGTGAGCTTGTGCTTCTGGTCACCCTCTGTGCCACAGATTATGTGAGTCTATTACAACCCTACCTATCATGCCTGTCTCTTAAATTGTAGCCGTTCATTCTTTTCCCTCTGGAGGGCCCAAGTTCAATCCTGGTGTGTTGGCCATAGGGTAACAGCTACATTAGCAGCCAGGCCCTGCCCCATTGCTACGTTTAACAGAAATGTACAGAAAGTAGATCACTGTGAAGAAGAAAAGGTGAGTGACCGTATGAGCTGTGATGCAAATGCAAAGAAACCAATGAACAGCCTTTGCTTTGGTGAGGGTTAGCAATGGCAAAGCTGGTGAGGAATGGGACCTACATACAGTTTCATGTATTATGCATGGCTCTAACCAAACATTGTCTGTCCCCACTTTTATAAGCATTTTCACCCACTATCCTTTTCCCTGAAAATATATTTATAAAGACAGACACATTTTACAAATTCAAACACCAAATACTACATGCTGGATTCATTTTTTTTCTGTGCATCATCCCTTAACATATCTCACAACACAGAGAATGGCAAGCTAGGAGTAGGGACCAATCCTTCTGAAACAACAACATTCTTCTGTACTGAAATATGAACAGCAAAAAGTGATAAAGATGAACCTTTTCAAATACCAACTACGCAACTAGGCTGAGCAGCTAGTTCAGGAGTCCCATCTGTCTTTTTTCTAATGTAATTTACACGCAGTTACTCACCACCTGTCACCTTAACAGTGAAATGTCAATGTCTTTGTACAAAGAAGTGATGTTAAAAAACAAACAGTGATTCAGTTGGTTTCTAGACCATTTGTGGCACAGGCCCTCCCCCCCTCAAAAGAAAACAATAACAAACTAACAAGGAACTCAGAGACACTAGCAGAAGCCATCTCTTACCTGGCACTGAGGAAGGAATCTTAAAAATAACATATTTTGTCTTCCCCTTGTCAACTATAGAGGTGCCCATATTGAGAACATTTCCAGCGCTGTCATAATGGGGATGAGAAGTTGCCAGGTTCACCGCTACATATTTATTGTAGTCAACCTAACAAAGTGACAGCATAAGGATTTATAAAGAGTATGTGAAATTACTTAGCCTACATCACAAAAACTATCACCACCTTTGGCACTAGTGGCCTTCACATTGGCAACCCCAGCACAAAGGCCAAAGACTCAGGTTCTGTTTCAGGAAAGCTTCCCAATTCAGGAAACAACTTGCTTAACTTTCAAGTCTTTAAGTTAAAAACATAGAACTCAGGAGGACTTAAGCATGTGCTTAAATGATTTCCTTATTTTGGGCTTGAATGGGTCATGGATGCTGAGCTTTTGATCCTAAAGGTCACCTCCAGGATGAGGCACACGGGAAGAAGGTTTTTGTAAGCAAAGGTAATTGCCATTGCCAATCCCTCACATAGCAAGGCTGTTAAACCAGCAGCTTTCATGAGCAAAAAGATTTCTAAGTTATTTAAAGTTGATAAACAGTATTATAGCAGGGGATAAGGACTGGGAAGTTATTCATAATAGAAAAGATTAACTACAAACCATGTCTTAATACATTTAGACTTTTTTAGAAAATTAAAGAAATGTCTTGCATAAGGAAATTCAGATGGTATAATGACTGAGGAAGTTGTGATATAACTGGCCTAGAGAATTAATTACACATTATATAAATTGTTGCGTAATAGGGCGAGCTCGTAGGACCATTAATCAAAACAAATAATCCAAAATAATCAGATGCCATAAGCACAAGACCTGACATTATGCCTACAGCCAAGTAGGATTATGCACAAGTTAAAACTGCAAAAGCCAATACTTACCCTAAGACACCAGGGATTTTGTAGTTTGAAAGAAATGAAGAATAAAATATTGTAAGTTAACATAACTGACATTATAAGTTGGCATCTACAGCAACTACCCCAGTCTCCATGGCTCCCAATTGGCCTATTCTGACACAGGAAGCACAGGATAAAAAAAAAATTGATCTTTCCACATTTACTTATGTCAGATTTGGCCGCCTTTAACCTGACACCCTGGGCTGTAAAGGTCAGCATGATACTATATTCATTAGCAGATAAAACAATCATGTTGGATACCACGTTTTACCTTTTCTAATGTCTCCAGAGTGTGAGGATTAATTTTCCTAATGAAGTTAGTCTCGCTTGTAGCATAATAATCCTCACCAGTTTTCATGATATTGATCAGGCAGTTGTCTGTGAACTCAGGAATGGTGTGGGACAAGTAGCAGAATGCTCTGTGGGGATGAAAATTTCATATAAATACATTAATATTTGAGATCAGCTATAGTCGCTTGAGCTCTCAAGTAGAACAGAAATGATCATGGCTCTGTTCGTTACTTGTTTTGTGTTATCCTTCCCTTGAGCCACTCATAGAACTGGAAGTTGTGCCTGCTACTGGAGAGCAGGATGTGACCTGTATGCCGCACAATCATTGGAAGTGGGTTTATTATTTAAATTTGTACTATCTCTGCTGGCTGCTCCTACAGCAACACAGTACAATGTTTTGGGCCAAATTTTCAGCAACTCTTAACCCAATCTGGAAGTGTGAACACACACAACTGCTGCTTTTGCATGCACAAACGGTTCATCTAATATCTGGCCAATCCTGCTCCTATTGGAGTCAATGGCAAAACAACTATTGACTTGAATGGGAGTAGACACTATCGTGTGTGTATGTGTGCGTATGCTTCTGCATACAGCTAGAGATCACATTTTGAAAGTCTGGCCGGTAGGTCATAGAGATTGGTAACTTTTTCAATAGGCTTTGGTAAGAAAGTGGTGGATTAATACTCCTTCTGACAATACATTTTTATTCCCAAGAATATTCCCTATTATATTACAACCAGGGCCGGCTCCAGACCCCAGCGCGCCAAGCGCGCGCTTGGGGTGGCATTTTGTCGGCAGGGCGGCAGCCGGCTCCAGCGGCCCTTCCACAGTCATGCAAGCGGATGCTCCACCGGAGCCGCGGGACCAGCGGAACCTCCGCAGGCACGTCTGCAAGAGGTCCCCCGGAGCTGCGGGACCGGCAACCGCCAGAGCGCACCCCGCAGCATGCCGCCCTGCTTGGGGTGGCGGGATTCCTAGAGCCGCCCCTGATTACAACATATTCAAATAAAGACTTTGGGCATAAACTGCTTGATAGTTTTCTGTAATACTTACTTAAAGAAATCAAAAGATTTATTGGAGCACTGCAAGTAATAACTCCAGCACACACAGACAGGACTTAACTTTGTAGTTGTTACTTGCAATGTGCCAATGAATCCTTTGATTTCTACAAGCAAGTATTACATTTTTAAAAATGTATACAGAGACTGGGAATCAGATCCCTGGCATTGCCAATGGCATGTCAATTTTAAACTTACATACAAACGGAGGGGCTTATTTTGTATGCGCAGAGGGAATAGAAAAGCAGTTGTGTTGGAGAAATAGAAAGCAGAACCTCGTTGGAAAAACATTGCTTACTTGGCAAATAGGTTTTTGCATGGATCTGGATAAGCCATAGTTCCAAACTCTGACACCACAATTCTGTTTGCTTCTATATTGCAATTATATGTGTCACTGCGGAGGTATTTACTTCTGTAGTAAACTTCGCCTGACAAAGGGCAAACAAAATCTTTATATTACATGCATACTGAGAAGATATTTATTTTCCTTAGAAAATTAATATAGAACACCTGTCAGATAAAGAAATTACAGTAGAATCTCATCTGGTTGGCCTCCAGTTAAGCAGACTACGGACTGTTTTCAACCTCTCATTTTTCAGAAGGTGTTTTGTGTCTCTGAAAAATTTCAGAGGAAAATGGGGCTGTGCTGTACTTTATTCCCATTGTTTATACTTATAGGCTGCCAACACTGATAGCCCAAATTTTGACTTACCCACTTCCCTTGGTTCACAAAACGTTCAGGCAATATTTTGTGTATGGGGTGTTGAGAAAAAGCTTTTAAACTAAAAATGCCAGCACTTGAAAGCAACCCTATATTAACTTATCTCCATGTGCACATGAAGGAGCAGGAAGAATAAATTGTAAATTTCAAGTTCCTAAGGAATTGTTACAACAAACATTGAGGGAGTTCTAAAATTATGAAAGACAACATGACTTTTTCCTTTTTAAAAGTCCCACTTTACTAAATTTGACCTTTTAAGCTTTTAAACGCAGTTCCTTTAAACTCACAATGATGCTGTCACTCAGCCCCCAAGAAGAATCTGTAATTTCTCTGATGATGATTACAGAGCAGGAAGAGTCCTATTAGGTCATCTAACCCACCCCTAGTCCAGAATAACCCTTTGTTACATTCATTAAAACCTCCTCTCTAGAACTGGAATACTTGCAGGCAGCTATTTATGAGCATTTTTTATGATACTCATTATTAACATATTAGAACACCTGTCAAACAATGAATTGCACCTCACAGCATGCCTGTGAAGTAGGGAAGGATTATTATTCTCATTTTATAGGAACTATAGGAACTATCACAGAGAAGTGAAGTGACTTGCCAGTCATCACATAAAAAGTCTGAGGGAGAGTCACACACAGAACCCAGATCCCTGAACTCTTTTTTCTGTGCTTTAATCACCAGCCCATGGTTCCTCCATCAGGAGAACAGTTTGTATCTCCAGACATAATGGGGAGGTGTGGCAGAAATCAATTTTCTTGGCAAATTTCAGTCTCCGGTGATTGTAAAAAATCAGCACTCTTCTAGACCTGAAGCAATGCCTGTATAGATTAAGCCACTTCAGGCATATGGGCTTGTGTGTCTGAACAAACACAGCTCCCTTTGCTTTAGGTGATGCAATAAACTGGCAATTTCAATGTCTGGCCATTTCTGTTTATGGCTGCGTTCTTAAGACGCACTGAACTGGGCAGGCAGACAGGAAATGTGTTTCTGGAATCTCTCATCCCAACACAGCAATGGAAAATAAAAAACAAACGGGGGCAGGGAACCCAGTTCTCCTACAAAGCTTGTATGTTGTGCAGCCAATAAGCACAGTGAAAAACAGCCCCCATTATGTTCTAAAGTGGATGAAATAATATTCTATTTCCATATTGTATGGTAGGGTTGAGATTAAAAAGAGATCGGTATGGACAGAGGAAAAATTGCTTCTGATCATTTCCAGCACCTTGCCTGAGGGTGGCAAGTAGGATTTGCACAGTCATTTAAGTATTGTTTATATAAGTGCAGTAAATATACCTGAGACCTGATTTGCAAGCTAAGTTGCAAAATGGCCTAGTTTCACTCATGGCTGCTGTCATAACTAGGTTCAAATCCTAAGAAGGGTGTTTAGCCCATAATGTAAATAGGCTGTTTGCCCATGTCAAATAAACTTCTGTACATGATGGGACTATTAAATGTCTGGAGATATATCTATCTCATAGAGCTGGAAGTGACCCTAACAGGTAATTGAGTCCAGCCCCCTGCCTTGCCCCAGATCCCTAAGTGGCCCCTGCAAGGATTGAACTCATAACCCTGGGTTTAGCAGGCCAATGCTCAAACCACTGAGCTATCCCTCCCTTCCTGAAACTATTAGCTGATTCAGTTTGGAATTGTGCAGGAAGGGCCTGCTCTACCATTTTTGCTGCCCCAAGCAAAAAAAAAAAGCGGCTTGGACTGTGCCGCCCCAGGCACATGGTTCCTCCGCTGGTGCCTGGAGCCGGCCCTGCGTGCAGGTTACTGGGGCTCTGGATGGAAGCATAGTAGCAAAGTCTCTATACCCCCTGGATGCACCATGGCTATCTTCAGCTGTGGTGCAGGCAGAAGCTGCTATGTGCTTCCAAACAGCTGCAGAATGGAAATTGTAAATGCAACTTCTATTGTGAGCTGCGTTTCTTAATCCTTTACTTTAATACCTACTCAAAACCATGGTATCTAGACCAGTTAACCAGAAATCCTGCCCTAGAGTGAAATCTTGATCCCACTGAAATCGGTGGGAGATTTGTCATTGGCTTCAGTGGAGCCAGGATTTCACCCCTGGTGTAAATATTCTGGGTTGCACAGCTCTATGCATAGTACCTACAGCACAAGCCTGCGAGAGCCTCAGACGCCTCAGCTCCCATTGAAGTCAACCTCAGGAAGGGTCGAAAGACCTGGCCCTTTAATGGGTGCTAACATCCTTGAGGAAAACATAATTGACTTACTTTTTTTGAAATATTTAAATTAGTTACTATGAGCCAGCTTTTTCTCTGCATTACAGCAGGTTTGTCTCATGCCACCAGCATAAATCTGACCTAAAGCCAATGTAGGTGACCCAGGGAGGGTCACCCCAGTGTAAGGGGGATCATCTTGTGCCACTGAGTAGCTCCTAGGCAGCCCTGTTCCCTGCAGCCAGAGAAGGGCTGTAGCTGGAAGAAAAGGGCATGGCTGGGCATTCCTGCTGCCCAGCAATCCTAAGGTTCTTGAATGGCTCTTTGGAGCCAATGGCAGCTGATGCAACTTAGAGCAGCCTTTAGCAAGACTGATCCAGCACAGAAACCTCAGGATCAGGGGAACATGCAAGGCTGATTTTAAGCCACCTTTGCACATTCGTCTTCTGAGATGAGCACAGCATTTCCACCTCAGAGACGGAATGTTGCACTGAGACGGGCAAGACCACCACCCGTTCTCTCTTACCACCATTGGCAGCTGTGTCTGTAAGACTGCACTGACTGTCCTGCCCTTTATTTGATGTTCACTAGCTCCACTGGTCCTTGTTAGTCTGATATTTTGCAGGACCACATGTCTAACAGGACCTTTAGCTAAGCATCTGAAACAATTCAATGTATGAGTATTGTAAGCAAACTCCACCCACAGTTATAAAACCTTTTGCTTCTGTTTAAAGACCAAGATTTGTTTTGGATGCTCGTGCTTTAATGCAGCAACTTACCATTTTTAAATGTAAAACTGTGCACCAGAGCCAAGCCATCAAACCAGTGGTTATATTGGGTTTCCCCCACTGTATGCATGCCTGGGCCATTGCGAAGAAGAATCCCCTGCAGCCAGCTTGGTAGCTCACCTGTAAAGAAAAAGGACACAGTTCATTTCCACACCAAGTCAAAGGTGACCTTGTGCACTAAAGGACAAATTTCCAAAGGTAAGCAGGTACATTTTGTATTTGCTCATGCCATTTAAGTATGCCATTTAAGTATGCCTGTGTGGCCCTAATTATATGCAAAACTGAAAACATGAAATTACATGAACATAATTTACTAATTATAAGAGATTGATGAAGGAGGAGCATTTTCTTCCTGAACTTTCATTTTAAAATTACCCATCTAATCCCAATTTGCTATTACCAGCAAAAGCCAGGGCTTACCAGAAATAAATTATAGGAGTCATTTATAGATCAAATGCCTCTCAGTGGCCAAGATGCCAATGTAAACTGAAGGCTGGTTGAATTCCAGTAACAATCCCACTAATAAAATTACACAGTGTAATGAAGTGTCATGATGGCAGTGCTTCAGAACACTAATCATGTCAATTCTGAGAGTAGAAATAAAGATTATAAATATTGTATTGATAATACATAAGTGCTGTCCAGGGTTGAATACAAGATATAGGGATTTGGTGATTTATGACACATGAGGAACAAGAAATCAGCTAAGTTACTACGTGTTAGTCACAAAAAAAAAAATCTTTGCAACCTTAATAATGCTTTTTTTTTTAAACAAAGTCAAGCACTCACAAGTTAGGAAATGCCAGAATTAAGCTTGCCTGTTTTTCCTTTGTCGTATGCATCTTTAATTACTTTATCACATTCTATTTTTTTTCCACAAGATCCCTGCCTCGGTCAGTGCACAAAATAGATGACACTCATTTAATGAGAAGCTCTTCAATATTTTGTGTCTTCCTCATTGTTCAATGGGAGACCCCACTACACACTGTTCAAATCCTGCTCTGAAGACAGAATTATTAATAGAGCTGATCAGAACACTTTCAATGAAATGTTTGTCAAAATATCTGGTTCCATCAAACCTGAAACATTTTGCAGGGATGTACTGATTTTGACTAAATTTTCAATAGGAAGATTTCTGAAGTCCAGGATGGTCTCTCTGGTCACTTCCACCGAGAAGCATTCCTGATCTTTTCTGTCAAAAAAATGGCTGTTTGAACACAGTTCTGGTTTGTGAAAGTGGTTGAAAGGTTCTGGTTTTGTTCCAATGCAGAATGAAAACAAATTGTGAAACCTTGAAAGCTGTCTTGAAACTAAATGGTCATCCTCTTGTCAGCTCTAATTATTCATTGCCTCATAGGCTCTTTTGTGAAATGTATTGCTCTAGTATCTGACTGCTTTATAAATATCAATTAACGTATTTTCACAACACTCCTTTGAGATGAGGAGCTATTATTATCCCTATTTTACAGATGGGAAACTGAGGCACCGAAATTAAGGTCAAAACTATCCACCAATTTTGGGTGCCCAATTTAAGATACCTATGACCTGATTTTTCAGAGTACTTAGTATTATATAGCACTGTATGTTAGAAGCACAGCTCCCATTGACTTCAATTGAAGCTGAGAGTGCTCACCATTTCTGCAAATCAGATGCTCAAGACAGACACCCAGAAAATGAGGAACACACAGTTAGTGGACACTTGTGAAAAGTTTGGTTTAACTGACTTGTCCAGCATCACACAGGATCTCATTCAGCTGCCTTAACCAGGAGCCCATCCTTTCTCTTCCTGCAATCCCCTGCCTCCTTTGCTACACACCTTCCAACTTCTGCAACAAGTGAAGCAGGGGTCCTACAGACAACTGTCTCCTTCACTGTACAGCCCTGCTCTGCCCCAGAACAGGTCCATCCTGTGTACTGAATGAGGCTGGGGTCCTGTGGGAAAAATAATAAAAGGCCATGTAATTTGTGAGGGATATTGGTCCATTTGAGTGAAGCCTGGTGTGTAAAAACTTTAATTTTCTTTAGTAGGTATAAACTTTAATTCTTTGTCATTTAAGTAGGATTTGTTATTAACAGGCTCTAAGGCCGCTCTGTTTCTCAGCCTTGATGCAAAGAGGAAGGTGACCCTTCACCTAATTAAGCCATGAACAACTGGTTCCCTAATTTTTTGCTGGTGCAAAGAGCAGTTGAAAAGGGACCTCTAAGAGTATTTTAAGAAAGGCTGAGTGGGAATATGAGTGGGTGAAAAGCAATGGCAGTCACCACTAGGGCATAAGTCACATATAAGAATCTGTCAAGGCCCTAGTAAATTCAGGGCCATGTGCACTCCTAACTGTTACCCCCTCCAGGGGAGCAGAAGGGACTGAGATACTTCCATGAAGCAATCTCCTGCTTATCACATTTTTTGGAGTAGCCTACCCTTGTGGTCTAGTCTAACGCTGGTTATTAAAAGAGAACGTCCAGTGAAAGGAGAGACTTTCCAAACTGACCAAGAGCCAAGCTTGCCCATCCGTGACTGGGAGAGGACCAGGTTTCTGGGTTATTAGATTTGTGGTCCCCTGATTTGCTCCAGGGAGGTGCCATAAGGTCGAACAAGCTAAAAATCACCACCACAAGGATCCAGGTAGATGTGGAGAATGGCATGTTCCTCCTAGTCCACCACAATGTCACCAAGGGCTGATGCCTTTGCTTTCTGTAAGCTAGCTCTAAGGAAGAGGAGACCAAGACCACTACTGGCTATGCCAGCCTGACCAGCACAGAGGAAGCCCACCGGTCAGCATGAGGTGCCAACCAGAGATATCCTCTGTTCCCCTGACCTGCAGTTCTGCGCTGATGCTCTGAAGGCCACACAAGCTGAAGAACAAATCTTTTTCTTGTATTAAGTAACTTTCTCTTTTTCCCCCTTACCCTATTTTGTTATTGCATGGAGACACCTGCCAATATTACTGGTTTTTCTCTAACCCTTTTAAAGCGTGTATGGCGTGTGTGTACACACACTGTGCACATGTAAGCAAAAGCGTAAGTAACACTACATGCCGTTAATCATTTCCCACGTGCTAAGTGAGTCCTCCCTTAAACCATTTTGTTAGCTGGTTTGTATCTGTATGCACCACTCTGCACTAAGAGGGAAATGGAGAGTTGCAGATCTTTGATGTATCAAAAAGTAGGGAAATTAGCCTGGGACTGAGCAAAAAGAGGATCCACATGGCCTGAGCTAGCGTTTAAATTAATGAAAGGGAAGGTGAGGGACCAGCCAGCTCCCTTCCTCCTAAACTAGCCCATAAGTGCTTACAGACTCTAAAGGGGAGGGACATATGTTCTCCCCCGTTTAGCTGGGGCCAGCCCAATTGCCGCCAGTGGCACTTCAAGGACTGAGAAGGAAACAGCACTTCCTTAAGCCTCCAGCATTTAGAAAGAATTGACTTGTATTTGAAAGAATTGACTTGTTGTCTTAATTTCATGATTTGATTACCGGCTGTGTTCATCTGCTGATATAATCAGTTGGTGATTCCATTCCACATCATTGTCAAAGTGCTTCATTCCAACTGTGACCTTGATGTGATCATTTGTATTGTAAGGTTTTACTTAGTTTAGTAAAAGTTTAAGTAACTGCCCTTTAAGTTAAAGTTTGCTTGTTTATTAATTTGAAGAAGGGGTGGGTGTTTTCCTCTCCCTCAAAGTTGCAACAAGGGCCAAGTAACCTGAAGGGCAAAAGTAATTTAGTAATTTGAGGGCCACTTGGCTCTGTTTCCAAATAAATATCTATCTTCCTCACAAAGACTGCATCATAATGCATATTCACAAGGGGTCCAAATTAAGGTTGTAAACAAACCAAAAGTAAAGCTATTCCATCATGTGACATATTTTGACACCCTCACGGTCATCATGTGGGATGGAACCTTTAGAGCTAGACCTCGGTCACTTCAAGAGTCATTGATAGTACAAGTATCCTCTGTGGACCAGCACTAGAGGGGGATGAGACAAACACTTTCATGATGCGTTTCACAGATATTTGCTAACAGCAGAGGAATGGTGAGACTCAGGAGTTATGAGTTCCATTCCAGGCTCTGGAGGAGAGTGTTATCTATTAGGCACAGACCTCTGCCTGTTCTCCCCAAATGTGACTCCTTCTGCCACACCCCTTCCAGCCTGTCTGTCTCCAGTCCTGTCTCTTCCACACATCTGGATCATCCCTGTCCCATTCTCCTTGCCTACTCACTTCCAGTCAGCACTCCTCAGGCGTCTCGTTTCAGTTCCAGTCTCTTTGCCCAGCAAGTCTTAGTGTCACCCCTCTGGAATCCCTGTCCCAGCCTTCCCCCACCCCAACTCCTAGTCCCAGTCTCTTTAACCAGACATTCCCAGTCCCGGCTCCTCAAGTAATCTCTCTCTTCCCTACTTTGGCCTCCAGTCACGCCCCTTCCCACATTCTCCATCCCCACTTACTCCCATTCATCCTCCTGGGATCTTTGTCCAATGTCAGTGTGACCCTGCCCCCCAGCTCCTTGTCCCAATCTCTTTGCCTAGCCAGTCCCAGTTCTCCTTTGCCCCAGCTCCTCGTCCGATCTGTTTTCCCTCCCCTCTGATCTCTTTCCTCCTGCCCCACTCATTCTCAGTTCCCATCTCTGTGCCAGCCAGTCCCAGTCTCCCCCCTGACTCTTCATGTGATTTCACTCTCCCCCCATTATTGACTCTCAGTCCCCTTCCCCTGATTCCCAGTCCCTCTCTCCTTCCCCCACCCATTCAAGTCTCCCATGGTCTCCATCCCCATCTCCGCCTCAGTTCCAATCTCCTTTCTCAGCTAGTCCCAATCTTTCCCTGCCCCACCTCGACTCCCAGTTCCCCTCTACCCATCCCACCACCAGCCAGCCTCCATGCCCTTTCTCCCCACCTATTCTCCTCTGCCAGGTCTGCGTTTGAATCCTGCAATTTTCTCTTCCATGCTGCCTCAGCCCAGCAGGGGGCATTGACTCTCCTGGGCTCTCAATCAACCTACTTTCAGTTCTGGTGCTTGGATCTGGACCTAGCACATCTCACAGCAGTGCAGAGCTGCAACTACAGGGACAGTCCTGCTCAGCCCAAACTGGAACCTGCTCAGAATGGACGGAATCTTCAGGGAATCTGAATGCTAAAATTCAAGTCTCTACTGAGCATGTGTGAACTCAGATTTTTCAAAGGCTTATAACTTGACCAAATTTGGGTGGATTTTCACAGGGATAGCAAAAGGCACATCCCTGACACAAAGGCCAACCCCCTGTTAAATTTCAAATCCTTGCTCCAAAGCACGGGGACAGGGAGCAGGACAGGCCTAATACCATTAAAAAAAAAACCCCACCATTTTTAAAAATACGCAGAATGTCATCTTGTCCTGCCAGCCTGGTTCTCAAAACTGGCTGAACAATTCTGGCTGACATTTTTCAAAAACATTCCACCATGGAAAATTTCAGTTTGGCAAAGTTCTAAGCAACTGAAAACAGGATAGTATAATTAATAGGCAGCAGGTTTAAAACAAATAAAAGGAAGTTCTTCATGCAGCGCACAGTCAACTTGTGGAACTCCTTACCTGAGGAGGTTATGAAGGCTAGGATTATAACAGCGTTTAAAAGAGAACTGGATAAATTCATGGTGGTTAAGTCCATAAACGGCTATTAGCCAGGATGGGTAAGGAATGGTGTTTCTAGCCTCTGTCTGTCAGAGGGTGGAGATGGATGGCAGGAGAGTGATCACTTGATCATTACCTGTTAGGTTCACTCCCTCTGAGGCACCTGGCATTGGCCACTGTTGGTAGACAGATACTGGGCTAGATGGACCTTTGGTCTAACCCGGTACGGCCGTTCTTATGGTCTTATGGAAAGTCAGGCAACCTTAATAAAAGGCGATTTTATCAGGCTCGCCTTTAATACATTCCAAGAACATTTATTTAACTAATACTATGTACACATTACTACTATTTATATTGTAATTGATCCCGTCCTGGACCAGGATCCCATTGTGCTAGGCAGAGTACAAACATACACACCTTCATATGGTATTAGGTTTGAAATTCTGTGCGGGGAGGGGAATGGATGAAGATAGATGCATATTTGACTGTTCTAACAAGAGCTACAGAAGAGTCTAGGCTCTGACAGACAGCATAAAAACTCAATGATCATATTGTGGCTGTTACATGTGCCAACACAAAAGCAGATAAGAACCCGTCGCTGAAGTATGGGTGGGGGGTAATATGTTTTTATTATTCTAGTCTTCTTATGTACTTCCCTTTAGTCTGTAAGAGGGAGCCATATGAAGAAAGTGGCTGTCTTCAGTATTGCCACTAGAGGGCTGAGAGTAGATAAATAATGTACGTTTAATATATTCCGGGGTTTTTTCAGATTGCAAAAGCTTTATTTCTTGTTAGACATATAACAGAACTTGATGGGAAAAAACACAAGAATTCACTTTCTCTCACCTTCCACCTCACTCCCCCCCCAAAAAGGATACATATCTGGGGGGGGACACTTTAAATACCTTCCCTGCTCCCCCCTACAAAGAGTACATAAGATGCGTTAGTGCAGAGTTTCCCAAGGCATGGGGCAAGGGACTAGGCAGACACAGAAGATGTATCAGTTAAATTAAGTAGGTCTCTAACACCACATGGTGGGATTGCTTTCATTCTTCATTAAGTGGGGCTCAGCTGGAAGACACTGTTATGGTATGTACACAATACTGTATACAACAGAAGTGTTACTTTGCATACAGTGAAGACGACTATTTCTAACACTGATCTTGTATGTATTATTTTCATTCTCTTGGCGAAAACAGCTAGTATCCTAATTAAAATATATCACCACCACCACCACCTCCATAACCGCATTGGTTGTTGAGGCACCATCACTGATGAGCAATCAAACAATTGTCTCCACCCCTGATGATTGTGTGTCAGTGCTTGAGTCTCTGAAAAGTCCATTCCTGTCCACACTTACGTTGTCAGTCCATCTCTTCTTCTGTCTACCTCTTCTTCTCTTCCTCTGTACTGTCCCTTGGAAGATGATCTTGGATAGGCCAGATGATCTTGTTACATGGCTGTACCATTTCAGCTTGCGCTTCTTCATGGACGTCAGGAGGTCTTCAGATGACCCAGCGCATTGGATGACAATGTTGCGGACCTCTTCATTAGTGACATGGTTGAAGTAGAAGATACTTCCGTAAAATCCTGGGTCTCTCATCTCTACTACCTGTATTTTCCATTCAAGTTCTATCATAAGGGTCCATGTCTTGCACGCATACAGAAAAATGGAGATGACCAATGCTTGCAGCAGTTTCAATTTGAATTCCAGGGAGATGTTCTTATTCCTCCAAACTGGCTTTAGCTTTGCCACTACTGCTGCTGTCTGTGCAATTCTTGCCAGAATTTCTGCTTTGGATCCTTCATCAGTGATGATTTACTCCAAATATTTGAAATGTTTCACTTTCTCCAGTTCTTGTCCACTGACAGTGATGTGAGCTAATCCCGTCACATTTGTCATCAGCTTGGTTTTCTCTGCCATATTTTGCAGAGGTTTCATCCAATCGTTTAACAAGGTTGGCAAGTTCATCTTCGCTGTCTATCAGGCCGTCAATGTCATCAGCGAACTGAAGATTTGATATTGTTCGCCCCCCAGTGTTGACTGTGCATATGTGATCTTCTAGGTCATCAGTCATTATGTGCTCCAAGTAAATGTTGAACAGTGTGGGCGAAAGAAGGCAGCCATGCCGGACTCCAACAGTGGTGTGAAACCACCCTCCTATTGTGCCATTGACGAGAACTGCACTGCTGGCCTTGGCATACTGTTGTTTAATGGTAAGAATAAGCTTATGACCAACATTGTACTTCTTCATGGTTGCCCGGGGGGTGCATGCCATACTCTGTCAAATGCCTACTGGAAGTCAAAGACATGGTAGATGTCCTGCTGGTGTTGTAAGGACTTCTCACATAGAACATGAAGGTTGAAAAATCTGTTCTGTGGTACTTCTTCCAGCATGAAATTCAGCCGGTTCTTCAGCGATGATGTTCTCCGCTTGTGGCTTCAATCTGTTCAATATGACTTTCAACATCACTTTGCTGGGATGGCGAATTAAGCTTATGGTCTGGTAATTTTGACACAATTGCAGGTGGCCTTTCTTTGGCAGAGGGATGATTAGTGACTCTGTCCACGTGGAGGGCCACTCACTGGTCTGCCAGATCTTGTTGCAGATCTTGGTGATTACATCTATTACTATTTGTCCTCCGAATTTCATCAATCAAGACAAAGAAGGGAACGGTCTTACAGAAGAAAGGGACATCAATAGGTGGACACACTATTGCTCTGATCTATACAACCACCAGACAAATGGAGATGCTAGTGTCTTAGACAGCCCAGATTCAGAGGAGGATGACTTTCCAATACTGCGTGAAGTGGAAACAGCTGTGAAATCACTCAAGAACAGAAAGGCTACAGGTATTGACAACATCCCAGACGAATTGATAATTAAAATATTTACAGGCTATAAAAACTTCAGGGGACAAACTCCATTGGCCTTATTCACACAAGTAGTCCCAGTGGAGTCAAAAGATCTACTTTTTGGAGTAAGGTGAGCAAGATTTGGCCCTAGATACACAGAATTATCCAAAAGGTGAAGAGCGCTGTAAAAGATAAATGGGGAAAGGGAAGATGATAAAGCAATAGAGTGATGAAAAGTGTTCATAAGGAGTAGGAGTACTCAAGAAATGATATATGGTAAGAGATCCAGCCATTCAAGTTAGATACAGTACAACATTTTTGCTCATCAGTATATTTAGTTGAAGTAGTCCAGTATAAATATCTGACAATAGGAATGTTTATCTAATGTTCTTATTTGCATAACAGAACGCCTCAGGTTATGCAGTCTCCAAAGACAGTATAGGCAGTGATGAGCTGCCAAATTTTTAACAACGGGTTCCCTCCTCCCTCCAAAATTTTAACAACGGGTTCCCTCCTTTCCCCCCCTCCGTGGGGGGGGGGTCGTGCCCCATCCAACCCCTCATGTTCCTTAACACACACACTCCGAGACCCCTGACCCATCCCCCCCTTCCCTGTCCCGACTGCCCCTTGCCGCCCCACCCAACCCCTCCTCTCATTCTCAATGGCCCCCCAGAACCCCTACCCCATACAACTACCCCTTCTCTCTGTCCCTGAGTGCCCCCACCACCTCATCCAACCCTGCTCTTTCCTGACTGCTCCCCGGGACCCTTGCCCCCATTCAATCCCCCTGTTCCCTGCCCTCTGACTGCCCTGACCCCTATCCACCCCCCCACAACCCACTCCCTCCCTACCCCCTTACCACACTGCCTGGGGACCGGGTCCACTCTGCCAGGACCGGGGCCCAGCCGCTCGGCCCGACTCCCCGGGCCAGCACCGGGGCCCGACTCCCCGGGCCGGCACCGGGGCCCGACTCCCCGGGCCGGCACCGGGGCCCGACTCCCCGGGCCGGGCCGGGCCGGCCCCGCCCGACTCCCCGGGCCGGCCCCGGGGCCCGACTCCCCGGGCCGGGCCGGCCCCGGGGCCCGACTCCCCGGGCCGGGCCGGCCCCGGGGCCCGACTCCCCGGGCCGGGCCGGCCCCGGGGCCCGACTCCCCGGGCCGGGCCGGCCCCGGGGCCCGACTCCCCGGGCCGGGCCGGCCCCGGGGCCCGACTCCCCGGGCCGGGCCGGCACCGGGGCCCGGCCGCTCGGCCCGACTCCCCGGGCCGGGCCGGCACCGGGGCCCGGCCGCTCGGCCCGACTCCCCGGGCCGGCACCGGGGCCCGGCCGCTCGGTGGCAGCCACGGGGCCCGACTCCCCGGGCCGGCGCTGGGCTGGAGGGAGCCGCAGTCTGGGACCGGGAGCTGCTGAGCCAGCCGCGCCGCACCTCCCCTCCCCCTCCGCGCCCCAGCTTACCTGCTGGCTGCCTCCATGCTGCTTGTTCAGGCTTCCCGCGAACATCTGATTCGCGGGAAGCAGGGGAGGGGGAGGAGAAGGGGGCGGAGCAGGAGAGGAGTGGGCGGGAACTTTTGTTAAATTTAGCAGCCCTTAACAAGCGGTTCTAAAATGGCTGCTAAATTTAACAACGGGTTCGCGCGAACCCGTGCGAACCCGCTGCAGCTCACCCCTGAGTATAGGTGACTGTGACCCTTTATAGTCCTCCCAACAACTCTACATGGGGCATTGGAACAGGAATCTGTGCAATGAACTTGGCCCACTGGCCATGACCCAGCCAACCCTCATTTCTGCCACACCACTGAGGATCAGGCTAACCTGCCTTCCCTACCACGCAGCAAAACAAATTTAGTATTTCTGCAGCATTTGGGGCCTTGTCCATCCACAGACGATTTGGCCTTGGTAAAGCTATTCTCTGCCCTCAGATAGTTCACATAAGAAATGGGAATCATCTTTCCAATTCAAAGAATATCTAGACTCAAGTTAAAAGAGAGACCTAATTAAATCATGTTCTCACATCAGATTAAAAATACTCTAAAGATATCTGGAGAGTCAAACAACAAAGACAAACCTCTTCCAGTGGCATATATTATGCAGCAAGGATGGTTTTGTGGTTAAGGTATTGGATAGAGCTTTAGAAGACCTGGTTCAATTTCTAACTCTGCCACAAACTTCCTGCATGACCTTGTACACGTCACCCAGGGCCACATTTTAAAGATATTTCGGCACCTCGAGATGCAAATAGGCACCTAAGTACCTTTCAGGATCTGGACCTAGCTACCTATGGATACAGCTACACTGCAAAATAAACCCACGACAGCAAATCTTAGAGCCTGAGTCAACTAACTCAGATTCCTGGGGCTTGTGCCATAGGGCTAAAAATCAGTGTAGGCGTCCCCGCTCAGGCTGGAGCCCAGGCTCTGAGACCCACCCCTGAGGGGGAATGACTACACTGCTATTTTTAGCCCCCTAGAGCAAGCCCAAGTCAGCAACTCGCTGCTGTGGGCTTCGCCCCCGCACCACCTCCTGTGTAGATGTATCCTATCTGGCTCCTGAGGCACCTAAGTCCACCCTTTTGGCACCACTTACATTTTCAGCTCTGCTGCTCAGCTGCTGCCTAACCCTGTAGGTGTTTAAATTTCCACCCGTCAGCATTTGCTTAGCTGCCTATGCACTGAAGCCACTTCACAGGTAATGAGCTGCTTGCACCCTAGCTCAAACCAGTGCCCTGAAGCAGGATTCTCAAACGAGGCAGGGGAATGCCTATCTCGCCAGCAGAGGCCAGTCAAGTAGGCAAGTTTGGAGCACACCTAACAAAGGGTGACCAGATAGCAAGAGTGAAAAATCGGGACAGGAGGTGGCGGGGGGGTAATAGGTGCCTATATAAGAAAAAAGCTCCAAAAATCGGGACTGTCCCTATAAAATCAGGACATCTGGTCACTATAATCTAACATCTGTTTCCTACCAGCCCCCTGCAATAGAAGGAAGCCACTGATGCATGGAGGTGCAGCAAAGCGTCTGCACAAACGGCAGCCCGGGGCACTGGGAAATATAAGTGAGACAGACAGCCACTGATTCAGCTGCTAGTGCATGGGCTACGTAAGCAGGTGACCTGTCTTAGGCCCTAGCTCCAGGAGAGGATTCATGGCTGAGGGTCCCAAGCAGAGGTCAGCCACTTAGATGCCCAAGCCCCTCTCTTCTCTGCCCCTCACCTCAGCATATCCCTCCAGGTTAGTTTAGGCAGCTTCCTGCTCAGCTGTCCGGCTTCTGAAAATCCCTTCCGTACACTAAACTTTCCTCATGCATTATACTGGGAGGGATGGAGCCTAACTCACAGCTGAAGATTCCACTGAGCAGCAGGCCACCTCGAGGTCACACATTGCAATGCTGAGCAGAGTAATGCCTACAGTACCTCTAAGGATCTGAACCCTTGTGAGATTTTTTCCCTCCATCTGCAAAGCGGAGATAAATGATATTTTCCTATGTCCCCTGAGGGATGTGAAGATGAATCCATAAATGTTTGGAAAGTGATCAGGTATTACAGCGATGAAGTCATGTTAAATGAGCATGTTATTAGACAGGATAGCACAGTGAGTTACCAGTGAAGTTCCTAGGAACAAGGAAAGCCAAATAAAGGCCTCATAGATGGAGACTGAGATCAGTACATTGAGTGAGATAGATAATACAAGCCACTGAAAAATACACAAAGGGGAGGTGTGCGTAGCTGACTGAAAAAATATTGAATGTTTAAAGAGATTCTCTTTGTTTCCACAATCAATAAGTAACTGGACCATCATCTGTTTTAAGTGTGTTCCATTCTGAAAAGTGACTTTAAAAATTGGCATTGTGGGATTCTGTGCATATTGTCTCTGCACCATGACCTAAACCTGGAATCTGAGAGTCAAGCTGGGTCCTCTGAGGCACTGCATCTCTATCTCTATTTGCAGTTGAGGTTTTAAGCAATTCTGATTGAGGATTGCAAGCCAGAATACACAGAATCCAGAATCCAGTTCACCCCTTATTTGTGTTAGCCACGATTATAGGAGTGAATAGCAATACAATCTTGTTTTTGTCTCTAACATCAGCAGATGTTACTCTGAATTCATACCACGGGCAGATCTGTTGATTACGAAGATGCCACTTTTGCCTACTTGCTGTTCCAACAACAAACACTTTTTATAAAATCATTCACCTTGCTGCATCACAAAACTCTTTAGAATGAGATAAAATGTGGCAATCAAATCAAGGCAAAAATACTAACCATGGACACGGTATCTACTGAAATGACTTCACTCAAAATGCATTAAAAATATTGATTTTCATTAAATCACCAACTTAAATCACATGACTTTAAATTACCCTGACTCAGCAGAACTGTTCCTTTTTCCCTGGCTTGTTCTGCCCTCTTTGTAATAAAGCCACTGGGCATTACTTATGTCTGCCTTTCTATTTGTCTTTAGAAACAGCTCTACAAAGAGTTACAGTCCCTCTCTCCATCTCCAGGAAGTGAAAATGACAACGTCAGCCACTCCTCTGAACTGAACATGAAGAAAGTGACTAGAGGCTAGTGACTGACTACGGAAATAGGAAGAAACTGAAAGGACAACGAGAAAGGCGGCGGGGGGGGGGGAATGGGGGTTGCATCAGATTTGAATCCACCTGACTTTGCTGGCAACCACGAGTTTCAGTGACTCCTTTTCAAACTTACTTGCAGGAAACGTACACCCGGAAATGTACACCCAAATATGTCCATAAAGTGAGAAAAGGCCTGCAATTCGGGGGGAGAAATAAGATCTGATCTCAATCTTCTAAACAGCCATTCACCTCTCTCTCATATTCTCCCTTTCATTAGACCCAGCAATTCCCCTTTTCAGTGTTGTCTTGGGGAAACAAGTGCTAGATTATTAACTCATTTGAAAACACAAAAATACCCACCCAGTTTGGAACAGGTTTTCCTTACCTTTCACCTCTGCTTTTATGGGCTCTGGGTGCTCCTCTTTATTTCTACCAAAGATCACATCCATGTCTGCTGCACTTACACAACCTGTATATCCCCTGCACAGCTGGTGCTGCTCCTGTGGTCCCCTCTCTGACTGGGCTGCGAACAGCTCTTTCCTGTTATTTATAGGCCAAAGTGCGCCTCCAGCCAGCTGCTGGTGGCTGATAGTCTGTCAATTTACAATAGCTGTTCTTTAATCCTTAGCACATATAATACCATAATTCTCTCCCTCCCGCTCCACGCTTAACTCTTTATCTCTATTCCATTCATAGACAGAGAGAGCTAATTCATTTGCCTTTTTGCTCATGATTGAACAAGAGATCAGTTCAGCAGGGGGCTATTGTCTGATCCCAGCTGAATCCCAGGGATTCTGAGAAACTTTGGATATTAGATAGGGATCCTTGCCCATATGACAATGCTGAAGGAAAGAGTAAAAAACCTCCACCTGCTACTGTGATTCTGTTTTTAAGGAGCTAATAAAAAAAAAAGTCTCCAGAGCTGATCACAGCCTTCTCTTTGGAATACAAGTTTGTGCCATTCTAAGCATTAGCAGGAAATGATCAGTGCACAGCTCTGTGCTTTATTTTTTGAACAGACTGTTGAAAAGTAAGCTAAAGGGCACCTCTCTGAATGAGGAATGGCTGTCTTCACAAACAAGGGTTGTAACATCACTCAAATCATGTAATGGTGAGTAAGTGGGGTTAGGGACTTTTTTTTTTAAATAAAGAGTTAACTTCACTGCTTTTGTTTCAAGATTAGGTTCTTAGCTGATTCCAGTGTTGTTCATTTTGAAATCCTCCTGTCAAAGAATTATTTCAATATAAAGCATGTGATTGCAGAGCAAACCAAGGGACTATATATAACATGAATGATAAGACTCCTTGTACAACTGAATATTATACAACTTCATGTGAGATTACCTTGGAAATCAGAGACTTATTTGTTCCCATATGTTTAAATCACCTCCTAATAGCTGATTAAGCAATGAAAATATTTACATGCTTATTTTATGTAAAATGTAGCTTTCATTACCTATGACAGCTCTTGCTTGCTTGTGAATATTGCTCCTTTTGTCCTTACTCGCAGTCTTCCCACAGGTCTGCCTTCACACTGCACAGTTCAAGGCTGTCATCATGCCGCCTTCTTCATTTGGAGAACATCTCACACCCTGTGGGCTCCAAGAGAAATAAAGGATAATACAATAACACAATACAGCTTCTAAATATGGAAATAAAGGTGCTTTGCTGGAGTCTGTAGCATTAGTGAAGAAGCACCAGGATTTTAAGTGAGGGCTTGAGAGGGGAGGAATCACACAGGCTTAGTAATAGGTTTGTTAGCAGTGATAGAGAATGGAGAGTATTTTGGAGGAAAGATAAAGGGCCTGATTCTCACACTACACCCCTTTTTCCCCCCTGTGCAGAAGCCTCTCTTGCAACATAAGGCTCTCCACTGGCCCTGTTCCCTGCCCTGGTGAAGAGGGCATGGCCAGAGTGTACTGCACAGGGTGAATAAGGGAGCAGGGGAAGCAGAACATAAAGCAGGCCTGAGTCTGATCTAAATTACATCAGGAGCCAGACAGGTCCCTGCACAGTCCCTGAAAATGGGGAGCACAATGACGGCTTAAAACCACCTTTGCTCCTCACCTCCCGAAGGCCAGGAAGGAAGTAACTGAGAATCAGCCCCAAGGAGTCTGACCCTGTTGCAGTTAAGCTGATGATGGGACAGCCTGTGATGTATAGGGAGATTTGCAAATCGCCAGCGGCAGTTGCAGTAATGAGAATGGCTGAGAATAAACCAGAGAGGAGGTGTAAAGGGAGAAAAGAAGGCGGCCAAGGACAGAGCCATGTGGGAATCTCACGAACAATGGGAAAGAGGAGAACCCACTAAAAGAGATGCTGAAGAAACTGTCAGAGGTAAGAGGAGAGCCAGGAGAGAGGAGAGTCATGAAGGTCAAAGGCGAGGACAAGACACTGAGGAAAGTTTGATTTTTTAAGAACAGGCTGGCCAAGCACCTGTCAAGAACAGGCTGGCCAAGCACCTGTTACTTGGCCCTGCATCAGCACAGGGGGATGGACTAGATGCCCTCTCGAGGTTCCTTCCAACCCTACATTTCTACTAGTGACAATGTAAAACCAGCAGAGAGATCCAGAGGCGGAGCCAGGTTTTGCAATGGGTCATTGGTCATGGGCTGGAGAGTGAGCCCACCCCGCACTCACCCAGCATGCGGGGCTCCAATGCACCACAGGGCTGGGCCCAGCTCCCCTCTCCACACGTTGAAACCTGGCACACAAGGCCACGGCACCTCTCAGGTTTGATACAATGTCCTAATCTGAATAATCAATATACACATTACCTCATTTACAAAAGTTATCCTCTCACAAATTCTTCAGTTCCTCATCTCCCACCCCTTGTCAAATCCATCCTCAAGTTCCCCTCCTTTCCCTCTCCCTGGATTTCCCAACTCACCACCCCACACTGGCTCCTGTCAAGTTTCCTCCAGGTCCCCCTTTTAAATTCCTTTTCTGTACCACCTAGAGCCCCCACTTCAAGATTCCCCTCCACCTTTCTGTCTTGCTCTCTCTCTCTCTGTGTCTGCCACTTTCCCCATCCCCTCTCTGCCTCTTCCCATCCCTGAGCTTCTCTCCCACCTACGGCACAGTCCCAAACTACGCACAGTCAAAGAGCGATGCACTACATCACACAGCCTGGCATTGCTCTCACCGTATCTCTGGGGCTGTGGACAGCTGGGAGCTACACTCAAGGAGCGTGGCTGGTCTTTAAGGCTAGCCCTGGAGGACTGCCTAGACTAGAGCAAGCTAGAGCCATAGAAATGCAGTGGAGAGCTCTCCAAATAGAAACGATATTTGGGAGCCAAGTGGAAGCCGCTCAGAGTCAGATCCCTCCCAGCCAAAGGGCTGCTTTACATTTCTGAGCACTTTTCCTGGAAATAGAGTTTAGCAGCCATTTAATACTCAGTTCAGTGCAGACTGTTGCCAAGGGGAGCCAGACACACAACGTACGTCTATATTAGACAGTGTTGCACTTCTTTTCTAGCACAGGTGCTAATAACAGTGAAAGATATAGTGCTGGCCAAACTCAGAACATCTTGTGCCTTTCTCCTGTCAATACTAGCAATGACACTGTTACTAAAAATAGTGCCACTGCACGAGCACTGACCAATGGAAATAAAATTTTCCAGGCCAAACAAGGCCTACTCTTGTTCCTTTGTTATAAAATATATAATTCAAACTGTAAGCATGTTTGCTTTTGTGTATGAAAAAACAGTAGTGAATGTTTCACACAGATCTGTTTACCTTTGGACTTGTAGTTTGTCTACTCAAGAAGTAGATTAATACCCTGCTAAGCAGATAGGCAATGATATTATTGCTTATTTGTGTTTGAAAATACATATGTTTATCAAAATCACTTTAATTTCAAGGTCCTCCAGTAGTAAAAGTCAAGTTATCATCAACGCTTGTAAGTGAAGGTACAAATTGTTGGATTCAGTTTCTAACCTACCCTGACTACATTTTCCCATCTATTACTTTACCAGATATGGACTATAATAGCAGAACTGATATCTTACTGAAATGATATTGACTGATATCTCGCTGTGCCAGGAGATGTACACTGTATTTTTTTTATCTTTGTTAACTATTGCCTTGTGAACTTGATCTCCTTTTGAAAAAAAAAATAACATTCAGCTTTATCATCTGTGAATAATTCCTATACCCAGTGTAAATACTTATAAACAATTATTGACATCTACTGATAACATTTTCTTAGCTATAATATCAATAGCTAAAATATTATAATAATTGGACTTGTTTACCAATAATGTTTTGACCAAAATAATTGTTTCTATAAGGAACTTTTTTTTTAAAATGAGACTTCTCTTTTCCTACATTCATCTTTGTTCATTCTACATATAGATGTTAACAGCAATATTAAAATCATTTAAGTAAATACTCCACAAAACCATTAGGTAAGGGTATGTCGACACAGCAAATCAAAGGTGTGTTCTTAACTCAGATTAGCTAAGCAGTTTTAGCTAACGTGGGTTAAAACAGCAGTGAAGACACAGCACCTCTGCTTTTAACTCAGATTAGCAGCTCAAGCTAACACCTACAGGGAGTTGGGGTTGAACTCAAGCTGCTAACCTGATCTAAAGGCCAGGTAGCTGTGTTTTCACCACTGTTTTAACTCAAAGTATTTGCAGCATAGACATACCGAGAGTAAAGGTTGCTCAAGGCTATTACCAATTGAGCCAACATTAATATCTACACCAACCTCAACTCATTCAGTCATCAAGACACCCTAACATTCAATGACTGCTGATTCCACAACAGCCTCCTCCTCCATTCCAGCATGTAACCAAGCACAATCCACACCTTCATTTACTCACTATCACACTCAGCCACGTAATCCTAACGACAACCTCCAACAACGCCAGGCCATTTATGTGTTTTAATGTTCAACCAGCATGTTCTAGAATTTACCAAGACATGTTTCTGTCTGTATGAGTATGGAGAACATATCTAACTCTCACAGAGGCTAGAGTTAGGCTGTGTGACTGAATGAGATTGTGATGAATGGTGGAGGTATGAAGGCATCTACAGTAGAAAAGATCAATGAGATTCCACTGTATTTCCTATTATCTTCTGGTTTACGGTGTTAGGTAGAATTTTAATTAAATGCAGACTAATCCACAGCTGTTTTCAGGCACCCTGCTGCCTAACCCAATGTGGCCAAGTGGCTAGAACAGTGGACTAGGACACAGGAATTTGGGTTCTATTCTGTTCTTTGTCATGGGTCTGCTGTATGACTTTGGGCCCTGTACCTCAGTTTCCCCATCTGTATAATGGAGGTAATGATATTTATCTACTTTGTAAAGTTGCCATCTACTGATGAAACATATTGTAGAAGACTTTTATTATTATTATTATTAATGAATCCCACCTGTTGTAATCCTTTTCTCCTGTAGTAACTGACTCCTAGCTTTATATCAGTTGCTCTTCTCCTCTAAACTCCACAGTAGCTCAATAAGGAGAAGAAAAACTAAGCACCAGTTTAAACATAAGAAACAACAGGTCTGGTTCTGCTCTCACTTACACCTGGGAGAAGTAGGAGTGACTCCACTCATGTCAGTGGAGTTGCAATGGCTGGAAGTTCTGAATCAAGCCCACCTTTTTGCAGCTCTGTCCATGGTTGGACACAAAGTTGTCCATAGCATTCTTGTCCAACACTGCAAAGCTAGTTAATATTTTACCCAGAGAGGGGAAGTTTAGAATGATAAATTCGCAGCCCAAGTCCCTAATTAAGATACCATCTAAATTGTACCATTAGTGAGCTGTCAGGACATATCAGCAGATATCCCATACAGCCCTTCCACGTGCTATCTGAGTTCAAGGCTAACCCTGATGCTCAGCGCAGGGGACATAGGACCAGCATGATCACGAGATACTCTTTGCACACGTTTCTCCCCCAGTGACCTTGGCAGCAATCAAGTGTAGGAAGGGGCAAGAGATGCAGCAGTCTCAGTTGGGGAGGGAGTAGGAGACTGCAAATTGAAGAAACTTGTATTACTAGACCCTAGACAATTTTTAAATTTCCTCTAAAAATATGCCGAGGGCTGAATGGAAGACTGGGAGACCAATCTGCCCCAGAGAGCAACCATGCCCTCCTCTCCCAACCGCCCCTTGTTACAAGAGGAATGTTTCATTTAGCACTATGCAGCGTGGTAGCCACAAGGTGGGTGAGGTAATATCTTTTATTCTTTATCTGTGAAGAAGAGCCTGTGTAAGTGCACAAGCTTGTCTCTCTCACCAATAGAAGTTGGTCCGATAAAAGATATTACCTCCCCCACTGTTGTGTATTTGGTTGTCATGGGTTTTGTTACTATGGCAATTGAGTTAGACTATTAAGGGATAGCTCAGCCGGTTTCAACCGGCTGAGTGAGCTCTCTGTGTCTGTAAATAAAATGGAGGTTTTGGTTAGCTGTCTGCTCTCTGGCCTCAAGTGATTGCTTCCTACACCGGCTGCCCCAAGGATATAACACCCACCTAGTCTCTAATTTGGCTTTCACCCCACATAGGCCTGTTTTGTTCCCTTGTCTGTGATGGTTTATCACTCACTTGTAGAGATGGGTGAATAATTCCCAATGAGTGATGTATCGAATGCATTGTACCTCTCCATTGGCAAACTGTCCGTGAGCAAATCTATTTGCTGTTTGAACTTTTTCACCAAATACGTCATTTTTATTTATGGAAAAGGGCCCTGCAGCTTTTGACGTTTAAAAAAAAAATCAAAACAAATAAATTAATCACTTCAGTGGCTAATTGTTTGTCTGAAGCTCATTCACTCCCCTAACAGCGCTGTAGCCACATTGTCCCATCCACGGCATAAACACAAAGGGATGTTAGATCCCTATCAGCTCTGGCACCACTAGACTTATAGTGCAGCTAGGCCCTAAAACATTTTGCTCAAAAAGTACGTCGTCTCACAAATCCTTCTTTCCATATGAAATGAGTGAATTCCTCACCAAGGTTCTGATACCAGCCCCTCCACGTTCTAGTGTCCAAAATGGGAATGCGAGTTAATTTTTGTACCCAGTAAAGATAAGTTATCAAGCCAGAGTTAATTTGCTAATTAAGATAATATCTCAATTGCCCTATGGAACAGCTCACTGTGTGCAACAGTTCAGAAACCTGAAAAAAACCCTCTCAGCCAGCGACCCAATCGGATTCTGTGCTGAGCCTCTCAAGAGGTGCAGAGAAACAGAGGAGCAGGTGGAGAGAAGGTGGCTGCAAACTCTCTTGGCTACTGCTAGGCTGCTCTCTGGGTGGCATGGCCTTTGCACAGACTAAAGCAGCCCTAGATATTACTCTCATTGATGGCAGCCTTCCCTGCTTCCCTCTGAGCTGTTCTGCAGCCCCCTCCTGCTTTCAACATACTCCTGTCTCATTCCCAGCCAGCCCCCAGGGGCCGTCCCCAAGGGCAGCGTAGGGCTGTCTATGTTGGCCCTGCTCCACTGGAGGTATTCCCCAGAGGGTTGCTGCAGCCCCTTCATGCCACTGAAGCAGAGTAAAGTGGCTGGAGCAGGGCCTAGAATCCGTCTCAAGGCCTTTTCTTCAAGGTTCATTCTTGAGAACGAGAGGGTGGCGTCTACAACGAGAACGAAAAATACTTGAAAGCCATAAAATAGACAGAAAACGGCCCAGCATGGGGTTCACCTCAGCCCTGCACCCATGTGTGTGGAGCCTGTCTTCCCAAAGTCATTCTCCCCTGAGCGTATGTGGACGGGTTGGGGGAAACTGAGCTAGAGTTAACCCCTCAGAGACCAGAGCACCACTATTCCCACCTCAAACTTGGGTTCAAAGTTAACTGGAGCATCCTTACATCAGATTGGCCTGGAGAAAGCCTGGTTTTGTGGTTAAAGCCCCACATGAGGACTCAGGAGTAGAACTGGTTAAAAACCGGGAACATATTTTACAAAAGATTTGGCCCCATTTTGTGTTGAAATATTTCAAAATTCAAAACATTTCAACCCAGCTCCACCCAAGAGGAGCTCTGGGCTCAGTTCCCTGCTCTGCCACAAACTTGCTGAGTGACCTTGGGAAGGTCACTTCTCTCTGGGCCTCAGATCCCCATCTGTAAAAGGAGGGTAACAGGGCACTCCTTGTCTGCCTGGCTCCTTAGATTGTCAAACTCCGTGAGGCCAGGGCTGTTTGTATAGCACCCACCACAATGGAGGTCGGATCTCATCTGAGGCCACTGCTGTAATATTAAACAATCAATGGTGATGTTGCAGTCAGGCTGGGGAGAGGCTGCCCAGCGCAGCACTCAGGTAAGCCCATCCTATGGCAGAGGTTAGGACAGCGCTGGGTAAATATGTAATAATATGGGCTAGTAACAGTCTGAGCACAGGGCCAGGATAAGCACCTACAGACTCAGCAGTTACAGGGAAATCCCATTTTTCGGCCCTTGAGTGGAAGCAAGTATTAAAGCGAAAGGAGATTTAATGAGCTAATGACGGGCTATGAGTAGGTCTCAGGGGGGCCACCAAACAGGGCCAACAGACTCGCTGGGGCCCAGGGTAGAAAGGCGAAGCCCCACTCCATGGGGCTGAAGCCCAGGGCCCTGAGCCCCAGCACCTGGGATTGAAGCCAAAGTCTGAGCAATGTAGCTTCGCGGGAGCCCCTGTGATGTGGGGCCCAAGGCAGTTGCCCTGCTTGTACCCTAACAACAGCCCTGGCTTTTCTATGCAGAAAAGCCATTATGGTGGCACAGGTGGGCCCTGGAGTTTGTATAGCATGTTGGGGAGTGGGGAGACTCAGAAAGAAAACGGTTGAAACCCCTGCTGTAGAGCACTCTTTGAAGAGACCCCATAATACCTTCGACAAACCTATCTAAGGAAACTAAAACACCAACCCCCTCCAACGTAGCTTGGGCAGCACCGGAGCTGTGTTATAGAGCACTAAGAACAAAGAGATGATCTGAACAGGGGAAGGCAATGGCCCAGATAGGAGGCTTCCAATTTAAATCAGACCTAACTGCAAGAGTCAGTGCTTTGGGGTAATGAATATCATAGCGTTTATCCTAGGAGAAGACATACAGGGTAGAATGTCTGTGATATCTAGATGGTTGTTGTGGCTGCTTTTGTATTTGCCTGCTGATTTCAGAGATTTTCTATCAAATTCACTGGAATCCTAGATTACTTTGAGCCTTTGCAGGGAGTGGCTTGACATAGTTATTTATAGGTTTAGCCAAAAGCAGATAATATAGGAGAGTTTGCTAACAAAGAAATGTGGGAAAGGCATATTTAGAAACAAGCCATCATATCAGAAAAACCTTGTTACTGTGTCACAAAAGTAAAGCATCTTCTCTGGCTATAGATTATAAGAACAAATTCTGCACATGCTGGAGTCATTCTCCCTGATTGTTTTACAAGCAAGCATTTAAGTAGAACTTATCCTAAGTCCTACATAGCTACGTGAAGCTCTCATTGTCTTTAACCTAGGCACAAGGTGAATACCATATTTTACATGAGTGAATAACAAATAAGAATTGCATTTATCAGGAACTACTTCAACTTGGTGTATATCACACCCTTGACACTCAAACTAGGTTGGTTTTAGGGGGTACTTGACAAGTACAGCCCAAGAACTGATCCCAATAAAAAGCCTAATACTAAATTTGAGTCCTAACCTTAGCTAGAGGCTTAACCTTACCCCATTCTCCAGGTTGCCCTGAACCATCCTCCCAGCATGAGCTACCGTCACAGCAGGAAGCCAAATACATCACCAAAGCAGAAAGCATTCAAATGGTCACAGATTCCATGGGTTTGCGCCTGTGTCACAAATACTGGGCCTTTGGTTGTAGATTCAATTTATTTTAATGGGACCATCCTTTTGTTCTGTGTTTGTACAGCTCCTAGCACCATGTGGTCCTGGTCTGAGTCATGGGAACAAAGAGGGCACCTCTTTCAGGTTAGCAATGAACGTGATGCAGGTAGGATAACCTAGACACTACGTACCCCCATTTAAAGATGGGGAGGGAATTAATCTCTTCTCTATGGTCCCTTTTCACCTACATAGATCTTGGTGTAGAATGCATTCCAGGCCACATCAGGCAATTGCTTACACCCCAACTATTCTCCAGGGCTGCAATAACCCAGAGTTAGAATCCTACCAAATTCATGGTCATGAAAAATGCATTGCGGACCATGAAAGCTGGTTTTTTGTGTGCTTTTATCCTATAGTATACAGATTTCACGGGGGAGACCAACTTGCTCAAATTGGGGGTCCAGACCCAAAAGGGAGTGGCAGAGGGGAAACACAAAGTTATTTTAAGGGGGTCACAATATTGCCACCTGCCTTCAGAGCCAGGTAGCTGGAGAGCGGCGGCCAGGGCTGGCTCTAGGTTTTTTGCCGCCCAAGCAAAAAAAATAAGCCACCCAAACTGCCGAAGCAAAAAAAAAAAAAAAGAGGCCAGAATGCCACCCCTGATATTGTGCTGCCCCAAGCACGTGCTTGGTTTGCTGGTGCCTAGAACCAGCCCAGGAGGTGGCTACTGGCCAGGATCCCAGCTCTGAAGGCAGCACCGCTGCCAGCAACAGCGCAGAAACAAGGGTAACAGCACTGCAACCCCCCCTACAATAACTTTGCAACCCCACACCTCCTTTTGGATCAGGACCCCTTAGGGTGACCAGATAGCAAGTGTGAAAAATTGGGACAGGAGGTGGGGGGTAATAGGTGCCTATATAAGAAAAAGCCCCAAATATTGGGACTGTCCCTATAAAATTGGGACATCTGGTCACCTTAGGACCCCTACAATACTGTGTAATTTCAGATTTAAATAGCTAACATCATGAAATTTACACTTTTTAAAATCCTATGACTGTGAAATTAACCAAAATGGACTGTGAATTTGGTAGGGCCCTACCCATAGTAGAACATCATGGCTGCTCTAACCCACACCGGGGGCAAACCAGCCCATCCCAGGTTAATGGAAGCACATTACCTCCCCCTTGGTCCATGTAGCATGCTCTGTGCCAGCACAGAGATCAACTCCCCTGTAAGACTTTGGAACTGTTTTCACCACAACTAGGAGACCAAAGTTCAAAAATATGAACCTTAGAGAACTGTAAATGCTTGGATGAGTCACGCTTTCCTTACAGGAAAGTTCTGTAATAGAACGGAGCTCTGCAGTTGTTTGAATGTAACCCTGTGCTGTGGCTGTAGTGCAGCACATCTATTCTGAATGAGGAGTAAGGTTTATATTTCCCAACAGCATGCATCCGACGAAGTGGGTATTCACCCACGAAAGCTCATGCTCCCAAACGTCTGTTAGTCTATAAGGTGCCACAAGACTTTTTGCTGCTATTTCCCAACAGTGACCTCCAGTTGTGGTTGCTCAACTTGAGACACAAGGACCCGATTTCCACAGGGGCCAAGCACCCACTGAAGTAAATAGGAGTTGTGGGTGCTCAGTACCTCTGAACTATCAGGCCCAATGTCAAGCTAAGGTTCCAAAAACTGACATGCGTTAACGAGCCCCAAGCATGCAAAAATAACGAGTCAGGCCATGAAGTATCATGAGGTTGGCTTAAGTATAATGAGATTTTAAAACTAAATGTTGGGTTATTTTTGTGCATCTTGCTGTTTAGCCTTCAGGGATCATATGTTCAAGCCGTGCTCCAGAACCACGAGGGCTAGAAACTGTTTTTTGTTGTTGTTGTTTTGGGGGGGGGGTGAGAGGAGGGAGCAATGAAAAGTAAATTGTGATGGTCTCATAATGCCCCGACTCTAGGAACTGGGGATTTAAGTAAAAACACCAAATATCACAAAACTTGCAATAAAATTGTGAGAGCTGGCACCTCTGGTATGTCTATAGTTGAGGTTTCTGGTAACCAAGGCCTGACTTAAGCAAAATCTCACACAGCAAGTCAAGGGCAAAGCAGGGAATAGAACTTGAAAGTGCTGATCCCCAGTCAATGCTCTAACCATTAAACCACATTCTCTTAACAGTCTCCCATGTGTATTGATTTTTTGTTTCCATGTGTTTTACATCAGCCTGTGGTCAGGCCCCAGTTCTAACCTCCCATCAAAGGTCAGTTGGGGCTTATGTGACGCCAAAGAAAATCATTCCTTCTTAGAAAACCATCATTTACTTGCCTGAAATGCCCTCTCTCTGCCTCTGGGACGGCTTCTCAGCTAAACCAACATACACAGAAAAATAAAATGCCATCCAGCACCTAAGCCGGTTTTCCAGGATCTACCCACTGACACTCCCCACACTTTTGAAGAAATGGAAAGCAGGGTTCTTTGCCTAGGAGATTGCCCTCTGTAGATAGGCCTCATTAGTAATAAAGCACAGCTACCTGGGCTCCAGAGGGATCCACCTTTCTCCTCTCAGCTCCCTGGAAACCCTTCTGAGGTCTAGCTGCTCCTGGAGCCTGTCTAGGCCAATGCTGTGTCCCTTCATTAAGGAAGTTGGGGCACAGGTGTCTGATGACTAAGTAGAACCCCTTTGGGGCCTTGAAGAGTCATGGAGCCCCTATGGGTATGTCTACACTGCAGATGGGAGCGAGTCTCCCAGCCCAGATAGACAGACTCTAGCACACTAAAAATAGAGTGTGGACATTGCAGCTCACGCTGTAGCTTAGGACCTCAAGACTAGGGGGCTGGGTGGGCTTCAGAACACAACATAACATCCACCCCGTTAATTTTAGCACACTAGTTTGAGTCCCACTCCTGTGACTCTGTCAACACAGGCTGGGTGGCTCCCGCCCAGATGCAGTGTAGATATACCCAGAGATTTCAGGACAGCAATTTGCTGTCAACATTTTAACACAGTATCCCTCAAAAATGTTGTGCAGCAGGCAGTGGTACGTACCCTCTCTGCAGGTGGGGCTGGGGAGGTACTTAGATTGAAGTGTTTCTATTGTTCCCCATTATTGCTGACTAGTTCAGCATTTTTCTGCTGCTGAACTGGACTCATCCTTCTACCTGGTTTGCCCAGTGACATCACAATCCAGGGCTTGTGACAAGTGTCAAAGGGATGGCATCTGCTGGAATTTGATATGGCTGCTGCACATGACATATTCTATTCTCACATCACCTGAACTGGCCTATTGACAACATATAGAGCCATTGCCAGGAGGGTAGAGTCTGAGTTGTAGAAATTAAGACTAGCCAAATAGGGGCCAGATTATTAACAACCATCATTTAGGGGAAAGGCCAAACACAACAATGTTCTAACAAGTGATTCTGGGTGCCTCCATTTTTGGCAACCAAACTTGAGACACCTGAAAGGGGCCTGATTTTCAGAAAGCGCAGAAATCCTCTGAAAGAAAGGCCCCTTTAAAACATCACAAGCTCAGCATCCAACCTTACCCATAGCTCTTGACCTCTAGAGAATGTCAAAGACTTCTCCCCCTGCTGGTACACCCCCTCGTGGCTGGGGACAGCATAGCAGGCTCTTTCTCCATTGAGCACCTAACAGCTGCTCCAGTCCTGCCATGGTGTCTCTTCCAGTAACTCAGCCAGGTCAGCATTTAGTTGCACCCCTTCCAGGATAACAAGAAGTCCAACAGAAAAGTGTCCAGTCTCTCCATCCACCCCACAGTCCTTGATCTAGGCCCAGTGGGTCATATGCCCCTTCCTCTGGGCTTCTTCCCATCCTGTCCCTTCCCTTCTCAGGGGCTTATGCCACCTCACCAATGGCAGACAGGAGAACCCAGGTTCACCCTCAACACTGGATTCCAGTCAGGGACCCTAAGACAGACAGTCAAGATTCAATCCCTCCAATTCCTTGCTGCCATCTTCCTAGACTTATTCCTATCAAGCTTGCAAGCAGGGCTCTCCCACAGCTTCTTCAAGTTTACCCTTCCCACAGGGGCTTGGATTCACAGGGCTCTCCTCTCAAATCCCCCAATAAATCCCAGAATAAGAGTATTAACTTACCCCCCCTCCGCCCTCCTCAGGCTTGACTTTGCATCCCTCTTTCAGCCCTCAGTGGAACACCTCCAGGACACATTCCCCTCTCTTATCCCAGAGAGAGACTGTAAAACTCCTTCCAGCCCTTGTGAGTCACACTTCCTTTCTTTATAGTAACCCCAGCTCCTCTCCCAACTGGGATTCATCAGTCATTGGGCCTGGCCAATCCTCCAGGTGCAACCAGGTACCTTAATTGAGAGCTCACCTCCAGTTAACCTTTTTTGTGCCAGTATGGTGTAGACCCCCATCACACTTCCCAACAGTCTAGCAGTTTTCTTTCAACTCAATAACTACCACCTGCAAAGGTCCAAAAGGGGAAATGTTTTGCAGGGTGCTTTTGACAACCAGACCTTATTTAATTGTGGTTTGTAGCAAGGCCTTTTCTGATGTTTCAGACAGCACAGTGATTTCCTCCAGAAGCCTTCACTTGATGGCCACCATCTTGTATAAGCTATAGGACAGGTTAAGACTCTGTAAAGATCTGGAGGACCCCTAGACAGGGGCGGCTCCAGGCCCCAGCTCGCCAAGTGCGTGCTTGGGGCGGCATGCCGCGGGGGGTGCTCTGCCGGTCATCGGGAGGGCGGCAGGCGGCTCCGGTGGACCTCCCGCAGGCGTGCTGCGGAGGGTCCGCTGGTCCCACGGCTTCGGTGGAGCATCCGCAGGCACGTCTGCGGGAGGTCCACCAGAGCTGCGGGACCGGCAACCGGCAGAGCGCCCCCTGCGGCACGCCGCCGTGCTTGGGGCAGCAAAATTGCTAGAGCCGCCCCTGCCCCTAGACACAATTCTCAGAAAGATGATGGACTTATTCCAATAGGAGCAAGGGAGTTCACAAATGAAGTAGTTATTATATTGCATCTTAGAGTGAGGGTTTGAAAATATGGGAAAGTTTTGACACTGTTATAGTTAAAGCTACAAGACACAATCACTTTGCAAACTCCATTTCATTTGGATTAACGTGCTTTAGATTAGCAAGTCATTGGGACAGAACACATGCTATAGGACTGGCTGGTCTCAGACAGACAGATACATAACACAACAAGGATTAACATGTCCTGCCCTTTCTTTCACATTTTTAGAGAGTCTGTCTGAATACCTCAGTGCTTCGCAAAAGGCAAACAAAAACCAGAGTGAATGGCTCTAGGCATACCAGATATCTGAAATATTCCATTATGGCTTATACTTTCCTGCTGAAACCAGAGTGCTGTACAGTGCTTTTAACACCTACAGGTGATCAATTGCACATCCAAAACCTATCTGGGACAATGAGGGAGAGGTTTAATTAAGCATTTTTATGTCTCCACATCGAAATATACAAATGCAGATAGAACAGGAGTACTTGTGGCACCTTAGAGACTAACAAATTTATTTCAGCATGAGCTTTCGTGCAGATGGAGCAGTCAGATACACCAACCATGATCTTTTGTATATATCAGAAGCATATGGCTATTTGATCTACTTTTGTTACCCCTATGTATCCCCACTTCATACAGTCCAGGAAAACAACAAACGATTGTATCTCGGTACAATGAAGCCTCCAAACTAACTTCTATCTTGAGGAAGCTATTTAAAATGAAGATAAGTTTATATGGTAAGAAAAATTTTAAAAATCATGTGTTTTACAAAGCATTAAATTCAAGGGGCACTTTCCACTTGAAATCTGGTCAGTTTCCAAAAATTAGTTTAAAGGAGTTTCAGGTACTGCATCTGCCCCTGAAAACCCCCCTGCTGATTATGGTGGCTTTACAGAGATATTTTGCTATCTTTAAATGTTTTTCTCTCCCCTGGTACTGTGTGAAAGACCCACACAAATACCAGAAAAGTAACTGACTGTTCACGGGACAGTGAAATGCACAAAGTCAGCAAACTTCTCTAATCTGCTTCACGTATAGGCATTTGATGGGTTACTCGAGGCAACAGTAGATTACAAAAAAAAATCACACAGCTGTAGAAACTGCCAGCTGCGGACTTGTCTGGAGAACCTGCTTGATTCTTTAGGCAGCTCTACTCACCACTGTTCTCTTACAGGCGTGATCCAAGGTCCACTGAAGCCAAAGAAAATACTTCCCTTGACTGCAATGGACTCTGGATCTGCTGTGTCAGTTCTGCCTGTGGCATCTCTAATTCTGGCATTTCTAACAGGATCTGCGTGAAACTAAATTCTCAGCTGCAGAGAAAGGATCAATCCATATCTCACAAATATGGCAGTGTGTATCATTTGCAGGAACTGCATATTCCCATATCACTGAGACAGACTCACTTGATAAAGCACAGCTTTCTCTATCTCTGAAACCTGTGATCTCAGAAACAGCATCTGTTCCAGCTTCTTAGACCAAGTCCAGCTTCCTCAACGCCAGCCAGATCAACAGGGCATGGGAGGATTAAGGCCCTTTCAGACAAATGTAATTCAAATGTACAGTATTGAACCAAGTAAACAATGCACACATTCAGCTCCGCGCCTTGTGACAAACCTTATAGTGCATGATTTTACCTTAAAATACCTTAGTTCTTTTGTGCCCTGCTGAGCTGGTTGAGTGGCTGGGAAGGGGAGTTGTAGGACAGTCTTTGAATTGACACTCATACTGTAAGGGCTCATGGGCTGCAGTGCGTACGGTTTTCTTTGTAAGAAAGGCTTGAAGCATAAGACTTAAAAGTGTCCCATTTTTGTAAGACATGATTTATCACCGAATGTAAGAGCCTGAATCTCCTTTCACTTACACCAGTGTAAATCGAGCAACCACACTCAAATTGGTGGAGTTACATCATGTAACACCCAGCGCAAGAGGAAAATCAGGCCCTGAGATTCTAGGGTAAAAAGAGCTTTAATCCTAGAGGGGCTGCAGAGCCAGCAGACTTTGGGAAACCTGGGGGACATCCTTTGCATGCAAGCTCAAACGCACGTATGCATTTTAGCTCTTAAAGACTGTGGTCTAGCTTCCCAAAGGCCATCCCATTACCTCGGATTAGGGTGTCAGATCCACCGGCTTACACCGGTAAACTTAAGGCCCCCAAGACATTCTGATAACCAAGGCAATATCGTAATTTGAAAAACAAGTTTGTTTTAACATTAACTCCCTCGTCCACTTTCTCGTAAAGCTACAGGCAGCAATGATCAAATAAGGGAGCTCTGTTTAGCTTCACAGGGGATCATGCAAGCCTTTTCTTTTTTGTCACCAGATATGGAATTCACCTGGGTTGATTACTTGTTTTGAATTTACCGCATCAAAAATCTCAAAGTGAAACTTAATTGGAACAGCTGAGAGTCCCCCGGCTGTGTGTGTGTTAAAGCAAGAGCAGCGTGACCATCATATGATAATTATATATATCTTACACTAGCATCCAAAATCTGAAATAATAATAAGAGAAACTCAAATCAGTTAGAAGAATCTAGATGAGCAGCTTGGTTCTTTCCCATCTCTATAATTCCCTGTCTTCCTAAATTCTGATTTTTCTCATTCTTCATTCATTCCTATTGATTACAGCTCTTTTTGTTGTTGTAAAGCACTCACCCACAAATGTTCAGTACAATGAATCCTTTGACGGGGAGGCGTTATCTTAGTGTACCATTTGCCCAATGGCAACATATATCAGCTTTATCTTTTCCACTCATGGACGAGGTGAAAAGTCTAATGACCACTATGCAAACTGGCTTGATTTGGAATGAGACGTTTACACAATGGTTCTCATATCGCCCATTGCAGCAAGTTAGCGTCGACACTTACTGCATGTATCCCCAGACGCAATAACCTTTATTTATTAGGAGCAATCTGTTCCCCATGCTATTGCTGGTATTATGTGACAAACAGCAGGGAGGAAAAAGAAAGATTGATGGCATAACAGGATGACAGCCCAAGCCTTTGAAGAGAGAGGGACAAAAAGCGTGGTGATGTGGTGCACAACACCAGTGCTATGGAGGGCTCCAACCGCTGAGCTAAGAATGTGGCTTCTAATCACTGTTCTCTCCTCTCTCGTTCTCCGTTCGGCTGTGGAGGAAATTGCTCTTGAGGAGGGGATACCTTGTTCAAAGTACCAAGTGGCTTTCAACCTTTCATGCTACGAGTTTGTGAGACTCCAGCGCACTTCCACGAGCGCCCAGAGCTGGTGTGAGAGAGGAGGGGGGCACCTCATTTTTATTGAAAATGAGGAAACTCAACAGTTCTTGCAGAACCATATCTCCGAGGACAGGGAGTGGTGGATAGGACTGACCTCAAGTTCCCTTCTGAATGAAACTACAGAAGGTAGGTGATCTCAAAAGAGAAATAGAGCCTTCTTTTAAGTTAGGTTGCAACTTGAAAGAGCTACTACATCGCTGTAGTAATGCAAGGAAACCCTACTGTAGGGTTCTGCTGATGAGTGACTCTTGTTCTAGTATCATCAGAGGACATCTAGGAGCATATACCAATGTATTACAGAGCTGCTTCTATTATGAGAGGCATCATGACCCTCTGGACCAGGAGGCAGGGGGTCTGGGTTTTATTCCCAACTCTGCTACTGACCTGATGTGTGACCTTGGACAAGTCACTTCACCTCTTTGCACTTCTTGTCCCCCTCCCATTCTTTGCCTGCCTTGTGTATTTTGACTGTAAACTCCCTGGGGCAGAGACTGTCTTCTATGATGTATTTGTACAGTGAGTAGCCCAGTAGGGCCCAGATCTTTGGCTGGGGCCACTAGATGCTATTGCAATACATATAACTACTATTGTTATATGGACCCTATCTGGAAGACCTTACTGAGGTCCTCTTCAAGTTGATGGCCCATTTTAAACATGCTCACATATCCACACTCATGTAGACAAGACCATCTCAAACACAAGGCAGGACCTAATTTAACGGCTAGGGCAGGAAACTGTAAGCGAGGAAACCTGGGTTTTATTCATAGCTCTGTTACTGATTTTCTGTGTGACCTGGGATAAAGTCATTTTATCTCTCTCTGCCTTAGTTTTCCCATCTGTATATTGGGGATGGAACAATATTTAATATCTACTGTCCCGAAAGCTGTAGGAATGTTATGCTTTTAAGAGAAGGAAAAACCAATGTCTTGTTTGTTTTCTGCTTAACTCATCTCAAATGCTTTATCAAAGGACTGCAGGGTTGTTCATCAGTCGTAATAATGGGCTAAATCCTGCTCTCTGTAACTCCAGTGTAAATCCATTGTAGACTTGCTCTATACTACAAAGTTAGAGAATGGAGTTAGCCCAGATTTTCACTGGTATAGCAGAGCAGAATTTTGCCCTTTTTTATAGATATGTATACACACAATATACACATATATACACACAAACAAGGTAACGGAGTGAAATGTAAGGGCTTGTGATATGCAGGCAATCAAATTAGATGATCAAATGGTCCCTTCTAGCCTTAAACTCAATGAATTTATAAATGAATATATATGATCCAGTACCTAAACGCCATGCAAAAGGATACATTTCCTTAATGAACATCACTGAGACTTGGAAGACTCTGTTATGAAAGGTGCTAGGCATTTAAAAATACAGTTTTAAATGAATACAACCAGAGTCCCTTTCCAGGTCTTCATCCCCCCTCTTCTTCCAATGGTGCAAGCCGAGTTCTGTAATGTACTAACAATAAATTCCATAGGCTTTTCAGGAATAGGGTGACCAGATAGCAAGTGTGAAAAATTGGGATGGGGGTGAGGGGGGTAATAGGCACCTATATAAGAGAAATCCCTGAATATCAATACTGTCCCTATAAAATCAGGACATCCGATCACCCTATTCAGGAACTGCAGATGAGCAAAATGCAGCTTCATATAAGTTTGTGTGACAAATAAATAGTGGTGTTTCTCCCCTCAGTCATGTTTATGAGAATGTATTCTTATTTAAATGGTGATATAACAGACTAGAATCCCCAGTCCACCTTATGTGTCCATGGACCCCTGAGACATAGGGATTGGCACAGGTTGAGGGGTGCGTTTTTGTGGGTGTCCTATGTTAAAACGTTGGAAGCACCTCACTGTTAATATTATTATAATTCTAATCCAAGGACAATTATTCAGACAATTATTGCAGTGGCTTGGATTTCCATGGGCTCAATATCTGCTCAGGAGGAAAATCTGAACCTCTGTCAGAACCACACACCTACATTACTCCAGCATAAGCATTTGAGAGGCTATATAATGTTGGTGCCATCTGTCTCATGACAATGGGCTTGATCCTAGCACCGCGATTCAGGCAAAACTGCCATTGGCGTCAGTGAGAGATTTGTCTGAGTAAGGACTGCAGGACTCGCCTTACAGCTGTGCTTCTCACTGACAATAGCCCACGTCTCCCACAAGGTGTGGCTCGAGCCTCTTCGTTGGCACTCGCTACTTGGAGTGGCTGTTCCCCTCTCCTCATATGTGTTGGGTTCTGGGTTCTTTTTTGTGATACCTGGTGCCTCCCCGCAAGGGGACCTCCTCATTGGACTGAGACACAAAAGGGTGCTGTCTCTTGGGAAACTGAATAAGTTGCCACTGCTGGCAAGGAGTATAAAACCCAATACACAGGAAACAACAAAGTACATCAACACAAACCCCAGCAAAGAAATGCCACCAAAACCAACAGTATAACAAAGGGGAACTTTACTGGGAGCAGGAAATTAGGATCTGGGGAAGGAAAGTGTTAGTGTTAGGAAGGAAATTAACAAGGACTAAAAACATCATCAAATTTCTCACCTCCCACCTCTTCCCAGCCCCAGCTGTCTCCCTGGCACCTTCCCAGGCAGATGGTACGCTGAGGGGTTGCTGCAGCACTGCGAATGTTGGCTGGCTTAAACAAAAAAAGGATCCTCTTACAGTATCTTTGCCTCTGGTTGGAGCAAGGGCCTCTCCTGGCTCCCCAGGCTGCCATCCTGTGTAGGGGGACCACATTTGTTAGATGGAGAAAAACCACAAGAAAAATAAGGCCCAGCGCTTTATTTTAAGGGATATTTTAGGGAAACACCATTTCCCTTAGCTGCGCATATCACAGATTTTTCTCTCAAGGGTACATTTCTACTGCCCTCAAGTACATAATGCAATTATCATGCTTCAATTTAATGTTTAAAATGGTACTTACAATACATATAAATAAATCTCAAAATCAGTGACAAGTGGTCACCCTCAAAGGGACAAAGCAATGAAATAAGGGATGGTCCCTTAACATAAGGGATGGTTGCTCAACCTGCTCGGCTGGCTCTCGGTAGCCGAGTCAGGTCTCTGCCTCTCAATGCTGGTCTCTGCAGGGCTGGAACTGCCTGACCCATGCGCTAGACCCTACAGAAGTTCAAAGACTCCCTTTGGGGGGAAGGGGTGTTAATCTGAGACTGACTCTAAACTGTTCTTCTCTCTGAGCTGCTCCCAAACTCCAAACTGAAACTAAAACATGCCTTTATGTGTCTGAGTCAGGCCCTCCTCACCCAGAGCAGCTGAGCAGCCCTGACTCAGCACTGGCCCAGCAAACTGCTTGACCCTATCACCTCCCTACTGACCTAAGCAGGAGTTTCTAGTCCATTCTGTCCCAAATCCAGACTCTAGTAGCCTTGATTGTTGTAGTCTAGACTCTAGAGGCTCAGTCCAGAGTTCCAGGAGCTGGCAAACGCCAAGTGATGGTTACAGACATTTTCGATGTGGTTTACTTTGTTCACAGGATCATTGATTTGGTTGGACACTTCAAATATAAGCTACAGCAACTGGCATGAGGATCAGCCATCTATCTTAGCCAATTGTGGATACATCCTGAAGAACGCTGGATATAAATGGGGCATGACAGAAAACTGCAGTCAGGAGTTTGACTTCATTTGTGAATTTGGTAAGATGCACAGCAGATGGTGCTAGAACTGAGCATGCTGTATTTCAGGCAATGTTTAAATTACCCAGGATTTGTTAAAAGTCATCATTCAGTAAATAAATATCAAGCTTATTTAAAAAAAAACAGAAAACCCAGGCAGCTGTCCCCTTTGCATATCTGCTGGCAGAGGGAAAGGTCCAGAGAGGGGTTGAGCACCAGAGTCAATGGGAATTGTGGGTACTCAGCACTTCGATGGTTCAGGTTCTAATGCCGACAAAGAAAGTGGTTGTTATATGATATGGATCTTGATTGCAACGAGGGGCAAGGATGGGACTACTAAAGTCATTTCCACATGTGCCCAAAGTCAAGAATAGAAGCAGGTTCCAGAGATGGAAGGCCACTGCATTCACTCACTATGCAACTAGTGACTGGTTAATTCAGACTCTGAACTCCTAGGAGCACAGGAGTAACTGGAAACCATTATCTGAGCACATTCCTCTTGTCTTCTCTCAAACCACATCTGCTGTACGGCACTGCAGCCTGCAGTTTCCCCTAAGGTAAAGAGAGGGACTAGAACCTGTAGTTCCCTCTGGCTCTCCAGCAGGAGACCAAACAAATGCAGCCTGTGGTGCCTAATCTTACCACCCAGGTAAATCCTGGCTTGGACCAAGCAGCCATGGAATGGAGTGCTGACTATACTAGTTCCTCCAACATACACACCCACATATAAGGAGAATTTGTGCTTCTCATCGGTTTCATGTGAGTGAGGCATTTTAAGCTGCTAATTTGCATAAACTAGAGCTAAGGTCACGGGCATCTTAATATTATTCAAGATAGTTTAGTCCAAAGCAGACTGCGAGGAGTTAGGGGGGATCTCACAAAACTGGGTGACTGGGCAACAAAATGGCAGATTAAAATTCAATGTTGATAAATGCAAAGTAAGGATATTGGAAAAAATAATCCCAACTATACACATATAATGATGGGTTCTAAATTAACTGTTAGCGCCCAAGAAAGAGTTCTTGGAGTCCCTGTGGATAGTTCTCTGAATACTTCTGTTCAGGGCACAGCAGTGGTCAAAAAGGCTACCAAAATGTTAGGAACTATTAGGAATGGGACAGAAAATAAGACAGAAAATATCAGAATGCCACTATATAAATCCATGGTGCAGCCACACTTTGAATACTGTATCCAGTTCTGGTTGCCCCATCTCCAAAGGATTTAGTAGAACTGGGAAAAGTTCAGAGAAGTGCAGCAAAGACAATCAAGGTTATGGAACGGCTATAAAGAGGAGACTAAGAAAGATTAGGGCTGTTCTACTTAATAAAAGAGATGACTAAGGGGGGTGGATTATGATACAGGCCTATAAAATCAGGAATGGTGTGGAGAAAATGAGTAGAGAAGTGTTATTTACCCTTTCGCACACTACAAAAATGTGGGGTCACCCAAGGAAATTAATAAGCAGCAGGTTTAATACAAACAAGAGGAAGTACTTTTTCACACAACACATAACTAACCTGTGGAACTCATTGCCATGGAATGTTGTGATGGCCAAAAGTATGACTTGATTTTAAAAAGAACTGGATACATTCATGGAGGATAGGTCCATCAATGGCAAATAATCAAGATGGTCAGGGGTTCAACCCTATGGTTAGGGCAACCCTAAACCTCTAACTATCAGAACCCGGGAAGATAGGGGTGGATCACTTCAGAAGTGACCTGTTCAGTACACTCCCCCTGAAGCTCTGGTATGGGTCACTGTCAGAGATAGGATATTGGACAAGATGGGTTGACCAACACGGCAGCTTTTTTGCAGCAGAGTCTGGTTGCAGATTGACTAATATACATGAATCCAGTGTTCCAGCAGAGGCTGCTACAAACTCTAACAATGCTCCTGCCCTGCTCTACTATCAAATACAGTATTTTATGTATTTAAAATTAAAAAGGAAATTTTTCTTTACAACCAGAATTATCACCCCTCTCTTTGGAAGGAGGTCAGCGTTCATTACCATAGGGCCTAATCCAAAGCTCTTTAAAATTTTTAATTGATTTTGCTGCAATGGGGTTTGGATCAGGCCTTTAATGAGCAATATTAGAGTTTAAACGGATTAATAATAATGGGTTCCATTACATTATTTCTTCATTAACCCAGAAATGAAGTGTAGAAACTCCTGGCATCAATCAACCATTTCAGAGATTGATCCAAATCACTGACTTGTTTTCAATATCTCCAGTCCATATCCACCGAGGCACAAATAAACTTCACTAATTGTTAGAACAGGGGAGCGGGAGAGAGGACTAGGTTCTTGTACCAGTTCTGCATGCTATGAGTCTGATCCAATGTCCAAGGAGGTCAATGGCAGTCTTTTCATTGGCTTCACTGTGCGTTGGCTTGAGCCCTATGTGATCTTTAGCAGCTCACATAACCTCATTGTGCATCAGTTTGCCCATGTGTAAAATGGGAATCACAGTATTTACCATCCCCCCACAGGGCTACTGTGAGGGTTGAATCATATTTCTAATATGCTTGGAATCTTCAGCGTGAATGTCTATGAGGTCTGACAAACTAGTCTATATGCTCAGATACCAGGGCCGGCTCTAGGCACCAGCAAGCCAAGCACGTGCTTGGGGTGGCCCAATTTCAGGGGAGGAATTCCGGACACCTTTTTTTTTTTTATTGCTTTGGCAGTTGTGCTCCCTAGAGCCGGCCCTGTCAGATATAATGCTGGTAAGTGCAGTATAAAAGCACAGATAGATAGATGGCCTTGTAACTAAGCTTTCCTCCCTTCTGTTGTTCTTCCCAGAACTTTTCATGCTTCTCTATCTGCAGTTAAAGCTTCACAGACCTTGTGGGATTTATTCTTTCCATTTCACTGTTAGATGCATAATAAACCATAGCACTATACTATAGTCAAAATACACATTTCTAAACAGGTTTTGAATGGATGTTAGTCAATTAATCCTACTTTTTTAAAGCATAAATGCCATGCAGAACTTGCTGAGGGAGCAGCTATAATGACAACCTTCTTTGTGGAAGGAAAAGAACAAAAAAAAAAAGGCAGTAGATAATAGCCCCAACTAGAATTTAACAGCAAATTATGTTACAAGCTTATTTAGACGGCTCTAATCTGTAATCTGGTCATGTTGCTATAGATACAGCGAGGCTTAGATTTAGCCATTAAATAAGGATAGCACACAATTCCCACAGTGTGCACACACTGGCACTGCTAATCAAGGCTTTCAAGAGGAACAGTCACAGTTGCCACTGGAGAATGATGTCCTTAAATCTGGGGCAACTGAAGCAATGTCCTTCTGTGGCTCCCGTAAGTGACACCAAGGGGTTTTCAGGCATCTTCTTTCATAAATAAGTTCAGGTCGCTGGAAGAATCCTAGACAGTTATCAGCTTGCCCCTCAAAGAATAAGGTGGGTGTGTTTAGGGGCATGAGCCTCAGGGGCGGCTCTGGCTTTTTTGCCACCCCAAGCGAAAAAAAAAAAAAAACCTGCAGTGTGGCTGGAGCAGCAAAGCAGGGGAAGAAAAAAAAAAAACCACCACCTGCGGCATGGCCGGAGCAGCAAAGCAGGGGAAAAATAAAAACCCTGCAGGGCGGCCGGAGCCAGGGTGCAGGGGGACTCCCTGCGCTGCAGATGTGCCCTGGTCTAGCGGAGGGGAGGAAGAGGGAGGGGGTGAGAGAGAGAAGGAGGGCGGCCAGGACTTCAGCGGGGCGCTTGCCACATGGCCCCAACCACCACACCACCTGCCGGGTGGGATCCGCGCTGCTCCGGTCAGCGGGGAGGGAAGGACGTTGGCTGCCAGGCTTGCTGCAGACCTGGCACCGGCTGGGGCAGATGGAGCGTGCAGCCGGCTCCCAGCAGGGTGCTCCCCTCCTCCGTGCTGCCGCCCCCTACAGGGCAGCCAGATCAGCGAACCAAAAAAAAAAAAAAGCGGCCGTGCAGCCCTAGGATTGGGCAGAATGCCGCCCCGTAGAATCTGCTGCCCCAAGCACGAGCTTGCTCGGCTGGTGCCTGGAGCCGGCCCTGATGATCCTGCTATGCTTACTCACCCACACAGTCCCACTGAAGTCAATGGGACTTCACATGTGAGTAAGGGGCGCTCCCATGAGTAGGCTACAGTCAAGCCCCCTATTGAATAAGTAAGCTCTTCTCCTGGGCAACTTCCTGAGCCTAAAGCAGATCACACATTACCTAGGGGCTGTCTCTGATCTTACAAGTAGCCTGAATCCTTTAAGTATTGCTGGGCAAAACTTTTAAAGGAAAAAATGTTGAATGATTTTTTTTAATGTTCTTCATTTTGAATTCACTTTTCATTTTTTCAAGAAATTAAGTCTGTAAAATGTTCTTCTTTTGCTTTTCAAAACAAAAAAGATGGTTTTTGTTCTTTGCCCCCCTTCCATTTTCTTCTCATTTTCCCCATTTTCTTCTTCTTTTTCTTTAGTTGTTGTTTTTGTTCTACTGAGTGAGAAGAAAAAAGGGAGAGAAAGGGGGAAAACAACAAAAACTGAACATTTTTGGTTTACTTTTTTTTTGTAAAAAACCCCCAGAAATTTCAGTAAAATGAACCCAAAACAAAAGGCATTATTCATTAAAAACATTAATGAAAAATTACAGACAACTTTACCTTTTTGTTTTCCATCCCAGTGTCATTTAAACTTGTTTTTTTTAACACACACACTCAGCAGAGCCTTCCACACCTCACTTCCTTCAAACCGCACATACAGCTTTTTGCTCATTCTAACAGGCGTAGAGGAACCAGCATGCTAACAGTCGAGACTAGAGCAAGAGGTGATCAAAAAAGGGGGAGGGAACTGCAGTTTCCCCAAAAAAATCCCCCCCCCTTTTTTTTTCAGAAATTCACAATTCTTAAACATTTCAACCAGCTCTGTAGTTGTTCAGAAATGGAGACAGTTTCATGAAATCCCATCTGAATTCTCCCGTTTTTTTTAAATGTTGAAATTTTGTCAAAATTTCAATTTAAAAAAAAACAACACTTCAAAATAACTTTAGTTGAGACCCACCTTCAGGAATCACCATAGGGGTCTCATTTCCTGGGCAGGATAAGACCACACAGATTCCTGGTAGGGGAGAAGCTGTTCCTAGTCCCAGTGGCAGAGGATGCACTGTATATCCTTGTCTGAGATGACATCTGCTCTTCCTTTCCCATCAGAATCTGGCCAGAGCATTGCTTGTGATAACTTCAATGCCACCATGCAATGTGGATCAGGAGAAGTCATTCAGATTGGTGACAGTTTCTATGGGCGGAAGACCCCTCACTACTGTGTATTGGAGACTCCCCTCCAGCTTGACACAGAAGAGGATTGTAGCTGGACCAGTGTCAAGGATGAAGTAGCAGGTAGGACTTGGGAGATCTGGAATCATGTCTCTGTTCTGCCAGAGACTTCCTGAGTGACCTTGGGCAAGTCACTTGACTTCTCTGTGCCTCAGTTTCCCATTTGTAAAGTGGGGATGATAACAATACTTTTCTGCCTCACTGGGGTGTTGTGAGGATAAATACACTAAGCATGGTGAAGTGCTTTATGCTGTACTGATGAAAAAGCTTTATACAGAAGCTAGGTGTTATTACTATTCAGCTATGCATTTCTTACATTTTTAGTTTTACTAATTTTTTCACAGCATGATCAAAAGCTTTCACTCTCATTCAGTTCATTGCAGTTTTCTCATCAGTAGAGTTTAGGTTCATGCCTTGTTCATTCTTTCAGTCAGACTAGGAATTTATGGGACACATTTAATTGTTTATTGCTAAGGCAGAGCCCAGTGATGGTTGAAGTGAAACCTCATGGAAGAAAAGTACATGCAAGTGAAAGAGACTGGTATTTATCCACCAGATTTTAGGCTACAAAGTTTTCTGTTCACTTGAGACTTTATTCATCCATTGTTCCCTTTGTACAAATCCCATTAAAGTAAATTTCTTCCCACATTTCTCTTGTCTCTCTGACATGGAATCTGCACAATATCATTGACTCTAATTCATTATTTCATCCTTATGTTTATCTTTCCATCCTATTTAGTTATCATGTCAATTTCATCTACTAAACACCTAAAAATTGGGTTCTACTTTATAATTGACATAACCATAAATTCAATGCACATCCTAGTTCCTTCCACTTTTGTAATAGTCATAAGTTGTTGGGTTTTTTTGCTGGTCTCCATCTAAAGCATGACTGATTCAAAAAAACATGCAGCTTGTCTGATCATCTGTTCCTGCCCCTCTTTTCCCCATTTTTCAATTTTGCTCAGAAATCGATGGCATGAAAATGCCCTTTTTTTACTTCAATACCCATCTTTTCTTTGAGTTGTTGTGAAATTTAAAGTTTGGTACTTTAATCTATCAAATGCCAGTGCACATGAGACTGTGATGCCTTCCAGGGCAGTGTCACGGACTCCAGGCGTGCCAGGTGGCATCAGATGGGACCTTCTTTGGAGATCCTTGTCCTACATTGGGGAGCTACTTGTCTGTTCAATATCACTGCATGGAAGGTAAGTATTAAAGTTGTAGCCATAGTGCCCATACTGTACGATGTTTTAACATTGTGACTGGTGACATAGCTCCTTAAAATAGTTTTAGAAGTTAGAGACAGATCTGAACCAAGAATATCAGACATGGATCTGAAATTCCAGTGTCTGAGGAGGTTCAGATCCAGCATTCAGGTTGGGATCCATCACACAGAGAAAGCCCCAAGTGGAGAAGTTCAGGTCCAGATCAAAATTTCCCCCAAATCTCAGGGGTTCCAGCTGTACTGTTCCAAGTTCAGGTCCAACTTTAAAGACAGACATTTGCTTTCTTTTATAATTTAATGTTATGTGTGTGAGTGAACTCAGTACTTGTGAAAGATGCTGGCATGTTAGCAGTGGAGATTTTAATGTATCCACACTTAACCTTTCTGCCAATGGCATTGGCAGCAACAAGGGCCAGATCCTTATTTTAGGGGATTTTCAATAATTCCTTCATTTTTGGTTCGAACCCTCATCCAGTAATCTGGAAACCTAAACCACTCTGGAGCCTTTGCTAGGCAAATCTGTACTCACTCTCAAGCACAGAGGTTTGAACAAATGAATTTTATTTGGGGGGAAGAGAAAAAGAAAGGCCAGGTTGAACTAGGACAAATATTTCCAGTTCAATACCTTCCACCACCATTTACCTCGGGGTGCATAAATCACAGTCCCAAACAATTAGACCATGAATGGCTGATGCAGTTTGTTCTACCTCCCAGCCTCCCATTTCAGTTCTTTGGTCCCCAGCTTCCTCACTCATAGTTTGTGATTCCAAGAGTCCAGGAGGGTCCCTGATTCGTAGGCAGCTCTCTGATTTCAGCAGCTAGGACAGGAAGACCTCACCAGAGTCACTAGGCTGACAGACTGTTGCTATGAATTCCTCTGTTCTCACTGTAGTGCTGTAGTGCAACTGCTCTCAGGGTACGTCTACACTACGGGACTATTCCGAATTTGCATAAACCGGTTTTGTAAAACAGATTTTATAAAATCGAGTGCGCGCGGCCACACTAAACACATTAATTCGGTGGTGTGCGTCCGCGGTCCGAGGCTAGCGTCAGCTTCTGGAGCGTTGCACTGTGGGTAGCTATTCCCTAGCTATCCCATAGTTCCCGCAGCCTCCCCCGCCCCTTGGAACTTCCGGGTTGAGATCCCAGTGCCTGATGGGGCAAAAATCATTGTCGCGGGTGGTTCTGGGTAAATGTCGTTAGTCACTCCTTCCTCTGGGAAAGCAACGGCAGACAAGCATTTCGCGCCTTTTTCCCCTGGATTGCCCTGGCAGATGCCATAGCATGGCAATCATGGAGCTTGTTTTGCCTTTTGTGACTCTCACCGTATGTGTATTAGATGCCGCTCACAGAGGCGATTCAGCAGCGCTACACAGAAGCATGCTTTTGCTTTTGCATGACAGCAGAGATGGTTACCAGTCATACTGCACCATCCAAACCCTTCCATAAATTGGAACTGAGGATGATTATGGCTACCAGTCCTTTTGTACCATTTGCTGCTGTCATAAGTGCCCCTGGCTGCTCTTAGCCAGGGGCGCAAAAGCCAAAATTGGGAATGACTCCCTGAGTCAATCCCTCCTTTTTGGTATCTAAAAATAGAATCAGTCCTGCCTAGAATACAGGCAAGTGTACTAGATAACCACTGTATCATAGAACCAGAGAGCACAGCTGCTCTGTGTCAGATCCTGCAGAAACTATGATCTGTATGCTATTCACAGGGGGTGCTCCTGTAACAACCCCACCTGTTGATTCCGTTCTTCCCCCAGCCTTTCTGGGCTACCGTAGCATTGTCCCCCCACTTGTGTGATGAAGTAATAAAGAATGCAGGAATAAAAAGACATGGTGACTTGTTAGTGAGAAATGAGTGGAAGGCAGCCTCCAGCTGCTATGATAGTCCAGACAGGACATTAAGCAGTGTGTAGGAGAGAAGCCCAGCATCCCTCTGCTAGTCCAGGGGCAACTGAATCTGTTCTTTACACATGAAGGGTGGGGGCTGATGGAGCTCAGCCCCCTGTTGCTATGATGACGATGGTTACCAGCCATACTGCACCATCCACCATCCACCAGAAAAAATTAGGGCCAGGCGCCCTTGATCGACCTGACGGATGCTAGTCAGCATGGTTACTGCCCCATGTGCTAATAGGCTGATGATGAGGACGGTTACCAGTCCTTTTGTACCATCAGCCACCCATGGCAGGGGGGGAGTGAGGATGTTGGTGTTGACGGCTGCAGCATCGTGTCTATCTGCAGCATTCAGTAAAGATAGGGTGACATGTAAAAGAGTCAGAGGATTGTTTTCCCTTTCGCTTCTGGGGGTGGGGGGGGGGTGAGTAGATTGCCAAGCTATGCCCTGACCCACCGCGGACACTGTGTTTGACCCTAGAAGCATTTGGAGCTCAGCCAAGAATGCAAATACTTTTCGGAGGCTGCAGGAACTGTGGGATAGCTTCAGTCCTCCAGTCCTCCAGTCCATGAGCGTCCATTTGATTCTTTGGCTTTCCGTTACGCTTGTCACGCTGCAGTGCGCTGAGTCCCTGCTATGGCGTCTGTCTGGAGATTTTTAAAAAAGGATTCTGAATTTCATCTTCTGTAACGGAGCGCTGATAGAACGGATTTGCCTGCCCTTACAGTGATCACATCCGCATGGTCCGTGCTGGAGCTCTTTCTTTATTTTGATTTCGGACTGCATCACCACCCGTGCTGATTGGAGCTCCACGCTGGGCAAACAGGAAATATTCAAAAGTTCGCGGGGCTTTTCCTGTCTACCTGACCACTGCATCCGAGTTCAGATTGTGGTCCAGAGCGGTCACTGCTGCACTGTGGGATAGCTCCCGGAGGCCAATACCGTCGATCAGCGTCCACACTAACCCTAATCCGATATGTTAATACCGATACTAGCGTTACTCCTCTCGTTAGGGAGGAGTACAGAAACCGGTTTAAAGAGCCATTAAAATCGATATATGATGCCTCCTAGTGTGGACGGTTGTGGCGTTAAATCGGTTTTACGCTCCTAAAACCGGTTTAAACGCCTAGTGTAGACCAGGCTTCACTCTGCTGCTCTCCTATTGCAAGCTGTGACTTGCGGGTGAATCCAAATGCTGCTTTGCTCTGCCTGCTGCTCATGTGACAAAAACTGCTGCAGGGCTCTGACCTCTGCTTGCCACTGGCTAGACAACTGGAAGCCTCTGGTGAGCTCTGCTCTCCTAACGCAATTACTGCTCTTAGCTCGGCTCTTCTAGATATAAGGGGATCAGTGGTGTTATGAACCCCTCAGAATCCCTACCACCCAGGAACAATGCACGTTCTTTGCCCTTTCTCTCTGGCTTTGTCCAGGGCCTCTTACCCGACTAGGGTTGCCAACTATGACTGAAGCTATTCCAGCTATTTTCCCCCCAACATGACGTAATGTCATTTTCTTAAAATAGCCTATCAGAATCTCCCGGATTGCTTCCACTAGTCACCAGGAGATTGATACCGATTCCAGGAGACTCCAGGCCAATTCTGGAGGGTTGTCACCCTATACCCCACTTCAGCCAACATCACTTTCATCAGGATGACCTCATACCCAGGCTTTGCCCAGGGGGGTTCCCAACAGGGTAATCTCAAAAATATGGGCCCCAAGTACAAAACGTAGTCAAATTATATATCCTAGCGTCCCCAAACTACTTGCAGTTAATATGTAAATAAGATACTGCCTCGCACAGTTGACTCTCCAGTAGATGACAGCAGAGAACAGAGTTGATATTTAAATGAGGTACTGGCTCATTTAAACTCTCCTTGCTCTCCAGCAGATGCCATCAGAGAGCTCACTCAGTTACCTCCCATCTCTGGTCGGTGTCAAGCCACAGGGCTTACACAGAGAATAGGTGTAGCTGAGGCAGTAAATAGCACGAGTATACTCAAAACTGCCTCAACAAAGTGGTTCAGCTGTGACAAAGAAGGGCCACTCCTAAATTTCCATGGCCCATTCAATCCTTGGCCTCTCGGCTAAGAAGTTATCAGTTAGTGTGACATAGACACTTGTCCCCTCAGAACTGAAATGATTCCAACAAACAGCCCTCAGTGCTGAACTGGGCTGGAGTAGGACCAGTGATCCAGAGGTGAATCTATAACCTACTACCATTGCCCTGAGCTATGCAGTCCCCCCATGTTTTTTCCCTTCAGCTCCGTATTCTCAAGGAAGGCTAGGCTAGAACAGTGAAGCACACTCTGGCAAAGGACACGGCTAAATACAGATTAATTGCATAAGAAGAGTGTGCTTAACAAGAAAGGTCACGTCAGATAACAGCTGTATAGGGCTTTGAATAAATATATATGACTAGGAATCTCAAGTATATACAAAACTCTCAAGAGTATAACGTTTCAACAGGAATCATGACAAGCAAACCCAGGGAAAAATCAACTTAGTACTTCATGTCTTTAATTCCCTCAATTGTCTTAACAAGGCAGCATTTATCAAGCAACTGTGCTTCAACTAAGTCCAGATGCCAACAATACATGAAAACAAGTTTGCAATGAGCAGGTGATGACGCTGTGCTCTGTGCATTATGTTTTACAGGTTTGCAACTGGCCGTGACCGAGACGTGCTTTATCTTTGAAAATATTACAGTTTCTCTGAAATGGCTACTCTCTCCCTATTCTGGCAACCTCTCCTGTATCATTAGCACTGGAGATGGACACACTATTGATCCCTATTACCCTCTAACGTAAGATAAAGCTTTTATACATGATTTTACAGAAAGGCTAAGGATTTTTTAGTTTTAGAGGTTTGGGAGGTATTTTGTGTTTCAAGTCACTTAAAATGAGATGCTGCAAACAAAGCAGTGACAAGACATGCAGGCAAGATGGGTGGATTTTGCTGTAACTTGCTTTGAAATTGTTAAAAGCAGCAATGCCTAGTCTATTAAGCTGCCAGCCATGATCTTTCATCTGCTCAGTATGAGTGAATTCCTTTTCCTTCTAGTGGACTTTAATCTAGATTCTGTACACACAAAATTACTGAGAAACCTGCTGCCCTTCTAAGGAGAAACTGCCAAGGAGCTTAAAGCTAATATCTTGGGGTTTTTTCAAAGAGTATTTTTCCATACCTGTTATTACTGAAAATGGTTCCATGGTGCTTTGTTTATCTTTATTTTATTCTAATTCCATGAAAACTTGGATTCTTCATTGCTGACAATTTTAAATCAATACTGGATGTTTTTCTAAAAGTTATCCTCTAGGAATTATTTTGGGGAAATTCAATGGCTGGGGTTATACAGGAGGTCAGACTAGGTCACAATGGTCCCTTCTGGCTTTGGAATCTATGAACTCTTTCTTTTAACCACCAAATATTTTTCTGCAGTATTTGAAAATCACACTTTGCTGCATTGTTCTAGTGCAGGGAAATCCAGAGAGGGAATCACCTTAAAAACTCATCCATCTACTTATGTAGTCCAAGATGAGTGAAATGAAAAATCAAAGAGCAGAAAGGGCAAGAAGTAAAGTGGCTGTTAAACATTCTTTCAGTGTTAATAGCTCAAGATGTTATTAATGACACAGGGAAAGAGCTTTATAAAAAAAACCAGTATTATTTTTAGTTTGACCGTGTCTCAGCAAGTGAACGTTTTTTATTGTTACCTCATTCCCTCAATCCCCCACTAACCAGGTTTGTCTGTTTCTGTCACCTGTTGTGTCCTGTTTGACACCTAGACTGGACGTGCTCTAGGGCAGGGATTGTCTCCTATGGCCTTGTCTTACTCGGAAAAAGTAGTCCAGCTGAGGTTGTGCTTAACCCATCTCAGCTAACTCATGTTAGCTAAGTCCTATCTAAACTCAACCTTTTTCATAGTCAAGATAAGACCTTTATTATGTGTCTGTACAATGCCTAATGTAATATGGCTCCAACCTTTGATTAAGCTTCCTAGGTGGTACTGTAATAAATAAATAGTTAATAAATAATGGTCCCAGGGATATTTATTTGCATTCCATGGTTTATCTCACCTCCTTATTCTGCTGTGGGTGTTGAGCAGGGCTAGACAGCCTGGGGAGAGATTTTCAGAAGCCCTTAAGGGAAGTAATTGGGACTTGTGATCCTAAACCCCTTAGGTGCTTTGGGGTATTTCCCCTATGTTGTTACAGAGCCCAGTGGCTGCAGGACCCTTTTCTATACTAGTGTGCCTACCATTGATGCTGCTAGTAGAGCTGCACCGGTGTTAGCAATGAGAAGACATTTTTGCCAACAAATTCAAACTGTCATGAGCAGGACATGGACAGTCTGAGCTAGTGGTTGGAGCAGGAGTTGGGAGCCAGGTCAGATACCAGGAGATCAGATTCTGAGATATACCAGAGGGCAGACTGACAGTCAAGAGGCCGGCAGGCAGGGGTGGCTCTAAACATTTCGCTGCCCCAAGCACGGCGGCACGCTGCGGGGGGCGCTCTGCCGGTCGCCGGTCCCGCGGCTCCGGTGGACCTCCCGCAGGTGTGCCTGCGGAGGGTCTGCTGGTCCCGCGGCTCCACCGAAGCCGTGGGACCAGCGGACCCTCTGCAGGCACGCCTGCGGGAGGTCCACCGGAGCCGCGGGACCAGCAGACCCTCCGCAGACATGCCGCCGAAGGCTGCCTGCCTGCCGCCCTCCCGGCGACCGGCAGAGCACCTCCCACGGTATGCCGCCCCAAGCACGCGCTTGGCGTGCTGGGGCCTGGAGCCACCCCTCCCGGCAGGGTCAGGTTACCAGGAGATCAGAGTCAGGCAATAGGAGTAGGTAGCACCAGGGAAGCAGTCTGGGAAGTGGGAGGGAGGGCACTCACTTGCATGGACAACTTCCTGTTCATGATTTAAATAAAAGCAGGGAACCAATCAGGACCCCCAGTGTTCCACCAATCAGATCCCAGGACTGGAGTCCTCTGTTGGAGTCCAGCTTCTAGTTCTGAGGACTTGTTAGCAAGTCACTGGGTGGCAGGTTGGAACTTACTGGTGCCTGTGGACTGGGCTTTGAGACCCGCAGTCCCTGACAGAAGCATAGATAAGACCATGCTTAGGGAGAGGAAAATAGGCCAGCACTGGGATGATCTTGCACGATGCTGAGTATCCTCTGCTCCCACTGACTTTAGCAGTAGGTTAAATGGGGATGAAAAATTGGGAGGGAAGAAATGTAGTGTGATCGTCCTTGACATACCATGTTACGACATATGAGCTGGGGACAGGGAGACAAACTTAACCCTGGAATAATACACAAGCAAAATAGGAATCAGTGTGATTGCAGGAGATAACAATCTCCCTTAGAGCTATAATTCAGGAATGGTGGCCATTGCTTTCAAATCATACAGCTATAAACCTCTCAGTGCAACCTTCCATGACAATTGGATGTCCCCTTTGCATTTTTAAGCTTGTCCAGCAATGTGACACACCGGTATACCTCTCCTGGAGAGTTTACTGTCTTCGTGGAATGCACAACCAGTGAGTGGCACGTTACAGCACAAAAGCTGGTGACGGTTCAGGATAAGATGGATCAGCTCAGCATTACTGGGTGCTACAGCAAGTACGAATCAGGAAACAGTTCTCACTGCAGGACCCTGTATGGGGAGATGTTATGGATCCAAGTTGAACTTAATGGAGGTGAGAGTAATCAGTTTGCACAGTTGAGTAGCAGGTTCAGTGGGCACAGGCAGAATCTCCACTAAGCAAATGTGTATTTCTTTAAATGAAAGCTTTCACTAAATGTTAACTTTCTCAAACTAACTTCGCCCCATCCCTGTGCTAGGGAGTCTATGTTATAGCTTCTGGAACACTTCAGATGTGAGCCCAAAGCTTTTTCTCTTCTGGATATGTCTGACAATCAAGGAGCACACCGGCCTAAAGAATACACCCTGCTCTTATTGGCACTGTATTTAATAGTTAGAGCAGGGGCACTGGGAGACCCATCCCTTGGTTTCTAGCTCTGCACAGACTCATTGTGTGACCTTGAGCAAGTCACATAACCTGGCTGTGCCTCAACTGCCCATCTGCATAAAAAATATAGCAATATTGACTTACCTCAGATGGAGATTGTTAGGATTAATTCATATTTGTAAAGCATTCTGAGAACTTTGCTCTCAAGGTAACTTACATCAGCATACAGCCACTACAGTTATTAAATTGCTTGTGTGTGCACACTTGCCTCCTTGGGTCAGTGGTGCGCATCCTCACCAGGAGCACTTGTATGGACGGTATTGTCAGTGTGGAGCAAAGCTGCTAAATAACTGCAAAGCATGATAACTATATATTAGAGCTGGATGAATAATTCATTACAAATCATTTATTAGATGAATTTGTCACAAACAGACTGATTTTTCTCAAATGTATTTGTTATTCAAAATTATTTACAGAATAATTTCTATAGATGGTTCTTGGTCTGCAGATTGTGTTGAACATTTTAAATAATCAATATTCATGCTGTTTTGATTGGACACATAGTGCTTGATCCTGCCAGAGAGCCAGGTGAACGCTCTGGCTCCAATCCAGCAAGGCACATAAGCATGTGCTTAACTTTAGGCACAAGTCCCATTGAAGTCAACAGTGATACTCAGAGCCTTAAAGTTAAGCATGTGCTTAAGTGCTTTGCTGAATCAGGGCCAAAGTGCTCAGCACCTTGTAGGACCATGTCCCGTGACGTATCTCTAGTTCTTGACTGGGTGATCAGAACTCTTAGAATAAGGTTTCTGGTCTGCATGCTCGTGATTAAGAATTCAATATTATTTGCTTGAATTTTGTTGTTTTCACGACATTCCTTCCTTCATTTGTTAGAATATTCATAAAAAGCAAACACAAAAGGGGCACAAAAACAGATGAAGTGAATGAATTTAAAAATTGAGATGAATGTTTGCAGAACATTGTTGCAATAGTTGCCTGACTCGGTTATTTATGCACCTGAATGTGACAAGGAACAGGTAGAGTTGGATGATCTGTGACCAAGTTCTGAAATCCTACTTTCCAGGTACTGGAGTGACCTACACTGTAACAGCTGACAATACAACTCTGATTGAATCCAGCGCAAAGGAAGGAATTGTCCCTCACAATCTGACGCTTGATGGTACCTCTCAGCAGCTGATTGGCCCAGGGGTGCATCAACTGGAAATTCTGGCGACCAGCAACACAACGACATCCGAGATTTCTGAAAGCATTGCTGTTCATTTAGTTGAACCTATATCTGGTCTTCAGGCTGCATTAGCCTCCCACACACTGGAAATGGGAAAAGACCTGGAGATAAATGTCTCTGTGGCTCATGGTGCACCAGATAAGCTGAAGTTTGAGGTGGTCGGGTCTAATGAAACTTACTCTCACCAGAAAGACATCCCTAAAGCAGAATCTAGACTATACAGTATTCCTGTTCATACTGAAGGTACAGCTCCCTAGCATGTTACTTTTTCCCATACACAGAGTCTGAATTATTTTTTTTTTACTTTAGATTAAGGAAAGCAAGAAAGAACAGAAGTTAAATCTCCATGCGAGAGAGCAGTGTCTGTATCTTCTTTGCAACAGGCTGCAGCAATTCTGAGAACAAAATAGCTGCTGTCTCTGCACACAGACTGAGTTCGGATAGACTCAAAGGTGTCCTACATAGAAAACATGAGCATCACAGTTTCAGAGCTATATAGGCCACATAGCAGATACTGTATTTTTTCTCTCCTTTAATATTTCTTTGTAATGCTTTAAAAAGGCAAATCAATAGTTATGGTCAAGTCTCAGTTTGACAAGAGGTTTATTGTGTGTCTGTAAGAAGGATGGGACATGCAGCTTGTTGTGCCCTCTGTGTGGCAGCTGTGCAGTTACATATTTTCTGTTTTCACTTCTTTGATTCAAGCAATTATTTTTGTGCAGCCTAAAGGTTCAGGGCCAGTTCTATACCAGTGTGACTCTGATGATTTGACTGGTGTCAGGTCAATGCAAACTTGGTGTAACAAAGTGGAGAACTGGGCCTTCAGTCTTTTATTTTTCTAACAAATACAAGATCCGACACTTAGCAGCTATGTATGCCCATGAGCATTAGTGCATGGTAATGACCAGAGCTGGGCTTTCTGGCATTGCAAGACATCGTACACCAGGCTTTGTACCATGACAGTGGTACCACAACTTTCAAACTCTTGATGTGAGACAGTGCGGTTAAAGTGTTCTGTCTGGTACCTGGAGTTTGGAGAGGGCCCCACAATATCTGCAAGGCAACTGAGGGGCACACACTGTGCAAGCACATTTTGCTGGGAGGGCGGGGGGACAGTCCTAACAGACTTGGGGTGAGACTTGAGGCAGAAGCCACATTGTCTGGATGGAGTTGCTCTGATGTGGGCCGTCTTGGACTGGCAATCACACTGGAAGGTTGTGTGTTGGCCCTGACTCCAGCTATTCTGTCTCCCGGGTGGAGATATTGTGAAAAGCTGCAAGTGTAACCCTCTCCCACTCACTGTGATGCTCTCTCCCCCTCTAGTGGTGGCTGGGCCACACGGAGAGGTTGATAAGCCTGCCACATCTTGGCAAACAGTAGATTTTACCTTTTAGCTCAGGCAGGTGAAGCTCATGCTTTTAGATTCAGAGGTCACCGGTTCAATTTCCACTGCTGCTGACTCACCCAGAGTCAGGGTGTTACAGAACCCTATAACCTGGTGGAGTTTGTGATCCAGTGAAGTTCAGTTTGAAGGCAGGCAAGTTACACTGTTCCTGGATGTAACAATACCATGGGATAGTAGGTGCTGAGCTGTTTTCTGGGTCTGGAATTGGTGTAAATAAAACTGTAGTTGGAGGCTCAGAAGAGGGACAGAAGAAAGAGTTCTTTCCTCTGGAGCGAATTTGACTGAATTTTATTGCCCAATAATCATAATTCTTGTAAAATCCCAAGAGCTAAATGATCAAATAACCCCTAAATAACTTATTTTAAAGATGTCGTTTATTCCAGTATTGCCTAGTAATTCACAAGGGAGGAAGAGGATTTCTTCATGAAGGCCTGGGACACAAAGTTGGATTTTATGACTCAAACATGTAGGTCCAGTGCACTGCTGCTGCTAATACCCTATCTCCCTTTGGCACCCTGTCCTTCCTAGGTACGTTTGTGGTCAAGGTGCTAGCTATGAATGCCTTCTCGAACATGAGTCTGGAGATTGGGAGCATCACCGTATTGGCCAACAATTCTCTTAAAGAAGGTAATAATGCTTACCTAGCACTGCTGTTTGCAATCATATTCTGTGACCCTTTACAATAAATCAGTTCACTGCACTGAGTGTTTGCATGGTCTGCATATAGGACTCTAATAATTGCTTCCCTCCTGAGCCAGTGCTGATAATCCTCTTGGACACTCTGGGGAAAGAAACCAGAGCCTACATATATACTAATTGACTCTCTTGCTGCTAATCTCAGTAGAGAGGCAAGAGACTGACTAGGCATGGAGAAGGAAAAACATGCTCCTCACTCAGTACAGGTGTCCCCTTGTATAGGGGAGGAGGCAGGTTGGCTATGCAATACAGGGAAGCCGGCATTGCTCATTCTGTTATTGTCTCATTCAGCCCCAGTTGCACTACAGAACCATTGGAAGTTTTGCCACTGACTTCAATAGAGCAGGATCAAGCCCTATATAAGAAAATGGACTTCCAAGGATTGTCCATTATGTACCTCGTACCAGCTCTCAATTCAATTTAAAAAATCCTTTAAAAAAAAGCCAGTAGCTTCTTATTACTTTTGCCTAATGAAGAGAGCTACCCTGGCTTTGATGTGGTCCCAGGTTAGGGTCTCTCCGCACAAGGTTACATATTGCACATGTGCTGTTTGTGCTAGAAAGAATTAGCTACAGATGTGGCCTGGGAAATACCTCCAGATGTTGTGTAATGTCTGAATCTCAGCATAATGTGAACCGCTGTTGACAAATAACATGCTGCTAGATAGCTCAAGTCGCAGCTACATTCCTACTAGTGTAAAGCTAGTGATACATTTGATCCAATGAACTAACGGGTTATTGTAATAACTCTGAGCCCTTAATTTCCACTGCTCTTTCTCAAATTGTCTTTGCACCCCCACTTAGGCTGCAAGCTCTTTGGGGCAGGGACTGTTTTTTTGGTCAATGTTTGTAGTTAGCACAATGGGATCCTGGTTCATCATTAGGGCTCCTATGCACCATGGTAATACAAATAAAATTCTGATTTTTATTTCACTTGCACCAGTTTAACTCCATCAACTTCAATGAATTTACTCCTGATTTACCCCACTGTAAGTGAGAAGAGAAGCAGGACCCTCCTCTTTATATTAGTTGCTTATTGTTATTATTTTGCCCATTGCAACATTTCTGCTTATCATAACCTGGGAGTTTGATTCCTGTAACCCTGACTTTTAAACAGATTGCAGGCAAATCATGATTTATTTAAGTCATAATGCTCAGTCACTGCTGTCTGGCAGCCTCACAAATGGCAGTAAAACATTCTGTTATCTTCTTTATATTTAACAGATTCGTCTCAGAACAAAGGCAAATCCAAAGCAAACATCCGAAAGACAAATGTGAGTATTGTTCAAAAGGTATAACCTGAGGTGGAAAAGCTAAGAAATACCTCTTGGTTGTTAAAGTACTGCCTGAAGAACATTTGCAACACACATAATTATGGACCCGATTTTTCATGTTGCTGAGTACCATCAACTCCTGTTGACTTTATTAGGGTTAAGAATATAAGAACAGCCATACTGGGTCAGACCAAAGGTCCATCTAGCCCAGTATCCTGTCTTCCGACAATGGGCAATGCCAGGTGCCCCAGAGGGAATGAACAGAACAGGTAATCATCAAGTGATCCATCCCGTCACCCATTCCCAGCTTCTGGCAAACAGAGGCTAGGGACACCATCTCTGCCCATCCTGGCAAATAGTCATTGATGGACCTATACTTCATGAATTTATCTAGTTTTTTTAACCCTGTTATAGTCTTGCCCTTCACAACATCATCTGGCAAGGAGTTCCACAGGTTGACAGTGTGTTGTGTGAAAAAATACTTCCTTTTGTTTGTTTTAAACTTGCTGCCTATTAATTTCATTTGGTGACCCCTAGTTCTTGTGGTATGAGAAGGAGTAAATAACACTTCCTTATTTACGTTCTCCACACCAGTCACGATTTTATAGACCTCTATCATATCCCAGTCTTGTTAATCTCTCCTCATATGGCAGCCATTCCATACCCCTAATCATTTTTGTTACCCTTTTCTGAACCTTTTCCAATTCCAATATATCTTTTTTGAGATGTGGCGACCACATCTGCACCCAGTATTCAAGATGTGGGCGTACCATGGGTTTACATAGAGTAATATATTTTCCGTCTTATTATCTATCCCTTTCTTAATGATTCCCAACATTCTGTTTGCTTTTTTGACTGCTACTGAACACTGAGTGGATGTTTTCAGAGAACTATCCACAATGACTCCAAGATCTCTTTCTTGAGTGGTAACAGTTAATTTAGACACGATCATTTTATATGTATAGTTGGGATTATGTTTTCCAATGTGCATTACTTTGCATTTATCAACATTAAATTTCATCTGCCATTTTGTTGCTCAGTCACCCAGTTTTGAGAAATCCTTTTGTAGCTCTTCCCAGTTTGCCTGGGACTTAACTATCTTGAGTAGTTTTGTATCATCTGCAAATTTTGCCACCTCACAGTTTACATCTTTTTCCAGATCATTTATGAATATGTTAAGGTCCCGCCCCCGAAATGCCACCCCCGACAGAGGCGGCAGAAGGTCCAGCCACTGCGGTCTCTGCCCCCAAAAGGTTAGCCCCCTAGGCAACCGCCTAGGTCGCCTAATGGGTTGCGCTGGCCCTGCCTGGGGGATACCACTATTTACCTCTCTCCAATCTGAAAACTGACCATTTATTCCTACCCTTTGTTTCCTATCTTTTAACCAGCTACCAATCCATGAGAGAACCTTCCCTCTTATCCCATCACTGCTTAGTTTGCTTAAGAGTCTTCGGTGAGGGACCTTGTCAAAGGCTTTCTGAAAATCTAAATACACTGTATCCACTGGATTCCCCTTGTGCACATGCTTGTTGACCCCCTCAAAGAATTCTAGTAGATTGGTGAGACATGATTTCCCTTTAAAAAACATGTTGACTATTCCCCAACAAAATTATGTTCATCTATGTGTCTGAAAATTTTGTTCTTTTGTTCTTTACTATAGTTTCAGTTGAGATGCTTAGCACATCACATGATTAACATAGAATCCACACTTCATGTCTTTGAGGCAAAATACAGTCTTTAGATCTGTTCTAAAGCTCTTCGTAAAAGCCAGCCAATAAAAATAAACAGACTAGAAAACTCATTTCTCCCAATGACCGATCCTACTTGGACTGAAATCCTCTTACAGTTTTTTAAAAAGTCAACTAATTTGTTTTAAATCCAGCTTCTGAGAAGATATTCATTAAATAGAATGTCCCAAATTTATTTTTAATGCCTTTTTACATGGTTTCTAAAGGTTTTTCTGCTCCCCTGTTGATATTTATAAGGGTCTTTTCAGCAAAGGAGAAGCTAACAGTCTATTGAGAGTAAAGGATGAAATTGACGATACCCTAAGTGCAGTCAAATCCACAATATTAAAGGAACTGTAAAAACTAATTAAAAATAATGGTTTTGTTTTCTTTGCAGTGTAATAATCTTAAGGGTTACTTGTAATTATAGCAAGTACAGAATTTCACACGGAAATGATTTTCAAGACAACAGTGTCCCTTCAAAACAGACTTCACTCAAAACAGAAACTATGTCAGAAGAACAAGAGACATTACTCATCTTTATGGCTAGAGCCCTTATGTGTCAGAACACTGAGAAACAGAAAAACCACATCATTATTCATGTGACACCTATTCTAAGAGGAAGAATTGTCTGGTGGTTACAAGCACAAGACTAGGAGTTGTGACATCTGGGTTCTAGTCTCAGCTCTCCTATAGACTTTCTGTATGGCCATGGACAAACCGTTATTTAAGCTGATTGGGCCCTGATTTTTTAGCCCTGGCTCTCTCTGCTAATAGCACACCGCAAATCCCTTTTTCTTATTCATTATAAAATAATGAAAGGTTAGACATCTGTTCACGCACATTGCTGCTCTAATTGGTACTCTCACTTCTTGTTTAGGATGACAAAAGGAAAAATAAAATATACATTAAACCTAGTCGCCATGTGGATCCGTTCACAACAGTTACCCTTGACTGGCCAGATGACAATGATAATTCTACCTTCACCTGGGCATGTGGTATGTGCAGTGCATGTTTTGACTTTTTCCTACCATTAGCTAGCTGCCTAATGGTAAACTCACCATCATACTGGATGTGCTGTGCCAGACTGACTGTAAGGGTACGTCCATACTACCCGCCCGGATCGGCGGGTAGCAATCGACTTCTCAGAGATTGATATATCGCGTCTCATCTAGACGCGATATATCGAACTCCGAACGCGCTCCTGTCGACTCCGGAACTCCACCACCGTGAACGGCGGTGGCGGAGTCAACGGGGGAGCCACGGATGTTGATCCCGCGCCGTGAGGATGGGTAAGTAGTTCGAACTAAGGTAGTTCAAATTCAGCTACGCTATTCGCGTAGCTGAAGTTGCGTACCTTAGTTCGACCCGCCCCCCCAGTGTAGACCAGGCCTAAGAGGGTATAGACCTCACCTGGCTTTAAAAAAAAGCTACATGCTCATTGTACAGTCAAAATATCACCCTTCACGCTAATTCCACAATACTACTACATGGTCCCCAGTCTAATCTTCTTCCTCGCGATGGCTGCTCCTCGAGCACCATCTCTCAGGATGTGTATCTCCAACCCTGAGCCCCCTCCACCGTGGATCTACTTCCACCTGACCCATATTCAGAGTCTTATGAGCCAGCTGTAATTAACTGGGCAGCTCCCAGCCGAGTTCCAATGCCTGACAGCAGAGGGTGTCGGTGCTGCCAGAGTATCATATCCCCTTTTTACACTGAGGAGAAGCAGGCCTGCTGTATCTGAAGCTGGGAGAGGCTTCTATTTTTCAGCAGCAATGAAAAAGCATTCAGGGTTTAAAATTGGACCGGGACTCAAGAGATCTGGGTTCTTTCCTCTGCCACTGGGCTGGTGGGCCACTCTGGTTAAGTCACTTCACCTCTCTGTGCCTCAGTTTCCCCATCTGTGAAATAGAGATAAAGAAACTCGCCTCCTTTGTGAAGCATTTTGAGATCTATGTCTGAAAATGAAGAGCCAGATATTATTACCAACATTAAAAAGGAAATGTCTGTGCAGGAGCTTGCTGGCCTGAGTGGCAGGAATGTGTGCAGCATCAAGTAATTCCCACGGACCAGAGCATGGCACAGATCCCGCCTGCCTGCCTGCCCCCGCCAAACTCAGCGGTGACCCTGCGGGTGACAGTCAGAAGCCCTGGAAAAGAAGAGAAGCAGGACGAGCAATGTCTGTATGTGACTGCCAGACAAGGACTGCGCCCAGAAATCAGGTCTGCCTTGGAACTGTAGTACTTATTCCCCATTCTTATTGCTACATTTCCTCCTGCAGCCACTGAAATCAATTAGAGTAATGTGCCGATTTTCAAAAGCATAGAGGGGCCTATCTGCATCTTTAGGCACCTCAGTACCTTTGAAAATATGGCCCTTAGGAGCCTAAGTTTCATGAGACTTAGGCCTGGTCTATGCTACAGACTTAGGTCGATGTAAGCTGCCTTATGTCGACCCAACTGTTAGCATCTACACTAAAATGCAGCTCCCACCGATGTAACTCGCCCACTACACCGACTTAATAATTCCACTTCCACAAGAGGCATAACACTGAGGTCGATGTATTCAGGTCGACGCAGTGACAGTAAAGACACTGCATTGCTTACATAGACTGTTGCTGCCTTTCAAAAACCTTCCCACAATGCCCCACACTGGCAGTTAAATTGGTGCAAGTGCTCCTGGTTAGACCGTGCACCGCTGACACCAGGAGCATAGTGTGGACATGTAAAACCAATTCAATTACTGCAGGGGCTGTGCTTCATTGTAACTTAGGTTGATGTAATTTTGTAGTGTAGACTTGCAAAATTTTGTATTGTAAACTTAGTCTTCTAAGGCCTGGTCGACACCTAAAACTTAGGTCGATTGAGCTACATTGGTCAGAGGTGTGAATTTAAGCCAACATAAGCCCCAGTGTAGACACTGCTAGGTTGAGGGAAGAATTCTTCCATTGACCTAGCAACCACCTCTCAAGGGGGTGGATTTAGTACATCAACAGAAAACCCCCTTCTGTCACTGTAGCAAGTGTCAACCCCTCAGCTGTGCCACTGTAGCATGTGTAATGTAGACACATCCTCAGTACCTCTGCTCCTTTTGAAAATAGGACATAGGCTCCAAAGTCACTTGGGAGTTTTTGAAAATGTTGCTGTTTGTGACGTCTATCTACCTCGTAACCCACGAGTTTGGCAGATTACAACCAAAAGATGGAAAAAATTGGGTGGGCTTTTAGCTGGGAGTACTGTCATCTGTTGGTGCATAACTATTGTCTTGCCTCCTTCTAGGTGTGAGACAAACTGCAAGCTAGTGAATGTCACTGCAGAAGTTGTTTTGAGAGCCACCATGCAGGAAGGCTCCCAAGCTGTACAGTATAACTGGTATTTAGATAACACATTCCAGTCAAAGGTGAGATGAGTAGGTTGGTCAGGAATGCTGCACCCCCAAAAAATAAACACCCAGATTGAAAGGAAGCCCTTTGAGGTAGGGGTGGGGGGCGTCTCCCTAGGTACCTTAAAGACATTTGCTGCCAGTGGAGATAATCATGATAATTGCATGTGTAAAAGCAGGCACACAGTTGCACATGCATTTTTCACACAGATTTCCAACCTTGTCATGTATATTCAGGTGGACGAATGTTTCACCAAATATCATTCATTATTACTATTAGTGCACTGTATTGCCATGTATCATAGTGGGAAAAACTCCTGCTGATGTCAACGGGTATGTTTTTTGAAAAAAGGCTTCAGGACTGGGTCTATAGACAACGTAGCACACAGAACTCTCTGGATGGAAATCACAGTAAACAGCCTCCTGCTTTGTTAATTTTCCTGTTGGGTTTTCCAGCCTCCCTCCCTCCCTGCAGTCTGCAGTCTGAAGGGTTTCCGACAGAGCTCCTTGACTTTGCTTCAGAGCAACAGATCTACATTGGTATTGAACAGCTCCTTTCTGCAGGCACATGGAGAAGCATTTCGGATTAAAGTAACAGGTGGGAAAAGCCAGAGTTCGAAAACTCCACTGAGATACAATCTCTTTGCAATATGGAGACATCGGACATAGTAGGAGAAGAAACATCTTTAAAGGACAAATATGCTGTTAAATAATTTGATACACTAAGTGCCATTATGTTTACAGTGACCCTTTTCTTAATTTTGCCAGACTATGGTGTATAGTTTGGTACCCACACACACAAAGCACAGAGTAGAGGTGTGGCAAAGCTGCAACTGAAACACGTCCCTGGGGGCTATATGTGGTATTACAATAGCTGTGCCTCTGTTTGTCCCATGCCTTCTATGGCCGATTTCAGCCATTGGTGTGATCTGGCCTTCCTGCCAAACCAGGTAACAGAGTCCAACCCTTCTCAGGGTCTCAGAGTGCTTCACTTAATGTCCACCAGAATGTAACAAAACAACGGAGTCTTCAGCCCATCTGGGCTCAGCTGGTCGCCTTCTTCTTTTCAAACCATCACAACACCAGCCTCAGGTCCTGGATTTCACGCTCACCACCAAAGGTGGTCACACTCTACCTCCACCCATGGTTTCAGGCAGGCTGCAGTCCCTGATCAGCCCCTATCTCCAGTCAGGCTTCCAGCTCAGGGCTCAGCCACCCAGGCTTCTCTCAGCCCTCAAGAGAAAGCTCTCAGCTACCATTCCTCCTTGGCCCCTCCTCTGGCAGACCTTTGCTTCTCCCTTCACAAAGACTCAGCCCAACCTTAGCTGTGTTTGACCACAAATGAGGCCAGATCCCCCTTCAGGCAGGAATGCTGGAACAATTTGTATAGTGGGGGTACTGAGAACCATTGAACCAAACTGTAATCCCTGTATATGATGGAAACCACTTCAAGCTAGGTGGTGCCTTCAAGTGCAGCCTGGTAGGTTAAATGGCCTCTCAGGCCACTTTAACCCTTTTGTCTCCTGTACACCCCACACAAGCAGTAATTTGAGGTGAGTGAGGGCGTGTCTATATGAACACTTAGTATGTGGCAAATTGGGGGGGGGGAAATCTACCCCACAATAGCATACTGTGCACCAGGGGTCTATGTGGACCCTGCTGCCATGTGCTAAAAGTACCCTAGTGCACTTTAGCTTACTCCCATTTCAAAGCAGAGTAGTGCCCAGCCGCAGGGTCCTTACAGACACTTAGTGCCTGGCAGGCTGGTGTGGGGTAGATTTACACTCTAGCTTGTCACAAACTAAGTGTTCAAAAAGACAAGCCCTGATTCAACAACCCTAATCCAAGATGATGTTAATCATCTGATTTAGACACATCTGGAAATGTCCCTATGATGAATATTCAATTTTATAATCCAGCTTCTCTTTACAAGGGGAATAAAACCATGTTTGTATAGTGCTGTCTATGCTATAGATTAGCCTATGAAGGTATCTCAGCTCTGGTTAGACAACATTGCCACTCCCAGAGCCTGAACAAACTGCATCATTATTAGCGTATGATGCTCAGTGCTGCTGAAAGTTGTCAGATGATCATCACTGATGTTTTCCCTCTGAACTTTCCAGCAATGACTCAGCATGAATATGGCGATGAAATCTACATTGTCAGCATGGTGCCCTCACCAGTGGTCCCAGTCTGCGCTATATCCCCCAAGGAGGGATCGGTGCTCACCAGCTTCACAATCTCCTGCAGTACTGCCTGCTCGGAGGACTCCTGCCCCCCTGTACACAGCAGTCTGCTCATGTACTGCTTCTACCTGAAATCAGGTACGTTCTGGGGCTGGTTTGTTTGAATGGCAGCTTCCCTGTGTGAGCACCCAGCCTTGTACTTCCATCACTAACAAGAGCACAGGCATAACCCACTTCTGCTGCTGGCCAGATAATAACTGGCCAGATTCTCATACCTTCAACTCGGACAGAGTAGCCTCTTGTTCTGCACATAGGATTGTTCACTTTAAACTTGTGGATTAAGATGCAGCCCTTGCTCAACCTGGCCCTATGACAGCGGAAAGAAAAACCAGGTATGAACAGGGCATATATGTATAAGAGGGCCATGACCTTTATGATAGTTTCCCTTTAGAAACTGCAGGAGATTTTTAAAGGATCCTTTTAAGGATTGTGGAATCACCTTAGGCAAGGAATCTGAATTTAAGGGTCATTATCAATTTTTCTCCAGAGGAGCTATTTTAATTTTGCAAATCAAAACAAAGAGACATGATTCCATGGTGATAACTACAGGCCCAATCCTACGTGGCGCTGAGTGCCTCTTTGGAGGATGCTGAGCTGTTCAGTAGGGTGTGAAGTGTATGATGGGTAACACTGTCTTTCCTCTTTCAGGCTCCCTCCTGAACTGTGGCCCACATCCTGAACTCCTGTCAGTTTATCTTCCCCTTGGAGAAGAGGAAAATAACTTTGTTTTACATGTTACAATTACTGTCAGCAATAACTTTGGTGACACAGTCCAGACTGATGCTACTGTCAAGGTACACGGAAAAATCGTTTCCCTTCTAGGCCTCTCACTGCCAATAGCTAAACCTGTGATTCTGGGGAACTGGCCACCTTCCAGAGCCTCCTCTCCCCATTTTATACCCATTACTCACCTGTGCTCCACAGCCACCATCCTCCATCCTTCTGACCAAGGAGGACTAGACAAGCTTCCTTGAGCAGCCAGCAGTTTCTTCCATCACAGTTTGTTCAGGCCAGAATTTAGGGAGACAGTGAACAGCACAGGCTATGTATAGTTAGTCTGGGAGTTAAAAAAAACCAGAGAAATACCAGAACCTGTCTCCAGGGGGCCCAATAATAAATCTTTATACTTATTAAAAGAATGTGCACCACTGCTTCATCAGTGTTACTCACTGGAGTTACTCATCACTCCTCTGATTTCAATGGCATCATACTGGAGTAAGACTGAAGTACTGCAAAGGTGAATTGGGCCCTCTCTCTCTTTTCTAACATGAAGGATACCACTACCTATCAGTATCTGTCTTCAGTCAGTCAGGTGGACCAAACCAGATGCATCTCTAGACGAGACTAACTGTTTTGTAAGTTAAGAGTTGGAAACTTTTGATCAAAACATTTTTTCAGATGAAAACAGAAAAAAAAATTTTAAACAAATGTTTCTGCAAACATTGTTTTCTTTTTTCTGGGTGGTTCTAAAGATGGTTGGAAAATTTCATTGAAAAAAAAAAGATCTCTGAAAACAGGGGGAACAGTTTCTTGATTAGCTCTCATTATGAACATCGCTAGAACAGTAATGGAGGTTGTGAAAGGGTAATAATACCAGCAGGCAGCAGTGACAAGGCTGTGTGCGTGTCTAATTGCATCATCAGGTTCGACGTGAAGATATGAACACTGGGAACCAGACCCTGCAGGCCACTCTAGCTGAGAAAGCAAATGCCATCTTAAAAGAAGGAAACAACAGCATGTCCCTGTTCCAGCTGTATAAGTCAATGTCTTCAGTCCTTAATCAGGAGAGCCAGGGAGAGACCTTTAATACATCTCTGCAGACCGACACCCGAAGGGAGGTCAGCCACCTGGTTTATTTTCTTACACTATAATGATGCATTTTCCATATTCTGTAAAGACCATGGACGATTTCTTGAGTAGCTCCAAGGGCTGACAAACCTCCTTCCAAAGTCAATGGGAGTTGTAGGTTCTCAGTATCTCTCAGGATTTGGGCTAGCATTTGCCATAGGTTTCAGCTAGAAAGAAGCAGCTGTTCATTTCTCACCACTGGCCCTTCTGATTCATTGACTTTTCACCCCTTCCATATCAACATTCTCCCTCTTGGCTATCCCAGCACCACCTCCCTGAGTGCTGCTCATGGCACTGCATTTACCCAGAGACTGACTGCGGGCAGCCAGTCCCTACTAAAGCTAGGGCACTGGCCCACCAGCAGCCAGTGGGGGATGCTCAAAAGAGGTGAAAATATCTTCCCTTCCCTACCCCAGACCCCTTAGAAATAAGTGCATTCCCTCTGTGATTCTCCAAACCGCCTGGGCTGAGGTAGTAGAGTCCCAACATCTGTCTTGATTCTGCAATCGCTAAGTAAAACTGCATGCTAAAAACATCATTCATGTTGAATTTAGTGGGGATCTCTCAAGGGTGAGAGTATGGCTGGAGCAGGGAACTGGGGGTCAGGACTCCTGCATTCTATTCCCAGCTTGACCACTATTTGTGGACTGGACCTGTTTGCCTGTGTGTGTTACACACCTCACAGCAGTGGGATGAGGCTCAATTCAGGTGTGGGATGAGGCTCAATGAAATGTTTCCACTGCCTTGAGCTCCTCAGAGGGAAAGAGGCTAGAGAAGTACAATGTATGCTGAATTCATCAGCTATGATTTGTTGTTCTTCTGAGCCAATCGTCTGCAATTCTGCTTTCAGTGGAGGAGGTATTTGTATACTAAGGCCTATACATTCATCCCAATGGGTAGGAATTCACACAAGTAGCTTTCATTACTGTTAATGGATGTTATGTGTGTAAATCCCCTGTGTCTCAGAGTGACAACATATCCCTGTGATTATACAGTCAATAGCTACGGAAAGTGGCAATTTGCAAGTAGAGCTAATGCTAGCTTGAATTATCCATCCTGGGGAGCTTGTTTCTGCCATTAGATCTATAGCAAACTTAGACTGTCAATATCCAGCAGTATTTACATTTACATTCTCAATTAACATCTTTGTTCCTGTCTCTAATTATCTCCTTTCATCCCAAGCTGAGAGAGCTGATGCTGACAACTCTGTCTGCTGTTAATGTAACATCAATACAGACTGCTCTTAAGATGTCAGAGGTACTGAAAGAAACCACTTACAGGAGTGAAGAGCTCTCTTCCTCAGCACAGGTAAGCAGAGCTTTGATCCACATCTCCACCCACAGAACCACACCTCCTGCCCTGAGAGAGCATCAGTATTTGCAGTAGCCCATTCTTTATTTAATGTTTCAGAGAGCAGGGATTGTGTCAGGAGACAGTATTGTCTAGAGTGGGAGACGGGGAATCAGGACTCCTGGGTTCTATTCATGGCTCTGCCACTAACTCAGTGACCAAGCTATAAAATAGGTATAATAATACTTAGCTGTTTCACAGGTGGGGTAATTCATTCATGCCTATAAAGCACTTTGAGATCCTAGGATTAAAGGTATTGCTATATAAGTGCAAAGCTGAGTTATTCCAAAATCCATTTGGCTTCATGCTTGTAACTTCCTGGCATTTGCCTTACTGTCATGTACATGCTCCCACTGAACTAAATGTTACAAGCAGCTTTCCACAAGAGGAGTTTCACAGCAACAGTACCTGGGCATAGCTGTTCAGCTTTACCATAATTGCTAGGAGTCCCTGAATGTTACTTGAACAACATTATATAATCAGTAGATGGTGCTGTTTGTTACATGGTTCATCCCAGTGTTTCTTGTGCTGTGCTGTTAGGGAAGCGAGTCAATGGGGAAGGGACAGAATAATTCTTTTGCAGGCTGTGTTTTCCCAGCACACTAGCAATAAAAAACCAGTTTCTCCTGATTTCTGAGACGGTTTCAAATGCAGCCAGGAAATGATGCTGGAGTATTTCAGCAATGGGTAGTAACCGTAGTCAAGACAAAAATGTAGCTCAGTCAGATTCATGAGCAGAAGGTTAAGATTGAAGCTGTTGGGGTCGCAGATCTGAGGGATAGGCAGTGGCTGCACTGTGTAGTAAAATTTGCACAGCTCCTTGACCACTCTGGGCCTGGCTCCTGCCAGTGTAATTATTACCTTGGTTTCATGATCACAAAATAATCAGTGTCTATTCTTAGGCATAAATGGGAATGCACAGCACCCTTCTATCTTCACATGGAGCACAGGCCATGGAGAAAAAAATTGAAATACATTAATTACATACATCTAACAATATAGTAGCATTGCTTGGGGACCGTGACAGGGACATTCATCTCTCGTGGATGCCTCCTGTCAGCTGGGTGGGATGCTGCAATCCTATTTCTCCCCCGTTCTGGGCACCCCCTGTAGGTTGTTCACCTCACTAGGGGGGTCTTTAGTGGCTCAGCCCTCCAGCCAAGTCACACAGTCCAACAGTGAATGGACCCCTAATGGTAGCAAAGAGTTCAGCACACTGTCTGCCCTCACCAGTGTCTTCAGCCCTGTCTCAGGGCCCCTTTAAATCCTGCCTTGCACGTGGGCTTCCCAACAGAGCCTTGTCCCCTTCTTGGTTCTTAAGCCACTTTGCTAAAGGGCCAGTGGAGGGGACCTGGGCCTGCCCATTATTATGGGTGCTAGCCCAGGGGTCTTAGTCAGAGCAGCCCTGTATGGCTTCCCTCAGTTTGCTGCTGCTATTCCCTGGGCCTTTTCCCCTGTAGCCCCTTTCTCTTCACCCTGACCTCAGGCCTGAATGTCTCAACTCCTCTTCCTCCTCGCTGAATGCAAGTACCACCAGAACCCATCTTGTGGCTCTCACGTGTGCTCCTGTGACCAGGAAGGGGTGCTCTTCCTTGCTTCTCCAGTTCCAGCCAGGAACTAACCTGCTTAGCCCCTGCAGCTCCTTTTATCTGAGCCTGGTGGGCTCTGATTGGCTCCTTCTATTCAGCCTTTCTAGGCAGGCCTAAAGGAAAGACCTTTGTTGCTCTTTCCTGGAGCAGTGTGTGGTAGGACTGCAGGGCCTCCAGCAGGGGACCCCCAAAAGCCCAGGTACACCCCATCACACATACAATACACCATGGAATAGTCCATCTGTCTTTCTGGCTCCCGCCACCCTCAGATCTGAGCACTTGTAACTAGCCAGGGGCTCAGTCTTATACTGTTGAAGTCAATGGGAGTCTTGTTACCAATGGGGGTAAGGTTGTGCCGATGTCCCCAAGTTAGGCAACTGCATATAAAACATGTCAAACTGTTACAGTTGCCTGGATTGTTCTGCCACCTCATAGCATCAGTCCTGATCCTGAAGGGTGCTGAGCACCCTACACTTCCATTGGGCACAATGGAAGTTGAGCACTTCCAGGTGTTGCTCAGCATCTTTTAGGATTGGGCCTGAAGGGCCGGAATGTGATATTCTCTCTCTCACTGAGCAGTTACTTAGGGTGTAAACTGTGAGGGGCAGGGAACACCTGTTTGTTCTGTGTTTGTACAGCACCTAGCACAGTGGGGTCCTCGTCCATGACCAGGGCTTAGACACAATGGTAATATAACAACAGTGAAAATACCTTTCTCTGTAAATAGCCCCATTGGACTATTCATGTTATATAGCGCGAACAGTTGCTCATTTTAACACCTATTATTTTTAATACACACACACATAACTATTTCCCCTTATTGCCTGTTCAGGTGGAAGCCAGTAACTCTCTCAAAGATGTCAGTGAGTTCTTACTCACTGTAAGCACAGAGGACAGTGAGGATTATCAGAAGCGAAAGGACGCAGCTGGCTACCTGTTCAACGCAGTGAGCAATGTGCTCACAGCTTCCATGCAAAATGGGACGGAGGATGCTTCATCGTCAGAGGTTGGACAGGTTGTTTTCATGTGGTTCAGTTTCTAATATACAGTGCATGTGTGTCTGCCTGGTGTGGAAGATAAAAAAGCCCTTCTGACTTGTGTATGTTTGAAAGTGGCGTTGCTTAGAGCGCACTGGGGAGCTACAGGTGCAAAGGGGTTAGGCTGAACATCAAGGTAAATAGAATGGGGAGATTTTGTTAGATTATAGAATAGTCTCCTAAGGGAAGGGATAGCAGCCTCTTAAAACATTACTTGAGATATTTGAAAACAGACTGGCCAGAGTAGTATATTACAGAAGATACTGTAAGGAGTATTATTTCCCCTAGTGGATAAATTAGATCATCTACTGTAATAGGATTCTTCCATTTCTGATTCTATCCCTCCCTACTGAACCATATCCTGAGGAAGTTACATGTGCTCTCAGCGCCTCTGAGACTTTAGCTCCACTGACTTCATCAAGGGACTAAACTGAAACCAGTTACCTTACTTGAACCTTCTGAAAAGCTTCCGCCTGATTTTCTATTCAGATTTATGTGGTATGGGTTTTTCATACTTCTGTGTGAATTATTACAAATGCCTTTGTAAGCATTTTAATTCCATCACTGTGAGTAGGGTGTGATATTAATCTAATTCGAGAGGTGAGGATATGAATACCTTATAACAGGGACACCGCAGGGTATTCAGTATAGAACACGAATATGTTAATGAGAGGCTGAAGATACTAATTTTGACAGAAGGGAGACAAAGTGATCTGATGACCAACTTAAGGGGCCAGAGTTGGCTAGTGGCTAGAGCACAGGCTTAGCAGTCAAAAGATCTACATTCTAATCCCAGGTCTGACACTGGTCTACTGTGTGATCTCCAGACAATTTCACTTAAACTCTCTATGCTGCAGTTTTTCCATTTGTAAATTAGGGATCATAATACTCCCCCAGCCCAGGGTGGTATGAAGGGTAAGCAATCGGGCCCTGATTCAACAAGGTATATAAGCATGTGCATTAAGCACAGAATACTCCCTTTGAAGTCATGTACAAAAGAGACTATTCACATACTTTGGCATAAGTAACTTCTGAATCACAGCCATAAAGTTTGTGGTGCTTTGAGATCTTTGGACAGAGTAGTGCATTATAAGATTATAATTACTATTATAATATTTAATTCACTGTATGCATTGCTCTCATGAGAATTATGGATATGGTCTACACCAAGATACCCTTTTCATGCTTTCATAATAGACTGACCTTTAAATCATCTATCTATCGATCTATCATTTTGCACTATTCCATCACTTTGGTATCGGAGCACCTGATACTTCATTCTTTCATTCACAAATAGTACTTTTCCAATTTCTCAGCAGACACTAAGGCTTGTTAATTATTTCTTCCAGTCATTTTATTGCTTATAATAACTTTAACTGAGGTTACCAAGATTATCACCCAGTCTTCTGCCTTAAAAAGAAACACCGAAAATTAGAACTAGGGAAGCATGGTTATAAATTCAGACAGATCACAAATGGAAATTAATGCAAAGAATGTGTTCCCTGCTCTTTTCAAATAACAAGTGCATATCAGGAGGCTCCCTTGTCCTTTCCAGAGTTTGGTCTCACACCAGTTGTTGGACACAGTTGAAAACCTGCAAAGCACACTCCTGATTGGGAAACTGCCAGATGATGAACCAATGGTATTGGTCGCTCCCTCTGTCGCAATGTACATAAACAGGTAACAGTCAGCACATTTCAGTTATGGCCTGTCCTTCTACATGCCTTACAAGCTCCAATCATTCTCAAGGAAAATATCTATCATTTTCTCATTAAATGGAGTCACCCACCCAAATGTTATACAGGTGGTAACAAATCAATAGGTGCTGTGATGTTGTAACTGGTGATCCATTGTAAAAACAGTTTTAACTCCAACTAATTTCAGTAAGACTAGGCTGAAAATTCTCATATATGATCTGTAGCAAGAGAACGATTCTCTGGGATTACATAGGTCAAGCATCACCCTCTTAAATTTGTAGATACGTGGAAAACACTTGTTGTGAAAGGCTAATTTTCCTTTCTTTTTCAATGTTTGCTGATGCTGTTGTAGGTAAAAAATTGTCTCAGGTTTGGGCAGAAGAAAATGTGAGTTCTCAGGTCATAAAATCATCCCCAAATCTGTTTACTTAGAGCATGATTTTCAACTATGCAGATCACACTTGACATGCAATTGCTCATCTAATTTGTGCAGCTGCAACAATAGTGCATAGAAATCATGTATTTGTTCATGTAAATGGACATTTAGATGCACTTGCACCTCCCAATTCACAATATGAGTATAACTGCAAGCCCAAATTAAGTGCGCAAATGCAGATGCAAATTTTTTAAAAATCATGTCCTTTAATTATTCATTACCAGTGGCATGCAGAGCATTACAGCAAGCAGAGACAGGTCCTGAAGTATTTGCCAGAGGAGTTAGAAATAGTTCTCCAGCCCAGTTACACTAACTCAGCCAGGAAGCCTTTCTGGATGTAATATCAACTATGCTTAGCAACCCTGCACTGTGCTATTAATACTTCTGTCTTTGTCTCCATCTGTTCTTATTTTCTCTGCTTGTGTCTGACCGCAATTCTGGTCAGGTTACAAACAGACAGCATGGATGGCACATCCATTAACATCTCTGATTCCAGCTCAGCCAGCTTTACTCTCCCCTCTGCCTCCTCTCTCAGTGTCTCAGGAGACAGTGATGAGACTGTGGATATAAGGGTAAGTGACTGTTATTCTGACTTGACGTATTTGATAAACTCATTAATTCTCTTGCTCTAATGAGTTTGGAGCCTTTTCTCCTTTCACAATGATCGCACTGGCACATGTAGTATCCTGGTTCTTGGCCTTCCAATTATGTCAGCAAATTCACTTGGAATTTATCAGGCCAGAGGAGCCTTTTCCTTTTCTGATTGCATGGGATTTGGTGCAGGTAGTTGAAGGGAACTAGGAGCTTACTGGAAAGGCACCTCTCATCACAGTCCTTGCCTGATTCACTGCTCTCTCGGCTGCCCACAGCAATGGACTCAATTGATAACTCTAACCCCATTCACCATTTGGTTGCATTCACTGTCACGAGGAGTCAGCTGATCACAGTGTCTATACCATTATTTAACCAGCAAGCCTGAAACACTATTTTCCCCAAGCAGCATATGAGTCAGTTGGAGCTACTCAGATCTTGTAGGGAACAATAGGGCCCCAGATTTCCTGCCAGTTGGGTGTCCTCCATTGTCTGATCTAGGACACACTCTATTCCCTAGTACATTTTTGTCTTGTTATGATATTTTTATATTCCTCTTTCTCAGGGTCTCCCGGGCTGATTCAAAACAGTCGGCCTGGCAAAATCCTATACACTGTTGTAGTCTAAGTGTCTCCTTCCAATTCCCCCTCTCTATTTCAGCTCTGTTAAGTCATGACCCCAAACTTACTAACATCAGTGGAAACACTCCCATTGTCTTCACGGGCTTTGGATGTCCCTCCTTTTTTCCCCTGCATCTGTACTCATGACTCTAACATACTCTGATATGCACCTCAGGCAATAGATTTATGAATGCTGTCAACTCCAGTAATTTCAGGAGAGGCACAGCAATTTGACTTTGATGGAATAACTCTGGATTAACACTGGTGTGACTGAATTTGGCCCCAGATATCTAAATCAGTGGTTCTCAACCAGGGTACACATACCCCTGGGGGAACGCAGAAGTCTTCTAGTGAGTACATCAACTCATCTAGATATTTGGCAAGTTTTACAACAGGCTACATAAAAAGCACTAGCGAAGTCAGTACAAACTAAAATTTCATACACAAAATGACGTTTATACTGCTCTATATACTATACACTGAAATGTAAGTACAACATTTATATTCAAATTTACTTATTTTATAATTATATGGTAAAAATGAGAAAGTAAGCAATTTTTCAATAACAGTGTGCTGTCACGCTGTTGTATTTTTATGTCTGATTTTGTAAGCAAGTAGTTTTTAAGTGAGGTGAAACTTGGGGGTACACAAGACAAATCATACTCCTGAAAAGAGTACAATAGTCTGGAAAGGTTGAGAGCCCCTGATCTAAATGACCCATGAAAAGGATTACATATGAATGGAAAGTGATTTCTGCATGCTAGAGATACATTAGAGATGGGTCTGAGCTGCAGTATTTATATGCAGATCACATTCCAAACTTTCCCACAATGTAAGGTCTGGGATTGGTCCATTATTGAGATGGGGCCAGATTCAAACTTGGATCTGGAGCCGAACTTCCCTGAAGTCCAGGGTTGTTTGGCTCTTGGGTTTGGTTCTGACTTCATCTGTAATCTACATGGAAATCTAAAAACTGTGACTTTAATAAAGAATCTTGTACAACTCAAATGCTGCTTGTCATTCATGTCTCGCTGTAGATGGTGAGCTTTGCAGTGAATCCCTTTTCCTTAAGTGACGCCAGTTTTGAGATCAGTGGAACCGTGGGAGGCCTAAGTCTTACCAGCGTTGATGGATTGGTCATACCAGTTAATGACCTTACTGAAAACATTGAGGTAAGTCCAATCCTCTCTCTCAGTGTGAACTGGAGTCTAATTAGATCCTTGGGTGGCAGGTGCTCTATAAATGTCAGTTGTGTTATCAACATCATCATCTCCTCTCCAAGTAGCAAGCTCAGTAGAGAAATGGTAATGTTGTATTTACTCGCAACACACAAAGAGAGAGCATGGTGCATGCACATGCTAGGAAGGATTACATATGGTTTGCAGGATGAACACAATAAGCATCTCTTTCACAAGGTCTATGTGTGGGGCCCGAAAGTGCATCTTGCTTCTGCAAGTGATTCAGCCTTTCCTTCTCCTTTATCATGTGGATGAACAAGAAGAAACATGAGAATCCTACTGGCTAAGGAAGATGGCTGCTGGCTATGGTCAGCCTGAAACACACTGTGATGTCTAAATAATAAAACCATCATTATCCTACCTCGGGGTAGCGCAATGAACTTAATGACCTCTTAAGACCCCTTCCAGCCCTACATTTCTCTGATTCTCTCATCTCAATATTGCATGCCCATATTACTATCTCCTAGGCCTCCTAGCCTATGTGTAAAATCATTAAACTAATGCCTAAATCATTCAACAATGCATCTACATATCAATCTGTGTTTCAGGATGACCATAATCTCAACTCCTTAGATTTAGCCGGTATCTATATTGTTACTCATCTGGAAAACACAGTCTGGAATCATTTTGATGAGTAGCATGCCATTCATTTCCTAAAAACTCACATATGCAACACTTGCAAATGTACTTCAAGCCTGCCCACATTCCTCCCTAACCTGTGTATCCAGTCACCATAGAGCTTTGAGATGAACCAATGTAGAGTTGATATGGACTTTTCAGAAGCTTGTTCTAAGTATCAAGCAAATTGCATTTGAGCAGGCATACAACAGGAAATCTTATTTACGGTAGCTGTCCACCAGGATGGATTTGCTTGGGAATGCTTTCCCTATAGTATGTTTTGAAAGGAGAAATTAGAGGGTTTTTAGAAATAAATCCCATAAAATGTGCTTTGATCTTAGCATGTAGCTGCATCGTGTTACTATGTAATAGGATCCAGGCACTGTCATACATTTTTAGGAATGAATCTCTGTGTGTTCAAATATAGATAATGCTGCCAAGATTTTCAGCACCTCAGGAAAACGGGAGCCTGTTGAATCTGGGCAATTTTAGTGCTGTCCAAGTCAATGTCACCTCAGAAAATACATCTCTAGTGATCCACCTGGAAACTGAACAGGATATTCCACTAATACTGTACTTGGGATATGGCTACCACCCAAATGAGACTAACTATGATATGAAAGCTCATCTGCCCCTTAAGAAAAACACTGGAGGTAAGATCATTTACCAGGGACATTTGATCCTGAGCACTTTAGGCTCATCTACAAACGACATGAGTACCCTTAACTTACACTTTCCAATAGAAGCTGATCACACTCAATATGAGCTCTTAGGCCCAGATCCACAAAAGGTACTTAAGCTCCTAACTTTCACTGATTCAAATGGAAATTAGGATCCTAAACACCTTTATGGATCTGGGCCTTAGTTCTCATATATAGTGCTGCCATCCACATTTTTTACAGATGAGAACAAACATAAATTGTAGAGATGAGCTCAAGCTCAGAAGTTTGGATGCGTAAATGGCAATGAACCTCCTCAAAGTCTGAAAGTTCCAATCTGTGTCCTGGTTCAGGTCACCTCTAGTAAACACTATGCACAAACTGAAGCAAAGAACAGGTGTTTTGAATAATTAACCTTATAAATTAACCAGAATAAAAACCTATATTGATAGTTGTTCTGATAACTGTTCTGTTATTCTATTTATTTTATTTATTGGCATGTCTACAATATATCTGTGTATTGCTGAAACAAATTCTTTCTTACATAGCCTTCAACTAAAATATTTCTGTTCAAGGTAAGTCAAACACATGGGTTCTTAGCCCAGAAGAACTCATTTTCGGAGAAGGGACTTACTATCTCATGATGGAACAAGACATGGAAATGGATTCTACAACCAAGAGTGATCTAACAATAGCTGTCACTTCCTTTGTATCCCAGTGTGTGTTCTGGGATGAGCTACGGGGCAACTGGAATAGCTACGGGTGCCATGTAAGTAGAGACAAGCAGAAGAATGTTGTCATGGATCTTTCCTCAATACATTTCAAAGCCAGCCTAGATAACAATAACATTTGATAAAATGAATGAACATGTTTCTTTGCATTCTTGATAACACCATGAAACAAGACCGGTTTGGGATGGGAGAAGGTCATGAAGCTCAGGTTAGTCCAATACAAAGTGTAACTTAGATACATTTTTTCTAGGACATGCTTCTAAGTGAGAAGTGGTTGAAGCATTTTGAATGGATTATGTTTAGTACTATAATACCCACTTCTGCTTACGTCTTAGAGTCACTGTCCTCTACTGGATTTTGTAGGATCTGCGCACATATAACAATTCTTCACACCTAGCTCTGCTAGCTTTCCGGTTTCTTTAGCTTGTGTCATAAACAGATAGTTAAGGGTTAATGTCTCTTTTACCTGTAAAGGGTTAAGAAGCTCAGTAAACCTGGCTGACACCTGACCAGAGGACCAATAAGGGGACAAAATACTTTCAAATCTTGGTGGACGGAAGTCTTTTGTTTGTGCTCTTTGTTTGGGGGTTGTTCACTCTTGGGACTAAGAGGGTCCAGACATCAATCCAGGCTCTCCAAATCTTTCTGAATCAGTCTCTCATGTTTCAAACTTGTAAGTAATAGCCAGGCAAGGCGTGTTAGTCTTATTTTTGTTTTCTCAACTTGTAAATGTTCCTTTTTGCTGAGAGGATTTTACCTCTGTTTGCTGTAACTTTGAACCTAAGGCTAGAGGGGGTTCTTCTGGGCTATATGAATCTGATTACCCTGTAAAGTATTTTCCATCCTGATTTTACAGAGATAATTTTTACCTTTCTTTCCTTAATTAAAAGCTTTCTTTTTAAGAACCTGATTGATTTTTTCCTTGTGTTAAGATCCAAGGGCATTGGATCTGGACTCACCAGGAATTGGTGGGGGAAGAGAGGGGGGATGGTTACATTCTCCTTGTGTTAAGATCCAAGGGGTTGGATCGGTGTTCACCAGGAACTTGGTGAAAAAGCCTCTCAAGGCTGCCCAGGGAGGGGAAGGTTTTGGGGGGACAGAAAGTGATCCAGACACTGAAATTTCTGGATGGTGGCAGTGTTACCAGATCTAAGCTAGTAATTAAGCTTAGAAGTGTCCATGCAGGTCCCCACATCTGTACCCTAAAGTTCAGAGTGGGGGAGGAACCTTGACAGCTTGCTAGGTAAGTAAGCTGTACTTTGAAGCCGAAGGTTGAGAATGTTGTGAACATGATCGTTCTTTGGCTTTCAGGTAGGTCCAAAAACAACCCCCAGCAGCACCCAGTGTCTCTGCAACCACCTGACCTTCTTTGGGAGCACCTTCTTTGTCACGCCCAATATCATTGATGTCAGCAAAACAGCGGAGCTTTTTGGCACATTTGTGGACAACCCCGTGGTAGTGACAACTGTGGGCTGTATCTTTCTTGTGTATGTGCTGGTGGCTATTTGGGCTAGAAGGAAAGACATTCAGGATGATGCCAAAGTAAGCACTGTGCTAATAGATAGTGTGATAGGAAGTATTTCCCCTCTGTCTGGCCTGCTCTGCTGTGGTCACATTAATGCAGCCACTTAGGACAGAGTGAGTGGTCAGCCCCCTTTGTAGCTGATGCCACTAATTCTCCATAAAGGGAATGGATGATCCAAGAGTGATTAAAGAGCTTGCATTAGATTGTGTAATTTTTGTGTAATGTCTTTGTCATCTTCAGTGTGTTCCCGGCAGTATACATGAAGAAGGAGGGAGTCTAAGGTTTTAGTGGTTTGCTTTCATTAAACTTTTACATCAAGAATATAACACAAGACTGAGTTTATCACTCAGGGTATCCTCAAATGCTGTTCATTTCTCTGTCTCTCTCTAGCCTACTTCTAGACATAGCCAAAAAATTGAGAGGGAGACAAAAACAGTTTTTGTCTAAATATTTCATGGAAAATTTTGGCTTACTGCAGAAATTTAAATACTGAAAAATGTGGGGGTTTGGCCAATATATCTCAGCTTTCAAACATTCATTTTTTCAACAACAAAAATAAACATTTTCCATGGAAAGTAGACTTTTTTGCAAAAAAAATAATTATGTCATAAACCTAATTTTGCATCAAAAAAACAATTTTGACAGAAAATTTTCTACCAGCCCTACCTACTTCCCCTTGCCTCCACACTTCCTGCTAGGTATATGTAGTGTCCACAAGATGGCACCATGCCACCTTTCCCATCCAGGACCCTGGAGAAAGCCCTGCTCCCGGCACTGTTACTATTTTACCATCCGTAGGATTCTCCCGGTGGTATTGTCTCTCTCTCTCCAGGTGAAGATCACAGTGTTGGAGGATAATGACCCCTTTGCTCAGTATCGTTATCTTGTGACAGTTTTTACAGGGCACCGTCGAGGGGCAGCCACAACCTCCAAGGTACTGATGGAATTACAGATGTGTTGGTATCTTCTGAATGTTTAATAGATCGTCAGCATATAGAGCTCCAGCTTCAGAAATATTTGTCACATCAGGAAACTGACCTTGTCATATGTAAGCCTAACATCTAAGGGAGGCAGCAGGCTACCAAAGAGAGCTTTGGCTCCTCCAAGGGAAAGAGCAAGTAATGAAGTGTCTGGAAAGGGGACCTCTGGATCTGGGCGGCAGAGGTAACAGCAGCAGTATGCTGTGCCTGGCTCTGCTACCCACAGTGCGAGGAGGAATGGGAAAGTCCAGAGGATTCACGGGGCACAATTACATCTGCAGCCTCATTCACTCTGCTGCAAAACAGGCCAAATAAGTGAAACTCTCCCTACATGCACAACAATGTAACAGCAGTTGCTTTTATGTTACTAGCAGCTGCGGCAGCTTCCATTACACTCAGTTCATAGGATCTGGCAAGCCTATCGTGACATCCTGCCAATTGTGGGCCAACGCCTGAGCTCCTGACTCAGTTTTCACTGAGTCCCTGTGCAGGGCAGCTTGGCTTCAGTGGGAATTTGCCAGAGGCTCAGTAAGGAGTTCAGGATTAGGGCCCAATACAAAGTACCCGTGCCCCAAGTTGTGAATGCAAACAAATAGTGCCAGGCTGTCAATTATCAATTCACTCATCCGGTACGTCTTTCAGGTGACTCTCACCCTTTACGGCCTCGAAGGAGAGAGTGAACCCCACCACCTGACTGACCCTGACACACTAGTCTTTGAGCGTGGAGGAGTGGATGTTTTCCTGCTCTGTACCCTGTTTCCTCTTGGGGAACTGCAGCGTATCCGACTGTGGCATGATAATTCAGGAGACAGCCCATCCTGGTAAGCAAGGGAAGAAGCTATGAGGAGACAGAAGAATATCCTTTCTGATATCACTTTTCCCTTCTGTTGCACTTGTCAAACATTTATGTATTTATCCACACCCCACCCTAGGAAGCTGGAATGTGTTATCTCCATTTTGCAGATGGAGAAGCTAAGTCATAGATTGGGTGTCAGACTCTGACCCTTAGCCTCACTCTCAGCGAATTGCACTTACAGTGACCTGAATTCCATAGCGTCTTCCCCATATGAGTTAGTTCTTTATTTTTATGGCACAGGTATGTGAATCGTGTGCTGGTCCATGACCTGGCTCAGGATCAAAAATGGTATTTCCTCTGTAACTCTTGGCTGGCCATTGATGTTGGAGAGTGTGTCCTAGACAAAGTGTTTCCAGTCGCTACTGAGCAGGACATGAAGCAGTTCAGGTAACTTCAGCCTTGCGTTCCTGTTGGTTATTGACAGCAATCCATTCGAAAAAAGAAGGGATGCAAAGAGGGCCTAACCCAAAGCCCATTCATGTCAATGAGGGTCTCAGCCTTGACTTCAATGGACTTTAGACCAGAGCCAGAGGACTGCTAAGCTGCATCTGACTGTTAAACTTTGGTATTACTGTTCTGAGGAGAGGGGAGAAAGACCATTCAAAGTACCCAATACAAACCCCAGCGCCAAATCTGCTTTACTATGTATTTTCCCTGACAGATTAATAGAAATTGCTTTTGATGTGTTTGGTCCTCACCCTACAATTACAGGGACAGGAGCTACATTTTAGGCCTCTGCAAAAGGCATTGGTCTCATGGATGCATTTTGGGGGACCCGGCTATATCCAGTGCTAACACGACCATCTCACACAACCCAAACAATGAGAACCCTGTTGAGTATCATCTCACTATTATTTAACGCCTGTATTGTGGGAGTACTTAGAGATGTCAGTCAGCACGGGGCCCCAAACTCAGCTCTATTTCCCCCTCTTAGACTCATAGACTTTAAGGTCAGAAGGGACCATTATGATCTTCTAGTCTGGCCTCCTGCACAATGCAGGCCACAGAATCTCACCCACCCACTCCTGTAACAATCCCCTGACCTATGTCTGAGCTACTGAGGTCCTCAACTTGTGATTTAAAGTCTTCAAGCACTTCCTTGCTTCCCCTTCCTTCTTCCCAGTAACCTGTTTTTCATGAAGACTTCCAAGGGTTTCCAGGACGGGCATATCTGGTATTCGATTTTCAACCGCTCCCCACGAAGCACCTTCACGCGAGCCCAGAGAGTATCATGCTGCTTCTCCCTGCTGCTCTGCACCATGCTGACCAGCATCATGTTCTGGGGGGTGCCGAAGGACCCAGCTGAGCAGAAAATGGACTTAGGTAAGTGTGAGTGACTGCTCGGGCTGAGCAGAGGGGAAGGGGAAACAAGGAGCCACGAAGCAGTTTCAATGGGGATCACTCAGCAACAAGGTTTTTCCACAGGCGAGGGGCTCTAAGTCTGGCATTTTCACTTTGCTCTGGGACTATTTTTACCCTTCCTCTCTGCCTGACGATGGCAGGTAAGATCGAGTTCACGTGGCAGGAGGTGATGATCGGCTTCGAGAGCTCCCTCCTCATGTTCCCCATCAACCTGCTCATCGTGCAGATCTTCAGGAACATCCGACCCCATGTGACCAAGGAGCAGGAGAAGAAACCAGGGAAAAGTGGCCGAGTGTCTCCAAACCTGCCCCCTCCCGCTCAGGCAATCCAGAGCGTCACACTCACCCCTGAGGCTGTGATAAAGGCAAGTCCCTCTGCGCACGGCCTCTTACAGGGAAATAGTTGAGAGTACTGATCTGTCCCAAGGGTGTACAAAATACATTGCACTGCTCCCTCCTGGTGTGTGTACGCATCAGTATGAACTCACTGTTTATTCTGTGTGGCAAGAAAGTACTATTTTGTCCAGATGTGCTTCATAATTCCTTAAGTAATAAGCCAAACATTCACTGAGGGGTGTCTCTCTGTTAGAGGCCCTCTTGATTCTGGGGGATGGAGTTAAAGAATGAGGGGTACTTAGCTAGGATTACCATTGTCCGGGTCAAATTCTCCATGTAGGGGACTCTCGCTGATTTCATGTGCCTCCCTAAGCAGATATTGAGCCTTACAGGTATGTAGTGAGGGACTAATATCACTGTGTTGTGTGGTCACAGTCTAACATCAAGGAAATGAATAACATTTGTCCCCATGATACAACTAACAAAACAAGACATACATGTAAGTCATGTTGCTTAATGCACAACTGGAAGGCGCTCTAGTCCTATCATGATGAGCATGGTATTAGAATCTATATAGAATAGAATAGACTCCCCAGCCCAGGTGAATTGTGTGTATTTTCACATCCTGAAAGCTTATATTGTTGGACTTAAACCTGTCAGATCAGGACCATCCCATGAGACTGTCTAACCCTGTGAGAGTTGAAGGCCTTATCCATGCTCGGACAGCGCTGTAGCTTCAGAATCAGAAACCCCATTGTAGATGTGGTGCACCAGTGAAGCTTATCTTGGTTTCAAACTACATCAGAGTAAGTAACCAGAGCCACTAGGTGACTGCCATGCTGTTGCTGCATCTTCCAGGATATTAGGAGAATTGCCAATTCACTGTTTAAGACCCTGAAGACTCCGCTACCATCCTCAGAAACAGACCTTGGAAAATCTACTGACATCAACACACTGTTGGCTTTGGTTGAGGACATCATCTGCCAGCAGAACAGAGCTGGGCAAGAGTTTTATGATGAGAGTAAAAAGAAGGATGATCCTATTATCATCACACTAGGGTCTGTAGACATACAAGGTAAGCTAAGAAAAGCCTCACTGAAATGCCTGTAAGTGAACCCACCGCAATCACTAGATATGAGGACCACTCTTACTTCATTTTGAGTTTAGGACAGTTCAGTGAAAACACCATGTTTTCTTTGCTGTAGAGTGAATGGTGGCTCTCCACTGTCCTGCTTTTAAAACCAATGCAGGCTTTTCAGTGTTTACAACGAGTCAGTGTCCACGTAGCATCAAGATCCTCATGTCTCAGTGCTTCCATAACCATGTTGTCCTTTCCTTCATCCTTCCTCTCCCCGCGCTGTTGTCCCCTCCAGTTCCAGTTCAGGGATTGATTCTGCCACCAGGGCTCATGTTGAATATTACCTTAGTCTGTAAATTGCCCCATTGATTGCAATCCCAGCTTGCCATTGGCTTTTTCAATAGATTTATGCAGTTACAGACTGCTATGGTAGCCATTGAACAAGGATGTTTGGTCTTGTTGGACTCATCTATTGAGGTTCTGAGGTCATTGTCATAAAATGTTGTTTGCCAGGTGTGAGGAGAATGCTACTGCTATGCTCGTTGTATAAGTTATGAAAGCTAGATTATTAGTATTAGCAGTCACCATAGATGTGCATGTCACCTTCAGAGTAATTCCCTGCCCCGAAGAGTTTACAATCCTAAACCCTGATTCTGCCACCCTTATTCACGCTTTATTCCACGAGCAGCCTAATTTATTTCCCTTTTTCCCCTCTCTCCCATTTCCCTGGAGAAAAAACAAGAAGCCCAACTCCAGAGAAAGGAATGGGTGAAAAGCTGAAACACAATGACTACAACCGCTACTTGTACATGCAACTCCAGCACGTAGAGATGGAGTTGGAATTACTGGGACCTCACAAATTCCAGAAGGCTCAGAGTTACATCCAAGCTGTTAGGCAGGTCCAGCACATGAAAGGCCTCCTGGAAAGACACCTCTGCTCTTCAGGATCTATCAGTGAGAGGTAACAATCACCCCTATCATTGGTATACATAGAGGCGGGTTCAAATCCAGCCCAAGCTGGTGGTGATTGAAAGTCATTACCAGCTGATGACTCCTTGATAATTATATAAATATTCTTGGAGGAGCAGCAAGGAAATTTTAATGGAATGAATACTGCATACTGGGGCAACTCATCACTCTTTTGTTTATACATTTATGCCTCCAAAACTAAATGTTCCAATATAGTAAAACATTATAGTAAAGAGCTGAGGACAAGCTCTGAGCTCCAAAGTGCTCAAGAGTCTGTAAAAGAATGGATGTGCAGGAACCTGTTAAACAACAGAGACAGAAATGGGTCAGAAAAATCTGATTTTTAAGTAGGAAGTATTCAATAATATAGTGATGCTGCTCTTCATGGGCTCTAAGCCCTTTTTTATAGGGGCATCCAACAGTCACAATGTAGTGGTGGGTCTCTCAGCATCTACATTAGAAATCCTATTTTCTGGGGTTTTAGAAATAAAGCCCATAAAATGTGCTTTGATCTTATATCTGTATACCTGTTTGTATCTGTATACCTGTGATTTGTGTGCCTGTATTCTCGACTATCAGGATACAATGATACAAATAGTATCTGTCAAAATAATTGGAAAATAGTTAATAGTTTTTAAAATCTGACTTTCACATCAGGTGTTTCTTATATCTGTTAAGTCCAGAGTCTGCTGTTGTGGTTTGCTTGTCTCACCAGTAAAATGACTCTCTCATGATGGTTGACTCTCCAGGTGCTCCCCTACTCCAAGTTTCTCTGGGGATGGCAAGAAAGGTTCCTCTTTCAAAGGCTTGCCCTGGTGGTTTGTTTTCATTGGCTGGTTCCTCATAGCTGCCACCAGTGGCGTGTCCGGATTCTTCACCATGCTTTACGGGCTACATTATGGCAAAGATAACTCCATCAAGTGGCTGATTTCCATGGCCATCTCCTTCTTTGAAAGTCTCTTCATCACACAGCCCTTAAAAGTAAGGTCACTATCAATACAAAACACTGGCTAGGGAAGGGCTGATCCTGCAGTCCCCTCAGGCACATCACTCCCATTGAGGTGAACTTGAGTTTTACATTCAAAAGGACTGCAGGACAGAGCTCTTAAGCAAGAGATCCTTCCTGTAAGTTAAGGGTTTCATTACAGTTGAGTTATAATGGCATGTTGATTTCTCTTGGCAGGACTCTTGTTCCCGTTTGCTTCATTTCACCTTATTTTGTCTTATTTTGATAGCTCCCAAGCTGATGAAAGTTCCCAATGGGAAAAGTATGGCCAGAGGGCAAAAACAATCACAATTAGTGAGATTCACACAGCATCTTGGGGTCCATTCTCTTTCTGATTTCTTGTTCATGGAATTAGCCTGTGTTTATAGAGCAAATTAAAAGGCAAGATTCTCCTCCCCAATCTGTAGTGCATGGATTAGAGATGAGCATTTAAGGCAAAGTCTAGACCTCTCCTCGTGCAGAATGTGGAGATTCTGAACGAATAGCTAATGTCTTCCAGGTGTTGGGATTTGCTGCTTTCTTTGCTTTGGTTCTGAAGAAGGTGGAGCATGAAGACGAGGAAAACACTGCTGTTGATGGGTCTCTGTCTGCACCAGGTAATTGTGTGTCATACCTGGGGACTAATTAATGAATGTGAAATGTCTCATCTGAGACTTTGAAGTGCTTTATTCATGCATATGGTCAGGGTAGACAACCCTATTTTCCACCTGTAACCTTTGGTCCCTGATCCCTAGGCCTGCTGCTCTAATAACAACACAGGCCAGGGATCCTGGAGTGTCCAGGGGATCTAGCTCCATAACTTCCCCTGAGCATGTCTCCAACATGCCCTCTAGACTGTGGGGGGGGGTGAGGGGAGGCAGCTACATTGGATCTGTTAGTTAAGGCCCCCATGCTTGAGGAATTCTCAGGTGCCCCATTAGGGCATCTTTAGGGCCCTTTTGCATCTTTAGAGCATAAAAATCTATCGGAGTACAGAAAAGCTGCTGCAGGCACAATGAAAAGGAGAGTATAAAACCTGATCATATGTTTACTTAGTAAAAAACGCTACATAGCATGTAACAGGGAGGCCACAAAACCAGAAAAGGAAACTCCTTGGATCAGAAAGAACTGTCTATCCTCATGTGTCTTTCTTCTATATCTCAACAGACACCCCTTTGACCTAGCACTGTTGTGAGATTGCCCTTGTAACTGGATTGGTATAATACTATTATTTGCGACTCGTCTAATTTCAGGAGTCTGATGTCAGACCCTTGTTCCCACCATCACTTGCTCTGTCCCCTGTCAGAAGTGGGAATGAACCATGTTCTCATTCTTAGTAGTAGTAGAAGACCAAGAACCGTGAATGGGTACTGCTGCTATGGCTGATTGCTGTTGCCTCCCACACTCTCATCTGCATGTTGCAAACTTCAGCAACTGTGTTACAGTTTCAATATCCAAGGAACAGAATTCAGAAGAAGGGAATAATATTTAGCAGACTAGCTGAAAACGTAGGAACTAAAATAATGGAGAAGGATTTCAGAGGGATGCAAATATGAAGAAACCAATTTAAATGATCCAACTCTCATCCAAAATATAAAAAACAAAATTGCATATGGAAAAAAGAATGCACAGAGAATGCACACAGCTTTCCAGTCCCAAACACAATGCAATTTACATTAGTGCTGGGCTAACTTTACAATGTTTATATCATGGATTGTTTTGCAACAACCTTTACAACAACTCCACAACTTGATGAAAATGGATAAATTCAGTACAGTGTGATATGCTGCACTTTTCACTAGATTTTGTAAACGCAGGCCTCAAAAAATATCAATAAAATCCAGCTTCTATCTTAGAGAAGTTCCCTCTATGTTCTTCCTTGCCATTGTATGCAACTCCTTAGTTTACTATTGATTTCACTTCTCAGCTGCTGTTCTACCCAAGATGGAACTGATGTGCTACAGTTCCCATAATGCAACTGGTGGCTTATGTGGCCTTAATACACTTTATTTAAATGTATTGTAGTCAATGGGAGGTCCATTGTCCAGTATGCAGAGTACTGCCTTAATACTACAACTCACTACCACAGTTCTCAGGCTTCTGACAGGCACCTTTTACTGGGCAGGCTCTGAAGAGTCCTTAGGGCACCTCCATCTGCCTACGTAGGAGGCCCAATGACACAAACTGGGTTACATAGTCTCTTTGTGTTGGTGAGGACGGGGCTCTTGGCTCTCACTCCCCTAGTCCCTTTGGCTACTCTCAGATTCTCTAATCTCAAAAGGGGACAAGGGCATAGGCACCAGCTGCCTACTTGGCCTGCCTCGAGGCTTGCTGGACCTATCTTACCCAGCCAGTACACCAGGGTTGCTGTCTTCTTGTAAGCACAGGGCCAGGGCAGAGAGGGAGGCTGGTAAATGACCTTCCCAAGGGCAGATCCCCCCAAAAGCTTCCAGGAGTCACCTCCGTGAGCTGTAGAACCACCCTGGACTCGCTCCTAGAGCTGCTCTGCTACTGCTGGGAATTTCCCATTTTTAAGACCTTATTCCACCCGTCAGGTATCAGAGGGGTAGCCATGTTAGTCTGGATCTGTAAAAGCAGCAAAGAGTCCTGTGGCATCTTATAGACTAACAGATGTATTGGAGCATGAGCTTTCGTGGGTGAATACCCACTTCATTGGCCCACAAAAGCTCATGCTCCAATACGTCTGTTAGGCTATAAGGTGCCACAGGACTCTTTGCTGCTATTCCACCCTTGACATGACTGACAGGGCTGAGGGGCAAGGCCAGCCTTCCCCAAGGCAACTGTGTAACCCCTTCCATCACTGAGCAGGGTTTAGATACCCCATTACTCTCCCTCCCCAATATATCACAAGCAAGACATCCCAGCAAGGAGTCATGGACCTGCCAAACTGGTAGAATCAAGGAAATAGTGCTATTCCCCAGAGAGAGGGGCTTTGTGTTTGATTTGCTGTTTTCTTTCAGCCTGATCTTAAGAGGCCAGCAAGGTCTAGGCCTGCTTTAATTTATTCACCAATTGGGGAAGGGGGGGTTCAGTGGGTAGAGTAAGCAGTTTTCACCTGGGAAATTGCCTTTTGCGGTAGCAATTGCACCAACCCTCTTACAAAGGGTATGTCAATTTCCGACACTGGACTGGACATCTGCCAGGCTTCCCTGTATCTTTCTGAAGTGTAAATCCTGCTGCCTGTGATCAGCCCTGCAAGCCTTGCGCAGGTCATTCCCCATTGTGTTGAGATCTATTTTTATCTTTCTCTTCATTTGAATCTTCTTTTTCCCCTTCTCACAAGCCAGGCGGGTGTTAAATCATTTATGGTTCTTGATATTTGTAGCCTGTTTGAGCTAAAACCCTCGGTTCCTTGTCCTAGCTAGTCGGTAAGTCTCCATTACTTTCCATTTTCTGGATGTTCAGCCTTTGCTGCTAGGCTTAGTTATACATGTATAAATATACCGTGTAGGTGTCTGCATGTAGGTACCGTATGTACATACGCTGTGGGCCAGAGTGTGGGGGCAGATCCTCAGTGGGTGGAAATTGTCTTGGCTCAGTGAACTCTGATGAGACTATGACAATTTACACCCACTGAGGGTCTGTCCCATGTGGCTTTATCATTCACTGCTGTGTGAGATGGGTGCGGGGAGACACCGCTCTCCTGGCAGTTTGCAGAGGCACTGCAGGAGTGCACACAGGGACTGCAATGGCAGAATCTGCTGGCCTGTGCTGAAAGGGGCTGGGACCAAGGCCCCAACCTTCCCAGCTGTCTTTGAAGCCTCTGGTCCTGCTGCTAATCCCTGCCCCACTGTATTAACTGCACAGGGCACAAAGACTGGGGACATGCTGCCTACCCACTACCTCTGTGGGCTGGCGTGGGCTGGTAGACAGAGTCATTTCCTTTCTAGCTCTTCTCTCTCCCCCCTCCCTTTGTTCCTGTTTGTCATTGGTAAAAATAAGAAATTTTTCTCTTCTGTGTGGTTTTTGCTGACGTTTCTCTCTCCCCCACTCACCAGAAGGCTTCGTGCTGCTGGGCATTGGGTCTGTTGGGGTGGGGCATCCTTTGGAGCCACCCAGGCTGGGCTGAGAGCCAGGGGAGCAGAGAAGAGAAGCCTGGACTTTTGAGTTGTGGCCTGAGCCTGCAGCCCTGTGTTTATAAGCGGCACCCACAGCCATCTACATAAGGGGCACAGTGGGAGTGGGGAGGGAAAGTCAGCAGCTGTCAGACTGGTCACGTTAGCTGCAGAAGTAGTATCATGTGGATCAGGTAGTTTTCCCCCAGCACTGATCCTTTCCTCAGCCCTTCACCTCCATTGTCCTTTGAACTAGTCTGTTGCCCCAGCCCAGGGTTGCTCTCGCTCCCTCCCCCGCCCCGCCCCGCCCTGCCCCGGGTGAGAAACCCTGTATAACTAGAACCTGAAATGGCTGGGGTGCCCTAGAAATACAAAAAGCAGGGCTTGGAGGAGCACTGACATGTTGACTTTTATTGTTCTTATACACAGGCGACTCAAACCCTTTATTTGGAGCTCGAAGGGATAGCAGAAGCAACATCTATCAGCCACCCCCTGCCACAGACATTCAGAGAATGAAGAACAATCACATCAAGGAGCAGAAAGCCTTTGCCTTAATCAGAGAAATACTGGGTCTGCAATCTGCCCACAAATGATCTTCTTGTTTTAGTGACAAAGCTCTTTCATGTGTTTGCAAATCAGTGCTAATATTATCCTGCTGGACTCCTTGGGTGGGGAAGGGAGAGCTTTACACAGGCATACCTATTGGATATATGGATTGTAAATAGTGAATTCAGAGGGTGAAAACAATAATGGGGTAATAGCTGGAGATGCCAGTGGGGCTAATGGTGGGTTTTCTGAGGAAGGGGCAAACACGGCTTGCTTGTATTTTAAGAGAACAGGCCAGAGGAGTGTGAGAGTTTGTGGAAAAGGCAGAGGGAGAAGATGAAGATTAGTAGCTGGGAGAAGGTGGGTTTGCTCCTTCCTGTGAGCAAGAAATACCCATAGTTAATATCCTAGGCTTCATTCTTGCTCCCTCTGAAGGCAAAGAAAAAAAATTGCCTTGACTTCACTGAGAGCATCTTTGAGCCTCAGGCCCTTTTTATAGCCTGAGTTACTGCCGGTGTCCTACCCATTTGCCTGTTCTTTTCTTGAACCCTACTCAGATTCTGACTGATGTGATGGGGGAAAGACACAACAGTCTAAGCCAACCCATGTAAATTCAGCACTGATCTCATGTAGTCCAGAGAGAAACATTTTGCCAGACATCTTCTTAGCCTAATACTAAGTGATAATAGCAATAATTGTCATGTTGCTCTGTAGACAAACAATATCAATTCTAACCTAAAAGAATGTTTGCTGTTCTTTCCAGCCTACTTGGGATTTTTATGGATGCTACTGTTGGTTGCCTATGGACAAAGAGATCCCAATTCCTACTACCTGAACAAGCACATTGAAAGCAGCTTTACGGATGGGTTTCGGGATATCTACTCTTATCAGGACTTCTTCACATGGGCAAGAACTACCTTAGTCAACAAGTTATATGGCTCATATCAAGGTGCAGAGTTCTGACTGGATACCACATTGTTTGACTTGGCATTCAAAACTCAGACTTTTGTGCATGCCCCCAACTTGTCCATGTGCCTTGGGCTTCTGGGGAGGGACATTAGGGTGCAAGTCTGGTGAACTGATGATTTACACACATTAGTGTCATCCGGTATATTACCCTATTAGCTGATCAATATCTGCATAGCTGAATGGATACAACTCAGTGCATTAAAAACACAATAGGCCAAATTCATCTCTGGTGTAACTCTACATAATCTGTGTCTAGTGTTGTACTAAAATATGCCTGGTGGTTGTTCCATGATCTTCTGTCATTTAAAACAAGGCCAAACATCTAGATGGCAGCAGGAGTTAGTGATACTACCAACTTTTCCCCCAGATCTGTGCTTATGGCTTAGGCCACCAATGAATACAAGTATTAGGGAGCAGATGAGAACCCCATCAGGGCAAATCCCAAAGCATAAATTTAGCCCATTTTTGGTGCTCAGAAGTGTCTCCGTGCTATTAAAGTGCATTGGCAGAGTTGTGTGTAGGGTAACTCTGATACAATAGACCAAGACTCATGAGCTCTAGGTTCTATTCCTGGTGCTTACCTGTGGGGTGATTTTAGACAAGTTGCTTCCCCTCTCTGACCCTCAGTTGTATAATGGGGATAATGATACTGACTGCATGTGAAATACTTTGACATCTATGGATGAAAAGGTCTATGTAAGAATTAGCTCTTATTATTACATTATGCCTAACTCAAACCAGGACGATTAATCCTTTGTTTTCTTGAGTATTAAATAAAACAAAGCCAATGTGAATTTAAGAAATGAATCTAATAATAAACAAGACAAAAACATATTTCAGTGAGGAATAAATGGGAGTTGAGACTATATTGATTATTGAGCCTGACATAAAATCAACATTGACTCTTTTACATACCTCTTTTAGGCTTCATTACAGATGGCAACTCCAAGTTGGTAGGCAGTGCCCGAATTCGTCAAGTGAGAGTGAAGGGGAACACCTGCCCGATAGCTCCCAAACTGCAAGGCTCGATCCAAGAATGCCATGCTTCGTATTCTCCCCAAGCAGAAGACACGTCAGACTATGGGGAACACTGGAATATCTCAGCCTTCGATAACTCCTCTGACTTGAGTTCTGCATGGCAATATCAGAGCCAGTCCAAACTTAGAGGGCATCCAGTGTGGGGCAAACTTGCCATCTATAGGGGAGGAGGATATGTGGTTCACTTAGGAACTGATCCAAAGAATGCAACCAGGTAGCATTTTTATTGTGTTTGGGTTTTCCTACTGTTGTGGTTTTGATTTGATTCATGTTTTATGCTATTGTCACCTTGTGTTACATCACATATTAACCAAAATCCAATCCAGGATTATAACCTGATTTTCTAAGATTAGAACTATGTGCATGTACATAGATTCCAGATTTACACTAACAATTACCACACAATCAAAAAAATTAGAACTGGAAAAGACCTAGTACTTCCTCCCAGTCAGTGCAACATTACTCCCTCTTCCATACACCCCAGCTTTTGGTTTAGTCTACTTTTCAATACCTAAAGCAATAGGTTTTCTACCTCTTCCCTTTACAGATCATTTCATAGTTTAATTGAATGCCATTGTTAGGAAATACTTCAGCCTAAATCTTCCCCTGCTCATGTTCATCCCATTAATCTTAACAAGATCTTCTTGGTCAATCCTAAACTTTTTATCTCCCTCCTCAGTGTTTATGCTCTGCAGATGATTGCAGACAATCATATCCACCCTCTAGCCACAGTTAGTGGAGTGAATTGTCCATTACAGGAAACAATCTTCTGTGTTTGTGAATAAAAACAGAGATTGCTTCTAGGAATGAAGCAATAGAAAATGGAGGCCTTGGAAACAAGGGGCCTGCGTATTACCAACAGGAAATAGTGTCCACCATAGAATATCAAGGTTGGAAGGGACCTCAGGAGGTCTTCTAGTCCAACTCCCTCCTCAAAGCAGGACCAATCCCTAGGCAGATTTTTTCCTGAGATCCCTAAATGGCCCCCTTAAAGACTAAACTCACAACCCTGGGTTTAGGAAACCAATGCTCAAACCACTGAACTATCCCTCCCCCCAGTATTGGAAACCCAAGTGTACCTATTTGCCTACAGATAAATTAGATGTTGGCGATAGCTGCATAGGAACTTACCCAGCCTGGCATGGCAAAAGCTAACTGATCAAGCCAGTATCTTGGCTTCAGTACTAGCTAACACCTGAAGCTTCATAGGAGAGTAAAAGCACTAGACTAATTGTGCAGTGTAGACCATGGAGGGACAGAGAAATTCCTCAGTTTGGACCCACACATCAGGTGTCCTTTGAAAGTCCCTGCCTCTTGTCCCCACTTTCTGTATGTAGTTTCCAAACAATCCTACCCCTCGTGTAACACCACACACCTCTAATATGAGTCAAAAGTGATTAGTCACTCTCTCTTTTGTGCACTCTTTGGCAGAATTCTCCAATATCTCTTCAACAACGTCTGGCTGGACACCTTCACAAGAGCAGTGTTTGTTGAATTTACAGTCTACAATGCCAATGTGAACCTGTTCTGTATTATAAGCCTGATGTTTGAAACAAATGCATTAGGTAAGAGCCCACTTTCAATTCTAGCACTTCCAGCTCTTGCATTGCAGTACACAACAAGCAACAGACTTAGGGAGGAATTTTCAAGAGACGAGAGCTGAACACAGCTTTATTTTTTCAGGGGCCTTCTTCACGCATGCAGAACTGCAGAGCATCCGGCTCTACCCCTACACAGATGGTCTGCACATCTTTGTTGTTGCAGCAGAAGTGATTTATTTCCTATTTATCATCTACTATATGGTAGCACAGGTAAGACCCAGCAGAAGCTTCAGTTGCCATGTGTCACTGGATCCGATTCAGATCTCAATGACAAGGGTTTTACATCAGTGTAATTCAAGCCACTTCATTGGTGTTTTTTCTGACACAGGTGCTGGAATTAGGTGTGCTGGGGGTGCAGTAGTACCCCCTGGAAGCGGTTTCCATTATATTCAGGGTTTACAGTTTGGTTGAATGGCTCTTAGCACCCCCACTATACAAATTGTTCCAGCCCCCCTGCCAGTGTGAGGTCTGAATCAGATCCTGTACCTTTAATAAATAAAGGAAAGGAGGGATTTCTCTTGACTGGAGTACATGCTGGGAAGGAGGTAACTAGAGAACAGCACAAGAACTGGTTGAGCAGATGTGCAGGGGTCTCTTCTTGTGCAGAGGGGACCCTCAATCCCAAATGTTGGACTGAACTGTTTGTAGCTCCAGGAAGAGCTGGGGCTGGATCAGCAGCCTTAGCAAAAATGAATGGAATCAAAGTTTGTTAGAGTGACATGGCAGTGATATATTTGATCTACCCTGCTCACTTTATACAGTCATATTGCTGAGATTCTTGCCAAGGACTGTTGGAAGTGAACCTCCTGTTTTTACAGGGAAAGCTCATGAGGGCTCTGAAATGGAGGTATTTCCACAGCAAGTGGAACCTGCTAGAGCTGGCCATTATACTGCTTAGCTGGAGCACCCTATCAGTATTTGTGAAGAGGACAATCCTGGGGGCACGTGATATCAGCTACTACCAGCATCACAAGGATGAGTAAATGTTTCATGACTGCCTTTCTCTGCTTTAGCTAGTACCTCCCTTGTTTTCCCAGCACCTCTGCTGCCTGAGATATATGCTCTCCAGAAGTAGCTACATTTTACTGGTGGATGACATGAATCTGTATGGCTGTATTATGTAATCCATGTAAGGATTTTAGGACTTGGATTTATGTCAGTGACAGGAATTAAAGCTACCTCACCTGGGGAAATGCTAAAGGACAGCAGGCATTAGCACCACCTCCCCTAACATGGGGTCTATGGAACTGATGGGTCTTGCTGGTGCAGGCCCTATATGAGTATCACCTGCCTTGCCCTCATCTCACTGCAGCTACCCTGGGTAGGTACATGGCTACTGTTTAAGAGCTCAGAGCAGAGCCAGACACAGCAATATCCTAGGACAGAAATTAACAAGCCAGTCACAACAGAGAAGAATTCAACAGGCCCATGCAGATTTGAGACACCTTTGTAGTATGTTGTTGCAAAACAGAGTAACCAACATAAGAAATATACAGCCCCTTTAAGCACCAAAAACAAACATAACTGGCTTCTCTCAAAGCCAAGCTATTGTAGCATGCTTACTTCAGCCAAGAATGCCCCCCAACCAGTCCTGCTCCAGCCTTATTGCTAGAAACCCCTCCCCCTTTCACTGTTAGATTTATTACCCAACTTCCTGCAGCACAATCTTCATATAGAATTTGCAGAGCATTAGTTATTTCTCCACAGCTGGCCCAGCCTTGCTATCCTGCAGACGTAGGAGGAAACCAGGGTCCCTTTCAGAGCAAGATAGTAAACTCCTTCCCTGTCAATCTCCAGAAAGGGTCTATGCACCCCATTACACTACCCAACAGTAAACTCTAAGCATTTGCTTTAGGTACCTGTTACTCCAGGGTTTGCTGAGTAAGAACTTCCTGGCCTGAGTATTAGAAGTACTCAGGCTTTAGTCTATACCTCAGATAGGCCAGCCAACTCAGATGTAAAGCATCACCATGCACAAGAGACTCTTGTGTGAAGATGGGATGAGAGGGGAGTTAGGAGCAACACCTGAGTAAGAACCTGAATTAACTTTGCAGTGAAGACAAACCCTGACTGACCAGTGCTACCAGCATGCTCATTAATCACAGTGCACAGAAATGTTCTGAAAGTTTTTCACGCATTGTTTATTAATCTTTTCTCATAGGTGTGTAAGTTTCAATGAAACAGCAACAGCTGATGCAGCTCTTGGCTACCTAATTGCTTTCCTGGTGCTTCTCTCTACTGTGAAATTGTGGCATCTCCTGAGGCTCAACCCTAAACTAAACATGATCACCTCCACCTTGAGGAGGGCTTGGGGTGACATCTCTGGATTCATCACTGTTATTTTAATCATGTTCCTGGCCTATTCCATTGCTGTGAGTATCTTTATGGTTCCTGTTTGCAATCTGCTAGTTGCAGATAATATGAATAATTTCTGAATAGTGAAAACAAAGTGGCTCTGAAATGTAAGATGAAAAAGCTGTCCACCTAGATCTTGGGTGAGTAGTCGGAGGATCCACTCTCCAGCATGCGAGTGGCAAGTTAAAATATCCACTTATCTGCTCTTTTGCAAACTGAAATGAAGTTCAACAAACATGATAAAAAATATAGATTTCCTGTGCATGGTGTATATGTGTGTCAAAGAGCAAAGTACAGAAATATACTTGGGGGGCAAAGATCTTACAGGACAACTACACAGGGGAGAGTGATTGACTGACAGCACCAGATATGATATGGTCTGGAACATGTAAAATAAATATAGGGAAGATTTTTTTGGGTTCCTGCCCATTGCTGGTTCTACAGGAATAAAGTTCATTATTATGTAAATATACTAGTTCATTCAATCAGGTTAATGAATTACAGCACTATAACTATTTGTTTTATTTGAAACACTGTATGTACATTACCATGTAGAGAGCAGGTGGGATATAGAACAGATATGTTCAATCTGTCACTGAAAAGATTAGGTAATAATTAGAACTTCTCCAAAATAGCAATAAACCACATCTAAACAGTAATTTCAAAGAAGGATAAAGCACTGAACTGGAACTCGGACCAGGGTTCAATTCCCAGCTCTGCCACAGACTTCCTGTCTTGCCTTGGCCAAGTCAGTTAATCCCTCTGTGCCTCAGTTCCTCATCTGTAGAATGGAGATAACAGGTCCAGTTTCTCATCTACTTACAGTGTAAATTCTTTAAACTAAGACCCCCTTTTACTAAGCATGTGAACGCCCAGCACAGTAGGGCCCAGTGTACGTTGGGTACCATTGTAAAATAAATCTCCTGCAACCAAAACAAACTATTTGCATCTTCTCTTACATTATTTTCTATTTATATTACAGTAGCATCCAAAATGCACTCTGTACTGTACAGGCACAGAGGAAGATGCTGTCCCTACCCGCTAAGATTTTGCAGTCTTTGTTCATTAACAAATTAATTGGAGACACATAACTAAACATTCTCCACTTCCTTCCCTATGCTGCTCTATAGTACTGCTGTGTATTAAACACCAGAGGTGACTGCATTTCAGTGATAGGTGAAGTGGTGTGTATATAGTTTGTAGAATATTTTGAGATCTTTCAAGAAGGCACCATTGATCTGATATTGAGAAGTGCTGAGCACCCACAAGAACACTTGAAGCTAATAGGAGCTGCAGGTGCTCAGCATTGCTAAAAAATCAGGTTTTTATTGAAGTTATGGCTATCTACCACTTGCTTCCTTGCTACTGAAGGAAATCCAAAAAACTGGTTCCCCATTCTCTCCCCTGCAAACACTCCTGTTATTGACAGAAAAAGTCAGGAATTGAGTAAGGTGACTTGTTTGATAGGTCCATTACTCTGCATGTGGCTCATGACCCAAGCTCCAGTCATAGAAGGAGAAGTAAGTCACAGATCCTGGGTTCTTGCCTATTCCATGTAACTTTGATCTCAGACCCTAAATGGATAACAAACCCTTGTGATTATGATGCAAGATCTGCCTTCTTTCCTTTGCAGACAAATTTGATATTTGGCTGGAAGCTGCACTCCTACAAAACCCTCTTTGATTCAGCAGAGACAATGGTCAGCCTTCAGCTGGGAATCTTCAACTATGAGGAGGTACCAAATCTATCTTTCAGAGATTTATTTGTATTGTGGTAGCACCTACGCTGATAACTATCTTTTGTACAAACAGCACACAAAAAAAGACAGTTCCTGCCCCACAGAGCTAAGCTGCTTTTATTTGCAGACAAATAAAATGAAAAACTAAACCACAAAATCATGTTTTGATTTTCTATACTGAGGGATCAATCCAACTCCCATTCAAGTCACTGAGAGTCTCTCTGAGTTCAATGGGAGGTGGATCAGAGCTATAAAGAGCAGCCATATGGTTTCAAAGTGATTTTAAACTAAAGAAAATGAAATATGAAAAAAATATTAAAGGCTCCAGGAAAGAGAGCACCATGTGTGTCTTGTCTGTAACATGCTACATTTGCACTGCTTTGCAAAATGACAGCAGCCACTGCAGACAGCAGACATCTAGAAATGTACAGGTGTAAAAACAGAAAAACCTAACCTCCTAAAAGTTTGTATTAAAAAAACACTTTAAATATTAACTTTAATACAAATTCATAGAGGCAGACCTGAACTCAAATCAGACCTGAGCAGTCCCAGAATTTGGGGAAGTAAGGGTACAAAAAGTCAGATCAGAATTTTATAACTGTGGCAAAGTACCTTCTCCTCAGCAGTCCTCTTTAGCTTTGGAGACATAGGCTTGGGCAAGGCAAATCCTTATAGGTAGCACAGGGTCTGGGTATTCCTTTCCTCAGTCAATCCCTTGTGCTTGTTTTCCTTCCCTTCTGAGGAGGGAGTGTCACCTGCCTAGAAGGGTTTGGAGTCTTACTGTACCTAGTCCACTAGCAGCTTCTCTTACCCTGCCATGCAGGGGAGGGTTTAAAAAGGTCTCAAGCAGTTGGCGCCAGCTGAACCTAATTAGTTCCCTGGTAACCCCTTTTCCAGCTGAACCTTATTTCCCTGGTTCTCTCTTCTCAGTGGATAGGAAGAGGCCTTTTAACCCCCTGGGACTAATTCTCCCCAGTAGCTGTTTGTCCTGGGTTTACCATATAACTGACACTCATTATTATTATTTCTATCCTCACCAAAATGTGTGGTGGTAGGTGCTTATCCCTCTCCCACAGAGATTACAAGATAGTGGAGGCATGACTTAACAAGGAGAAAACAAGACAATAGTGAGGAGCTGGAGCGAGATGGGGAAATAGCAATAAGAATACAAAGTTACTCAGTGGAAGTAGCACACGGTTTAGTAGAGTCAAGAGAGTGGGACTCGTGTTTTAATGACTAAGTGGATATCTTATGTAGCTAATTTCATGTAGAAATTGCAGCAGCAGTGGGGTTTCTTATAAACAACAGATGATCTCATTTGAGAAGAAAAAGTGCCAGCTCTGAAATGTATTCACAACTGCAGAAAAGCAGATAAATAACTCAGTGGGGCATTGTGAAACTAGTTTGAGAAATCAACACAGCTACCTTTGAATGTTTTCCCTTTCTAGTAGAAACTCAAAGAAAGAATGTTGCTTCTGACAATCTCGAGTTCTGTCCTGCTGAACTCAAATCCAAATAGTACAGATAACACTACTTCATTTTTAATAAAACATTGAATATTTGATGTTTTAAAGAGAGAAGTGCTTAACGCTCTCAGACAGCAAAAAGGGAGACTTTTGAATAGTGTTAGACGTGAGTCTGATTTTAAAAGCTCAACTGCCTGCTTTATATCTGGGAGCACTTTCTCATCAAGCAATGAAAAAGAGACTAGGGTGAAATATATTTCATACCCTATTCTCTATTTCATTTAACCCCTCTTGAACCCTTCATTAAGACACATACTCAGGTTTTAAATAGCCACCTTTCCTGCTAGCCAATGCAAAATTATTGTATGGTTCATTTAGACAACAGACATTACTATCAGTAGTCTATATGCACCACCTGAACCACAGACCAACCATCCTCTTGGGGCAGCTATATACGTACACCCTCTGCTCTCCAAGGGGAGTTCTGTTTGCACAATAAGGGACAAATGTAATATCTGGACTTTTAATACATTTTTAACTCCCTGATCTCCCAAGAAAAATTCTTCCATGTTACAACTTTTTTTAGCCAATTCTTTTGTGGATTAAATTAGTTCCTCTTTGTCATCTTTTATGGGTTTCTCTTTGTTTGGTACTGAAGGTTACTTTGTAATCATATTATAGCTTCAAAACTTGTTTGTGTGGTGCTAATCTCTGTGACTCTTCACCTTTGACATAGCTATCTTGTACGTGCCAGCCTGTCCTTGTATGAAATATTTGTCAATCAATAAATATTTGCCCAAGCCTGCAAACAGTTACTATTGTGTTATATTTGCTACTGTGAGAAATCTCATTGAAGCATTGTAAGCATGAATCCCAGTAGTAAGTGTCTGCAGATGTCCCTTAGCCTAAAAGGAAAAAAAACAAGTCTATTTCACATAGGGAAGCACATTTTCAAAAGGAATTAAACTTGTAGATACAGTCAATACAGGCAAAAGCTCATGCTTTTCTTGTGGACTATTTGAAAAACTAGTCTAGCAGAAGACTAGATGGTTCAAAGGACTGGCAATGGGCTAGAAAGGTGTCTTACCTCTTGGTCCTAGGTTCAAATCCCCCCCCTGCCCCCAGGTTGCCACTTATGAAAAATTGTTGCTAACTGACTCCTATTTCATAGTTCTGATTAAATGAGTTTGGTGGGTCTCAGTACAGGCTTGGTTTTACAAGTGTCCATGTCACTATAATTAGCCTCAGCAAAGAGGCCAATGACTGAATACATATGGAGGCTGACCTGCCCTTTCACTACAGGGGCAGACTGTCAGGAATGCATGGTGAAGCTTGCACTGCCTGTGCTGTTTTGTTCTAGGGATAAGCAGAAGCCTTTGGTCTCCAGGTCTGTCAAGTTTACACCTTCATGATCACTAAATTCACACACATTTAAAAAACAAAAGAAAGCATGGCCCATAATACATATGGATGCATCACATGTTCTATCAACTCTGATGTATAGTACATCATAGCATGAAAATCACTCCTGGAGAGAGAAGAAACCTATTGTATACTCTATCAACAACTTGGATGCCCTCTTCAAAGTTTTAAGTTGACCCTGCTTCCAACCTTTTTCTTCTATAATAAAAAACATAATGCCGTATTTTATTTATTCTCCAGGTCTTGGACTATAATCCAATTTTGGGCTCCTTCTTAATTGGATCCTGTATCATTTTCATGACATTTGTGGTGCTCAATCTGTTCATTTCAGTGATTCTGGTTGCTTTTAGTGAGGAACAGAAACATTATCAGGTATGTTCATCTAAATTGTTTTATTATTTAATATTTACATTACAGTAGCACACAGTGGCCTTAATCTGGATTGGGATATTTTACCGTGCTGCACAAACACTGATGAGGACACAGTGCCTGCTTTTAAGAGCTTACAATCTATTCCAATTAAACACATTTTAGCTTTTGTAAAGTTACACTGCTCTTTTCAATTCACAAAATCAGATTTTCTAAGTCAGCCTAAATTTTATTAATAGAAATATATACACTCTTAAAACAACTTGTGCACACAAGTCAGGTAAGCATCTAGCTGCCTACTTTTTGTGCATTAATCATAGTTTTATCTGTAATTTCTATTATATGCACCTACACCAAATCCAGCAATTTCAGTTTAGGTTGAAATCCACTGAAGTCCCTGGCAAATCTTCCTTTTGAGATACCGATATTGTGGCATGAAATTCTCTTTGATACTATACATGAAGCCCTTGATGAATCTGTTGTGTTGTATATAAAACCAAGGGAATGGAAAACAGAACAGATTGTTAATGTACGCACTAGATGCATATATGCAACTTCCTCTCACTTTACTAGGAGTTATAGGCATGTATCTGTGGGAACTGTTGGGTGTATAGCTAACTGATGAATTTCTGACCCTACTGAAGTCAATGGCAAAACTCACATGGACTTGAGTGGAGCCAGATTTTCACCCAGCATGTTGCAACAAGCTGAGGTTTTTTTTGAAGTGATGGTGATATTTTGCCTCATTCACCTGAATCCATGTCTGTTCTACCTACAGTATTTACATTCTCTATGTGTAATCTTGGCCCAATTGAAGCAAATGGTAGTTTGCCATTTATGTCAATGGAGCCAGGACTTCACTCCATTTATTTAAACTACCAATCCATACACAGCTGCAGCAGCATGGGGCTTTATTTTTGTCATTTTTTTTAGGCTTCAGAAGAAGAAGAGATTGTTGATCTAATGCTGATGAAAATTTTCAGTTTCCTTGGGATTAAATGCAAAAAGGAAGAGAAGCCGATCAGTGTTGAGCAACTGAAAGAAGCTGCTAGCACTTGACAACCATAATGACCAATTGCTTTCTGTAAAGTCTTTCCCTCTATCCATTTTAAACTACAGCTGCTGTGGCTGGACTTAGATATTATGGCTCCTATGTGTAAAGTGGTGTCGTCTGCAGAGCTGTGACATAAACAGGAATATGTTCAATAATAAAATCTTGTGTTGTATGATGTTATGGGATATTATCTGTGAACTAGTAGTAAACAAATCTAGAATAATGTGTCCAATTATGTATATTGTCTTATAATTTCTGTAAATTTACTGTCATGTATTTAATAAATGCTAAATGTTCACTGCAAAGTTTATCTAAATTATTTGATCATAAAATCACCAAGCGATAGTGTCCCACTTATTCAATCTGTGATTTAAATGTCTTAGAAGGAATGTGCATTTAAAATTCAGCATCTCTCTTTGCATATTCAACATGGGCCATATCATCACAATCACCAGGTCATGCAGGGGAGTACTAAGGTCTCCTTCCCTGCAGCCATTATAGCTTGGGGACTAACAGAGCTCTTTCGAGAGACAAGATGAGTGAGGTAATATCGTTTTTATTGGATAAGTATCTGTTGGTCCAATAAAAGATAGTACTTCCCACCTTGGCTCTCTAATATCCTGGAACCAACAGGGTTCCTACCACTCTGCATACAACACAGATCTTTGTTTTTTGGGGGAAGTGGGGTACTTAAGGATCATCAGACTTAATGGCCTTACAACTTGTGGATAACAGCTTCAGCCTGAGTCATTGTCTTCCCGAGTATCACTGAATCCCCACTGACTAAGGCTGTGTCTACACTGCCACTTTCAGCACTAAAACTTTAGTCGTTCAGGCATGTGAAAAAAAACACCCTAAGGGACAAAAGTTTTAGCACTGAAAAGTGTCAGTATAGACAGCGATAAAGCCGGGGGAGCTCTGCCCACGTCATATCACAGAAACACCCTCCTCCCCCCATTATATGTTATGAGTAACAAGTAACATCTGAGTCTGCAAAAGTATGGAGGCACAAAGGACAGCTCCTGAGAAGAGTAGTTAGGCCAGGAAATTAGGTCGGTGTAACTTTGTTGATCAGGGGTGTGAAAAATCCACTGCCCTGAGCGAGGCAGTTAAACCAACCTCAATTCTGGTGTAGACAGCACTAGGTCGATGGGAGAATTCACCCATCGACCTAGCTACTGCCTCTTGGGAAGGTGGATTACCTACACCAACAGGAGAATCCTTCCCATCGGCATAGGTAGAGTCTTCACTGAAGCACTACAGCGGTGCAGCTGCAGCACTTTAAATGTAGACAAGCTTTTGGTTTACATCACCTGTGCTTCTAGTAAATTAGTCCACTCTAAAAAATGGCAAAGCTAACTTTTAGAGGCAAATTTCCAGAAAACTTCCTGAATTATTCTCACCAAATTTGCAAGCAAATCCATACTGAACAACCCACAGGGACACAGTTACCTGATTCACATGAGCAAATGACATGCTTCTGAATAGGCCCTTTGAAAAGGTTGCCTTCAGAATAATAAAAATAAATTATGTGGGCTGGAATCTTAGTTGGCCAATCCAATTGCTCCTCAGTCTTGCCCCTTTCCTAGCTCTCTGTTATAATAATAAAATCACAGTGGTGTTAGTGTGACATACACATCTTTGCATCTTTTAAGCTTTGAAAAAATCATTACTAGCTACCTTCATTATTTTATTGCTGTTGTTATTGCATAACAATATGAGTCATATTCTCCGATTGATTTTGTGCACAAACTAAGCTAGTAAGAAGTTACCACCAGCTTTCCTTCCATAGGTTGATTCTGAACAGCGTACAATGGACACTCACAGTCAGAAACATACAGCCAATGAAAGTGAAAATATTCAGTGCCATGCTAAAGTGGTTATACAGAATTTTAAATGAACATTTTTCCACTCAATAAGTGGCAATCATGTCTCATTATGAGCATGCTATTGTGGTAATGTCCAGAGGCCCCATTAAGAGATCATGGCCCAACTGCATGAGGTGCTGAACACAAATATAAGTAAGAGTAGTAGCCCCCGAGAGCTTGCAATCTAAGTATAAAACAAGAGATTACAGATGAATAAAAGAGGGGGGGGGGAGGGGAGACAACAAGAGAAAAGACAGTTATGACAAGTGCCTCCACTGGTGCAAGTTGCTGAGGGACAGATTTGGAAGGTGCATGGAAGGAAACACCAGTCATCCGGTCCTTCCGCACTACTGAGGGGGATTCTAGCCAAGCACTTTCTTCAAACAGTGAAGAAAATGGAATATTATATCACTAGAACAGAGAAAAAAGCCCACTAGAGACCAATAGGTTCTGCAGGGGATTAGCCCCTCTGGATATCACATCTTTACTGTACTGGTGATGCCCATAATTTTTGTTGATATTATTTTGCTCTCTAAGTCCCTGATTCCACAATGAGAACCACGCAGATGGTTCCCTGAACCTACATGGAGCACAATTTCTGCCTGAGCACATCTCCTCTGATAGTATGTTATCTGGTGGACTCTACTGAGGATCTCAGCTGCCTTCAGTCATGTCTTTTCACATACTGGATCATGGCTACAAATATGGGAAGAGATTTATGATAGCAGATAGCAGAAAATAACATAAGATCCAATGGAGGGAAGGTGAAGATAGACAAATTCAGACTAGAAATAAGGCACAAATAAATGAGGGTAATTAACTATTGGAACAATTTTTCTACGGATATGATAGATTCTCCATCATTTAAATCAACACTGGAGATCTTTCTAAAAGATATGCTGTAGCTCAAACTAGGGTGACCAGACATCCTGATAAAATTGGGACCGTCCCGATATTTGGGTGGTTGTCCCGCGTCCCGATCTTTGGTCACGACGCAATGTGTCTGGATATTTTGCTCCGCCAGCAGCACTGGTGTTTTGGGGTTTTTTTGGCTCTGCGGCAGACCCCCTCCCATGTGTCCCGATATTTTCTTCATCTCATCTGGTCACCCTAGCTCAAACAGAAGTTACAGGCTTGATGCAGAAATTATTGGGTGAGGTTTTATGGCTCTCTCCTGCCTACATACCTTCCCCTTCCTCCCAGTCCCACACTCACTCTCCAGTTCTATCCTCTCCCCACATCCTCCTTCTCCCATCACAGCCCCCTTCCCTCTCTCAGAGCCTCCTCACACCTGGCCACTCCCCAGTTCTGTCCTCCTCCCACAGCCCCCCCACGCCCACACCGCTCTCCCATCACAGCTTCCCCCCTCAGAGCCCCCTCACACCCACTCCTCAGTTCTGTCCTCCTCCTGCAGCCCCCCCACACCGCTCTCCCATCACAGCCCCCACCCCCCTCTCAGAGCCCCCTCACATCCACTCCCCAGTTCTGTCCTCCTCCCACAGCCTCCCCACGCCCACACCGCTCTCCCATCACAGCTCCCCCCACACCCACTCCCTAGTTCTGTCCTCCTCCCACAGCCCACACCACTCTCCCATCACAGCCCCCACCCCCTCTCTCAGAGCCCCCTCACACCCCCTCCCCAGTTCTGTGCTCCTCCCACAGCCCCCCCTCACACCCCCTCCCCAGTTCTGTCCTCCTCCCACAGCCCCCCCCACCGCTCTCCCATCACAGCCCCCCCCTCACACCCCCTCCCCAGTTCTGTCCTCCTCCCACAGCCCCCCCACGCCCACACCGCTCTCCCATCACAGCCCCCCCTCACACCCCCTCCCCAGTTCTGTCCTCCTCCCACAGCCCCCCCACCCACACCGCTCTCCCATCACAGCCCCCCCTCACACCCCCTCCCCAGTTCTGTCCTCCTCCCACAGCCCCCCCACCCACACCGCTCTCCTATCACAGCCCCCCGCCCCCTCTCACACCCCCTCCCCAGTTCTGCCCCTCCCCCCATGCCCTCGCCCCGCCCTCCCACACGTACCCCCAGGGCGGAGGGCGGATCGCGTCGGTTAGTCCCGCCCTCGGCTCCGCCCGCGGGGTCAGGCTCAGCGCGTCTCGGGACTCTGCGGGGCCGGTGCGCGCCGCGGCTCGGGGCGGCTATGGCGGCGTTGCGAGCGCTGCGGAGGCTCGGGGCCAGCCTGGCTCCGCGCTGCCCCGGCCGCTGCGGCCCCCTCATCTCGCCCCGGACGGGCCGGCCGCAAGCAGCCTCGGCCCGGAGCCTGGGCACCGGCGCGCTGCTGTGCGCGGGTGAGTCCGGCCACGGGCAGCCGGGGATGGAGCCGCGAGGGCGAGCTGCGGCCGGGCCCACATGGCGGGAGGAGGGGCCCCAGTGCACGAGGGCTTCCCGGGGGGGCGGCCCGGTGCGTGTGTGGCCCGTGCTCGGGGGCCGGGGGTGTTGGGGCAGGCGCGGGGGGGCTCCGAGTGCAGGGAGGGGCTGGTGCATGCGAGCTTTAGGGCTGGCGTTGGAGCACGCAGGAGTGGGAGCTGCTACTGCTGCGTGGAGTGTGGTGCACGCACCCGTTACTTTGTTGGCGACGAGCTGTGTCCGACAGTGGCGTTTAACATCTCGGGAGAGCGAGGCTTACCGCAGTGGTTTCCAGCCTTTTCTCCTGGGTGAACCCCGGAAAGTTTTCAGAGGGAGGTGCGGACCCCTTTGGAAATCTCAGGCATAGTCTGCGGACCCCCATTTGAAACCCCCGGGTGAGAGGAAAGGGGAAGGGTCCTGTTCTAAATGGCAAAGCGGGGAGCCTAATCCAGAACGCCTGACTCCTACTCTCTGAACGCTAGAAATCTGCCTGATCCCTTAATCTGCAGAAAAGGGGATTTATGCCTTAAAATCACGCATTTTTAAAGACGTAACTTTTAGTGACACAAATAATGGGGTGGAGTCAAGTTAATAAATCATGTTCCACTGTATATAGCCTGGTTTAAAAACAACACAACACGTTTTGCAAAATGGACAGTGAGCCATTATTTTGGTCACAGATGCTTTCTCTGCAATAGTAAAGGTCTTACCTGATTTTAATCAATAGGTAATGCTGCAGTGGGGTACAAGCACTACGTAGACTTAAGGCTGGTCTACACTGGAGGGGTATCGATCTAAGATACGCAACTTCAGCTACGTGAATAGCGTAGCTGAAGTCGAAGTATCTTAGATCGATTTACCTCTCGTCCTCACGGCACAGGATTGACGGCCGCGGCTTCCCCTGTCGACTCCACTACTGCCGTTGGTGCTGGTGGAGTTCCGGAGTCGACGGGAGCGCGTTCGGGGATCAATAAGCTGTCATGGGATAAAAGGAAAGGTCCTTTCATGGATTGAGAACCGGTTAAAGGACAGGGAACAAAGGGTAGGAATTAATGGTAAATTCTCAGAATGGAGAGGGGTAACTAGTGGTGTTCCCCAAGGGTCAGTCCTCGGACCAATCCTGTTCAATTTATTCATAAATGATCTGGAGAAAGGGGTAAACAGTGAGGTGGCAAAGTTTGCAGATGATACTAAACTACTCAAGATAGTTAAGACCAAAGCAGATTGTGAAGAACTTCAAAAAGATCTCACAAAACTAAGTGATTGGGCAACAAAATGGAAAATGAAATTTAATGTGGATAAATGTAAAGTAATGCACATTGGAAAAAATAACCCCAACTATACATACAACATGATGGGGGGCTAATTTAGCTACAGCGAGTCAGGAAAAAGATCTTGGAGTTATCGTGGATAGTTCTCTGAAGATGTCCACGCACTGTGCAGAGGCGGTCAAAAAAGCAAACAGGATGTTAGGAATCATTAAAAAGGGGATAGAGAATAAGACTGAGAATATATTATTGCCCTTATATAAATCCATGGTACGCCCACATCTCGAATACTGTGTACAGATGTGGTCTCCTCACCTCAAAAAAGATATTCTAGCACTAGAAAAGGTTCAGAAAAGAGCAACTAAAATGATTAGGGGTTTAGAGAGGGTCCCATATGAGGAAAGATTAAAGAGGCTAGGACTCTTCAGTTTGGAAAAGAGAAGACTAAGGGGGGACATGATAGAGGTATACAAAATCATGAGTGATGTTGAGAAAGTGGATAAGGAAAAGTTATTTACTTATTCCCATAATACAAGAACTAGGGGTCACCAAATGAAATTAATAGGCAGCAGGTTTAAAACAAATAAAAGGAAGTTCTTCTTCACGCAGCGCACAGTCAACTTGTGAAACTCCTTACCTGAGGAGATTGTGAAGGCTAGGACTATAACAATGTTTAAAAGGGGACTGGATAAATTCATGGTGGCTAAGTTCATAAATGGCTATTAGCCAGGATGGGTAAAAATGGTGTCCCTAGCCTCTGTTCGTCAGAGGATGGAGATGGATGGCAGGAGAGAGATCACTTGATCATTGCCTGTTAGGTTCACTCCCTCAGGGGCACCTGGCATTGGCCACTGTCGGTAGACAGATACTGGGCTAGATGGACCTTTGGTCTGACCCGGTACGGCCTTTCTTATGTTCTTATAATATATTGCGTCTAGATGAGATGCGATATATCGATCCCCAAGAAATCGATCGCTACCCGCCAATACAGCGGGTAGTCTAGACGTACTCATAGTGCAGCCATTTTCATCACTATGGCATAATCCGACCACTTGTTAGCACTGCTACCCAAGTGACCATGTGGTGCTTCTTGCTGATCTTAGTGTGCTTGAGGCCTTAGATGCTTTTACTCAGGGGTGGCTCCAGGCCCCAGCACGCCAAACGCGCGCTCGGGGCGGCAAGCTGCGGGGGACACTCTGCCGGCGCTGCGAGGGCGGCAGGCAGGCTGCCTCCTGCAGGCGTGCCTGCAGAGGGTCTACTGGTCCCGTGGCTTCGGTGGACCTCCTGCAGGCAGGATCAGGACCCTGAACCCTCTCTACTTTAGGGAACTTGGACCGGTGTAACTATACTGATGTAGCTATGCTGCCCGCTGATATGAACACCAGATGTGCTGCACTGGTGCAAAACTGGGCTTGCAGCAGTGTCACTTACTCCACTTCTGCCTAATGTAGGACAGGTACTTTGTCCTGGAAGACAAAACAATGGGATATGTTTCTCCTTTTGACTTGGTTTACCATGCTAAAAAGGATTTCTGGCAAATAGTGTATTACCCATGAAGTTCTTAATCAGAAGCAGGCTTCTAGTTTAAGGGTACTTGCAAAGATGTTATACTGCTGCGCAACTGTGAAAGTGTTTTGAAGTCTTGAGCTTCCATTACTGATCCATTTATTAACTCTTAAGAGAAGACCAGTACCAAAAAAAGAAATCAGAAGTCAATACATAATGTCCTAGACAAAAGAGATGCAGAAAAAGGAGGAGGTGGGAAGGGATGTGATGACAGGTTTATAATAGCAATGACCTCCAGGTACTGAATTTCCTGGCAGTTAATAGCTAGCTGGGTTAAGGGCCTGAGGTATTCCCTTGTGCCTCCTTGTTCCATGTAAATAGTGGGGAAAAAATGGCTTTCTCATTAGTCACTCCTTGCTTAATTACAAGAGTGATTCTTGAATCATCTCTCATCATGTCAATCTTTCTAATATATGGGGCATTTCTTCTGTAGATATATCCTGTATGTAATAATTAAACCACACACTTCTTTACAGAAAAAAAATGAGTATCTATATGCCATTGCCTGTTTGTGATGGTTGGCTCAGGTTTTTCTCACTTTTAGGGCATGTCTACACAGGGATGCTTAGGAAAGTTAAGCTGAATTAACTGAAGATATAAATTTAAAATGAATCGGTTAAAGCCAAAGCAAATTCACTTTGGAAGTGAATTAAGCTGAACAGAACAAAGGCCTCGTTACTTCCCAATGAGCTCATCCACCTGGGTTTAACGAACTTTAAATTCACGCCTTCAGCTAATTCAGTGTCATTTTCCTGAGTCCCCATGTAGACGTGCCTAGAGTTTTCAGTAGTAATAATGAACTGTAGTAAAGCAGATCGCTTAGTTAATCTCAGGTTTTTGTTGTGTTCAACGTTTAAATGTTTTTGAGACCATTCCAAGCAAGGTTATTTATTAAATCTCTCTACTGTTTATATGAATTTAGAATGTTTGTTGCCATAGTGGATTACAAGAGTTTTTTGCTTTTCTTTTTGATGTGCTATAAAGAGAAATTTACAGACTGTTCCAACAGTTCAAAACACAAGTTTTTTTAAATTTTGCTTTATAATCAAATTTTATATATGCTTGCGTGTCTTCATGATGAGTTAGTGGCTGACTCGTGTATGTGAAATACATAACGTTTGTGTTCAGCTAGGGCTTGAGATCTGCTTTGATCATTTGTCTTCATGGGTCCTGGAATTGCAACTTTATACTTAGGGGTTTACAGCAATATAGTTGAGCTGCAGTCCAGGAGCCCAGCAGGTTGATAACAAAAACTGCTGAGTTTCTTCAGGCAGGGGATTACAAGGTAGGGGAAACTTTGAGGTAGTATAGTGGGGATTCTGTAGGGGACCAGTGGCTGAAATTTCATCCTACAGGAGAAGCCAAAAATACAGGGAGGATCTTGGAGTCAAAAAGGAAAGCCAGATAGGAACATGAATTGCCTGGCCAGACTGAATTGCTATGGCACAGGTCATACAGAAAGTTTGGTTTCATAAATAGTCTTTTCCAGTTGTCAGATTGGACACATGTAGTGAATCAGGGTGAAGAAAAAGTACAAAATTCCCCCACTGCTGCTGTACATTCCCCTCATTCCCAAATGTGGCAGATGGGGGGGGCGGGAGGGGAAATGGATGAGTAGAGGGGAAAAGTAGCAGACTGGAAGTTTAAGGAATAGGATGGGGAGCTGTTAAGAAGAGGTTGGGGATTAAAGGTCATGGAGAAGAGAGGTTTTCAAATGGGATTCCAAGAGGGAGAATTAAGTATGAAGAGGTAGGGCATCTGGAACATCGGCATGGAAAGAGGCGCACTCAGGAGAGAATCAGAGTAGTATTTGTAGAATACATACAGAAGTATGAGTGAGAATTGCTGTGAAGTGATCAAACTTTAACTGGGTCTTTTCTTAATAGACAATTATATAGGACAGTTCTCTGGTGACCCTGCAGTAATTGCACAACAATTATATAAATGTCCCAGAAGCTGATCCCCATATTCCTGTGGGGTAATCCTTACTTGCATGAGTAGTCTGATTAACTGTAATGAGCATAGGGTGCAGAATCATGCCTCTTATCTGGATTTGCAGAATGAAATGAATTCAGTAAAATATGGACAGTTTGGGGGATTCAGTGATCTTATTTCCATTTTTTTAAAACAAAGTGTGAATTGTTGCAATAATGAATAAGTGAAAAATAAATGTACTTAAAAACCATTATGGTTGAGTTTCTGCAAGCTGAAATATTTTTTCTGCAAAGGGATAGTATGACATCTCCATGTTATCTAAGAAAGTTCAAATATAGTGCATTGCATGAGGCACTGTTAAAGTTGCAGTGTTACAGAAATGTCATTAGGGCTGGCTTTAGTGGGAATAACATGGAGAATTGGCGTAATTAAACAATTCTGAATTTGAGGGAGAAACCTTGTAAAGTTGTGTTGGACACACATAACAATGAATAAAATTCTTAAACTGTTATTTTAATTAATAGTACAGTCTTTTTTCCAACTAAATCCCATCTGGTGGTGCTTCATGCTCCATACTTTGAGCTGGTAGCTTTAAATATCATTTCCTATGGCATATTTAGATTGTCCAGGGCCAGATTTTGCCATCTGTGATCAGGCCCCTACTGTGTCACTAAAGATGTAAATCAGGCTGTCTTTTTTTGTAATGGATCTAAATGCTTCTGCAATTCACACTTGCTAGTTATATATTTTGTCATCTAAAGCAAAATGATGCAAATCTGATGCACATTTCAACACTTCACATGTGGTCTGTGTTAATATGAAGCATAATAGCAGCACTTACTAAAAGTGTCCCAAACATGCATTCTTACCATAGCTGAACAATAATGTTCAAAGCCAAACTCAAGAGAAAACAGTGTTTAGAACTGCCAGTATATTAGAGTATTTATAAAAGTAAAATGTCAATATTTTCTGAGATATCAAATCTGTTTCATTTTAGCCCGCAAATTCACAGACAAGCATGAGTGGATATCAGTTGAAAATGGTATTGGGACTGTAGGAATCAGCAATTTTGCACAGGTATTGATTTTTTTTTTTTGTCCTTCAATATTTACTTGTACATTCCTGCTCTTGTCTTTGAACTTTGGATTGTTACCCTGTCCTTTTATTATTTTTATTGCATATAGTGTACACTTGAAGCATATTATGGGCTTAGATCTCAAACTATTTCTTAAAATACATTATACCGCTTCAGCATTTGTGGATAATTTTTTGATCATGTTAGTTCTCCATTGGATTGACTTAGACTTGATGAGCATTTTAGTTGTTAAATCAGAACAATAACAAATCAGACGTATTACTCTTACTGTTTTAATCTTGTTTTTTACTTTCTTATAGGAACATTAGACAGCATGAGGAAATTATTGCATTGTACATGTTTAGGCCAAATTTTGCTCTTAGTTTTACCCTTTTGATTTAAGTGGAGTTGTGAACAGGAATAGGATTTGGTGCAGAGAGTCTGTAATGTGTGAGATACTCATTAGCATCCTCATCTGTGATGCTTACCAAAGATATTGGACTATTAGCTTTCAGATCCTTGGTTGGGGTATTTTTCTAGCTTTAGCCCCTGTTATGACTGGTTAATAGGATGCTAGTTAAAGATGTGCATTAAAAACAAAAAATCCAAAGAAACATGCCTAAACCTGGTAACAACCAAATGTGAGTCATTGATGTATAATATATGGGACAATGTCAGAAGCTTTGAGTGTAGTGGGATTCATGTTCTTTAGGATAAATAGCCTTTCTGTAATTTCAGCTTTCTGAATGTGTAAATAACATCTATTATCATAAAAGATCCCTAAGTTTGTGTGGGGTAGAGATAAAGATCCCTAGGTTTGTGTGGGGTCTTAAAGGGCTTGACCCTGCTCCTGTTGAACTCAATGGCATAAATCCCAGTCACTCAAGTGGCCCAAAACCAGACAACTGATGAGTACTGTCTACTAGGCAATGAGTAAATTGTCTGCATCGGGTATTGCATGATCTTTCAAATGACACAAACAGTAAATCCTTCATGCTTTGGGGGTCAAATCTTAGTTCCCTGACATCATTGGGAGTTTTGCTGTTAGGACCCATATTGGTTCTATAAAAGATCAACAAGAGTTCTGTCACATCGTGCCTGGAGGAATGATTACGTAATTCTTTCTCATGGACTCATAACACAGCTGTAAGCTTATTAAAACCCTAATATATGAACACATCTTGCAATTTAGAAAGCGTGAGAAGCTAACTAGTTTGCAAATTGTGTATCAAAAAACATGATTCCTGTTAAAAGTGTGCAGCCTTTGAGTGGGGTGGGCACCAACATTAAGCAGAGGAATATAATTTTAGTCTAATCAGTTGTGTAGTTACAACCTTAAATCCCTCCTCCACATGCTCATTTAGCTTTTACTAGTGTATATTCCTGATGCATTTGGTTTGTTTTTAGGAAGCATTAGGAGACATCGTTTATTGTAGTCTTCCAGAAATTGGGACAAAGTTGAACAAACAGGGTAAGTATTTTTATTTTAAGCTGTTGAACTATTGCTATAACAATTCTTAAGTTTTAATCTAAACTAACGTAATTATGCCACTTCCTCAATTCTTGTTTTTCATATAGTTAAACATTGTTTGTTTGATGTTACCCTCGGATCCTGTCATATTTAATTTCATTTGTATGGTTGCATATAAAATATGGATTGTTCACATTTTTAAGAGGGCTAAAAGCCTTATTTCTAAACTCTGAATGTTAGAACAGAGCAAATAGGGTTCTCAGATCTTGCTTAATAGGAGAACCTGCCTTTAAAATTGTAAAGACACTTAAAACCAGTTGTTTAATTTAAATGTTTGCTTAAATTTTTAATTATACAAATTTAAATAGAATTGCTACAATAAACTTTTAAAATTGTACAATTTTCCATATTGTGATTTGACAACCTGCCAGTGCTTCTAGGTGACTTATTTGTTACAGTTTTGCAAGGTACTTTTTGGTTGTAGCATTAATCAACACAGCAGCTGATGTGGTGCTTTACAAATTGGAAGCTTTGTACAAACCTTGACCCTCTGGCAAGTTACCAGAGCTGGAATTAGATTTTGATAGTTTCCAGATTCCAGTTCCATGCTTGGCCCATGCTGCTTCTCAGTAATTTAATTATGCATTATTAAATTATAAAGAGTGTAATAACTTGTAAATCACTACAAAAGAGTGAGTGTTAGCAAGCAGGAGGAGGCTTTTCCTTTGTTTTCATAGGGAGTGCTGGTGTTCTGGTACATGTTCTAAAAATCATTCTTGCCTAGAAACGTAAATAATCCACCATGGACTACAGACGCAGGAAATTGCAAAAAAAAGATTACAAAAGAGGTAAAGCAGCAGGACCTCTATTCTGAAATCCTTGTAGTGTAAAATGTCTGCAGCGGACTATTTTAGCCACACTATCTACAGAAGGGCCTGAATGTCAAATGTTGGAGAAAGGCCCTTTGCTTTTGGGCTTCTAATTAACAAACTCAAAATTTTTGTTTTACTTTATAGTGAGAAAATTCATTCCTCCTAGTTCCTATCTGGTCCACCATCTCGAATGCTGATTCTGCACTGTGCACATCTTAATTCCAAACTCCCGGACCCATTACATTCTGTGCTCATACCAACCTGCTGTTCTGACAATTCCATGTTCCTCCAGCCTGTTTCTCATTTCATTACAGTGTACGGCTGCTTTCAGTAACATTTTGCCACCTGCCATTTTAATAACTGTATAAAAAAATATGGAAAAGGGGGTGAGCAATTCACTGGTACCCACTTCTTGATTGTGAATACTAAGGGATTTGTTCTTCTCCGAGTCCATGTACATTAGCTCCTGATGGTGTTTCTGAAAAAGTGCACTCTTAGGCCTTGTCTACACTACCAAGTTTTGTCGACAAAGGTTATGTCGCTTTAATTAAAACCGCTGTTGCATGTCAATGCTATGCTCCTTGTGTCAGCAGAGTGCATCCACACTAGCAGCTCTTGCATCGATACAGAAAGCAGTTCACTGTGGTAGTTATTTAATGTGCAAGTGGCCGCAGGGTACTTTCGGGAGGGTTTGCAATGCCTGATGGGGAAGGTGTAGTGTCACATGATACACATTTCTCAATCGCATGGTTCTATGGGCATCCTAGTAGATTTTCAGCCATTTTTCAACCGAAGTGTGGGGGGGAGGGAGAGACCACAGGCTGACCGACCTATCCTGAGGTGGAGGAGGAGGGACCCCCCCACGTCAGCCCCCGGCTCTGCTCGGCACAGCAGTCTCTCCCCAAGCAGCCCACTCTGCCAGCCTGCCTGCCTTGGTTCTGAGATTCCCTCCCTGCAGCCTTCTCAGCTGCTGGGAGTGGAATGCTGAGCAGCTCTGTAAGCTCTCTGTGCTGAGGAATGTCAAAGCAGCACAGCAGTCCCCCTCCCCGCAGCAGGCCCCTGTGTTCCTACTGCAGGACAGAGCAGGAGCAATCCCCTAATGATCTGCTCTCTGTTCCCAGAGCAGCAAGCTCAGCTGTCAGATATCCAGAGCTTTGAAAAGAGAGGGGCACATGCCTGCAGGGCATCAGAGATCAAAGCAGTGAGCAGAGTGGTCACACGGCAGGCATTGCGGGATACTGGCAGAAGCCAGTTCCGTCGACCACACACACAGCAGTGTCTACACTGACGCTTTATCGCTTTAACTTTTCCGCAAAAAAGCTTTATGCCTCTCATTGAGGTGGTTTTGTTTTGCCGCCAAAAGTAGCTTTGTAGTGTGTACATCTCTCAAGTTTTGTTGGCAAAAGGCAGCTTTTGCCAACCAAACTTTGTAGTGTAGATAAGGCCTCAGTGTGTTAGGAAATCAGAGTTCATGAGACTAATGCTTTGACTATTTCACAGGCAGATTACTTGAGGTAACGGCTAGTTAGCAGCTACTCAGAATTTGTATTTATACTCTGCAGCAAAGGGCTGGATGTGGTTACTGGTGCCTAGCCCCTCTTTACTGGTCAGAAGTTTTGTTGTAAAGCATTGTAAATAGGCTTGGCAGAATTCAAATTTTTTTTTTTATATTTGACAGATAATACTGATGTTTAAACATTTTTTATTTGATCATTCAGTTTTGCACAATTACACAAAATTCTGGGCTTGAAGGTTTTTTTATGTTTATCAATTTAATTGTAGAATTGCAGAAAATTATGGGGGCGGGTCAGAGGTAGCTATTTAATGCCAGTAGATATCCTTCTAATAAGAATTCTAGTAAGTCCTCAAGGTCTGTCTGTACATTTTAGTTATCGATGAAAATATTTTTTTGTTTGTGTGCAATGAAATCAATGTTTACTGACATTTATTGATAAAAATTGAATTCTTCCAAGTCTAATTGTAAGTAAGGCACCAGCCCCCAGGATGAGCTAAGTGACAAATTCCCATCCTTTGTGCAATAGCAGGTAATGTTATCCCTGGACTGCCCCTTCAGCCAGAGTACATAGTTCAAAAAGAAATTTCAAACTTGAAGCTTGTAATCATTTTAATGAAACCAGGGCCTTATCTTCAGCCTGTGTGAAAGTCTCATCCTTTCTTTCTTGTTTAGTTTCCAGAGACTTATCAGGGCTGGGTCATCTTTAAAACCTTTATCTACAAAAGTAAATCATCAATGCCTTTCCTTTCCTTTTATTATTATTATTTTTTTTAAACACAATCCTGTATTTCAGATGAGTTTGGTGCTCTGGAAAGTGTGAAGGCTGCTAGTGAACTCTATTCTCCTCTCACGGGAGAAGTAACCGAAATTAACGCCACCCTTGCAGATAATCCAGGACTCGTCAATAAATCTTGTTATGAAGATGGTAAGAAGCTATTGTTTCACTTTCAAGGAGTAAACAGCACTTTTATGATTAAGATCCAGATGGTGTTTCTATCACAAGCAGATCTTCTATTGTCCATATCTCCAATTTAATTATTTGGAATCTAAAAATGTGACATGGAGGGAACCTGGCCTAGTCTACACTACAGAGTTAAGTCGACATAAGGCAGCTTATATAGACTTAATTATGTCAGTGTCTACTCTGCTGCCTTGCTCCCACTGAGGTAAGTGCCTTACTACACTGACATCATAACTCCACTTCCATGAGAGGCTCAGGCCTTGGCTACACTTGCAAATTTGCAGTGCTGCAGCAGGGTGTGAAAACACACCCTCTCCAGCGCTGCAAATTGCGGCGCTGCAAAGCGCCAGTGTGGTCAAAGCCCCAGCGCTGGGAGCGCGGCTCCCAGCGCTGTACGTTATTCCCCACAGGGAGGTGGAGTACGGACAGCGCTGGGAGAGCTCTCTCCCAGCGCTGGCGCTTTGACTACACTTAGCGCTTCAAAGCGCTGCCGCGGCAGCGCTTTGAAGTGCAAGTGTAGCCAAAGCCTCAGGGTTTATGTCGGGTAGTTAGGGCGACGCAGTGTCTGGACACTGCGTTACTTACATCAGTTGTTGGCTGTCATTCCTGTCAATTTCACAGCTTCCTGCTAGTCGTGAAATTGACCAGAAAGGCTGGAAAGCTCCCTACTGTGAACCCTGTACCTGGCTCAGGCTGTCACCCCAGGGCAGGTGGAGGTCCCCAGTTAGAGTCCGGGGGGACAGCCGGGCTCCTGGCAGAGAGCTCCACACTGAGCTGAGAGTCCAGGGGGCAGCCTGGCTTCCGGCAGGGAGTTGACAGCCCTGAGCTCCCAGCAGAGAGCTCTGCTCGGAGCTGAGCCCCCCCAACACTGCCCCTCTTAAGTCGGCAGAAATGCTTCTGGTGAGGACACACACCAGCGACAGAAGGAGGGTAATGTGGACGTAAACAACCGCAGTAATTACATCAGTAGTTGTAAGTCCACCTAACGTAGGTCTACTTAAGTTTGTAGTGTAGACATGTCTCATGTCTCTGAGCATCCTCTAATTCCAATAAACCCTATAGTATGAAATTGGTAAACATTTTAGTCCTGTCTTCACTAGGAAATTGACCTGTTGCTTACAACTTCCTGAAATCTTCAGCGCTAAATATACTGTGGCTGAGTTTAAATCTCCTTGTAGAGTGGTTATATTTCCTCCTTTAAGGTTAACAGATTTTAAAAGCATCTGAAAATTGTTTTGCGTATACTAGACGACCAAGCCCTTGAGTCCATTCCAGTTTTAAAGAGCTGTAGGTACGTGGGGATGAACTTAAAACATTATTTCCTCAATGTTTGGATTTAGATGCCTTTATTTTAATAGGTCTAATTAAAAAAAAAATTAATTTCTTATTTACAGGTTGGCTTATCAAGATGACTGTGGATAACCCTTCAGAACTTAATGAACTGATGAGTGAGGACGCGTATGAGAAATTTATAAAATCCATTGAGGACTGACCTGGAATGCTAAAATAAACCACTACAAAACACTTACTTCAGCGTAGTTTGTCATAGATTAGTGGTATACAGGAGGTCTGACATTGGGCAGCTTGAAAAAATTGCATATTCCAGTAATTTTTGATAACGTTTCAAGACAAATATGCTGCCTCTGAATCGTGTTGTACTAAAGAGCAATCCTGTGACAATCAGAGATTGCAGATAGGGAAAAAAAATGCTTAACATTTGCTCCCTGTTGCTAGTGATTTTTTTAGCTTACTAAACTTAATTATGTAATTTTCAGAGTTTGGAATGTCATCTAGAGTAAAATAAATTTAGTTCCTAAAAATACACAGAAAGTGTAGCATTGTAACATGCAACAGTCTTAACAGCAGCATAGTAACTGTGTTAGCTGTCCAAATACATTTACATAGCTAACAGGTTGTTGTGATACGAAAGCTGCATCAGGTTTCAGGTGTGCATAGCAATGTAATCTTTAAAAAGTTTAGATTAGTTAAAATTTTCTACAGATAAGTCTAGAGCCTTGCAGCAGACTAGATAACAGAAAATAAAAAAAACTGACTTTACCACTTATGTTTGCTGTTATTTTGTATTCCATGTACCATAACCCATTTTACATATTTTTATAAAGTTTGGTATCCTGTTTGGAACTTGCAAGATTAACCTACCACTTGAACAAACTTGGGACTCAAAATACATGCAACCCTTCAAAGGCTCGGGATCTGTATATTTTAACTATGCATTTGCGTGCTAGAATGACTAATCTCATTCTGACACATACGTGATAGAAATGCAGCCCTCTCTAATGCTTTAACACTATCTCATGCCCTTCTCAGCCAAAACCATGATGGGTTCATTGATGGGTTAAGAGGACCTGAAGTTTCAATAAGAGGCCAGCTGAAGGATAAATCCAATGTACTAAAAAACAAAACAAAAAAAAAACCTGATTTAGGATTAGGGGGATGGGATAGATGGAAGTGATGTGAATGAATGAAAAGTTTTTGAGAGGTGAGAAAAGGATACAAGCACAATTCAATTGAGGGAAATTACCTGTATACTTCGCTCTTCATACGAGTTCTAGAGCTGTTTGGATTTCATTGTTTTTCTCTAATTGTGCAGAAAGCATTATTTACTTCTATTAAAAATCATGTTAAAGTTCAGTATCTATCAGCTGATGGTTAGGAAACAGCAGGTTCTACCTATTCTTTAATGTGACCCAATTGGGAAATGGTTGCTTTGATCAGATGCGAATGTTCAGGATCGTGTCTGACATCCTCTTGTGTAGTGAAGAAAAGCCACTTGGGGACTACAGAAATGTCAAGCTTTTGGATAAGTGGGTAGGGAGTGCTATCATAAGGAGATTAATAACTGTTTAAAATGTATTCAACTGCAATAGTACCACTTGTTATAGCCAGTACTGCAAGATGGCCGACAATGACAGGCGTTGTGCATCCTAAGCCTAATATAAGTAGTGCTGTGAAACATAGTATGGGATCTACAAGTGTTAATTTGCCATGTCAGAATATGCTGAGTGTATTATTATGAAGGGGTCTTGCTTGGGTGTACTACTGCTCTTGTTCCTGGAGTTCTACAATGAAGTCCTTCCACTATGTAACCAGTCTCTTGCTGGTGTTCATACTTCAGTGCTCCCTCAGGGATGGCACTGAAGTCTCTCTCATTCAGACAGACAATTGTCTTGTATCTGACTCTCATAACCTTTTAGCCCTGTATTATAAGGGCTGTCCTAGGAGGCTGGATCTAAAATTCTGTACTTAAAACCTTTTTAGGTGATGCAGATGCCAAAAAGCAACCTTCCTGATTCTTGACTGCATCATCTTCAGCACATCTTAGTATAAAATCAAGAAGTTTGTCAAGAACAGGGACCCTCTTACAGCCAGAGAAAGAATCCACATAGTCCATATGTTTCCATACCTCAAACTACATCTTGTAAGGACTGTTGCTGTCTTTCTTGTAGATCTGTAATGACTTTATAGAAAATTCTGTCCAAGAATCATGCCTTTGAAATAGTAACACTGTGATAGACAATACTATCAACAGGTATGTGAATTTAGGATTGCCTAAGACCTACTTTTTAGGAACTATTTGTTTTAAGCTTTCAAGTAAGTGAGAGAGAATGCTACTAAAGCCAATTGCTCTGAAATAAGTCATTTCCAGTAATATATGGAAATTACATAATGTCCTGTTTCCATGTAAAAAGAACAGGAGTATTTTTGGCAACTTAGAGACTAACAAATTTATTTGAGCAAAAGCTTTCGTGGGCTACAGCCCACTTCATCGGCTGCATAGAATGGAACATATAGTAAGGAGATATATATACACATACAGAGAACATGAAAAGGTGGGAGTTGCCCTACCAACTCTAAGAGGCTAATTAAGAGAAAAAACTAGCCCATTACATTCAAGTTCAGCAGTTTCTCATTGGAGTCTGTTTTTGAAGCTTTTCTGCTGCAAAATTGCCACCTTTAAGTCTGTTACTGAGTGACCAGAGAGGTCATGTAACTATTCTTGAAAGAGGTTCTAGCTGGCAAACTACTATTTCATAGTTCAGTCCTTGTTTACCTGGGATTTTTAGTGGCCCCTGACTTTTCTTTCAGCGTGAACTGCAGTCACTGAGATGTCATATAGGGGCTTGATCACCTATCTGGGACTAAGGCATTCTATATTCAAATCCTCGCTGCTTGGCTGACTGTGTGACCTTGGGTAGTTCATTTAATCTTTAGGCTTCAGTCTCACCATTTCTAAAATGGAACTACACACACAAGGGTATTGTGAGGATAAGTTAATGGATGTTGTCAGAGTGCTTTAAAAATTAAAAAGCAATTATGCAAATACAAAGTATAACAACTGGGTGTCAATGGGCCTACCTCATTGTTAACCCAAATCCGTAACAGTCATAACCCATGTACTAATGCAAGGTTTTAACTTGCATAAAAATTGAGGGCAGAGAGGAAGGATGGAATAAAGTAATTCTGAAATATATGGCTAATCAGGACTTACTAACAAGAAGGGAATCTATTCTGGGATACAAATTTCCCTTCTCTTATCTGCTTTCCATAACTGGGAAGAAACATGCTACCATGTTTTGTGAATAGAATATCAAGTGTTCTGTTATAGGGGTGTCACATTTAGAAAACAATAAAAAATTACATTCAGCAGTTTATAGCCAAAGTGTATATACAGTAGGATACTAAAATCTAGTATTATATAAGATTGAGAGATGGAAGAAAGCCATTACATTGTCCAGACTATCCTGCTGCCAATACAAATGTCCATTGCCTTGTCTAGGTTAATATTATATAACTCTAGAAAATCCAACACTTCCTTTGAAAGACTAGCTAAAATTCCTAAATGGCTTTAGTAATAGGAAATTTCTGGACAGAATAGACATGTTGGCTAAGTACATCACACTGTTAGAGAATGGTAATACTGTAGGTGTCATGTTGAAAGCTGTGCCTTGGAATATGTATAACTATAAATATGTATACGGGTATGACTGATTCTCTTGGCTTGTCTGGAAATAGTCACTAGCCAATAAGCCAGATTTCTGCAGGCGAGCTTTCTGAGAAACTTAGGTACACTTGTCTTAGTGAAGTAGACTTCATAAAGCACTGATCTGACCAAAATGGAGGCAGGGAGAGAGATGACTGGTGTTGGAGCTGTCAGCACAAACTGATTTTTTTTCATAGTGTCTAATTCCTTAAAAGTATTTTTATATATATATTTATTCAACTCTTCACCAAATCAGGGAGTGTCCTACTAAAAAAAAGTCATTTTCACTCCCAGTATTATGGAACCACTAGAAAAAAATTGTTAATCACACAGTTAGATCTAGGATATAATCCTGCTCCTGTTGAAATCTAGGAATTTACCATTTACATCAATGGAAACAAGATTAGGCTCCTATTCTGTACAGCAGTGTTCCCTGGAACGTTCCCTACCATTCTCAAGAAAGTTCTCCAGGCATTAGGAAGCACAAAGTCCTGGGATTTTCTGACGAGCTGCCCAGTCAATCCAATCTAAATCAAAGAGGAACAACAACAAATTAACAAGCTCGTTTGGCTATCTTTAATACAATTCCTTGCATGCTCACATATTCAGGCTCCATGGTGAACTCCCTTTTAACCGCATTATGTAATAATTCCAATATATAGTTATATCCCTGTGTATTTTTATCTCTGTTTACCCTCCATTTTTCTCTTTGACATGAGAAATTCATACCACAGAACAGTTTTCTTCCACTTTTTTTTTTAAAGAAAGAGGACTGTGTAGGGCATATGTTTATAAATGTATATATTCAACCTTCACATAAAGTTGTCACAAACCAAATAAGCAAGAAACTATTGCTTAGCTACTTCAATAGTTTTAGAACAGAAGATGCTCTTGCATATGATCAGTAATACTTGGGTGCATTGTGCTGAGTCAAGTGCAACAACCTGTAGGCACAAATATACACCAGTCACCAGCATGTGCAACAGGAGTGAAAATTGAACTTTCATCTCCCAAACCTGTGACCTAGGAAAATCAGTTCTACTAGCTCAGAACACGGAAGGGAATGCAGGCACATACGAATAAATCTGACATTCCATCCACTAGAGGGCAATGGTGATTTATACACAAACTAGTAGATTATGAAAGGATGGTTGATTTGCAGCCACAAAGATTTTTCAAGCTTTTAGTCTAAAGCTTCCTTTCCTACTTCAAAATAGTGATTTGAAAATAAAAATAAACACACAACAATAGAAAGGCAGACCAAATATCACTGGTGGAAGGTGACATAAAAAAGGCTTATTCATTATAAAAAGGCAAATAAAGGCAAAATTCCAGTTCATGTTCCATGGATGGTCATTGTCACAACCCCAGCCATTCTTCAGGTTGTAAAATATGGCTGCCAATGTATAATTTTGCCCATTTTCTTTATGGAAGCTCCACTGGAAAACATGCATAATTGGAACCTGAAGCTCCTGTGCCTTTAGTAATGCAGGTTTGTCATGTACATGCAAAGCTCTTCTAAACCAGAAGACTGCAGCTTTCACAGCCACCGGGATCCTTGGCAAAGATGCCATCTTCTTTCTCCTTCCCCTTTCAGTTCCATTTATAGTCTTACTTGCAGGTGGGATCTCCACTAAGAACAAACATTGTTATCCAAAGAATACAAAACACAATCTTCAGGCTCCGGTTGGCCATGATACACACTTTCTATACCTATTGACTGTTGATCAATCTCATAACTTTTCTAAGGACATTTTACATTATCAGAGCAGCTATTTTTCAAAGTCCATGAAGATGTCCAGTTTTCATTTTTGCTCTTTGGTGCTGAATTCTGGGCCACAGCAGCAAATTAAAGTTTATTGGAGGTGCTTTGATTCACACTTAGAAATTCAGGGTGAGTGGTAAATGAAGAAAAATTCTCAGAACCTACTTTGGCTGAATCAGCCTCCTTGTGATGGGTGGACTGGCGCCGCACTGGGACTGAGAGTGTTAACCCTTCCCTGCTGGCAGAGAAAGCCATGCCCCTGAGGCTCTGCTGGGCATGCTCCAACCGGGAGTCAAGCATAAAAGCCTGCAGAACTGGTCAGTCAGGGCTGGTGGCTGGGGAAGGGGGATGTCCAGTGGAAGCTCCAGCCCAGGAGCAGTTGCAATCTTACAGGAGGGAGCTGAGGAGCCAGGAAGCAGGCCCAGAGACTGGCAGCTGTTAGAACCCCAGGGAGCGCCAGGTGCTGAGGAAGCTGGTAACACATGGATTGCTACCTTTAGAGAATGGGTAGGAAGTGACCCAGGGAAGGGGACGGGAAGGGAGTGGTATTTACCACCACTCTGAGGGCAGCGTGTTGCGGTAGGATTCCCCGCTGACCCGTGGCGGACCATGCCGTTGCTGGGTCAGAGCCCAGTGAAGGCAGGTGGGCCCTGGGCTCCCCTACCAAGGGGTCTCTAACCCCCCCCGCTTTGTGACGACATAGTTCGCTGACCCCTCTCTCACCCCAGATAGCTGCTGGGCAATGCTATCCCCTGAGGGGAAGAGAATTTAGAGACACTCTGGCCATTAGGCCGCACTGCTTTAGGAGCATGCTATAGAGACTCTGGCTGCTAGGCTGCGCTAGCCTGCCAGGGGAAGAAAGTCTAGAGAGGCTCTGGCCATTGGGTCCCACTGCTTTAGGAGCGCACTATAGGGACTCTGGCTGCTAGGCCACACTATCCTACCAGGGGAAGAGCATTTAGAGGGACTCTGGCCATTGGGCCATACAGCCCTAACTACCGGGGCGTTAGTAAGACTGACATAGATGCAGGGAGGCGGGGTTAACCTCACCCCCCCCCTTGAAGCAAAGGGGTTGATGAGGTACAAAACCTGCCAAACTCCTTAAGAAACAAAGATAGTTCCAGATCTGTTTGGCGTCAAATGGGGGTAGAAGTACCTGAAAAACATGGAGAATAAAAATGTGCTCATTTGATAAGTTAAGGCATTTTACCTTCCTGCATTATTCCTTAATCTTTACAGCAGGGGTAGGGCAACCTGCAGCATGCAAGCTGATTTTCAGTGGCACTCACACTGCCCGGATCCTGGCCACCCGTCTTGGGGGGGGGGGGGGGGGGAAGGGGGGCTCTGCATTTTAATTTAATTTTAAATGAAGCTTCTTAAACATTTTAAAAACCTTATTTACTTTACATACAATAGTTTAGTTATATATTATAGACTTATGGAAAGAGACCTTCTAAAAATGTTAAAATGTATTACTGGCATGCGAAACCTTAAATTAGAGTGAATAAATGAAGACGCTTCACTCCACTTCCAAAAGGTTGCTGACCCCTGCTTTACAGTGCAGGGTTAAGTATCCAAGCATTACTTGCCCTTCATTCACTGTTCCACTGTCACAGATGACACGTACCTTTCTGAGTCCAGGTATGAAATCAGTCAGAGACATAGGGCATTTATTTTTTTACCCTTAAAATATTTGTTTTCTTTCCTTTTAATCAGATGGGTGCAAAACAGTCACCAGAGTCTGGACTGGTGACTGGAGAGCATATAAGAGTCACCTCTGACATTACCTAAACTCACCTTGTCTAATACCCTGGGACTGACACAGTTACAACTACACTGCAAACTGCTGGCATTGTCATTACTTAAACAGGCTGCTGGGATGTAGTCAAGTGTGATAAAGTCTGTGTCCTCTCCCTCAAGGCTCTCTTGGCCTGCATTATAAAAGTCATGAGCTTGCTCCCAGACATTGGTAGCCAGAATGACAACTTTCTGAGCTACCAGCTGAGCCAGAACTCAACATTTCTTTAATGAAATGCACTTCAAAAACGGATGATCCTGTGATTAAAGCACAGGACTGGAAGTCAGGATATCTGTCAATTGCCTACTGTATCATGGCTTCATGTGTGATCTTCAGCAAGTTACTTAGCCTCCTAGTTCCTCTAAAAAATGGGACAACAATACTTCCCTACCTTGCATGGTTTCATTAATGTCTGTAAAATGTTTAAGATCCTTGGACTGATACATCTATGCACAGATTATTATCAGAGAAAAAACATCCATACGCCATTCACCAGTGTGACATTCAGCAGTGTGAAACTAAGCTAAAGTAATAATAATAATGCTGTGCAGCTCTGTAACATCTTGTACCTGGAGATCTGAAAGTACTTTACAAACACTTATTAATTAAGACTCAAAGCGCCTGGGAGGTAGATGGCTTGATATTAATTTTACAAATGAGGAAACTGGCATAACACAGAGACTGACTCCATAGTCATACAAGCAGAGCCAAGAAAAGAACCCAAGAGTCCCAACTCACAGTTCCCTGATCTAAACACTAAACTTGTAATTATTTTTGTATAATTATAGACTTCATAAAGTTCATCCACTGAATTGTATTTTTGCTGCATTAATTTAATTCATCTCATCTTTATGGATTATCTTTGTAAATAATTTTTCTACATGCTATAATAATGGTGTGTGCTGGGTAAGATTAATCTCTTTTTAACCAAGGGCATTTTTGAAAACATCTCTGGTTACACTCTTTAATACCTCTATGGCACTCACAATCGATCTCTAAATAACATTCCTGAGCAAAATAGACTTTTGGTGAAAGAATCTCACCCTAGAAGTTGGATCATTTCAGTAGTGCTATGTGTATATAGTTTGTAAAACACTTTAGATTCCGTCAGGATGCAAGGCTCTGTACAAATGTATGAACTATTATCATTCACTGCTGAGGAAACATGATCATATTCCAGCAACAGAGAAAGGAATTATTAAAAATTAATGTTGCATCTACAGTACTGAAAAATGAAATCAGGTTTGCATGATAGTATTCCTTTTGAGAGCTAATGCTGTAATATTTACCCATACACGATTGTTTTTAATTTTTCATCAGACATGGATACAAAACATATTCAGTACCAGCTTCACGGTCAAATTAAATTAGTAGTAAGACAATTACTTAAGCAACTCTGATTACTGAGCTACAAAGATGGCACATCTCCATTTCTTAAACACAGCGTGTGTGCAGGGTTGGCCTTACCATGAGGCAAACTGAGGCAGCCGCCTCTGGTGCCAGACTCTGGGGGGTGCCACTAAGACCCAGAGTGTAGAAAATTGTCTACTGCTGGTGCATATGTATTCTCTCTGCTCTAGATGCATAGAGATGGTGGAGTGCTGTGCTGGAGGAAGAAGGGCACAAGAGACATAACAGACAGGCAGGAGAAAAGGTGAGAGGGAATAACAGAGAGCTGCAAGGAGAGAGAGGAGGAGGAGCCTCTTATGTACCTCCCTAGCACCCCCAGGAGCCTGGACTGATTAACACCAGCTTCTCAGGGAGCTTCTTGTTTCCTGCTGCTTCCCTGAACCCACTTGAGGAGAAGAGGCCGTCAACTGAAGTAGTAGGAGCCGAGTAGGCCCTTAAGACACTGATATGTTCCCTCACTCAGGCCCTGCTACCAGCCTGCTTATTTGTCCCCTTCAATTGAGTGTTGAGAGCCAGTATAGCTGGCACAGAGCAGCAGTCATGAGTGAAAGAAGAAAACGCCCCTCTGAGGCAGCATTCAGAAAAAGAAAGCAAGCAAAGGAAGCTTTTCTATCTAAGCAGGAAGGAGCCCTCCTGAGATACGTAGACACAAAATGTTCACGATGAGCCTTCTGGCCCCAGTGAGGAGGTGAGTGGTGAGGAGATGCCTAATCTTCCAGGTAGCCAGAGTGCAGGTGACCTGGCAACTACTGCAGCATCCATATCTCCATCTCAAATGGATGTAACCATGCACATTCCTGAAGAAAAGTGTAGATCAGAGAAGAGTGTGGTGAAGGTCAAGAAACAGCTGCTGCTGAGTTTAGTTCCTTAAGTCTAGATGATCCAGGACTGTGGACCCACTTGAGCAGTAGCCCGAGGGACTTCCTTGTACTGCATGGGCCACAGCAAATGAAAAACTTCATTCCCCAAAGAAAATGAAAATAGAAGTTTCCATCCAACACATTACTAGCGTGAAATCCCCAGTGGTGACAAGGTGGAGAGGCCATGGCTTATGTACTCAAAAACCCAGAATGCTGCATACTGTTTTTGTTGCAAACTCTTCCAATTGGGTTCTACAGGAACAAAGAACTGGAAAAATCTGGCTAGAAATCTGTCATGTCATGAGAAGGCAGCAAATCACCAGAGAGCATTCCATAGGTGGAAAGAGCTTGAGATGAGACTAAGGTTAAAGGCCACCATAGATGATCAGCATCAAGAGAAGATTGCATCAGAGTCTCTTTACTGGCAAAATGTTCTGAAAAGGCTCATTGCCATTGTGAGAATGCTTGCTACCCAAAACCTAGCACTGCATGGCACTTCAGATCAGCTGTATGTGCCAAACATTGGAAACTTCCTTACAATTGTGGAGCTGATGGCTGAGTTTGATGCTGTACTCCAGGAGCATCTAAGAAGAGACACCACCCAAGAAACATACACACCACTACCTTGGAAAAACAATTCAAAATGAGATCATACAGTTACTGGCAACAAAAGTCAAACAGAAGATTGTGGCAGATCTGAAGTCAGCAAGATATTACTCTGTTATTCTGGACTGCACACCTGACATCAGCCATACGGAACAAATGAGTTTAATGGTGCGTTTTGTAACAACAACAGAACCTAGAGTAAATGTCCCTGCAATGGTGACTGTCAGAGAGCACTTTCTAGAATTTATTGACATTGATGATACTACAGAGGCTGGTATGACAAATGTGCTTCTTAAAAAGCTAGAAGATACAGAAATTGCAATAGCTGACATGAGAGGTCAAGGCTACAGTAATGGTGCCAATATGAGAGGAAAGAACAGAGGAGTGCAGACACGGATCTGAGAGTTAAATCCTCGAGCTTTTTTTGTCCCATGCACGTCTCATTCATTGAACTTGGTGGTCAGTGATGCAGCATCAGCTTCTAGTGAGGCTGCTGAATTTTTAAATGTAATTCAAAGCATCTATGTATTTTTCTCTGCATCAACTCATCGATGGCAAATCTGGGAACATCCTCTCTGACACTGAAACCACTGAGTGCCACACGATGGGAAAGTCGAGTGGAGGCGATAAAGCCTGTCAAACACCAAAATGGGAAGATAGATGATGGCATAGTTGCCATTATGGAGGATAATGCTATGATAGGAACTGTTCATGGGAGAACAGTGGCAGAGGGAAATGGAATCACCAGAAACATACATAACTTCAAATTTCTGTGTGGCTTAGTGTTGTGGCATGACATATAGTTTGGAATAAATGTTGTAAGAAAGAGATTTCAAGGTGTTGACCTTGATATATCTGGAGCAATGGAACAATTGGACAAAGCAAAGTCATACCTACAGTCTTACCAGTCAGATGAGGGATTTCAAAACATTCTGAAGAGTGCACAGAAGTTGGCAGGGGAACTTCACACTGAAGCTATTTTCCCACCCATTCAAGAATACAAGAGTCACTGAAGAAGACGACATTTTGATGATGAGGCACATGATAATCCCACAAGAGACCCCAAACAGCAATTCAAAGTTGAATTCTTTAACCAGGTGCTAGGTTGTGCAATACAGTCAGTTGAAGAACGTTTCATGCAGCTCAAGGAACACAGCAGTATATTTGGGATGTTGTAAGATATTCAAAAACTCCTCACTATACCTGAAGACCTATACCAGCAATGCAGGGCACTAGAGACAGTACTGAGACATGATGACATGCGCGATATTGATGCGAGTGATTTAAGTGATGAACTGAAAGCCCTTTCAAGATACATTTCAGCAGGATCAACTCCAAAGGCTGTTCTGGAATATGTGCACAGATAAGATGACCATCCTCTTTCCAAATGCTTTTGTTGCTCTGCGCATACGTTTAACACTTCCTGTAAGAGTTGCCAGTGGAGAACGCAGCTTCTCCCAGCTGAAGTTAATAAAAACACATCAGCACCCACCCATCAGCACAGACCTGAGACAACAGGAAGAGGACTCCAGGGAAGGGAACTGTACACTGAAGATGGCTGAATACATGTTAATCTGGTTCCAAGTAATTTAGCCCAGATATCACAGGACAAGGAAGCCTTAAATTTACAGGTTTCTTTATTTTATAAATCTGCGGAAAAATATGATGAATTTCAGAAGAAGAGATGGTAGTGGTGAAGGGAGTGGAAGGACACAATAGATAATTTGCTCTGCGGTATGATCCACTGCAGGTGCAGAACTAGGTTGCATCACTGCTAGACCTATAGCCAGGTGAATCCAGGATCAGCCTTACCTTCAAACTTATTGACTGAGCATGTGTACAACTGCTGTGGGTAACATAAGAACAGCCGTACCAGGTCAGACCAAAGGTCCATCTAGCCCAGTATCTGTCTACCGACAGTGGCCAATGCCAGGTGCCCCAGAAGGAGTGAACCTAACAGGCAATGATCAAGTGATCTCTCATCCATCTCCATCCTCTGACGAACAGAGGCTAGGGACACAATTCTTTACCCATCCTGGCTAATAGCCATTTATGGACTTCACTACCATGAATTTATCCAGTTCTCTTTTAAACACTGTTATAGTCTTAGCCTTCACAACCTCCTCAGGTAAGGAGTTCCACAAGATGACTGTGCGCTGCGTGAAGAACTTCCTTTTATTTGTTTTAAACCTGCTGCCTATTAATTTCATTTGGTGACCCCTAGTTCTTGTATTATGGGAATAAGTAAATAACTTTTCCTTATCCACTTTCTCAACATCACTCATGATTTTATATACCTCTATCATATCCCCCCCCCTTAGTCTCCTCTTTTCCAAGCTGAAGAGACCTAGCCTCTTTAATCTTTCCTCATATGGGACCCTCTCCAAACCCCTAATCATTTCAGTTGCCCTTTTCTGAACCTTTTCTAGTGCTAGAATATCTTTTTTGAGGTGAGAAGACCACATCTGTATACAGTATTCAAGATGTGGGTGTACCATGGATTTATATAAGGACAATAATATATTCTCAGTCTTATTCTCTATCCCCTTTTTAATGATTCCTAACATCCTGTTTGCTTTTTTGACCGCCTCTGCACAGTGCGTGGACATCTTCAGAGAACTATCCATGATGACTCCAAGATCTTTTTCCTGACTCTTTGTAGCTAAATTAGCCCCCCATCATATTGTATGTATAGTTGGGGTTATTTTTTCCAATGTGCATTACTTTACATTTATCCACATTAAATTTCATTTTCCATTTTGTTGCCCAATCACTTAGTTTTGTGAGATCTTTTTGAAGTTCTTCACAATCTGCTTTGGTCTTAACTATCTTGAGTAGTTTAGTATCATCTGCATCTGTATCATCTGGGTCACATAGGACAGTTGAGAATTCAGCAATGTTACAAAACATGCAGTTGCCAAGATTGTATAACAGCTGCTTTGGGAACAGACAAGTACCTGCTGTCGAAGGACCATGTAGGATGAAAAAACAGACAAGTTCAGGATCTCCTATAAGAGAGACTTTCAGATTGATGTACACAAGCTTGAATTGGAGAGAAGGAACATGGAAGCTGAGGAGTTTTTCTGCTTGGCTCTTTCCTCACTGGAACATCATAAGACTACAAGTTCAGTTCCTGCAGATTGGCAAAAGTCTGAGGTGGCATCATGTATAAAGAGGGGAGAAGTGAGTAGAAGTACAGAGGTTATTTTACGTCTGTATACATCAGTGGTGAAACCAAAAATTGAATACTATGCCTAGTTATTATAAAAATTAGAGATGGTGCAGCAAAGAGCCACAACAATCACTCAGGGGCTGGAAAAAAATGTCTTATAGTGAGAAACTTAGAGAGCTCAATGTTTAGATTATCAAAAAGAATATCAAGAGGTGATTTGATCCCAGTGTCTAAGTACCTTCATTGGGAGAAAATACCAGCCGCTAAAAGGGATCTCTAATCTAGCAGAGAAAGATACAACAAAAAACAATCACCAGAAGTTAAAGCCTGACAAATTAAAAATAAGGCACATATTTTAATTGTAAGGATGATTAACCATTGGAACAGACTGCTAGGGAAGTGATGGATTCTCCATCTCTCGATAGCTTCAAAGCAAGACTGGATGCCGTTCTGGAAGACATGCTTTAGTCAAACACAAGGAACTGGGCTCAATAAAGGATAACTAGGTGAAATTCTATGGACTGTGTTATACAGGAGAGACTAGATGATCTGATGATCCCTTTGGGCCTCAGAATCTAAACATTAACTAGCAGTCCAAAGTTAAAGAAGGAATCTGCAACATAATGTGCTGAATTTGAAGTTTGTAGATTTAATTTTTAAGATATATTTATGTTCATCTTCACTTAATGTCCTTGTTCAGATCTAGTCCTTGTATTGCTATCATTTGTTATCCTAATATATACAGTTCTTTTCTGGTTTCCCAATCATGTATATTGAGCAGGATGGTAACATTTTGTTCCTGCATATATAACTTATCTTTTGGCTTTTAACATGTTCCACTATCCTGGAGGAACTGTCCTTGGTGGGAGAGAATATTCAGTGATATTTAGGTTTGGTTAATTTCCCTCACTGTAATGGTGCTGGGCCCCTGGGCTGTAATGGTGCTGGCTCTGTTCAAGTATTCGACATCATCTGCTATCAGACCAATTTTCTTGTACATTTGTTTACAGTCTTTAGTCAGGACATGGAATGTGTTTTGCTTACAGATATATTTTCATACAGATACAGAACTTGATTTAGATTATTTAACTACGAAAATGATTCCACAAACTCAGAGGGTGATTCTGTATTTCTTATATCAGAGAAGTAGTCTTGCACAAGAATTCCCCATATGTAGGGGATTGTCATGGATTTGCCACAGAAGCTCCTAAACCACTACTCCACCTTACAGCCAATGCTGGGTTTGAAATTTGGAAAAAGGATTAAGATTGAGACATTCCTATGCCCTGGAAATCCCTGGCTGTTATAACAGCCCCCTAACTTGTGCTGTTGACAGGCCCAGCCCAGAGCAGCCTCGGGCTCAAAGTCATATTTGCAGAGCTCTCATCTCAGCTGTACTAAGTGCTCCTCAGCTGCAAGCTAAAATCTGGGCAACTGTATTGATTCTTTGTTACCATGACAAAAGGTGTCATTCTTATATCAGATTAATATTTTGTCTTGATTATATGGTGTGTTTTGACTGTCATTCAAAACATTCACAGGGAACAGTTTTTTCACTTCTCCATGGACTTCCATAGATTTGTCATCTCTAATAAATATCTCATCCTGTGTTAATTCACATTTTCTGCTCCCTCATGCTATATGGATCTTAGCTGATTTCCCTGACAACAATCACACAAGTGTCTCCGGTCATGTCAGCCAATCAGGATTGTAAGTGCAGATTGGTTATGGCAGAGGTTCTCAAACTGGGGGTCAGGACCCCTCAGGGGGTCATGAGGTTATTACATGGGGGTTGTGAGCTGCCAGCCTGCACCCCACACCCTGCTTTGCCTCCAGCATTTCTAATAGTGTTAAATATGTAAAAAAGTGTTTTTAATGTGTAAGGGGGGGGGGTTGCACTCATAGGCTTGCTGTGTGAAATGGGTCACCAGTACAAAAGTCTGAGAACCCCCTGGGTTATGGGAAAGAGCCTAGTGCAGTGCTGTTGAACCACCACTTGCAGTCCTTGAGGCAACAAAATGTGGCTGCTGAGGGCAACTGTGTTAAGAAGTAAATTTGTAGTTGATTATGAATTGAAAATATGTTCCCTGAGTTGTGACTTTAAAAATGAAATATTTGTATCATCTTAATCACTATAGGGAGGAGGTAGAGGACAGACAGTATCTTCCTGTCTCTCATCTTCCCTGCAGCCATATGAGCAGCTTGGGTGTGAGTCAGAAGTGCATTATCAGCTCCTATCCCTTCCCTATTGTAGCTGCTCTGGCTGCCTGCTGCTTTGCAGGAAAGGGAGAACAGTAGCTCTGCTTGCACTATAGTCTGCTCCCTTACTAGGCTGTGGGAGCCCCTGCAAAACAGGATGGAGATCAACTGGATCTGCCTGAGTCTGAAGGAAAGTTTAATAAGGATGTCTCCCTTCCTCCAAACTACCACATAAGGATAGCCCAGGAGAGGGTAGAAAGAGGAGAGACTGAGAACCAACAAACAGGATAATCCCAAGTAATGGACTTGCAGTGCAATGCAAGGAAAGGGAGACAATCAATTCTCTGCCCTACAGTATTACTTTTAACCCCTTCACCTTTCTGAAATAATAGATTGGGCCTTCCGGCTGAAATTGGACCCCGCTGTTCTAGATCATGAACACATTAGCTTTACCAAGCAGAGAGAAATTAGAGTTAATTTTTCCTTTCCTAAATATAAAGGTCAAGATGGTGAAAAACACATTTAACAACAGATTTTTGTGGCTCTCAGTCTGACCACAAAAAGCGATGTTAAGAGATGGACTCACTAGTAACTATACTCTATGGGAGTATTTCAGTCTAATATCTGTGTGTTTGAAATTATGCTGATTTCATCTAGAAGACAGACAATCTAATTTGTACCTAGTGCTGGAAAAATCTTTTCCACACAGAACTGAGTAATTATTTGCACTTCTTTTAGAACCATGTAAACAAAACTTATTCTTCAAAATACAGCAAGCCATGTCTACTGGAATGTTACCTAAATCAACCAGACATTAAAAGGCTGAGCAAGTAGTAACTTGCTTGGATACACAGCTACAGAGTTTTATGAAACAGCAAACAGGTTAATAGGAAAGGAACCAGAATGCTGATCCATTATTTAAGAGAGGACAGAGCCTGTGGGCTCTTGACAATTCACAGCAGTAGCATGTAACTGATAGAAGCCTTAAAGCAAGAGGAAAGAATCTGACAATTTAGTTTCCTGGGCAAACTAAAATATCCAGAGGTTCTATCCTATAGACACTTGTAGATAGTCCCTATCACTAGCGTCATCGTACTGACTTTATTGGAACTACCTGCCTAAATCAGGATTTCAAAAATTGGATTTACCCCCAGAATGCAGGATACTCTTTGTTTAATAAAATAATAATAAAAAAAATCCTCTGTAGAATTACAAACTCTGAAACTTTGTCATTTAAAACACTATCATTGTAATCCAAATATTCTGCTTGTTTTAAGGATCTGTTTTAGAATTATTTAAAAAGTAGAAGAGAAAAATTACTTTCGAACCAGAATCATTTTCACTAATGTTTGATATACTGTAATTTCCCTAAAATAAGCAATTTACACTGATGAGCATATTATATGACAAGTGACAATGGGAAATTTTGCATGAGACATGTTGTAGGTGACTTCTTTTTCCTTCATGTAACTGAAGTATAATTTGGATTCATCTTATTGTCGTGACCACTGGAATTTTCTCCCTAATCTATACTGTGCACCTTACCATGATATCTGAGTGCTTTACATATTCTAAGTTATTTTAGCAAGAAGGAACTTTGTTTCACCCTATTGGTAATTTCTGGCTAATAGTGACTTCTGCATTGATATTTTTTCAGGGGTAAGAAAGTTACATGAAATGTTTCAAATTCTATATGTTATTATTATCCTTGAGGTTGAGTACTTCTTTCACTCTCCCATCCCCTTGAGATTACACAGGACAAAATGATAAGAAATCCATTAAGGTTCTCAGCCAGATCCCTAACACTGAAACCTCATCAACTTTTTACTGGACTTATTTTGAGGTTTGTAATAGTTTTAGATTGAAAATGTAAAGTTATCTGAAAAAAATACTGACAAAATAAAACAGAACCGCCTGTGCTTCATGCCTTAGTAGTTCGTGTTTTATTTAAGCATTGTATAGAACTGGATGCTAGATAAATCTCTTTGAATTTTCTGCTTCACTAGTATTAGGAGCTTTATCCTTTAAAGCAGAGAGCTAAGATGGGGAAATTATATTCTTTGTAAGAGATATCTTCTACCCTAATATTTAAACAGTGGCATATTATGAAACTTCATTGAAGATCAAGGGGTTTAAGAATTTATAATTTATGCTAATAGTTTTCTGTTACTTTTAATAAAAATATGAGAAGTAGATGAGATGATTGTGTTGGGAGGTAGGTTTTAGGATTATTAGGAACTGAGGAAAGGAGGAGCCTATACAGGAAGGCTGGTTTCCATCTAAACCAAACTGGAACCAGACTACTGGTAAAGAATAGAATTAACAGACACATAAATGAAGACAATTTGTTGGGGAAAAGTCAACATGGCTTTTGTAAAGGGAAATCATGCCACACCAATCTATTAGAATTCTTTGAGGGGGGCTAACAAACATTTGGAAAAAAGACTGCGGCAGTGGACATACTGTACTTGGACTTTCAGAAAGCCTTTGACAAGGTCCCTCACCAAAGGGTCTTAAGGAAAGTAAGTAGTCATGGGGTAAGAGGGAAGGTCCTGTCGTGGATCAGTAACTGGTTAAAAGATAGGAAACAAAAGGTAGGCATAAATGGTCAGTTTTCAGAATGGAGAGAGTCCTGCAAGGATCTGTACTGTAACCAGTGCTGCTCAACATATTCATAAATGATCTGGAAAAAGGGATAAACAGTGAGGTAGGAAAGTCTGGAGACTATACAAAATTATTCAAGATTGTAGTCTGCTTTGGACTTAACTAAGAGTTACAAAGGGATCTCATAAAACTGGGTTCCTGGGCAACGAAATAGCAGATGAAATTCAATGTTGATAAATGCAAAGTAATGCACATTGGAAAACATAATCCAAACTATACATACAAAATGATGGTAAATTAATTGTTACCTTTCAAGAAACAGATCTTGAAGTCATTGTGGATAGCTCTCTGAAAATATTTGCTCAATGTGCAACAGCAGTCAAAAAAGCAAACACTGTTAGGAACATTAGGAAAGGAATAGGTAGTAAGACAGAGCATAACATAATGCCACTATATAAATCCATGGTAAACCCACATTTTGAATACTGCATGCAGTTCTGGTCTCCCCATTTCAAAAAAGATATATTAGAAATGGAAAACAAAGAGAAGAGAAACAAAAAATGATTAGGTGTGTGGGACAGCTTCCAATGAGGAAAGATTAAAAAGACAGACTCTTCATCTTGGAAAAGAGATGACTAAGGGGGAATATAATAGGGGTCTATAAAATCATGAATGGTGTGGAGAAAGTGAATAAGAAAGCACCTTCACATAACACAGGAATCTGTGGTCACCTGATGAAATTAATAGGCAGGTTTAAAATAAACAAAAGACAGTACTTCACACAGCACACAGTCAAACTCTGGAAGTCATTGCCAGGGGATGTTGTGAAGACCAAAAGGATAATAGGTTTCAAAATTTTTTTTGATATGTTCATGGAGGATAGATCCATCAATGATTATTAGCAAAGATGCTGTGGGTGTCTCTAAGCCCCTGACTGCCAGATGCTGGAATTGGAGACAGAGGATGGATCACCTGATAATTGCCCTGTTCAGTTTATTCTTTTTTTTTTTTTTTTTTTTTTTAATAAATGGAGATATATCAATCTCCTAGAACCGGAAGGGACCTTGAAAGATCATCAAGTCCAGCCCCCTGCCTTCACTAGCAGGACCAATTTTTGCCCCAGATCCCTAAGTGGCCCCCTCTGAAACATCTGACCTTGACCTGAAACATCCCTCTGAAACATCTGACCTTGGCCACTGTTGGAAGACAGGATATCGGGCTAGATGGACCATTGGTCTGACCCAGTATGGCCATTCTTGTGTTCTTATTAGTTGAATGATTAACCACATAATACATGCACACACACTTGGGGAGATATGAAATTAGTGGCAATAGTTTGTTTTCAGCCTTTCCAAAATGACAGTGAAGAGAGAATGAAAAAGTGAAGACAATTAAGTGTACTCTCTTGTAAAATGATATACCCAGTGCTACAGATCAGCCATGGAACTTTTGTTATTATTTTTATCACACCAAAAATAAGCCAAACTGCTGCTGCTTCTGCATCCAGCAGCTGCCATTCTTTTAAAGTTACAAAAGAAAAAGAAAGACAAATTAGGTGTCTCACATTCCCCCTCCTTTTATCTTTGTTTTTTCCCCCCCATGTATACAAAAAGCCTGAAAGATTTTTCCTCTGTATTTTACGTTAGAAATTCAAGTCTTGGCTGCCACAGAAGACTGTGAGACTAGTGAAATTGTGACATTATATGAGGCAAAATTGAGAGCCGAGCAATTGAGAGGAAAATGCAAAATCAATACTTGGGGGGAAAGGATGTGTTGGTTAAAGTTTCAGCACCCTTGCGTCTTCACAGCTGAAGTGACAAGCTAAGTATATCCATCAAGTGGTCCTCCAGCAGCCTGGGTAAATTATACCAAATATTATTGATATTTCTGAAGTCAAACAAAGCTCACACCTTCAATCCTTACCCCTTCCAACCCTAAAAATAAAAAAGTGTTCCTTCACTTTCTAGCACCTAGAATAGGGGTGGGCAAAATACAGCCCATGAGCCAGAACTGGCCCATATAACATTTCCGTCCAGCCTCCTCTGCCCCCACACGATCTTGAGTCCGGGCTGCTAAAAGTCCCGTGGTGCAGTGGGGCACTTAGGCAGGCTGCATGCCTGCCGTGGCTGCATGCCACTCCCGGAAGTGGCCAGCTGCTTCTGGCACATCTCTGCATGCCCCTGAGATGGAACATGCCTTTGCAGCTGGAGAAGCTGAAAGCAGCCACGAGGTTGCTCCAAACTTATGTTGGGGGCTGTACTCATGCAAAACCAATCCTCAGGATTGAGAAAAGACAAAGAGCCCCTTTGCTACCTCTCTCCCAATATGTGCCCAGAGCTCACTGAGTTCAGGTGAGCATCTGACCTATGGAGTAAGAAAATGCTGTACAGAATGTGTCTGTAAGATGTGCTGTGATACAAGAGTATGAAAGTAAGTACATCACTTTTTTTTTTTTAAACAGCTTAGAACCTGGCATGAGAGCTTCTTGCAGCTGGTAATACTTAACATTACTTACAGTAACAGAAAAGGCCAGATTTTCAAGAGAGCTCAGCAGGCTACAGCTCCTATTGAGAACATCCTCAATGGAAGCTGCTGGGTGACAAGTGCCTTTGGACGTCTGGCACCAATAGTAGGTTCTGGGAACTTTTGAAAATCTAGGCCAAAGGGATAAGTCTGCCCTCACACGTGCAGGTATATTGCCCATTGCCTTCTAACAGGTTGTATGGACGTATAAGAGCACAACCTTTGGCTATTAATTTTTTTACAACCTGCAACTAATAGAACTTCTTACTCATCAGTTCAACAAATAGGTTTATATAATTATCACACTCACAGTTTGTACCACACATCTTTAATGACAATTAATAGTTACAGGTTTATAAATATACCTTTTCCATCATAGTGACACAACCAGTGACTAGGTATGATTTAAGTAGACAAGATATGTAATGTTGTTGTAAGGCAAGATAAATCACATTTCTATTCACAGGCTTCAAAAAGAGCAAAGGCATTAAAACCCCAGAATCAACTTTTTATATTACTGACATGAAATAATTTTTTAAAAAATTAGAAACAGCAAACCAAGATTAACTTTTGAAGTGCAAACATTACAGAAAACACTAATATCAAAGCCAATTTACCAGTCCATGTTCAGAAAAAGACAACTTTTTTTAAATAACGTCAAAGTGAATCAAAATATATAACAAAAGTTATTACAACAAATTGCATATGTTGCTGAAAGAATGCGGTCTTCAACAGCTAGTGTCTTCATTTGTGATTAGTGAAACAATTTATGTAACATTGTAAAAGCAAAGTTTGTTTGGTTCAAACCATTTTAAGAGTGGAAGACACCTTATAATATAGGCCTTAGTCCTGCAATTGGATCCCTGCAGGAAGGCCTTTCCATACGAGTAGAGCTCCTTGGATTATCAAAGGGTGAAGTCCTAGATCTACTTAAATAAATGTATTTCACCCAAGGGGATTGCTCACATGGATCTGAATGCCACGATTTGTTAGGATCCACACCAGCAAAGCACTTAAGCACATGCTTAAACTTTCAGCAGGTGAGTGGTCCAGACCTCAGGTGTACTACTTGTGTTTAACTTGAAGCACAGGTTTAAGAACTTGGTGGATCAAGGCCTCAATACTACTTGGTGTATTTTTAAGGTATAAAATAATAAATATTACAATATTAATAAATAATACCATATTTTGCAGGCTCAAACCAAGCAGCTTATTTGAATAGCATTGCAGAAGGGATTTTATTTACCAAACCTTCTGAAATGCTATTTTGTTAGTATCAACTATAAAGAGCCTGATCCTGCCCCACTGAAGTGGCCTAAAGTTCTATCACTGATCGCAGCAGGAACAGGATAAGGCCCACAATCCAAACATTATTTAAGACATATATTTTTCTTCCCAAGCCCTTTCATATGGTATTACAGATGCAATAGACCAATGCAGGAACGTTAACTAACATTTCAAGTTAATCTCTAAAAAAAATAGGTGTACCACTATATTGCATAGAAAAAAAAATCCCTGGTATAAATATGCTTACACTGGATATGGAGGCTTTTTGCCTGCATTTTACTAGAACAAAGCCCATATATTTTAAGTAGTACAATTCACATTTAATGATGATTTCCTTGACTATGTTCTTTGGAATTGCTAGTGTATGTATTATTTCAAGAACATTTTTTATTCTGCATGCTATTGTTAAGTATTATAAGACAATACACATTGTGTGTTGTTGAGTTTTACAGCAAATTTAACTATTTCCACTCCCTAACTTTATAGTGAAAATATTTGTAAAGCCTTAGAACAACTTCAGACCTAACAAGTTTTCATTTCAATTATGTAATTAGTATGTTAACTGGTGAGCCTTTCATATATCAGAGATTGCACAAATAAGTTGCTGAAGTATACCTACTCATTAATGTTGGTAAAATTGCTAAGTTAATGCTGCTAAAAAGCGATGCACATTAATTTAAAGGTAGAAGAAATTTTGTTCAGAGACATGTTTCTTATAGTGAGCACTTGAATGTTGTGGTAGAGACTGTGCAAAGAAATGAAATCCATCCATAAATATCATGATATGAATTATGCACCATACAAGCAACTGAAATACACATTTAAAGGAGGGGTAAACACTACACACATCAGCCTTGTAAAAAACTAGAATTTCTGATTCCAACTAGAATATACATTTAGAATTATATCTTTATAAAAAGGTGCACATGTTGAATAAATATATTTTATAACATAAATTATGGTCACAGTATTACTTTCTAGACAATGACATGGTTTTATAGGGTTACCAGGAAGACACATTTCTCATTAGAACACCTTTCATTACAATATAGGAAAATAGTACCTAATCCTTCTGGCTGCTGCAGACTGCCGGCACAGTAGAAAAAATGTTAGCAGATTAGTATGAATTCTTAGGTTTTTGTTAAAAAATGCATTTTAATGGGAAAGCCATGAATAGACTGTTCAAAAAATAAAAACTAATTAAGGAACACATTAGATTTCTTATTAGTCAGTCATTCTTGAAAGGCACCTAAAAATTCATTTTATGTTTGAACATATATTATAAAACAAATTATGAATGCTACTATAACTTAATTTACATTTAGAATTATATAGATTTAACAGATTTTTGCCTGTAGGCTCTATCAAAACATGCTTCAAGCATTTGATAAAAAGACCAAGGTTATGCATGAACAAACATCTGTTCATTCCAGTGATTCATTTTCCCCATACACAAAATCAATTGTGTGTTTATCCTTTTGTTTAACAACATGTAGAGGCACAGATATACATACTCAAAAAAACACTTTTATGATCTGACCATTATGACTAGATGCAGGTAAAAATTAGCTTATCTTAAATAATTACATTGAAATTGACTGTGCCAATGTTTCAGTCATTGATTTTAAATACTTATGGGCATTACTATAATTAGCTAATTGAGGTTTAGTTTATAGTTACCTGAGTGTCACATTTCCTGGCATTCTGTTAAGGATTTCTAATAATGACTGAAAGAGCTGGGAAATATAGGCATAAAAGGCATTAGAATCACATGTAACAAATCCACAGAGTTAAATGTGAAGCAGCAGACATCAATGTGCATCATACATACAGTACAATTTGACTTACAGTATAAAATACCATTATATTGCACAATACATAACATGGCACATTTCATAAAGCTACAATTCTTGCACTGTAAACAACAGATACGTTTTTACATCTTTGACAGACAAAAATAATGAATAATTTTACTTAAAAGTAAAATGTATCATTAAATGTTATTGCCTTGGCAAGGTCATTCTAATATCAGTTGGAAAGGATGCTGTGATAGATTGACAACTCACAGCTGACAACTTTTCTAGAAAATATCATCTGCAAAACATTCATATATTCCTAAAAAATACTTTTAATGCTTTACCTTGGCAATATAGTATTATCTTTATTCTGTGAGACTGTACACATTTGGTTTTTAAAAGTGGGCCTGATCCTGCTCCCATTAAAGTCGATGGAAGTTTTGTCATTTACTTCAGGCCTATTTTTTTTCAAAGCTGTCATATTTACAAATATTGCATCGACTGCCATTCTGTAGCTACATTTTTTCATTTTTACCTCTCCTACGTATCACAGTGCTATGTAGCAACCCAGATCTGGTACTAGGCTGAGCATATAAACATATGGTAAGCATACATAAATATTGCAGCTGGGAAAAATGCTCACTATCAGCGCAACTAAAAAAAGGTTATTGGAAGTCTAAATAAATCCTCCTTAGTTTAATTTTTATTAAAAATAAATTATTTTTAATAAAAATTAAACTAATTCAATGTATGATTAAAATAGTGTAACTTTAGCATATCACTGAGATGATTTAAATACCCAACAATGCATTGTGAGCCTGCTCCTGCTACCACTGAAATCAATAGTAAAACTCTTCAGTCAAAGCAGAAATGGGCCCAATATCAGCTTCCCAAAATTTGGAAAAATACACAGTGTAAGTGATTGTTAATAACTATATTTTAAAATAAGCTTTTAGAAAACTACTGCCTATCCTTACAAATTTGGATCCAATCATGTAAACACACATATTTAACTTTAAACACATGCATATACCTACTGAAGTCAATTTGCCATCTGTTGAAGTCAACGAAGTTACTGAGGTACATAGAGTTAAGCATGTTCATAAGTGTTTGCAGGGTCTAGGGACCGTTTTTGCAAAAACACTTCTTGTTTTGCCCTGCTCTGAAATGCAAAACGAACTGATAAGAAACAGCTGGCTTGTGAGTTGGATCTCACAGTTTACATTTTAAAAGGAGGAAACCCTGCTAATCTGCTATAATGTGTTTACAATACCTCTGCTGAATAACATGCACCTAGTTTTCCTGACTAGGTAAGAAGTTCACCTTTCAGATTTATATTTGAAAAATAACAGAACAAAATCAATAATGTATCTGATCAGTATTACACAGCTTACACATTTATACCCCAATTCTGCAAGCAAAACTCCAGTTGAAAGCAACAGCAATTTCATCTACATTAGGACAGCAGTTCAAGTCAGAACTACTGTGTGTTGATTATTAAACAAGGTAAAACTATAACTGGCTAATAAATATTTGATGCATGTGCACCAAATATAGGTTTTCTGAATTAAAAAAAAATTAAGATACAGTTTATGAGAATAGATATTTTTAACAATTAAACATCTACAAACACTGAAGTAATCAAACGGCACTCAGATGCAATCCCTTTAAGATAATTGTTTCAAATCACTATAATTAAAGTCCTTCAGAGCTGAAAATGGTTGTCATAGTTTTCATATTTCCAAAGCCATTTCAAAACTGTATTACAGTAAATCTTTTCAATCTCCATAAACAAATAATAGGATACATAATGTTTTATATGGGTAGATACTAGTCAATTTATTTCCAAATAGCAGTGTTTTCATTTGATTAATAATCTGAATAACATTTGCAGAACTGCATCTGTTACAAAAAGTATAAGCAAAAATATGCCAGAAAGCCATAACACATACATAAAGAGATATTTGCCAAGTATTTCTTCAATTTTCAAAAAGTGCTCTTAAATGGATAATACTCTCTCCCTCCCTCTCATACTAAGGCTCTTAGAAAACTGGTTAACTGAAAAATATTTAGCATATCCTTATCAAAATATACTTTATATAATTAAATCGTGAACAATATAAGGCCTTGATTCTACAAACATATGCATGCTTAGCTTTGCACACAGTGCATAGAGTTAAGCACATGCATAAATGTTTGCAGGATTTGGGCCTAAATATTCCAAATTGTGAAATACACAATAGGACTTTGATAATATAGGTGTATTACTAGGTCTTTATTAAAATTAAAGCGATTGGAAAACTGGTTTGGAATAAACAAACACCACCACCAGGAGAAATGCTGTTTTTGCTATTATTCCTCATGGGACTAGAAGCAGATGTAACTGAAATCAGGTGAGAAATCCTATTCTCATGACATTTCCAGCACAGTGCTTACACCATAAATCTCCTGAATCTGAAGTAATCAAACAAACATTTGGACCCTTATCTGAATCAAACCAAAAACTAGAAACCTTGGGAATCATCCTGCAAGATGTGGAGCACGATCTGAGAGATGCTGAGTGCTCTTAACTCCCACTAAATTCAACAGAAGTTGAGGGAGCTCAGCATCATGCTAGATCAAGTGGCTTTGAAGATTTTACTATTATTACTGACATAAAAGTGTTACTAAAGAACATATTCAAATGCCCATAAAACTCCATCCTAATGCACTACATAAAGGATCCAAAACACTTAGGCCCCTGATCCCAAAGCCCACATTCACATGAATAGTCTCATCTAAAGTCAGTCATACCACTCACATGAGTAATGTGTGTGGTGGCCCCATTCCTACTCACACACAAGTGTAAGTGTTTGCAGAATCAGTGCCCTAATTTGGCCCCAGTACAATTCATATTCAGCTAACCATCTCAGTAAAATTTATTTTAAAATGAAAAAATATACTGGCCTTGTTCACAGTTAATAAGACACTAAATGCGGATTGAAAGGCAGATATTAACGTATGTTTTAAAAAGTCATTTCACATCCTCTATGGCAGGGGTGGGCAACCTGCGGCCCATCAGGGTAATTCGCTGGTGGGCCACGAGACAGTGTTTACATTGATCATCCGCAGGCACGGCTGCCCACAGCTCCCAATTGCCGCAGTTCACCGTTCCCGGCTAATGGGAGCTGCTGGAAGCGATGGCCAGCATATTCCTGCAGCCCACCCCACTTCCCGCAGCTCCCATTGGCCAGGAATGGCAAACCCTGGCCACTGGGAGCTGCGGGCAGCCGTGCCTGCATATGGTCAATGTAAACACTGTCTCGCAGTCTGCCAGTGGATTACCCTGAAAGGCAGCGTGCAGCCCGCAGGCTGCAGGTTGCCCATCACTGCTCTATGGCAAATTGGCATCTGGAAAAAGACCCAAAGGACGGCCAAATTGCATTTCAAGGATGTATGCAAGTGAGACCTCAAAGACATGGACATGGATGTGGACAATTGGAAAGATCTCACTCAGGAGCACAGCCTTTGGAAACAACAGCTCAATAAAGGCCTCTGGAGTTACGAGAGGAAGAAGTCCAACTTAGTAGAGAAGAAAAGAGCTCGCACAAGGCAGAGCCACAGGGCTGAAACACTACCTTTAAATGTGACAGATGCGGCAGAGATTCTCTCTCTCGGGTCTCTTCAGTCACTGCCACGGTTGCCATAAACTGAGGAAATTCTCTCTCTCTCAGGGATGCAGACCCATGGTCTCTCGAGACTGAAGGATGCCTACTACTAATTTCACAATCATTTTGTTAATATTTATTTTGCTTTGTCTAGATTTAAAAGAAAATATGTCTTGTCATAATGAAGGAGATGTAGGGGCCTTTATGGAATCAGTGGGTTAGTGGAGTTATATTGGGCAACTTTTTTCAAAAAGGCAAAACTCCTGCACTGGTACGTCAGCATAAAAGATTAAATTCAAACTGAAAAGCGCTAAAAATGATAGGGATGGGATATAAAATATAATTATGGGATATTGTAATGTGTACTGAGAATGGGCTCAATTCTCAGTTTTTAATTCAGGCAAATCCCCATTTGCTTCAGTGGGATTTAATGACTCAATCCTGCAACTATGCATGCAAGTAACTTTACTAATATGAGCAATCCCACTGAGCTACATCAGATTTTTACATAAATATTTACAAAAATATATATTATATATAGTTTTTAAAACAAATATCAGTTGAACACAAGTTTTTGAAAACCAGTTACATTATCCAACATTTGTCAAAACATATACACAATTAAAAACTATTTAATACTAAACTGTTTACACCAAGGATGAAAGTTTGTAGCCTAGATTTCACATGTGCCAATTTTCATGTGGCTGATATGAGGATGCATATTCTGTATGCAAACATGGACTTGAAAGACTGCATTTGGACTTACACTTGCAAGCACATCCAATTTGTGTATTTGCAAATCTAATCCTTAACTGACCGTGTTTTAATGCACAAGTCACAGTGCAATGGACTGCAGGGACACAGTGGAATTGACACTTAACAGCATTTTGCTTTCTCAGCACTCTTCTAAACATTTTTAAATAGGTAAAAACAAAGTTATAAAATGAAAACCTTTATTCTAAATTGAATTATTTTTGTAGCATGAGAAATAAACCCATGCAAAGGATCTTCTGGGCTTCACCACTCAGCACTGGTTTGGGCCCAATACTGTAGTATTTGCTCACTGAAGTAAAGTCCCAATCTGGCAAAGTAACACACCTGAGTGGATTCCTATGCCCACATAAAACTACACTGACATCAATGGGGCACTGAGCAGGGGTCCAAACTGTTTATGAATTTGCTGGATTGGGGGCTCTTACTTCAGTAGGATTACTCCAGTGAGCTAGGGAGGCAGGATCAGGCTCATTATCATATTTGAGCTCTATGCTTCTAGGGCCTGATCCAAGTCCCATCAATTTTAATGGGAGCTGGACTTGGTCTCCAAATCACTGGAGCTGACTTGCTTGCACTCCAGGTTCCCAGTGATGACTAGCAGCTAGAGGCCATATAAATACAGAGTTCGCTACAGATTATTCTGCAATTGTCCAGTCCATACTTTACAACAACTTCTATTATAACAAAAATGTAGCAAGCTTGAGGTGGAAGATATGGTGGAACTCACAAATTACAGTACAGGACTTGCACACTTATGCTTTGCTCTTGCAAAGAAGTTTGAAATGTTTTCCCCTAAATAAAGTTAAATAGAAAATATAAATAATTTATATTTATTTGTAAACAGAATTCAAAAAATATCTTCTAGTGAAATATAAACAAGCATTTTAAAACTAAGAGACTGTGACTAACTGCAGGGCAAACTATATCCGTGAGAAAAGTGGCAAGATTACAGTGGAGCGGATAAATGACAAGGCAGAAGAGGATAACTGTAGATAACATTGAAAAGTATCTCAGATCCCCCAAGATCTCGTAGAAAAGCTCCTTAGTAATATTTCCGGTATAGCGAGTACAGGTTTTAGTGGAATAAAAAAGAGATTTGGATGGACCTGCCAAACCGTACTTGCTCCTATTCCCCAGTCCCTGGCCACAGAATTCTTCGCGGGCTGGATGCGCCGAAGTCCGCCGGTTCCAGCCCCTTGGGGTCTAACACGATACCCGCTCGATGCTCCAGGGGGCCCTGTCACGTTCATGGCGGGAAATTCCTCCCCCAGCCGCCCGGCCTGTGAGAAACGCGCCCAGCAGCCGCTGAAGGCTGCCGAGCCCGGGAAGGGTGCTGAGGCGGCGAGGGTGGCCTGGGTCCGGGAGGGAGCTCGGCTCTCCCCGGCAGAGAGCAGGCGACGCCCAGCGGTCCGGCCGCAGGCCGCTCAGATAAAGTGGATCCACGCGCCGCCATCGGGCTCCTCGGTGGGGGAGGTGGCGGCCCGAGCTGCGCGCTGGCGGCCCCGCAGCCGGTAGTTGAGCCCCTCGTTGTTGTCCCAGTACTCGGTGCCGGCCACCCGGTAGCGCACGGCGAACTCCAGCGTGCCCCCCGCGGCCGCCGCCGGCAGGTGGAAGGAGAAGCGGTCGGTCAGGCCGTCGGCGGGGCCCGGCGACAGGTAGGCGGCCGCCACCTCGGCGCAGCTGACCCAGCGGTTGAGGGTGTAGCGCACCGAGACCGCCTTCTCGTAGGCCAGGTTGAGGACGCGCACGGCGCCGCGCAGGCCGGCGGGCTCGGCCCGCACCCACTCCAGCTTCACCTTGTGCCGCCGCACCCGCTCCGCGAAGCCGGGGCTGGCGCCGGGCTGCGGCGGGAAGAGAGGCTCCAGCAGCGGCGACGGGCCGAACAGCACCGGCTCCAGCTCGCCCAGCGCCGGCGGCTTCCTGGTCTTGAACAGGTCGGCGGCGCGGGCCGGGAGCGGCAGCGGCACCTGGGGCAGGTCGGCCTCGCAGAAGTGGCGCACGGAGATGAGCTCCAGGCCCAGCGAGTCGGCGAAGCGCACGGTCTTCCTGCGGGACGGGCTCTGCTGCAGGGCCGGCCGCAGGCTGCGCTCGCCGGGCGTGGGCAGCGACTTGGCTCGCCGGCGCAGCGTGGGGCTGGGGGGCACAGGAGGCACCGAGGGCTCCCGGCCGCGGGAAGGCTGCGGCTTCTCCCCGGCGGCCGCCGCTTCTCGGACCACCGGCGTGGGAGACGGCGCCCCTTCGCGCTCCGGGCTGCAGTCCCCCTTGCAGTGCTCGGCCAGGCTGCCATAGAGGCAGGCGCTGCAGCTGAAGTTCCGAGGCAGGTAGAGCCGAGGGGGAGGCGTGGGCACTGAAGTGTGCAGCGAGGTCGCCTTATCCATGGGGGGCGAGAGGGCGACTAGGATGAGCGGGGCGGCTGCTGCTAGGGCTGAGCCCAAGTCTAATGCATGCCCAGAGCTCTCCGTTCCCGCGGCTGCTGCTGGCTCTTCCGCGAAGCTCAGCGGCCCCCCCGCCCGCTCTGCTGGTTGTGTCGTGCAGCCTAGTGCATGATGCCAGCGGGGGCTCTGTTCGAGCCTAGTGCATGGTGCTGAGCCGCGAGCCCGACTGCTGCTGGGACGATCTCAGAGTCTCCTGTATGATGCTTTCTGGTGCTCTCCTCGCTCCAGCTGCTGGGTCTGGTCGGGGTCTAGGAAATGATGATGCCCGATTATCTCGGAGCTCTAGCCGATCCTGCTGCTGCTTCTTTACCGGAGCCTAGCGTATGATGCTGCCGGAATCTGTTCCCAGACAGCTGCATGTGCCTGCGTTATACCGGTAGCACTGCGGTATCCATTAAGATTTGGGGAGAGACTGTCTGTGACGCGCTCCGGCTCCCTAGCCGCTGCTGACGCACTGGAGTCATGCAGAAAATTACGCATCTCCGTCCCTGTGTCATCCTTTGTCATCGCTACTCTGCTCTCCGCCCCGTCACCTCTTCCCTCCCACCGTCTCCCTTGTCCTCTATCCCGCTATCATCCACTCCCTCTTCTCCAGTTATCCGCCCTCTTCCCTGGTTTTCAAGGTTCTTCCACCCACCCTTTTCCTCCTGCTCCTATTCTGGGTCTTTCCAAAACGATCTGATTCCCCCCTCCCCCAAAAGGCGGTAGGGTTTCCCCCGTGGCAGCATTACAGTGCACTGCTGCACCACTCTTCCTATCCGATCTGTTACAGAAATAGCAGCGCCAAGAACGATGCAAAGTGCAGCTCTGAAAGCCAAAACGAACTGATAAGAAACAGCTGGCTTGGGAGTTAGATCTCGCAGTGTACATTTTAAAGGCGGAAACCCTGCTAATCTGCTATAATGCGTTTACAATACGTCTGTTGAATAACATACACCTGCTACAGTCCAGCTAGAGATTTGTGTTTGTAATAAAAGCTAAATCCCAGTGTAAACAAGGATTGATTACACAATATGAACAGTTTGATCCTTTATTAAGTTAATTAGATTAGCAAACGGTATTCAAACGAATGATACTTTAATGAAGCCCAGCTGGCAGCTCTTTCTCACAAGAAGTTCAAGGAGCTAACAGACTACTCACAAAGATGTTTCGAATCCAGACTCTATAAACTGTAGTAAACAAACATTATTAAAAGCAGCAACCAGGCAACAGAATAAACACCCAATGTAAAAAAAAAAACCTGACACACAACTCTTCAGTTTCATTTCTAAGCAGGGTCGTTTGCATCATCATTAACTCCAGCACTCCCTAGTTCTAGAAAGTCTAGACGGCTGACTCTGTGGGTGATGACATTAATAATGAGACATGTCAGTATGACAAGGATTCAGAATCTAAAAACAAAAACTCCAAAAACAACACGCCAGCAGAAGACAGGGAACAGTTTTTCTGTTGGCTTAAACCAGGGGTCGGCAACCTTTCACAAGTGCTGTGCGGAGTATTCATTCATTCACTCTAATTTAAGGTATCGCGTGCCGGTAATACATTTGAACATTCTTAGAAGGTCTCTTTAAGTCTATAATATATAACTAAACTATTGTTGTATGTAAAGTAAATAAGGTTTTAAAAATGTTTAAGAAGCTTCATTTAAAATGAAATAAAACGCAAAGGCCCCTGGACCAGTGGTCAGGACCCAGGCACTGTGAGTGCCACTGAAAATCAGCTGGCGTGCCGCAGGTTGCCTACCTCTGGCTTAAACCAAAACTGTCATCAACTCAAAAGGGAGTTTTAAAATTACCTCCTATGGTTATATCCAATTTGTCTATCTTTTTATGCTGGATGGGTCATAATTAGGGAACAAAAAAGGAATGTCCAACAGTGTTAAATGTGACATTGAATTTGCTTCATAATGAACTGAAGTAGCCTTGTAGTCAGAACAATAGGAGGATCATTTTGGGCAGTATTCATGTGACAGTAAAACAGTAACAGCAACTGTTAGATTTGAATTCAGTTGGCATATACACTAGTCTAGTATATTGAGATTGTCTCTCTTTCTTGTCCCTCATGCTGCCTTCGTGCGCTGGCCTTTGCCCCCTCCCACCAGTGCAATTAATGTCTCAAGGAAACAGCACAAACCCCTGCCTGTTTTTTCTGTTTGCTTGAAGCTGGGAATGGGGGACAGGCTTTGGATCACTTGAATTATCTGTTCATTCCCTCTGAAGCACCTGGCATTGGCCACTGTCAGAAGACAGGATACTGGGCTAGATGGACCTTTGGTCTGACCCAGTATGGCTGTTTGTAAGTCCTTATGTATTTTGATCTGTGCACTTGAATGTTGGAGTAAAGATTATAGAGGCCCAGGCAGTGATTAACATACATTTTAGTTCCATAAAGCTTATATATACTCTGTTCTAACCATTTATTTTTACTATTTTTTATCCCTAACCATGGGAATGGTCATTTCTTGTCTGTAATTCTATAAGAAATTAAAATGATTGGTGTCATGCTTTTGCTTATGTTAATTACTTTAATTTCACAACCACTAAATTATACAAGTTTTATTTGTAAGATTAATAATGTTCAATAAACTAACCCTATGTATTCATATCACCTTCAGGAGCCTCAGATTTGATAAACTAAACAGATTTAGATCTGTTAACTACTTGCATGGGAAACCCTCAAGGAAAATCTTGATAGTAGAGGGTGGGGTGATTCTGTAGGTGGCATTCTTCTCTTTGTAGCAATGTCCCAGCATGGTGCCAGAGATCAATGTGAGTTTGGAGGTGCTGTTTATGCAGTATGATAGTCACATTCAGGGGCCAATTCAGACCAATGAAAGGTTGTGTCACTGCTTGTCCTGTAACTCTGAGTGTCTTAAAACCCTTGGAAGCTGTAGCTCCCTGTCTGGATACTCCCAACCAGCATACACTATGTTGAGCATCCCTGGTCCAGCAACTCTGAATCCAGCAGCCTGCTTGTTACATCATAGTCACACTCTGGTTTCTACCAGCCTTGGTAACTACCAGCTATGTGACCCCAAAACATCCCCATCCTGAATTTCCCCAAATTGCCCTGAAATGTTCAACCCTCTCCTGGAACATTCAGAGGAGTTGCTCTTTTAAAGAGACAGAAGCACTGTTTATTTTAGCTGAAATTAATAAGTTCAGTTCAAACATGGCACAGGGCTGGTGTAGATTAAAAGTAAAACAAAACTAAGAGGTTTTAGGTGAGTTCAAGTACAAGGGATAGAGACAAAGTGGTTACAAGCAAATAAAAGTAAAATAGCTTTCTAGTGACTAAGACTGAACAAGCTATAGCCTTGGTTCAAGGTATATTTTTTATCAGTCTTTCTTCTTTCCAGCCAGGGCTGACTTTCTCTCAGTGAGGATCTTCCACAGAAGTACAAGGTGCTGGTTTTTCTTGTCTTCCAAGGTGGAAGATCTTTGCATAAGCTGGTTTCTTACCTATATTCAGTTCCCAGAGATTTAATCCCCCTTGGTTGAAGAAACCATTTTTTTCAGCTTGCAAGAGATCTGGCCTCTTGTATGTCTGTCCAGTGCTGGATGCCAAAATGGAGTTGTCTTGATTTTATATCTTCCAAAACTCACTCTTTTGTCCCTAGAGTCAGGATGACCCCATGCTGTTCTTCCCTTCCTGGGGACTTCCCATCCCCCTGCTGATCCATATGTAAATAGGACTTCTATTGGTTTTGGTCACACCTGGCTTAATTTCATTGTCAAGTATCAGAGCCACTACATGCATCCGACGAAGTGGGTATTCACTCACGAAAGCTCATGCTCCAATATGTCTGTTAGTCTATAAGGTGCCACAGGACTCTTTGCTGCTTTTAATTTCATTAGAGACTAGTAGATAGCTGCCTTCCCACCTGTCTGGAAGAAAACCTGTTTCTCCCCTTCTTTGGTCACAGACTTTAAAGCATAATATCAGTGAGTATTAATTCCTCATATAGTGTTAGTACATACATTTTACAATGATATTAATTGCCACTGCATCATTAGCTTTCATAAAAGACCTTACTTGATACACTTTTATAACCCAGTAATATTGCATACAATCAATTGATTCACTTACTTATCTTTTGAGGTTCAGACTCCAACAAGTGACTATTTCCCCCTCTCTCTAGGTTGATGGCTTTGTTTACCTTTTATGTAAATACACCTTCACTGACTCTGCCTGATGACCAGGCTGGTCAGCCAAGCAAATACACATTCCATTGTCTAGGGCAGACTGGTCTTACGCACTGCTTGTCAAAGACATTGTAAAAACATAAACATAATTCTATACATACCCCATACATACATTATGCAAGAATATTAATGATGAGCGAGTTATTTGTTTTCCAATGATACACTACATGTAACCTTCTGGGTACATATCTTGACAACAGTGTGTTAGGTGTAGTGAGTGTGTCAGGCCTGACAAGGGTTGTTGACACAGAGTAGTGAACCACCAGTCAGCTTTTGTGTTACAGATATAAAGAGACCATGACTACTTGGGGTCATCAGAGATCGTGTAATACTTTACATGGCAGGTGTACTTAGGATTTCACTGCTGCTCTTGAAATCTTTCAATTCATTCCTCCAAAGTAAATTACCCAAGCACAGAAATGAGATGAGTGGAAAAATTAGTACCGCAAAAAAGATAAGAAAAATGCCAACTCAAAAACAACTTCAGGCCAGGCAGGTCATAGCAAAGTGAGAGGCAAACAAACACACACTATTTAAAGATGTTCCTCGGTGACAACACTGCTCAGGGAATGAGTGTTAAATAAAACATTCTCAGTTCTTTTACTCTTCTCCATATAGAATCCCAAATATCTTTTAACCTTACAAGAGAGCGAGAAGGGCTTACAACAATGGGCATGTGGATATGGGGGGGAAATGGTGGTGATACAATAGACTCAATAATATGGGGATCCATACCCACCTTGGAGAAGAATCTCAGGCAGGTGCGGTGGAATGTCCCTAAAACTGGGCAGGACCACTCCTTCCCCAAGATCCCCCTGGCACCTCTCCGTCCCCTGAGGTTCTGCCCTCGCACCACCCCTCCCCCCGAGGCCCTGATCCCGCGCTCCCCTTCCCCCAAGGCTTCTTCCTCCCCAAGACCCTGCCCCCCACTCACTCCTCTCTGTCCCTCCCCCTGTTGCTCACCCTTATGGATGGTAAAAAGTGGGGGGGCCATGGCCCCCCTTGTTCCAGCATCCCTAATCTCAGGCTATGTCTACACTTAAAATGCTACAAGCGGCGGTAGTACTCCAGTGTAAATACTTACTACAGTGACAGGAAGGGTTCACCCACACTGCTAAAGGTAATCCACCTCCTGAGAAGCAGTACCTATGTCAACAGAAGAATTCTTCTGTTGACCTACCGTGTCTACACTGGGGGTTAGGTTGGCTTAACTATGTCTCTCAAGGGCATGGATTTTTCCACACCCCTGAGAAATGTAGTTATTCCAATGTAACTTTTCACTGTAGGCCAGCCATTAGATGAGTTCATAGTGGTACCGTATCCTCCTAAAATTAGATATAATGTGGAACAGTCAAAGCCTGAAGATCACTCAGTCAACAAACTGAGGTCAGTGCCACCAGAAAAATGACCTTCCTTTTAAGAAACTTGAGTTCATAGGTACTGAGTAGCTCAAAAAGAGCTTTAGTGAGTTGTGTCAGAATCACATTAATATCCTAGGAGCTTTTAGAAGTGTCAAATAGCATGTGGAACTGACAAGGGGCTTCAGAGACATTGACCTATCTTTGATTAATTTATGGTAGGCCAAAAGAACTGCCAAATGAACGTGGCTGGAATTAAACTTTAAGGTTGATTCAGACAGATGAAGAAAGATTTTTTCATGAGGCAAGAAAAGGGTCCATTTGGGCTTGCTTGCACCATGCCACAGAACTTTTCTACTTATAACTTTAAGACTTTCTAGTGGCTGGCTTTCAAGGGTAGGTCCATACTTACCCGTCGGGTCGACGCAGAGAGTTCGACTTCTCGGAGTTCGAACTATCGCGTCTAATCTAGACGCGATAGTTCGAACTCCGAACGCGCTCCCATCGACTCCGGAACTCCACCACCGTGAACGGCGGTGGCGGAGTCGACGGGGGAGCTGCGGAGTTCGATCCCGCGGCGTCTGGACAGGTAGGAAATTCAAACTAAGGTAGTTCGACTTCAGCTATGCTATTCGTGTAGCTGAAGTCGCGTACCTTAGTTCGACACCCCCCCCCCCGTAGTGTAGACCAGGCCCAAGAGGCCACCAGAACCCAGGCCAGCTTCTTGGAGACTATGACGTCATGCTCAGGACACCCAAAAATGTGAGCTATTGTGTCATTCTTCTGACAGAGCAGGAGTGAGAGCATTGCTTCTGCTTCACCCTGTCTGCCTTGCCAGCAAACTCTAAGACTCAGCCAATCTAAACCTTATCTTGCAGGAAACAATCAGTGAACCTCAGTGTAAGGATTATTATGAAATCTTAAAAAAGAAAGTTAGCTTAAGAAAACAATATATATACTAGTAAGAAAGAAAAGGCCCTAATTCGCTAATAAAGACCATGAGAATAAGAAATTATAAAACTACAGTGTAGTGTGGGAGGGATGTATAGTTCAAAAAATAACTAATAAAATAAAGGGTGGCAGTAACAAGACAAAATAAAAATGTCTTAAAAGAAACAAGCACAAACCTTTCCACTGTCTGCTGGTTAACAAAGGATGGGGGAGGAGATAAGAAAGGAAAGCCTTAGGGGAAAGGAAATGATAAACTGCTTCAAACCAGGTTTTAGCAAATCAGATGAAGGATCCAGCTTTCACAGGTTTAAAAAGTGCTATGTCCTCTCTCCCCTCAGTGATGGATCAGTAAACTAGCCATTTTGCTCCCCTTAAAAGTCCATGTTCTCCTCCTGAAGAGCCAGAAAGGGCTTCAGGGTGCCGTTTCTGTCCCCCAGCCTGATTATTAAATAGTCTTCTCCCACACTTGTTAGCTTTGTTTACCTTACTTGTAAATGTATTTCTGCTTTACTCTGCCTGTAACCTGGTCAGACAGGTAAATATACATTCCTTTGTCTAGGGCTGGGTGGATTTTATGCTTTGCCTCCCAAACACATTTTAAGAACATATTTCCATCATACATTTAACTCTTTGTACTCGACCCATATATACATCACACAAAGATTTCCGGGACCAGCGTATCACCAGTTTAAAATATGATATAAAGTATCAGAGGTTCTCAAACTGTGGTCCACGGACCACCAGTGGCCTGCAAGCTCCATTCAGATGGTCCCCGGATAGTTCCCTCAAAAGTGCGTGCCTGGGTGGCCGTACACAAGAGAATGAAGGGCCACCCACCTAATTAGTAGCTGTGCAGGCGTGGCTCCACTAATTAGGTGCCTGGACCCTGGAGAAGATGCACATGTAAGCTGAGGTGGTGGCCTTGGGGAGAATAGGGGGTAGGTGGGAGGGGGCAGTGGGATGAGAAGGTGGGGTGGATTTGGGACATGCATGGCTGTGGCAGCCAGAGGAAGAGGTGACTTTCCCCAGCTCCAGGGCTGCGGCTGCCAGGGAGAGACCCCCCTCCTTCCCAGCACGGTGGCTGCCACAGCAGGGGAGAGAGGGCATATCCATCACATTAGAAAGGTAAGACTACTGATATTAAAATATGAGTTGGGTGCTTTTATTTATAGAATAAAAACACCACTAATTATTATTACATATTTTATATAGTGCTTTTATCCAAAGTGCTTTACAATAGTTAGCTAATGGTACAAACAACATTTAGAAAGATAATTAGGTCCACTGAGACCCTCAGCAATTTTCAAGTGGTCCGTGAAAAAAAAGTTGAGACCCACTGCCTTATATGACACCTTTGAGATATATATTATGACAACGTTGGGGTAATGAGTGTGCCAGACCTGATGTAAGTCTGAAAGTAAAAATCAGGCCACAAGACCTAAGTTCCTGAGCTTTCCAGAGATTGGCACTACCAGACCAGTGGCAATGAAAGCGCCACATAAAAAAAAATACTAACAATAAAAAAAGAACCAGATCTGACCAGATGGTGGGAGGGCCCCTTTATCTTGTCCATTCATGATGCTGTCAAGAACAGACAAGATAAAGAAAAGACGCTAAGCACATACCCTGTGGAGAGCTCTTTTACTGACCTGTCAAGAAAATGCAGACTGGAAGGTTTCAAGAGTGGTGGTTTTAGTCTTGAGTGGTACAGTCACCTTAACAGGAGGCTTGGCTTATGCCCTGACTCAGAATTGAAGTCCTCGGGGACCTTAAAGTTTATAACTTAATGAGGTCTATCTGTCTCGCACTAAGAATCCTGCAAAAATGGTTTTCATCCTTATATATACACAATCTGTAGCATCCTATGGTCAATTCTTCTGGATGACAAGTGCCATTTTAAAGTAAGATATTACTATTATGACTACCAACAATTTGGTCAATAACATTTAATTAGCTATACTATAAATACAGCATTAACAAAAATCTGTTAAAAGAACATTAAAGTTGCAAAGTCAAGCAGTCAAAAGTTTTGAAATGCCAAAATTAAGGTAGCGGGGAGGAGAGGCTCATTGATAGCACAGGAAAAACAGTCTCCCTGCTTTCAGTTCTGGGGCCAGACATACACCCTGCACAGCCCACAGTTTCAGTTGCTGCAACATGCTCAGTGCAGACAGATTCTTCTGGGAATGTAATGACTAAAGCACTCTACTGAGCATGTGCAAACTGCAATTTCCCAAGGCTTATATCTAAGACAAATTTGGGAAGATCTTCACAGGACCAACAAATAAAATATTCCTGACACAAAAGACACCCCTGTGCTACATTTCAAGACCCTGCTCCAATGCTTAGTGGTACTGGAGCTTTCCAAAGAAAAGGTCACCAGAATTTTTGAAAGTGGGCAGAACAACATATTTTCCCCTAACCTTGTTCTCAGAAACAGTTGAACCTTTTGGCTGAATTTTTCCAGAAAACTTCAGCCCAAGACAGACACCTGGCATGGAAAATTTCAATCCAAACAGTTGAAGTTTGACAAAGTTAAAAGCAACAGAAGCCAGGATTGTACAATGGGAAGTGTTGAGCAACCTTAATAATAGGAAGTGCTACCAGTTCTGTGAATAGATACACATCAAGACTCAAATTCTTAGAAAAATGCATGTACTATGGCACGTACAAAAACCGCATATATACAATCAGTTGTGTACATGCCATTTAGGGTTTGTGGGCACAAATCTACATATCTGTGCAAATCCTGACTTGTTCACAACTATTGAAGATTTGAGTAGCCAGAGGTTCAAGTGTAACATTACATGGATAACAAGTGGTCTGTGTTACCGTAAAAGTCAACTGCTGAACAAGCACCTTTTATAGTGATGTATTTAGGACATGAGCCAGGGTACTTTTCTAAAGGATAATGCCATCAACAGACTAATTATTCAGTCATTTTGTCCTATCCTGGCCCCCTTGAAGGAATGCTTCATAGGGACTAATACAGTATGTTTTTATATGAAAATAGTATCTTTGTGGAAAAAGCCATTTTAAAAAGTTTTGAATGGAACAGACCATTCAAAATACTGAAATGATTGTCAATGGTATGACAAATAGGGTGACCAGACAGCAAATGTGAAAAATCAAGACGGGGGTAATAGGAGCCTATATAAGAAAAAGACCCAAAAATCGGGACTGTCCCTATAAAATCGGGACATCTGGTCACCCTAATGACAAAGAGGGTGAGTTAATATCTTTTATCGGACCAATGTCTTTTGGTGAGAGAGATAAGCTTTCAAGCCACAAAGAGAACTTCTACTGGTCTGGAGGTGATGATCTGGTTGTATTCCTCCATTATGTTCTTCAGTCTCCTTGATTCCAGACACTGCAGGAGGCATCTGGTGTCAGCACTAGGGAATGGGAGGGGATGGCTGCAGGATGACGCCATAGTGGGTGAGAGAGGGGTGCCTTAACAACAGGGATGTGCCAGGACATAACTGAAGTGGTCACTGCTTCATGGGGGTGCCCATTTTCAATATTTAGAATAGATTTAATTTTTGCAATTAGAATTGTAAGAAGAAAAACTGGATTAATGTACAAATTCCATACAGCTCTGAGATGTCACATCCCTGCTACAGATGTAAAGTATATTGTGATTATATCGGCTTTTGAGTTACAGTCATGGCTCTCAATATGTGAAACCAAGAGGTGAGATTCTGCTCTCACTTACATCTGTGCAACCCTAATGATGTCAACAGGTATAAAAGATTAGTATTTGGTCAAAGATTTTTATAAGCAGAAGCTGATCAGTGTCTCTCATTTTATATAGGTTTAATGTTGATATTTACATTAATAAATTGTAGATTTGGCAATGATATATTTGTACTGTGAGAGTGTTGGCGTGTTTTTTAAAATTTCACTAGATTATTTCATTCTGAAGATTTGGTCAGGTTCTGTGTTGTTCAGAGAAGCAACAGAGCACTGTTAAATAGGAGAACTGCCTAAGCTCTTACCAGGTTATGCAGCTCTATCAGAAGATGAAAGTTGTGTGAAACATTGTGCTCTAGTGAAAACGTGTGACCCCGAATGTAGACTAGTGAATAGTTTTTCCTAGAGGGCTACTGTAATCTAAAGAGAAATGTAGCAGATTTTTTAAAGTCAGCATCCAAATAAACCAAGGAGTTTAAAATTGTCTTTTCTTATTAGAGTTAAGCTTAGCTTATACCATTGTAAATCTACCACACTGTTTTGCTTAATGCACCCTGAACAATTTTACTGGCTAGGCATTAACCCTCTACGTTGCTTCTAAGTGACTGGCCTAAGAGTTCAGAGGCGAGAAACAAAAATTGTAAGATTTAATAAATAAGATCAATGGGGAAAGGACTAAAAACTGAGGATACTAATTCTGGAGAAACGATCATACAGAGCCTGATTTTGTAAGTACAGTATTTATACAAGCAGTTCCACTGATTTCAAAAGGACTGCTTGCTTGAGTAAGGACTAACTTATATGAGCAAGAGTTTGGCAGGGTGCAGTCCCTTACTAAGGACAGCTGCTGTACAGATTTTCCACATCCAGGCCTGAACAACTGCACCTTGATCTTTCCATTCCTGACATAACAGTCCAGGGCATCCCTCAAACTGAGGCTGACCATCACAGCAAATTGTGTGATGATTTTGTAACCAAGGATGGGCACATCCTCTGGTAATAGTGCCTTTGACTCCAAAACTCCAAGCCATATTTATCAAACATCCACATGATGCAGCAGCTCTGAATCCCTCACTAGAACAAATTAATCATCTTAGAAATAAAAATATACTCATTTTGGAATCAAGTATAGTTTTCACTTTCATATTTTAACAAGACAGGTCAGGCACCAATTCAAAACTTTCCTACACCTCAGTGTGATGCAACAAAATGCAGGAGATCATTTACCTTTTCAAATTAATTTCTTAGTCTCTTTATCGTCTCATTTTTGTCCTCTGTTCTTTTCTTCTGCTCTCTATTTTCCTCATGTCTTCTTGTCAGGCGCTCTTTTTCCCAAACATTACTCTGGTTTTCTATTAACCTTTTCTCTCTCATTATTCCTTGTCACTCTTCTCCTTAAGGGGTTCTCTACACTACCTTATTTTCTCTTCCTCTCAAACTGCTCAGTTACAGATGCCATTCCTAAATGCCCTGTTCCAACATCTCAACTGCCATTTTTGACTTCCCATTCCCAATGGCACCACCTCATTGACCAGTGTGAATGGATACTGATCTGAACAGTCTCCACGTTCTTTAATCCAAATGTCAGATTCCAACTATTTGGTCCAAACCCTCTGCGCCCACAATTGCCCAGTTCCAGCTGCCTCTCCTAGATGTCTAAATCTGAATTGCCATAGACCTTTCTGCACCCAATATTTTTCATCTCATTTCTGGCCAAAGAGGCACCACTCGAAATTTTCTGCTGGCTGTGTGAATGACAGAGAGGTAAAGGCTATCACCCTTCGTATAGGCCAACTGCAGCTGAAAATGTTTACTAGGGACAAGGATTAGGCCACCAAGTACTTTTTCACTTCTGCCCTACAGCAAGTTTTGAACCTAGCTCTTCAGAGGTGGAAGGCCTTAGTGTCCACAATGAAGGAACGGGACTGGAAAAAGCTGCTCAGAAAAAAATTGATCCCACAAGGAGTCCTTGGCAGCAGTCTACCAAGTCTTGCTTATTGGGAAGTGGAGACTTAATTCCTGGACAGTCATTCCAAGGAGCTTTCAAAGCATCCTTCTTCTGCAATGTGGGATTTTGCTGAGTGTGTTTCAGTGCAGCATTTACATGGCATTGTGATTTGCTGAAATCTTTACTCACATAGTCACAGCCTGAGTCAGCCCTGTGCTGGGCTGAGGTAACACATCACCCTATGGGGGCATCTGTGCAGCTGCCCATCCTGCAGCACAAACAAGGAACAATGGCCAGCGGGATGGCCCAGGACTCTGACCTGGAGCACGGTGGGCTAGAGGTACAATGCTAGCTTTGACAGGCCATGCAAGCCTCTCTCAGCTAGGCCTTTTGGCCCTTTCTGTGGTGGTTGGGAAAGCACAAGCAGACCAGGCTAGTTCCAAGCTTCCACACTGGCACCCCCCTCTGCCTCCTCCTCCTCTGTTCTCTTGCTTCTTCATCCCTCCATCCCCTAATCCTCCTGCCACTGCCCCTCCCTCAGCCCTGCCAGCCCCTCCAGCCCTGTCCCACTCCTCACACTGCCCTCCCCCTTCTCCTGCTTCCTCATCCCTCCTGCCACTGCCCCTTCCCTCAGCCCTGCCAGCCCCTCTCCCACTCCTCACACTGCCCTTCCTCTTCTCCTGCTTCCTCATTCTTCTATCCCCTAATCCTCCTGCCACCTCCTTCAACCCTGCCAGTCCCTCCAGCCTTCCCCCCGTCTCCTGCTCCCTCATCCCCTCCACCCGCTCCCTGAAGCCTCCCCCCCATAGCCCCTCCCCCCAGGCTGTTTGTGTCGCACCTCGCACCCCATTGCTCATGCGCTCACTTCCGCGCTCCGCCCCCTCCCCCCGCCATCCCCGTCGCCCAGGGTAACGGCTTTGGGGTGGGAAGGGGGCTGCGAACAACCGCAGCAGCAGAGCGGCCTGTGCGGCTCCATCTCTCCGCGCCCCGGGACCGACAGGTGAGGCGGGAGGGCAGCACGAGGGGCGGGGAGAGCCCGGGAATGGGGGGACGAGAGGGGAGCCTGGGGAGGGGCAGGGGAGAGCCCGGGAATGGGGGGACGAGAGGGGAGCCTGAGGAGGGGCGGGGGGGGAGCCTGGGAATGGGGGGACGAGGGAGGAGCCTGGTGGGAGAGGGAGGGGGGGCAGGGGAGAGCCAGGGGATGGGGTGAAGAGAGGGGATCCTGGTGTGGGGAATGCGAGGGGGTAGGGGAGAGCCCAGAAATGGGGAGGATGAGGAAGGAGCCTGGTGGGGGGAGTGTAGGGGGCAGGGGAGAATCTGGGAATGGGGGGACAAGAGGGGAGTCTGGTGGGAGGAGAGTGCGGGGGAGAGCCTGGGAGGAGGGCATGTAGGTGGAGAGGGGCTGGAGGAAGTGGCTCAAAGAGCAGCCTAAGCTAGGGGACTGGTATAAAATACCCAATTCTGGTTCTTCAGTTAAACTCCTTTTGGGATTAGGTCCTCAGGGAATGCAGTGGTGCAGCAAGTCTAAACTCCTTGCATTAAAATTAGGATATCTGAACAATAATTGCCAGATTGATTATTTAAGACACAGATGTTATTGCAGCTTTAAAGGGTAGAACCTTGGGGCACTGGGATCATGATGAACTCCAAGAAGAATGAACTAGATTTAGAAAAAAGCATTACCAATAAGAAAGCAGAAGAAAGCAAGTGGCAATGTATCTACCCCAATGAGAGGAGAGAGAGGAATCACGTTTATACTCTTCTTGACATCAGTGAGAATGTATTTGAACAAGATGAAAAGTCCTTGGAATATGTCATCAGGACAGGATGGGAAGAAGCTGTAAGTTACATTTTATATCTTGAAAAATGACTTAGTAGCTGAAAAAAAATCTCAAATGCAGTTTTGGAACATTTGCTAACAATAGCTATTTAAAAATTCTTTTGTTTTGGTACAACGTAGTTTGAAAAGTCAACAGATACTGCTTTGGATATCTTAAAGCGGGGTGGCCAACCTGAGCCTGAGAAGGAGCCAGAATTTACCAATGTGCATTGCCAAAGACCCACAGTAACACATCAGCAGTTCCCCCTCGCCCTAGTGTCTCCCACCTGCCAGCAGCACTGCTGATCAGCACCAAACCCTCCATCCCTGCACCTCACACCCACCGCGATCAGCTGTTTGCGGTGTGCAGGAAGCTTGGGGGTGAGGAAAGGAGGAGGTGCAAGGGGAAGGTGCAACAGACTCAAGGGAAGAGGCAGGGGTCTTGGGGGAAGAAGTGGAGCGGGAGTGAGGCCGGGGCCTGGGGCAGAGCCAGGGTTTGAGCAGTGAGCACCCTGTAGCACATTGGAAAGTTGGCACCTGTAGCTCCAGTCCCGGAGTTGGCACCTATGCAAGGAGCCACATATTAACCTCTGAAGAGCTGCATGTGGCTGTGGAGCCACAGGTTGGCCATCCCTGCCTTAAAGCCTCTAAACGAGAGTCAAAATTGAGAATGGGGGGAAATCATGACAAATCAACAGTTGATTGTTTTAAACAAGATATTTAACACTACAAATGTTTAAAAAAAAACAAAGCTAAAAGCTTCAAAATAGTTGCAGGGAGCTGCTTAAAAAGCAGAGGTAGGTATAGAGGAACTTTAAGAACATACTGAAAACATTGTTTAGGGTTTTATTTTTAAACTAATAGAGATCTAGTTTGTTACAGCTGCAGTTCAATCAGCATGAAATGGAATATACAGAAAAGACCAACAGCTGCAACCTCCACACAAACTAAAAAGCATCATGGTGCTAATCAATGAACAATACCTGCGTATGGAGGGAAAATTAGGATAAAATGCTTTGCTCTAGGTGCAGAAAAACAAGAAGAAAATGAAGTATTCTGTTCCTCATTTAGCATATGTGGTAGAATGAAGAAGCAAGATCATTACATGTGAAAAACAAAATAAAATTAATCATTAATCTATAGATAAACTAAGCTGTAAATGATCCTTTGAACCAATTAAAAATAAGATGAGCTTTGGGGAAATCAGACATTTTTGCCATCTTTATTTTTAGTTTAGTATAAAGGACTGATCATCTTCCTCTAGTTCCTTCAACCTTTGTAAAGTGGACATACAATTGCCATTTTTATGTCTGTCGCTGTCTTGTAACAGACATGTGGAATACCTAAAAACCTCACTAAACCTTCAAGTAAGTTCCTCTCCTGTAGCTACAATGAAGTTGGTTAGAAGGAATATTAATAGTAGTTAGTATAAATGGTACTCACATCTTTGAAGTAATCCTGATTAAAGCTGCTTCTCACCTTTTTACTTACAAAACAGATGAGATTCTTGAAGAAAAGGCAAGTAGGGTTGTGATGGTTTAGTTAGCTTAAGAATTTGGTGTACGTTATCCATTATATCAGAGTAGTAACAAATAGTTCAGCTGTGGGGACAGATCACTTGTATCACAGAGAGAAATGGCTTTGGAGGCTTCTGGTTTTCTGTAGTTTTAAGATTATGAATTTTTCAGAATGATTGTGTGAGTACAACAGGTTCAAATCTTGCCATTCTAGGGTAGGGTTACCATATGTCCAGGTTTTCCTAGATATTTCCTCTTTTCTTATGTCTGGGTGGATTTTTCAAACAGGAAATGTCTGGGATTTTTTCGGAGCAGAGGCTGCAGCTCAGAAAGAACCCTGATTGGACTGCTTCCTGATTGGTACTCCCCTGCATCAGCAACTGTTTGGTCCATTCCTCTGCAGCCAAAACTGCTGGGTCCTGCCCACACAGGCCTAGGGAGGCACTGACTGAGAGCTGTTGCTGCATCCTGGGCTTGTGCCAGCTGTCCTGCCACCATGACAGGGAGCGACACTGCCTCCCACCTCCAGTGAGTACCACTGCCGCAGGTATCCCCTGCAGCTCCCCCAACTGTACCTCTTTCCAGTTTCCCCTCCCAATGTCCTCTTTTTGGGAACCTGAAATATGGTAACCCTATTCTAGGGAGGTTTAGTTGATTAAAAATAACTCAGATAAACAACTGTTTGCTATCCAGTGTTAGGTGTGGACATACACCAAAGACATTCTGGTGTTAAAGTTGTCTTTCCCCTCCGCTCTCCCTCCCCCAGTGATGCAGTCTTCTAGACTGGTTTGTTGAAACCTATATTGAGGGCAGACCTATCTGTATAGAAAAGCTGTTGTTGTGGTTAGGAATACAGTTAGTGGAGTGAGGATAGCGTTGGATAGTCTATTTTGTTGTAACTCTTAATTTGAGTAGATATTTCTAGGTCTAAGTTCTCCGGTACCTACTGCTATAACTGAAAACTAAGTCTTTCTAAACTTTAAAGGTGTGATTTACAAAGCAGTTTAGGTGCCTAAGTCCTGTATGCAGTACCTCTGCACTCCGTGAAATTCCTGCTTGGCTGCCACCTAACCCTGGAGACTAGTGGTTTTCAACTGGGGGTCCACAGACTCTGTCTGAGGCGTCTGCAATAGGTAACTATGAAAATTAAATTTCAGATCCCAGGAAAGGCTCTCTGTTTTTCTGATCAAAAGTATGTGAATACCCCGCCTACAGGACAAACCCTGGAAGTGTTATCATTACCATAGGAGCTCACAGTTTAGCGCCCTTTCTCACGCTGCATCAAATGCTGTGTTAAGCATGCAACATTTATAATTGAATTCTGTTCAGTCAGTTTTCAGTCTAAGACTTCTATGGTAGGGGTCCATAGACCACAGATTAAATTTCCAAAAGGGTCCGCACCTCCATTTGAAAACTTGTAGGGGTCCATAGCTGAGAAAAGGTAGAAAACCACTGGTGTAGATGCTTAAACTCACTCTGCCTAACTTTCCACTGTAAAAATTCCCCCGGTGCTTAAGTTTTTAAACTCTGGGGTATGTGCCCTGGTGATCCACTGTAGGCATCCAGAGACTTATCCCCCACCTTGGCCCCAAAGTGATTCACAAGCCAGGAGAAGGTAGGCATTTGGCTACATAAATCACGTATGGGGCCTAAGCAGCTAGGTGGCCTTTGAGCATGACTCCCAGATCAGGTCCCATTCAAATTTATGTCTCTTTCCACTCATTGCTTTTTAATGTAAATGGTTTTTTCATAATATGAGTAAGTCTTTCCTATTTCCTTGTACTTTGGACTGTGGCGCAAAAAGAAGCTTTTCTCTTCTCCCAGATTCGTTGTGAAATCACTTCTCTGTGTAGGTGCTGTGCTTTTTGTGTCCTGTTTCCACCTCTAGTTTATGGTCACTACTTCTATATTTGGTAAGAGTCTGCCTTAATTTTTCACATTAAATTGTGCAGAGATAGGCTGCTAGTATAGAGCTCTGAAAAGGGATCTTGTAAAAGGGAATTTCAGTTTTTGAGCTCTTAATTTTAAGCAGTCAGTAGCAGGTGATGTGGTTTTCTCCTCTCAGCTGGAAGTTTGTCCTGTTGAAGCCTGCAAGAGATTAATATTAGTGAATCAAAAGCTAAGTAAAATCCACTCCTAGTCAGCAGTGGAATGTATGTTGTTTTGCTTGATTGAAATGGCACTAGAAATGCATTTGTTTTGTACATGGATCATAAAAGAAACATCACAATTCTATTCTGTACTCAGTTTAGTAAAGAAGTGGGAACTAAGGAAAGCTATAATAATCTCAGATCCAAGACTTTTTGGGGAAGAGAACATGTTTTTCTTTCAAAGATAATATAATGCAACAGAAATTGGATTTTTCATGGTCTTGGATATCGCCTCTGAGGCTTGCAGTGTACGGCTCTGTAGAACAGCACTGCAAGCATAAAACTAAAACAGGCATGAAAATCTCTGGAGTCCACTGGTTTTTGTCAATAAAAAATTTCTTCGAATACTGTTGTTTTTTTTCAAGTGGGCCTGGCTAAGAATAAAAAACTACTTGTTAATTTGGCCCAAACAGTAAACTTAAGTAGCATCGTGAGTGCTGTTAGTTAACCATTACCGTTACATTTGTACATAGTAAATTTTTTTCTCTTGTGAAGAAGCAATTAGTATTAACATATTTCTCTGTTCCCAGGTGCAAGGCTGGGGTAAAGCTGCTCCATTTGCCTGCCTTCAGTTGCAAAAGCAAGCCAAGAAATCAAGGGCAAATGAAACCATCAACAGTTGCCTGTTTTGCTTAGATATGAGGCAAAATAATGACAAAAGTGTGAGCCAAGAAACCAAGACTACAAGAGATCAATCAAAATCTGATTGCAAATTAAGCACATGTGCTATAGATGATACCATTTCAGAAAAGAAAGAGGTTCCAATCCATTCTAGTGAGTCTTCCAATTGTTCTACAACAGATGGAACTAAGAGAGAAAGTTGTAATGGCAAGTTACGCTCTATTCAGACATTTCAAGGTGAAAAGAAAAGTTTGCCAGTAAAGGAATACAGCGTATGGCAATCAGAAAAAATGAAAAACCCAGAAACCGTAAAAAGTAAAGCTGTAAAGACCCCTGAGCCTACCATGCCTGCTCCAGATAGCTCTGAATCTTCAAACTTAAAGTCTTTGCTGGTATTGCCACCAGTGAAAGATGCAACTCCAAAAGATAGTGCAGAGCTTTCTTTTAAGAAGAGTATAGCAGCTATTTCCCAGGCAAATCAGAAAATGCTCAATGCTACTTCAGATGAGACTGCTTCCGTTAGTAAGGGTACTAAAACAATAGAACAAAAGGCGGGAAAAGAAACTGACTGTATCATTCATGGTACATTGAAGGAGAAACAAATTCACGAACCATCATCCTTTGTCTCAAGTCTTCCAAAAGCATTCCTGCAAGGAGGCCCTGAGCAGTTACACTGGCCCTGTGCTCTTTGGCCAGACAGAAAAATTACAACCACTTCTAATTCTGTTTCTTTGAGAAAGAACAGTCATCTTGCTAACATGCAGTTTCTGCATACAAAAGGAATACAGTACACCAAACATGATGAGATCAGAGGTCCTTTCACCAACAGTATTAAAAACAGAAGTCTCTCAGAGGCCAAGCAAGGAAATGAATCAAAAACACAGGCGGTGCAACTGCTTCCTGGACTATTCCCTTCCTTAACGGTCAGCCATGTTGCAATAACTGCAATGTCTTCTAGACTGACCTAGCATTTTTATACTGTAACTTCATGTCATTTTCTTCTATTTGTTTGAACTCATTATATGATGAAAAAAGGATTGAAGATACATTGTACTTGTGCTCCTGTGAGCAGACTTGCCATTTGTTAATTTCTGCAGGTGCTACTTATATGCATCAGTTTATACTACTATGCATTCCTTCCAAATAATTTAATTTCCAGTTTATAGATTAACTATCTCTGCCTATGGTATACAGTATGCTAATTCCCCATTGCCCCGTATTAATTTATTTAAGGTTCTACTGGAACTAAGTGCATTCACCTCATTCGGGTGCAGCCCTCATGAACAATTAGACTGTGGGGCAAGCTGGGGTGTGAATCTATCCCACACCAGTCTGCCCTGCTCTAACTGTCCATGTACACCCTGCTGCTGTATGTTAAGTTTGTTAGAGTGCTTTGGGTTAGTCCTCCTTAGCTCAAAGCACTTTAACAACCATTAATGCACACAGACAGTTAAGAGCATGACAGGCTAGTGTAGGGTAGATTCACATCCCAGCTTGCCAGCGTCTAATTCTTCATGCGGACAAGGCCTATGTATGGTCATAGGGTACCTGGCTCAACAATGCATTTTAGCACAATCTTGAGTTCATCCCTATTCAGCAAGCCATTTAAGAATCTTCTTTATTTTAAGTATGTGCTTCAGTTTCATTGAGATCCATTGGGCTGAACATTTGCTTAGATGCTTTGCAGAACTGGGACTTAAAAGAGCAGCAGAACTAGTCAAGTAGCCACAGGAACAGTCGCTCTTTCACAGTTGCACGGTTACCACGTTTGTCCTGATTGGTTTAAGTACTATTAGTATTTTTTTGTGTGTTTCCATGTTTTGTTTTCATGTTTTATTAACAGAGGCCAGACTCATCTATTATTAAACAGAGGGACTTTGATAAAAAGTTTTGTTGTATTAAATGTACATTTCATTTTGACTAATTAGCTATCACAGTTTCCTCCATAAAATACAGGTTAAATTTGCATTCACAACTTAGGATAGTTTAAATAAAAATTATCCACATCCACTATGACTGCATGTTTCTCAGTAGTCAAAGATTTTCTGTGACTGGCAGCCACTTATTTATTCTCTCCCCCTTTTTGATGCATTTGACAGTAACAGGAAAGATAATACCAGTTAAAAATTCCCAAATATCACGTTCCACTCTTACACCAGAGCTCTAAACTCACCATCTAGCTGATTTAAGATTCAGAGAATCAGTCATAGGAGATTAAAGTTAAATCCAGACTTCATATTTTTATAGTACATTAGTTTCTAAGCAGTTTATAGACTTCTACATATTAACTGTTTACTCACTCTCATGTATGTACTGCTTGAGATCCAAAGAGAGAGAGAGTAAGCGCTTTCTAGGCAGCAACTAGAGCAAAGGCTAAATAATGAAAGGACTTTTTTATTTAAAAAAGCTACATGAAGAAATCACCCACTGTTGATGTGCAATAACCTCTAGGGGAGAAATACAGCAGCCCTTCAGTAACACACATCACTGTTGCATAATAGTTTAGGGCAGATGTGAATAATATTGTTTTCCAATAGAAATTATTGTGGGAATTAAAGCAGAGTGCAATGGCTCATGCCACCACTGTTCTTTTATGAAGTGGTCAGGCCTTCTGTTTGAGCTTTAACAGGTGCAAGAGATCACTTGAAATACAATATAGTGGTACTAGTGTGGAGGGAAGAGTGCCACCTACTGAATGTTCAGCTAGTTGGGGTGAGAGGGGAACCCATACCACACTAGGTGCTAGGCATTCAACTCTAAGTTGAGATGAATTACTGCCTTTTTAAAAAAAACTTCCCTTATTTTACTTCCTTTTCCTGAAGGGTGATTATGGAAAATAAGCCCCTTTGACAGCAGTCACTGGTGGCAAATTCCATACCTTGCAATACATTTAGAGAATACATAGTTCTAAGATTATTATTTATATGAGTTTGGGTCAGACTAGTGGGGTCATCCTCAAAGGGGAACAAAATCATCAGTTTGATAGCCCAGCTTTTGCAGAGTGTACTGGGGCAAAATTACTGAGCCATTATCCCTTACAAGACCTGGTGTTTTATTTCAACGAGGCTTTAGCCTGAATAATGACTGTAGGATTTGTCCCTGTATTTCCAGTGTAAGATTCCTTCCTTCCTCACCTTACTTTTCCTTAAACATTTAGAAAAGTTCTTTTTATAGTGGCTAGTTTTGAAGACATCTGATATGCTGTTGTGCATATTTACTGGTAGAAGTTGTGGACATATGTGAACTACCACAAGAAAGATACATTTAAGTAGAAATCCTGCCAGGACAATGAAAATGAATTCTTCTTACCTACATTCCTTTCTGTGAAGTAATGGATTTCATGGTACATATGGCATAATAGAAGAATTGAGTGCTTTGTATTATAACTTTAGTTCATAAATATTGTAGCAAGATAGTTCGTTTTTCCACGTGGTGCTCTCATGCTTTTAAAACAGGAATGGGAATACGCGGTTATTTATTCAAAAACATACCTGGCTGTAAATAGTCCTAATGATTTCCACTCATTGTTTTGTAGAGGAAATATCTATTGTATTTTGTGTACAAGAATCAAGGCAATAGAAAGTCCAGGGGTCTGTCTTAACGATGCAATTTGATCACAGTACTACAGTTGCACATGTCCGATAATATCTGTCAGAATAGAGACATCATTCGGTAGGTCAGTTCTCTCTATCTCTCTTCAACATCCATTTTAATAGTCTAACTCTCTTTTCAAAATATGCCCTGTTCTGTATCTACACTTGTCTTGGGCTTTTAGGTGGAAACACCCTAGCCAGGACAACAGATGCAATCTGCCTTATTTCTATGGTCTTAATTAAAAGTAGCAGTGGTAGTAAATTTTCTACTGATTTATACTATAACACTAATTGAAATGTAAAATATCCTTCTCTGTAGAAATAAACTGACATTTATATGATCAGGAATATTTAAGATATATTTGAATAAGCACTACAAGTAGAAAGCTGGTGTCTCTCTCCTAGTCCCCAATATTGTACTTAATTTAAAAAATACGCTGTAAGAGAAACATCAGAAAACCATTAAGACCAAATGAGAGCCTTCACAAATAAATCAAAACATGTAGAAAGAGCAAATCAGTCCAAACATCTGCTTTCCTGTCCTCAGACAGTACTAGATAGCGCTATATAAACATTATATAAGCACCTGTGAAATTACTGACATTTCCATGGCCTGAAAAGAGGGAAGATGGTGTCTATCAGACAATTGAAAACACTGATGCTTCAAAGAGAAAATAGAAAAATGATCTACTAGAAGGAAAAAGTCACAATATCCATGTTCAGTATAGTAATTAAATAAACTTGCATTAACTGGATGTCAGCACAACTGATAGTAAATAACTTGACAGATGATAGGAAAAAGACTGGTTACAGCAGAAAATTATGAGCCTTGCTGCTGCAATATCTAAGTTTTATGGGTGTACTAGATAAAGAATGACTTTAAAAATGAATGTACAGATATTTTTAATCACCTTGATTTTTTTTCTTAGCCTTTGTATTTCACTTTCAGTAAGAGTACTTATTGTATTTGTGATAATTAGTTTTACATTCATACCCCCTCTCCATTCTTGTAGATCTAATTTACATTTTATAAATTTATTAGGTATTTTAATGGCAGCTTTGGTAAACTACAAGTAATAGTAACAAATACAAATATTTAAAAACTCCAAACACTAGCAAAGTAAAGATCAGAAAGGCAAAAGGACATATTATTTCCCTACAGTTAGAGAGTTTGACTAATAATTTGGTCAGAGAATTGAGACTGGGAGAAAAGGGGGTTGTAAATGTGCCAATCAAACCTCGGGATAACATCAAACTGTGTAGAGGCCAAAACACACTCAGTTACTTATTTATATCATTATAAACAGCAAAATTTGGCACTAAGACGTTAAGAATTGTTACAGCTACTTTATAGTCCTCATTTACCATAGTAGCCCAGATTCTGATGTCAATTACATCAAGAATTTTTTACATTAGAAGTATTGCACACTGTAAGCCTGTGACGGAACCAAGACTAAAACCCAGCTCTCTTGCCTTAAATCTTGTTCTCCAACCATAGAACCACCCTTCCTTCCCTCCACTGTCTTCTGTGGAGTTGTTCTGGATTTAGGTTGGCAAGGCTGAGATCAGAATTTGTCTCAGAGTAGAATGCAATTGTAGCTACATGGGTGAACTTGGAGACTGTGCTAAGGAGCAGAACACCATAAGAGTTCCTCTGAGTGAGTTTCAGCTTCCTACACAATTGCAGTTACAGGTGAGGATTTCATGGCTGATCCGAAAAATTCAAGTGAGCCTTTGCAAATTAACCTTCTCAGGTTAATTTGGGTTGGAAGGAAAAGTTTTTCTTTGGCAGGATGATATGAGATGTTGAAAAGTCATGGAAATCTGTGAAAGTCATGTCCCTACATAACTGCCCCAAAACTTGCACAGCAGTCATCTCTTAATATGACCACAAAAGAGTGAAAAGGCCTGCACAGTCTCTCCTGCAGATTTAGGACTTGCAGGAAGAGCTGAAAAGAACTTTTATAAGGGAGGTCAAGAGGAAAAAAGTCCTTTGTAAATTTCAGGTGCTTTGGCTTTAAAGAGGATTTGAAGAATTATAATCAATCAATATCAACACCACAAATGCACTTAGCTATTGCATTAATGATTAGTTTTTTTATTTTTACTGTTACAAAATCCACTTATATTAATGTACATTTTACATGCTTTTGTACCTCCAGGTAAAAGGCTGGGGTAAAGATGCTCCCTTCACCTGCTACCAAGTACAAAATAAGTCTAAAAAACCAAAGACAAAGGAAACAGTCACTCATTTACCTCACATATATATATAGCACCATCTACCAAGAAAGAATTGGCCCAGGCAACCAAGTCTACAAAAGATCGATCAAAACCTAATTGCAAATTAACCACACATGCTGTAAGAGAGACAGTTTCAGGAAAAGAAAAGGTTCCAATGTGTTGCAAACTATCTCTCAATTGTGCCCCTATGACCAATAGCACAAAAGGAGAAAAGAGTAATGACAAATTGCATGCTACTCAGGCTTTTCAAGGTGAAAAGAGTACCAAGAACTTGCCAGGAAACAAGTACAACAAAAGGCAACTGGAAAAGCTCATAAACAAAGCCCTGAAATGTAAATATATGAGCCTGCCACATGTAAGCCATGGTAATCTCCATGAAAACCTGAGATGTATGACCTTAAAGACATTAGTGGTTCTGCTTCAACTGAAAGAAACAGCTCCCTGTTTGCATCTAGAGCCTTTTTTAAAGACGAGTAAAGCAATTTCCATCCAGGGAAATGAGAAAAATCTCAATACTGCTGCAACTGAAACTGTTTCCTGTATCCTAGTACTAAAACAAAGCAAGACGGTGAAAAGTGACTTGTTGACAGCATGAACAATACAGAGATGGATCAAATAAAATCAATACACTACCATTTTTTGGTCCCTCACTTCCAAATGTTTCATTCTTTGAGAGATTGCATGTGTCCTTTCCACAGTAGATGTTTGGGTGCTCCAGTGCACAGTTGGAGATTTTACCCTGAGCACAACCCATCAGGTCAGCCTGAGCACCCTCTGCTTTCTCACACACACCTACAGGCATAAAGAGCCAAGCTGCCAGAGACCCTCTTCAGTTCCTTCCTACCATCCGTGAAGGTTGATAGAGCTCCCGGTCCTTGCTTCTGCAAGTCTTTACTTGATAGCTGTAAATAGTACCTGTAGATAGTGTCGTGAGTTTTAAAAATAAGTTTTTGTGGTTCTGGCAACTAGTTTGGGTGCTGGCCACAGTATTGGTGATATGCCATGTTCTCCAGATTTCAAGCTCTGCCACTCTTGCGGTAAGACAATGCCTAATAGTGACCCTCACCCCAACTGCCTTGAATGCTTGTGGGAAGCTCTTGTGAGTGACAAGTGTGGCATTTGTAAGGTCTTCAAACCCCATTCAAAAATATCTGCTCATTGAATTGGCACTGTGGCCTCCATCTCACCCCTCTACCACTGTCTGGGTACCCATCACACCGGCGTCAGTCAGTAGTGCATCTCCAGTTTACTGATACTGAGAGGCAGATCGGCATCACAGGTGCCAACAAAGGGACATTGGAAATTTCACTTAGTACCAAGGTCCTCAAAAGATTCAAATACAATAAGCTCTTCTAAAGACTGAGGAGGGTGTTCAAAGAGGAAGCACCTCTAAACAGGAGAGTTCATTGACTCCAAAGCCCAGTGCAGGCCTGTTGAGACCAGCTCCTTGAGCACCTTCACTGGCATCTCTTTGTGCCATGTGTCTTCCCAGTACCATCTACTCCTGAGGTGTTTGATGCTGTGAGAGAGTTGTTAAAACTCTTGGTGCCATCATCACCGGTTCAAGAGACTCACCTGACACCAGCAGCTAAGACACCTTCCAGCACCTTCACTTCCTCACTGAGCAGCTCCAGGATGCCAGTTAGGCTAGTACCATCAAGGGGAAAACCACAGATGATCTCCCAGGAACCCCTGTCTTTAGAGTCTGAGCTTCTTCACTGGCACCAATCAGTATCGCATCAGCTTGGTCTCAAGAAGCAGATTCTTCCTCACCAGATTTTGAAGTGAGATCCTACGTATCCCAACCTAGTCAGTCCCATCCTGAGGGGGGCCCTGATTTCTGCATCAGTATCAGCTGGGAGCTTATAGAAGGGACCTTGGGATTATTCATGTTTGGGGACTGGGCCATACCAATGGAGAGTAGATCTATTTATAACAAGGGACAACAGAAGGTCACCAGTTCTGCTCCAGAGCAGGACATGCTGTTCTCCCATCCCTCTTCTGACAAGAGTTCTGCACAAGGACAAGGCCAGTCTTATACTAATGGCCCTGGCTTGGCCCCATCAGTGCTGATTTAAACAGCTCTCGGACCTCTCCATCAGTCCCTGACTGTTACTCCTGCTTCACACAGACCTAGTTTTGCAGAATCACAGCCACCTCTTCCATTCCAACCTTCATGCTCTTCACCTGACAGCCTGGAGACTTCATGGTTAGCACCAGCAGAGAGGTTCCTGCTCCAGAGAGGTGCAGGAAGTACTGAATAGTACAAAACAATTAATGAGGACAACTTACCTGGCTAAGTGAGAGTTTTTCCACTTGGTCGAGGCGAAAAGGAGTCTCCCCCATTCTTACTTCTATTCAGCAAGTGCTGAACTATCTTTTCTATCTGAAACATCAAAGATTAGTAGTTATCTCCATTAGGGTACACCTAGCAGGTATATCAGCATTTCACCCTTGTTGGATAGCCACTCCTTTTTTTCCAACCTGATTTTGTAAGATTTTAAAAGGGTTTGGATAGGCTGTTTCCACATGTAGAGTCCTATTCCAGCATGGAGACTGAATTTAGCCTTAAGGAAGCTGATGGGTCCCACCTTCGAGTCTCTAGCGACCTGTTCCACTTTCAAAGAAAGTGGCATTTTTAATAGCCATTCCATTGGCCAGGAGAATAGGGGAGTTTAGGGCATTAGTATCACATCTGCCATATATTTTTTTTTATGCAGACAAAGTCTACCTTTGTCCACATCCAAGGTGTTACACACACACATACACACACACACACACACACACACACACACACACAAGTGAAAAGAACAGGAGCACTTGTGGCACCTTAGAGACTAACAAATTTATTTGAGCATAAGCTTTCGTGGACTACAGAGAGAGAGTGTGTGTGTGTGTGTACATATATATATATATATACACACACACAGAAGATGCCATACCAGCTCTAAGAAGCTAATTAATTAAGATGACCTGTTATCAGCAGGAAAAAAAACTTTTGTAGTGATAATCAAGATGGTCAGTTACAGAAAAAAAGTGGTCTCCTCTTTCCATATAAACCAACCAGTTTTCTTAACCTTCTTCCCAAAGCTTTGTGGTAATAAGGGAGAGGAGTCACTCCAAACACTAAATGTTGGAAGAGTGTTAACATTCTATTGGAACAAACTAAAAAGCCTTTCAGGTCTTGGTCTCAATTTATTGTTGCATTTGCAGACAGAATGAAGGGCTGCCTGGTTTCCATGCAAAGGATTTTTGTTGTAGATCTCTAGTTGCATTTGCCTATGTTATCAGTTGGCTAATATGAACCCTCAGGATACAGTATTGCATCATTCGACTAGATCCAAAGCAGACTTTGTGGCATTTCTGGCTTGTGCACCTGTACTTTGCAGAGTAGCAACCTAGTCAGCAAGTCACACATTTGCCTCCCACTATGCAATCTCTCAGCAGTCTGTAGATTGTTAAATTTGGATGAATGGTCCTCCAGTCCCTGTTCAAATTGACTCCAAACCCACCTCCAGATAGGACAGCTTGTGAGTCACCTGCAAGGGACTGGACATGTGCAATCACTCAAAGAAATAAAAATGGTTTCTAACCTTTCCATAAGGTTGTTGTTCTAAATGTGTTGCACATGTCCATTCCACAATCACCTCTACTTCTGATAGAGAGGGGAAGGAGTCATTCCAGCAGTAAGGAACTGAGTGGGGTTTGGGGCAGCTTGGCCTTTTATGCCTGCATGGTGTGCAAGACACCACAGTAGGCGCTTGGCCCTCCTGATGAGTACTGCTAAGAGTAAAAACTTGACAACTGTGCACTGGAGCCCCCAGACACATACAGTGGAATAGACATGTGCAAAGCACCTTGAAGAACAATAGTTACAGACAGGTTAGTAACTTTTTTCCTACAAGATGACCCCAAGCAGCATCACTGGCATTGTGTTCTGTGAGAGAGACGGAAACACTGCAACTAGTTCTAATGCTGTTGCCTTGGGAGAGAACATTCAATTTACCAACATGCAATTTCTGCAAAGAAGGGGAGTGCAGAACACTGAAATCAATGTGGGTAGGGCTTCTTTCATTAACAATAACAGAAAAGACCAGACTCTCAGTGAGGCCAAGCAAGTTAGGTCAGAAATTACAGGTCCACTTGTCTCAGAACAGCTATTGCCTTCCTTAATAGTCAGCAAACTCACAATCCCTATGTTGCCTTTTAAACGGTCTTACCCCCCCCCCCCCTTTTGGGGCAACGTAACTTCACAGCAATAAACTGATTTGAGCTCACTGGACCAAATCTATTCAGTTTAGCGGATATAAATCTGGAGTAACTCCACTAGTCTAATTGAACAGAATTTGAGCCCACAAGACATATTGTGGTCATTAGCAGCAGACGTGGGCATATGTAATTATGTAAAATAGTTGAAGTATTTTAAACGAGGATTTAATTTCTAGCTAATGATTGAGCAGTGACTTCTTCACCAGAATATACACGATGATTTCAGAGAAAAGTTCCAACACCATCTCTAGAACAAAGGGAAGCTGACAGGTAGTCAGGGCTCCAAAATAACACACTTTAAAAAGGTTGACCAGACCCATATTGTGTTTCATGAAAACACTCAATACAATTCAATTTACTGAAGTAACTGAAAGGCATCACTACGCACTTTACATTTCCCTGCAGATGCTTACAACCAAAATACTGCATCCACGTATTAGGATATGAGAACAAATGTTTTTTTTTTTTTTAAAGTGTATTTCCAGGCACAGCATTCCTTTAAACAGATAATTTGACATAGGCAAAGTGCAGCTGAGCTGGGCAAATGCAGTGCTAACACTTCAGGGGTTGAGCACTGTCCTAACTTACACCTCTGCACCACAACTATGTCAGGGCCCATTATGGCCCAGTGCATGTAGACAGAAGTTTCACATACATGCCTCACAGCCCTGCGTACAGCATCTGCACTAAAGCAAAACAGTTGAACATTTACTTTCATTTGTTCTTAGTGCTCTAACTAAGTGAGGACTTACGCAAGATATTGGTACAGAATATTGGGGCAAGAGTAGAAATTAACGGTTTTACCCCCAAAAAAGTACTAAGTTGGTGGAAAAACTGCATTGGGCATGTAAGAGAAAAGAGATAACAAGTGGTTCAAACCAGTATCCAATTATTCCAGCCCAGCTTGATTTGTATGCAGAATATCATCCACAAAGGCAAAATTATAGGTTTTAGTTGTTTACAATTTTGTTTCTACTTCTGCCCATTTAATATATTAAATCCTGACTTTCTCCTATGATATTTTGAGACATGAGTTTCCAATGAATATTAGACTTTGAGGTTTCAGGTAGCCATGGCAAAGTCAAATCTTCTTAGTACCTGGGAAGCTAAGTATACATAAATGTTTGCACTGTGACTGTACAATATCTTCAGGATGAGACACACTGGACTTCAATGCAGCAACACTACACAATAGTTCAAGGCAAGAAAATACTGTATCCAATTGAAACTGGATAGGGAAATAAGGAGGCAGAAGAGTCACCCATTTTGGACTTAATGACGAGACGTTTCACAGGCTCTTAATGACAAATGGTCAGAGCCGCTGTTAAACATCTCTTCTGAAACACAGCCCTGCCAAGAGCATTGTGCTCCTGGGGTATTAGGTCAGTACCGATTCACAGGCAAGAGTGACAACTATGGCCAGCAGCTGGTTGCCTGGCTACACTTCATGATGTGACAATAGTTTTAGGAGTGCCTATCACAGTTCCATAAGTAAAGTTGACTTTTGATCTGAAAACAACTATTTGCTACGCTGAATACAGTCTACCCTTTCCAAAATTACAGGTTTTACTTTTTGGCTACAGAATGAATGTTCTGAATATTGACGAGTAAATCTGTCACAGATAACCCTTTTAAAAAAAAGTTATGAAATTTAGCTCCTTGTCGGGCTATTTTTTTTTTTCATAGCTCTCCACACTCCCTCTACAGGTAACGCACTGAACTCTAGGGAACTAGAAACATTTGACTGTTTTCAGGATTAATGGGGTTTTTACCCTTCATAACAGTGTCTTCTTCACCAGAGGCTGAAGAATGTGGAATACCATATAGAATTGTCTTTTCAAAAATAACCATCATTTTCTTTTCTAGCTCTAAGTGATGCTCTACTGCTTTCCCGAACAGCAGGTACTTTCCGGTGCCAGTTTAGGCACAGTCATACAATAAATACAGGACAAAAATCAGATTGAAATTAACTTTACTCCAACATATTATGCATCATTTACAAGATTACTTAAATTCTTCATTGGTGAAAAGCACTGTAACACTTATGAATAACTTACTTGTAGCTTTATGTATGTAACAGTACAACTTTAGAAGGTAACATGAGACAAATGCAAAAAAAACCTTTTGGCACAGAGTTTTTTTGCATGCATTATACTAAACAGTTTCACAACTATTAAGACAACGTTTCTTCTTTGGGATTGCCACTTGTAAATTTTATATAAAACAAAAAACCCACTTGCTTCTGGCTGTTTATTACAATTTAATTGGCTAAAATGGCAGAAGTCAAATAGGAACATCCTTCTGAAACTAAAGTTTGTCCACTAGACACTAGGGTGACCAGATGTCCCCATTTTATAGGGACAGTCCTGATATTTGGGGCTTTTTCTTATATAGATACCTATTCCCTCCCATCCTCCCGTCCTGATTTTTCACACTTGCTATCTTGTCACCCTACTAGAAGCTCAAACTCCATATGGTGAGGGGATGAAACAGACTTCTGATATTTCAAATGCGGTTGACAAATCTAGCTGCTTCAATATGCTTTGGAACAGACTCATCCATGGAGTTTTGTACTTACCCATTCCAAATAACTTAAAATACAAGTGAAACAATCAGGTGCTAACTTATAGTAAGTGGTTAAAATGAAAATAAGGCCTACTTGAAAACATGGCTCATAGCCCACCTCTTCCATATGTGCTCTTGCAAATATATGTAGAGTACTGTCTGCTCTGCAGCCAAGTGAGTGCTTGAAACATGCATTGGCAAAACCGCACATTCCAAAATGGAGGCCACTGTTTGAAACTTATTAATCTACTTGATGTATTGTATCAGCAGCTTCTGAAGTTATCTAATGTTTTCCACCTAAAGGCAGTATAAAGGATGATTTATGGGACTGTATAGGTCAGAAGCAGCTCAGCAGATTGCTGATATTTTTAAGTAGCAGAAAACTCATTTGGGGATTTCCACTACTCCAGTTTTTAGTCAACTGGAAGAGTTATACACAAACAAAACAGACAAACTTTGCATCAACCTGACTGCAAGTCAATACAGAGTTGAACAATCTGGCCCTTTGAGTGTATTAATTCCATAGCAAAGGAATTTTAATAAGAGTACACACACTAGCTGTAGGCTGGCAAATCCGTCCACTGACTTGTTTGCCATTCAAGCACGTAGACTTTAATTCACATCAACTATACCTCTACCTCGATGTAACGCGACCCAATATAACACAAATTTGGATATAACGCAGTAAAGCAGCACTCGGGGGGGAGGGGGCTGGGCTGCACGCTCCGGCGGATCAAAGCAAGTTTGATATAACGCGGTTTCACCTATAACATGGCAAGATTTTTTGGCTCCCGAAGACAGCGTTATATCGGGGTAGAGGTGTACTTTAAAAAAGCTTCAGAGGTGAAATTCCTGCAAATTTGCACCATGCATTCAGAAAAAGCATGGTCACTAACATACTCCCTGCCCCCACATATTTACCACCTAGTGTTTACAGAGAGCGTTATGAATGGAAGCCTGTTTGCAGTAGGTTTGTTGAAACACAAGCACAGCAGCATTTTTAAGCAAATCAAAGTGAGACTACAAAGGCCCACCTCAAAAAAGACATTTTGATGTACGTTTATTTGGAACAACAGAAATCTTCACGTGAAGATTGTGTTGTCAAAATGACAAAGAGCATCCCCAAATTAGATTAAAGCAAAGGAAACTATAGAGAATTACTCTGCACAACTTTCATGATAAAAGATCATTTAAACATAATTTGGTTGACCTCAGTGTTGTAATTTCAGCACCAGATATTCCTTTAGTAAATTAAGAATGATTTACATTGACTGAACAAAGCATACCAATATTATCCACATCCGTGCTTTATTCAAGTACGTTCTACACCCGTAATTTTATATTAGATAACCTTTTAATTTAAAACCTCAACCCGCCCAACACATATGCACCTAAAGTTAAGAATGTGAGCAGTACCACTGAAATACATTACATTATTCACGTGCTTAATGTTAAAAATGTACCAAAATATTGTCAGGACCAGGACCTAAAATAGCAAAAAACAGTCATTTTGTTAAGTTAGAAACATACTCTATTACCTTTTTATGCTATTTCAGAGTAACTACAGGTAATAATCTAGATGTACACGAGTAACAGCAGAATTTAGACTTAAAAAAGGCATGGCGTGTGTGTACTTGGAGGTAACATTTTAAAGGGAAATTTATGAAAAAGTAATTTGGGAAAAAACAGATGTGGATCTGGAGTGGTTTATAGCTTGAACAAGTTCAGCGAGACCAGTTTTACAATCTTAGTTTCTTTAATCTTTTTAACTCTTAGCTGAATATAAATGCTTTATGCTGCTTTAGGATTTCAGATAACATCGAAGAGAAGAGTTTCTACACACCAGCTACTTCACTTTGTGTACATAAAAGCATACATGTATATTTAAGAGAGTTAGATTTATTATCCTAGACTGCCAATTTCTGTCAGGCTGAAGAAACAAAAACTTCCCTGCAATTTAAACAATCAAATAATAGCTCAAATAAGTATTTACAAGTGTATACACATAAATGGATGCCTGCATATCTCCACAGTATAAAGCAAACATGCCTCCTCTCTGTTATCAGGGCTTAACGTAAACTTTTACCAATATATAATGACACCAATAAAAATGCAAGGCAACTCGTTAAATTTGACATATCTAGTTTTTCAGCTGTCTTTTTGCTTATATTTTCCAGTATATAAGAAAGGGGCTGCATCCTGAACTTGTTTATGTCTCCTTTGGATTAATGAATGAAAGTGCAATATGTTTAATTTGCATACAAGTGTCAGTATTCTTTCAGAAGCTAAAGCCAGTTTTTTGAAGTTGATGTATGCATATGTTCATGTCCAAATAACTACGTATGTGCATATGCCACTTCTCTGCCAAGGTGCATGCAAAATACCCTATTTACAATAAAAGCACCCAAATCCCTATGTATATAAGTTAGAAGCGTCTACAATTGCATTACTTCTCCATTTAAATGTTTTGTCCTTGGTGTTTCTCAGTAAATCTGCATGCCATGATGGTTATGTGGATGTATCCAAGAGACAATATAGACTAATCTCTGGATTGCTTTTACTATCCTTTGAAAAACTGGATGCTTTAGACAGACAAGGTAACATGCAACTTTATTTACAGCCAGCCAAGGAAAGTAGAGCACCTTCATCTTAACTCATCTTCAGAGCACAGTAAAATGATTGTGACAGACCAGGGAAGAATTCATCTCTGGCTGAGAGAAAATATTGTATGGTTGTCTAAAGGTCCGATCCAAAAGCCCACTGAGAGCAACAGAGATACTATCTACTCCAATGACTTTGGATCAGATCCTAGAGCATTTTAGGGTTTTTCATTTTCCTTTGAAGGATCAGGTAATGAGCATTGCCAGCAACAGAGTACTGGATTTGATTAACCAGTTGGCTGATTCATAATGGCAAATCCTACATTCAAGTTTCCCCTCCCCCAACAAACGGGTCATGAGATGCATGATTAGGTGACCAATCACAGCACATGTGAGTCTAGAATGGAAGCGGAGTTCAGAATGGTCTAACACAGGTGTAAGAGATCCAATAGTTGCAAGGATGAGAATTTGGATAAAGCAGGAAATGCAAGAAAATAGTGCAAGTATGACTATTTGGAAACAAGTTTATATGGAGAGGCTATGGGGAAACCATAGGTGCCAAAAACAAAGTCTCCCTTTATTCACCAGCCAGCCGCCCATTACAGCCAACAAAAGGGTAGAGAAACATCTAAGTCATTGTTAACAATACTGGAAAGATTCCTGCCTAAAATCAATTTTGCAGACTGACACACTTAAGGTAGTTCAAATTATTTTGGAAGGGCAGTGCAAGAAAAATTGAAACTGAAAAAAGAAAAAAAATAGTTTGGAAGAGTTAAATATTAACTGAAGATTTCAAATCAAGTTTTAATGCATTTGTTCAGTGCCTAGCACAATACGGCCAAATTTGGTAGTGACCTCTCTTGTCTAGTGCAAGTGTTAATTAATAAATCCAGAACTAGGGATAACTTCCTTTAGTGTAAGGCATTTTCCGGATTTCCAATGTAAATAATTTTCTATAATCAGAATGAACACATCACATTTGTTTAGACTGTAGGTGACTTTGGGACTCAAGTGACCCATGTCCATCAAAACAAGGTATATTTACTGTTCAATTGTTTTCATGCCACTGGATTTTATTTAACAGTTTCAGATTGTGGTAATACCGTACTCACTTAAGGTAATACCCCAGTATCAAATGTTAATCCTGTGGGGGCTGGGAGGAATGGGGCCAAATTCAGCATCAAAGCCCTATTGTATTACTGTGCTCTGTAACGGCATGTTTTAGAGAACTGAAATAAGACAACTGTTCACGGGAACCAGCAGTGTAAACTCATTTATATTGAAAAAATGCTGCTGGTTTCCTTTAAGCCATAGTCACTGGTAACAGTGCATCCACAATTCACTCCTTTGTAAAAAGAGTTTTAGGCATAAACCAAAGAAAGGATAACCTGCGGCTCAGCATCATGAGCCTGTGGGGTTGCTAGCTATTTTACTTGGGTGGCTAGTAGTGGGAAACTTACCTGCTGTAATTCCACTCTCTGAATGCATCACAGAAATTGATCCGCACTCTTCTGAGTTTTGGGCTGCTGGAACAAAACCTGAACTTCCAAAATGTGAAGTTGTGCAGGGCCGCTGAGTCCCCATAACATCTCCTCTTCTACAGAAGGTGGTATGTTCCACCTCTGTACAACACGCTTGCTCCCAGTTGCTGGTTCTTTTTGAGCAAGAGGTTGAAGCAATTACCTATGAGAACTTATGTATAACCGCTTCACTTTGAGATGTCAGTATAATCACTGCATCAGTTGGATGGCCACAGCCATCTCTGCACTAAGAAATGCATTCTCTGGTTCTACAATAAAACAGTGGGAAAATACTCTTAAAACCAAAGCATAAACATTGCTGCAAATAGTAACAAATTAGATGGATTCATCCAGCCATACTTTATCTGTCTCTCACAAGAATTGGATGAGTGAGAAGGAATCCAGTCATACATCTTCAGAGAATCAGAATTACATGCAAGTAATTTTCCCTTCTCTCAATATACCATGCTGACTGGGTTCCTCCTTCTAGAGACCAAGAAACTTGAGGGGAGTTTCCACAAAGCAGCAGACTCACCAAATCATGGAGAACTAGAATGGCAAAAGGCAGTTTTGTACACTCAGGACACTCCCCCATCTGAGAACGTCAGGGATATATATTAAATAGGGGACAAGGAGCATAGGGCATGCATTGCCAGGCAGGCATGCTGAAGGATTTGTTGTTTGCATTACACAATTTCAAGCAGGGGTACAGATGACCACCAGCTAAGCCTGTTGGCTTGATTATAGCACATTTAAGAAAGCAGGAAAAGCCAAAAGCTTCCCCAAGAAAAGACTGATTTGACAAAGGAATATCCTGCAACAGAACAGTCACCTTCATCTAGCATATTGGTTAAGTCCTACATAGTAAAGAGGGAAACATTCTCAGTTTTGCGCTGGGAGCTGTGACCAGAAAGGACGGGCTATAGATCACTTCCATCAGGTCTCCAGAAACAAAAACTTCTACACAGATGAGTGACTGGTTAGTGTCAAACATATACCCAATACCTCCCCTCTTCCTGTGGGTAAGCAAGTGATCCTTTGCCTTTGCAAAACTAAAAGCAGGATCTTGGGTCCTTATTATTACTAGTGAACAAAATATGCTAAGGAGTTGCTCTGGGATCTGTGCATGATTTTTAAAATAACCAACTAAGGATATACTTGAAGCGATATGCCGAGTGCTTAATCCAGCCGCCTCCTTTCTGCTGCAGCCAAAAGGGTTACTCCTTTAGTCAATAAAGTAACTGGACATACACCAGCTTAGTGAGAGACAACACAAATTGAGGATAAGATACTCAAGTTTGAGAGAGAGAAGTCAAAAATCTAGAGCTCAATAATTGACCCTAGATTAGTAAACATGCCCCAAGGCTACCAAAGAATAGACCAGAGACTGCACTGAGCTCAAGTAGCCAACACACATCCCAAATACATCTACAAGTAGAGAATGTGTCTACCTAAAGGCAATTAGCAATTGGACAGCACAGGAAGCTGCATAATTTGACTTAATAGAATTTGAATGAAGGTCTGGTGACCACAGTTAAGGGACAGAGGCTCAGGCTTTATCATTTGTCTATATGAACTATGTATTTTGTTCTTTGAACTTCAGGCCTACTGGAATCATGTCTTATAGTACATCCAACCACAAGTACCAGAACACTATTGCAAAAATCAAAATTCAAGTTTCACTATGGTCTGAGCTGGTACCTGCCACCTTCTGGCAAACAGAACAAAGTGTCTCACGTTTCTCTCAGTTTATGAAGACTGCAGGACTCAAGGCCTCTGGACAGTTCAAACTGGGTACTCTGGTGCAACGCACAAACCTTATCTTCTCCAAGGCAGACACAGACAGGCAAACCTCTCCAACAAGTTGTTCTTGTGCCTGGGAATGGCTCCATGATACACTGTTGTCTATGTATCTGACTTCCTCATCTGGAGGAATCATGATGTCCAATGTCCCAAGATACCTACAGACAATGCCTTACTGATTGGCACACTACAGCAGTGCCCCAAAATGCAACTCTGAAACACTGGCCTGAAGAGTGCGCTGCAGAGCCATAGAAATGGGTGGGCCTGGGAGCTCAGGTATGCAATCCATCCACTGCACATCACACTAAGCTACCCCCATCACAGCAAAGCTTTGGAGTACTAAGACAAGTGATCATGCAGCAGTTGGTGTTGGGTAAAGGCAGTCTGAAATGCTCCAAGGCAAAGCAATTCAAGCCATGAAGAACTCCCCCACAGAGAAGCCATCAGCATCTCAAATTCACTTCCTCGGCACTAGTGCTGTGGGTGAACACCTGCCTAGTGCAGCAGGGGGACATCTGGGCAATGCACCCGTACATCGTGTGAATTACTCCATAGTGTTGGTGCCAGGTATGCTAAGGGTGACCTCTTTGTACACAAACAGACCAATGTTCCAAGTCCCCTCAAAGATATCAACTGGCACACTAGTCAGAAATACACCAAGCCTCTGTTCCGAGGTACCACCATGTAGTGCTGACCCAGCATATTGGAAGTAGGAACAGCAAACGAGCTCCAGGGCTCCAAGATGTGCCTGTGTTGGGAGAGTATCACGGTAGGGCCCAGCTCCGCTGTGATCCAAGATTATCTGCTACTGCATCAAGCTCCAACGGCACAGCAAGCCCTGATCGATCAATGGTGCTGTCAGTGCCCTGCAAGTTCACCATACTCTGATGAAATGGGAAGGCAATCTAGGCCCCAAAATTACAAATTCCTCTGGTGTGCCGAGCTCTGACAACACACTAAGACAACAGATCTTACTCGTGTGTGCAAGTATTCTGATCCCACTGCAGTACTACAAACACCAATGGAACCGCAACCATCTGAATCCTGGAATTGCACTGCAATTGCCACTACTACTCAGGCTACACCAAACCAAATCGCACTTTGAGTCTCCTACCAACACAGATAGAGGATTGCGCCTTTTACACGCTGATCTTCAGAGCTGTGCCCTTTCCATAAACTGGAGACAGGGGAGCATGGAATCAGATCCAAATATTTCTGGATGGCACACACAGGTGCTCTAAGGCAAGGCACAGCTGCTACCAGCCTTCCAGACTGACCTTCAAGGCAGAACTGGATGCTTCTGAAATAAAGTTACAAGAAAATACAAAAGTTAGCAACACCTCAGAAATGCTAAAAGAAAAAAAAGTGATGCAAGGCTGAAGACTGGAGCTCACAGCAAAAATTCACATCAGAATAACTGCCCCTCCATTGAAATACATGACTGTTGTAACTGATCAGTTAGGAGAAGATAGTAGAAATCTCCATACTTCGAGTATCATCAGCTTTTAACAGATAACTGCTGAAGGGGAATGCTTTACAGCGAAGCCAGGGGCAGGAGTGGCTGCTGAGCCCACTGTGCAGAGGAACAATGTACCTGCTGCTATACAGGGAAGTCAGCAGCCTCAAACACTCTAAGCTTTGGGAGTTCTACCTAGTCTTGTTCTGGAAGAGTAAGATTTAAGAGTAGTAATTTAGTCAACAGGCTATCAGAGAATTCAGTCGTTACAAGTCTAACAGTTTCTATGGTCTTTGGAAAGGTTTGTAGTTATAGTATAACCAATATACTATTCCTCAAATTAGCAAATAACTGTGCTATTGATAGGTGAATTACAGTGTAACCTGATGATTTGTTCTGATCTTTCACTCAGACATTCTAATATTTAGAATTTTCTTGATTTTGTTTGCATCAGAACCAGGGTTTTTTGCAAATCACAGTTTCGGAACACAAATCCCTCCTTGAAAAGTTCAAAAATACTTTAGACCTGTAAGCTGTTTTATTACAGTATGTGCAGTGAAGTTACTGCATGATAACTTTAAGAGTTAAGTATCTCAAAAAGTTTTTATACCCCCTTAACACAACGCTGATTATACCAATTCAAAGAGAAGTAAAAACAAGTGTCGCTACTCACATTAGTCGCACTTTAAATTATATACGCAATAATCAGCAAATTTGTGTTCCAGGTTCATTTTTGGGACAACTGCTTGGAAACTACATCTACTAATAAATTCCTCAACATCGATTTTTGTACAGGACAGGTAAACCTTGCCATATTATAATCTTGTCAAATCTAAGACTTTAAAAAACAAAAAGCAGCTTATGCCAATAAGGGCTTTTTTGGTGAGCAAGATGTGTCAGAATTAGATAGGCCTACTTTTGCGTCAAGACAGTAAGCCTAGGTCTGAGCCAGAAGTATATAGGTATAGACAAATATAAAAGCCTGAACTGAGGTTCAATGGACATGTTGATATAGCTTTGTAACACAGATCAACAATGGTAGGCACCACGAGAACATTCACTTTAAAAGTTCAAACTTACATTAACAGGTTACAAACATGTATACATACTCTATGTTTAAGTTACATATACAACAGCTTAAGTACCTTATGCATGAAAAGGTTTTTTTAGACCAACTGCATATGGGCAACTACATTCAACGTAGATAACTTGGTCAGTCCCTTCTCCCGCTCCCCACCCCAATAACTTAGTTTCAAACCACAAGGAAAACAATTTTATTAAGTAGCACTCAATGGCTTGTTCCAAACTTCTGACAAACCAAGGAACACAATTCTGCACAGGTCTGTGTTTCTACTGAACTGAACTGTGACTCCATTGTATTCCAGGCCAAGTCAGCCAGAAGAAAGTCATCCATAGCTGTCTGTGTCTCATTGCTGGTAAGAAATAGGCTTCCAAGGGTCTCAAAGCAGCTATCCATAGTCTGTGTTTCAGCACTATTCAGCTGGACTTTATTTTCTAGATTTTGACTAGGTATATTTTTAGCAGCAGAGGGTATTTCTGTCTGGGTTTCGGTATCAGATGAGTCAGTGCTCATGGAGAAGCTGGACTGCTTCAAAATACTTCCCAAAGGCAAATGGGTGCTACTGTCTAAGAAGGAATTTAAGTCTGTCTGTGTCTGGGTATCAAACATTTCCAAACCTAAGAAGCTGGAATTTCCTCTGCAGCTATAGGATTGAGTGGCACTGTCCAAAAAAAATAAGTCAGTCTGTGTTTCAATGTCCAGAGATTCCAAGACCGGCTCAGAGTTCAGGTTACCAAGTTCACTCTCCTCAGTTTGTGTTTGAATATTGGAAGCTGAAAAGAACTCTTCAATGTCAAAGTCTATTCCCGTGCTCTGTGTAGGGCCAGATGGCAGATGCGTATCAGCCCCAGAGCTAGTATCAGACAAAAGACCACGATTATCCAATGTCTGGCCAGACATGTTACCTGAAAAGATGTTTTCCAGATCACTTAGTAAGTCCATTGTCTGGGTTTGATTATCTGTCATATTTTGCTGTGGGAGCATATTAGTCTGTGTATTGAAGTTGATAATGGGTTCAGATTTTATTGTATCCTGACTCAGGGTCTTGCAGTTACTTCTTTGTAGCAATCTTTGATCCACGTTTGCAGCCATTAAATTGTTTTCTGGGAGCCCAATCTGGGTTGAAACATTGTAAGCTGAATGAACACTGTCAAAAATGTCATTGCACATTACAGCCTGGTCCATTTGTACTCTCCCATCAATAGAGTTTTGTGTTCTATTGGTTTGAGTCTCTCTAGACACACCACCTGACTGGAAACAAGCCTGAGCAAAAGCATCAGTCTGGGCAGCTATAGATGAAGTCAGTTTAGAACTGGGCAACAGTGTCTGAGTCTGAACACTAACCGGTAGCGAAACCTGTGAACTGAATGTCAGGTCTGTCTGAGAGCAAGAGGATACAGAAGAATCAGGAGTCCAGGCTGAAGCTGGCATAAAGTTTTGTGAAATGTAAGATAAGTCAGTTTGTACATTTATTGAAGAGATTTTATTCTTTTGACACATGCTCCCCAGCTCTTGTACTGCATTATTTGATGTTATCTTACCCAAATTGACTTGGACGCTGGTGCTAATTGGTTCAACATCACCAGAATTTGCTGTTTTTGAAACAGGCACTGTGTCTTTAAATACAAGTGCTTCAGCCTCCAATGCTGGTATCAGAATTCCTATAGACTGAGGTAATAAGTGAACAGTACTCATAACAGAGCCTTGATTATCAACAGCCACTACAACAGGTTTGACAGAGGAATCTGTTGCTGACACAAAAATAGGCAAGTGAGCAAACTGCATTACTGGAAGTTTAACCAAAGCTACTTTGGGCTTTGGCAAAAGCATCTTCGGTGTACACTTAGGCTGTGAGAGCGTTTGCTTACTGACATTAGAACTGCAGGAGCCTTCAAAGGAGGCCATTAGTTTCATTTCAGACGATTCCAAGTCCTGAGTGCAAGTACTACTGGTGCGTGCATTGATGAATGCTTCACTCGCTTTCTCTGCCAAGTGCTGATTGGAAACCTCAGTGCACATTTTCCTTTTCTTACTAGGTGGATCCCTGTAAACATGATACATTAAGAATTTATCTCACAGTTTAGAGACCAACAACAAAATCCTCCCTCCCAACTCTTTCAATCATGGCACTAGACCTTGTGGGAGTGGAGGTATAAGTTAAATCCTTCCGTAGGTCTGAATTGGCAGAAAAACTAATCCTGATCATGAGCTTTTCCTTATTAAAGTTAAAAAAAAAAAAGAGAGAGAGAGAGAGAGAGAGAATGAGGAAAATGCTAAAAGAGTAACCTCTCAGTATTTTGGGTTATGGTGTTTAAGAAAACGTTCAAAGAGGTAGTTACAGTCTTATAGAAAATTGGAGCCTAGGTTTTCTAACCCTTGCATAATATGAATGCACAAGTATTCTAATCTTGTAGCATCTCACTCTGCAAAATACATAGTAGGATTCAGTAAATAGATTGCTTCATGCATGCACACTATTAGAAAGATTTATGCACCTTTTATAGATGGCAATTTTTCATACTTATCTTTTTATTAACTGCCAACCATTGTCTTACTAATGAAAGCAACTGACACATATGGTGCTGTATAAGTGTTAAGAGTAAAAATATTTAATTAACATTGCTTACTTCAGGCTACAGAACTATACTGGGTGTGCACATTCCCCATCCAAGAGCATTCCCTTTCTACTTTCATAGCACTGCAGGTCGCACAGTTTCAACAAGAATCAGTTGTAGTTCTAACAACAAATGCAATAAATGTCACCAGCAATAAGAGGACCACAGCTGGCAGCACTTCTTGTGCTAGACACTAGAAGCTTGATCTTACATAGTACTGGACACGCAATTCCCATTGCCATCAATGGAGCTAGGACTGCTGCAAGTAATGGAAGGAAGCAGCAGCAAACTGCATTAGTGTTAGTGGGAGTTAACTGCATATAGGTAGGAGATCAACCGAAAGGAGTTAATTATGAGGCACATGTAGGAAGATGTCATAATACTTAATATAAAATAAATTAAATCACTTAATCAATAATAACTTCACTGTTACCTGTGCTCTGCAGGGATCTCATGGCCAGTTCTGTAAACATGAGACAGTAATGCTGTTCTGCTGGCATAAGGGCACCCACAAGTACACTGGAAAGTCTTGCCACAGTCTTCTATATGTCGTTTCAAGTCCCATTCCGTGCCATATGAGTTGCTACATTTATCACATTTGTGCTTCTTTTCAGCATGCATTTTCATAAAGTGCTAAAATTCACAGTGAAAGGTAGACAAGTTAACAATACAAAGGAATTGGTTAAGAGGTCATTTCTTTACCAGACAGATACAGTGTTAGCATATGCAAACAATTTAGGAGATATGCTAGTCTTGGAGAAGAGTGAAAAAACTATCCTTAATTAGAAACAGTTTTAAGAATTCAATAGAAATATTTAGGCATTTCACTGAAAAAAGATTTAAAAATTTAAATATTTTCTTGCACTGCTCGAGGCACAAACAATACAATACTATTCTAAAGCAGTGAGAACTACAGAATGAAGAGAAGTCTAGTTTCATTGTCCAAGTTAAGGTGAGGGCAAAAAGTAAACTATGAAAAGTTGCTTAAATTAATTTTAATAGTTTTAATTAGTTATTTGTACAAAAAAGAGTAGTTTAAATATGATTTTACACCGTCACCAACCTTCTAATTGATTTCCATTGTTTTACTTGGGAATAAGTCTTCATACAATACCAGAGAATGAACTTGTTGGCAATCTCATACACCTGGTCATTAATTTTACATTATCAATTCCCACAGCTTTTAGTTATAGATTAAATACTGCCACTTAACACTTACAGGGCCTCCTCCTGTACCACTGACATCAATGGGAGATTTGCCATTGACTTCAGTGGGCACAGGATCAAGCCCACAGTGCTTCTCATTCAAGGATCTTGCTGTTTATTAACATTATTTAAATAATCAAAATTCCCACCCTGAGAGAGGCACTCTCTCTCTTTCAAAAAAAAAAAAAAAAAAAGGACTAGAACAAAGAGGAGAGGCTAAGTGAGTTGTCCAAAGTTCCCAGAGCAAGTAAACAGAACCCTTTATTTATGGCCCTGCGTGCTAGCCACTAAACCACATCACTACCATCCTGGATCATGCAGCTGACTGACACTGAAAATGAGTCACAAACAGGGGCGGCTCTACAAATTTGGCCGCCCCAAGCAGTCATGCCCGGGAGGCGCCCCCGAGCCGTGGACCTCCCGCGGGCATGACTGCGGAGGGTCCGCTGGTCGCGTGGCTCGGCTGGACTTCCCGCAGCTGCGGACGGTTCGCTGGTCCGGCGGCTCTGGTTAAGCTGCCGCAGGCATGCCTGCGGGAGGTCCAGCCGAGCCGTGGGACGAGCGCCCCCTCCGCAGTCATGCCTGCGGCAGGTCCGCTGCTCCCGGGGCTCCGGTGGACCTCCCGCAGGCATGACTGCGGCAGGTCCGCCGGCCCAGCCTGCCGCCCCCCCGGGCGGGTGCTTGCCCCGCTGGGCTCTGGAGCCGGCCCTGGTCACAAATGTTGGCAGTTGGATTTTCAACAGAATTTAATACTTTTCATAAAGAATGCATAAGTGACTTTCTTAACAAGAGATAATCCTGATTAACATGCAACAGAAAGTCGTCTGTGTACAGACGTCAACTCTTGAGACAAAAGTACAGGAGTTAGTCTTATTTCTTATCCATTTAAGATGGCTAATAATTTTAAACCAGCTTATTGCCCTTGGACTTTTTGTTATAATTGGACATTTATGGAAAAATGTTAACCACACGTCAACTCTTTGGAAAATTTGTATCTGAATGACCTTTTCTAAGTAGCTCATTTTTTAATCAGTTGGTTTTTTTTAAATGAGAACATGCCAGTGTCTGTTAGACACAAAGGCCCAAGTCTTCCAAAGTGGATGTGCAAACTGCCATCTGCACACAAACTGGGGTTTCTCCACACACTTGCTCTGCAACTTGAGTATACACATTGGGGTGTCTGGCACGTGTGTTTGGATACTGGAAGGTATATGCACTCTTGAAGATTTGGCCCATGTTGTCCCCAGATTCCTCTTATACTATTACTCAAGGAAAAGTAGTCCAGAAAAATAAAATACCTGTTTTACAAGTGAAAATTGGGAAAATGGTCTGTTTGGTCCTCTAGGGCAGCCTTCAATAGGACAGCAGTAGAATTTCTGTGTAGTTTTCAAACCCTTCCTTATTGATGCATTTATTTTTCCATCCTGAAAAAGCACATTTTTATTAAAAGTTGGCAAATGGGTCTGTACTATTAATACAGTGTTCAGAATACAGATTAAACTTTGCTCAACATTTAGTTTACCAGCCTTGACATTCAAGCTGAAAACTCTTTGCTAAGTGAATTGGTAGATTATTCAGCTCAAATGGAATTGCTTATCTGTTCAGATACTATTTTGTGACTATAACAGCAGAACTCTTCAGGAATCACAACTGATGATCCGAGAGCAGTATACTATTATTTTACTTCCAAATATTAAATTCTCCCCACCATAGAGGAAATACTTTCAGAATCTAAACAATTTACACATGCTATTTCTTAACTTTTTAGAGTCCAAAATAAATGGAGCTCTACACTGCATTTCACTAAATATTTAGTGTTCCAATACACTGTAGTTTTAATTTTTCAGAATTGTCTTATGCTTGGTGTTTCCAACCGGTAAGGTTTCTACTTTACAATTTATATTTGCCTGGAACAATCACACTCCCATCAAAGTTGCTGACGCAAGTAAAATTAAAGAACAAGAGTTCCATGTGCCACTTAATAAACTTTTTGTGTGTGCTTGTACGCAATCTAGATGTTCACGGAACTATACTACAGAACCAGAATACCAATAGGGACAGATTCTGCTTAGTTGTCTCTGGAAGAGACATCTCTCTCACCAAGGAAGATTCCCTCAGTCTCAACCACATTATTCTGCTTTCCACATATTTCAGCCACCTGTGCCTGGACACTTAGGGATAGTAGCAGGTTACTAGCTAAGAATGAATTTTGGACTACAATATTCAGCTGCACCTGAGCAAAACACAGTGCTGATGGGAAGCATAAAGACAAAAGTAGCACCTCTTCTGTCCCTCCAGATCCTGGAGCTGGCTGGGGAGCCAAACTCCAGGCACTACAACCCTGGAGATCTCTCTCTGGTACCAACTTCTGCAGTGTGAAATTAGATTTAACTTGATCTGATGCCTCTTTTCACGGGGGCAGACTGCTAATCTGATGTTGGATCCAGGGATCAGCCCCATAAGGCCTCCCTGATGAAGGCACAGAGCCTCTGCTGCTTATCAATGCAAGCTCAAAGTGTGAAGGCCCTATAACAGAGCAGCAATCCAAGTAATGGTTTACCATCCCAGGCAGAATAGCAGGTACCCACGTCTGTCTCCAGAACATAGACAGACACATCACAACACTGCTTAAATACACCCTTCTTACTGGAGACCTCAGAGCCCTGATAGACATATTAGTAAGAGCCAGAGAACCTTAGGGCCAAAATAAAAACCTACCAGTACAACAGGGCAACACCAGAAGTTGAGTTTTGGATTAAAAGACCCCAAGAAATCACCCTGGGAACAGAGAGAGAAGGTCTCTGCACCTGACCACAGAAATGCATAAACTGAGGTAGTTTGAGACTGCACAACATTTTCATAACGCCTGCTTCAAACATCTTAAGTTAGAAGGGTGCTCATGCAGCTCCAACAGGCATCGTTTTCCAGAAAGTTCCCACAGCATAGCATGAGGCGAATCCCACAAACAGGAATAAACAGATGCCACATTAATGAGCTCATTTTTGTCAAAGTGAAGCTTTAACGGCTGCCAAACCAAGATAAGTTATGTCTTCAATGAATGGAACATAATCAATGCTATACAAGTTTGTCAAGCAACTTATGTTTCTATGCATTCAAACCTGGTTTCTAGTAAAAGACATTTTGTTGCAAGATAGTTTTACTAATGCTACAAGTCCATACAATGACGTTCAAAGAATCTAATGAATGCGATAGTCAACTCTCTCATTTCACCAAAAGAAAACCTGACAGATTCTTGAACTTTGTCAATTAAATGTGGGGCTTGGGATTTATCTTTGACCCCCTCTACCCAGTGGGGGCTTTGGCTTTGTTATCCCCAGCAGGGCAGTGGGTCTTAGGTGGGCTCAGGCTTCGGTCCCCGACTCCTGGGGCCATGTAGTAAGTTTTGTCGTCAGAAGTGGGTTGTGATGCAATAACATTTGAGAACATCTGGTATGGTAGGTGCCTAAAGAAGCAGATAGTCACCTAGCGGAATTCTCAAAAGTGCCTAGACTCTCTAAGGTGCTTTTGATAATTCCACTAGGTGACTATCTGCTTTTATAGGCACTTAGTTAGCAAGTTGGACTTAACTGCTAAAAGGGTTTAGTAAGAGAGGTAAGCTGTAAAACAATGCTGAATATGGAAGAGGCAACTCTACATGGTATATTGGTAAAAAGTTTCCTTAGTTGGGACTATGTGTATGTAGCTCTAAACTAAAGTATCATTCAGTCAGTCTTGACCAGATAAAGTGTTATTAGAATCTGTATCTCCAAAAATCTAATCTCCATAGACACTATGTGTCTGAGGCACACCAGTGTTCCAATACTAGCCTGAGCTATTACCAAACGGAAAGTTGAGTACAAGGAATCTCATGAGTGTACCCGGCACTGCGATAACATTCTGAGAGCTATTACAGCAGTTTATGTGGAGAAAGAACACAGTGTATTTTCTTCCCTGATAGCAAACTTGGAACACAACAGTTAAATACTGCAGTAACTGTGGTTCAAAATGATGGCCCGCGTGCATCCAGGAGTGCTGCATGCACTGCAAAGCACAAGCTCGGAATGTTTAGAACAACAATGTCTGCTGAAACTGCGCACAAACCCTATGTATCCATTGTGTCCCTCAACCCCAGGACGCATCAGCCAATGCCACTCAATTCCTTCTAACTGCTTTTGAGACAAGATCCACATAGGCCAACTCGACCAATAATCAACAAATCTAACTGGCTATTTCACTAAGAAAATATGAGGTTTTGGTGCCCAGGGAACTATTATATGTTTGTATTCCTGTAGCACAATGTGGCCAGGGCCTCCAGGCACCACAGCAATACAAATAATGAATAAAATGATGAATGATCTTTAGAAAGAAAAAACCCAAGCTACTCTTAACAGTATCTGTTTTTCTTGAATCTTTTTTAAAATATACCACACACAAATACCACATAGAGACAAACCAAACACTAAGTACGCATATACTGTTAAACAACTTTATATATTTCAAACTGAAGGGTGTTTTAAACAAAAAAGCTGTTGCTAGAAAATGCATCATTCTCCCCATTGTAATAGAATAAACATGATACACTAATCTAGAACAAGTATCAGAGGGGTAGCCGTGTTAGTCTGGTTCTGTAGAAGTAGCAAAGAATCCTTTGAAGGCTTGCATCCGAAGAAGTGGGTATTCACCCATGAAAGCTCATGCTGCAAAACGTCTGTTAGTCTATAAGGTGCCACAGGATTCTTTGCTAATCTAGAACAGCCCATCAACACCTATATAAATCTTTACAGTACTCTTTGAACAACAGTGGCTTTAGAAACAATAGGATAGTTGACTGAGTTTCTAAAGAATGCTAACCCTTGCAGAGGGCCTCAAAACTGAGAATGGGAGCTCCCCATCTAGATGTTAGATAAATCAGAAGGCAAGAAGGACCCAGGGGATGCAGATGTAGTGCTGGACAAATGGTAGGCAGTCAATGCTCAAGTACACGCTTGGGGTCAGGTTGGGAGCATGGGTCAGTATGTAGACCTAGTGTGTATTACTTTCGTGCATGCTCAGGGCTGTGGGCACAAGAGGTGGCAGTCAATATCAGGACCAAGTGGATCTAGCTTAAGTGCAGACTCACGGACTTTGGTACTTGGAACCGATGGTCTTAGGTGCATACCAAGAGCTCCATAGGCGCCGACAATGTGGGTGCTCCAGGGCTGAAGCACCCACAGGGAAAAAAATAGTGGGTGCTCAGCTCCTCTCCCTCTCCCCCAGAGCCTGCCGCCCCCTGGTCAGTGCCTCCCGCCCACCACAATCAGCTGGAACTACGGGTGGGGGGGAGGGGAAAAGGAGTGGTGGCAGGGCATACTCAGGGAATGGAGCAGAACGAGGGTAGGAAGAGACGGGGCAGGGCCTTGGGGGAAGGGGTGGAGTGGGGGCAGGGCCCGGGGTGGAGCAGGGGTCAAACACCCCCACAGAAAGTGGAAAGTTGGTGCCTCTGAACAACTAGACATGGTGCGTGCTCAGAAGATCTCAAGAGGTGAGGCATAATGGGGACAAGCAGGGGTATCTGGCTCTACACTTGCTTACATCATGCATAGTGCTGGAGAGTTTGATTCCATGGCCTTGCTCAGGTGTATGCTAAAGGCCAGGAAGGTTTTTTGGACATGCATTTGTAGGAGGGAAGTTCAACATGTGGGCCTTCCTTGGGTTAGGGGATTTTTGAGGGGTGGATGGGAGGGCCTGGTTAGACTTGCTCAGGTGTATGTTCAGGAACAAACAAAATACAGGGTTCAGCACCTGGACCTGGAGGATCTTGCTCAGGAAGATGCTCATGGCAAGGGGGATTCGGTATCTGGACCCAGTGGACTGGGGGTTAGTACCTGGACCTGGTTGGGCTTGTTCAGATGCACACTCAAGGCTGGGGGTAGACAATATGAAGGGTTTAGTGTACATGGGCTCAGGTACCTGATCAGAATAGGGAAGGTTTGGTACTTGGACCCAGTGAGCCAGAGATGTGTTGATCTCTGGATCTGTACCTTGTTCAGGTGCTTCGGGGTGGGATAAAAGGGGTTAGGTACCCAGACCAGCTGGGCTGGGAGAGGGTCAGTACCAGCTGAGTCTTGCTCAGAGCTGGGAGTGGGGAATATGGGGGTTTCGGTACCTGGTCCCAGCGGGCCAAGGGAGGTGGGTCTTGCCCAGGGGCACGCTCAGGGCAGGGGCGGGTGGGTACCCGGACCCGCTGGGCTATGCCCAAGGCAGGGGAGGGTTGTAGCCAGACCCGGCGGGCCGGGGAGGGGCGGTACCTGGACCCGGTGGGCCTTGCTCAGGTGCATGCTGAGGGCCGGGCTGTTGGGCAGGACCTTGCCGCAGCCGGGCACCGTGCACAGAATGTTGGTCCGCACGGCCCGGGACAGCTCCGTCACCGACGGCCGCACGAGCTCCCGCGGGGCAGGGCGCTCCGCGTCACGGGCCGAAGCCCGGGGCCACCCCGGCCCCGCTCCGGGCTCGGCTGCCGCAGCACCTGGCGCCGCCATGTTGTTTTCGGCCGCTTACAAACAAACCAGCCTAGCAGCAGCAGCAGCACTACTTCCGGGTGGGCGACGGAGGCAGCTCATCATTAGTCATCTTGTCACTTGAATATTCATAAGGGGCGTGGCGGGGCTCGGCGATGGTCACGCCCCTTGGCCCTGGCTCCGCCCACAAATACTCCTCCGTTCCGCCCGGCATCGTCCAGCCTTCAGTTTTCCTTCGCCCGCGGGGCTGGGCCGGGTCGCCTCGTTCCCGAATAACCGTCACTCTCTTCTCACGCGGGGGTGGGGGGGGGGGGGTGAGGGCTCCACCTCAGGGTGCGGGCTCTGGGACCAAGGGGTTCAGAGGGCAGGAGATCAGGGCTGGGGCGGGCAGCTCCTGGAAGCAGCAGCACATCCCCATCCCCCCCTCTCCGGCTCCTATGCAGAGGTGCAGTCAGGCAGCTCCACGCACTGCCCCGTCCGCAGCACCACCCCCACAGCTCCTATTGGCTGCAGTTCCCAGCAGTGGTAACTGCAGAGTTGGCACTTGGGGCGGAGGCAGTGCATGGTGCCCCTACATGTAGTTGCCAGCATGGGGACATGTCACTGTTTCCTGGAGCTATAGCAGGCAGGGAGCCTGCCTTATCCCCTCTGTGCCGTCAACTGGACTTTTAACCGCTTGGTCAGCAGTACTGACCAGAGCCACCAGGGGCCCTTTTTGACCAGGCATTCCGGTAAAAAAACAGACACCTGGCAGCCCTAATCCTTGCTGTGTGGGTCATTGACCCAGTATGGCACCCCAGTATGGCCCCAGGTTGAGGCAAGATTAAAACATCACCACACTGCAAGGCAGCAGGCTAACGAGAGTGCAAAGATCATTGCCATGCTGCAACAGATGAGGGATCAAATTATCATTAGAAGGTGAGGTGATTAATGATGTAGGGTTAAGAAGCCATGACACCATGAAGGCAATGAGGAATAGATTGTGACATGGACTAACTGGGTAGCATCAGCCAGTGGTTGCAGCATGAAGGGATGGCACAATGTGACATCAAAACCAGGGCCATAACTAGGGTGGGGCAAGAACTGCTGGGGGCACAAAAATAGGGCAGCACAAGATCTAGACCAAAGTCCAGGGGTCTAGTTTGGAGAGGGGCATTGCAGGAGCAGAGGTGGTGGTCCAAAGCTGCTTCTGCTGGGTGGTCACTGCCTCTGCAGCTAGACGCTGCCTCCTGGGCCCTAGGGCCAGTCCCCTTCCCCTTCTATGTGCGCTGGGCACCCTATATGGCCACTATCCTATTTTCTGTACAATGGGACAGGGTAAGGGGTGTGGGGGATACAAGGTAAGGAGAGGGGGGGGAGGAGGCTGGAGGGAAGGAAAGGGGATGGGATAGGGCAGGGGGAAAAGGATAGAGGAATGTAGTAGGGGAAGATGTAGTAGGAGGGGATTGGATAGGGGAAGTGAAGAAAGGAAAGGGGATGAGATGGGGGAGTGGGGAAGAGAAGGAAGGGAATGGTGGGAAGCAGGAGCCCTGAAGTGGCCCCTTGGCAGTAGCAGCTAGGGCTCCCCCATTAAGCCAGTTAATCACCACCAGCTACCCATCTGCAATACCAACCCTCCTCCCCACAATGGCTGCCCATCTGCAATACCAGTCATTGGAGGTGTTTAAGAACAGGTTATACAAACTGCTGTTAGGGATGGTCCATTCTAGTTAGCTCTGCCTCAGTGGAAGGAGTTGGGTTAGATTACTTTTCTTGGCTCTTTACAGACTCAGGAAGACAACACTCCATTTCAAATATATCTCAACAGCCATAAGGGTGAGAAACTCAAATTGAAAAGCACTTAAAATTGAGATTGTGAATGCTATTCTTTGGCAAAGGGTGAATGCCCTGACAAATTACACAGCATTAAGACAAATGTCATGGCTGGATTTAAACCACACTACAACTTTAAGACAATCTATAATTTGTCTCCCACTACATCCCCATACTCACTTCCTAAACCTTCATTTTCTCTCACGGAGATCACCATTCACATCTCTTTGCCTCTTACCTCCTATGCACCAATTCGGGTTGATTAAACTAAGGTAGGCCATCTCTCTTTCTAGCAATAATCATATTTTGAAATATCATAGATTAGATATATAAAAAAATCAGCTATCGGTTTGATCAACTTACAAGCACACAGCATAGTTGTCTTCAGGATTCTTAATCCGTTATCACATCCCTTCATCAATCCAGATCCACGCCTATGCTTTTGTGCCAGATTCAGCTTTGACTCTTCTCCTATGATCTAACTCCCAAGCATATTACTGGTAAGAAAATTAAAAAATACCTAATTCTCACATATATTTAAAGTATAGCTTACATAAGACATATTTAAAAAAACCTAGGTAGTATATTTGATGTAAATGGATGATAAACTAAGGTAGAGAATTATTGGAAGACTGTATAAATACTGCAAATACAAAATAAACTATTCTTTCCAACTCTCACATTTTTCATTGGCCTTGTCATATCCATAACTCTGGATTATACAGATTTACAAGGTAATCTTTATGCAAATATAAGTATCTGTAGATTCAGGATTAAGGACCTTTTCATTTTCCTCTTCCGATTATGCATTTGCACAGCAAAACCAACCTTTTAAAAAAAGTCCTTAAGTCTATGAAGGAATACACTGAATATAAGTTCATTTTTATCTCATATGATTAGTGAAATCCTTTTAATTAACTACATAATTATCCAGGCTCAGAACATTCCTGAGGGTTATAAAAATTTAGAAGTTGACAGCAAGGTTTTTCCTTCAGGCATTAACAGAAATACTGCATTTCAAAAAATTATTTGAATCCACTTAATGTATGGCTAATAAATTATATGTACATTACCCTATAAATCTTATCCTTTGAACATATGTCCTCCCATTATATCAAAACAGGAAAATAGACTTCTCTAAATGAAAGGAGGAAAGTATTAAAACTACTAATTTTATTCTTCACCTTCTCTCCTTGTGGTTAAAAATAAATGTTACATGAAAATCAGATCTGGGTGTGAAAACTGAGTTTGGATACATAAATATTTTTTCTACAGTAACTGTGGTTCTTCAAGATGTGTTAGTCACATGTATTCCACTCTTGATGAACATGGGCATTGTGTGTGAGATTACATTCTTGAGGTCGCATTTGTGCCCAAGTGTCCTTGTGCTGCACCCACACCAGAGAACATAAAGGGCAGAGCAACCGCAACCATCCCTCAGTTCTTTTGCCAATATAGAATCCCACAGTAGACTTGCGGGGGTGGGGGTGGGGGGGACTAACAAGTAGTTCTTTGTTTGCTTGGAGGTGGGTACTAAGAGTCCTACTTAAACAATGACTGTAGGACATACCAACCAAAACAGGCATTGAATCTGGAAGACTATTGTGATGGTGGCAGACCAGGTCATGCTGGAGTGTATTCAGGTCATTTCACTTGTGTATTAGTAGATCAAAGTAATGGTTAAATGTAATTGGGGGGGGGGGGTGTTTAAACTTCATGAAAACGAATGGGCTGTTATTTGCATTGTTTTCACTTATCTATTCCTGTTATAATGTAATGGTAAATATTTACATAAGAACAGCCATACTTGAGTCAGACCATTGGTCCACCTAGCCCAGTATCCTGTCTCCCTACAGTGGCCAGTGCCAGATGCTTCAGATGCACTGTGTATACATTGTATATACCCCTGTAACTAAATAACCCAAAGAAAAAAAAAGTCCTTCATTAGCATTGTACAAGTTAAGGACTTTAACAGAAAATGCTGATTTCAAAGCAAGTGGCCATTCTGTATGATGGTTGGAGGTCAGAAGACTAAGTGCATTCCTCACTCACTGTCAATAAAAAAAAAAAGCCCACAGCTTGTCACTGTGCAGTAAATAAGGAATGGGCTCACTCACTGAAGGAAGAGGAAACAAAATATCAAATAGTTCCTCCTTAAGAGAGCAACATCGATCCTGCACACTGAATGAGGCAAGGGTCCTGTCAAAAAATAGTATGTTTTCAACTAATTAAAGATATCAACATATGCACACCAGGGAGCAAATTAAAGTTGCACAGATAACCTTAATTCTGGCTTTTGTAGGTGACAAATCTGAGGAACTGTCACAGATTGAAGTGTCACTAGAGGAGGTTTTGGAATTAATTGATAAACTCAAACATTAACAAGTCACCGGGACCAGATGGCATTCACCCAAGAGTTCTGAAAGAACTCAAATGTGAAGTTGCGGAACTATTAACTAAGGTTTGTAACTTGTCCTTTAAATCGGCTTCGGTACCCAATGACTGGAAGTTAGCTAATGTAACGCCAATATTTAAAAAGGGCTCTAGAGGTGATCCCGACAATTACAGACCAGTAAGTCTAACGTCGGTACCGGGCAAATTAGTCAAAACAATAGTTAAAAATAAAATTGTCAGACACATAGAAAAACACAAACTGTTGAGCAATAGTCAACATGGTTTCTGTAAAGGGAAATCGTGTCTTACTAAATCTATTAGAGTTCTTTGAAGGGGTCAACAAACATGTGGACAAGGGGGATCCGGTGGACATAGTGTACTTAGATTTCCAGAAAGCCTTTGACAAGGTCCCTCCCCAAAGGCTCTTACGTAAATTAAGCTGTCATGGGATAAAATGGTCCTTTCATGGACTGAGAACTGGTTAAAAGACAGGGAACAAAGGGTAGGAATAAATGGTAAATTCTCAGAATGGAGAGGGGTAACTAGTGGTGTTCCCCAAGCGTCAGTCCTAGGACCAATCCTATTCAATTTATTCATAAATGATCTGGAAAAAGGGGTAAACAGTGAGGTGGCAAAGTTTGCAGATTATACTAAAGTGCTCAAGATAGTTAAGACCAAAGCAGATTGTGAAGAACTTCAAAAAGATCTCACAAAACTAAGTGATTGGGCAACAAAATGGAAAATGAAATTTAATGTGGATAAATGTAAAGTAATGCACATTGGAAAAAATAACCCCAACTATACATACAACATGATGGGGGCTAATTTAGCTACAACGAGTCAGGAAAAAGATCTTGGAGTCATCGTGGATAGTTCTCTGAAGATGTCCACGCAGTGTGCAGAGGCGGTCAAAAAAGCAAACAGGATGTTAGGAATAATTAAAAAGGGGATAGAGAATAAGACTGAGAATATATTATTGCCCTTATATAAATCCATGGTACGGCCACATCTCGAATACTGTGTACAGATGTGGTTTCCTTACCTCAAAAAGGTTTTTCTAGCACTAGAAAAGATTCAGAAAAGGGCAACTAAAATGATTAGGGGTTTGGAGAGGGTCCCATACGAGGAAAGATTAAAGAGGCTAGGACTCTTCAGCTTGGAAAAAAGGAGACTAAGGGGTGATATGATAGAGGTATATAAAATCATGAGTGATGTTGAGAAAGTGGATAAGGAAAAGTTATTTACTTATTCCCATAATACAAGAACTAGGGGTCACCAAATGAAATTAGTAGGCAGCAGGTTTAAAACAAATAAAAGGAAGTTCTTCTTCACGCAGCGCACAGTCAACTTGTGGAACTCTTTAGCTGAGGAGGTTGTGAAGGCTAGGACTATAACAATGTTTGAAAGGGAACTGGATAAATTCATGGTGGCTAAGTCCATAAATGGCTATTAGCCAGGATGGGTAAAGAATGGTGTCCCCAGCCTCTGTTCGTCAGAGGATGGAGATGGATGGCAGGAGAGAGATCACTTGATCATTGCCTGTTAGGTTCACTCCCTCTGGGGCACCTGGCATTGGCCACTGTCGGTAGACAGATACTGGGCTAGATGGACCTTTGGTCTGACCCGGTATGGCCATTCTTATGTTCATTTCCTAACTTCTGAGCACTTGACTTTTCAACCTTAATGTTTTAACATGTTAATTCATTATAGAATGAACGTATATTTAGGGACATTAAATCTGCTGAGAATTGCTGAAGATAATCAGAAGATAAATACTTTAGATAGGAAACTTTCATTCATCATTTGTGGATTATGCTTTTATAAGTAGTCTTTCCCTTCTTATGGGGATTGTGGAGAGGCCTTAGTTTGGATCACGAATTAAAACAGACTCATAAGAATAGTAATAGCACAATATTACACTGAAACACTTTCAATTCTGCTGAATTTTAGTTAAAAGAAATGTACTTATAAAATAGCAGCATAGGTCCAATAGTGTACAGTACAGAGGATTCAGTTTATAATCATTACAAAAAATATTCAGTATAAATGAGTCATAATGAAGTATCTCAAGCCAAACAAAACTTCTACCAAGAAGTTCTACTTTAAATTTTTATTGGTCCTTTCAAATGTAACAAAAAAAACCACACAAAACATAACAAAATAGTTTGGTATGCTATACCACAACCCTTCTGAAAAGTTCTCTCTGCATATGGACATTATCTAAGTGAATAAAACGTGAATACACAGAATACATCAACAATAAATTGCTAACCAACAGAATCTAAGAGACATTTTGAACAATACAAGTGATCTTCAAACCAAGTCAATTACATCTGTAGCTTAAAATATTAAATGGGTGAAATTCAAAATGTCTGTTTAATTATTAACACTTAGAACTTTACTGCAAACCCTATTTCTGCTTTAACACTATATTAACTTGGTTCTGCAATCTTTATGTACACAAAGTCAAAAGTTTTAATGTGCAAGGAGTGTGGCAGGATCAGACCCTAGAAAGATATGCATTCAGAAACACTACTTCCCAAAATAAAAGTTATACCAACTGCATTATGATTTACAATAAGACCTATGATGAAATCTCAAGATAGTCAAAGAAAAAGACACAAGTATAATTAAAAATAGACAATTTTGTTACCGGCTGTTGCTCTTAGTGATTACAAACTTTGGGTCTGATATTACATCCATTAAGGTCAGATGGAAAACTTTGCTATTGGACTTGATTAGTAGCAGATGGTCTTATCTTGAAAGGACTACCTTTCAGTGAGGTACAAAAGACATGTCTAACTGTACGCACATGAATAGTTCTACTGAAGTCTATGGGACTACTGACATGTCCAAAGTTGGGCATGCACTTTGATACATTGCTAAACTGGGGCCCAAATGAGACTATTTAGCAGATTACCTCAGTCATTTATAGTTTATTACAGTTAGTATTTGTTGTCAGGTAAGTGCCCAGAGATTTGTCTAAGTGTATATAACTTGGGTTTTGCATCTCTCATGTCTAACTTATTTCACACACCATGAACAGCAACTCACATTTAGTGGTCAGAATTTTTTTCCCTTACCAACTAGATTAAAGATTTTGTAATAACTAGGGATATGTGCACAGCCCTAATGATGCATTTTGTAGGCCCTTAATCTCAAGAGTGTTACTTCTTTATAATTTACTCTTAAAATGTAATTTGCTTCAACAGAAAGGTTCAGTGTCTTTTACTCTTATGGGGAAACTTAAGTAACTATCTTTAATTGTTTAGCTACCTAGTTACTCAGTCTTTTGATAAAATAAATTAAAAACCTATTGTACATTAAGTATCACATCTGTTTGTTAGACATTTAGCACCATTTTAAGGATATGAAAAATATGCACCAAATGTCTGAGACCAGCTTTTGCTAGTGAATCAGAAACCCAAAACCTCATTAAAAAAAAAACCTCATTAAAAATGCATCTCACTATCAATGAAGTCATGACAATAGAATATTGTCATAGGAAGGAAGTCTTCTGTTGAAAATGAAAACATCAAGGTAAGGCTAGAATATTAGTTTTCCAAGTAGTGTATATTGGTCTCCTGATATTCTCACTCAGAATTAATGTCTTTGATGCTAGATGACAGATGGCAGATTTAACTGTTTTGTTAAGTGGTGCTAGTACAGTGAAAGAATGCTAATCTGCCACATTACTTGACTTATTGCATTCTGATTAGATCTGTTCCCTAATTTATTGTGTGCATCCACCAAATACATTATGATCCACAGAAGAACTTCAATGAACTAGTTTAATTAGCTGAAACAGTAAATTCAACTATCTGCTAGATGACAGGCCATTAGTCTATCTCATTGGCTAACTCATTTGTTAAAAATGAACAGTAGGGAAAAAGTACTACCTTAAATGTAAACTATCATTTAAAATGATACAAGGAATTACCAAAGAATAAATTAGTTTTAAAAATGGTTCTGAAATTTATCTTGATTAAACACAGTAGTTAAATACATTATATATACAATTCTTTGCGAATGATTCTTTGCAGTAAAAAAAAGTCAGGGGCCTAGACAGCTTGCCGAAAGTATGCCTTTTCGCTCTTTAATTTTAAAATAGTTCCTGGCTTTTTGTGGTATGCATGTAAGTAATGGTGAAATAGGTGCATCAGCCATACCTGGAGGGAAGGGAAAAAAAAAAAAAAGAATCATAGCTTAACTCATCCACCATTTTATCTTTCACATATGATTTAGATTAAAAGGTATAAATTGAGTATCCATGTTCAATCACCGTAATGCTGTAAGCAAATTAGACAAACTCATGCTTTTGTGGAAATCTGGCCTCATCTGCTAAGGTTATCTATAAAATAATTCTTGTAGTTCACTAAATTTCTATTTATATGTACACAGAATCAGATTAACCACTCAAATATCCCTTATGAAAGATATGCAAGCTAAATGGAAGACAACATAGTAAAACAGTTCACCTATTAATATTGTAGCACTCACCTGCTGGTGCTAAGGATTTCAATGCTTCTAAAAGATGGGGACTGGAAAATTTGACTACACATCTGAATGGTTCTTTTTCAGTCAGAATGTCCATTTCAGGTTCACCTTTAAAGATTGTTTCAAGCTGTGAATACAAAGCATTCAGGTGTCATCAGCAGGGATATGCCTTTACGTACATACTATTAAAAAACAAGGCAATATTAAAACTAAAGCCCTGCTTTTTTGTTGGATGTGTCTTCTCTTCTCTCACCTGGGAAGAGACCTGTAACCAATTTATGGCAACATGCCCTTCAGTTTAACACAATACAAAAATGGGCAATGACTATTTAAAACTTGGCTGTCATAACTGTTGTGCTAAACCATAAGACAAGCATTTCCTGGTGCTAAGTGGTGACTTCCTATGGGCACCATCCCTTCTAACCAGATATCCAGTTGACCCTTTTTAAAATTGAAAATAGGCCAGTTAGTGTTCTTTATTTTATTTATTTTTAAGTATTAAAGGAAACTACAGAAAGGTTAAAAACATTAAATTCTTAATTTAAAAGTAGGGCTCTCAAGAGATTAAAAAAATTAATCACGATTAAGCATACTGTTAAACAATATTTTTGGATGTTTTCTACATTGTTGAATATATTGATTTCAATTACAACACAGAATACAAAGTGTATAGTCCTCACTTTATATTTTTCTATTACAAATATTTGCACTGTAAAACACAAAATAGCATTTTTCAATTCACCTAATACAAGTACTGTAGTGTAAAGTCTATCATGAAAGCTGAATTTACAAATGTAGAATTTTTTTTAAAAAGCATTAAAAAATAAAACAATGTAAAACTTTAGCGCATACACGTCCACTCAGTCCTACTTCTTGTTTAGCCAGTTGCTCAGACAAACAAGTTTGTTTATATTTGCATGAGATAATGTTGCCCACTTCTTGTTTACAATTTCACCTGAAAGTGAGAACAGACATTGGCATGACACTGTTGGTAGCCAGTGTCACAATATAGTTACATGCCATATGCGCTAAAGATTCATATGTTCCTTCATGCTTCGAGCACCATTCCAGAGGACATGTCCACGCTGATGACGGGATTTGCTCAATAACGATCCAAAGCAGTGTGGACCAAAGGATGTTCATTTTCATCATCTGAGTCAGATGCCACCAGCAGAAGGCTGATTTTCTTTTTTGGTGCTTTGGGTTCTGTAGTTTCCACATCGGAGTGTTGCTTTTAAGACGTGTGGAGCATGCTTTCCAGAACTCATCCCTCTCAGATTTTGGAAAGCACTTCAGATTTTTAAACCTTGCATCAAGTGCTGTAGCTATCTCTAGAAATCTCACATTGGTACCTTTTTAGCATTTTGTCAAATCTGCACAACGTGCTGTGTTATCATCTGTGACTGCAATAACATGAAGTATGTGTCAGAATGCGGGTAAAACACAGCAGGAGACATATTCTTCTCCCCCAGAGGCAAATTTAATTAATGCATTTTTTTTTTAAATGAGCACTGTCAGCATAGAAGCATGTCCACTGGAACGGTGGCCGAAGCATGAAGGGGCATATGAATGTTTAGCATATCCAGCACGTAAATATCTTCCAATGCTGGCTACAAAAGTGCCATGCAACACTGTAAATAAGAAGTGGGCACCGTTATCTCCCGTAAATGTAAACAAACTTGTTTGTCTGAGCGATTGGCTGAACAAGAAGTAGGACTGAGTGGATTTGTAGGCTCTAAAGTTTTACATTGTTTTGTTTTTGAGTGAAGTTATGTAACAAAAAAAAAATCTACATTTGTAAGTTACACTTTCACGATGAAGAGACTGCACTAAAGTACTTGTATGAGGTGAATTGAAAAATTCTATTTCTTTGATCATTTTTACAGTGCAAATATTTGTAATCAAAAATATAAAGTGAGCACATGGGACAGGGGAGCGGCAATAGCTCAGTGGTTTGAGCATTGGCCTGCTAAACCCAGGGTTGTGAGTTCAATCCTTGAAGGGGCCACTTAGGGATCTGGGGCAAAATCAGTACTTGGTCCTGATAGTGAAGGCAGGGGGCTGGACTCGATGACCTTTCAAGGTCCCCTTCCAGTTCTATGAGATAGGTACATCTCACTGGTACACTTTGTATTCTGTGTTGTAATTAAAAATCAATATATTAGAAAAATACCCACAAATATTTAATAAATTTCAATTGGTGTTCTATTGTTTAACAGTGCGATTAAAATCGTGATTAATTTTTTTTGAGTTAATCGCGTGAGTTAACTGAGATTAATCAACACCGTATTTAAAAGAGATTTCAATTACCATACTTGCCCTTATATGGTCGGCTTTTGTTGTTTCATAATCAATTTCTTATTTAAAACAAGTATTCTCCCCATTTGCTGAATGAAAAGGACTCATGCAAACAGAAAACTGACTAGTGCGTAAAACAAAAATTAAATTCTCTAATCTCTTTCAGTTATAATCATCTTAAGAGTTGCTTGGAACCGTAATAGGTAAACATTTTCAGACATAAGCATGATTTAAGTTTAGAGTCCTTTTAACCCCTTTTGAGTTAAACACAGAAATGATTCATATTCTCATTAACTAGGTTGTGGGAAAAGACATTCCAATCACAAGTTTTAGCTAAGAAAAATCTACCGCCTCCTGTGAGATTGTTAGATATGCTAGAGAATACATTAGGTAGGGACCATAAGTATCAGAAGAATAAGTTGTTCAAGGTATACTTTTCAGACTTAATGTCCCAAAATTATTTATGCTATAGTCTCTAGTAAGGTGTTCTAAACTTCATTTCACCACAACCTCCTAACAAAAAAGTTACCACACGACTCCAGGATGGGGGACTGAAGCCTGAGCCTGCCCAGGCCCTGCTGCCCTGGGGGGGGGGGGGGCACAAAACCAAAGCCTGAGCCCCACCGCTCCAGGCAGGGGGACCAAGGCCCATGGGTTTCAGCCCCAAGTAGGGAGCCTGTAACCTGAGCCCCACCACCCAGGGCTGAAGCCCCTGTGCTTCAACTTTGGCCCCGGGACCCAGCAAGTCTAATGCCAGCTCTGGCAACTCCATTAAAACGGGCCCTGACCGACTTTGGGGTCCCAACCCACAGTTTGAGAACTGCTGCTCTGGAAAATCTAATTCTGGTCCAAATTGGGACAGGCCTCCCTATCCTCTGAGGCTTTCACTCTAGTGCCTCACTTCACATTGCCACTCCAAAAATTTTTGGCCTTTTTCCTCCATCAGGCGTTTTGGCTGCCTCTGTGTCTTCCCTTGCTCCTTTCCTTGCCTGATATTTCCAGTCTGGATTCTTCTCTCAAGCATGGCTCAAGCCCCTTCAAGCCAGTTCCTAACAAGAGCTATAGTTAGTGTTTTAAAAGAGCAGCTGCACCAACATGCTGCTTTGATTAACTTCTGACTTCATGTCTTGGGCATACATTTTTAAAGTTTGTTTACGGGGCCTATTACAATTATTTTATTTATGCCTTCAACAACTTGTTTGTTAGTGTAGGCACATTTTTGGGAAGAATACCTTCTTAATGAAATTGGGGGTGCCCCGATGTGACAAACAATTCCTCACTAAAAAAACCCGCAATTATGTCCACTGTATATAGTAAAAAATTAAGGGTCAACTCTTGGAATCCCTAATGATACACTCATAGTTTTGTTATGAAGAAGACTGCGAGTTTGTCACAGAGGTCATGGATTCTGTGATCTCTGCAGCCATCGGTGTGGCTGGCCTAGGGGCCACCTGAGCAGCTCAGGCAGACCCTGGGCCAGCTGCACCAGCTGCTGCTGGGGCAGTCTCAGGGCACCGCGTCCCCCTCCCTCAGCACCAGGAGTTTAGGTGTGGGAGGGGGGTTAAGGGCAGGGGGTTGGGGCATAGGAGCAGGTGAAGGCCCTGGGTGGCGCTTACCTCAGGGAGCTCCCCAAAAGTGGTGATATGTCCCTCTGTCCCAGCGCTGCCTGCAGCCTCCACCCCCTCCCCCCTCCCAAATTTAGTCCGGGGTATATAGTATAAGTCATGGACTGGTCATGAGGCTGTGAATTTTTATTTACTGCTTGTGACCTGTCCATGACTTTTACTAAAAATACACGACTAAAACATACCCGTAGTTATGAACAGATATTTTTTAACATATCTATTGAGTGTTACCTGTACTCTGTATAATCTGGACTTCTATTTCACCAGTACTTAAAAATCTCATTTTATTTTAGTACAACATCCAAAATACTTTGGTCCCAAGAGTATGATCAAATTAAAGTAACTATTACTCAATTAGTATGGATCGTCCAAGACTGAGATATGATCCAGAATTTTAAATGTAGCTTCTTTGGGCACTAGATCCCACGAATGCAGCAAGAGCTCTGCATTAGAAATCTATAATTGTAATTAGTTTATGAAAAAAACCTTGTAATGTTTTCTGCAAAAAGTTGTAAAAAAAATTCTCTAGTTTTTCTTCCAATTGTGCTTTAACACATCTACCAATTAGTCGTTTTAACCAAATTAGAAGGATTAAATGTGTTTATCACCTTATATTGTGCAAATTCTATTTTTGGTTGGAGACCCTCACCAAAGACCTCCTGATTCACACTCTGAATTCTCTCTTTTTCCCTTTTATTTTCTTGAATTATTCTCGGATCCACTGGAGGAGGGGAAAAAAACACACACATTGTTAACTCTCATATGGCATTGTTTAGCTATTGTGTACACATACCATTTCTTTGCGAATTATTTTTAGATGTGACACACCCAGAATAGAATACAAATTTTAGAGAATGCACAAAATGATTCATCACTTAAACCAACTCCAAACTAATAAAACAGCCAGACCAAAAAGGGAAAAAAAGTTTAGCATTGTGTACTTTGTGGGTGGGGGAGTAAAGTCACACACTAACAATGTGCCTAACTCGGGGGTCGGCAACCTTTCAGAAGTGGTGTGCCGAGTCTTCATTTATTCACTCTAATTTAAGGTTTCGCATGCCAGTAGTACTTTGTAAGGTTTTTAAAAGGTCTCTTTCCATAAGTCTAGAACATATAACTAAACTATTGTTGTATGTAAAGTAAATAAGGTTTTTAAAATGTTTAAGAAGCTTCATTTAAAATTAAATTAAAATGCAGAGCTCCCCAGACTTGTGGCCAGGACCCGGGCAGTGAGGTTGCCTACCCTTGGCCTAACTCTAAGCAAATGCTATAAGCAGCTTAATTTTAGGAGCATCAATCCATCCAGGCTTTTAGAAGTTTGACATTTAAAAAGTAATTCGTCTATTAAGATTCCTTTCTAAGAATTACCTAGATTTCATCAGCTGTTTTTCAAACAGCCAAAAGAGTGCTAGGTAAGTCATAAATAAGTGAAGATATTATTTCCTGACCTAAAAAACAAGCTTAGGAAAAATAATTTATTACTTGACAAAAAAAGTTATAATTCGACAAAAGTTCTCACTAAGCAAAGGTAACAGCTTCAGAACTGCATGTTGGATTTCTTAGTTAAGGCAACCCTGCAGAAGCCAGCCAGAAATCAAACAAGCATGTTATCTCACAAAGGGAAGAAACTTTACAGCAGCTGTATAAAAAGTCTACCTTGAATGTTTTGTTCTCATGGATTCTACTTATCATGAACACGCATCTCATATGTGCAAGACCAAACTCTTTTGACCAGCAGCATTCACTGGGGCTGTGCTTGTGCTCTACATGTTCTCCCACACAAGGACAATTAGGACAGTGTGGCCCCATTTGCTAATTTGTCTTCAGAATCAATCTGTGCTGAGATTGAGTGGGAATAGAGGGCAGGTCAGAGGAGCCAGGTGGACGAAACATTTCAAAGAAAACAGTTATTGTAAGATAGTGGAGTCTATCTGACCCGCCAAGCTAGTACAAGAATCAGAACCACAACATGAGCATTCAGATGATGTTCGGTGACTTAATAAAACAGAACTCAGCCAGGGTTGGAAAGAGTGGAGGTGTAGTCTGGCAAGCAGCAATCACTACAGTGTATGTACTATACTATGAATGTTATATAAGAATTACTTGGCACTTTATAACAAGAAACATTTAAAAAGACCTGAGAACGCAAGCCTGAAAAGTAATGATATTTCAGAACACAGCTTATTTTAAAAGGCCATATATTAAAAAAAAAAAAAAAAAAAAAAAGCATATACCCTTTTCTGGAGGAACATTTCTTTCTTGTAGAGGTCTTGGGTGATATGTTTGGAAAGTCTAAAAACAAAATACAAACGTGTGGGAGGGAGGAGGAACAATAAGGTCTTTACAATCAGTTTATTTCCAGTTCTAGGAGCTCGCTATAAATAGTTTCCAGATTTCCTTAAAAAACCTTCTGAAACAGAGTGCTCTCCTTGCTTTTACCAATTATGGGAAGTTAAGTATCCGAAATCCTAGTTTTGGAAAGTGATGTTTTCCCTGACTATACTCAGAAAACATTTCTCTATTTGGAAGTGTTCTTTAGACAAGCAGAGTAAATACCTATTCTAATAGTTGCCAAGTCAGTACTTTATTAAGACCAATGAGGTAGTAATAATACAAACCCTTAAGATTAAATAATTTTATCCAATTCTATGTCTTAGAATAATTGGTAATTCAGGAATGCCTCTAAAAAGCAGTAGGTGGGAAACTAGGTTTTAGATCACCATTTTATGTTACCTCACTGAAAGGCTGTCCACCTCAGTAGTTCAGTATTACTGTAACATGATGAATTCTTGGAAGAGGTTTCCCCCACCTGCTAGGAAATCTACAGCCAGGCCTGAAACAAAAAACCAAGACTTATCTTAGAATAAACTTGAAAAGTGACTTACCTGGCTATACCTCTTGAACACAATATCTTTAAGGGAGTCTATACAACGGCTTCGGAGCTCCATTTCATGGATGTCATGGTAATTGGAAGCATGAACCAGTGCCTTTAAATAAAAATTGAAATTATTTTTATCATTACTTCTCAAGTCATCCTTATGTTTACAATAAAATGTAACACATTCCTGGCTAATGCAACATTTTTATTCAGCTATTAAGTTGTAGGTTCTGTCACCATCACCCAAGAAGATATGAAGTAAAGATACCTTGCAAGGTAACAGGTCCTCAACACAAGCACATCCGGTTCAGAGATTTAAAATTATAGTCTAGTAAAAGCACAAACTCACGTTATTAAATAAAATTTCTATAAAGAGAAAAATCTTAAAGGCAGTTATTCTACGTGGTTTGTATTTAAGGAGTTTTGGTACGGTCTTTAAAGTGGTATATGAGAGGGCACTAATACTGAGAAGGTATCTCTGAATACACATATGCACTTGTGCCTCTGAACACCCCTAGTGAACTCCATTTAGGGATCTAATCTAAAGATTGTGTTATGTTTCCAGACTAAACAACTACATTACAGATTTTCTAGTGCGATGTTTCCTCACACTTTCAACAACCCTCTTTTGATAACTAGAAACAACATGATGCAGATCTATAACAGTCAAGTTTTCTCTATACCTGACAAAGCAGAGGTAGGCTGCTCCTAAGACTGGAAATGAAGACATAGGGAGTTTGCGAGTGATACACGACATAAGTAGCTTTGTACTGGTTTGGTTTTGTATACTGTGTTCCCCAAGCAATTCGGATCCATATTGCATTATCCTCATATTCTCTGAAGTTGATAGTCACCTGATTAGAAAAATCAAAAGCTACAATTTAGTTAGGCACTCAGATCAGGAGACACCAAAATTAAGGTTGTGTGGATTAACTGTTCCCCTGTGTTTATGCATTACATTTAGGTACTATATGAGAACATGTGATATGCCACTGCTGATGAAAGAGAAACATATCCCATTGACTTCCACAGCATTCTTTCAACAGATGGAATTTAGCCTGTAGTATTTAGAAAATATCTTTACATTAGAAGAAGTCCTTTTTTTTAAAAAAAATAAATGCAAGCACCCTTATTGGAAGCAAAGGTAGATAGCAGCAATACCTTTGTAGTGTATGTGGAGCACTAGTGACAGTAACCCAAGTGCTTCCATTCTAAATGAGCCTATTTCACTACCCATTTTACAGGTGTGAGGTTACATTACAGTAGTACCTTTTCAGCCTTAGGACTGAATATATTTCAAAGAGGTCAATGTCCACAGTCAATGCTTTGGGGTAGTTTCTCTGCCCTGTTCCATTTCCTTTTACCACTCGGGTCGCAGTTCAACTGGTTATTGGTTTTCAGCTTCATCCACCCATACCAAGTTACCCTGAGTGACTGTGCGGGGAAGGGAACCCACCCTTTGCTAGGTGCTCTCGTAGGTTCAGACAGAGCCAGTCAAGCTCCTATACTGCTTCTAATGGGGGAGGGAAGGAGGCAATTGGTCAGTCACAGTCATTTTTTTCTCCTTCCCTTGCAATGCAGGCAAACTGCTCAGCAGTTGAATCAAGAAAGAAAACAGCTGCTGACAATGCTCCAGAGTCTGCTAAGGAAGCAGTGTCCCCCTCCAAAAGTGATAAGTGTTTCATATACTGATGAAAGGAACATATTAAACTGATAATCAGATCAAACAAAATGTTCATACACATTCACTCTTGATAGCCATGAGTAGCTCCCTAGGTCATACGTTGGACATTACTTCATACAGTATGTGACCCAAGAACACCACCGTCTACTAGACAATGTAAATTTTTTCCAAAATATAACAATATCAGGGCCAAAACTCCAAGACAAAGAAAATATGCTCACTAGGGATAATAAATTGAAGAATAAGCTAGAGACCATATGCAAGAGCAGTTCACTATTCTGACTCCATTTTTACTACTGGTGCTAACTTCAGAATCATGTATACACCCTCCCCACTTCCACCTCTGTTTTCTGCTTATTGATAAAAAAATTAAATTACATGGCTACTTCAAATTCCACTCAGACTGTTTGGTGAGAGATGTTTATTTATATATTATTAGTTAACAGAGTTGTTTTATTGATTGACAGATTAGAACAGTATCAATTATATCTAGGCTACATGAACACTCTAGCTTTAAAGTCTCAGATGTATGTGTCCCAAAACACTGCACTCTTCTGGCCTAAGTGAGCAACATTCCATTTTTGTATCTAGCAATGCTTTTTGAAGCTATATTTATCTAGTTTGTGTATTTTCTGAAGTACAGGCTCAAATTTGTTTTCCATTATTTGCCAGTAGATAGAGTGTTACTTAGTACACCTCTACCCCGATATAACACGACCCGATATAACGCGGTAAAGCAGCGCTCCGGGGGGGCAGAGCTGCGCACTCCGACAGATCAAAGCAAGTTCGATATAATGCGATTTCACCTATAACGCGGTAAGATTTTTTGGCTCCCAAGGACAGCGTTATATCGGGGTAGAGGTGTACTGAAAACATACAGTTGTATTTCCAATTTTGTATTTCTCTGGAGCCTGAAACAGATAACGCTATATTTTAAGACAGAACTCTGCCACTTTTCACTTCCCTCAACCAGAAAAAAGCAAGTCTGAAGGTAAACACCACTACTGGGGCAGTATATATAGTTTCTCCTTGGTACTTCAAATACAATCCCCCACGACTCCAGCAATTTACAGATTTACTTCAAGTTTTGGTTAAAAAGCAGGGACAAATCAATAATTATCTTCCTAAAGACGATATAACAACCACCCTTTATACTGCAGAGTTGCAACTCATTTAGAATGGTTTTATTCTTACATTTTTCAGAGCTGACCGAAGACTTCTCTTAAATTTGTATTTGAAATCTGCCAAGTTAAAAGAGTCAGTTTCTTCACCTGTTATACAAGAAAAGATACCACTTATTGTAAACACAAAATTATGACTGTTAGACATAATTTGGTCTGTTACAGCAAAATGGTATTACAGTGATGTAGCATCAACCCAAGAATTTAAAACATTTATTGTAACCATTAAATATATAAAATAGTGTCAGTTTAATCTCTCCGGGGAGTTTCGGCACTTCTTTTTTTAGGACGTGAGCACTGACATACCACACACGCACACGTCTCTTCCCTTATACTGTCTCACCTTAACAAATAGACTAATTTATTAATAAACAAATACATCTACTTAATATAATGCATTGGATTTTCCTAACAGTATTTTCATACACCTGAGTAGTCCAAAATTGAGGGCGTAGGAGGAATCTGTACAAACCGAATAATGGAATTTATAAAACTGAGGAATTTTCCTGGGGTTGGGTAGGGGCGGGGTATGTAAAAACCAAAAATGAAAGACCTTTCCTATAAGTGAGAATCCTGTAGAGGTGGTCTCTTTAGAGAAAGATGTTTACCTACCCGCTGCTTTGGTCATTTGGTAAACAGTCCAAACTTTCTTGTTCCGATAGGTGTGGTTGTCTGTGGAGATAAGAGTTGTCCAATGATGCAGTCAAAATGGAACATAACTGTTTTGAGTAAACTACTGACATACATTATTTGTGATCAGATCACTTTCAAACAACTGTCCTCATATTCAAAAAAAGTCCTAGTGATCAAGATTGTCCTAAGCTGCAGGTAGCTTCTAGTCTACAAGTAAAATAGGCATCTTTATACAGGAGACATTAATGAATTAACCAAAATGCAACAAATTTTAATGAAGAGGTAACCTCCTCCCAATTCACTCTTTAAAAAGAATTACATGCAAGTTACCAAAACCATTTCTTAACTTGAATTAAGTTGTTTAGGGCAATTAGAGGAAAAAAATGAAAGACTTGTAAGTACATAGTTATCAATGTATAAGAAACAGCTAGAGCAACATGCAACAAAAAAATAACAAGATAGCAATTTTGGAATCACTTATACTTCAGTTTTCCACATAAACAAAAGTTATATTTTTTAATATATATTTATAATTATGTTGAATTTAGAGATCCACCTTGATTATTAGAAGCTGATGTGCCATACGCTGAATTAAACTAACACTCATATTACTCCTCGGGGAATTCTGCACCAAAAAAATTAAAAATTTTGCAAAATTCTGCATATTTTGTCAAAACAACACAATATAATCACTCCAGTTTCAATTATTTTGGTAATTTATTTCAAAATACCTGTCAACAAGGATGTCAACAATACAGACAACAGCAAAAAAAAAGATTCCCCCAGGAGTAGAGTGCGCTGCGTGGCCCCCAGAGCCCATTCCCCCGGACTCCCATCCCCCCAGAGCTAAGCTGCAAGGCACCCCTCAGCCCAGATACCCCAAACCCAGAGCTGAGCCATGGGGCACCCTCCAGCCTCCCCAAACCCAGCTATGGGGTGGCCCCCTGGTCCCCGAGCCCAGCCACAGGGCAGCCCCTTTTTTTAATTCAAAAAAGAATTAGATAACTTCGTGAAGGATAGGTCCATCAGTGGCTATCAGCCAAGAATGTCTGGGATGCAACCCCATGATCTACCTACCAGAAGCTGGGACTGGACAACAGGGGATGCATCACCTACTAAGTTGTCTGTTCTGTTCATTTCCTCTGAAGCATCTGGCACGGGCCACTGTCAGAAGACAGGATCCTGGGCTAGATGGACCATTGGGCATACTGGATCAGACCATTGTTAACATACCAATATCTCATAAGGGCAATTCTCTGAATTAGAAGTTATTTGATAATGTCAGACAAAATATAAAGAAAAAGGTATTTTTAAACTTACAAATCATGTCTAGGATGGCTGCTTGCTTGATACTTGCAGAGTTTTCCTGCAAGAAAATATTCAGAGTGTATGGTGAACCAGAGAGCCAGAATTCTTTATAGCACTTCATTAAAATTGCAGCTTAAAAAAAACACAGTCTGGAATTTTAGCCCCAGAATGCAGATACTGTTAAAATTACTTAGATTGCATTAATGGCCACAGAATGCTAGGCAGTTTCTAAACACAAGACGACAAACTCCCTGTCACAAAGAGCATACAGTCAAAAAAAGCTTTTGCCAACCCAAAATTAGTCATAGTTTTCTTAAACAAACCAAAAAAAATAATAATCATCATAATATTTGAGGACTTATGCACTCCCTCTGCAGAGGCTGCAATTTAAACATTGCTATTCTGAACCAGTACACAAGACCCAGTAAGTGAAATTAACTAAACTTTATTATAAACAGAAGAGAAAATGACTAGCGTTTCATTATGCAAAACAAGTAAAAGGTGAACTATCAATTTTATTTAGTTTTTAAAAATTCATGCCATCTGAATAATCTCAGATACTCTTAGGACAATAGAGTAAAGAAGTTTCTACAAACACCCTCACTATTTTAAACCTGGCATTTGTTATCCCACTAAAAGTAGTTTAACAATACTATTTATGGTGTTTAGCAAGTCTTTTTGGCTTGCACCTGAAGCTTGCATATTAATACTACAGATAAGAGATCTGTGGAATCATGAGATTCCAATGCCTTTAAAACTGTGTAACAAACAGTAGAATTTAAGGGAATATATGATAACTGATTTCAGTGTAGCAGCCATGTTAGTCTGTATCCGCAAAAAGAACAGGAGTACTTGTGGCACCTTAGAGACTAAGGAATTTATTTATGATAACTGAGACTCCAGAGGCCAGCCCAGGGGTCTCCCCATGCAAATGCAATTGTAGGATCAGGCCCCAACTTTGGAACATTATCACAAGCAGTGTCATATGAGGAAATTTTGTTTTACACCAGGTAAAGTGAAAACAAATCTTGCAGAGGAAATTATTCCATCTAACGTGCTTGTTTGTCAAAACAGAAACCGCAAACCTCAGAAACAACACTACAGAATTCCAGAAGAATAAAAAACTATAGGCATTCTACTCCTTAAGAGAGAGACAGCATTTTAGGAGTAACATAGGTATGTCTTAGCCTTCTAGATGTCCAGATAGAATATGTTTAACATTCAGATTCACAAATACAGAACTTCAGAACAGCTCCATCCCTACTGAACGGCTGGAATCTACCTAGTGCCAATACATAAATCTTTGAGTAACTGTTAACAATAGCAGGCTCTAATCTATGATTCAATTAAAGAGCAAAGAAGAATTGGGTCCAACTGTGTCTTCCTATGGGCCAGTTGTGTACCCACTGAAATTAGTTAGACCAACTCAGTATTCATACACTATATTTCTCAGACTGGAAACTATTAACCTGTGCCTGGATTAAGGAAAATACAGTTAATCTGAGAATGAGAACATTTTCCTTCTTAAATGTGTGTCACACATTACAAAGACACATGCTTCTAGTATACCATCCTGCCATTATGCAAGTATAATGAAAATGTTTCAGACAGACAGACAGACCATTCACAATGGATGTTATCACCTCACAAAGCTCCACCACTTCTTGGGAAATTCTTTCCTTTATCTGATGCACGTTAATGGTTTGCAGCTGCGTCTTGGAGAGGAATTCCCACATCGTTAGCATTTCCATGATTTCATGGCGTGGGATTTTCAGCACAGTCCTTCTGATATACTCAGCAACTGTCTCATCCATTGTGAAGCCACTTTAAAAAGCAATATTAAAGAGATATAAGCCAATGACAAGGGAAGGTGGGGTGTGGATTACTCCGACTGGTCTGTGCTGTATACTCCCGCGCTGAAGCTCTGGTACTGGCCACTGCTGGAGACAGATCATTGGTCTAATGTACACACGGCAAAGAATCGGCGTGTTTCCGAGGCTTAGGACACCTGCTCCTTTGAGGGAGTATCACATCAGCAGTGCTTCTCTAGCCTGTGAAATTTCCCAAAACCTGGGAATTTTTGAGTAAAACGTTTTGAATGAAAATTCCCAATTTCCCAAGTTGAAACATTTTACTCACACACTTCCAGGTTTGGGGAAATTTCCTAGAATACAGAAGCACCGTAAAAAAACTTGGGGAATTTTTCACCAGATTTGGGAAACTTTTAGCGCTAGGTTGGGAAAAGTTGGCACTGCACATCAGCGGCACCTGAACCCTACCCTGACAGACAGAAAATGCCCCTGTTCTAGCCTCGGGGAGTCACCGCCCACGCTGCTCCGAGACTGGGCGAAGGACACGCCTGAGCCCCCGCAGCAAATTCCGCCAAGCCGCTGCTCCGCTTTACGGAGGGCAGGAGACAACCCAGGGCCGCTCCATGCGGGACACGGTGCAGGGCTCCGCTGCACGGGCCTGTGCAGAGCCTCCCTCGCCATCCATCGCCTAAAATCCGTCCCCGGGGGCTGGCTCTAGGGAAGCGCCGGGGGGGGGTGTCACGGACAGGCTCCGGGGTGTCTGTCAGCGGGGGGAGGGAGGCGCGCCTGCCTCGGAGCGGCGAAGGCCGAGGCGTGGGGGAGCCGGGCCCCCGAAGGCGCTCGCTCCACACGAGGGAACGCGACTCCCACGGCAGAGCCGTAGTGGGAAGGCCCCGTGAATACCCGCCGCTGGGGCCCCTTCCAGCTACGCGGGCGGGGAGGGGCTGCAGGCCGGGGGGCAGGGAAGCCCCTCCCGCGGGAAACGGGGGTCAGTCACGGAAAGGGGGACGCATTTCCTCAGGGCCCGGGCACCACCCCGCTTACCTGTCAAGGGCACCGCGACGGCCGCTCGCGGACATGTCGACAGAGCAGCGTTTTTCGGGCTCACCAAACTGCCCGCTCTTTCCCGCCAGCCACGCCCACGCCTTCGACGCACCCAATCATCCAGCTTCCTGCATTTGAATGGCCCAATCACGAGCGCTCTTTCCTCCTCCCGCCTCCCCCGGTTGGGACATGCGCGTTGTGAGAGTTGCGTCCGGCCGTAGGCTCCGCCCCCTGTGACCGCTACGTCGAAGGGCCTTCACTGCCGAGGTCCTATCTGTTTCCGGGTCATGACCGCTCTCCCTCTGCCCTAGCTGGGTTGCACTTGTCAGTCCTGAGGCGAGGAGCGGCTGTCGCCGGGGCCCGGCTTTTTCCCCTGACGGAGTTTTCTTCTCCCCGGGATTGGAGTAAGTGAAAGGAGGCTGAGCGGGGAGGGGCCAGCCGCCCTGACTCCCGCCTGTTAACTCCCCTTCCCCTCTGACTCCTCTTCTCCCCGGCCCCAGGTGTTCACGCCTCTCCAGTTCGACTTTCACAGACACGGGAGAAGTGGGTGGCCCCTCCCCCCTGCATGCGCACCGGTCAGAGCTTGGGGGGGTTGGAGGGGGACTAACTAACCCCTTCCATCCTCTCACAGGGAGGAGAAGGGCCTCACGCCCCCATCTGAGCGGGATAGACACCCCCATGTATCCAGGCACACGCAAGAAAAGAGGGTTGATTCCCCCGAAGAGGGGAGAATGAATCTCCCCAGGCCCCTACCACAGGAGAAAAGGGGGCCGGCTCCTGCCACAAAACAAACAAACCATCTTTTCTTCTGTAGCTATGGGTATAGTCAGGCTGCAGGTTTATCGGCCGCACGCTGGAGCGCGTGACACGGCAGTGAGGTGAAGCACAGTATAGATTAGGGATAATCAACTCTCTTTTGTCACGGTCCAAATTTCTTGGTCAAGATATAGGCAAGGTCCAGACTCCAAGAGAAACATTTTTCACACAGCAATACCAATAATGCTAATAAGTAAATAAAAAAGATGTTGTAGACTGTTCAAAAGCATCTGGTGGCTCGGCTTTGGTTCACTGTCCACCTATTGTCTGCCCTGGTTTACCACCGTACAGCTTAAGCCTTAAAATATGGGAGCAGGCTATCCAAACTGGCCAGCCCCCTCCTCTGTGTACCTTTTCTTCTGTTTATGTTCCTGTGCGGAGCCCACCCCTGAGGTCTCTTCATTCTAGAGTGGCTTGCATTCCTATTGGAGCATGGTATGTCACCAGTATGGGTGTCAACAAATTTAACAACCACTGTCTGTCTCTAAGGATTACTTAACAATTAGAGGAAAAAGTAGTCTTATAAAAGAATGTCTATAAGAGTGACCGCAAAGAGAGAGCGAGAGCTAGCTGCAATAAACTTTTGTTATACAACATTGATTTCCAAAGCGTGATTCACTGTATGTGGCAATAAAATGTTGAAAGCATTCAAGGAAAAAAAAATCCATTACATGAACTGTCATCTTTCTGTGGTTCTTATCTAATGAATGCATCTTGACAAGTAGAGAATGGCCTGGCAAAACACCTGTCAGCAGAATTGATGAAAATACACCCTTGCAGTTTGATTTGATAATCTACTATCGTAGTAAATAAAGCAGCGAACATTTGTTGGTTTGTTTAAAACTTACGATGTTCAGTAGAAACAGTAGGTCCTTCGGATGTCCTCGTCCAGGGGTGGGCAAACCTTTTGGTCCAAGGGCCCCATCTGGGTGGGGAAATTGCATCCAGGGCCATGAATGTAGGGTTGGGGCCATCGGTTGGGATGCAGGAGGTAGTGGGGTGTGTGGGAAAGGGTGTGGTGTGCAGGAAGGGGGTTGGGGCACAGGAGGGGTGTGAGGTGTACAAGGGGGCTCAGGACAGGGGGTTGGGGTGCAGGAGGGGTGTGGCAGGGGCTTGAGGTGCAGGGTGCAGGAGAGGTCGGGGTGCGGGCTCCTGGAAGTGGCCACCACCACACCCCTGTGGCCTCTGGGGGAGAGTGTGTGGGCGGGAGCAGAGGGCTCTGTGCGCAGCCCTTGCCTGTGGGTTCCTCCCCTGAAGCTCCCATTGGCCGTGGTTCCCTGTTCCCAGCCAATGGGAGCTGCGGGAGAGGTACCCACAAGCGAGGGCTCTGCGCGGAGCCCTCTGTTCCCCACCCTCCCAGGGGCCGCAGGGGCATGGTGGTGGCCAATTCTGGGAGTGGTGTGGGGCCAGGGAGCCTGCCTTAGCCCCACGGGGGGGGCAATCCCACAGGCCGGATCCAGCCCGTGGGCTGTAGTTTGCCCCCCCCTGCCCTAGCCTAGTGTATAAGATGTATGCATCCCAGCTTTCACAGATGTATCCCAATACAACACACAAATTAACTGTAATATAGTGCATTTGCTGGAAAATGTAGGGGTTATTTTTAATTTGCCTAATATGGTGTCTAGGTATAATAGAATAGTGTGATGTTTATATATTCTGACATAGCAGAGCATACCCATATCGCTGAAAATTAAGGGCAGATTGTCCTTAACTTTGAGTTCTCTGGGAAATGAGTTAATGTTACTTGAATTGAAACTTAATTACTGGCTGCTTTTATGAAGTTTTCAAGCACATATCCTTTATATTTTTTTTAGTAATTTGTATGAAAATTAACAGTTAATATCATCTACAACTTTGCATCCTCGACATGATAGGTGTTTTAAAGTAATACTAACAAGTAGTTTAAGTCCAAAAATTTTTTTTTTGTCTTTAAAGTTGTGTATAACTTAATGAACATGTTAATTCAAGTTAATAAAAACAGTGCTAGAAAGCCAAACAATATAATTAGTGAAAACTCAAAAAACAAACCCTGACCAATCTGTTTTGCTCTTCTATTGAACAATGATAAAATAAACTATCAGTGGTGAAAAATAAATTACCATAGGCAATTTGGTTAGCTGCACTCTTTCTAGAGTCGTCATTAGTTATTACTTTTCATGGCTACTACACCACCATGTGGACATCCTTATCTTTTTGGTAAAATATTTTGTAAATGCTTTAAAAGCAGGATTGATGATCAAACAGTCTAATAACACATGGAGCTCAAATATAATAAAAACATACTATGGGTCAGCTGAGATGTTTAAACTTGTTGCTGGTTTTTGTGTTATGGTGGATGAAAAACATGGAGTCAGGGTTTAAGGTAGAATCTATATAAATGCAAGGGTTTCCCTGAGGTGAAAATAAATCAGGTGTAGAATTAAACCCCCTAGGCTTTCCTCTATCTCCAAAACTGAGGAATATCATAAGGGCCCTTTGTTTCCTTAATATGTGTGTGCAACATATTTATACAGACTGTGTCAGAAAGTTTAGGGAAAAAGGCATCACAATGCCTACTATTAACAAATATTTATTTTCATGAAGTGTGTGTGGGTGGCAGGGGAATCAAGGAAAGCAGTTTTATCTGGATTTGAACATTCTTCTTCAGTGCCTTCCATCCAAATATGGAAACATGTTTCTCATGCATTAGAACAAAGTGAAACTTGCTGAGGTTGGACAATCAAAATAGATTAGTCAATGGAAAATAGCTGAACAAACAGTGTCAGCGATACTAAAAATACTACTTAAAATGTAAGTGTTTTTAACAGTAATGCTTTTTAAAAATATATTTTAACCTGAGAGCTTCCCTTTAAATATTAATGGGAATTACCTATTATGCGGGAATAGTAAACATTTTATTTAGGTATCATAGGGCATTTTTTATCCCTTTGATTAAAGGTTAAAGGACACTGTCAACCAGAATTTTCAAAATTGATTTTTTTTAAATGCAAGTTTTTTAGGGTATCCTTTTAAACAGCATGTCCTCAATTAATTTTTTTTTTTTTAAAAACAATTCACATAGGGTTTTTTTCTGTTTCCCTGCTGATGTTATAAGGGTCAGCAAGGGCAGATAGGTGGCCCATGAGCAGCAATATCAAGCATACTTGTGGTCATCTCCCTCTGGGTGCATGTCTGCCTAACAGCGGCAGTACTGAAATAAGACCTGCTAATTTCTAAGCTGCTTGTTGAGAACTGCAGAAGAATCTCTGTGATTAAGGAACTTCCATCCATAGGCGCTGACTCTGTGAGAACTCCAGGGCTGGAGCAGCCCCAGGAAAAAAATAGTGGGTGCTCAGCACGCACCGGTAGTCCTGCCAGTCAGCTCTTCCTCCCCCCTCCTAGCATCTCTTGCTTGCCGTGATCAGCTGTTCAGTGGTGTGGGGGAGGAGTGGGGGCAGGAAGAGGTGGGGTGGGGGTGGAGTGGAGGTGGGAAGAGGCAAGGTGGGGGTGGGGCCTTGGGAGAAGGGATGGAGTGGGGACAGGGCCTGGTTTAGAGTAGAGGTCCAGCATCCCTGGGGAAATTAGAAAGTTGGAGCCTCTGCTTTCATCCTATGTAGCTGTGTCTGGTCTTATGAAGGTGTCTGGGGAGGGAGGGAAGGAGTTCTCTACGTTCCTATTCTTCCTCAAACCCATGCTTGGGTCTGGAAAGTGAAGGAACCAGATCTCCTGGTCTTCTCCCCCCTAACACCTGGCTCGGATTGCTTCTGGCTCGTGGTTGGGGTCTAGGTGGGGACCAGATGGAAATTCTGATTCAATGTAGTTCCTGGTTTCTTGCCCTCTACCCTAGCAGGGAGAGTGTAGCAGATGGCAGCATGCTCAGTTACTTGGTCCAGTATTTGGGGACTAAATCTGCGTATTTATGTTATGTTTTTTGTCTATTTTTTGGACATTTAGTATCTTATCATGAACTTCCTTACACTCGCAGGTTTCTTATTAACACAACATCGTTTCAATATTTGTGTGGGTTTTTTTTAACTGAATACAAAGAATAGATATTCATTTCTTGGCAACCTGGGAGAATCAAGAAAACTTTTTATGGGGAGATCTTTATGAGCTTAATATAACTATATGTTTCAAGATTGTTGCTATAGGGGATTGTCTCTATTTTTCTCTTACAACTTTAAATGAAGACCTTAATAATTGGAATTTTGAAAAAAATATATTCAGAGGGATTTCTGAATTAGATTTTTCTTTGGCAAAAAAGGGTTAATGGACAGTCCCAGAGGAGCTGAAGACTACTCCATTTTTCCTGTAAGGCGGTAAAGACAAATTTAATAATAATGCTGTATTATAAAACTTCTCCCTTTCTCAAGTAAGTCAGGAGTAAAATTTATGTAGTGTTCTTGAATATCTTGAAGTTGAAGATACAAGCTTGACACCATTTTAAATCTCCTCTTGAAGCTCAGGGAACAGTCTTGCTCAAGTTCTCTGTGGACATATAAGTGGAGGCGAATAAAACAGTAACTAAAAGAAAAAGCTCCACTCTGGGTTGAGTGAGTGAAGTACAGTATCAGCAAAATTGGTAGAGTTGTACTCTTACTGAATTTTTCTGTCAGAGGAGAGGTAGAGTTTTCTGGTCAGTGCTAATGAGAGCGAGTTTTTAGGTATCATTCTTGGATGCATTAGCAGGAGTGTTGTAAGCAAAATACAAGAAGCAATTATTCTGCTGTACTCTGTGCTGATTAGGCCTCAACTGGAGTATTGTATCCAGTTATGGGTGCCACATTTTTGAAAAGAGCTGGACAAATTGGAGAAAGTCCAGAGAAGAGCAACAAAAGTGATTAAACATGACCTGTGAGGGAAGATTGAAAACATTGGGTTTGTTTAGTCTGGAGAAGAGAAGAATGAGAGGGGACATGGTAACAGTTTTCAAGTACATAAAAGGTTGTTACAAGGAGGAGGGAGAAAAATTGTTCTCCTTAATCTCCGTGGATAGGCCAAGAAGCAATGGGCTTAAATTGCAGCAAGGGTGGTTAAAGTTGGACATTAGAAAAAACTTCCTCGCAGGGTGGTTAAGCACTGGAATAAATTGCTCAGGGAGATTGTGGAATCTCCATCCTTGGAGATGTTTAAGAGCGAGTTAGACAAACACCGGTCAGGGATGGTCTAGATAATACTTATCCCTGCCATGAGTTCAGGGGACTGGACTAGACTCCAGTTACTCATATTGACTGCTGATCGTTAACTTAGAACAAATCAGATTCCAACAGCTATGGAGCGGTGAGAAATTGCTTGGAGTGATGTATTGCAGCACTAATCTAGGTCAACTTCTCTATTGGTGTTTCACTTTCAACTCAGTGGGGTTTTTTTGTGCATGGGGAGGTAGTGAGAAGATAAATCTTATTTTTTCTAATTCACATTGGGCTGCATCTTGATGTACAGGTTTTCATCTTTCATGCAGATTTATGGGCAAAAAGAATTTCTAAAGTTATTTAATTGCTGTCGTGTTGGAACATAAACATTTTCCAGCTTTTTGCTTTTGTAATGCATTAGAAATAAGAACAAGTACTTGGTCCAGTCTGATCCACAGAGTATGCATTGTCTACCCTCTCTGCCAGTGCGAGATAATTTAGTAGGTCTCTTCTATTTTTAACATATAGGGGATTCCTGGAAAGATTTCATCTAGTCCCAGCTGCATATCAGCGAATAAAACAGTTTCCCTTATCATATCTATTTGTCTTAACAGTGTGTAAAAATAGAGGGTGGAATTCTCCTGTCCCTCTGCAGTTATTTTAAAATAAATGTTTGTGCTCATTAGGGGTGCCAAATTGAGATAATTGAATATATGAAACTATCAACAGAACAGGTGCAGCATAGGCATCAGCAGCAACTTCCCCACATTGTCTAGAAGTCAATATGCTTCAATTGTTAACCTCTTTGTGGGGGAAATGAAGAGATGCCATATGTTAATGACTTTTGGTTGCTACTATATTTGATCCTGTGACTTTCAGGTGAAAGACTGTCTTGTGTCTTAGTAGTTCCCTAAGCCATCCAGTCTTTCTCCTTCTCTTCAGTTAATATTGACTAATGTCCACCATTAGTTGCGTGGTATGGATGCTATAAATGTACATCAGAGGGGGATAGTTAGTTTAGCTGTAGGTATACTGTCAGTATTGCATATAGCAGCACAGCAGGCCCAGAAAAAAACAAAATAGCCATTCTTTCTGGCTATGGTAGATAGAGAGCTGTGATAGGTGAAAGCCCTCCCACAACAGAATTGCAATTAGGCTATCTTCCCCTTATTGCATACTCTCTCCTGTTGCATCCTTATACTCTGAGACCAAGTCTATACGGTGAAAATACATTGTTAGAAAATGTTAACTAACCAATTTCAACTAATATGATGTTACACATATCTTTAGTACCTAGTGATGGCAGGGACAAGTCCTGAAATGTTTAGCTGGTCATGGTTAACTTCTAGTGACCGAATATATAGACCTCCTTTCTGGGCTAGCAGGGAAGGACTGTTTAAGAAGGGACATAGGTGTTTGCAGTGATTGCAAAGGCACTTGGGAGGAGGGTGGAAACAGTTTAGAGAAAAGGAAGGTTTCCTTTCTCACTTCATATAAGATGTCAGTTGCTGGAAGACAGCAGAGAGGAAGGAGTCACTCTCTTGGCAAGTTCTCCAATGTCTAGTGAAGCCTCAAGGAGAGGGCTGTAAGATTCTTCAGCTCAGGGAAACCTTACCGATAGGGCTGGAAGGACTGTGGGGTGTCTGGGCAAGGTAAATGGACTGACTTGTGAAACCAAGCTGACAAGGGTAAGAACTGATTATGATGTAGGTGAGTCAAGCAAACTGTTTTTTTGTTGTAGCTTAATAAAACAAACATTGAAAAGGGGAACAATGTTAAATGAATCACCTGTGGTTGGGATATGAATATTTCTAGAGCCCAGAAGGATGGGAAACTGAGGCATGGTGGTACACCAAGACTGGAAGGGGAGTGGCACCCTGCTATCCCCCGAGTAATACATTAATGGAATCCTATTTTCCCTGAGAAAAGGCCCTAGTGCATTAAGCTCCAAGGCTCTCAAACACTATAGTGATGGGTGCTTTATAGAAACCTAAATAGATTATTATTATTATTTATTTGGCATCTTTCTCCATCTCTGACTACTTAATCACTCTCTAGGATATGCCAACTAGGGAAAAGCACTGTGCATTTTTTCTGTTAGTGTTCAGTTATACACAGGTTTCTTTAATTGTTATTATCTCGGATCACATGTTTTGTCAGTATTACTATCTCATCATTTAATTCCAAACCCTAACAATTTACAGCTTGAAAAAAGGCAAAAGCACTGACACTCATGCCATCGTAATTTGACAATTAATAATTAAAATATAATCCATTGAAGAATGAGAAATTCCCTGTTAGAACTGTTAATAAGCTATGCTTACTGTCCATGCACTGTGTTTTGAATCAAGTTTCAAATAGCTTCTTGCTCTTAATTAAAGATTGCTATCTTGTTTGGAAACTTCCAAGAAGGAAACAATTTAGTGTGACTATGTCTTGCCACTTGTAATTATACAGCATTTAAAAGACTTGGCATTTTCTCTCTGTCCAGCTGGCTTTAATACTGGCTTCACTGAACTCCCTTTAGAATACTGCTAGGATCATCTTCCTAACTTGTTGTTCTAACCATGGCCTTCTCTCCATTGCATCAAAGAATAGCTCCTGGTCTTTTCATATAAGGCCCTTCACCATTTACCCCGGCCCTATCTATCAGATTACTAATTTATTGTGCCATTAGCCTCCATTTTTGCTTTGCCAGCAAAGGCATTTTTGATTGCCCACCTGTTTTTCTCCCCTGCAGATCTCTATGCATGGGAAGAACTTCCATTCAAAACTAATTAAGTTATCACCTTTTTCTAAACCCTTACTTTAAGTCTACCTCTGCCGTGATGCCTGCAAATCACTACTGTCTCGCATTGGTTGGGCAAGTGGCAAACTGAAAGTTCCAGTTTTCTAAACTGTTAATTTTGTTATCTCATCCTCCTATTCCCACCCTGTTTCTGTTTAGTTCAACTGTCGTGTCCTCTTGACTTCAAGATTTAAAAGCCATTGAAGGCAGGATGTGCCTTTGTATCTAGCACAATGGCACCGAGACGCTTGTTTGGGATTCCTCGGTGCTACTACAGTACAACTAATTTTTAAAAATTAATACATCTCACAGTCTTTCTCTGTAAATAGTCTATTTCTAGTAGTTTTCTGTCTAGTTTAAAACTAAACGAGACACGATATATTGATCCCCGATAAATCGATCGCTACCCGCCGATACGGTGGGTAGTCTGGACGTACCCAAAGATGTCCTTATTTTACCTCCCCCCTCCCTGTTTGCTTCTCATTGGGATTTTGAATACCTCCTGGGCATATTGGATAATGTGTTTTGTTAAAATTTAATATCTCAGATACCCACATTTCCATAAAGCAGGTTATAGCCTTCCACTTGGTTCCCTTTGGTAGGCCTATGTAGGGACAATTTACTTAGAGCAAATAATACCCAGCATTGCTAAATTATGGCAAAGAAAATTGTGGACCTTAAGAGTGATTCAGATTTTTTGACCGTGGGCTATATCTTTGAGGCCAGATAGTATAGTCATCAATCAAGAATGATAGCTTCTCAGAGTACCCGCCTTAGCCTTCAGATTCCCAAATATGACCTCTTCTTTTCCCATCTCCCTCATGTTATCTAAGTGAGCATATAGTAAAAAGCATTGATACCTGCATGGTCATTTTTGATTGTCTGTTCCATTAAAAGCTTGTTCAGAAAGTTGGGAGGAAACTGACCTGTCAGTGTTTATCTTTAGCTCCTTTTGGCATTCTCCACCAAACTTATTACACAACTATTATCTGTATTGTGATTGCCAGATATGGAGAGAGAAATATGGAAAATTAACAAGATTAGCAAGATTCGTAAAGAGAAATCCTAGGAGCTTACCAATTTGTGTCCTGTCTCAGTAGCTAGTGCTGCCCCATGATGAAATATACTAACATCTCTAAATAAATGCACAGACTTCATCTTTTATACATCTCTCCAAATAATCGCTTCAGATCTTAATGGTGTTTGCCTAGCATTTTAAAGCCCATTTTTCTCCCAGAGCAATTGCTCTACCTTCCTAATATTATCCGTGTGCTTTTCTGCTAATATTTCTTTCAGAGCAATTGCTTGTTTCCCTTGATAATCTTTATCCAGCATTTCTGTTAATAGATCTCTCAGAGCAATTTATACATATAAAAAAAGTTCTTTCCAAACATTTACTGCTAAAATTTCGTTCAGCATCACTCTATTCTTAATATCTTAGTAAGTTTTCACCTGTGTTAAAATTCTACCTACATTGATTTGTTCACTACTGACAACTATTTACTATCTCGGAACAACTTTTTAGGGTTTTTGCAAGGAAACTAGCAAGCTTCCCCAAATGCTCCTGTCACATAGTATTCCTGACCACCAGTCATTGTACATTTTCTCACATGTAGGTCTGTCATATCCACCTTGAGATCATCAGCTCCCCTTTCTCTCATAGGCTTACTCGTGAACATAAATAATACTTAGCATTTAAAGCACCACTCATTCAAGGATCTCAGAGCATTTAACAGATGCTAATTAAATCTTCCATCCATCATTTGAGGTGGCTTATTTTACCCATCTTATAAATATGTTAACTTGGTACACATACTCAACAATGCAATTTGAGATTGCTGACTAAGCTTTGAAGAATGTAATGATGAACTGCAAGCATACTCATGTTGTGGCCTATCATGAAATATGTTACAATGAGGGTATCTGGTTAGTCTCCTCCAAAGAGTTCATTGTGTCAGGGCTATCAAAAAATTTTCAGGAATGATTAATCTAATCTAAAGTTTTCTTACTTTGGCTGAACACGAATTTATTTGGTAAGTTAATGACTGAACATTATCAGATCAGAGATAATTTAAAGAGGACTAATGTTACAAAGCTGAGTGATTATGTATTCTGTAAATCCTAGGTGAAGTCAATGGAACAACTTGTGAATAAGATCTGGCCACTAAAAGACTTACTTGGGAAATGTAGCTTTAAACAGACATCTGTTTATGCTATCAGTGCCTTTTCTCACTTCATATGAAAATAGGTTCTTTATATGAATTACACCACTAATCCATTCTAAATGAAGAATGGGACTGACCTTTCTATTGTCATGCTTCCCTCCCCTCTGTTGTTCTGTTTACTTCATTGGCGTGTTAGTCAGTGCTTTCTATTTCTGAGGCCTTGTCTGCACTACAAAGTTTTGTCAGCAAAAGTTATGCTGCTTTAATAAAAGTGCTTTAATTAAACGCTGTTGCATGTCCACACTGGCTCCTTGTGTTGACAGAGTGCATCCACACTAGCAGCTCTTGCATCGACACAGAGAGCAGTGCGCTGTGGTAGCTATCCCACTATGCAACTGGCCACAGGGCGCTTGGGAAGGGTTTGCAATGCCTTGGTGAGGCAGGAACAGTGTCACATGATGCAGGTTTCTCAATCTCATCCTTCCAGGGGCATCCTAGTAGATTATCAGCTGCTTTTTCAACTGAAGTGGGGTAGGGTGGTGGGGAGAGGAGAGTGGTGTGTCTAGGTTGAGGGAGACAGCAGGCTGACCGACCTATTCTGAGGAAGGAGGAGGGGGACACCCCCCCCCCAACATCAGCCCCCGGCTCTGTTCTGCACAGCAGTCTCTCCCGAAGCAGTCGGCTCTGCCTACCTGCCTATGGTTCTGTGATTCCCTCCCTGCAGCCGCCTCAGCTGCCGGAGCCCTGCGAGCTCTCCCTGCTGAGGAATGTCAAAGCAGCACAGCAGTTCCTTTCTGCCCCCCTAGCAGCAGTCTGCCTGCCACTGTGTTCCTAGAGCTGGGCAGAACAGGAGCATTCCAATGATTTGTTCTTTGTTCCACAAAGGGAGCAGCACGCTCAGCTGTCAGATGCTTCCTGGAACTTTGAAAGGGGTGGGGTGCATTCCTGCAGGGCAGCAGAGATCAAAACAGTGAGCAGAGCGGTCACAGCATTGTGGGATACTGGCGGAAGCCAGTTCTGTCAACCAACCAACCAAACAGTGTCTACAACGACACTTTGTTGCCTTAATTTTGCTGCAAAAGACTTTGTCTCTGGTTGAGGTGGTTTTAGTTTGTCGGCAAAACAGCAGGATTTTTCCACCAAAAATAGCTTTGTAGCGTGTACACCTCATGACAAAACTTCGTAGTGTAGACAGGACCTGAGAGAACTGATCAAGATGACACCACTGGCAGAAGACTGACTGAGACTGCAAGCTGATTATCAAATCGCTGACACACACCACCAGTCAATCTTACACCTATTACAGTAATACAAAATCACTGATGAGCGCTCAGAAATGTTAGCTAATGCTATTAGGAAAATCCATAGACAAGTTAGTAGAGCCTTGCAAATCCACAAATATCCACTCTATATATATATCCACACAGGGCTCTACAAATTAGAAACACTGACTTACTATGGTGTGCATCCAAAAATTAGTAGTGGCACGGCAGAGTTCTTACTTGAATCACTTAGTGCATGTCTACGCGTAAAGGCTGCAGTGGAACAGCTGCACTGGTGCAGCGTTTCAGTGAAGATGATACCTATACTGACGGGAGGACTTCTCTGTTTGGTGTAGGTACTCCACTTCCATGAGAGGCGGTAGCTATGTCAATGGGAGAAGCCATCCTGTCAGCTCAGTTGTCTACACAGGGCGTTAGGTTGGTATAACTACAACACTCAGGGGTGTGGATTTTTCATACTGTTATACTGTAGTGATACCATTGTAAGTTTATAGTGTAGACCAGTTTTAGGTTCACTTGTTAATTTGCTGAAAAGAACATTTAGCAATTTGTGCAGTTCAAATTTTGCTGCGTTAAGAGTATAGTGTAGTAGTAGACTTCCGCACAGTAATGTGGAGGAGGGGCTTGAAAGAAAATACCACAACAATTATATTAATGTGGAGGACTGTTTAAAACACTTCAAAGAATGTAAATATTCTTCAAGTGCTTGCTCATGTTGATTCCATGTTAGGTGTATGTGCACCACATTCATTTGCATCCCATTATGCCATTACCCAGCAGGCACAGGATGGCTCAAGCTTCGATAGAGCAGTGCTGCAAGACCATGAACTCCGAGCCCACCTCCAGGGAAACCACTTGTGAGTCACCTAACATGGAATCGACATGAGCAAGCGCTCGAAGAGGAAAAAGTAGTTACCTACCTTTTGTAACTGTTGTTCTTTGAGATATGTTGCTCATGTCCATTCCATGATCCACCCTCCTACCTGTCATTGGAGCTGACAGCAAGAAGGAACTGAGAGGGTGTAGGGCTGGTGGTGCTTCATATATTGGTGCATGAGCACAGCACCACAGGGCACCAGAGCCGACCCTATGGATACCACTAGGGCAGGGGTAGGCAACCTATGGCACGGGTGCCGAAGGCGGCATGCAAGCTGATTTTCAGTGGCACTCATACTGCCTGGGTCCTGGCCACTAGTCCGGGGGGCTCTGCATTTTAATTTAATTTAATTTTAAATGAAGCTTCTTAAACATTTTAAAAACCTTATTTACTTTACATACAACAATAATTTAGTTATATATTATAGACGTATAGAAAGAGACCTTCTAAAAACGTTAAAATGTATTACTGGCACGCGAAACCTTAAATTAGAGTGAATAAATGAAGACTCGGCACACCACTTCTGAAAGGTTGCCAACCCCTGCACTAGGGGAAAAATTTCCATCAGTGGTACATGCAGCGTGCACACGCCTAACATGGAATGGACAGTTAAGAAAGGTAGGTAACTGGGTTTTTTTCTCATTGTGGCAACAGGGAGACTATTTCAGAGGCTGGAAAATTAAGAGGCTTCCATGTTGCTTGGATTTGTGTAAATTTATTTTGTGAGCATTATAGACTGTTAGGGTATGTCTACACACCAATGAGACACCCATGGCTGGCCCATGCTAGCTGACTCGGGCTCCTGAGGGTTGGGCTGTGGGGCTGTTTTATTGCTGCGCAAACTTCTGGGCTCTAGGACCCTGCGGGGTGGAAGGCCCAGGCTCCCGCTCCAGCTTGGAAGTTTACACAGCAGTGAAACTGCTGCAGCCTGAGTCGCTGGATCCTGAGTCAGCTGGTGGATTTTTCTTTGCTGTGTAGGCATGCTCTTAAGGCTTAGAGTCCCTGCTGGGCAGTGTATTCGCTTGATTGAGAGTGTCTAATCATTCTGGCCCCAAACTTCCCATCACCAGTTCAGTTGCACAGTTGGTAGAAATAGTGGAAGCGCTAGTGCAGACAAGACTTTAGCTGAACATAATCATTTTAAGCACTGTTGTATAACCTGAAAGTCTAACTCTCATCTAATGATGCTTAAAATGTCAGCTTTGATGATACAGTGGTTAGAACAGCAGTGGTTGCCTGGAGCATAGTTTAGACTAGCATTCTCACTCAGGATACCTACTGGGGCTGAAAAGTTGTAGAATTCTCTGCCATTCCTTGGGGGTGGCGGGGGGGGGGGGGAAGCTTAGTTTAAACAAGATCTAAGTGACTGGCCTCTGTGAGAGGAGAGATTATTTCTTAAAATGACAACTAAAAATTAAATAAAATACCACATTGTATAAAATACTGACTCTTTCCTTCCTCCTTAAAGGGACACTGCTAGATACTTTTGGGACCAAAATTCAGCTTTTCTATGTGGCTTTCAAAAAGAAAATTTCAAAAACTTGAATGAAGAGAACTTCAATATAAATGTTTTGTTTTATAGTGACTGAAGGGGTTGGCTTTAAACATAAAAATGAGTTGTTTGTGCCCCAAATGTGGCAGTGCTATTCTATTGCAATGGGAGTAACTCACCATGAAACTGAACATTCTGTTTTCAGTGTCCAAGGGAGTGAATTACCAAAAATAAACAAAAACACATATGATTAACAGTATTTGATATTTGAAGATCCTTTCAGTTTTAATCAAAGGCAATGGTAGTGACATAGCTAAGGATGGAGATGTTGAAAAATGACTTTTGACCTCATGTCCCTCCATTTTTATGACAATTTCTAATAGGGACTGGATTTTAGGATTTCTAGTAAAGGGTGGTTCACCAGATATTAACTCCTTGCCACTGGTTGAATGGATCCTTATTAAGTAGAGATTTTGCTTCTGGCAGAAGTCATTGCTATTTATTTCATTAGGCAGTACTGTTTCTCTGGGAGATGTCCCAATGAAGTTGCCTCCTTAGTTAAGCACAGCCTCTTGCATTAAAGACAAGTTAACAAGTTTTTGTTCTGAGTAATTGCTTGTGAAGGGAAGGTTAGTAACAGCATCAGATGCCAAAGCTCTGAGGTAACACTGAAGTAGCTATTCTAACTACACTGAGAGCTTGTCTACACTGGCAATTTACAGCGCTCAGGGTTGTGAAAAAACACCCCTCTGAGTGTAGCAAGTTTCAGCGCTGTAAAGCACCAGTGTAGACAGTGCATTAGCGCTGGTAGCTAAGCCCCTTGTGGAGGTGGCTTTTTTAGAGCGCTGGGAGACCTCTCTCCCAGCACTCTGTCGCGACTACAGAAGCCACGTTAAAGCGCTGCCACGGCAGCACTTTAGTGTTGCCAGTGTAGATTAGCCCTGATAGCTTGCAATATTCCCTTCAATCCCAACTGTTGTCAACAGTTACTCTTGTATATATGTTTATTCCTATGTGGAGTTCTTCGAAGAACTGATTGCGGGGTCAGGCACTTACTCAGCAAATCTAACCATGATGTGGAAGGTGTGATGCTTTGGGATTCACCCAGGCCAGTAAGGGGTTCAGTCTTGCAACTCTGGGTGCCTTAAATGCTATACAGCTGTGGCTCTCAGCCATGTCACCAATAGCCACCATACAAGCAAGAAAGACTCACTCTGGCTTCCTCTGCTCAATTACTCTTTGCAGAGGGATATCAGAATTATCCCCAAAAGCATTTTTCTGCTGTGCTCTGCTCCCTCTTGTGGTAGCACTCATTCTTCTAGCATGGCTGACCAGTCTTTAGCCAGGATCCAACGCAGAGACCAAAGCACTTAGTTACTTTGTCTGAAAGGTGAAGGCTAAAATGACTTTTGCCTTGGTTATATCTTCCCAGAGTTTACTGACCTTGTTCCACGAGGCAGGAAGGCTTCTTGTGAGTGCAGTCACCAACCCCATTGAGATTAAGTGATCATCTTCCCCCACTTGCTTGCCTGATGGCTTTTTTTTTACCTTGCATATGAATGTGCTTTTCATTATCTGAGGTCATACCTTCATTTACATTGGAGACTGTAGTCAAGCCTGCAAAACAACATTGCTTTGTCTAGGACCCACTGGGATTAGGCACTGTCTGCCAAATACATTTGAGGGGCATATTTTCCAGCATGCGAGAATACTAATGATTAGTGAGTTACTAGTTTTTGATACAAGACACCTTCTAAATAATATCATGACAGCAGTGTGTGGGGTGCACACAAAGGTGGTCAGGCCAGTTGAGACACATTGCTACATACCAGGAAGCCCCTTGCCCTGTGGCATTGGGATGCTCTTAGGGTCACAGAGGGCCCCTCTCATAACAGATTATTTATCTTCGGTGTTAGGTCATGTCTCTTCATGGAGCAGGTCAGTGGTGTAGCTATACTGATATGCTATATAGCAAAGCCCTCCTAGTGTAGACTCAGTTGTATTTGCAAAGCTGCACTTTCACTGGCATAGTTTATATTATTATCCCCAAACAAAACAAGCTATACCAGTACAAGTATAGTTTTGCCAGTATAACTGTGTCTACACTAGGGGCTTCTGCCAGCACAGCTATGTCAGGGATCAAAACTTCTTCACATCCCCAATCGATGTAACTATGCCAGCAGATGTTTGTAGTGCAGACATAAGTTTAGTTTAGCTTCATGTGCTTTGCCAAATTTCTGGCTGTTGAATAGTGTGCAGTAGGAACAGCAGTTATCAACATTTATTTCTTAAGGTGTGAAGTGACATGAAAGTCTCTTTCTAGAATGGGGATGATCTAATTTGTATTTCCTTGTAGCATTCTACGGGCCAGATCGTTCTAATAAGCAATGAACTATTTTTTTAAATAGAGAACTTCAGTCAGTGGATTATGTATTTGAATTCAGTATGTCAACTGTTTAGATCACCTTTAATCAAAGTGTGTTGTGCAAATACGGTAGATGATAATGAGGTTTAGGATATGTCTACACTGCAAAATTGTTGACAAAACTTTTGTCTTTCACAGGTACTTTAAAAAGCCTCCTGCGAAAGACAAGAGTTTTGCCGATGCAAGTGGCAGTGTGAACGCGGAATGCTCCTGCCGACAATGCTTAACGCTGCTCGGGGGGGCTGGAAGTATTTTGTTGGCAGAAGTGCTGACAAAGAGCATTTACACATACTGACTTCCTTGTCGTTAAAAGCTGCGTGGTGTAGACAAGCCCTTAGTTACCACTTGAATAACACTTGCTACCTGCTAATTCACTATGGGTTTCTATTTTTAGTTTCCCTGTTGTTTTGGGGATTTGTCAAAGATGAACTCAGATGATTACATGTCTTGGAGTGGAGCTAGTATCCTTTCATGTAACCTCTCTAGAAGTCTTATCTTTTTTCCTATTGTACACATTTATGTAGCAAATATGATCTTGATATTTACTACTTGCTGCAAACGTTAGCCTCTAAAAATCGAAGTTTTTTGATGTAAGTAATATTTGTCAGGCACTTTGAAGAAAAAAAGTGCTGCTAAGTGCCAAGTTATAAACATAACTGTAGTCAAATGTAATATATTAACTCTCTCTGTAATTTTAGTAACTAATAGCGAAGACACTTTTAGCTAAGATATGATAAATATTTTAGAGCAACCCTTTTATTAGGACAGGTCTATACTTAAAACCATGTGCTATTGTAGCGCTTTAGAGAAGACATTGCTACGCTGACAGGAGAACTTCTCCCGTTGGCATAGTTAATCCACCTCTGTGAGAGGCGGTAGCTATGTTAATGGGAATGGTTAGAGCTGAAAAGCTTACAAATATAACTTGTGTTAATCATTTTGCTATTTAGTTTGCACTCTAGACAAAAAAGCTGATTGTTACTGTTATTTTTGTTAGCATGACACTGTTCATTTGGATTGCAAGCAATTTGAGGTAATATTTAAATCCCCTTCCCAAAACTGTTCATTACATTAAAATTAATCAGTGAGCATTTGTATTAATATTAATTTTGTTACAGCACTTTAACAAAACCTAAAGTGTGGCCTTAATAAGATTCCTTTAACTATTTTATAATTAACAAGAAATTTTAAATTGAATACACAGTATTTTATTTTTGGGATGTGATTTTTTTTCTTAATCACCAAGTACATTTTTGTAGTACCGTAGTTGCTAAACAAAATCAGAATGTGTCTGTGTCCACCAAAGGGTAAAGCTCATTTCTGTTTTGATATGCTAGCACCCTTCTGGATGTGTGTGGTTTTGCTCACTAATCTTTCTTCAGATACTTTTAAATCTTTGAATAAAATAGATAAAAGTCTATCTATGAAATGATTAAAAGGTGCTGGATTGATACCACCATAACTGGCTTTTTCTCTTTTCTCACGTTATGTTCTCTACCTCTTCTTCAGTTTCTTTGTCTTTTCTTCTCCCATTTATGCCCCCGCCCCCAGTCTCGCTGTGTGCCATTCTCTAGTATTATGCAGTGATTTCCTCCTACACCCCAACGTATCCCACCACTCTCTTCCTCTAATATCTCTAAAGGGATAGTATTTTTACTTGGTTAACATCCAGTGATTTCATTGGAGTTGAAGTTGCTCAGCACAATGTAGGACTGGACCCAGTGTAATAGAAACAGGGGATTATGGACTTCCCTGCTGGATCAAGACAAAGACGATGTTGCTTTCTGAAGGACACTACTGTTTGAAATACCATATGCACTGCAAAACTTCCAGATACAATAGTTATTAAGGATGACTGTTCGGCCTTAATTTTTCTGCTGTGTTGTGTTTGTTAATCCCTTGGGATAAATTTTAAAAGTATTGCAAAAGGCTTTATTTTGTGATTCCTGTTAAAGCAGTGGGTGTTGCGTAGCCAAAATTCTAAGTGAAGTACAGGGACAAGCTTCCAAAGCATATCAGTGTAACTTAGCTACTCAAAATTTGACCCTTTTTGCCACCACCATCTCCAGTCAGTCAAGATCAGTTAATTAAATTTTGCATTTTAACTCAGATACGTAGGCACAAATAAAAAAGCCAGTGATTCCAAGTACTATAGAAATACCAGAATACCAGGTGACGTATACTGCCCTATACCCACATGGGTAGTGGACGTGTAGTGAAAATAGACCATAGTTTTATTTTTTTACCTTCTACTAAAGAAGCTAGAAAATGGAGGAGGAACGGATAGCAGCAAGGAGAAAGATTATTTCATCTTCAACTCCCAAATACTGTGAAACACATAGGGGGACTTGATCCCACAAAGCTCTTAAGTGTGTGCTTAACTTTAATCATGTAGGCAGTCCATAAATGAATAACAGAAAGGCAGAGGCATATGCTGCATTTTCATTTTTAACTACCTACTTTGTTAAATCAAATTATAACCTAAATAAACAAATTGGGCTGTCACTATGTTCTGGTTTTGATTAAAATTAAGTTATTTCTATTAGTGAACTGCAAGGACTTCCTAAGTGGAGATGTGTTAGACTTTAAGATGAACTTTCATGTGTTAATATTTGCAGGTGGAACATTTTTCAAATTGTAGTCCATGAACTGCACAAGCTACCGTTAACTCAAGATGCATCCAGACTTGTCTCCTCACCTGCACAGTGAAGAATGTAACCTAGTTATCAATCTGCTCAAAGAGTGTCACAAAGAGGTAAGAGTTTTGAAAAGTAAAACAAGTTGTGTGTGGGAATTGAGTGTCAGTATATTAGTGAGAATATTATTTCGTCATAGAGTGACATCTCCCCTTCAGGCAGAACAACCATGAGCTGTTCTTCCTCCCATCTGTCACACATGCACTAAACCTACCATATTCCTGCCATCCAGGAGGCAGATGGTTCAGTCTGTTTGAAAGTAGGTGCTCTAGGCGTATTGAAAGTGATAAGAAAATGCAGAGTGCCTGACACCCACTGTGTGGAGAGTTGAAAATTTAAACAGTTGCTGGGATTTCAATGAGACCTGCTGTTAGACTTCTATATTTTTAATATGGATCAACCAGCACCATCTAAATATATAATCTAGCACATTTCTGTGAAGTGGCTCAGAGGTCTTTCATTTTTTCAAGCAAGTAGAAAGTTGAGATCACCTACTTGGAAAAACTCTTTACATTTTCATTGGCTGTGCTGTAAATCTTAAATGTAGAAGGGTCATCTATATTCAAAAACTAAATAATGTATCTGCTGTATGCTATATCATTGCTAAATTATTTTCCCAGTTGTTGGTTTTACTCTAAATCAGTGTTGCATGCAGAAGTATTTCTATATCAAGACATAAAAAGTCAATTTAATTTCAATTGTTTTCACAAGACAAAGAGTAAATTTAAATATTGAATCTTAATGAGCAAAACATTGGCTTGCCCTATTACACATTGAATGAAATATCTTCATCTCAGGTTGTTGCAAAGATTCAAATGTGATGTTTCATGGAATCTGTTGCTTTAGAATTTATTGAAACTACTAAATTCATTCATCTCCTTTCCTTTAATGTTTCTACTTGAATTTTTAAATAGCTTCAGAAATAAAAATGTTAAATTTAAAACTGCATAAACTTGAATTGGACTAGTAACATAGAAGGTATTGGGATCACAATTAAGACTGATAAGAACTTTAATCTACTCTGAAAGAACACTGAAGGGAAATGGTGAAATTGACTAAGCAATTAATCAAGTATAGAAAGCAAACTGCTAGATTTTTTTTTGTTCAGCTAGTTTTAGTTGTAATCCCTAGATGTTACTTATATTTCTAGTACGTGCAAAATATTTGGATAAATGTGATTTTCAATTTGATCATTTAATCAACAGAATTTTTTTAAATGGCTGTGATTTATAAATCACAACAAAATATCTTAAGTACAGACTTAGTTTTAAGTGTTTTTTACTAGCAGTGTGAGTATAATGCTATGTCAGAACATGATGTTCTGATGGACAAAAATTAATGTTTGCATCATGTCAGCACTTGTATTAAGATGTGAAGAGGCATAATAGGCACTCCCATTTAAGAACTGATAAATAGCCATTTGTATTTAAATGGTCAAGGGCCACTTCTGTAAAGTGATGTTGGTAGACCTGTAATTGAGAATGAAAGGTCTGAGCCTTTATATAACAATCCTATTGGGTCTTGAAGTCCTTCAGATATGAAGTATTAGTGGAATAGTTTTAATTCATGATACATTGTCAATAGATGAGTGTGGGTCTATTCCATTGACATTCTTTTGGCTTCATATGTCTTTAAGATGCTATAAATTATGTGAAATCATTACAATAGTACTGAAAGTTTAAAATATAGAAAGAACTTTTGGTTACTCTATTTCAGCTGTACATACCATATATAATTTGTGGTTACTTTAAAAACCCTGCTCATTTTATTTCATTCTCATGTTTCAAAATAGTAAGACTCTAGTTCACAATAAAGGCACCAGTACTTCAAACTTTTAGTTTATAAGTACATATTTTAATTAAAGCTAATAAAAAAGTGTGATCTCCTCCTGAAAATGAGTTTGAGCTAGGAAATCTGGTGAGATCTGGACTCATCCGTATGTGGATTTCCTCCTTTCTTGCTGTCAGAGGTTTAGTGAGGGGACAACAGCTACTCCAGGCAGGTTCTTTGGCCTTGTTTGCAGTAAACAATACATACTGTCCAATGCAAGCAATTTTGTTATAGTGTATTTTGGGATATAGCATATATAGGGATTTTTTCGGTAAGTTTGTACAACCATTCTCCTGTTTGGTGGTGTATCTTGGTTTACTTGTAAATCAATCACACAAAGATTAAGCAAAATGGACAGGAATATTTTACAGATTAATACACTGTACATAATTTGCACGTTTTAATTGCACCAAAATGAGGACAGATAAGATTGTCATATCTTTCCACTATGAAAATAAACTAAGGAATGGCCTCCTTTGTGATGACGCGGACGTCTGACTCAAGCGTTTTGGGCCAGATTCTGATAAAGTCCTTCTGATAATAGCCTTATTCATGGTGTTTTACTCCACAAATAGCTTCTTTGCGTTCAATGGGACTGCTCACATGATAAAGGTATTACTCACCATGAATAAGAGATCAGAATCTTGCCCTTTGGGAATAGGTTAACAGGCTGTAGAGTCTCTGTAAACAATGTTGTGGCAACTATACACTCTAAAACTACAAAAATTGGTAACTTTTCCTTTTTTGGATTATTGCTTCAATCTGCCTTTTAAAATAGAGATAATCTGAAATTTACTTGTGCTGAAAACTTTCTGTTGGTGCCCAAATGTGCACTGTGCTGTTTCATATGATGAGTGGGGATTGTGTAGTAAACTCTTTGACACTATCATAATTCTAACTCTGCCCTCATGGGAACATGAACAATTCCATGAGCAATATCATCCCAAACTACTTATTAAGTAATGTGACTCATGTCCTCCATAATTTAGCTCATTAAACACAAGAGATTAGTTTTCATTCATAATCTAGATAGTCAGCCAAATTTCTCTAGCAGCCCTTTAGAGGATAACTTCCAGTACTAAAGGGCACACTTCATTAATATCCATACAAGTTTTACCTTTATACTGTATGTAGGAACAGATAATTGCTGTTAAAGACAGCCATTTGCCCCAACTTCATTTCATTTGTGTCCCTGCTCATCAATTTAAAGCCCTAGTCCATTGGAATCTGTTACTCAAGTTCTCACATAGTACTACTTGACCACAGTATGCTCTCTTTAAATCTTCTGTTCCTGTGCTCTCTCTAAACTCTTGAATTATCATGAGGGAGCCTTGCCTAGAATAGCTGCAAGTTCTTAAATTGGAATGGAATGTCCAGGGTATCTTCTCTGCATTTCCTCCAAATTCTGCAGCCTTATTTGTCTGTGCAGTTTAAATGATCTAGGGGTAGTCTGAGGTGTTGCATGGGCATACAGTTTTCCTCATCCAAGTTAATTTAAAAACAAGTAGGATTCTAACCAGGTTCCTAATAACTAAAACCAGGGTAGGGAGTTCCTCTCCATATCAATGTCAGCAATATCAAAGGAGGGTGCCAATAAAATGATAGCTGCTCACATTTAATAGGAAAGTAGAAGTAAAACCAAAACACATTTTTATTTAGACACTGCAGAATCCTAATGTCTGGATTTTGTAATCACCTAAATAAAATACTGTAAATAGCATGCAGGTGAAAGGGGTGAGGGAGAAGAAAATGAGTTTGGTTTGTTCTGCCTAGTGGTGTGTAAACTGATTTGGCTAATAAGCTTTGACCAGAGAATCCTGTTGTATTCCTTTCATTGTTGGAATTATTGTTAACCTGCTTTCCTCTTATAATTTTATGTTGTATAGGTTGGCACAGTATGCCTAATAAAACTGTCCATGAACTTTAGAAAGGACTTGATTTGAATATGCTCTTCTACTTGAACTCCTTGGCAACAGTGATTTGAATGGGTTCATTGCCTATTTAAGCTACTAAAGGACTAAGAGTAATGGTAATAAATTGATGCAAAGGATTATATTTTTTTCAGAATGTGTTCTTGGTTTGATTGAAAGACAATTTCTCCTTGGGTGAAGGAGGACTTAATTGGTTCATTCAGCTTTGTGCATAACTATGAAAAGAGAGGTGTTTGCACGTTCTAGAGTTTCCGCTATGAAGAGAAAATGTCTGTCACAGAGAGTTCAGTCATAAGGAAATGATGTTTTTTATCTAAACTTTAAAATAATTTATTGAAATATCTTACTTTGGAATGTCAGATTTCACTGACTTTACCCTCAGTGACTGAGTCACTGAAAACTCTGGCCAATACTTAACTAAAACGCCATGAGTGTAAGCTTCTATGTAGCTGAATTCAATACTCTTAAAAGTGATAACTTGAATTGGGCAGTGTGGGAAAACATCTCCACAGAACTCAGTTAAATGCATTTCATTGCTGACCTGAAACATGTCTACTGTACTAAGTTCATATTTATTGAATAGAAGCTGTCAAGCATGCTATTTGTACAGTGTTACCTTAGACACTTTTGAAAGGTAAACTATTGTTGTGCCAAGTGAGAGCTTTAAAAAGGCCTGTATTTCTTGCAGCTGTCAGCTATAGAACATATGGTTTTACAAGCACTTCACTATTAGGAGAGTGAGTGACACCCATCCTGGAAAAACTGAATTTCCATAAGTTGACCCATAAAAAAGCTGATGTTTTACTCTCTTTGCAGACTCCATGTTAACTAGATTTAAAGCAGTAACATTTCTTTTCAAGCTGGAATTTAATTTCACTGACACAATGTCCATTGCTGTGCTTTAGCTTCAAGGAGTTTAAATATAATAGCTCTCACTAAACTTGAAAACCACTGATATTATATAGATAGTGGATCCCAAAACATCTCAACAAAGTATACTTTAAAATGTAAGGAAAATCTCAGAATTCAAGAAGTTGTCATGAACGTAATCAGTCTCTAGTGCGAATACAAGACTCCATGGGATATGAAAGAAGATAATGTAAAGGTCTAGTTGAGAGCCATCTCAGCTTATCCTGACAATGCATTTCTTCTGAATGTTTCTTGAAATTTGATAAATAATTGTAAGAGAGACCAAGACGAAAGTCTCAAACAGGTGTAAGTCAAATTCCATGCCAAGCTATGACTAAAGAATATACCCTACTTTTCTATTGCACGTCTTCGTCAGCAATATCCATTAATTTGGTGATACATGCTTGGTCCGATAAGCTGTTTAACTCCATGCTATGAAGCCAGGATTTCAGATTTACCTCAATCATTCTCTGAATCTATAAAAACAAGTTGATTTCAAAATCTTTATACTTGCTGACTAAATCTGATGTCTTCCTAGTTACCTCATCTGTTCTCATCAATTTCATGTCGTCTGAGACCTTCTAAATTCTCCTCTAACTTTCCATAAAGGGTTGGCTCCAAGTGAAATAATATACTTTGAGGGGAGTTTCTTTACATTAACTTCAGGTCTGTCATCCTGTCACTCTTGCTATTTTTGTAGCTTTGCTTTGCTGTTCTGTGTCTCAGCTGGGCTTGCGGATGGTTTACTTATAAGTCTTAAGAGCAGGATTCATTACTGTTTGTCCAAATGAAGTCCCTGGCAGGATGCTGCACCAGAAAAGAAATAGCTCAAGTGCATACATACAGCAGGCATAGTCTCACTTTTGAGAGTTGAGGTGTTGCCTCTCTTGCACCCTTTGGGCAACTGTTTGATTTCTTTTTGCCTTTGCAGCAAGAAGCATGACACTTCCTTCTGATTATGCTGCAGATGGCTAACAAACTTGGCTTTAATTTGGTAGAATACATACACACTTACATCCAGCTCTTTCTTGCAGCTCTGATAGAACCGTTCCTTTTCTTTGAATTAACAGTTAGTCATTTATGACTACAGCCTTTTCATATTACAGTGAAGCTGAAATGTTACACATTTAGAAGTTAACAAGATATGTTCTATGATCAGTCTTATTTGACAAGTAAATTTGATTGCTTGTGGAAGAGAGGAGAAAGAATAATTCTGCTTTTTTAGCTTGCTCTCACTCCTATGTTTCCAGAGCATATAGTGAACTTATATTATAAAATAATACTGTGGGTGTACAATAGCATCTTTCAAACTGAAGTGAGGTGCACATTACCTGAAAAGGTTCACTTGTGAAACAAGAATAATTTAGGCAAGCAGTCTTAAAGAGAAACTGTGACATTTTATATGAAACATTTTTCTTATCCTAGCTTCATGTTACTCATTCCCCCCCTCTTTGTTTGCAATATCCAGAAGCAGACAGAGTATAATTTCCTATCAATGTCTTGCTCCCCATTAATATTTCATACTAGATCTATGGAAACATGTACTAGGGGAGATGAATCTGAAAGAGCATGAAGTTTGTTGAGGAGAGAACGTGTCCAGACATCTTGTGGCATGCCGTTTCTTCTTCACTGGTTTCACTTTTTTCTGGTCACTTTTTTTGTGTTCCCCATAGAGGACTGACAATAGTCATCCTCTAATCTTTTTTTGGCTTTATTTATTTTTCCCATTAAAATAATATATTTTTGCTGAGATGGCTTTCTTTCTTTCTTTCTTTCTTAGATTCTTTGGTTTATCCCTTTCTTTCTGAATATTTCCCCCCATGTTGCTCTGCCTTTATCTAGATAGGCACTAGATTCAGCTACTGCAGCCTTCACGTACTGCTGTCACTCTGTTCTGCCAGTGTTGCCAGCTTTGGGGGCTATTTTGTCCCCTTCTCTCACACAGCTGTCTCCATATTTTCTTGCAGCTCTTCTACACAAAGTTTTACTCCTGGTAGAATTCCGCACCGCTGCAGAATGCAGAATGTTGCAGAATTCCCTGTTTTCCCCGCAGAATTTCTGGCCGCCACTAGGGGCTGCTGGATTCTGCAGAACGCAGCTTGCAGTGAATGGAGCACCCAGCATGGTGGTGCTGGGGGCTGTACGCTCTTTGAGCTCTTTGATCCTCATTCTCCTGGGATGGGAGAGGGCCTGGGAGACCCAGCCAGCTCTGGCAAAGGGTGAGGAAGGGCAGGGCTGCAACATACCATGTCCCCTGGAGAGATGGTAAAGAAGTTGTGGGGAGTAAAGGCTCTGGGAGTGCTGGTGTCTGGGCTGGGGGCTGCCCCATAGGTGGTGGCTTCTGGGCTGGAGGGTGCCATGTGGCTCGGCTCCGGGGGAAGGGGCTGTGGGTGTCTGGGCCAGGGGGTGCCCTGCAGCTGGGCTCTAGGGGGATGGGAGTGCAGGTGTCTGGGCTCTGGGGGCCCCACACAGCCCTCTCCAGCACCCCACCACTAGAAATGACTTGTTGTAGGTGTTTCTTTAACTCTCTACTTCTGGGGAAATCTTTTTTGCTGTTGTCTGTATTGTTGACATACTTGCTGACAGGTATTTTGAAATAAATTACCAAAATAATTGAAACTGGAGTGATTATATTGTGTTATTTTGACAAATAAAATATGTAGAATTTTGCACAATTTTAATTTTGTTTGACTTGAATTCCCCCAGGAGTCACAAATAGAATGACCTTCCCAAGCCAGTCCATGAGGCCGTTACCCTTTTTCCACAAAATCCCTCCTGAAGACTCAATCCTTGTATGATGCCTACAAGAAATAAAATAAATCCCGTATCTTAGTTATATGTTTAAAAATCGCTTTGTTATTCCTTCATGCTATACACTAGCCTTCACTGAGTAAGCACATCATCTTATTGATGTTACCCCTGTTCTTTTTTCTCTGCCTTGTAACTCCCCTTGTTGCACTGGGTCTGAAATTAGTAAGCACCTCCGGACAGGGATCATGCAATCTTTATCTATGTTGTGAGGCACCTAGCACACACTTACATGCTTTAATTAAATAAGGCTGAGAATATATAGTGCTACTACTACATTCTGAGATTACCTTTAATACAGTAACTCCTCGCTTAACGTTGTAGTTATGTTCCTGAAATATGCTACTTTAAGCGAGATGATGTTAAGCAAATCCAGTTTTCCCCATACGAATTAATGTAAATATGGGGGATTAGGTTCCAGGGAATTTTTTTTCACCAGACAGAAGACATCATATATATATATACACTCACACAGTATAAGTTTTAAACAAACAATTTAATACTGTACCAGCAATGATGATTCTGAAGCTTGGTTGAGAGGGTGGAAGAGGGTGGGATATTTCCCAGGGAATGCCTTGCTGCTAAATGATGAACTAGCACTCGGCTGAGCCCTCGAGGGTTAACACATTGTTGTTAATGTAGCCTCATGCTCTACAAGGCAGCAGGAATGGAGGGAGGGGATACAGCATGGCAGAGAGAGGCAGAGATACACACTGTGTGTGTGAGAGAGAGAGGCGTGTATTGCCCCTTTAAGTACTTTGACCCCACTCTAAGTACACTGCCTTTTTAAGTAGATCATCAAGTTGAGACAGCAGCTGTTGCCAGCAAGCTCCCTCCATCCTGAGCCCTGTCGTGTCCCCCTCCTTTCCGCCCCCGGCTCTGTGGAGATGAGGTACAAGAGCCAGGTGGGGACACTCTGACATTAGCACCCTTCTTCTCCCCCCCCCGCCCCCTTCCCCTGCAGAACAAACAGGAGGCTCCTGGAAGCAGCTCCAAGGCAGAGGGCAGGAGCAGCACATGACAGTGGGGGGAGGGACACCTGAACTTCCTGGCAATTGATAGCCTGCTGGGCAGCTGCCGCACAGGGAACTTAGGGGAGCTGATGGGAGGCTGCCAGTCCACCCTGGTTCCAGGCCCCCACCAGCTAGCTGCAACAGGCTGCTCTTTCTGCAAGCAGGGGACAAAGCAGGTGGCTGCCAAACAACGTTATAAGGGAGCATTGCGCAACTTTAAACGATCGTGTTCTCTAATTGATCAGCAACGTAACAATGAAACAACGTTAACCGGGATGACTTTAAGTGAGGAGTTACTGTATTAATGTGTTTCAATCAAAAATATATACAGACGTACAAAAATATGAATCTGTGCTGAAGTTTTGTAATATTTTTTTACCATGTCAAAAAATCTATATTGGTTAATAGTTGAACCTCTGTCCCGATATAACGCTGTCCTCGGGAGCCAAAATTTTTTATTGTGTTCTAGGTGAAACCATGTTATATCGAACTTGCTTTGGTCTGCCGGAGTGCGCAGCCCCACCCCCACCCCCGGAGCACTGCTTTACCGTGTTATAGCCGAATTTGTGTTATATTGGGGTAGTGGTGTATTTGTTTTGTTTTTTTCAAAGCCTTCTTTTGTTTCATACTTAAAATGTACTAACTGCAAAATAATGCTTGGATTTCTAAATGGGCAGGTATGGTTGTACAGAAGTTGTAAAACATTTGGGCGGAAACTTTGAAAATCAGTGTGTCTGCATGGGAATATTTCTGTGCTACTTCATTAGAAATAATTTAGCTCTTTCTCATACTGGAAAAAATGGTTGCTAACACTAAAAGACTTTAGCAAGAGGAGTGTAATATTTACTTTTAAAAAATGAATTTTGAATTCTTCTAATTCAGGAAGACTAAAGCTTCTGGAAGATAATCAGTGTCCATGTATGTACATATATACAGTAAGCACATTTGCACTTGGATGATGCACTGTATCTAAATATACATGTAAATCTATAACATTTTTGTACTTGTAAAATATTGTATATTTTGATATACTGTAAACAACTATCTAGTGCTATAACAAATTTACATCCCTGTGAAGGCTTAATTTATGTGCTAAATATTGGCCCTTTTATACTGTGTGATGAGTTGTTTGCTGTTGTGGTATTTTATAATGGTGAGGTAAGCTGTAATGTCCAGTTCTAAACATAAAGGGGCTGAGTTAAGGGTAACAATTGCAGTCATGACCTATGAATTTTCTTACCATTTGTGTGTGGAAGTGTTCACTTGTGATAGTCAGACCTCATTCATATTTTACTTAATCTGCAGGACGGAGTCAGGGAGGGTTGGCTATTGGTATGTTCACGTGATTCACAATAAAGATAACTCATTTTGCTAAAGGGATTATGTTATGGCTATATGGGGTGGGGGGTATTGTAGCATAACACACTTATTTTCAAATTTCTTCCCTCCTCCTAAATAGGGCTCTTGGAAAGCCTACCATTCCAAATTTATTGAATTAATTCTGTCTGTCAACTAAATTTCTTAGTTAGAAACCCCATGAACCAAATGTTTATATGTAAGGAAGAGACTTTAGGTGACGGTGTGAGTAAACTACAGCATCTTAAATGCTCTGCAGAATATTCATGTTGAGTGGATAGCTTGCAGCATTGCACCTTGGGAAGAATGGAGTAAGGCTAACATGAGAGCTCACACAAAAATTGAAGTGCAGATATAGGGTATATTCTGTTAAGAATTAAACAAAGTCTGTACTAGTTAAAATGAAAATGTTCTTTTAAAGCAGGATTTGCTTGTAGTAGAGTACAAATTGGGGAGAGTGAGGGCTTATCACATGCAATTGCTGTGTGTGGTGCCATCTGATGTCCTCCTATTAAGTACAGAGAGGTATAAACTAATTAATTATAGCACTGCTACAGTGAAGTGTCTGTCAGCATCTTCATTAACCCCTTCCTATTCCCAGGAGTCTGTAACTCTGAAATTTGTAACTCTGGCTGAAATTTCACACACACATTAATGGTATCCCACCCCACATATGTGTAAATCATATGTTTGCTTATAAGTCACAGGAATGCAAATAAAAGTATTTACTACAATTTAAACGAGAAGTAAGTGTCTGGTTTCTATTGTAAATAGCTTAGAGTTCAACAGTCAACACTTTTTCTTCATAGAAGCTGATTTTTGTAAAACTAATTACTAGCCTGATTTATTGAAAACAACATTTAACATGGTCTCTGTATACCACACATACAGGCTAATATATGCATACTTCAGTAGAGATGTATTGCTCTTCATTAAAATACTGTGGACTTCACCATACTTTTTCAGTTTCTGTGCTCCTTATGGCACCTCCATATTGAATGGCGTGGATAAGCAAGTTGTGGTATAAAGGGATTTACACTAAAGGCCAGTCTTTTTTAGAGCCATCTCTGTGTACCAAACCCTCTTTGTACTGTTTTTTGTTTCACATTCTATTTTGCTACGGATGTGTTCTGCACAAGGTGGACTAAGCAGACTCAGTCTAGCCTATAGTTGCAAGTATTATTGAATCTGAGTTTTTGTAGGTTTTTGAGTAATTTGGGTGTCTTAGGGCATGGCTACACTTGCAGATGTAGAACGCTGTGAGTTAAACCCGCCTTCGTAGAGCGCAGTAGGGAAAGCGCTGCAGTCTGCCCACACTGACAGCTTCAAGCGCACTGGTGTGGCCACATTTGTGGCACTTGCAGAAGCATTGGGAGCGGTGCATTATGGGAAGCTATCCCAGCATGAAAGTGACTGCAATGTACTTTTCGGGTGGGGTGGAGTGTGACAGGGAGTATGTTGTGTGTATGTGGCGGGAGAGAGAGTGGGTTTTTGGGGTGCTGAGAGTGTGTCAGCATGCTGTCTTGTAAGTTCAGACCCCCCCCCCCACACACACACTCAAAACAAACAGTAAATGTTTGCTTTTTCTCCGAGCTGATAAGCAGCTGACTTCTCCTAAATGGAGCTTTGAAAGGGCATTTCCTCATTCCTGCAGCCGATTTCACAACAATGACAAGAGTGGCCACTTGACTTAAGGGGATTATGGAGGCTGATCACAGCTCAGTAATGCAACACCTCATTCACACTGCCCCCACGGCGCTCCAGTGGGAGCGCCACAAACGTTATTCTGCTCGCCAAGATGGAGTACCAGCAGCGCTGTAGCTGCGGAGTCAGAGCGCTCTACGTGCCTTGCCAGTGTGGACGGGAAGTGAGCTAGGGCGCCCGGGGCTGCTTTATTGCGCTGTAACTTGCAAGTGTAGCCAAGACCTTATATAGCATTCTACTGCCAAACCACTTGGTACTGTCATCTTGATTATCATTCTGTGAAAATGGTACTTTTAGGGGGTGCAGGCATATTTTTGGACAATGCACTTTGGCTGATGTGACATTGCTTCAAAAAGTTTTTACTTTAGATGCTATACTTTCATGGCAGACACTTGACTTATTTGGGGAAGATAGCTATAGAGAATCAATCAGAACAATGGCCATAGTTTCCCCATCAGTATCTTAAAAATGGGATAAGATTTAAATATATATGAAGCCCCAGAAATTGCCATGATTTGACTCTTAACCAGAGTGAATGCAGTCTCAAGTCATGGGCTTGGTGAAATGGGAAATTAGGGCTGATCTGAACGGTAGGTTGGAGGGGCTTACCTTCTCTTCTATTTTGGGCTATGTCCACTTCTGTAGTACCAGTCTCCCTCTGTATAGCAGCTTCAGATATTTTGGACAAGCAGCACACTCTTATGTGGCTGGGATGGTATGCAGTTTAATGTGAAACTGTAGTTCTGGATTTACCTCTTAGAGCTGTGAAGGAAAAGCAGTGTACACTGTGCCTTATCCTGGGGATTGAGCACATCCCCTCCACAATGGTTGCAAAGCTCTCTAGTCGGAAGAATCTGTTCCAGAGACTTTTACACACATGAGCAGTTCCACTGAAACTAGCTATACTGTTTGGTGAGTAAAGGTTACAGAATTGGCCTTAAAGTTAATAAGTACATGCTTTAAATATGTTGTCAATAAGCCACGCGTCTGACTTCAGTTTGTATATCTTATTTAAGAGTCTGATCCTGCAATCTGTTGAGTGCCTCCTAACACATGTTGAACAATTCCCAGTAAAGTAAACAGAAGGGTAAGCACCATCAAAGTTTGGGCCGTAACTGAGTAACAACGCTTCCATAGAAGTAGCTCTGATTTTTAGATAGAATAAATTCTCTTGAAACTCAGCACACTTCTACAAGAGAGGAAGTGAAAGGAAGAATAGAACACAATATATGCTACAAATAAATTTCTAAGATGCTGTAATACTTTTCAAGCAGAAACTTTGAATTACCGGTACATAACGTGGCAAATTGTGTTTTCTCTCCCATAACTATTTAGCACACCTTTTTGAGATTTTTTGGCCACTGCAATGACCTTGACCGTGAGATGCGGAAATGCTTAAAGAAGGAGGTAAGGTTCTAACTTCAAATGTAACTGAAACACTTAAAGTGGATAGCAACAATGCAGTTGTGTCTTTTATCTAGTATTTGTTGTGAGAAAGGTCTGTGCATGGAAAATTGTATGTGCAAAATGAGAGACCAGGTTATGACCCATCTTTGCAAGGATACAGAATCAAAGCCCTCTGTCAGCAGTCTTATTTCTGTAATCAGTAGTAGGCTTCAATCCTGAAAATGGATCCCTGTGGACAGACCTCTGAGCTCGCGCAGAACACTGCTAACGCCAACAGAGTGCCATAAGGGCATAGATGTCCTCCTTTGTGGATCCAGTTGCAGGATAGTGGCCTAACTTTTTGATACTTTTTCAGTTAAATGTAGACTCTGATATTGTATAAAGCACTAGTTAAATAACCATTGAGTAAAGTTTAGAATATTACTCATTCTTCCATAAAATTGAATCAGTAATTATCTGTTTTCTATCTTGCTACCCTTACTTTGGGTTAGCAGCACTGTTAAATAGCTCAGAAGTACATTATGTACTTTTTGATTCACAAATAATTATAGTATTTTTTCCATTCTGTATATCACCCAGAAAGGTCTCTTTCATTAACACTCTTGTTTGGCAATTACACTGTTAGTTGCTTGCTTTGTAAGTGTTTTTAAGCTTGACAATATATTGGTCCCTCTTCAGCAGAAATGTTAATTCAGCTCTAGTGCACATGAAAACAGAACTCATTGTGACATCATGTTCAAAAGAAATAGTGCCTCTTCCACTCCAGTGGTGTTTATTTTTTTTATACCAAAGGCAGGAGCCTTTTCTAGAGATCCAAAAGTAGGCAGATATGTAATCCACCCCCCATGCATCTCTAACAAAATAAAATGCTTCCAAACAGAAACTGATTAACATTTCACAGATTGTTCCTGCTTAAAAAAATAAAGCAAATTTCCTTGGTATTTGCTTTTCATAGGATACCTATGTGTGCATTATACAACATGAAACAGAATGACCAAGTTCTGTCTGTCGAGCACTACTTGAGTTATTGGCTTCAGTGAACTATTCAGTGAGTCGCAGAATTGGGCCTTAAGTGATTCCTATAGATATAACATTCCTGCTCAGGACTCTGCTCATTACAATACTGTACTGCAGATAAAAGAAAAATGAAAAAGTTTAGTTAATAATCATAGTGGAGCACCAACTCTCCTGTAGCTAGGGTTAAGAAGCCCTTTGTGTTTCAAGGATGAGTCTAAGTGCTCCAAAATCTGCATGGTTACTCGGCTAGCTTTGAAACTTGGCATACCTCATGGAGATGCAGGGTAGGCTTATGATCCAAATTTGGGGTCATTTTTTTGTTTAGATGAATTTAGTCTTTGTCTGGTTCCCTTGCATCTGCTTATAACATTCATTATTGAAAGCTACTTGACTTACTTTCTATTAACATTTGTTGTTATAAGTTATTGTAACATTTACAGTTTACAGTTGAGGTTAGAATTAGGGTAAATTTGTAGGCCCAGTTATGACAACAGGCAGGGGCGGCTCTAGCCATTTCGCCGCCCCAAGCACGGCGGCATGCCACGGGGGGCGCTCTGCCGGTCGCCAGTCCCGCGGCTCCGGTAGACCTCCCACAGACGTGCCTGCGGATGGTCCCGCGGCTCCGGTGGAGCATCCGCAGGCACGTTTGCGGGAGGTCCACCGGAGCCACCTGTCGCCCTCCTGGCGACTGGCAGAGCGCCCCTGCAGCATGCCCCCACAAGCACGCGCTTGGCATGCTGGGGCCTGGAGCCGCCCCGACAACAGGATCCACTCTGATCTTTACACTTGTAATATCATGCCTGGATGAGAGAACTGGTATATTCAGAATTTGTGAGTGTCAAATGATAGAATGCAGAATTGTGCATATGTAGAATTATATGTGCTAAGTTAGTGGCCATGTTCTGAAAATGTGGCTTTGAAAAGCCAAATACTGAACAGCCAGAATAGCTTGCCCTGCATTATCAATCTGTGAGAATGCCACTTCATCTGCTTGAACTCTAATGGCATGCCTTAAAAAACCTTCTCAAACTATAATACAAACTCAGCAAAATAAAAGTATGAAAAAATAAGAATAGATATTGTCATGGTGCCTAGAGTGGGTCACAGCTAAGAATGCCAAATTCAGGACAAGCTGTCAGAAAACAGGACAGACACACCCAAACTGGTGGTATATTCTACAGTTAGGTTTTACCAAGCCAGTAACAAAAGTGCACCCCTGGATCACTATATTAGTTTTACCAAGGAGTCACATACAGCCTCCTTAGCATTTCAGTCCCTTATAATCACCCAGACAACCTGGATTGTATGATGTAAGGTTATTAAATGCAAAAAACACCACACATTAGGTTCTTCTAGTCGTAAAGGACCAGTCACTCACCCCAAGTTTCACCAAAAACAGCTGTTAGCCACTCCTTAGTAAACTAACCAAAGATTAATTGACTAAGAAAAGAAATGAGTTATTAAAGAGATTAAAACATAGATTCAGAGTCTGTTAGAATCCTTTTCATAAATCCTGAGGGCTTCCCAGAAATCAATTCTAGGAATCCATATGCTTAGAACTCTCCCTGCCAGAGTTCAAGCAGTCCAGAAATGAATCAGAGATAGCAGGATTGTTCCCATGGTCCAGTATTTTTAGTTGAAAGTAACTCAATGAGGGTTACTATCACAGCATGGGTTTTTCCTGACAAAGAATAGGTAATGCAGAAAGTTTGTGAGTCTCCATTGTTAAACCAACAACCTTTGCTTTGAAGTTAACTACCGACTTCTCATGCATACACAAATAGTTCAGTTACACTGATTTACATTAGGCAATTGCTGGCCATTCATCAAAACGTGGACAGATAAGTGAGGACAATACAGGAAATATTGATTCGTTCCATGCAGTGTATACACATCTTTGACCTTAAGGCTAATTGAGTATAGGATATAGACAGATGTAAACATACAAACAATATTTTCCTTGATTTCTTATCAACATCAGTAAAGGCATATCAAGAGGCATTGCAATGTAAAGGTTAGACACAGGTGAACTGAGATATATAATTTACCAATCTTCCAGTACAATTCTAATTTTTTTCCATTGAAAGAAAAACGGCTGTGAAGTATCTGCTCCCTTAAATTATGGCTACAGTGATATAATAGTGTAACTGCAACTTCCTGAAAGGGTCAAAAGCTTGTTGGTGTAATTAGTTAGCAATTTCAAAATATCTTATTTGAAATTACTGTAATGAATATACATGGGTGGAAAAAACAGAAAAAAGCCCATCTGTGAATTAGTATGTACTTTAGAACCAGCAGAATCTAAGTACCACACCAGAAAATACTACTTTTTTTTCTTGTGTCTTATCAACATGAATGATAAGCATATAGTATCAGGAACAATGTACTTTAAAAACAAAGCTTCTCTTCTTAAGCAAAAATACAAATAGCATACAATGATGGGAAGCTAAATATAAACCATATGCTATAAAGAAATATGTACTTGAGGTGGGGGAATACTATTTGCCATAGTTTACTTCAGGGTTGGAGTTTTGTTGATTTCAAATGAGGTCCGGGTCCATGATTTCTTAGGTGGTAGCCAGGTGTAAACGTGAGCAATGTTCTGTCATAAAGTAGGCCCAGTTTTCTATTTTCAAAATCTTTGAAATTTACTCAAACGGTGTTGGCTTTTTAAAATGTAACTCTTCTAGTACTAGTCTTTGTTCATTTAGGAAGCTGTGTTAGTCCCTTGATGTTTGTGAGTGGAAATATACATCTTACACAAGGAGAAATCATGTACAAAGTGGTTTGAAACTGTTCAAATATCACTTGCATGTAATATTATCTCAGTCAGTGTGACGTTTTGCGTGGTTATAAATGCACTTCACTTCAATCAAAATCTTATTTTGGGGCAAACCAAAATGCTTTTGTTGTTAAGACCTATTGCCGCACTACTAGTTGTGGAGGCAAATTCTGGGAGGATCCTTCTTTCTAAGGACAGCATCCAAAGAAAATTTGGATATTTTTTATTGGCCCTTGACACCCAGTGTGTGTTTATATTGGAAGATGCGATAAATCGATCCCTGAACACGCTCCCGTCAACTCCGGAACTCCACCAGGGCGAGAGGTGGAAGCGGAGTTGACGGGGGAGCCGCGGCCGTCGATCCCGTGCCATGAGGACAGGAGGTAAGTCGAAATAAGATACGTCGACTTCAGCTATGCTATTCCCATAGCTGAAGTTGCATATCTTACATCGACGCCCCCTCACAACCCCCCCCCCCCAGTGTAGACCAGGTTGTAGGTCATCTTAAATACACTGCTCGGGAAGGTGTGAATTTTTCACAGCCATGACCAATGTTGCTAGAACGACCTAATTGTCTAGTGTAGACCAGAACTGAGTTTAAGAAATATAAAAAAATATTTGCCTCTAAGCACTTTCTAATTAGGTATTGGTAGTCTGTGGATCTGCTTTTAAAATGTATATCAGTAAACTGGCAATACTTAGACTTACAGCTGTATGGAAGCTATTGTAGCAGTAAACAGTTTGTTGCTCTTTGAAAGTTAGAAAAACATTGCAGATGCAGGCAATTGCTTAAAACAGACTGCATTTTTCTAAATTTAACACGAAAATAAAAATAGTTTGGGCCCAATTGTAGAAAACAGTGATGGAAAAGACCTAACTCAAGTTGTCCAGACTCCTGTTAATGCTAAAGATTATCCCCAAAAGTATACTTGTAAGTACATTGTCTAGTCTAGTATGAAATTCCTCAAGTGAAAGGATTTTCATCACTTCTTTGGCAGACTATTGCACAGTTGAGTCTTTCTCTATTGAGACCTTTGAGGACTTATTAGGAAAGTGAGGGCTGAATAAGGGAAAGTTTCCTTTGTTCACTTTCTTTCCACTATGCTCCTTTAGTCATCCTAATCGATTTCCCCCTTTTTGGTCTTCATACTTTTCAGATATTCAGAGAACTATCACTTTTACTTGGTTTTGTAATTGTGCTAAATCATGCTGTTTTGATTTATGAAGAAATTATATCTAATGCCTTGACACTCCTGTCCCAACCCCGCAGTCTTTTGATTTTGTTGTTGTTCTTCTTTCCTGAAATGTATCAAGTCTTTGTGCACTGGGGTACCCAGAAATGTACACAGCGTTCTAGGTGTGGTCTTATTTGTGCCATATCATCAGACATGTCTGGAATTTATTTAAATATGAATGAATGTCCTGGAATAAAATGAACTTGAGAATTGAATTGTGTAGGCTACAATTTCCTACATGAGCTTACTGAGCTCTTGCCAGTTCTGATGTTAGTCACCAAGACTGTCTGTTGTGGTCATCCAAGACACTGAAGATGGCCAAATCTCTTGTGCATTTGTTCCAGACTGCATGAACTTCCAATTTGTTTCTGGCTCAGCTGAGATCAACAGTAACACTTGAGAGATGAATTTTTGGAATGGGACATTGTCAGGCATCCGGTCATGATCATTGGATCCTTTAAGCTGAAAACAAGGCTTTAGATGTCATTGCAGGGAGGTTCTGTTAATATGGCGTGTCCTAGCAGGCTGGCTTCTCTTAACGTCCAGAATGCTGTGAGAGAATGTGTTGCTCAGCCATTGGGCTGCTAAAGGAATATTATAACTAGGCTAGGCAGAATTAGATTGTTTTTTATAATTTTGGCAGATAATAGCGATGTTTGTTTTTAAGCATTTTTTTCTATTCGACTTAAATTTTCACAGTTGCAGGAAATTGAGGGTAGGATCAGACAGTAATTATTTAATGACAATATTCTTTGAGATTAAACAAGTTAAAGCTTTATAACAGAACACAAATTGTCATCATCACATGTCCAGATATACAAAGTAAATATTTTAAAATCAAACTAAGTGCTCCAACAGTATTTTTGTTACCTTGCCTATCTGAAAATTTCAGTCATCAATGAAAATAATTTTTTCGTCAACCCATGTGTGTGGTGAAATCGATGTTTCCCGACAGTTACCAATAAAATCTAATCCTTCAAAGCCTAATTTATAACCATCATCTGCCTGACAAAATATACCAGCAGGAACATAAAGCTGTCTTATCTTTTTGGCTTAGAAATGCATATGTGTGGATCACAGATACTTAAGTTACAAGGAGGACAACTTCATGTCCAGGATGGCTCCTCTACTTTCTGCATCTACATCTTATCATTAGGGAGGAATTGTCTGGAGCAGTGCCTTGGCATGGTGCTTACATTCTGCACAAGTGCACCTCTTTAAGTATCTTCGTGATCCAAAGATAGCTATATTTCTCATCCGTGAGATGGCTTGGTAGATAAGTTTCCTCCATAAGCATGTATGCTGTACTCTTACTAGAATTGTTATTCAGTTTTTGTACTCATTTCAGACTGAGAAAAATGCTCTTTATTATGAAACAGACCCTTTGTTAATTTTAAAGTAAACTGAGTCAATACAAACATGAAATAATGAAAATAACATTGTCAGTGCAAGCATAATTTGTAGGGCTTTCAATTAATCGCAATTAACTCACGCAATTAACTAAAAAAAATTGATCGCAATTAAAAATAATCACAATCACAGTTTTAACCGCACTATTAAACAGTAGAATACCAATTGAAATGTATTAAATATTTTGGATGTTTTCTACATTTTCATATATATTGTATTCTGTGTTGCAATTGAAATCAAAGTATATTTTTATTACAAATATTTGCACTGTAAAAATGATAAACAAAAGAAATAGTATTTTTCAATTCAACTTATACAAGTACTGTAGTGCAATCTTTGTTGTGAAAGTGCAGCTTGCAGATGTAGATTTTTTTGTTCCATAACTGCACTAAAAGAACAAAACGACGTAAAACTTCAGCGCCTACAAGTCCACTGTCCTACTTCTTGTTAAGCCAATCGCTAAGACAAACAAGTTTGTTTACACTTACTGGAGATAATGCTGCCCTCTTCTTATTTACGTCACCAGAAAGTGAGAACAGGCATTTTTATATGGCAGTTTTGTAGCTGGCATTGCAAGGTATTTATGTACTAGATATGCTAAACATTCGTATGCCCCTTCATGCTTCAGCCACCATTCCAGAGGACATGCTTCCATGTTGATGACTTTGTTTAAAAAAAAAAAAAAGCATTAATTAAATTTGTGACTGAATTCCTTGGAGGAGAATAATATGTCCCCTGTTCTGTTTTACCCGCATTCTGTCATATATTTAATGTTTTGCAGTCTCAGATAGTGACCCAGCACATGTTGTTCATTTTAAGAACATTCCCTGCTGATTTGAAAAATGGAAAGAAGGTACCAATGTGAGATTTCTAAAGATAGCTACAGCACTCAACTCAAGGTTTAAGAATCTGAAGTGCCTTCCAAAATCTGAGAGGGACGAGATGTGGAGCATGCTTTCAGAAGTTTTAAAAAAGCAACACTCACATGCAGAAACTACAGAACCTGAACCACCAAAAAAGAAAATCAACCTTCAGCTGGTGACATCTGACTCAGATAATGAAATGAATGTGCATCAGTCTGCACTGCTTTGGATGGTTATTGATCAGAACCTGTCATCAGCATGGACGCATGTCCCCCCTGGAATGGTGCTTGAAGCGTGATGGGACATATGACTCTCTCTACTGCATCTGGCATGTAAATATCTTGCAACGCTGGCTACAACAGTGCCATGCGAAAGTCTGTTCTCACTTGCAGGTGACGTTGTAAACAAAAAGCGGACAACATTATCTGCTGCAACTTGTTTGAGCAATTGGCTGAACAAGAAGTTGGTCTAAGTGGACTTGCAGGCTCTAAAATTTCACATTGTTTTATTTTTTAATGCAGTTTTTTGTACATAATTCTACATTTGTTCAACTTTCATGATAAAGAGATTGCACTACAGTACTTGTATTAGATGAATTGAAAAATACTATTTCTTTTTTTTACAGTGCAAATACTTGCAATCAAAAATAAATATAAAGCGAGCACTTTACACTTTGTATTGTGTTGTAATTGAAATAAATATATTTGAAAATGTAGAAAACACCCAAAAATATTTAAATAAATGGTATTCTATTATTGTTTAACAGTGCGATTAATCGCTCAATTAATTTTTCTAATCGCTTGACAAACTTAATAATTTGTCAAGCAAAAACACTTGTTTTCTTCCCAAGTGATAAACCTGTGCTGCATTTTAAATTTAGTGACATAATTGATCTATTATTCATTTATTTCCTTGTCTTCCAGTACCAAGAAAATCGAGCCAAGAGCCGGGCACATGCTGAAGAGATGCGTCAGAGGCTCATTAATGCTTCAAAACACTCTGAGAGCTGAGCTATGTTGCAGCTGGACAGCTATACATCATATGGACATTTGGCTGAAAGCTGAAGGAACATCTCTTGTTTTGTCTTCTATGCACTTGGATATAAAATGCTATTTACTCAACTGCTAATGTTTGTAATAAAAATTTCTGAAGTTTACACTTATTGCTGACAAGATACTTTAATTGTTTGGCGAGAGATTTAGTCAGGGTTTCTCAAACAGGGGTCACTGCTTCTGTAGGGAAAGCACTCTAAGTGTGCCTGAAATCCAACCAATGTCCTCTTTCTCCAGGCAATCGTGGTAACAGTGCACACAGACGTGGTGCACAGTTGGACATGAATTTTTAGGCCTATTGATTTTGAGCTAGACTTCATGAAAATCAGGTGACATTCTTGAGAAAAAGATGTACATAAAATATTTAGCATTAATTGGTGCACATCCTAGGAATGATGAAAGGAATATGAAAAAATGCTAAAATATGCAGCTGGAAAGTTAGAAATTATGCATATTATAATTGTAAATCTCTGTAATGCAAGTATTTCTGATGTGTTATTTATAGACTTTGGTAAAACTCTGCGCCACATTAATGAAATGCCTTCAATAGTCTGGTGTTATTTAATGCTGGCATCTCTGCATTTTAAAAGGACATTTGCCAGTACATATGATGTAGACTAGTATGAAATTCAGTGTTTGTTCAAAATAGTGTGAAATACATAGAATAGATAGGATTGGGGGAGAAAATGGGATCGAAAAATCTGACCGACTCTAAGTGTTCCTCTTCATTTAAAGAAAAAACGGAACCCACTTCATTTAAATACAAGTGTTATCTGTCTGGACAGTTAATGGATTTCAGAATTGTAAATCTAAATTGTGCACTTAATTTTATTGATACCCACTGTAAATAAGATGCATACCAATTATTTCTGGCAGTTTTTCTCATTAGAATTGCTGATTATTTGTAACTAATATGGAGCATTTCACCTGCAAGTTGCATTTCAAATCCTATTCAGGGTGCTAAAAGTAAATTATCAGATAGCTCTTTGCTCTGTCGAGTTCCCGGTAGAGATAGGTGTTCCCATCACAAAAGCTACTAGCCACTGAATATATAGAAAAGTGTGACTGTTCATGGAGACTGAACTATTGCCTCACTTCCATGGAGGTTACTACGATCAGGTATTCAATGGACAGTGCAGGGAATGTTGCCCAACTGTGAACCTCTTGTGTGGCAAATGGATTATTAAGCCAACACCTTAAAGAGTCTGTAAACTCACACCAACCCCCAAAAGCCATTCATGTTGCTGTGACTCAAAATTATAATTGGTTGAAAAAATACTTTTTGCTAAATTTAGGCTGAAAACTGCGCTTGGTTTAAAATTATTCTTTGAAAAAGTCAGCAATACTTCTAGAGCTTCTAAGCCTGAGATAGAATATGGCTCTAAGCAGCAGGATGATGTGGGGTTTTTTGTTTTGTTTTTAAATCACTAGATAAAAACATGCTACATTTCAAAGATGTATATGTGCAGAAGGATCTTTTGGAGGATTTATTACCTAGAAAAGATCACGCTGATGGCTTCACAAAATTCATCCCCAGTACAGTACTTAAGCACCTGTAATCTGATGATTTGCTTTTTGGCTCAGGGAAAAGAAACTGAATACACTGTGAGAAGCTGGGCGTGTCTCATAGAGGCTGATGTATTACAGTCACTAACAAAGCATTAATACTATGAAATATTTCCTGTTTATGAAACAGAATAAAAGCTGCCCCCCGCCCCCGTTGCTTCCCAAAAAGCAATCTAGTTCCCAACATAACACTAATATGTCTAATATGCTGAAAGATCAGAAGTGATCTTTTGGTTGTGTGAAATTGGTAGTTTAACTGTTTGCCTTTAATCCTTGAAATTATGAGCCATCTATTTGCCATGAAGACACTATTGCATTTGTATAAAAACATGATGAAAACTAAGCTTGACCTTCATCCATGACAACATGGGGCAAGATCATTTTGTTGATTTTGATTAAATATGCAAAACGCAGAACTAATTACTTCTCCAGAGCCATCTTGATACGGTTATTTTCCACATTTTGATCAACAGTGCTCTTTTGTTTTCATTATACAGTTATTTCCTTTCAAATTGGTGTTTTGAAACGCAGTCCTTAAATGGTAATGGGAATACTTTCCAAACACAACTTGCTAGATAGTATGTTGCCACTTGCAAATGATTCTCTCTGTCCCTTCAGATGTTCATCTCTTTGTTTTAAAGACTGCAAGGAAGAGCACCACATCTGATTTAGAATTTTAATATGGTGATGGAGGCTTTGCCACCATGCTGTTGTACTGTTTTTTGTTATAATGAAATCTGCTAGAAATATGCTTTGGAACTGAAAAGATTATCCTTCCAGAGAAATAGGTATGCAAAAGACAAGTCATATCTACTAAACTGCAACATGCTGGGTTTGTATACTCTAAAATGTAGCTCTTTCAGTAGTGTGGATTGAACTTGCTTGTGCCATTTCAATGTCAAAAATAGTTTTGTTTAAAAACAAAACAGCTTCTGTCTAAACCAGTTGCCTTACATGTATCTGTAGACAGGCTTTGATTGACACGGCTTACTAAAAACATTTAGTGTCACAGTGACTGATCACCTAAGATAGGTATATAATCTTATTTTATTACATGTGCTTCCAGCAAGTGTCTGAGGTAATTGACAGACATATCTGTGATGGGCTATGAAGAAAGATAAAGCAGGGGGAACTGTTATATACTGCACTAGAAATAACATTTCTAGCATACTCACTACTCAGCCGCAGTGATGTGCCTTTTCCTACAGTGCTTTTCAGAGGTGCCATGAGTCTTTTGCTGGACCTTTTTATCACTGCTGAAGCATTGCTACTTAGTTAATTGGAACATGAGGTATACTGACACAAATTGGAAGTTACATGCACTTCCCCTGCTACTGCATTCACCTGAGGCTTGTTTGTTTAGTGTTAGGGCTATTAAAAAATAAAGTTTTGGGCTCAGAAAACCCTACAGCCTGCTGTCTAATAACTATTTAACCAACAGTCCCCAACAGTGGGGCATTACTTGGGCATAACTGACCACAGCCTGAACTAAGGGCCCTCTACTTGAAAGCAAATGCCAAACTGCCCTCCTTGGACAGTATTACTCACCCCCCCATCTCGAGAGCTGTAACTACAGAAACCTATTGAAACAGTCAAAAATCTAGTCTGAGCCATAACAAGTGAGATTAATTTTGATCATTCACTTCTCTGCCCTGCTGGGCTAGTTGCTCCTGTCCTATCCTGCCCAGCCCATGTGTTCTGTGTGGCTGCAGCTGCACTGGAGAGCTGCACAACAGCGTCGCTTCATGGTCACTAGTACGTTGTATGGCCAAGCTGGCCACAGCAGCTGTGGACCAGCAAGTGGGAGAGGTGAGGCCAGACTGGAGCCAGACAGCCAGGGGCGGCTCTACAAATTTGGCCGCCCCAAGCAGTCATGCCCGGGAGGCGCCCCCGAGCCGCGGGAGCAGCGGACCTCCCACGGGCATGACTGCGGAGGGTCCGCTGGTCGCGCGGCTCGGCTGGACCTCCCGCAGCTGCGGGCGGTTCGCTGGTCCGGCGGCTCCGGTTGAGCTGCTGCAGGCATGCCTGCGGGAGGTCCAGCCGAGCCGCGGGACCAGCGAACCGTCCGCAGTCATGCCTGCGGGAGGTCCACTGGAGCCGCCGGCCGAGCGTCCCCTCCGCAGTCATGCCTGCGGCAGGTCCGCTGCTCCCGGGGCTCCGGTGGACCTCCCGCGGGCATGACTGCGGCAGGTCCGCCGGCCCAGCCTGCCGCCCCCCCCCGGGAAAGGGCCGCCCCACGCGCGTGCTTGCCCCGCTGGGCTCTGGAGCCGGCCCTGCAGACAGCAGTAGCCTAGACCAGGCTCCAAGGGGGCGAGGGCAGCTCCTTGAGCCCAGCAGCAGCCACAGCCTGTAGCCTATCCAGGCAATGCAGGAGCACCCCATCTCCTGACTCCCAGCCTAGGTCAGGGCGCTGCAAGGGGAAAATGATGTTGGGGGTGGATGAATTGGTTGGGAAGGCAGAGACCCAGAATAACGGGAGGGGAAGGTGACTGCTCCAGCCCCAGTGAACCTAGAGCAAGTGGCCAAGGCCTTCAGCAGTGATGAGTGAGTTATGATGCCTCAGTTTTGGAGCCTCAACGTGACACCCCCTGCAAGGGGCCTGTTGTTAAAGCGAGGGCTCAACATCCCTCCCCCAACCCCTGCAAGTCCAGCCCTTTTCATACAAACCAGGCACCCAAAATCACTTGTGGAAATCTTGGCAGTTGCTCTAGGAGCTGAGAGGAAGAAGCCCTCATGGGGTTCCCAGGCCCCAGCCAGAATGGTACTTCATGGGGTATGAACTACTCAGGAGATACACAGCCCCCTCAGCACAAAGAGAAGTCATGGGGGATGGAGAGGCCGGGAGCAGCTCTTCTTTTGAGCCACCTAAAATTTATATCTCGGTTCTGCCTGGAGGCCTCAGGTAGGGTCCTGTTGTACTGAGCACTGATCATGATGGACTCGCAACTTAGGGGTCACAATCAGATCTTAGGGTGTCACACCCAACCTCTTTCTTTTGATGGCTAGATTGGGGGGCCTGAAACCTTTTCCTATTTTTAGACTGGGGTTAGGTTTTAAAAAGGTTGAAAATGAAGCTTGTACATTCTAACCGCTGTTGGTAACACAAGTGAATCCCTTTCAGCGGTGATGCTTGAATATTTAAATATAGATGCTGCCCCCTCACATATTCCTTTGTAATTTGAAAGTGTGTATTTTTTAAATTTGTCTGTGTCTTGAAGCATTCTGCATTTTTTATTGTGTTGTTTGTTAAATAAAATTCTTGGCTGAGATTAATAAATGATGCCCAAACCCATTCACACAATCCTGTTTTATTTTCTACCTCCTTGTCTTTTTAGTCTACTTGACATTCCAAGTAACACCAGTAGAATAAGTAACTTTAGCTGAACTTTGCCATCCTCAGCTCTTGCCCCGCAACTGTGTTGATTTACAGCACCTAGCACAATGGTGCTGTGATACATGGCTTGGAGCCACTAAGTGCTACCACCATGCAAATAATATAACTGCTGATAAACAACCCTAACTTTATAAATGCTCCTTTCCTTTCTGTTTGGCAAGGATAGAAGACCTAACCTCTGATTTTTATTTATTTATTTATTTTTAAATCAACTGGCATCATAGGACTATATAAGGGTATTTTGGAAATAGTCCTCATATGTACAGAATACAAGCGTGCCTATCTGCAATATTTTCAAGTGTATTTTAACAGGCTGCTTGAATTCGTTGCACTAGTTGTAAGGCCCATCCAGACATACAAGGTCATTCTGTAGTTCATATGCATTGCACTTGCTTTTATCTATGATTTTATATTTGGGATAAAACTGTAGTCTAGTGTATATTCCAAAAATAATCGTATCCAGTTTTTAATACAGCACATCTGAGACTTTCAAACCCCCTCAGACTCTGTTCTTGGTTGGTGATATAACCTATCGCTATGAATTGAAAAACTATCCAGAGTCCCTTTCGATATTATAACTTTTTTTTCATCACTTGCAGCTAAAGCTCATAGAATATTTTACTGTATTTCGTAAATACTGGGTGCATAAATGTGAATCTCGAGTAGGAGTAGACAGTTATTTTACTTTTCTATTTGGCACTTGTGCGACCACTTCAGGAATATTGTGTCCAGTTCTGATGTCCCCGATTCAAGGATGTTGATAAATTGGAGAGGGTGTAGAGGAGAGCCATGAGAATGATTAAAGGATTAGAAAACATGCCTTACAGTGATAGACTCAAAGGACTCAATCTATTTAGTTTAACAAAGAGAAGGTTAAGGAGTGACTTGATTACAGTGTATAAGTATCTACATGGGGAACAAATATTTAATAATGGACTCTTCAGTATAGCAGAGTAAGGTATAACACAATCCAATGGCTGGGAAGTTGAGGCTAGACAAATTCAGACAAAGGTACACATTTTTAATAGTGAGAGTAATTAACCATTGGAACAATTTACCAAGGAGTCTTCATCACTGACCGTTTTAAAATTGAGATTGGATTTTTTTCTAAAAGATATGCCCTAGGAGTATTTTGGGGAAATTCTATGAGCCTATGTTATACAGAAGGTGAGATTAGATGTTCACAATGGTCCCTTCTGGCATTGGAAGCTGTGCATTTGCTTTTGAAATCTAGTATCACTGGTAATATACCCATCATAAAGTATTTTATACCGAAGCTGTGCTAATTTTAAAGTGGCTATAATCACATACTCTCCAGATAAGCATGTTAAATCAGCATGCTGGCATTTACTGCTTGCTGTGCAATAGAGAAGGGTTATGACTTGGGGGGTGCCCAGGGTCTTGATTCTCGCTTAAAATGAACAGACACACAAAAAAAATAACAGTAACAAAGCAATTCCAAGCGGAGTTGCAGGTTTTTCCATTATTGGCCTGGAATGTGTGTTTAATAAAATGAAATAGAAAGGTACAGTATATAGCCCCTGGAAGTTTATAGTATGTTACCATTTGCCATCATATTGATGGATCAAAGTGACTGGATTTTACTGAGATGACTTTTTTTTTTTTAATCAGGTAAAAGTCTTGAGCTGTTTTATCCTGGAAAACCTCCAATCAGCTCTTCACCCATCTTCTGATACACAGCCATGCTGCAGAAAGGTCTGTGGGTTTTGTTTTTCAGAAGGACCAAGAATAGATGGCATAAAGGCTAGAGTAGTAGCAACAAGGGAACCTGAAACACTGATTCTAGTGTTTGAGTCTCTGCTAGCAGAGTGGTGCTGCAGATGGAACTCAGTTCTGGCAACCCCTTGGTCTTAGATGTGCCCCATAATCCTTTGTATTGGCTGTCATATCACTTTCCAGTGAACCAGAATTGCAGCTGATAGGAGTCTGGAGGACATATGGGAATTACAGTTGTCTTCCTTAATGGTAAATTGCTGGGAGGAAAGCACCAAGTTGGCCTAGGATCCCCTGTTGGCCTAGGATCACCCTGGCATAATATTTTTCACAACTCATTAGTGTTGTTACTTCTGCTTGTTTTAGGAATGTTAAGAAACAGGACAGGATCTTATTTACAAGTAGAGAAATATAAGTGCAGTTAACAAAGCGAAAGGCCTGACAGTTCAAAGCACATTTCTTATTGATCCTATATTATTTTAGCCTCTCTGATTGTCAGTGTTGAGTTTGGCCACAATGCTTGCTTTCTGTCTCTCAAGGAGAATGGCATTAGCAACCTGAGTGTATTTTGACATTTTTTAATCTTAATAGATCTTTTCCTTTTAATATGCTGAATTAAAAAACCCAAAGCTGAAATAGAAAATGATTTCTATTGGTAATGTGTTTCTGCCTCCTTAGGTCTCTGAGAGCCAACGCTGTGTAGGAGACAGCTTCATATAATGTAGACAAGACGCACTTTCATCTTGTGGGATGGTGGCTCCTTGTTAGCCAGCTTTACTATTTGATATTATTTCACTATTTGTTAGGCTAAATGCACTGGCCATTGACATTTAGAGACTGGAGTTCAAATCCAGCCTTGGCTCACTAGTAGAAAAGAGTTTGAATCTTATTTGCATCTGCAGTTTTCACACGTCACAAAAACTACTGCACAGACTGAGCATGATATTGCATCCATTAGTTAATGTTTGTGATTTGAAGTAAGTAAAGTACTATGTATAAATGCCAAGTGTTCCTTGAATACAAACAACCAATACAATATTAACACTGATATTTTGAGGATGGTGATATACAATATTTTTCTTCTATTATATTAATGTTTCTGTAAGGATAATGGTTCAAGAGACTACAGATTGCTCCCTAAAATGAATCAATGGTGTTCTTTCTGCTTCTGGTGATGATGGTAGTGGTTCAACATTTGTATGTGGTTCCTTGGTGTGCATGGCACCTTAAAACTGAGCCAATAGTCAGCTGGGAAAAATGTTAGCTGGTGATTGGGCCCAAATCAAAGTCCTGGATCTTGCTTTTTGTGGTTACCCCTTCTGTCTGTTGTAAGCTGGAACAACCCCCTGGTTCCAAGCACCTCTCATCTTTGGGATGAGGCTGTGGGTTTGATATGAGATCTAAATTCTTTGGCTTGGGGTCATCTTTAATTTTATCAGTCTGCATGAAGCAAAGTATGAAAGCCATTTGAAACTGTTGGTCATGGCAGCAGAATATGATACTCATTTCTTTGAGAAAATTTAGTACCTGTGAAAGTGAAGGTCTCTTGGAGCTGGTTAGAGGTGGTCATAGTGCTGGCGTGTTTATCCAGGCTTTTCCCAGATAACTGCCATTGCTGTTTTACCCTGACGTGCAACATTAACTATCATTCCAGTTCTGGGATCTTCTCAGTCAGAGACTATCAATTATATTGAGTTGTCGGATGGCATACAATGATGATGATGTGCATAAAATGGAGTGGAGGAAAGGGAAGGTAAAGGATGGGGTCAGATGCCCTAGAGATTTCTGGTTATAAAATGGCACCGGTGGCAGTGTGTTGACTGCCATGTGGACAGCAGGGAAGCTGTAGCCAGAGCTGATGATTATTTGTCTGCAGGATTTGTTGTATTTATTTAATATCCAGGTTAGTTCATTCAATTAGAAGACATTTAGCTGTCTGCAAACGGCTTTCCTATTGGTTTAGAAAGTGGCATTGGGACCAGCCTAGGGTATTGTGTTTTGCATTGCAGAAAGGGGAGCTGGGCTTGATTTCCCCATTGTAGGCCCTCTCCTCCTGGGTCAGCAAGCAGCAGCTGGGAATGCTAAGACACAAAAATAGAATGATTATTTTTAGATCAGCTACATAACCTCCTGTTTATAATGTTTAAGTTTCAGCTTCTGTCTGGCCTCTTTCAGGTCACTCAACCATCTCTCATTTGTTGTCTTATCCCTTCCTCTCTTAACACCTGGCCTGCCTGCTTCCTTGGGCATTTCTTAAGTGCTGGGGGGAGAAGGGATACTATTACGGGTCTCACCTTGACAAGAGCTGAGTGCACTCAATGCATTGTCAAATGAAGGCATGAAGCAGCTGGAAGGAGGTGCTCAGAACATGACACAATCAGGCTCCTACGTTCAACATTACAGAACAAATAGTGTATTGAGAAGACTGGAGTTGTTATAATGCATCCAGTGCAGCCAACAGCCAGACAGATGTTCGTTTTGATGTTTGATTCCTCACGCTGAGAATATTCATCATCATTTACTTTAGCAACATTTCCCTCAAATATGTATACACCCCTACCCCGATATAACGCGGTCGTGGGGAGTTGCATTATAGGTGAAATGCTGTTATATCAGGGTAGCATGGCAGGGCTGCAGCAGTGATTTAAAGAGTCTGGGGCTCTGGCCGCGGGGAGCCCCAGGCCCTTTAAATCGCCGGCGAGCCCTGCTGCCGCAGCCCTGGGGTAGCAGCGGCAGGGCTCCAGCGGTGATCTAAAGGGCCCTGGGCTCCCTGCAGCAGCCGGCGCCCCGGACCCTTTAAAGAGCTGGCGGAGCCCCGCTGCTACCGTGCTATATGCAAACCTGTGTTATATCAGGTCGCATTATAGCGGGGTAGAGGTGTAGGTAGCTTTCTTTTTCCCCCACAATTTTTATGTGAATTTCAGTACTGTTGACCACCTGCTTCTCAACGACACAGCAATAGACCAGGAAGAGCCTCCAATGGCAGAGAGGCAAAGAGTTTAAAAAGAAAGATTTTTGGTGAACCAGAAAATTGGACTGTGGTGGGAGGCTAGATTGCTAGAGAAATGTGTTGAAACCCTGAAATTCTAGCCAAAGTCTAGAATTTAGCCAGCTGAAAGGTCCTTTGGGAAAGTTTCACACTGTTTGCATATTAGGAAAAGTCCATTAGCACAAGAGACCGTTATAACTAAGGTCCATGGTTTCAAAGATAAGGATTTCATTGCAACAATACGAACAGTTCCAAAATACAATAGTCAGCTGGGAATACTTGAGCATTTACAAGAAAATCTTATCAGCCATTATTGTTTCGTCATAATAGTATGGGCTGCAAAAACAGAACAATCAGATTGGCTGGACCAAAATTCCCAGCAGTAAAACTCATGTAGTAGAATTCCCAGCTAGGATCTATCTAGTCTCATAAATTTCCTTTATAGCCCACCAGGGACCAGGCACCAAAAATAACAGCTGTAACATTTAAAAAATAATGTATTTAATCCATATGATGTATGTTGCTTGAAAGTACTGAAATGAATGGGACTGGGATGAGTTATGCTACCCACAGACATAGAGCTGTTGGAGTAGGGATGGCAAGTATAATACCAGTGACCTGGAGACCTTGACCATGTGTGGCAGTCTGGTTTTTACCAGTCACAATGGTGATGAGATTAATTCTGCCACAATGGAGGAAATACATTATGCCAACTATAGTGTGCTAGGGCAATAATCTGTAGGAAAGTGCAAATCTTGGTGGAGTTTGCCTGGCTTGGTAAATTTATTATACAGGTAGAAAATCCTGGCTCATGAATGGCTGAAAAGAGACATGTACTGCATCAGGAAGCTACTTTTAAAAAACACCAACAAAAAACTTAACTGAGGTTACTGATAGAATGGAACCATTTAAACTAATCAGATCCGTTGTGTAAATCAGCTGTATGCTGACAAACTCAGTTGCAGCCAATGAAAATTGTGCTCTCTTCTGAACCAAATAGCTTTTTCTGGGTATCTAATTTCATCTGTCCTTTGGAATATCATTTGCAGTGTTATAGCTGTGTTAGTCCCAGGATCTTAGAGAGACAACCTGGGTGAGATAATACTGTTTGTTGGACCAACTGCTATTGGTGAAAGACACATACTGTGTAGTTTGAAAGCTTGTCTCTTTCATCAACAGAAGTTTGTCCAATAAACAATATTACCTCACTCAGCTTCTCTCTTGGGAATTGCAGTTTAGAAGGAAAATCTCTCCCACATGTGAGCTTGGTGCTTTTCTTTCTCTATTTTAATATAATTGTTGTTACTAATATCACTTGTTTGTATTGATAATACAAGATAAAAATAGCAGTGAGGCATAAACATGCAAAATCCATCAGTTACAGGGTGGTGGACATATCTTAGATGCACTGGTTGATATTATTAATGTAGCCCCCTATTTTTTTTTGTATCAACGCAATAAAAAGTTAAATTATTGGAGAAATAAGGCAGGATTGAAAGAGGCTTTTGTAGGAAAAATGAGAAGGTCAGTTTTCATATTTAGTCTAAGAAAGTGGTGAAATGGGAACCAGAGCTGAGGTCAGGAAGGGAGAACAGTAGATTTGTGGGTTATTGGTATCTGCTAGGTAAAAAAACCTCTGGGAGTGAAGGAGGGCAACCGGACGACAAGTGCAGAGAATGTAAAAAAAGGAGGGGGCCACAAACAGCTCCTTGGGAAATGCCAAGAGAATCTACAGAACGTCTTGTAGAGAAAAACTAGGCAGAAAAGGAGAAATGGCAGGTTGATACTGTCAAAGGCCGCAGAGAATGAGTATGGAGAAGACACATTTAGATATACAAAAGAAGAGTCTGTTAGTGACTAATCACTATAGTTTGCAAGGGGGGGGTGGCGATTGGAGGATACCTTTCAATAGAGTGGCTTGATGGTCTTTTGCCATTAACTCAGTGATAATGATTCCTTGGATGAAGAAATTCCTCAGCCCCCATACTCTGTGGGTATTTAGCACAGGAGATGGTAGTTATTCCACCCATAAGACACACCCTCAAGTCCTTATGTTTTTTGTAATGTCATAAATAAAACTTATTAAATGTAATCTCAGTGGCAGAGCTCCAAACCTTTTTGCAAAGCAGCTTACATTTATGTATTTAATACAAAATTAGGAGAATTAATAGTATTAATATGTCCCTCAATGTTTGGAGTATTTACTGTGAGATACTAAACTACCAGCATTTTACATTTTCCCAGAAAATTAGTTTTAAAAATAATTCTCTAAGAAATCCTTTTGAAAGCGCCTACAGCTGGCAATACCCCAAATACAGATTTGTTAAATTATGCCACTGTTCTTTTGTTTTTCCTGAAGCTGTTTTCTTGTTTAATGCAAATCCATTTGATAACATCTTCCCAGCTTTCTGATATGTAGTGTATAAATATTTGTGTAGCATTCCATTCATTTTTGGATGTTTAATTTCAATTTCCCTCTTCTTGATTTTGTAAAATATTGGAATGTTTAAGTTATTTTTATAAATGCCATGTACAATTCTCTCTTCCTTTCCCCTCCCATTTTCTCTACATCTTTAGCAATTCTCTCCATTTGGGATTCAACTCTGGTAATTGAAATATTAGAAATGAAACCATTTTTGTGGTCATTCATCCCAACACACAAGCGTTTGGCACATACAGATACCGGTACATGTCAAAAACCAAAATGTGAGACTAAGACCCTGAGGCTCAGAGGTCTCTCTCCCACATCATGGCAACCTCCTATGGATGAAGATGGTTAGAAGCCTTCATAGCCCATCAGCACTGCAACTACATTCCATCTTATTTTTATAGCCCCCATGTAGCAAATCACTAAACAATAGTTACAATAGCAACTGTCAGTCTATTTCTCAAAGCTGGGTGCCTAAATAGCACATAACACTGGTCTACAATTTTTGAGAAGTCATCTGCTTCAGAGATTAAATGTGCTATTTATTATGTATTTTGATGTGCTGAATTCAAATATGACAATTAAAACAACTGATTGGCTACTGTTTCTAAGTTATTTAAGTTTTTACATTTTATGTCTATGTATATTGTGTAAATAGTAGAGTTTTAATCATAAATTGTAAACCTAGGTCTTTTCATGTGTTTATGGTTGCTTTACATGATAATATTTCACTTGTCCTGTTTATGTAACACTTTAAAAATCAGCAAAAGGGTTATATAAATAAAATTTATTATGAAACAAAAGGCAAAAAACTATTATGTACATAGTTTAGTCCTATTCAGTGTCTACTCGGCGCTTCTTGGCTTGTCTCTTGTATTCATTAAATGGAGCATCTCTTGTCACTGTCCAGCAATAGTCTGCAAGCATTGATGGGCTCCATTTGCCCTGATAGCGTTTCTCCATTGTTGCAATGTCCTGGTGAAATCGCTCGCCGTGCTCGTCGCTCACTGCTCCGCAGTTCGGTGGAAAAAAATCTAGATGAGAGTGCAAAAAATGTATCTTTAGTGACATGTTGCAACCAAGGCTTTTGTATGCCTTGAGGAGGTTTTCCACCAACAACCTGTAGTTGTCTGCCTTGTTGTTTCCGAGAAAATTTATTGCCACTAACTGGAAGGCTTTCCATGCCGTCTTTTCCTTGCCACACAGTGCATGGTCAAATGCATCATCTCGAAGAAGTTCACGAATCTGAGGACCAACAAAGACACCTTCCTTTATCTTAGCTTCACTTAACCTTGGAAATTTTCCATGGAGGTACTTGAAAGCTGCTTGTGTTTTGTCAATGGCCTTGACAAAGTTCTTCATCAGACCCAGCTTGATGTGTAAGGGTGGTAACAAAATCTTCCTTGATTCAACAAGTGGTGGATGCTGAACACTTTTCCTCCCAGGCTACAATGACTGTCGGAGTGGCCAATCTTTCTTGATGTAGTGGGAATCTCTTGCACGACTATCCCATTCGCAGAGAAAACAGCAGTACTTTGTGTATCCAGTCTGCAGACCAAGCAAGAGAGCAACAACCTTCAAATTGCCACAAAGCTGTGTTGCATCACATCGGGGTCACCATTTGTTGCATCACACTCGAGCAGGAACAGAGCCCAAGCAGAGAGAGAGAGAAACAGCGTGTGTGTGTATGCATATGCTTCTTTATTCATTTCCCAGCATGCTCTTATATACAAGATGGTGGCTAATTGATTAATCAAATCAACACAGCTGCAGCTGTAACCCATAGGGTAATTATCCTACACACCTGTATCCTATTTACAATTAGCTGGCCAATGAGAACAAGCCCAAGGCCAGTCCTTCACACACAACTCCCAGTATAATCAGCTCAGTATCTCACATTCTAATCCCACATCTCCCCCCTCTATTCAAAATAAAGAAGAGGGAAAGGAAAAGAGGATAAAAAACATTCACAAAACATTTCCAACTTATAACATAACACCACAATCTATCTTAGTCTTGTCCAAGAAGTTTAAATGATCATAATAAATATTATGGTGAAAAACTAAAGAACAATAATGTTTAAAACAGATAGGTGCAGGTCCTCAGCTGGTGTAAAGTAACACCAGCTGAGGATCTGCCTCAGAGCCTTCAAATAAGATCACAATACACAACCACTGAGTCACAAACCAAAAATAAAACCAACCTATATAACCATGCAATCATTAACATAACCCAACAACACTAAACAAGAACAAAACACAACAAATAAATAGTGCAAACTCTACAGGATTCCCCCCTTCCTAATACAAAAACATCCCTCAGATGTCAGGCGATCAAACTGACACTGAGGGAGGGGGGGTCCTAGAGCTTGACAACACAACAACAATTCTGGCCAGAAGACATCACAAGACAAAACAAAAAACACAAAACATAACTCTTAATAATAATTGCATGGTACACTAAATGCTATGCAACCAGCACAAAATTTCTTATAAGTGATAGAATTGTAAAAACTAAAAAACAATTGTAGCTCTGACTCTCCAATATAGCTTCTCTAACACAATTTTCAAAACAATATCTTTGAGAAGCACAAATAAAGACAGTAAACAAGTTGGACATTCTGTAGTGAATGTGTCATAAGAATAAAATCTGTAAGGCAATTTCTATAAAAGACTGATTTAAAGGCAGCTGCAAAGCAGTCTGAGTTAACTCCCAAGTCTTAAAAATTTAAAAACAAAACAAAAAACCTTTCCATTTAGCAACACTGTTCTCTTATTAAAACTGAGTTCTTATATATTTTAACATGCACTCAATGGCACAGAGATAGTGTTTTCTTTAGAAGGAAAGGCAGCTGTTCATGCTTGAAGAGAACTCCTACTAAAGTTCTGCAGCTGCCTGAGAGACCTTGATCTTCTCCACCCCCGCCTCCAGCTTGATTTCAAAGTTCCAAGCTCCTCCTTGTTTCACAGCATGGAGTCTAGAGGACTCTGGTAATTGTAGGGGAAGTAACAATCCCACATGATGATCTCCCGGGCAGTCTTAAGGATCTCAACACTTGCTGTGCTCAATGTCCTGGAAATCAACATCATTAACTGGTAAGACCTGGTCTCCCTCCTGCAGCCTGCCCCGCTCCGCGATGCATATCTTCCGCTTCCACAGCGGTTTCCATAGCAACTACTCTGCCCTTCTTTCGCGACTTATAGCCGCCCTTCTTCTTCGCGACTTATAGCCGCCGCTTATCTCTGCGACTTATAGCCGCCCTTCTTCTCTGCGACTTATAGCCGCTCTTCCCTGGGCTTAGCCTCCCTTTTAACTGCTCTGCCCTTCTTTCGCGACTTATAGCCGCCCTTCTTCTCCGCGACTTATAGCCGCCGCTTATCTCTGCGACTTATAGCCGCCCATCTTCCCTGCGACTTATAGCCGCTCTTCCCTGGGCTCCCTTTTCAGACGCCCTGCAGCTTGCCGCTGCTTCGACTCTGAGCTCAGGTGCGCCTGCTTTCTTATTGGGCTTTCTTGTGGCTCCTAGCCACGCAACACTGAGCTCAGGCACGTCTCTTTTTTCTCAGGCCATCGGCATCAATGCCGGCATTCTCCACCATTTGTTGCATCACATCAGGGTCACCATTTGTTGCATCACACTCGAGCAGGAACAGAGCCCAAGCAGAGAGAGAGAGAAACAGCGTGTGTGTGTATGCATATGCTTCTTTATTCATTTCCCAGCATGCTCTTATATACAAGATGGTGGCTAATTGATTAATCAAATCAACACAGCTGCAGCTGTAACCCATAGGGTAATTATCCTACACACCTGTATCCTATTTACAATTAGCTGGCCAATGAGAACAAGCCCAAGGCCAGTCCTTCACACACAACTCCCAGTATAATCAGCTCAGTATCTCACATTCTAATCCCACAAAGCTGCCACTGATGTTGGTCATAGTTTATGCACCTCAAAAGTTGTTTCATGTTGTCAGGTTTCCTTCATATGGACTGCATGACCAACTGGAATTGATGGCAAAACATTGCCATTATGCAGTAAAACAGCTTTAAGACTCGTCTTCGATGAATCAATGAACAGTCTCCACTCATCTGGATCGTGAACGATGTTGAGGGCTGCCATCACACCATCGATGTTGTTGCAGGCTACAAGATCACCTTCCATGAAGAATGGGACAAGATCCTTTTGACGGTCACGGAACATGGAAACCCTAACATCACCTGCCAGGAGATTCCACTGCTGTAGTCTGGAGCCCAACAGCTCTGCCTTACTCTTGGGTAGTTCCAAATCCCTGACAAGGTCATTCAGTTCACCTTGTGTTATGAGGTGTGGTTCAGAGGAGGAGGATGGGAGAAAATGTGGGTCCTGTGACATTGATGGTTCAGGACCAGAAGTTTCATCCTCTTCCTCTTCCTCATTTGACTCAAGTGAGAATGATTCTGGTGCATCAGGATCCGGCAGTCCTTCTCCGTGGGGTACTGGGCGTATAGCTGATGGAATGTTTGGATAATGCACAGTCCACTTTTTCTTCTTTGACACACCTTTCCCAACTGGAGGCACCATGCAGAAGTAAAAATGCTGATATGATCTGTTGGCTCTCTCCAAATCATTGGCACTGCAAAAGGCATAGATTTCCTTTTCCTGTTCAACCACTGGCGAAGATTTGTTGCACAAGTGTTGCAGCATATGTGTGGGGCCCACCTCTTGTCCTGATCTCCAATTTTGCAGCCAAAATAAAGGTGATAGGCTTTCTTAACCATAGTGGTTATACTGCGCTTTTGTGATGCAAAAGTCACTTCACCACAAACATAGCAGAAGTTATCTGCACTGTTCACACAAGTACGAGGCATCTCTGCTCACTTTGGCTAAACAGAAATGTGTCCCTTTGCAAAATCAAACACTGACAAATAAGAGAGCACGACACTGTATGATTTCTAGAGCTGATATAGGGCAATTTGTTCAGCAGAGTGATGTAAGCTTCGTTATGATTGCATCATCCATGACTTCTAGGAATAACATGATGCAATTCATATCATGTATGACGCAATACCAGCTTCAGATTGCATCATTCATTGTTTTGCCTAAAAAGCAAGTACTGTCCAAACCCAGTCATAGATTTATTCATAGATCCAGTCAAAGATGTATTTTAGTCATTTCTGGTTTAAATTGAGATCCCTTCCCTTTATAACTCACTTAACCTCCGCTATTCCCAAGTCAAGGGTCATATATATGGACCCAATAGCATGTCTTGAAAACTAGAGCCAATCAACAATTTTAAGCATCATTTTCGTTCTCAGTGACCCAGAATTAGTAAAGTTTGACTACATTTATTTCAGAAGCATTTTGGCTGTAGAGCAGTGTAATTTTAGGCAACCAGTTTTCAAAGGTAGGCCCACAATGACCAAGACAATTATTAGATACCATCAGTAGACAAAACCAACAAAAGCTCGTGCCTTCCCCACTCCCCCCACACTGCAAACACAACAGGCTCAATTTTCAAATTTGGGTGCAATTGTTATTTGCCTAAATTCACGTTTAGGCTCCTATATCCCAGTTTTAGACAACTTAATCAGCATCCATATTAAAGCACCTGGGCTTGAAGACTAGACTGAGGCAGGGGAAAGAGGAGGGTGTCAGTACAAGTTTTGGCACAGAGTTCAAGGGCAGCACAAACCAGACCCTTAATTTGTGCGCATGGAGGACGTGTCTCCAGATGGTTTGCTGGTAACAGTGGTGTTAAGTGTGTGCGTTCAATATCTTGTTTGCTGCTCTAGATAAAGTAAAATCTTTCCCATTTCATTGTAACATTTTATTTGCTTGACTGTTTACACGTGTTGGACCAGCTCTGGATGTAAAGACATGACAGACAATGGAACAGAAATGTTGAACAGTATGTTAGGTTCTTTTAGTTAATGTTCTACTCAGATATTTACCATCTGTGTGTACTTCTGTTTTGTTTTTTTTTAAATTCCTTGGGCACTGTGGAAAGACTCAGTTGTAAGCAACTTTGTCTCCAACGTCTCATATTGTACTATTAATGTGAATGTGGAAGCTTCTGTAGTCTTTGAACACCTACAGAATAATAAGGCTGTGTTCTCTGTGAAAAGAGGTTGGTTAACTGTTGTATTTATTAGCCAATGGGTCAAATTAATCGCTAGCTGAAATTCCCCAGGAATGCATTTGGCCCAGTGTTTCTAGTGTATAGTAGGCTATAATAGGAGACTGAAAGGGTTGAAAGTGTTGGTTTTATACTAATGTAAAATATATTTGTCTGAGTATGTGTAAGAAAGAGAGAAGTCTGTTTTATTAGTGAGTCAACTGCACAGAAAATTAGGAGCAGAGTTCAAAGAACATATTTAGGTCAAGTCAGTAGCATTTGTACTACTTGGACAAAAGCCTGCAGAGCATGTACTGTGCATAAATACAACATTATCACTTTCAGTAACATGATGCAATACTCTTATGTGCCTCACACTGAAGCTGAGCTACTGAAGTATAGAGCTGAAGCAAAAATTTAAGCTCAGGATAAAATTAAAAGTTGTGGCTTCAGGATGCAAAAATCTTTCATTTCTGAATTTAAAGCAGACGTTATCCAATCTGAGATTTAGCATTCAGGATACTGACACTTCCTTTAATCCCATTAAGGAAGATCAACTATAAAATGAACTGGAGACAGAATTGTTTTGGATTTTAAGATTTTAACAAAAATTGGGATGATCTGAAAGCCACCAGTAATTAAATTCCACGCTCCTAGTTATAGTTGCTAGCCACTTTTTGCTTGATTATTTTTCTTTTGTAAAAAGCAGGTATGTGGATGAAAGGCACTTACCTTGAATGTATGACATAGGAAGCTTCTTAGAATGATAGCTAGGTAGGCAATGTCTGTGCCATGGATCATCATGCAGATATACCAACTGCTGAACCAGAAGGCAGGTGCACAAGAAGTGCAGACAACAACTTGAGGCAGACACTTAAATGTAAATTATAATGTGTTGTGTTTAATATACGAGTCTTCAAAAGCTGTAAGGAATAGTTTGTAAACAAAATTGCATGACTGATCTGGATACATGGATAAAATCGAAAAAGTCATAAGCGTTAGGTAAGCTTTCCTGAATGGATCCTTTATCTGAGACAAAGCACTTCCCTGCAAAGTTCAACCTAATAGAACAGAAAAGGGAAGAAGAAGAGCTTATAGCAATTACCTATTGTGTCTTAAGGCCCAAGGAAACAAGTGTAGTTGTTCACAATGAGTCAAAATTCTGTTCTGTTACCTCGGACCACTTTCATGGAAGAGAATTTAGGCCAATAAATGGATTTAAGACATTTTCCAGAGTAACCTGAGTTCAGAGGCAACACACCAAATAAGTGAAAGTTGTACAAGTTTACTTGACAGCTTAAATCAACAAAATTGATTGGTGTAATACAGAGCAGAATGTGGCTAGATTCTAACACTGTTGAATTAAGTAAGAGAACCTTTTAACTAAAGGCATCTACTTACGGATTGAGATGTGTTTTTTGCAGGAACATAGATTGCTAAAAACATGAGGGCACATTAGCTTCTCCTTTGTCAAACTATGGTAACAAAATCCCTTCAGGTGCTAAGAGCCTTGATTCTCCATTGCCCTGCATTTATGTAGTCATTTGCAGCAGTGGAATGTGGTGTAGAAGTCTACCATTCTGGTTTCCTGACAATTTACACTGAGTTTTCACTGCTATAAATGGCTCCATAAGGTGCAGGTCAATGGAAAAATCAGGTCCCAAGTCTTCAGCCATGATGTCAGTAAGACAACAGGAAACATTTGCAGTATTGCCAACCTCAGGAGATCCAAAATCAGGAGTCAGGTTAAAAATATTTTATATATATATATTAGCCCCAAATTCACGAGATTAAAAAGAAGCCACTCCATCAAATCATGGGTTTTAGTATGTTTTGATTTTAATTCCCCTCTACTCATTTGCCAATGTGTGTTTGATAGTTTCAGATTGAAAAGTCAACCTTAGGGCACACAAAAATGTGTCCCTTCCTGACTGATCAGATGGAGACTCCATTTTCCCCTGAGATAGGGAAGCTGTCATCCATTTCCTTCACTTTCTCCCTTCTTAGTTTCCCACTTTCTCCCCATCTCCCTCCTCAACCTTCCTCCCTGATTTGTGGGTCTCTGACAACCCCCCCACACACAGTCTCCTGCCCAGTCAGCTGCACCTTCATCATAAATAAGACAAAGAATCATATTGTTATTTTATAATATACTGTCCAAGGGCTATAAAATGGAGCTGGAAAATGAACGATGACTGTCTAAGAAACACAAAGCACTCTCCCTGTGTAACTAGTTTTCCAATAAAGATTTGTGAGCTGCGACCATCTTTACAATATCAGCCACCTTGAAAATGGCTGGAAAATCCTTACCCAAGCAAGGCTGGCTATTCCTCAGTGCAGCAATTGTATTTATAATGCTCAGATATTTTTTCAAAAAGAATTTCGCTCACAAAGCATTGCAAAAATTGTAAATCATTCTGCTTATAATTTTGGTAACAAAGATATTGAAGTTTTTAAACATCTCTTCCTGCAGGGAGCAAGATCCCATGACTCACTATCAGTTTGCAAGAGTTGGCAGCACTGCATATTTGGATATCAGAATGTAATTAAATAAATGGAGGCTGTTAATCCAAAAACTGTAAGCTCAGACAAACCTGAGGATAAAGGAGTGCTTGTTTATATAGGTTCTTAGCCTAGAACATGACACAGAATCTGGCTTAATCCAAGTGTAAATCAGATCACAATGTGGCTTCCCGCATCTCCTCTGATTTAAAGAGCAACCTTAGCAACCTAGGTGATGAAAGTACAAAGTGAGTGTCTATTTTTATTTATAATACATCTTACTGCAATATCCAGCAGCCCCAGTTGGGACTGGAGTGTCATTGTGTACTCCTGAAGGTATTCTGTGCCACTGCACACATGCAGAATTCATATCCCCTGCAGATTTTTTTTTCTTTGCAAAATATAGATTCTGCTGGAGAGGTGCTGCAATTGCACCTTTCTCCCACCAGGGGTTGCTGTGGCACCTGAAGAGAGGGCAGCCAGCTGGCAGAGAGGTAGGGGGAGAGGCTGCATTCCTCACGGTGGGGCCAGGTGAGGAGGCACAGGACGGACAGAACAGAGGACACAGGGCCGCTGAGGGTCACAGAAAGGCTAGTAGGGAGGACAGACTGGGGTGCAGGCTCAGGAGCTAGTAGGGTGACAGCATTGAGTCAGGGGCTGAATGAGACAGGGGCTGCAGGGCCACATAGGAAAGGGGGCAGATGTACTTGACAATAGGGGAGGCTAGGTGGTGAACCAGGCTCTGCCTGGGGGAGGCTCCCCAACTCCCTAACAATCCTTCCGCTCCCCCCCAGAATCCCCTGTTCCATACTGTTATGCTACCCACTGACATAGAGCTGTTGGAGTAGGGGTGGCACGTATAATACCAGTGACCTGGAGACCTTCACCATGTGTAGCAGTCTGGTTTTTACCAGTTACAATGGTGATGAGATTAATTCTGGTGCCACAATGGAGGAAATACATTATGACAACTATAGTGTGCTAGGGCAATAATCTGTAGCAATAATCTGAGCATAACTCAGCTCCTCTGCAGGGCCGGCTCTAGGTTTTTTGCTGCCCCAAGGAAAAAAAATGTTTGGCTGCCCCCCCACCCCAGCCCTGGGCTTCCCCCCCCTCACCTCTCTGCCGCTCCAGACCTGGGCTCTCACCCCTCACAGGTGCCCTCCTCCACCTGTACCCCTGCTGCCCCAGCAGTGAGCTCTCCCCCCACACCGCCTGCCACCCCAACCCTGGGCTCCCCCCCACCAGTGCTGACTCTGCCAGCTCCCCCCTCACCTCCAGCCAGTCCGGCGCTGGCAGGGTCGGGGTAAGCAGCAAGGCTCCTGGGCCGCGCCTCAGCCCAGAGTCCCTCCAGGACCAGCCAGGACTCAGGAGAGCAGAACCGGGAGACCGCCCCAGCAGGGGGCTGAGGAGTCGGGGCAGGGTAGCCTCAGAAGGAATCTATTTGTCAAAAATTTTTCCTAAGTCTTAGTTTTTGTCTGAATTGTTACAGACAAATACGCTGACAGGTATTTTGAAATTACCAAAAATAACTGAAACGAGCATGATTATGTGGTGTCATTTTGACAAATAAAATATACCGAATTTTAAAATAGCGTTCAGAATTTTTAATTTTTTAGCACAGAATTCCCCCAGAAGTAATTGTGCCAGGCACTATATGAACACAAGAGAAAACCTAGTTCTTGACCAAAGAGTTTTCAAACCACTTAGACACCTTTTGCAGCTTCTCAGGGAGTCTTGCTGACTCTTTCTTTAGTATGGGATGATTGGAAGAAGTCAGAGCAAATGGCTGAGAGAAAACGTAGCTGGCTCCTTACATTCTTTTGGGAATGAATGAATACCTGGATTAATTCAATGAGCACTGTTCCTTTTCTGGGTGAAGTTTGACGTAATGGAGCATTTAGCGTAAAAGCCAACAGTGTAAGAGACGGAGAGATAACCTAAACAGATTGAGGCAAAAAAAAGTTTCTCACTTGGAAATCAGATTTTAAACCTAACAATCTCAAGTGGATTAAATCCTCAAGTAGACTAAACTGATGCTGGTGAAACTGGGCCAGTCAGTCATTGGAAAAGCTGTTCTCACTGGCCTCATTACACATTTTACATTGGTGCAGGTGGACACGGAGGCCTTTCTAGTCTTCCATGTTGCTTGAAAGAGAGTGAAGCCTAACCTCCACTCAGCTCTCTTTTTGCCAGGCAATTGATTCTTCTATCCTTATTGATGCTGAGTAGTACTTCAGTGTGTAAGAAGTATAAATAGTCCAAACACCTCCCCCCCCCCAATAAACCAAGACACAGTTAATTCCCTGCAGATGACCCATGGAAGAGGTTGAAGAAAGATTAGCTGAAAGCTCATCTGTAGTGTGAATGTATTGTAGGTTTCTAAAACGTATCTGTCTTGTATTGACATAAGGAAATTTAAAAAAAAATCTTGCTGTGCCATTATGTAAAACAGGAATAATATTTCACATTTAATTAAATATGACAAAACTTGGGTTCAGAATCAATAGCTACAAAGTTACGAAGGGCCCGACTCTGCCACCCTTACTTACGCTGAGTAGCACCTAGTCCAGCGTTTCAGGAGGTAACACTTAAAAGCGTAATTAACTGAGTCTTTGCAACAAAAGCATGGGGACTGCTATGTATCATAAACTAGAGGGAGATGAAACTGAGAGGAGTGTAAATTCAGAAGAATTCCACTGATTATAGTGGAGTCACTCTGGATTCATATTGGTATAAGTGAGATCTTTCAGGATGTATACCCTGAAGGATGTTGCAGAAATAAACTGGTGTAAAAGCATTAAGCTTACAATAGGATACTAATAATATAGTAAGGATTGAAATGAAATTACACACTTTAGCTAACCAAGATGATCTCAGAAGGGGTTCACATATACAGATAGTGTTTGAACCACTTTAAATTCACAGATATAGTTGATAAAGGAGTCATGAAAGCATGACTATACTAAAAATGAACCTGAAACAAAATGCTGATAAGTTGAGGAATGTACTAAAGAGAGAAATTGGCAGAGATAGGAACATAATTGAACTAACATAGGAGAATATATAAAAACAAACCCTGGACAGCTATTAGGATCAAATAGAAATCACTTGGATAGAACAAGAGAAATGCAGACCAGGACTATATAAGAATGCTTTAGGGAGAATAAATAATATAGCTCTTGTAAAGTTATTCAAATAACCTACACCTACTAACTAAAGCTGTTTACCTACACCGCAAGGACTTGAGAAAGATTTTCAAAAGGCACAAACAGGAATTAGATTTAAGTCGAGAGTTGGGCACCTATCCCCTTGAGCTGCAAACCAGGTAATAATAAACCATCATCCTTGCTTCACACTGAGAAGAATTGATCAAAGATAAATGTTATTTTGTAGGGTTGCCACAAACTCCATTTAGAGTTGAGGGACCAACGGAATTTGCACTCTCTAGGTTCTCATCTTTAAATCTGATTTTCTTGACTGGACTCTAGTTACAAAAGAAGTTAACTCCAAATGACTAGTGACAAGAGCAGCATTCCACAGACTCTGGTGTGTGCTTCCAGGGCTGAGCCCTGCTGTTCTGAAGGACAATCTTTGTGGGAGGCAGGCTCAGGGAGAAGAGTATCCACACAGGTGTTTATAGAAGGGTCCCTTCTTTTCCCACCTCTGAACATGGTGATGCCGGTATATTAAGAGCTACAATCCCAGTCCTGCAAAGAGAATGGCATGCCTGAACCCCTGAGGGTTAACAGAGCCTGCATGGTTCTCTTTGCAGAACTGGTGACCAAGAAACCACCAGGTCAAAGATGCTACAAAAAAGCATCAGCTTTGAGCAGGTTATCATCATCCAAACAGATCAAGAGGAAGACCAATGGCAAACAAGCAAGAGTGTCATCAGAAAGAAGAATGGTATCTGATAATGCAGAATCGTAGGGCCAGATTGCCATCACCCACAAAAGAAAACATGGGGAAAAGGAAATGCTGCAAGGTTTGCCTCTCAGAGCTTCCCATTGAGGGGGTGGGACTTGTCCCACTGCAGAATGAGCAAGGACGTTAGTGTGTAAGATTCCCTGTGATTTCTCTAAACCGTGCGGCCATCTGCCAAGGCTCTCTATGTGGAAGACCTGCACCCCCATTTTTCTCTCTTCCTCCCTGCAGTGGAGATATTCTGGCAGGGTTAACCCCAGTATCTCTGCAAATGGGTTTCACAACAGTGGAGGACTGGATGGCAAAAGCAGTATGGCCTCAGGCTCTCATGACTTTCCAGCAGATTTTGTGCTGGATCCAAGGAACTATGATTTTACACACTGTTCCTTTGCTCCTTTCCCCACACCTGGCTCCCCAACCCTGTTGAGGGCTCTCTTGAGGTAAGGGGCAATCTCCCCATTCTGCATGGTGAGAGGGAGATGTACACACAGAGGGTATTCTCCGCACATGGATCTGAGGTTGGGGGAGGAGATAATCCAGCACACAAGTTTACAGACAGAAAAATCCTATACGCTCCCCTAGTCCATTTCCCAGTGGTCCGGACAGGATTATTCTCTATAGCACACACAGTTGTGGTGCAGTCTAGTTACACTGACCCTTTACTGCTTGTTTGTTGCCTCACACTCCATCAGTGCCTAGGCAGAATTTGCATGCTCAGCTATTTGAACACACCAGGTGCAAACAGTCTGCTGGTTTCAATGGGATATTTATAGAAGACAGTAACACAGCAACATACACAAGGTGCAGCAAAAGGAGCTAGTAACTGCACCTACTTTTAAAATTCAGCCATGCAAAATTCCACTTGCTTTCTCACCTGGGGTAACATCTCTTGATGGGGGCCAAGGAAAATATCTTGTATTATCCACCTACCCCAGTCTTCTTCCTCACTATTAGAGGCAATGCCAGAGATTGTACCTGTTAGGCACCCCTGTGCAGAACGGGTGAGCATCTCGCTTGTCCCGGATGTTCCTACCTGGCTGTAGATGTTGCTATAGCACTGGTTGGGAGCACAGGGTGAGGTGCTCTGGCTGTTTATTTTAGGGAGGTGGCTCCCCAGCTTCTAGGCATGACTGAAAAAGGCAAACAAAATAATCCTGCAGTTTACTAAGCAGTCCTGGCTCATCCCAGTGTTTCTCACAAGGCAAAAGGTAAATAGTCTTTGGGTAGGGGTCTGAGAGGTCTAGGCTGAGGGACCCAGGATTCAAAAGGGGAAGATAGTCCCACTACCTCACCATAGGGTCCAGGCAACAGAGGTTTGTAAAGAGGGCTGGATTAACCTTTTGTGGGCCCCCCTAGGGGCAATGGAGCATGGGTGGAGAGGTCGGTCCCCAGAGCGAGGGGTCAGCCGGTGGCAATGGGGCATGGCATGGTGGGGGTGGCCTGCCTAGCCCTGTGCTGCCAGCATGCCACTTCCTCTCAGGGGCAGGCCCATGCCACTATGCCCACTTGCCTGGAGGGGCCAGCCAAGCCCCACACACTGCCCCCCCCGCCCCACTGGCTGAGACTGGCCAGGCTTCTGCACCAGTTCCAGGTGGCTCAGCTCCGGGGAGACGGGCAGGGGGCAAAGAGGAGCCGGTGGGTGGGGCCAGGGGCAGGGGCGGCTCTAGACATTTCGCCGCCCCAAGCACGGCGGCAAGCCACGGGAGGCGCTCTGCCGGTCACCGGTCCCGCGGCTCCGGTGGACCTCCCACAGGCGTGCCTGCGGAGGGTCCGCTGGTCCCGTGGCTCCACCGCAGCCGCGTGGGACCAGCGGACTCTCCACAGGCACGCCTGCGGGACGTCCACCGGAGCCTCCTGCCGCCCTCCCGGAAACCGGAAGAGCGCCCCCCACGGCATGCCGCCCCAAGCACGCACTTGGCGTGCTGGGGTCTGGAGTCGGCCCTGGCCAGGGGGCAGAGAGGCGCCCTCGGTCAGCCGGCAGGCAGACCAAGAGGAGCAAGTGGTGGGTGGGGGAGCAAACGGGCTGGCAGAGTCTTGGGGCGCAGTGCAAGCGGAGCAGGCCGGGGTCCCTTCTGAGCATGAGCCCGGCTCCATGGCGCCACTGGTGCCATTGTAAACCCGGTACTGCCTGTAAATAGCTCTAGCTGAGTGCCACTTTGCTCTGAGCAGGGATCCTCCCTTTTAAGCACCCATCCATCTCCAGGCTTGCTAGGTCTCACTGGTGTGCTGGGATGGGGCTAATTGTGCCCAAAGGAGCTCTTTAACCCTTTCCTGACTGGGATGGGGCACTGCCCCACCATAGGCAGGTAACTAGATATTGGTGCGTTTGCCAGTACTCTTCATGGTGATGTTGCAAGGCAACTTTAAAACAGCTTATTTCTCATTTCAAAAAATGCTTGTGGTTTTGTGTGAGGGGCTTCAAGTTTGTCAGCTTTGGTGGGGTTTGTGGCTAATTAGCATTTGGTGCCAGAGGTGCCTAGGGTTTTAAATAGGCACTCCTTTTTATATCTATACAAAAAGAAATAATTCAAAACAAGCTCAAACTCATGCACAAACTCCTTACCATATTATATGTATTTTGAAGCTTGGAATGAGAACCCAGACATGATTCAAAAAGCTGCTGCTCTGGTGTCTACTCCAGTTTAATCTTTTTCAATCCTTTCTAAATGGGACTATAATCAAAACGAACATATGCAACCCTAATAAAAACATTGCTTCTGATATTTTAACTCTGATTACTATACATCAACAAGGAAGGAAATGCAGTGTACACTATATACGTGTAGTGATAATTATGAGGAACAACCTTTTATTACAAGGGGGTGGGGGGACAGGGAAGACTTCCTATAGCCATGAAAATGATGCTCAGGTAGATTTTTAGGTATCTGCCAATAAGCCCCCCGAAACATTAAATTTTGTGCATTATCTAGAGTTACTCTCCTTATTCTTGATTCCTTTTCTGGAATCATAGGACTGGAAGGGACCGCAAGAGGTCATCTAGTCCAGTCCCCTGCACTCATGGTAGAACTAAGTATTATCTAGACCATCCCAGACAGGTGTTTGTGGAATCTCTGTCACTGGAGATTTTTAAGAGCAACCCCCCAGGCAATTTATTCCAATGCCTAACCATCTCAATAGTTAGGAAGTTTTTCCTAAAGTCCAACCTAAGCCTCCCTTGCTGCAATTTAAGCCCATTGCTTCCTGTCCTATCCTCAGAGGTTAAGAACAATTTTTCTCCCTCCTCCTTGTAAAAAACTTTTACATACTTGAAAACTGTTATTATGTCCCCTCTCAGTCTTCTCTTCTCCAGACTAAACCAACCCAATTTTTTCCAATCTTCCCTCATAGGTCTCTCTAGGCCTTTAATCATTTTTGATGCTCTTCTCTGGACTTTCTCCGGTTTGTCCACATCTTTCCTGAAATGTGGCGCCCAGAACTGGACACAATACTCCAGTTGAGGCCTAATCAGCGTGGAGTGGAGTGGAAGAATTACTTCTTGTGTCTTGCTTACAATACTCCTGCTAATACATCCCAGAATTATGTTCCTTTTTTTGGCAACAGTGTTCCGCTATTGATTCATATTTAGCTTGTGGTCCATTATAACCCCCAGATCCCTTTCAGCAGTACTCCTTCCTAGGCAGTCATTTCCCATTTTGTATGTGGGCAACTGATTGTTCCGTCCTAAATGTAATACCGGGTACTTTGCATTTGTCCTGATTGAATTTCATCCTATTTACTTCAGACCATTTTTCCAGATCATTTTGAATTATAATCCTATCCTCCAAAGCAACCCCTCCCAGCTTGGTATTGTCCACAACTTTATTAAATGCAATCTCTATGCCATTATCTAAATTATTGATGAAAATAGTGAACAGAACTGGACCCAGAACTGATCCCTGCAGGACCCCACTCGTTCTGCCCTTCCACCATGATTGTGAGCCACTGATAACTACTCTCTGAGAACAGTTTTCCAACCAGTTATGCACCCACCTTATAATAGCTCCATCTAGGTTGCATTTCCCTAGTTTGTTTATGAGAAGGTCATGCGAGACAGTATCAAAAGCTTTACTAAAGTCATGTGTACTGCTTCCCCCCATCCACAAGGCTATCAAAGCTATCAGGTTAGTTTGACATGATTTGTTCTTGACAAATCCATGTGGACTGTTACTTATCACCTTATTATCTTCTAGGTGTGTGCAAAATGATTGCTTTATTATTTGCTCCATTATCTTTCTGGGTACAGAAGTTAAGCTGACTGGTCTGTAATTCCCCTTGTTGTCCTTATTTCCCTTTTTATAGATTGGCGCTATATTTGCCCTTTTCCAGTCTCTCCCGTCTTCCATGACTTTTCAGAGATAATCGCGAATGGCTCAGATGTCTCCGCAGTCAGCTCCTCGAGTATTCTAGGATGCAATTCATCAGGCCCTGGTGACTTGAAGACATCTAACTTGTCTAAGTTATTTTTAGCTTGTTCTTTCCCTATTTTAGCCTCTGATCCTACCTCATTTTCACTGGCATTCACTATGTTAGACGTCCGATTACCACCAACCTTCTTGGTGAAAACAGAAACAAAGAAATCATTTCCACATTTTCTGTTGTTTTCCCCTCCACCCCCATTGTGTAATGGGCCTATCCTGTCCTTGGTTTTCCTCTTGCTTCTAATGTATTTGTAGAACGTTTTCTTGTTACCCTTTATGTCTCTAGCTAGTTTGATCTCGTTTTGTGCCTTGGCCTTCCTAATTTTGTTTCAACATACTTGTGTTATTTGTTTATATTCATCTTTTGTAATTTGACCTAGTTTCCACTTTTCTTGATTTTTAGGTCATTGAAGATCTCCTGGTTAAGCCAGGGTGGTCTCTTGCCGTACTTCCTATCTTTCCTATGCAGTGGGATAGTTTGTTCTTGTGCCCTTAATAATGTCTCTTTGAAAAACTGCCAACTGTCTTCAAATGCTTGCCATGGGATCTTACCTACCAACTCCCTGAGTTTGCAAAAGTCCGCCTTCTTGAAATCCATTTTCTTTATTTTGCTGTTCTCCTTCCTACCATTCCTTAGGATCATGAACTCTATCATTTCATGATCACTTTCACCCAATCTGCCTTCCACTTTCAAAAATCTCAACCAGCTCCTCTCTATTTGTCAAAATTAAATCTAGAACAGCCTCTCTCCTAGTAGATTTCTCCACCTTCTGAAATAAAAAAAAAGTCTCCAATACATTCCAAGAACTTGTTGGATAATCTGTGCCCTGCTGTGTTATTTTCCCAACAGATGTCTGGATAGTTGAAGTCCTCCATTACCACCAAATCCTGTGCTTTGGATGATTTTGTTAGTTATTTTAAAAAAGCCTCATCCATCTCTTCTTCCTGGTTAGGTGCTCTATAGTAGACCCCTACCATGACATCACCCTTGGTTTTTTTACCCTTTTTATCTTTACCCAGAGACTTCTGATCTGCTGAGGTTCATACTTTGCAGTATCATTAGTGCCCACATGGATGAATAGCATGGGGTAGTAGTCAGAGGGCCGGATGATCCTTGACAATCCCTCCATAACATCTTATATAGGGGCCCCTGGCAGGCAACATACCTCTTGGGAGTCATGTCAGGGCAACAGATGGATGCCTCCATCCCCCTCAGAAGAGAGTCACCAACCACCACAACCCTAGGTTTCTTCCTGGGAGTGGTGGCTGCGATCCTCTCAGCCTTGGGGGTACATGGCTTCTCCTCTTCCACCTTTGGGGGTGATTCCTCATCACTCATTGCCAGGGCAGCATAATGGTTTTCCATCACCATGGTGGATGGGTTGGGAGTAGGGGTGGAGCACTGCCTGCTGCCAGAAGTAACCAGCAGCCAGTGTCCTCCCTGTGATAGAGCCATATCCTCCTCCCCTGGTGGTGTGACAGCAATTCTCTCTAGCTGGATAGCGTCCTCAGCCTTGGATGTCTCCATATGAATACTCTTGAGGAATTCCTCGTGGGCTTGGATGCGCCTCAGCCTAGCCACCTCCTCCTGTAGCTCTCTCACCTGCTTCCTGAGAGATTCCCCCAGCAGGCACCTTTCACACTAGATGGTCCTCCCAGCCTGGCTTTCTGTGAGTGGGAAATGCAGTCCGCAGTCTCTACAAGTCCACACCAGGATCTGGGTAGAGGCATCCGTGGTTAGGTTGTCTGTCTGGATGCAGGCACAGGTGGAGGAGACAGGAGCAGCGTTGGCACTGGCCATGCAGCCCTTCCTAACCATAGTGATTATATTATGACTCCCTCCCTCAAACTCCCCTGTTTGCTAGCTCCCATTGGTTGCTAAGCCTCTGAGTTTTAAGGCCTTCTCTCCTAGGTCAGCCCTACCCCCTCATTAATCACACAAGGGGAGGGTAATCAAAGGCAGATTGAGGCTGATCAAAGATGATCGAGGATGATCCAGGAAACAAAAGCAAACAGTCCCCAGACACACAATCCCAACTGACGCTGTAGCTGAAGATAACCTGAAAGAGAAAGAAAAACCACAAACAGCCAAACAAACTCACTCACTCCAAGACTAGTACTCTCACATTGCTCGTTCAGCAGGGGGATCTCCTTCTCCCCCTCTCAGACTCCCCTGTTTGCGGTCCCCTGTTCGTTAGCTACACCAGATCTCCACTCTCTCTGGATATCTTCCACTTCTGCTTTTCCTGACCTGTGGGGTCAGCTTATCAAACTGTGCCTGTCAGCTGCAGGTTTCCATAGAGACTATCTAAGGTGTGGTTTACAGGTGCTTCTATTGCTACTTATAAGCCTCTAGAAATGTCAAAGGAAGGTAAGAAGTAGCTGGTACTTGTGGGATGCATAATAGGAAGTCTCCTCCTGCTGCTACTTCGATGTTTGAAACATTCCGTTTTTAAAAATCATATGCCACTTACGGTTATGGGTTTCCAGTGAGGATCTCTGGGCCTGTGTCACCCATTTTGTTTTCTAAGGAGCCAGTCTGTAGCCCTTGTGGTGTTGAGGATTCTTTCCCCTGCCCCACCCTGTTGCATCCTTTGCTATACTTCAAGACAAAGGAGACTGGGGGCCCTTTAGATCCAATGAGCCCAGTTTGCCTGGCAGCCAGAGGTTGCAGTTTTAATTGTGGTGGGGTTACTGCCTCTCCTCACTATGTATGTGTATATACTCTCACACGTTCCACACGCTCATTACAATTTTCAGGATAGATGTTTGGAATATAATGTTATTGGGTTTTTTTTTAAACAATAGGGTAAAGTAATATGATTTCTTTTCTTAGGTGAAGGAGATGACTTGATGATCTAAACACCAGGGGACTAATCTTTGGAAACCCGCTGCTGTCTTTAGGAATTAAAGATTCAATGGTGTTTTTCTTCAGAGTAGGGTTTGGTCTTCAGTGTTTTGGTTGTCTGCCTCAGTGCTGACCTCTATCGCAGAATGGCTGCAGTATTGACTGCACAAAGCTGTTGAGGAGTGTTGAGATGACAGCCACTGTATCAGTGTAAGCTGTCATCAGCGGTGGAGGCACAATGCAGTGCACGCTTTGCCGTCTCTCTCCTCCACCCTCCTGTTGCTTTCAGACACGTGTAATATGCAGAATAAGCTGACATCATCTGAACATTCTCAGTGATGCCTAAATCCCTTTCTCCCTCCCAAGCTGGCAGCAGTTTCAAAAGCAGCAAGTCAGTTGGCTGACAATCACCCAGGAAGAATTGTGTTTTGTCTTCTATTAAACTATGAATCTAGAGGGGCAAAGAGAGGAATGGGCCCAGGTTCAGTAAATAAGAACAGCCCCGGAGGGTTTTGTGCCCCAGAGTTGCAATCTCACGTGTACCAGCGGCTGAATCTCTACTTCAGCATAAATCACTGAGTAGCTCAGTATACCTTTTATTTAGCTGGATATAAATAAACAGCAGGCTACGTGAAAGAAATAACACTCCAGAGAAAACACAATCCTAGCGCAATTAGAGCATTTCTATTTAGATAATTGCTCGCTGAAATTGTAAACTTGGATCTAATCCTCAAAGGATCCAGAAAATTGGCAGTTCCAGGAAGATCTCTATTTTCTGTTCCTAACACTGAATATCTTTGTTACCCATCCCCCCAAATGCAGGTATGTCAAGTTAGCCTTTCTTTCTGTCTTACCAAGAATGGCGCCGAAAATGAGGAAATAAAGGATGCCCTCGTGGTAATCTAATGTTTTGAGGGAGTTGTGGGGGAAATGACAGCAACTATGGTAATTTAGTGAAAAACATGACCTCATACAGCCACAGAAGGGTTTGCCCTCATTATGGGTGCAGACAGGACTGTCACTAGGGCATTGGCAAGACAGACAGTAATCTCCAAAAACAAGTACTTACTTCAATTAAATAATTCTCTCTCTCCCTCTGTGGATGTGTTGCTGTGTGCATTTGGGTTTTTTAACCAGGAAGTGTGACCTAGTGCTTAGAAAAGGGACTGGAAACAATGTTATACTCTTGGCCTTGCTACAGACTAGCGATATGACCTAAGGCAAAATACTTCACTTCTTTGTGTGCCTGTTTCCCCATCTGTAAAGGGGGGACATTACCCATCTATAAAACGCTCTGAGGCCCTTGGTGCAAAAGGTACTGTACAAGTACAAAGCATTATTATTTTCACTCCACTAAGTGTCTCTCTCTCCCTGTGCCTGCCCTTCTTATAAATTGACCACAAAAAGTTATCAGAGATATGACTTAAATTGAGACCCACAAAAACCAGGAAATTCTGAGTTCAAAGAGAATTGCTGCCATGCTACTCATCACAGGGCTCTAAAAACTCAGGCAGCGAGAAGCGCTTCTTGCCAGAAAGAAACAGTTTGCAGATACTGTACTATCAAAAAAACAGATCTGTTTTATAATCCATGTGACTGCTTTGTTCAGTCGTGCTTTCTTGATTCTATTTCCTTCTCCCACCAACACCCTCTTGTGCCCAGACATTTCTGCACTTGTGGCATCTAAGCCTCATGCCTTCTTCATGGGCAGCTGCCAAATGGGGGATTTAAGGATGGAAGAAGAACTAGGAACTTGGAACTTCTTGGTTTTCATGGGATTAAGTCAGATATTTTAATAATAATTTAAACTCAGATTTGTTGACTAGTTTAAAAATGGAGTTAAATGACAGAAAAAATTACGAAGCCAGCAAGCTGTGTGGGCAGTACCCTTTGCAATATCCAGACGTTGAAAACTGGGTCTATATTATACAGTGAGAGGGATTCCAGCTCAGAAAAATCAAATGTTACCCTCACATATGACACAGAAAGTCTTATTGATGTTGGGAACAAAATTTGCCTCTAATTTGGCCACTGCAATTTTGTGAGTTTAATTTTTTTCCATGTGTGCAAGTTGTTCATGGTTATTAAGTTATTCAGAGCAACCCGAGGCATACTTGGCTCCACGACCACATACACAGAGAGGCAAGGCCCTCCTCAGAAAAGTCTAGAGTCTACACAACAAGGGATGACAGAATGGTGGGGTGGGGAGGAAAGATAGCGACCATAACAATATTTATTCAGCCAGGTCCTAGCCCTGCACTCAGTGAAGTCAATGGCAAAGTTCCCATTGGCATCAGTCCGCAGGAATAAGCCTTAAAAGACATGCACAGGGCATAGCTGAATTCATATTTTAAATGTCCAATAGCTTTCCTACCCTTTAAAAAACTGGAAAATGAGGTTAAAGGTTATAATTGGAGATATACCAATCTCCTAGAACTGGAAGGGACCTTGAAAGGTCATCAAGTCCAGCCCCCTGCCTTCAGTAGCAGGACCAATTTTTGCCCCAGATCCTTAAGTGGCCTCCTCAAGGATTGAACTCACAACCCTGACCTGGTTATTGTGGATAATTCAGGTATCTCATGTCTGCAGATGAAGTGGATGTTTTCCATAGGGTTTACATTACCAATTAACGTTCCCATGTAACAAGCTATAATCTCCCCTGAGAAAATCTGCTTCATCTGCAATATATTTCCCAAAAGAAACTCAGACCCCCATGGAAGATATCTTCTAACATATATGGTTGTTAGGGTATTTGGGTTGTTAGAAGATAGTGAGGTCCCACAAGAGGGGAGGGGTTTGCCTGCCTGGAGCAGTTTGTAGGGTTGGTGTTAGGGTGACCAGGTGTCTGGTTTTCAACCGGAAAACCTGGTCAGCACTGCCGACCGGGCTGTTAAAAGTCTGGTCAGCGGTGCTGCAGCACTAAGGCAGGATAGGCCCTGCATGTCCTAGCTGACACCGCATTGCACCCCAGAAGCGGCCAGCAGGTCTGGCTCCTAGGCATGGGAGGGGGGCACAGGGACCCACGCGCTGCCCCTTCCCCGAGCACCAGCTCCACACTAGTCACTGGGAGCTGGGGAGGGGGGCGGCACCTGCGAGCGAGAGTGGCATGTGGAGCCTCCTGCCCTCCGCCCTCCACGTAGGACCCAGACCTGCTGGCTGCTTCCGGGGCATGCGCAGAACGGTGTCAGGACAGGCAGGCAGCCTGCCTTAGCCCCTCGCTGCACCACTGCCCAGGAGCTGCCCCAGGTAAGCCCATGCCCCAACCTGCACCCCAAACCCCTCATCCCCAGCCCCACCCCAGAGCCATTACCCTCCCTCGCACCCCAACCCGGAGCCTCCTCCCACACCCCAGAGCCTGCACCCCCAGCCAGAGCCCTACCCCCAATTTCGTGAGCATTCATGGCCCACCATACAATTTCCATACCCCGATGTGGCCCTCAGGCCAAAAAGTTTGCTCACCCCTGGTCTAGAAAGTTGGCAACTCTAGTGGGTGCATAATTTGCACCATGATTTGTAAAAGACTGATTGATACTTGTGACACAGTACATGATACATTGTCCATCTGCATGGCCTGTTGGGAAGTACAGTTTCAATTTTTCTTTTGGAGCCACCTTTAACATTTCATTCAGTGATAAATAAGGGTGAACAGAAGCTTTTCATTTCTGTATTTCAATAGAGAAGGGCTCTATGTTGTTTTGCAACAGAACTGAAAGCACATTTAAACTAGCGCTGACAATACCATGTCATCACTACTACCCCAGAGCAGAGCTGGTGCTTAGTTAACTCTGACACTGCAACTGAGAAGGCATAAAATTACCAGTACAATAAAGGGGGTGGATTCTGACTAAAATAAAGCGTGAATGCACTAAAATAAGCAAGAGGACATCTGAGATGACTGTAGAGTCTTAGCATTCAGCATTCAGCTCAGCATTCAGCAACCCCTGGCTCTCATTTTAGTAGTGGACAGCTGAATCTAACATGCCTGGAAAGTTTGCACCAGCCTTTTGGTTTCACTCTCACTCACCTTGGCTAATGGTATGTCCTTTCCTGTCACTGTTCTAACAAAGCCCTTTTCTCATAACTTGTCCAATCTGAAAAATAACCACACTGATTCAGATACCGCAAAACAGATTTCACTTCACAGAAAAACTGCCTTCATGACTAAGTCCATTTCAAGGAATGACTAAGAATGTGCTTGAGTCATACAGTCATGGGTATTTACTGAGATCGCAGTAAAGGGCCTTTGTTAATTGTCCTTGTCCAACGATACAGGGCCTGGTTTTTTTCATTGCTCAACACCTTGTGCAGTTATTTATATCTGTGAAAATGTGTAAAATGCTTCCAAATCAGAAGGGTAGCATTTTGTACCCCACTCTGCAGAGGTATGAGGGCCAGATCCTCAGTTAGTGTGAATGGGTGTAGCCAGTGCACACCAACTGAGAATCTAGCCCATAAATGTCTGCACAGGATGCAAAGAGTGGGAGACCACTCCACTCCACAGGAGAATATGTAGTTTCCTCTTGTTTGTTTCTCTCTTTAGTAACCTTAGCCCTAAACCCAGCTCTTACCTCACTGCTGTTCTCCATAAGCATGTGCTCGCAGGGATAGCTCTACAAAAGAATTGCAGAATATTACAACTTCTACAATTGCAAATACCGTACGGTATTAGCTATTAAGAGCTGGTGACCAGTCCAAGGTCAGGAGTGCTGAGATGGAGCTGAATTCAGCTCCCTCACAGCAGCATAAATCAGGAGTGACTCTTTCTGTAACTGAGTGGAGAATCTGACCCATTGTCTGTAGTTTCCTTTGGCAGCCAGAGGCCAGAAAGGGATGTCCCCACTGTGGGTATGGGGACAGGTTTATTTTGTAGAACTGCAGTCCAGCTATCATTGCCAGCAGGATCCAAAGCCATGGAGGTCAGCTTGTATTGACTTGAGCCACTGAACTGACACGTTTTCACAGCCAGATCTAAATTAGATTTTCCTGCTTGTTTCCGTTCATGGCAGTTATGTATTGATCACAGACAGTGTGCTCGGTGTTATATGAACACAGAGGGCATTGTCCCACGTAGCTGGGTTCTAAACAGTCAAAATTACAGAAGCCTAAAATACAGTGGATGCCCATTCAAACTTGTGGATAAAGTGACCATGGAAAAGCTATACAGAAGTGTTTGAAAGAGGAAAGAGAGGTGGTTGTCGAGGTGTGTAGGAAAAGGAGAGGATGATCCATGCTGAGAGTAGAGGAGGGGCAGTTAAAGAGGAGCAAAGGGCCTGAAAGGATCAGCAAGAGAAAAAGGGCTGAGATGTCTACGTGGGTAGAGTTGAAGAGGTTGAACTTGATGGAGGAAGGTGGGAAGAAGCTAGTGAAGGAGTCACAAATGTTTTTTCGTGTAATGAAAGGATACAGCAGAGAGGAGGAAAACATTTTTGCAGTGGTTCTAGTCAGTCAGCAAATTCCTTCTTGAGCAAACAAGCAGTAAACTTGTGAAGAACATTATTATAAATTACTTGTATAACAGTAGGGCTTAGAAGCTGCAATTGAGACCAGAGCCCTATTACACAAGGCATTGTACTTGCAACACAGTTAGAGGCAATCTCTGCCCTGAAGAGTTTATGATCTAAATAGGCTGTACAAAAGGTGGGAGAAAGGAAGCAGATGAAACTATGGTAATTTATTGTAAGATTCTAAACAGGGCAGGAACAGTATGCATAGTGTCTGAGGCTACGTCTGCAATAGAGTGTTTTAAACACCAGTTTATTGGTTGCCATTTAACTGGAGCTTGTTAACACATTGGTACCTTGTTCCGTACACTAAGGGCATGGCTACACTTGCAGATGTAGAGCGCTTTGAGTTAAACCCACCTTCGTAGAGCACACTAGGGAAAGTGCTGCAATCTGTCCACACTGGCAGCTGCAAGCGCACTGGCATGGCCACATTAGCAGCTCTTGCAACGGCCACAGAGAGCAGTGCATTGTGGTAGCTATCCCAACATGCAAGTGGCTGCAACGTGCTTTTCAAATGGGGGTGGGGTGGAGTGTGACGGAGTGTGTTATGTGTATGTGGGGGGAGAGAGAGTGGGTTTTGGGGGGGCTGAGAGCATGTCAGCATGCTATTTTGTAAGTTCAGACAGCAGCAGACCCCTTCTCTTCCCTCCGCCTCTCTCTCTCACACACATTCCACAGTAATGGTTGCTTTGTCTCGGAGCAGATAAGCATGCCGGCTGTCAGAAACAGAGCTTTCAAAGGGCATATCCGCATTCCTGCAGTGATTACAAAACAATGACAAGAGTGGCCACTTGTCTTAAGGGGATTATGGGATGTTTCCGGAGGCTGATCAGAGCGCAGTAATGCAACACCTTGTTCACACTGACACTCGGGCGTTTCAGCCAAGGCACACTAAGTGTTAATCTTCTCGCCGAGTTGGAGTACCAGGAGCGCTCTAGCCCTGGAGTCAGAGCTCTCTATGTGTCTTGCCAGTGTGGACGGGTAGTGAGCTAGGGCACCCGGGGCTGCTTTAATGTGCTCTAACTTGCAAGTGTAGCCAAACCCTAAGGTTTGTGATGTGTCCAGACTAACGTATAAATGTGTTACCTAATTTAAGTTAATTGACAATCAGTAATCTTGAGTAGACAAACCCTCAAGGAGAGTTTCTGCTTTCCCTTTGCCTCCCTGGATGCGTCCCATCTCACCAAACGTATTTCATGTTGTGAAAAGAGCACATTAAATTGTTTTAGTTGGTCCAAAGGGTGTACTTTGGGGGGCTCAATGGTAGTCTTTTGCATGCATGTGGTATTTTTATCATCCAACCTGCTCTCAGCATGCAGGAGTGTTGTCACATGGGGGATAAAGCTATCTCTGGGGTGGGAGGTGGCATCCAGGAAGCACAGAGCAAAACTGTGGCGTGGTGGAGAGGCTCAAAGTCCATCTAGAACTGTCAGGAGCTTGGGTTTTAGGATCTTAGCTGAAGGACCATCCTGCCCCTACTGCATGCATGTACACACAGCGTACTGTGAACGGGCGCCAACTTCCTCCTTGCTTTGGTCATGCTTAACCCCGGCTCTGGCCCAGGCCCCACCCCCTCTCCAGCCCTTCCCCAAACCTCCATCCCCACCCTGCCTCTTCCCACCCAGTTCCGTCCCCTCCCCTGAGTGTGCCCCATCCCCACTCTTCCTCCTCCCCCCCCAGCGCCTCCTGTGCACCGCGGAACAGCTGATCCACGGCAGACAGGAGGTGCTGGGAGGGAGGGGGAGGAGCTGGCTGCCAATGGGTGCTAAGCACCCACTATTTTTTTTCCATGGGTGCTCCAGCTCCTATGGCACTGTATGATGGAACTCCAGGGGTCAGTCCCTCAGCTGGTGAATTGTCAGAGCTCCAAAAGGAAGCTATAGCAATTTGCACCAGCTGAGTATCTGCCCTCATGTATCTACCTCAACTTGATGAAGGACCTTGCTGGGATTCACATCTGTCCTAAGTGTGTCAAACCTGATACTGACGCTGCCTCCCCTTGTTACAAAGGCCATACTTTCTGCCTTGACATCTTGTGAGAAAAGTGTGTGCTGGGTTTCCTCTGCATGAGGGAGTCTTTGCTGGAATGGGTTAAATTCCTCATCTCAAGACTTTCCCAGAATGCATTAAACCTTCTATTAATACTAGGAACAAAGGGTGACTTCCACTCAGCTGTGATTGTTATCCAAGCAGCGGACAGGAGGAAATTGAAGAGCTCTGAAGGTTTTGGTCTGAGCTTGTTGCCATTGTATCACAGAAGTGCAGTTGCAATAGCTAGGACATAATCAGCTTTAGGATTCCATTATAGCAAGCTTTTGAACTAGCTTCCCCAAAATTTGCACAGGTTTTACTGTTCTTTACTCATGATGTGTTTAAAAAAAATAGAACACGAGCAGAGTATTAAACAAATTGTGGTTATCATTAGCACAGCACAGGCAATAAGTGTAATTTTGAACATGACAGTATTATCTGTTGTACTCCAGAGCTGAGAAAAATATCTTTTCTATGTTGACAGAAGCAATACTAAAACTTAAAACATCATTTCCTAGGTTCAGTAAAGCAAACTGACTGATGTACTGTCTGCTGCAATATATATTGCCCCAAAATTGATGCTTTTTTTTTTTATATCTAAACTTCAGTGATTTGTCTTCCTTATGAAAAAAGAAAAGATGCAAGGGGGAAAAAAAAGAGATCCCAGCACCTGCCTATAATAAAGTCTTTATTTTTATTCTTTAGTACAAATATTTCTTGATAACACCCTACCATTTTCTAAGCTGCTTCTGAGGAAGGAAAAATAGCTTTTAGCTTTGGAAGCAAGAATTAAACAGCTTGCCCTGGAGGATTCTAAAACGAATAGCAAGGGTCACCGCTGCTATAATTATTTGGTCTGGTGTTTTGGGTTTGGAGAATGTAAAATAAAACAAACTGAATCCAATCCTATGCATTGGTCTATTTGACAGAGACTTTCCATCTATCCCAGGTCATCCTTGATTGTCCTTGAAGGAGAGGTTGACCTGGGGTACATGGAAAGTCTCTGTCAACTAGTATCTAAATATCTAATTATCTAAATCTAAAATTTTCCTTTTCTTAACTTACCACTTTTTATTCCCTGGACAGAAGCTTGGGTTATTCCTCATTAAGCTAATAAGAGAAGGGTTGGGACTAGTATACTTACTATTCCATATGGGAAGTGTTAGTTTAATGCAACTATCTGAGGTAGCTCAGTATGCTCTGTGCATTACCTGCTTTTTGCATATTTTGACTAAACTAATATTTCCTTGTACAATATTTTGTATCAGCTAAAATCACATCCCTACAAAGTGGGAAGGGAAAAGAAAAAGCATCTCCAGCTGTAATTAGTCTTCACCAGCCTATACGTAAGGCTTTGAGCATGCACATTTAAAGTCCTTTGGGACATCTCTTTTACCAAGTTCTTCATTTAAACTTGTTGGGAACAGTCTCTCAGACTCTAGAGATCAGAGGAACAGCAGTCTGGTGTCTGGTGCTAGCTGGCTAAAAACTATTAGGTTGGGTTTCTGAATCAGAAAGCCATTTTAGAGAAAATAAAATCCCACAAACCTGAACCTTTGCCCTGTTTTAGAATCGATTCTTGTTGAAGTTCTGAAATGTTTAGTTAAGTGTCCATTCATGTCCATTTTGTGGCCAAGATCAGAACCTGCTTATACCAATATACCATGAGAGAAAGTGTTCTAAGAGCAGAAAGCCCATTATCACAAGTTTTCCAGCAATTTTTTTGCAGATATTATTTAATATTACTATTTATTTATAATATAGTAGCAGCTAAAGGCCTTAACTAAGTTGGGCCTGTACACAAATATAATAAACAACAGTTGTTGCCCCAAAGAGCTTGCAATCTAGGAGAAGCAAGAAGCTCTGTAGAGCTGAGTGCAATTTGGAATTCCCATCCTGTGGAAAATTCAGATATTTCAACATTTGGTTTTGGCTCAAATTGGGAGGAAAATTTTAAATTTCGATTTCTTTCATGGAATGGAAATTCTGAAAAATGAGGGCTCAGAAATGTCAAAACATTTTGTTCCAGCTCTTTCAAGCAGTTTTCTCCCAACATTCCCAAAATATAAATGTTTCATTTTGATTTGTTGCTATAACCTGAAATGAAGCATTTCAACGAAGTTAAACTTTAAATTGCATTCTCCCATTGTGGTGCATTCCCTTATGGGAGTTGTAATTCAGAAGATGGATGCCCCTGTTTTGCCCTAACAACCAGGTTCCCTGCTGCACCCAGAATTGTGACTCCCATGATGCACCATGCAGAGGTTGGTCAGAAGGAAATCAGTATTACCTTACGGGAGGTGTAGTGTTCCAGGAAGTTCGCCAATAGGAGGGAATGGGGGCTCGAACTACATCTCGCATAAGACAATGTGCCTAATAAGGAACTGCCATTTAATGTTTGATTGATCTGATTGAAAAGAAAACATTTCAGGTCAGTTCATCAAAATGAAATATTCAGATCGGGGTCAAACCGAGCCAAAATATTTAGTTTTGATTTTGATTTTCCCAATGGAAAACTGATTTTTTTTTTTTAGATAAAGTCAAGTTTTTCTCACCGAAGTTTTTGATTTTTCAGAAACTGCATTTTCATGAGAAAATCAGTTTGACGATAAATTCCTGGTTATTTCCAAAGTTCTACCAGTTGGAATAACCTTTGGAACTTTTATTTTCTTATTGAACTGAACCTTTGTGAAGGTTGCCCCATCTACTCTTTCTGCCCCTGTGGTACCATCTGTGAGGATCAGCTGCTACCAATTAGATCCCAATTAATTATTTTTGATGTTTGAAATTCAAAATAGGCTAGCCCCTAGGCCACTCCTGTGGGGGTCCGTAAATTGCAAAAGCAGTGTACAAAGTGTGTGTCAGCTGAGCGAGGAGTAGAACCACTGCAGAGAGGAACTCTACAGCTACTTGCACACTGAAGATTTCTGCAAGAGGTGCCTGCAGCTCATGGCAGGGGTTGGAGAGATTGTGGATTGGCCAGGGCTGTCGCTAGTGAATCTGTCCACAGCACGGATCCACTCAGGCAAAATTTTACCGTCTCTGCTACTCCCTTACACTCTGCAGTAGTGGTTGTTTGCCATCTTTATGGATGCCCTGGTGAGCACCATGACTTTTTCACACTACCAGGCAAAGACGCTTGCTCCGTTTGCTGAGATTTGGTCCAAGCTTTTTAAAGAGATGTTTGTTTCATTATTCTGGCATCAACTGTAGAAGCATATTATATACTTTTTAAACTTTGAATTCTTGTTCGTGTTAGGAAACAAACCAGTGACACATGGGTGGAGGGTGGACCCCTCACCCCCTTTGAGGAGGCTAGCCCTGTGGCCCTGCCCCTTTTGCACAAGGCCCTGCCCCCCAATGCCAGAGCCCTGAGCTCCCCGTTTCCCCTCCTGCTGCTGGAGGAGCCCCAGGCCAGAGCAGCCCCGGCCCAGTGTCTCGCGGCAGCAGCTGCAGCCAGGGGAGGCAGAGCCTTCCCTCGCCTATTATACCCACCCCACCATTCAGTGTCACAATCTTAAATGAAAGTGCCTACGATTTGTAAAGTGTCATTACTAGAGTTTAGTACACACAGCACATAAAAAGCATTTCGGCAGTGCTCAGTGTTAATCCAAGCTTTGCAACTGAAGACCAATATAAACCAGGTGAAAGATTAACATTTTCTTAGATCATCTTCTTCCAGAAAAGCTACTGTAAAATGCCAATAGCACAGAGCTTGGAGAGTAATACTTTCTCTTGGATAAATGATTTTCTAGTACAGCAGAAACCAATGCATCCAAAAAAAAAAAAGAAAGAAAAGAAAGAGAGGAAAATATCGTCTACTAAAGCTGTATCGATCACACTGCTTGGTGTTGGAGGATTTCTTGCTAGCATTTCTGAAAGCACGTTGCTATTTTATGATCAGAGAGTAGAATAGTTATAAAAATCTGATAAAAATCTGTTACATGTTGTGAAATTAGCTACACGATTTCTTCTGGCTGTTCTGTTTTGTCAAGGTTCAGTATCTTCTGCACACACAAGAGAAATCTGTGAAATGAAAATGTGCTAGAATTAGTTGTTGAATCACCCCCCGGACAAAAAGAAAAGGTGCTTTAATACAAGTAGATAGTAGGCCAGATTCTCAGCAGGTGTAAATCGGTGTAGCTCCATTGACTTCACTGGAGAAAAGGTGACTTTATACCAGCTGAGGATCTGGCCCCAAATGTGGTTTACCATATTTGAAGCAATGAGGATTTTTCTCAGTCTCAAAGAATAATTTTAGAAGAAATTAGGGAACCAACAAATGGCCTAAATTTTTTTTATTGTTATCTTTATTAACAGAAAAATTCTATTTGAACAGCATGTAAAAGGCATAATAGCAAATCCTGGCATAAAATTTGATCTTCACACATTGCACTCCTTATGAAAATCACCGAAGATATAGCCCGGATCATGTATCCCATTTTAAAACTGAGACCCAGTTTGAATCATTGATGTTTTATCAGCTTCCTGCTGTGTTCATTCATAACTGGAAATGGATATTGACTCTCAATATGTTTGGGTAGATTAGTACTGTTTATAGTAGATGATACAGACTGGTAAAATGCAGCATAGTTTCCCCAAATCAGTAAACAACAAGAAATTGGTTTAGAAGGATTTATTTCATTTATCCATTTGGAAATGGGCTGTGCATTTGCCTTTCCTTGTATTAAAACATGTTATCTTGATAAATTATTGTAGTGATTCTCAAAGGAGTGATCTTTTCAGTTACCCCCCTCCCATTTTCTGATGTGGAAAGAAAAATGGAATGAAATGAGTCTGTTGAATTGAATCTGAATATCGTTACGTAAATGCCACAACTGCAGTCCAGATACTTGTCAATGTTTCTATTCCAGATATTATATTAGAGCATTTTACTAGATAGAATGCAGTGACTGTAGCAATGGGGCTTTGGGTTTCAATCTGGGACTGCAGCAGTAGTCTAGTGATCAGAATACAGGAAGTTCTAGAACCTAGGGTATGTCAGTGCAAAAGTGAAAGTAAAAACATGCTATAATTCTGTGTGTGCATGTGTGTGTGTAAAAGAGAGAGAAAAATGCATCCTGGGCTTCTGTTTAGCACACACACTTACACATTCTCTCTTTCCATTGTATATTGTGCTCCTCCCTCCTCCTTTCAGCAGTGGCAAAAACACTTATTCCAGGTGCTTGATGTGTGTTGATAGGATCAATGACCGTTAGGGCATTTATAGTCTGAACTTATTAAAAAGCAGTTGTTAGGCTTTCAATGCCTTAAAAAAATGGGGGAGGGGGAGAAACAAGCTTTTGCCTATGCCCAGCCTGTTTTCTGAGGCAGAAAGAGCCTTTCTTTAGCTTTCACCCACATTAAGTGACAATAAAAAGCTGTTATCCTGAAAAACCATATAAGTATATATCAGAAGGAAGGGGGAGGTTGCTGCCAATACAACAAAATGTTCAACTTCAGCGCCCTTCTTGCAGTAGGTGGATCCCTAATTTGTTCCCTGCGAATCCACATTTATGTACCTGTCCTTGGAAAGCTGAAGTCCTTATTGCTGGCTTTGAAGTTGCTTCTGTGCTATTTGTGTTGCTGACTCAAATGTTTGTGGAGAGCAAGATCCCTTATATAAATATAATAATGGTCCAAAACAATGCAGGTTACAAATGACCATTACTCTGGTTTATTGGGCATTTACCATAAAATACTGCAGTTTTTGTAAGGGATGCTTAGTTAGCCCTTTAAAGCTTTATTGACCAGAAGTATAATGTAAACTCCCAGCCTGGGTGCTTTTTGTGAGAGCAAGCAGTGTAACCTAATATAGCCCATATTATTTTTTGTGTGACAGTATGTGTGTAATACACTGGCTTAATACGTGAGATCATATCTCATTCTGGTGCCTGGCCTTGTTATTAGAACAGCCAGCTACTTACTCAGAGCTGAAGGAATTCTCTTTTTAGCACAAGCAGTAGAGACCTCTTATTTTTTGTGCAAGAAGTCCACATTTCTACCCTTTCTGAGAACTAGGATGTCAGTGCACTGATATAGCTTGTTATATATGGGCTTAGGTGTAGCCCTTCAGGGACACCCTCAGCCACATGCAAAGAAAACAGGTTTTTTTAATAACTCCATTCACCTCCTGCGCTCTATTTCTGCATCTTTCTTCTCACCAGCTAACGCCACCTTCCTGGATTTGTTCAGCGATGTCACCATCCATCATTTGTGACATCATAATGCATTATCATGAAAACAGCTGTGAGGTGTACAGCATCACTCGGTAAGGCAGGCTGAAGTCAGATAGAAGAGTGTCTGTTTACACAGAAGTACTAGGTGATTAGGAAAGACGGGGAAAGAGAGACAAACCAAATCCTGATAGTTTAATTAAGGTTTAATAAAATATTAAATCTTTAATGTATACCAGAGCATGGCTGTGGTTGTACTAATGCAGAGTGTTCATTTGCCAGGCGTCCCAAAGGCATATTTAGTCGGGGGCCTAAAGCTTGTTTAGTCTGGCAAATTATATTGGGCTTAATAAATTCTGTAGAGGTAAGATAAAGATAGGGAGGAATAAAATATAAGCTGTCCGCTTCTGAACTTCTGTCACTTGGGCCTGTTTACAATGGCAGCCAAACATTAATTAGGTACCTCTCTAGAGAGGGGAATGGGGGAAAGGGAGATTAATTTAAAGTTAGTACCTGATCCTGCAAGATGCTAGGCACCCTCAGCTCCCAGTCGTGACTGAGGGCTCTCAGTGCCTCACAGGAACCTAGAAGGAGCGTAGGGCTTTTCAGTTGTCTGTATTCAGTAACTTGCTATCCCAAATCTCTCCTCATATGGTGATGTATTGCATGACTATGAGACTGTCAGTTTTATGTTGTAGAAAGCATGTGACTGTGATTCAAGATGGAAAAGGTTAACCACGTGTACATGCATACACAACATTTTGATCTTGCCAGCTGTAGCCAGGAGGTTACTTAGTCTTGGTCTGTACAATGTAATATGTTAAAGTTTTATTGTAACTTTACCTTAATAAAAAGTTAGGTCAACATAGCTACATTGGTCACGGCTGTGAAAAAATCACATCCGTGATTTTTGGGTAGCTATGCTGACCTAACCCCAAGTGTAGATGCAGCTGTAACTAACTTCAGAGAGATGGAGATCTTACCTGATGGAAAAATCCCTTCTGTAGGCGTAGGCTGCGTCTGTACCACAGGTTTCTGCTGGCATAGCTATGCAGGTATAGCCTCCATAATGTAGACACAACTTTAAAGCCTGAACTGTTGTTTAGTTAAATCTCTAACATGACTCTCTTCGCCTCCTGATGCTCCCCCGGAGAGAGGTGTCCAATGCAGTTACACTGGTGTTTCTAGTAATGTGCATTTAAATGACAAGCAGACCTAAGGAAGCTTTTACACATGACAGTGGGAGCTCATCGCTGCTGGTTTGGAATTTCTAAAGCAGTGATGTGAGCAGGTGGAAATAAATTGTAAGCCTCAGCTTCTCAGGGATTATATATTTTTCCAGGTACTCAAAGAAATGGGACAGTTTGTTTAGAGACAATATTTGATGACAATATGCTGTTTGTATAGATAATCTTTTATATATGAACCTTTAGTTACACTAAAACAGTTTATATTATACTGTTAATAGATATGATCTATGATATTTGCATTGGATCCACAGAGAGGAAATACTAAGTGGACAGATGTCTTTACTGGACAATAATTCAACTTGTGTGTATGTGGGAGGGGGCAGTATGAGCCATTGTTAATCACTGACAAGTGCCCCACAGTGGCAAAAATTTGGCATGCAAAAGAGAGTGTGTAAAGGACATGTTAGAAGTGACCAGGTCCAATATATATCTGCTTATGGAGTTCAGTGTTTTTACTTAGGGCATGTTAACCTCAGCTGTCCTCTTATAGTTGATTGTTCACATTCCCCATTTCTGGGGCAGACTTCCAGCTGTGGCCTTCATCTGTACACTTGCAAAAATGTGCAAGATGTACAATCTTTTGTGCCTGCAAAATTACTCATTTTCTTCATGGGCATTCCTCTTGTTGCGTATGAACTGGGGAATTGAGCACTCCTACCAGCTGGTTCACAGGCACCGTTATGCAGATGTACATGCAATTCTGCAGGTGCAAAGATTTGTGTGCACCTTTTTATAAGTGTTAAAAATCAGAGGATGGTTTGAAGCCTGGGGAAAATGTGGTCTTGCAAGTGCAGGTATCCACTGGGATTGTTCATAGTGATCTCAGGTGCTGTGCAGTAGACTTGAAGTTCAAAGCTATTCTAGCCCGCACCCTGTTACAAATGTTTGCCCCTTGTTTTACAAGCTAGCATCGTGAACTTTCACACTGACTGTTACACTAGCTGCCATTAAAACACCCCCAATCTTACCATTCTTGAACATGCACAGTGATGGAAGAGACACTGCTCAATAAACAAAGCAGCACCTTGAGTATTGGAAATAGGGTTCAGAGATAATCAAAGGGTTTAATTCATGCTGTTGGCATTCTCAAGTGTCTTCTGCTTAAGTGCTACTTTAACGGTAGCTCATGTCATAACCCCTCTGGATTTTCAAAGCATCATTGAAAATAGCCTGATGGAGGGGGAAAAAAAGCAAAACCTTGATGCTTCATACTGCAGTCTGGATGAACTAAGTTGTTTCTTTTAGAAGAAACTTTTTCAGGGTACAATGTGTCCTATAGTATAAAGTCTTCTGGGTAGCAAATAGTATAGTTATGGTTATGCTGAGACTAGCTAGCCTTATAACTTGCTCTTCTCATATGCTAAGAATTTTTTTTTCCTATTTGGCTGAAATTTCTCAAGCTTGGAAGAATGATCGTGTTTACATTTTCAGCAAAATCAGTCTACCTTTCTGAAATTATGCAAAGCTTCTTATCTACCTTGAATCCAATTCACAGTTGCCTGAATATTTTTAATATTCAATAGGGACACATTCAGACCCCTTGTCTTCTGACATCCCCTCTGCAAACACCCCCATCTCTTTACTCCATTCCTCTAATCTGTGTCTCCCTTTTGTCCCTGCCCTCCTAGCTCTTCCCCAGTGGGGTCCCTTTTTCATACAAATTACCTATGAAGGTTGTGGAATCACCATCCATGGAGGTTTTTAAGAATAGGTTAGACCAGCACTTGTCAGAGATAGTCAAGATAATAGTTAGTCCTTCCTCAGTGCAAGGGACTGGACTAGATGACCTATGGGGGTCCCTTTCAATCCTACATTTCTAAGATTTCTAAGGTTTAGAGAGCTCCTTAACAAAGAGAAGGTTAACGGGTGACTTGATTACAGTCTATAAGGGGGACAAATAATTGATAATCGGCTCTTCATCTAGCAGAGAAAGGTATAACACAGTCCAATGCCTGGAAGTTGAAGCAAGACAAATTCAGACTGGAAATGCAGCATCAAACCATAGGAACAACTTACCAAGGGTCGTGGTGGATTCTTCATCACTGGCAATTTTGAAATCAATATTGGATGTTTTTCTAAAAGATACACACTAGGAATTATTTTGGGAAAGTTTTGTGGCCTGAGTTACACCCTGTGACTGAAATACAGCCATACCCGTTGTCAGCTCTGCCAACACGCTTTAACCCTTACCAGCCAAAGTGCTGACCTTAGCCTCTGCCAGATTTGCCAACCCCGTGCATTCAAAAACCACGAATCAGCCCCCCCCAGAATAATGAGATTGGCTTAAAAATCATGACTTTTTTTTTTAACAAAGTCATACATTTGGGGATCTTTTTATTTGCGTTGTTTTCCCAGCCTTTTGGATAGTTTGGGTCATGTTTTAAGCTGTTCTCCACAATTATGAAAGATAGAAACTTGTTTTCTTTTAAAAAAAAAATGTAAGTCAAGCCACGGTCTTTAATGAGGCTGAAAAATTTTTGAAAGAGAGAGTGGTTAAGGAGCAGGAGGCCGATGACAACTGGGATAGATTACAGCATGGATTTACGAAAGGTAGATCGTGCCAAACCAATCTGATCTCCTTCTTTGAGAAAGTAACAGATTTTTTAGACAAGGGAAATGCGGTGGATCTAATATATCTGGATTTCAGTAAGGCGTTTGATACGGTACCGCATGAGGAATTATTGGTTAAATTGGAAAAGATGGGGATCGAAATGAAAATCCAGAGGTGGATAAGGAGTTGGTTAAAGGGGAGACTGCAGAGGGTAGTACTGAAAGGGGAACTGTCGGGTTGGAGGGGGTTACCAGTGGAGTTCCTCAAGGTTCGGTTTTGGGTCCTATTTTATTCAATCTATTTATTGCTGACCTGGGAACCAAGAGTAGGAGTGGGCTGATAAAGTTTGCGGACGACACCAAGTTGGGAGGTATTGCCAATTCGGAGAAGGATCGGGATATCCTCCAGGGAGATTTGGATGACCTTGTAAACTGGAGTATTAGTAACAGGATGAAATTCAATAGTGAGAAGTGTAAGGTTATGCATTTAGGGATGACTAACAAGAATTTTAGTTATAAGCTAGGGACGCACCAGTTGGAAGTAACGGAGGAGGAGAAGGACCTGGGAGTCCTGGTTGATCGTAGGATGACTATGAGTAAATGTGATGTGGCCGAAAAGCTAATGCGGTCTTGGGTTGCATTAGGTATTTCTAGTCTCCCATGTTTAAGAAGGATGAGTTAAAACGTACAAAGAAGGGCCACTAGAATGATCCGAGGAATTGTCATATGACAGGAGACTTGAGGAGCTCGGTTTGTTTTCCTTAACCAAAAGAAGGATAAGGGGAGATATGATTGCACTCTTTAAATATATCAGAGGGATAAATACCAGGGAAGGAGAGGAATTATTTCAGCTCAGTGCTAATGTAGACACGAGGACAAACGGATATAAATTGTCAGTCAGGAAATTTAGGCTTGAAATTAGACGAAGGTTTCTAACCATCAGGGGAGTGCAATACTGGAACAGCCTACCGAGAGAAACAGTAGGGGCGAAGGACCTCCATGACTTTAAGATTAAGCTAGATAAGTTTATGGAGGAGATGGTATAATAGGATAACGGGCTTAGTCAATAGGTCAATTAAGTGCCAAACTGGTACTTAATTGGGTCAAATTGGGTCAATTATATGATATTCTTAACCTCTTTCAGAGGGTATGGCTGGAGAGTCTTGCCCGCATGCTCGGGGTTCAGCTGACCGCCATATTTGGGGTCGGGAAGGAATTTTCCTCCAGGGCAGATTGGCAGTGTCCCTGGAGGTTTTTCGCCTTCCTCCGAAGCATGGGGCAGGGGTCGCTTGCTAAAAGAGTGGGTAGATCGGCTAATGTGGCCTGCATCTTGCAGGAGGTCAGACTAGATGATCATAATGGTCCCTTCTGATCTTGAATTCTATGATTCTATGATTCTATGATTTTAACATAAGCACTTGACTTCAGGAGTGGGGGCTCTACGGAAAACACCAAATATTCCTCGATATTCCTAGATAAAATCACAAGAGTTGGCAACACTGCCCAGAGACACTCAACCATGCCAAACTGCGGTGAAGTCTGCGGTACACAGCATCCTCTAGGAGCTAGTCACTGATATGTAAGGTGAGTTAATTTGGTGATGTGTTGGGTCAGAGAGAGTACCGGTACATTCCCTATTTCCAGGAAAACACTGTTTGCTCTTAAATCAAATCTATATAAAGTGCACCCAAGGACTAGGATAGATATTTTATAAATGCATGTAATAAAAGACTGAAGCAAGCAAACTGCTTTCCACTTCTGTCCTATACCAAATTTAAACCCAGATATTTACTGCTGAAAGGCTAATGCATTAGTTTTCTGCACCATAGCTCTCTCATATGTCTTTCACCCATATTTTCAGCTGCTTGTAGGAAGGAGACCTGTGGACTAATGGGAACACACTTGGTTGCAATTAAGGAATCCTCTCATGTTTAAAGTACCCTATTAATTCATAGTGGGATTTTTTTAAAAGCACCTGTGTCTTCATGGGAATTTTTCTCCCAGTGTTTACATGTTCTGTGTGCCCTTATAATCATGCCAGCAACACCTTTTATGGAGCCTTTTCAGATGCGTTTTATCAGCCATCATGCTGTTGATACCAATATGTTAATTAAGAGACCATTATGAAGGTATTGAGTAATCTGGCTTTGCAAATGTTAATTATCCAGAATGTTTTATAAAATATTTGATTCTTAAATACTCTAAAGGGCTGGAGTCATGTTACTGAAAAAGGAGCAACATTTGCCTGTGATCATATCTGGGAGTTAAAAATGGGCCAGATCCTCAGCTGCTGCAGAAGGGCAGAGGTCTAATGAAGTCAAAGAAGCGGCACCCATTTTCACCAGCTGAGTATATGGTCCTATAAGTTCGGCTAATACTCTGAAGCTAGTCAATTTCTAATCTTTAACATTAGAATGATGAGTTTTTCTAAGCTGCCAGCAAAATCTATTCCCTTGGAGTTTTGGTTATGCAAGGAGTGCAGGGTTGGCCTGGCTAAAGAAAGGATATATTGGTACCACATGACTATTATCTCCAAGAGGTTAAACGTTCTACTTTTTGATGGCATGACCAAGAAAGAATCTTCCCTTGTGATACAAGCCAGGTACCTTCTTTTTCCTTTGGATTCAGAGAGCCCATTTTACCATGTTGTAGACCCTGGAGATTGCTGAGCAATGGTAGCTGCCACGAAACAAGGGCAGCAGCTGAAGCAATCTAATTCTGCATCTTGGTTTTGCTCAACATTATTTCCTCAGTCACCATGTTCCATCCACTGCTTCCCTTACATATTGTGCAATGTGCATGGCAGTTTGTTTTCCATGTTTTATATTTAGTGCAACAGCAAATGTAATCAAAGATGCACCTCCAATACCTTCAGGGTTAAAGTGAAGAGAAAGGTACGCAACATTTTGGCAGGTAATAAAAAGAGGTGCATCTTTGTAAATACCCTTCCTCATTTCCTGATTTACTGGAGAATAGAACCAAACAGATCTAATTCCCCTTTATCAGGCACATATAAACTTTCATAAAGAATATTAATAATATTTAATTACCATAACAGCAATTTTAATCCAAGGTTTTCAAAACACTCTAAAAACACTGGGCATGTTCCTATTGAATTCAGGATTGGGTCCATTATTTAATTCAGTCAGAATTGCAAGACCTCCTTGAAATAAGTATTATAACATCACTGATTTTACCGCTTTGATGCCTCTGGATAGTTTCAGATCAGACACTGTGCACTGCTGGTGAATCCTACTACTTACGGAAGGCAGATAGTTGTCTATTACCCAATGGGTAAAAGTGCATATTTCAGTCCTGGCACAGCTCCAATTTAATATTAATAAACCAATTCTTATTTCATAAGCGCAGGCAATATCCTGTAAAACAGATTCTAGGAGGAGACCAGGAAATTGGAAAATGTTAACATTAATCACAAAGTCCCGCTTATGAAATATTAATTGTTAACAATATTAATGGGTGCATTTAAAGATATTTTCATTTCCTCCTATATGTACATATTGCACACTAAATATATCTACTGTATATCTCATACACAAACACATATGTTTAGTAAGAGCTAAGTATTATTTATTATTAATGGTAGTTCTAGTAAACCTCTCAATTTCAATAATATATAGTCACAATATCAAACATTTTAGTATCAAAGCAGTTGTCATCTGTAGTTTTAGGGATTATTACCAGAACACTATAGTATTTTTAAAGGTGAACCATATGGTAAAAGAGACTTGGTTTCTCCCTTTGCTAATTCTTAACAATGTAGAAAGTCTGTCTCCCTTTAAAAAAAAGTTTTTTTTCCCTACTTGATTTTTATATTAGATGTCTCAGGTCCCCATTTCCCTGTCCATGGCAAGATCTTTGGGGAAACAAATAGTGATGTCACGCCAGGCATCCTAGAACCTGGCCTGCATCTCTGTATTGCAAAAATGAGGGGAATTTCCAGGTTCTTTTTAGCACTTTTTCTGTGAACAAATTACCTAAAAACAAATTATTCTAAGTACACTTTTCCAACCAGCTGTTTGTCTAGGCTCTATTTCTCTAGTTTGTGTATGAGAAGGCCATGTGAGACAATATCAGAAGCCTTACTAAAGTCATGATATATCTCATCTGCTGCTTCCCTCCATCCAAAAGTCTTGTTATGCTATCAAAGAAGGATACTAGGTTGGTTTGACATGATTTTTCTTGAAAAATCCATGTTGCCTGTTACTTATGGTGTTATTTTCTTCTAGGTGCTTACAGATTGATTGATTATTTGCTCCATTATCTTTCTAGGTTCTGAAATCAAGCTGACTGGCCTATAATTCCCTCAGATAGATTGAACTCCATGAGTCTATCACTATGAGGCGTGTTTTCCAGTCCTCCTTTAATCATTCTCATAGCTCTTTTCTGAACCCTCTCCAATTTATCAATATCCTTCTTTAATTGTGGACTCTGGATCTGAACGCAATATAGCAGCAGTGGTCGCAGCAGTGCCAAATACAGATATCCTGATGATGTAATTTCTTTTGCTGAATATATATATTTTTTCTTTCCTTATTCAGTTTTTCAATTTTCTGTTGGGATGTGAGTTTTCCAGCTCCTGTGTTTATGGTGTGACATGTTTTCTTACTTGAAAGTTGGCTGAGCCTTTGCCAGTACCTGCTGTATGTTAGTTTGTTATGTGCCGCTCTTTCTTGGTTTTCCCCACAAAGCTAGCACCGCCCTCTCCTGTGGTATTCTGTACATACATGTTTTGTCAACCAAAGTTGGAAATGGGATTTCTTTATCTTTTGGCTAGCAAACTTTGCCTTTTACAGTGTAATATTTGGAGGCTTTTATTTTCTGCTGCATCTTTCACTGCTCTGAGTAACATACAATGTGCATGCCTTGTGTAGCGGGGTGGTTACCCGCTCCTGCCCTGCGGGGCTTGAGACAGCCCAGGAGAGGGCTGTCTCTGGAGCAAGAAGCCTGGGCTGATTGGGGAAAGTAGGCTCAGCTGTGGCCATGCCCGAATCAGGCCCAGCTGTCCCCTATAAGAGGCCTGGAAAGTCCCAGGCTGCAGGCCTGACTATAGGCCGAATAGGTGCAGGGTTGCAATGGGGCAGCCCATGGGGAGGCAGAGGCAGCAGGTCCAACCCCTTTCCCTGTGATGAATGGCTTATACTGCAGTCTGCCCCAGTGAACAGGGGCTAGATGGAGACTGAGGCCAAGTGGCCTGAGTAGCCAAGACTGAGGCAAAGTGGGGATAGTGGGTGGGGGTTCCCCTGGGAGGGGAAGACCCAGAACTGTGGGGGTACTGCCAGGGGGCAGCACCCGGTAAAGGGGCATGGGGGTCCTGGGAGGGACACGGGGGCCAGCGGTAAGGTGGATCACTGGCCAGCAGAGGGCGCTCTGGACGCTGGAAGCTAATTCCCGTGGATAAGCAGCAGGAGGCGCCGCCGGGTGAGTCTGCACACTTACACTTGGCACTCCCTTCCTTTTTTCCAACAGGTGTTTGTTAGTATTCCTTAGGACTCCCGTTGAAGATGCTGCTGGCCCCGTTGCTACTCTATCCGCTCGTTGTTTGTGCATTGGGGGTATAAACAGAATGGATATTTTCAGTAGTATTGGAAGTTTGATCCATCTGAGAGGGAACACTCAACACTGATAATTGCAAATAATCCTTAACATAGAATAATAAAATCACAGAAGTGTAGGACTGGAAGGGACCTCAATAGGTCATCTAGTCCAGTCCCCTGTTCTCAGGGTAGAACTAAGTAATAACTAGACCATTCCTGACAGGTGTTTGTCTATTGACTCTGTAAGAAGGCTCGGTGGGGCTCCACGTTTATTGTCCCTTAGCAATTTCTCCCTCAAATAGCTGAGTTTACAAATCATTGGTATGGACATTTAAATCCTCTAATTCTCTTCTACTTCTCTAACTCGCAATGGGAACAATTTAGCTGAAGGATGATACCCCATAAAAGTATATCTCTGCCAATCCTACCCCGAAGTGCATGTGCACAATGGATGCTGGAGTCCATTTTGCCCTCATTTAGATTAGCGTAAACCATTGATGTTATTGGGGCTAGATGGATGCAACTGAGGATAGAATCAGGGTCAATTTTTTTTACTCGGATTGGATTTAACCCCTGCTCAACACTGGCACTGACCAAATGCGTCCTCATTAGAATAAAATTTGTTGCTAATTCTTTACCATTTAAGCAACAGTCATTGCCATTTACATCACCAAACTGAGACTGGTTTCTGGGAAAGCAGCCATCCTGATTAAATGCATCCCAGTTCATAAGGTATTGTAATGTTTTAAACTAAGCCACTTACTTAGCAAAGTATATCTGAAATCATCTAAAATATTCTTTTCTGATGCTCTCTGCATAAAAACAGCTGAACTCATTCAAATCAAATTTTATACAATAATTAACAGTTCCATCTGGGCTGGAAACCTGTGTGCCAAACTTCAGCCCCAGGGGAATTAAAACAGACAAGATATAAAGCCATCAAAACAGACCCTTTGCCATAACTGTGTTGCTAAATTAACATGAGTGTCAACTACAAGTCTCTAGCATTTTTGTTTGATCTCTGCTGCTTCTGATGTGTTCAATATGTTGCAAGTACAGTATATGGCTGTAACCTCTGTGGATGTTGCTGATCCCATCCTCGCTCCATCTGTCTGATCCTGTAAGTGTTTCATAAGGGGAATGTTGTGGTGAGACTGTAATGTACAAGTTGTTTTGGGTAGTTAGACATGATCTTGTTCTCTCCCTCCAAGTCTCTTTTTGTTTTTTTATGAGTACACAGGATCTTTGATGTGTGACTGTAGATGGGTTGGACTCACCCCCGCGGCACCTCCTGCTGGTGACTCTGGGAATTAGCTCTGTCCAGTGCTGGAGCGCCCTCTGCAGGCCAGTGGTCCGCCTGTCTTCAGGCCCCCGTGTCCCTCCCTGGACCCAGTGCCCTTTTATTGGGGGTGCTGCCCCCTGGCAGTAACCCCTTTCTCTCTGGGTCTCCCCTCCTTGGGGAACCCCCACCCTCTCTCAGTATTGGCTACTGCCAGTCATTGTTTAGCCCCACACTCTGGGGCAGACTGCAGTATCAGCCTACTCATCACAGGCAAAGGGGTTTGGACCTGCTGCTTTGGCCTACCTCTGGGCTGCCCTCTGAAACCCCCAGTACCAGTTGTTAGCCCTCTGCTAGGCCGCAGCCTGGGGCTTTCTAGGCTGGAGCTCCCCAGCTCCTCAGCCTTTCCCCAGCCCTGCTTCACTCAGGTATCCAGTCTCAAGCTCCCTGCAGCTAGGCCCTTCTCTCTCTGAAGACAGAGAGAGACTGTCTTGACTTCTGGCTTCGCTGGCCTTTTATAGGGGCCAGCTGTGGCTCAGTTTGGGGCATGGCCTCAGCTGCAGCCACTTCCCCAATCAGCCCAGCCTAGAGCAGCAGCTCTCAAGCCCTGCCAGGCTGCTTTTAAACCCATCAGGGCAGGAGCAGAGGTTCACCCTGCTACAGTGACTGTTAGTTATTATATTTATTATTTTGTATTATGGCAGTGGCAGGTGGTTCCAACCAGAATTGGCGGCCCATTATGCTGGATGCTGTACGTACATATAGTGATAGACAGGAGTCCCTGCTCCTAGGAGCTTACTGTCTAAATAGACAAGACGTACAAAGGGCTAGAGGGGAAACAGAGGTTAGAGAGGCAACAGAAGTCAAGTTCCTTAGTACATTTGGTCGCAAGTGTTAAGCGACACTGTATTTTAAAATATGGTTCCTCTGAAAATTAACTCTGTAAAAAAGGCTTGTTGGGGCTCCATGTAATTTCCACCTCAAAGGGCTCAGCTTACAAATACTGTACAAAGATGTCTTTTCTAAATGCCAGCCTGCACACGTATCCTGGGATGAGGGACTCATTCTTTCCTTCTCATTTTTCCTCACCAGTAATAAAGATTCTGTAGACAAAATTCGGCCTTTGGTTACATTCGGTTACCATTGTCGCATGACACTCTTAATGAAAGCTGTTTCACCATCTGAGAGACTGGGATAAGGGCTGATTACGTCAGAGGGGTCACCAAATGAAATTAATAGGCAACAGGTTTAAAACAAACAAAAGGAAGTATTTCTTCATACAATGCACAGTCAACCTGTGGAACTCTTTGCCAGAGTATGTTGTGAAGGCCAAGACTATAACAGCGTTCAAAAATAAATGGATGGAGGATAGGTCCATCAATGGCTATTAACCAGGATGGACAGGAATGGTGTCCCTAGCCTCGGTTTGCCAAAAACTGCAAATGAGTGACAGGGAAGGGATTACGTGATGATTACTTGTTCTGTTCATTCCCATCCACTGCCAGTCTTTATTCAGGCCTAATTTGATGGTGTCCAGTTTGCAAATTAATTCCAGTTCTGCAGTTTCTCATTGGAGTCTGTTTTTGAAGTTTATTTGCTGAAGAACTGCCACTTTTAAGTCTGTTATTGAGTGTCCAGGGAGTGGATGGGTCACTACAAAAAGTAATTTTCCCTCTGCTGATACACCTTCTTGTCAACTGTTGGAAATGGGTCACCTTGATTGCATTGGTCTCATTAGCACTACAAAAGTAATTTTCCCTCCCTTGGTATTTACCCTTCTTGTCAACTGTTGAGAATAGGCCACTTCCACCTTAATTGATTTGGCTCGTTAGCACTGACCCACCCCACACTTGGTAAGGCAACTCCCATCTTTTCATGTGCTGTAATATATACACATGCTTACTGTATTTTTCACTCCGTGCATCTGATGAAGTGGATTTTAGCCCACAAAAGCTTATGCCCAAATAAATTTGTTAGTCTCTAAAGTGCCACAAGGACTCCTCGTTGTTTTTGCTGATACAGACTAACACAGCTACCACTCTGAAACCAGTCTCATTGATGTAAGTTGAAAATCATTTTCCATGTGCAAAAGAGGAATCTGTTTCCAGTTGAGTAGTTAACAAGTTTACGTGGAAAATCTGTGCTTGAAACAGACATTGTAAAGACTTACAGGTCCTGATTCTGCTCTCAGGAGTCACTCCACTGAAGTCAGTGGAGTTGCTCATGTAAGTGAGAGGAGAATCGGGCCTCATGAATCACATCAGCTCTCTCAATGGTGCATACACCACGGACGTACAATATATAAACTAAAATCTTATATCTATAGATCTGTCAGGCCCTGCAGGTCTCAAACCCAGGCAGCTGCTGGGACCAGGGTCCAAGAAACCCAACTGGGGCACAACTCCCACCCCTGTGCTCAGACTGGGAGAGCTCCAGTGCTCCTGATTGGGCTCCAGCCCCTATTTAAGCCAGAGGAAGTTGTCCATAAACGAGCTTCATCCTGTCCTGGACTGCTTGTCTGGTGCTTACCTCTTCCTGCCTCCTGTTCCTGACCTCCTGATATCCCAACTCAGCCTGAACCTGGTACTGCCCCCTGGTTCCTGCCTTCTGATTCTGTCATCCGAACCTGACCTCCTTGTATCCTTGCTTGGCCTGAGTCTTGGTAACCGACTCTTGATCCCTGCCCTCCAATTTGTGTCTCAATTCTGATCTCCTGGTGTTCAAGCCCAGTCTAATGCCCAGTAACTGGCTCCTGGTCCTGCAACCTGTGCTCACCACTAATTTCTAGACCAGGCCACCCATTCCCTGGCCCTGACACTACCGCACACAAGGCCAATCAAAATGGATCCCTGGTCATGCTAACATAATTTAATATATTTCCTCAGCTAACTAAGCAGTTATTCCTTACACATTCCAAACTCCTTGGTTGCAATGGGATGCACAAGGATTGCAGGATCAGGCCATATAAAGTAAATCTCAGAAGTGTTGTAGCCTGCTCAGCCCCATCCCTTTTCTCCTCCTGGTGCATGATAATGGAGACTTGGAGTGAGGAATGAGTAGATCAGGGGAATCCTAGAGCTAGCTGCAGAGAGGAATGGGGACCCAACTGTGACTAGAGCCAATAGAGTGTTATAGGGTCTCCATACATATGTCCTTGGCCTCCTGTGCATCCCTCTAGATCAGAGTTTCTCAAACAGGGGTCGCTGCTTCTGTAGGGAAAGCCCCTGGCGGGCCAGACCTGCCCCATCTGCAGGTCCGGCCGATCGCGGCTCCCACTGGCCGCGGATAGCTGCTCCGGGCCAATGGGAGCTGCTGGAAGTGGCGCGGGCCAAGGGACGTACTGGCCGCCACTTCCAGCAACTCCCATTGGCCTGGAGCAGCTATCCGCAGCCAGTGGGAGCCACAATCGGCCAGACCTGCGGATGGGGCAGGTAAACACACCGGCCCGGCCCGCCAGGGGCTTTCCCTACAGAAGCGACGACCCCTGTTTGAGAAACACTGCTCTAGATTTTAGGCAGGCTCCAGATCTATTCCACAGGGGGACAAACTCTAACTCCCAATGCAGTAACATGGGGGGAGGGTTCCTCCCTTAGAGCCCCTCATCCATGGGTTGTCTTGCAATAGGAGGCAGTACAGGCCATTGACTTCATTGGGACAGCATGAGTGAGTAAAGTGACTCACATGTGGATGTGTTTGCAGGACTGAGCACTAAGATAGAACTTGTTCTTCTGTTGTTTGCTAGAAATCCATCTCCACTCCTGAGCAGAGTCACCTCCAAGTTCACAACTGTAGTATGTAACCTACTGCTAAAGCAAGCCTAAGCACCAGATGACTGGAAGGTAGCTAATGTAACGTGGATTTTTTAAAAAGGATCCAGAGATTATCCTGACAATTACAGTTCAATTTGCCTAGCTCCAGTACTGGACAAATTGATAGATACTAGAATAAAGAAAAGAATGATTGGACACTAGATTATAGATAAACATGACTTGCTGGAAAAGAGTCAACACATATTTTGTAACAGGAAATCATGCGTCACCAATCTATTAGAATTCTTTGAGGGTGTCAAAAAGTATGTGGGTTAGGGTGATCCAGTTGATAGTGTACTTGGATTTTCAGAAAGCCTTTGACAAGGTCCCTCACCAAAGGCTCTTAAGGAAACTAAGTAGTCATGGGATAAGAGGGAAGGTCCTCTCATGGATCAGTAACTGATTAAAAGATGGGAAACAAAGGATCGGAATAAATGGAACAGTGGGGTCCCCCAAGGATCTGTACGGGGCCCAGTGCTATTCAACATATTCATTAATGATCTGGAAAAGGAAGTGAACGGTGAGGTGGCAAAGTTTGCAGATGATACAAAATTATTCAAGGTAGTTAAGTCCAAAGCCGACTATGATGAGTTATGGGGGATTTCACACAATGGGCAACTGGGCAACAAAATGGTAGATGAAATTCCATGTTGATATGTGCAAAATAATGCACATTGGAAATAAATAATCCAAACTACAAATATATAATGATGAGTTCTAAATTATCTGTTACCACTCAAGAAAGAAATCTTGGAGTCACTGTGGATAGTACTCTGAAAACTTCAGCTCAGTGTGCAGCAGCGGTCAAATAAAATGAACCCTCTCACAATATTAGGAATTGTTAGGAAAGGGATAGAAAATAAGACAGAAAATATCATAATGCCACTGTATAAATCCATTATACTCCTGTAGGGTGTCCAATTCTGATCACCCCATCTCAAAGAGTATAGAGTGGAATTGGAAAAGGTTCAGAGGGGGGCAACAAAGATGATCAAGGGTATAGAAAGGCTTCCATACGAAGGGAGACAAAAATGATTAGGGTTGTTCAACTTAGAAAAGAGATGACTAAGGGGGAGCTATGGTATGGAGTATGCTGCCCCACTGATCTGGTAATGTTTTACACCCACTTTGCACTGGTGTAAATGGCTGTGCAAGGAGTGAGGGAGTGGAGAATTGGGCCCTTCTAGTTTTTCCTGTTACAATAGAAGAATCTCTGAGAAACAGAACTGAACAAGAAACACCCTGCAGTGCAGCCTGTTTTAAAAGGGATTCAGTAATAATGATCCTTTTTCAAATCTTGCGATGCCATCATATGTATAAAACACAAGACCGGAAACCTATGAAGTAAAGCCACTCACATAGAAACCCCTCTTTGTACTGGGAGTATCACAGACCATTTGAGTGATATGTTCCTCATTAACATGTGAACCCTTCTGTATGTATGGGCAGTGTGCAGTGCCATAGCTCCCAATGAAACAGCTGTCGTGAAACCACTCTGTGCTCAGCGGCTGAGCCGCCGCTTCCAGCAGCTCCCATTGGTCTGGAGCAGCAAACCGTGGCCACTGGGAGCCGCGATCAGCCAAACCTGTGGACACGGCAGGTACACAAACCAGCCTGGCCCACCAGGGGCTTTCCCTGCACAAGCGGCAGAACAAGTTTGGGAACCACTGCATTAGGTGAATCCTTAGAGGGCTGGATCCTGGGCATTATAGCAGCTTTGCTTTCAGCGATAAAGCTGGGATTAGAACTGAGGAATTGCTGATTCCACCTTCTGCCCTCTGACAAGTAAACGTTGCTGCCTCTCAAGGGAGCAGTGTTCATTTGACCCCTAACCTTGAAGAAGCGGGAAAATCCCCTGGTGGCTCAGCTGGCAAGATTTTTGAGTTGCTCATTATGAGCCTAATGACCAAACAGTGGACTTGGATGGGATTGTTTGCTAGAATCTGAGTCCCTGACAAGCAGCTTCCTGTAGCTGCATACAGAATAAACAAATGAGGGGCTAAGATAATACAGATCTTGAATAATTAGGCATGGGAAGAGCTTTACGTGAATGCCTTTATCCATTTAATGAACCTCTTGTAGAAAGTGAATACCCTAGAGCTTGGAGGCAGCATATGTAATCACTAACCAGAAGGCTAGAAAGACACAGCCGTATCAAATTGCTGATCTTTTTGGTGTAGCTGAGAATATATCCCTTATTTAGAGACACATCAAAATCACGTCTGGTTGACTGTGAATAACTTTTAGAAGATGGTAATTAACTTAATTCTAACACATCAAGATCGCTGGTTCATAGTACTCAAATAATTTGTTTCATGATAGAAACTCTTATGCTAGATGCTGCTGTTTATCTAACATCTCAAATAGGTAACGTTAGCTGAATAGCCTCATTCCAAGTACATCCCTTACATAAGAACATGAGAATGGCCATACTGGGTCAGACCAAAGTTCCATCTAGCCCAGTATCCTGTCTTCCAACAGTGGCCAATGCCAGGTGCCCCAGAGGGAATGAACAGAACAGGTAATCATCAAGTGATCCATCCCCTGTCACCCATTTTCAGCTTCTGGAAAACAGAAGCTAGAATCATAGAAGATTAGGTTTGGAAGAGACCTCAAGAGGTCATCTAGTCCAACCCCGTGCTCAAAGCAGGACCATCAGGCTAGGGACACCATCCCTGCCCATCTTGGCTAATAGCCATTGATGGACCTATCCTCCATGAATTTATCTAGTTCTTTTTTGAACCTTGTTATAATCTTAGCCTTCACAACATCCTCTGGCAAAGAGTTCCACAGGTTGATTGTGCATTGTATGAAGAAATACTTCCTTTTGTTTTAAACCTGCTGCCTATTAATTTCATTTGGTGACCCCTAGTTCTGGTGTTATGAGAAGGAGTAAATAACACTTCCTTATTTACTTTCTCCACACCAGTCATGATTTTATAGACCTCTATCATATCCCCCCTTAATCGTCTCTTTTCCAAGCTGAAAAGTCTCAATCTTATTAATCTCTCCTCATACGGAAGCTGTTCCATATTCCTAATAATTTTTGTTCCCTTTTTTGAACATTTTCCAATTCCAATATATCTTTTTTGAGATGGGCAACCACATCTAGCACATAGTATTCAAGATGTGGTCATACCATGTGTGACGATGTATCCCATAATGCTTTATGGGAATATGACATAACTGGAATATGTTTTATGCTACATGTGCCATGTAACTTATCTCTGTAAAGGTTATGGTCTACTGAATCTATTCATCCTGTTTGTACACATATATCATTTTTGTACTTGAAGTTATGAATATTGGCTGTATACTTGCTTGATTTCTAAGTAAGCTTTGTAGGGCATTTGGTCAGCTTCTTTAGACAGGAATTTGCATAGGAGTGAGGAGGGGGTCTCCACCCACAAGAGAAAATCTATTTAAACCCCTGGGTGATCCCTCCATTTGGTTTACAGCTGGCTAAAGAGAAAGCCTCTCCACCCCCAAGGATACCTGAAAGGAACTGGAACAAAGAACAGTATCTACAGGGGGTGTGAGTGATTGCTGGACCCAGACTAGAAGGAGACTAGTCTGTAAAAGGGAGCTTACTGGGATTCCTCTAAGGGTGAGGTTCTTGTCTGTACTGTTTTCTTACCGTATTAAGCTTAGATCTGTGTGTTTTGTTTTATTTTACTTGGAAATTCACTTTGTTCTGTCTGTTACTACTTGGAACCACTTAAATCCTACCTTCTGTATTCAATAAAATCACTTTTTATTTATTAATTAACCCAGAGTATGTATTAATATGTGTGTGTGTGTGTGTGCATTTCTCTCTATCAGTGTTATAGAGGGTGAACAATTTGAGTTTACCCTGTATAAGCTTTATACAGGGTAAAATGGATTTATTTGGGTTTTAGACTCCATTGGGAGTTGGGCATCTGAGTGTTAAAGACAAAGACACTTCTGTAAGTTGCTTTCAGTTAAGTCTGCAGCTTTGGGGCAAGTAATTCAGACCCTGAGTCTGTGTTGGAGCAGATGAGCATGTCTGGCTCAGCAAGACAGGGTGCTGGGGTCCGGAGCTGGCAGAGAAAGCAGGGGCAGAAGTAGTCTTGGCACATCAGTTGGCAGTTATTTGCCTGTGCATGGGAGTAAGGGGACATATTATGGGTAGCAGTATGGTGAGGGGACGGCAGGCCCTACAAAGCCTCTTGTGTAAATGGACGGGGAGTCGGTGTTATGATGAATAAGTGAAGTGTTAGCTCTCTCCCCCACAATATACCAGCGAACTCCACTGATCCAGATATAGGGATGGTGCAGATTATTTCTCCCATGGAGCAAGGGGGCAACCAGAGACCAGACGTCTCTCTCCAAGAGATGGTTCCTGGTCTGGTTCTAATAGCAGTACAGCCACACATGGCCTTTTACTCAGGGTTTGTGGCAAAACCACAGCTGAGCCCCTGAAAGTAGTTTTTTGAAGCTCGGCTTTGAGAATTTTGGGAAGCATTATTCTCGGGGCTCAGCACAACAAAAATCACAATAATAATATACTGATTTAATAAATACTAAAAGGCTGACTTAAACTGACGAGAGTCGGGGGCTAGATTCTGCTCTTTACTCTGCAAAACTCCCACTGAAACAAATGATATTTTTACCTGAGTAAGGAGTGAATAAAAACTGTGTGCAGTAGAAAAGACTGTATTGCTTGGCTCAGGAATTTTTAAGTCACCCTCTTCATTGCTGGCCTCTGCTATAGTTAGCTAAAGGGAGGTGCAGTGGAGTTCAGAGAAGATGGCGGGATAATATGGAGCAAGACCTAAGAGCTTTTAGGGTGAATTACCATCAGTGGGGAGAACATGCTCTTGACAGAGAGGTAGAGGCAAATTGTGAGTCAAGGATCTCCATGATCTATAGAGCCAGGGAGTGAGAAAGAAAGTAAGTTTTGCACTGGAATCCTGGCACTCCATTGTTGATGTACTTGATGCATGAGGAGGCATTGGAGGTAGTGTATGTTCCGTGTATAATTCTGGCGTGTTAACATCCTTCCTGTCCTGCAGGAAAGGGAGTGTTTGCTTTACAGGAACTTCATGTTATTCCATGGAAGTTGCCTGCAGGACAGGTAGAATTATAGTCCCCCCCAGGGTTGTATCTGCTACAGTAAGCAGCATAATTGTTGTTTATTATTTTTGTGCTGGGAGCTTCACAGAAACCAGTAAAATGGCATTCTGCAAATGACTTTCTACACAAAAATGATATGTCCAGCTTAAGGTCATTCAAACAACTGAGCCTAGCATATGATAAAATGTAAATTCAAAAATGTTTATAGGAGAAAAAGGGATGTTGTATGCATTTATGTAGATATTCTAGCACACCCATCTTCAGTGCTTATCCTCGTCAATACAGACTTTTCTTTACAAAAATTATTTCCTCTTTTCTTCTATATCCCTGTGTCTTTCCCTCACAGTCCTTGGTTGGTAATTAATTTGTTCCCTGCTAAATGACAAACTGCTTCTTTCTTTTTATTTAAATGAGAAATTCCATTCTTACTCACAAAATACACTTCGACTGCTCCAGGTGAAAATTACCATGTCAGGCCAGACGGACACAATAATTGGAATTCAACACAGCTCTGAAGTATTCTATTTTTATGATAAATCAGTAATGAGCAAATTTGTAAAACTAAAAGAAAGAACAGTATGAATTAAAGCAAAATGTTCCAAGCTCAGTGCAAATGGTATGAATGCTAGCGTTGATTATCTCTCCAGCTTTATTGGTAACTTGAAACCCTCTCCAGGCTACGATTGCAGAGCTTTTTGACTTTTAAGATGGAGAAATCAGACTTGAGAGACATACTCAGAACTGTGTCACACTTTCTTAAGCTCAGTCGACCCTGTGAGAGTCTTTTCAACAGTAGCAAGACACTGGGAGGAATGGGGGTAAAATCCTGGTCCCATTGAACTCAGTGGGAGTTTTGCCATCAACTTTTCAATGGAACCACAATTTCACCCTGGTGCTCTCCTCCTCATTGTCCTAATCTCCCATTCTTCCATGTTATGGAGTCTCCGGTCATTTAGATGATCACCCAATTTGTGTGCGAAAATGCTTTCCCATGGTGTCCATGAAGTCCTCTCATGAGTTGTTCCCTCATTTTCTTCCAAGCCTCTCCTTGCTCCTCCCACATGTAGTATTGTCCCTGTCTAAGGACTAGGGCTCAACACCAGAAAGGGTTTGTCATAGTGAGATAGTGCTTTGGGTTGTTTTTTTACTGCTGCCTTTGTTTGAAAACATTGATTTATTGCCTGGATCTTTTCTTTCTGGTGTCTCAAACAGAATGTGTTCTTTTGTCTACTTTTCTCTAAAGGGAGGATCTTTACAGGCATTGAGTTTGGTGATTCCCTCTTCCCTGTAACTTGCTAGTACATTAACCTATAACACCACCGCATGCTCCCGAGGTGATTTATTCTTTTCAGCTGTACGTTCAGGGAAGACACTGTAGATGAACAAACTCATCTCTGTCAGTTCACCCAATTCAAAGGCAAAGTTTCTACAGGGTTCTTTCCTTCTAAAGAGCACATTTCATCTTTAGACTTCTAAGAAATTCATCCTATCCAGCTGCAGTTTCTTCTGAGGGCTAAACAGGATACACCTGAGATAAAATTTTTAAAAATATCATTAGTAAATGGGAATTTTTCCAAAAGCACTTAAGTCAAAAGTTACTCGGATAGGTGCCAAGGAGCCTAAGTTTCATTGAAAATCATCTGGATGTAGGGTCCCAAATGCCTAAGTCACTATTGAAGGTGGGATTTAGGCTCAATCAGGGAACTAGTGGAGGGTTAATTCCCAGTTCAAGGAGACATACCATGCAAGGGATGGGATACCTCAGTGGTTTGAGCATTGGCCTGCTAAACCCAGGGTTGTGAGTTCAATCTTTAAGGGGGCCACTTAGGGATCTGGGGCAAAATCAGTACTTAGCCCTGCTAGTGAAGGCAGGAGGCTGGACTCAATGACCTTTCAGGGTCCCTTGCAGTTCTGTGAGATAGGTATATCTCCATATATTATTATCTAAGCTCTGATCAAGCTAGCATGCCAGAATGTGTAGCTGCAGCAGCACAAGCTATAGGAGGGGCCAGCCACCCCAAGTACATGCCTAGTGTCTTGGATGGGTATGTACTCAGGGCAGCTAGCCCTTCCTGCTGCTTGTGTCACCGCAGCGTCACTTATTTTTTAGTGCGGTAGCTTGATTATAGCTAGTGATGGTATGTCTCCTCAAGCAGGGAATCATACCCCAAGCTTGAAGTGCAGACATTTCCATAAGTCCTTTAGTCCCAGACTCTGATCTCTTAGTTTCCAACCCGGCCTGGCTCCCAGCTCCCACTCAGTCCACTAAGTCAGAGTGCCCATGTCCCAGGCGTGAGAGTTTGCATGGACCAGTTAGGGCACAGAAGTGGGCCCAGGGCCGGCAGAATGGATCTGGTTAATTATTTGGGAGCACTGGACATGCTCAAGAGAGCTGCCTGCTTTCAGGCAAACAACCAAGCCCTGCAGGCGTGGGTTGTCCAGCTGACCTCAGGAAACCAACTATTGCAGGAGCAAGTCAGTTGCATGCCAAAAACGCTGCACTCCAGGCATGCTCGCAGAGTTCTGTTCCCCGATACAGCAAGTCCGAGGTTTTATAAACCAATGTCACTGCCTGTTCATGATGCATCCTCAGTCTGATACTACTGATAGTGCAAAGGAAAAGGGCAAATATAGCGCCCATCTATAAAAAGGGAAATAAGGACAACAAGGGGAATTACAGACCAGTCAGCTTAACTTCTGTACCCGGAAAGATAATGGAGCAAATAATTAAGAAATCAATTTGCAAACACCTAGAAGATAATGAAGTGATAAGTAACAGTCAGCATGGATTTGTCAAGAACAAATTGTGTCAAACCAACCTGATAGCTTTCTTTGACAGCCTTGTGGATAGAGGGGGAAGCAGTAAATGTGGTATATCTTGACTTTGGTAAAGCTTTCGATACTGTCTCACATGACCTTCTCATAAACACCTAGGGAAATACAGCCTAGATGGAGCTACTATAAGGTGGGTGCATAACTGGTTGGAAAAGTGTTCCCAGAGAGTATCAGTGGTTCACAGTCAGGCTGGAAGGTGCATAATGAGTGGGGTCCTGCAGGGCTCTGTTCTGGGTCCGGTTCTGTTCAATATCTTCATCAATGATTTAGATAATGGTATAGAGAGTACACTTATAAAGTTTGTGGACGATACTAAGCTGGGAGGGGTTGCTTTGGAGGATAGGATTAAAATTCAAAATGATCTGGACAAACTGGAGAAATGGTCTGAAGTAAATACGATGAAATTCAATAAAGACAAATGCAAAGTGTTCCTTCCTAAGTGGAGTAATCAGTTGCACACATACAAAATAGAAAATGACTGCCTAGGAAGGAGTACTGAGAAAAGGGATCTGAGGGTCATAGTGGATCACAAGCTAAATATTAGTTAACAGTGTAACACTTTTGCAAAAAAAGGAAACATCATTCTGGGATGTATTAGCAGGAGTATTGTAAGCAAGACACGAGAAGTAATTCTTTCGCTCCACTCTGCGCTGACTAGGCCTCAATTGGAGTATTGTATCCAGTTTTGGGCGTCACGTTTCAGGAAGGATGTGGACAAATTAGAGAAAGTCCAGAGAAGAGCAAGAAAAATGATTAAAGGTCTAGAAAACATGACCTATGAGGGAAGATTGTAAAATTGGTTTTGTTTAGTCTGGAGAAGAGAAGACTGAGAGGGGACATGATAACAGTTTTCAGGTACATAAAAGGTTGTTACAAGGAGGAGGGAGAAAAATTGTTCTTCTTAATCCCTGAGGATAGGACAAGGAGCAATGGGCTTAAATTGCAGCAAGGACAGTTTAGATTGGACATTAGGAAAAACTTCCTAACAGTCAGAGTGGTTAAGCACTGGAATAAATTGTCTGGGGAGGTTGTGGAATCTCCATCATTGGGTGTTTTTAAGGGCAGGTTGGACAAACACCTGTCAGGGATGGTCTAGATAATACTTAGTCCTGCCTTGAGTGCTGGGGACAGGACTAGATGACTTCTCGAGGTACCTTCCAGTTCTATGATTCTATGAAAGGTGAGCCTGGTCATCAGCCTGCTGTCCAGGGAAGCATTAGACTGGGCCTCCCTCTTTTTGGAGTATGACAACTTGATACTGTCAAGCTGGGAGGTCTTTCTCTAAGCCATGGCGGTGCTATTTGATGATCTACACTGAGCTTGAATAGTGGAGGCTGCCCTAAGGATGCTCCAATGGGCAGGGCACCATAGCCATCTATGCAGCTCAGTTCTGCTGCCTCATGGCTGATACAGATTGCAATAAGGCGGTGCATTGTACCAGTTCCGGTGAGGCCTGTGAGAAGAAATTAAAGATGAATTGGCCAAATGGAGACGCCTGTGAGTCTGGATGGCTTTGTGGCTCTCACCATCTGTGCAGACAATTGGTTACAGGAATGAAGGAGGAAAAAAGAAGTGTCTTGCAACTCTCCTAACCTCTGTTCTGTTACCTGTTGATCAGTGCGTCCCGCCGAGCTGATGCATGTGGATGTATCCTGTTGACAACTCACCCCCATAGACAAGGAATAATGATGCCAGCACCCAGGGCCATTCTTAGGATTTATGAGGCCCTACGCAGCATTATTAAACTGGTGCCCCACTGATCCCAGTGTGCCGAGGGGGCACAGCCACCACGCCTGCCTGCAGGCCCACAGAAGAACCCCCCCACAATTGCTGATGTCCTGGGAGCCGAGTGGCGATTCTCACCCCCGCGGGAGTGGGGAGACCGGCCGGTGAATTTGGCGGAACTTTGCCCGACTCACCCTTGGAGCTGGCCGTGTCGTAGGGGTCCGTGGGGCCCCGCGCTCAACCCGGCTCTCTATAGTCCACCTCTGCTCAGCCCTTCCAGGCTGTGTCGTAGTCCCCCCGGCTGCTTGTCCGCCACCGCCGCTGGCACCATGGTGAAGTGCGGCATCTCAGGGTCGGGGGACCCGCGGGGCTGCAGCAGCTCCTCCTGTCCTCCTGATCCTAGGAAGGATCGCTGCCAGGAGTGGATTCATCAGGCCCAGGAAGAAGTGAAGGATCACCTGGAAAAAGCAAGACCAGACTATAAATGGTATGCAGACCAGCATTGACAGCAAGGCCAAACCTACCCAGTGGGAGAAAAGGTATAGCTCTCCAGGGAGCATCTCCACACAGACAGACCTGCTTGCAACTTGTGGTTCCTTGGCTCTGTTAACATCCTGTGACAGGTTAATCCAGTCACTTTTGAACTTCAACTACCCCACTCTCTGAAGACTTATCTGTGCACATATCACTTTTGAAATCCTACATGGAAAACCCTTTCTCTCACAGAAGCCAGCCACCTCCTCCAGCAGTACAGGTACAAGGCCATGAGGAATACATGGTTCACAAGATCCTGGACTCTAAATGTAAACATGGCGGGCTCTGGTAGCTTACTGACTGGGAGGAGCATGGTCCTGTGGAGCGTACCTTGGAGCCAGTGGAAAATATACACTTCACCCTGCACAAGTGTTCCATGGGAATCACCTCCGAAAGTCCCACTTCACCCTACGGCACCCCTTAGTGAGGGGGTGATGTCAGGAACTGTAGGTCTCAAACCCTTGTCTAAAGGCTCTTACTCACAGTTGCCAGAGCTAGAAGCTGCACTCTGACAAAGGACTCGGGTCCTCAGATCTGATTGGCAGAATAGTGGAGGTCTTGTATTTAAACTGAGCACAGGAACAGGAAGATGTCCATGCAACTCGGTTTCCCTTGCTTAGGACAGCCTCCCTTGTGCTACCTGCTCCTACTTCCTGTCTCTGATCTGCTGATAGCCTGATCCTGCCTGCTTCCTACATAAGAACATATGAACAGCCATACTGGGTCAAACCAAAGGTCCATCTAACCCAGTATCCTGTCTTCCGACAGTGGCCAATGCTAGGTGCCCAGAGGGAATGAACAGAACAGGTCATCATCAAGTGATCCATCCCCGTTGCCAATTCCCAGCTTCTGGCAAACAGTGGCTAGGGACACCATCCCAGTCCATTCTGGCTAATAGCCATTGATGGAGCTATTCGCCATGAATTTATCTAGTTCTTTTTTGAACCCTGGCACCTCACACTTTTTTTGCCCTCTGGCATATCTCAGACTTTGATCTACTGGTATCCAAACTGACCTGGCCTGGCTCCGAGCCCTTCTCCAGCCACTAGCTCAGATTGCCCACATCTCAGTCATGACATTTAGGCACTTTCGAAAATTTTACCCGATATTTCTATGACCATAATATCTAAGTCTTCAGAGAGTGGAGTATCATGAAAATGATAATCTCTCCCTTTCTTTCTTCCCTGTATATATTAAGGGCACTATCCAGACAATTTGGATGCAACGTTTCATTTTGTAAAGGGAAGTTATTGTAAGCGAAAGCTCAAAAGGACCCAATTAAAAAAAATTCCAATTAAAAAGGGAGTTGTTAAAGTAATAAACACTCCTTTGCAGTTTTTGAAAGTACATAGAAATGAAGTGTCAGTGTTTTTTATCCAAAGCAACTGCTCACAATGTATAAATTGCAGCACTGAAAGCTGAGATGTCAAACTGAGGCATGGTCTACACCTAAAACTTAGGTTGACCTAGCTATGTTGCTCAGGGCTGTAAAAAATGTTATGCCTTGTGTGACATAGTTATGTTAGGTCAACCTAACCCCCACTATAGGTGCAGCTAGGTCGACAGAAGACTTCTTCTGTCAATCTAGGTACCACCTCTCGGAGAGGTGGATTATCTACATCTAAGGGAAACCCGCTTCCACCCATGCAGGAAGTGTCTACACTACAGCAGCACAGATGTAGTGTAGGCAGCCCCTGAGTGAAAACAGAAGTAAAATTGACTTTGTCGATTTCCATTGTTCCCAGTGGGAGAAATGCTGAAAGGAAACAAGGAACATAAGTAGTGCTATGTAAACTAGATTTTTTCCTTGTAATAATCTGAGGGGTTTTTAGTATTGTTAATGAAGGGCCGTGTTTGTGTACAACATACGTTTTTTAAAGTTGACAGTGTCGTTAACACTACATAAACACCATATTTAGGAAATAGCTTGCAGACCATGTGGAAATGATTGTCTTTCAAGGGAAACTGCAATGTGTTAACCTATGACAAGAGTACAGTATTTCGCTATTAAATATAAATCAATAATTGTTGGCCTATGGTGCTGGTTAAACAAGATTAAATTATATGTGTGTTCAAGTCCTCCGAGGATGATATTATAAGTGGCCTCAGAGGAAAAGTTCTATATAAATGCAACCACAGAGCATTACAAACATCAATTAGGCCTCCGAGTGTTAAACATTGATTAGGTCTCATTACACTCCTGTGAAGGAGTCAAGTATTATTTCATTTTCTTAAAGCTGGTTAGACTGAGGTATAAAAATTTAAGTGGCTGGCACAGGGGTGGGCAAACTTTTTTGGCCCGAGAGCCACATCGGGGTTGCAAAACTGTATGGAGGGCCAGGTAGGGAAGGCTGTGCCCCCGCCCTCTATCTGACCCCTCCCACTTCCCGCCCCCTGACTGCCCCCCTAGAACCTCCAACCCATCCAACCCCCCCTGCTCCTTGTCCCCTGACTGCCCCCTCCTGAGACTTCCCTGACCCTAACCGCTCCCCCAGGACCCCATCCCTTATCCAACCTCCCCTGCTCCCTGTCCCCTGACTGCCCCGACCCCTATCCACACCCCCGCCCCCCGACAGGCCCCCTGGGACTCCGCCTATCCAACCCCCTGTTCCCTGTCCCCTGACCCCCCCCCGAGCCTCCGCCCCATCCAACCACCCCCCTGCTCCCTGCCCCTTATCCAACCCCCCAACCCCCCACCCCCTTACCATGCCGCTCAAAGCAGCATGTCTGGCAGCCGCGCCGCCCGGCTGGTGCCAGACACGCTGCCGCGCTGCCCTGCAGGAGCGCACAGCCCCACCACCCAGAGGGGGGACAGCAGGGGAGGGGCTGGAGGTAGCCTCCCCAGCCGGGACTCAAGGGCCGGGCAGGACGGTCTCGTGGGCCGGATGTCGCCCGTGGGCCGTAGTTTGCCCACCTCTGGGCTGGCATGAAGTCATGTAGCAAGTCCAATCAAAGCCAAGAATAGAGCCCAAGAATCCTGGCTTCCAGTCCTTTGCTATAGATGGCTGACCCCACTACCTACCAGTGTCTATAACTGTAAAGCTAAGCACATTTATTTTTGTGTGATAGCATATGACTGTTTTCTAGTTCTTTTGTTTAAATTTAGCTTCTCTGTTAAAATGATAATTTAATGGAAGTAAGCAGTAATGTAAAAAAGTGTTTGGATGCCTTTGGAAGTGTACACACGATTTATCTTATGCAGCTTTCCATTAAAGTGAATTTCAGCATTTTCAATCTTTTCTTTATGATGTTACTGTTGCCTCTGAGTAAATAATGTTTGTTTCTCTAATACTAGTGTACAGTACATGCTTCCATGCATTTATACAAAATAAATTGTTAATATAAAAACCAGTATTGCCAACCCCAACTCTCCAAAAAGCATAAGGTTTTAAAAAAAATAATATTTGGGATTTTTTTTTTTAGCCTTCAGGTTGCTTTTAGGTCATGTTTTCAAACTTTTCTCCAGAACCTTGAAGGCTAGAAACTGTTTCCCCATTCCCCTAAGGAAAAGCTCTGTCAATACATTTGCACTTTTAGTCACTTTTGTGTTGGTGTTTGTAGAAAAAAACAATAGGTTTTCCAGTTTTGGAAGGGGCGTGTATGTTTCATCCCTTTCAGCCCAAGAGTTGCTGGTCTGTGAGGTAAGTTAGTGTTGCACAGATTGTGGAAATTAGATAATGTGTGCAGTTAAATAAAGAATAGTAATGACCAAGGCGCTGATACTGCATGTCTCCAAGCACATCAAGAGTTAAGAGGACTTTGTGTGGGTGCAGAGATTTGCTTTTAGGGTTGGCTCCATATTGTTTGTGGTCCTTATGCAAAAACTCCCTCCTTTGTATGCCCCATGCCAGGGGCATGTGTGATGGAGTATATAAACCCCACACTAGGCCAGAAGGGGTTAAGAAGTGATTCTGGGCTTAGGTGACTCCACCCCACCCCACCTGTAGAGCCTGCTGCAGCTGATGGAAGAGATTAACAAGGCGGGGGGGAAGGAAGATGAAATGGCAGAGGAGGAGAGACCTATCTTAGGAGTGCCTGAGTAAGGGTGAGGCCTGCAAATGGTAACTACTCTAAGCCTTAGAGTAGGGGCCAGAGAGGAGACCCAGGTGTGAGGAGCTGGGAGTTTTCTCTCTTGGGCTGAGAGAAGCCTGGGAGGCAGAGTCCTGAGCTGGAAGCCTGACTGGAGACAGAGGCTGATCAGGGACTGCAGCCTGCCTGAAGCTGTGGGCAGAGGGAGAGTGTGACAGCCTCGGGTAGTGGGAGTGAAACCTGGGCACTTGGGCTAGTGTGAAACTGAGCTAGCCTGGAAAGAAGACAGCAAGCCCCTGAGCCCAGCTGGGCTGAAGATTCAGTTGTTTGTGCTATTTTTGGTTGGACTTTAAGTGCAAGACTTTGAGGCCTTGTGGGGAAGCCAGTGGTGGGAAGCAGCCCAGGGAGGCAGCTCTGAAGCACTCCAGGGTGTCTTAGCACCCTCGGTTAGAGACTGATGGAGAGGGAGGGCCTGGGAACTTGTGGAGGGGGCATAAATCCCCCTACCCCTGGCAGAGGAGAGGCTAGAGACTTTGTAAGCCCTGTGTCAAGGGCATGCCACATACAGAGGCCCAGAGGTAGGCTGAAGACTCTTTTGTGAGGCTATTGGCCTCTATGTTTTGTTGGACTCTGTTACCCTGGAAGGGGGTGAACTCAATAGTCAACCCAGCCAGAGGGCTGAGTCACTACCTACCAAAAGGTGGACCATTGTTGGTGAGGGATGCTGGAGACGGAGGAGAGTTGGGACCCAGTGACCTTACCACTATGCAGCACCACTGGTAAGCCAGGCCTCATCACAAGAGGTTTCTCTTATTGCTGTTCTGCTCAGGGGGAACTAAGTGACTGCTCCCTCAGGGTCATAGAGAGGTCAGAGAGACGGCACTAAGCATGGCACAGCCTGCTCATCAGCCCTATGCATAGACAAATCCACAGGATTGTGCCCCTTTTGAAATTCCACTGGGATGGTGCTGCTCTACACTGGCTGCAGCACAGGGCTCTGTGCCTCTTGCACAGTGCAGTCCTGTGTGCAGAATCACCCTTCCAAAGCCAGATCTCTTAGCACAGCCACTCCTGTATTTAGAACTGCATCATTGCTGGCAGTCCTGGGCTCTAGAGCAGCATGAGCCATATTGTGTCATACTTTGTATGACTCGCATATGTCAAAGCAAGGGTGGTAGCGATGGTGGAGTAGAAGTAGTCTTAGAAAATTATATTGAAGACAGTGATTCTTTGCTAATTTTCTTGGACGTGAACAGAAGGTCAGGTGGAATGAAGTCAGACTCATTACATTACTAACAGCAGTTCTTGTTGCTGCGATCTTTGCAATTTTTGGATGGATGTTTAGTTTTACATTTAATGTCTTCTCATAATAAAAACCTCCGTATGCCTAATTTCTTATAAAATGTAGGAGTCTATTCAATGTTTTTACCATATCACTTTATAATACCCCCTTTTCTGTATGGCATCTATTTACCAAAATCATTTTGATTCCTGTAAAATTTGAAAATCACTAAATTGCAATGAAGTTTCAATGTTTTTATTCAAAGCAGCTTTTCCACAATGTATAAATACTGCATATTAACACACATGAAAAATACAACTTCTAAGGCACCCAGAAATGTGTCCATACACTAGTTACAGGACCATCAACAAATATATTGTGTACAATTTGATGTAGACAGTCAATATTTGATATATCAAGATACAAGTCCCTCCGTACTGTACCAGTTTCAGAAAATATTTACAACACTGTGATAAAGGGGTGCCTGTACCCTTATAATATTATATTATGTACTCATCATTACAAATATTAGAAACAGTTTTAGTCTGTTCCATGACATTCTGACAAAATAACGTAAGGGCCTAATTTGCAAAGTTCTACCTTTAATTTCTTGTGCAAGTTACTAGTTTGAAATCAAATAAATTTACATAGACAGATTTTGTGAATTTTTGGTTCTTTGCTTCATCTCAGAGGTTTGGTAATAAGCCTTACCAATAGACATGCCAGCTTAGCAGAACATTGCTCATTTTCCAATAGTCTAGTGGATACATTTTCCCCCCCTTATGCTTAAAATGAATGAGAATGAAATGTTTGTAGTAGGAAGAGACCATTTGATCGTCACTATAAATGTCAGACTAGTTCACTTGCTAAGTAACTAATGCTTTATTAGAATAATGTAGTTCTTTGGTCCTTTGTTTTTATGGAAGGCATAATATTTTTATTCACTAGAAATCACAATCCTGTCAACCTGTAGATAAGTTAGGGAATGACTTTCAGTGTAGTATTAAAGTAGTGGTAAAGAGATTTAATATGGCTTAAAACATACGGTTAATTGGGTAGACACAGATAACACATCCAGGATACTGAATACTTAAATGTACTATGATTAAGATTGTCTATAAGTCTCTTATGTAAACTTCTTTAGTGTCTCCTAAAGAGTGCTGGCTTTAGCCAGATTTGACTTTTATAGACCCAGCCACAAAAAGCCTGAGATTAACTACTGTGGTTGGGAGAACAATATGCACAGTTTATATAGAACAAAGCCCAAACTGACAAGTCTCTAACTATGTTGTTAAAAAAAAAAAACCCAAACAAACAACCCGTATTATCCTTTTCACAAGAAAAACTTAAGGCCCTGTACTCTGATTTTGCCAACTGTTTTGCAGAGATTATTTGGGGAAGTCCTTAATACTACATATGCCGTTGCGAAGTTTTAAGTTTTGTTGTACCTAATGGTAAGGCTTATTCACAAATGCAATAAATTTACAAATTACACTTTAAACTCAGTTACTTGAAGGCTGGCAAAAAAACAAAACAAAACAGAAGACCTGTGCACCACCCCCAGCAAACCTGTCTGTATATCCCTAACATTAAAAGAGCATTTTATCCTAGTGAAAAACTATTGGCACAAAACCTGTATACTATAGATTAAAAGAACAATTAATAGTAGTGAAAAAGATTGCCTAAAACGCATACCCTAACCTACCACAGAAATATAAAAGTTTATATTCTGAAAATATATACTGTATTAAAGTTTGTAAGCTTATTCATTTAAACAGAAATGTACTGAAGTAGTAAACTAAACAACACTTATCTACAGCAAAAAATATACATGCAAGACAACACAAAATAAATTGCTTACCTTGAATATCTACAAATGCAAAACTGCAGATTTTTAAAGATTGTACAAAACAGTTTACACAAGAATAAAATAACATACTTAACAACAAATTGCATTTATTTTTTTAAATACTGTGAATATTAGTAAAGGTACCCAGACTAATATGTACAGTACATCTATGTATCTGAATAGCAAGTTCTCTTCCGAAACAGAAGAGAAAAATCAATTCTGAGCCTTAAATACTCAAAAAGGAAGCTTTTGAAATTATTAGCCTTTTTCTGAAAGAAAAACAAATTCTATGGAAACTAGATTGTAATTGTTTAGATGTGAATAATTAAACATTAAATATGATTAGCGCCTTTTATGAAAAAACATATTTCAACCATTCCTTTGTCAAACAAAATATTAATATGAATATTTGAAAATGCAATTGAAATGGTGCATTTTAAAAGTTGAATGAATTATGATTCTTTTTTGTTCTAAAACCTTCTGTGATAAAACACATCTTCATACTGCTGAGAGCAATTTTCCTAGATATATCAACATATAACAAGCACAGTATTGAAATAAACTTTCTAGTATTTTACAGACACATTTTACATGACCTGGAGTTGTACCTCTCTGGACCAGTATAAGAAAAAATGGAAGTTGGGGCATCATGATACTTTTCCTGATTTTTCTAAAGTCCCACACTGGAAGCCTGATTGTACAAACACTTATGCACGTGACTAATCCCATTGAAGTCAGTGGAACTACTGAAGTAAGTGACTTGTGTGCATGCTTATATGATTGGGTTCTATGGCCCTGATCCAGCAAAGCCTTTAAGCATGTGCGTAACCTGATCACATATTTAAATTTTGCTAGGGGGCCTAAGAAGTAAGCAACCCTTAACATATAACAAGTGCTGTATCAACCATTTCATATTTTTACTGAAAGAATTACCCTTTTAGACCACTGAAAAATAAGAGTCACTCCATAATCACATACAATGTTGCATTTCGAAGACATTTAAACAAATTCTAACTACGGGTCAGATTCTGCCATTTTTTTTCTGTTTTTTTACTTTAAGCAGAATGGGGCGGGGGAGGGGAGTTCTGACTTCAACATAGTGCTCTGCTTTAAAAAAAAAAATCGATGGCACAATTTGGCCCTAGGAGCATATATAGAATGTAAATGGAAGGTATTTTACTTTTAACTATGAAAACCGAAAAGATGGATGGACTCTGTGGAAACCTACTGCTCACTGCAAACTGGCAATTCTAATCTCTCAAAGACTTTATTGAGACTCTTTTTTTTTTTTGAAAGATTGTAAGGAAAAAACGAACAAACCCCTCAGCTCACTTGTGGTTCTTTTAAACTGTAATCTGGTCAGTGAGCTCAAGGATGGAGAGCAAGTGCACAAATCACTAAAATAACAAAGGTGCAAATTTTCTGCTTTGAGAGATTTTGATTTGGGCATACTAACATGGCAATTCGATTCACTGAACATGTTCATGTTATTTCCTCCCTAACTGCTTGCTAGACTTTTGAATCCAGTGTTCAAAAGTCAGTATCGCTGAAAAATATTAGGGTCACATTTTAAAAGAGCAAATTCGATTTTTTTTTCCACTTAACATGGACTGTTTTTATGGACAGCAATAGATTTTTTTTTCTTCCCCATAACCAGATCATGGGATGGCCAGGCATGGAGTACTGGAAAAGCAAAACAAAAACTGTCTCCACCCATTTCAAAACCTAGCACCTTTTTATAAAACTCCTATCCCAGACCCAGACGCCTCCAGAGTATTAATTATCCCACAACTGAGCAATCAGGCAGATAGACTAAGGCTCATAAGGGTTGGTTTGTAGACTTCAGACCAAAAAGAGATGTTTAAACCTGAAGAACACTATGATGCCACATAAGGGCACCACACACCCTGTTATTAATGTCCAGCTAATAAGAAAATAGTAAACTTAAAGCATTTTGTTGGCAAGCCCTTCAGTGCTCCGCAAGAAGGCAGGAAGTGAAGGGAGACTTGTGTGGGACTCACTATTGCAGCTTCCACTGATTTTCCTTAACAAGTTTAACAAACTATGACTTGACTTCAATACATCTTTGTACAATTTCACACATAAAGGAACACGTACATGGCTGTCACTTTTAGTGCCCAGACATTTGGTGATTTCTGTATGTTCTTTATTGTATACACAGCTCACTGTTAAAAATGCACTGGGCTACTTGCATTCTCATGTGAAACCATTAATCCAGTCAAGGGAAGTATGAAAATAATATCTATATGATCAATAAACAGTTGCATACAAACATAAAATAAATAAGTTAAATAAATTCAATGAAAGAAAATCCTAGTAGGTTTTTTTTTTTTCAAAACTAACTTTACATATTATACATATAAATTATCAGGTTTTTCCATTACATTGTTAGAACTTAAAAAAAAATAATTAAAAGATTTCTGAAGTATAATAATTTGGGTCTGCAGAGTGTTACTGTGACCTGATTTTCAGATTGAGCCCTCAGTGTCAGCACAGACATTTGTTGCAAAGCAAGAATAAGTTAAAAAAAGGACAGACAAAATAAATCATTACAGACTGTGTGCCTTACTGGGCCATAGTAGTGCTTTTCAGCACGTGGAATGTACACTTCTACTGGATGAGCATGTGAATGATGCAGCACTCAGTAGAATTTATGTGCGCTGACCAAGTCTGCCTCCATCTTGATTACACAAAATCAAACCAGCTAGAAGCAGCTCTGTAACTTCTCAATTTAACTCACAAGGAAATTGACACAACCATATGTATTAAGATACACTGTCACAAATTCATCTCAAGGATGCCTTCCCTCTGCTTTTCAAACACAGGTAATGTTTGAACTCTGTTTACACTTGGAATGTTTTCTCTCGAAGTTAAACTGTGACTTCAGACTTCATAGATTTTGTCTTGCAAGTAGCTGAATAATGAATCCAGTCCTTTGGAAGAACTCCACAGCTGTTTTAACATCTGACACTCTTTTTCATTCACATCTTCAAGTCCAGATTTCAGGAAGCTCCGCACCAGGCATTTAGACTCTTCTAATACCTAAAGTTAAAATATTAGCAAAGTTATTTATTTTTTTTAATTTAATTTTTGATCTGCTCGATTTATTACGGACAGCAGTATTAACAGTGTTTTATCACTTAAATAATTATCTCCATGGTGTAGAGAAGTTGGACCTGATTTTTCAGAAGTATTAAGCAGCCACCACTCCACCTGAAGTCAGTGGAAGTTGCTGATACTCAGCATAGAGATTTGTATTTATGCACTAGTACCAAGATTTTCAAAAGTAAATAGTGATTTCAGGTGCTTCCATTATTGGGGGCCTTACTTAGGCTGCCTTAATTTAGAAACTGTCTTAAGCCAAATTGTCTCTCTTTACTTTTTTTTTACATACAAACCCCAAAAGGAACTCTATTAGTTAAACGAAATTGGGATATGTTCCATGCTTCACTGTGTTCTAAGGGCAGGGGGTTAATACAAGATGTTAGTGTTTGTAGAAAAGGGAGACAAAAGGGAGCAAGCTCTACCAAACAACTGAGTCCTATTCTAAGGTGTCCTCTCAGTTTTGGACTGTAACTCATTACTATTCCAGAACTGTGTTTCTTCTCAATAGACTGTAAACAGGTCAATTATAAGCAGCAGGGTTGCTGGGTTTTTTTCTGTTTGTTTTGTATTTTTATGCACAATTGTTCACAATGAACTAGAATGAGACCATTATATTTGTTCTACTAGACTCCTAACTCTTCTATAACTTTTAACCCTTTTGATAGGTAGCTCATGCTTGGTCATATTATAGAAGTAGGGTTGGAAGAGACCTCAGGAGTTCATCTAGTCCAATCCCCTGATCAAACTAGGACCAACACCAACTGAATCATCCCAGCCAGGCCTTAAAAATCTCTAAGGATGGAGATTCCACCACCTCCCTACGTAACTCATTCCAGTGCTTCACCACCCTCCTAGTGAAACAGTGTTTCCAAATATCCAACCTAGACCTCCCCCACTGCAATTTGAGACCATTGTTTAACACCTATCTTAACACCTTCCTTCAATCTAACAGACTTCAGTAGAAGATGCTATTGTACACCTGATCCGTGTGTGGGGGAATGGAGAATGCAGGATGAGATTCAGAGCACTTCCCAGCTCATATAATATAGGACGTATCAGCCTGATCCGATAAGCTTATGCTGCATTTCCAAAGACTAATGCATGGTGGGTTTAGTTCTGAATGTCTTTTCTGAGATGTAATCTACACTTGATCTAATTAAAAATCTTCTGTGCCTCAACTGTGTCTTGAATGACAAGTCTTCTAAGTGAAGTCAAGAAATGCTAAGGGCATGGCTACACTGGAAACTTCAAAGCACTGTTGTGGGAACGCTCCTGTGGGAGCACTTTGAAGTGCGAGTGTGGTCGTGTGCGAGGGGATTAGCTCCAAGTGCTGCGAGTGAGGCTCCCAGTGCTCGGAGCCTGTCTACACTAGTGCTTTAAAGCGCTCAGACTTGCTGTGCTCAGGGGGGTGATTTTTCACCTCCCTGAGCCAGCAAGTTAGAGAGCTATAAAATGTAAGTGTAGACAAGCCCTAAGAATGCCAGGGGCATGCAGTATAATTAAAGAATTAAGTACAAATGGCTACCAGTTGCTTTCATTTTGTCAGTTTTTTTAGGGAGGCTGTGGTTTTCATTGTTACTGTTTACATTACATTTCTTTTAAAAGCTTAGATAGGGCTGATGCAGGAATATACATGCCTCAAGGAAGAGGGCCTTGGAAAGTGAGGGCTATGCAGGGGTTTTAACAGCCACTAAGCTGCAATCAGAAAACAGGGAAGTAATAACCCCTTGGACCAGATTTGGCTCCCAAGATCCTTGTATGGATCTCACCTCTCCCACATGGACCTCAAGAGAATGCTCTGTGGGGGGAGAGGAAGAGAGAGGGAGGGAGGGAGGGAGTTGAAAGCCTGGTGATCGGATGAAAGCAGGAGCTGGGGACATACATTTTCCCCTCCCCTTCACTGGGGTTGGGGGGGGGGTGTCCCTTTTTTAAAGGCTGTGGCAATGCAACTCCATTGGAGCCGTGCTGCAGGGAGCAGAGAGAAGCTTCAGGGAGGGACAGAGAGTCTGCATGGAGGTGCAGGTCTGCTGCTGACCCCCTGGCTCTGTGTATGGATCCCCCTGATTCATCAGTGAGCCCTACAATCCATTCCATATTGGGAAGGGGAAGTGAAACAACCTGGGAAGAAATCCATGAGCAATCCTTGCACAGACTTCCTTCTATTAGCCCTCCCCTCCAGAGGTTTTACTACTGGAGTTGAGAATCTAGTTCTCTAGTACATGACTAGGCCTTGTAGCACACCTTCCCGGTTTTCAGTGAAGTTATAGTTACCAATTCCTTTTGCCTATAACTGAACAGGTTTCTATTTAATTCCTTAATACGAGTTGTAATCTAGTTGATAGAAACAAAAACTGATAGATTTCTTACCACTGCACTGCAAGATGCCATTTCTTTTACTCGCAGCATCACTTCTTGACTGAATGTTGTTGGCCAAAATACTTGTGACACAAGTCCTCTGCTGCAGGCTTCCTGTGCTGTTAGCTTTCTCCCGCAGAACAACATTTCATTTGCCTGCAAAAGAAAAGGCTCACTCAAGCTCTTGGGTGGTGATTTCCTTCTGTCCTAGACCACATATGCCTGGTGCTATGGTCAAATAAGACTTGCAAATATTTTCATCCTTCTCCTTAGTGAGAAGTACTTATAAAGTGGTTTTTGCAGTGACATCTAAGCATTGTATGGACAAATTAAAAAAATATATTAGCTGTTCAAATCAGCATATTGATGTCAGTGATTTTACAAGAGTAACTGTCAGTACATAAGCAATGATACGACACTGATCCATGACAGCAAGTATAAGCTATTATGGGCGTCAAATTCTGATCTTTTTTTACACTGGGGTAAAGTAAGTGACTAATGGAATTACTCCAGATTTACACTTGTGAAGCAGACAGCAGTGTAAAGCCCCAGTGTACCCTAGTAACTACTAGCTATTGCATGAGTCTAGCATGGTGCAGAAAGAGACTTTGAAACCTCCCACATTAGCTTTGCCAAAGCAATTTGTCCCTTTCCTGACACATCCTTGAAAATGGCCCCTCTTCTCATGTCCCTTGGGTCTCTCTTAACCGGAGACTGTAAAATGTGTCAAATTCTGTGACAGTCATAAAAACAGTGCAAACCAGTATGGAATTAACCAAGCCCGCTGAGCAATTCTAGGAGAAAAGTGCCTTACCAGAGCAACACCCAGTATTTGTGGGAATGTATACGATGAGCAGCCAGCTGGAGTGAGTCGGATCGTCGCATATGGGGTCTGAAACCAAGCCTTCTCGCTTGCCCAAACGATATCACACAGCGGTAAGATAGAAGCTCCCAACCCAAGAGCTGGGCCATTGATAGCAACTACAATTGGCTTCTTAAATTGAATAAAAGCTTTTACAAAATCCCTAAAATAAAAAAAAATTAAAAAAAGGAAGTTCTTGAATAGGGAAACACTTAAATTAGTTCTTGAGTTTAAACTACATATCTGAAAACAGATCTGAATGTCAAATGCCTTGCTCAGTTTTTATGCCTTCTACTGGACTTTTCCCCAGATGAACACTTCAGCTGATTTGTCTGTAATTAATTTATAAGAATACTATGGAATAGCAAATGATTTCTCTTAAATTGTATTTGGTTTGTGTAGAGTAACTGGAATGCCTGGAACATGGTACCTTTTTGCGGTATGGTTAGGACTAGTATTATTTCTGGACCAGTAAGTGATGGGTTGTATACTTAGCAGCTCTCACTCTATTCAAGGAAGGCCAGCATGGATTCAGGTGGTCTTGCTTAGCTAACTTGATGGAATCCTTTAAATATATTGCAGAATGAAAGAGGAGTACAAAAGAATTAAGTTAATTAATTCTCAATGGGTGCACTGTTGTATACTTATGTTAAAGAACCTGAGGGTCTGCATCAAAGATTAATGGTAAGGTATCATACTGAGCCATGGAACAGAGATAAAACAGGGTGATATAAAGAGTACACACAAGCTGAAAGAGAAAGACACAAAGGGGAGCCACAGATTGGAAAAAACTACATTGAAATTAGATTATTAGAGTGGTATCCAGAGGTCACTTGCTGGATCTTTGTTAGAAGTGATTTAGATTAAGGTATAACAAAGATCTCCATGTCCCACCTCTTACAACAAATTTGAACTGATGGCGGGGGGGGGGGGAATAAAAGAGGGGAAGCGGAAATAATGCAGTCAAATGCAAAATGGGTTGGCTCACTTAGGTGAGGGCTAGAACACACTAAATTTAGTGCAATAAGAGCTTTGAAATAAGTCACCGGCCTTCTATGAAAAAGGGTATGGAATCTGTGTGAAACAGAACAGTCTGTACACTGATCAGGAAAAGTGTGGGTGTAATTATGGACAAAATATGGGTTCCATCAAACCAGTGCACAGCAAGAGAGAAGGCAAACAAAATACTGAATTATATTAGCAGAAGGAAAATGCAAAGCAAGAGGTGATACTGTTACTGCCCAAGTCTCATATGGAGTATGTTGTGGAAGAACGTGATTCTTTTAAAGACATTTGTCCTTGGATGTGCTTGCAGATTTCCTGTTGAGATCAATGGGACCTATACTTGTGCATCTGAGAGCAGGATTTGGATGCTGGAGATGATAGCAGATCTCATGGAAAGATTAAGGCACTGATTTTAGCAAAGCACAGGCATATGCTTAACTTTAACCATGTGACTAGCCCCATTGAAATCACTGTGACTATGGATTGGGATATAAGAGAAAAGGGGTTTATTTTCAAAACAACAAAATAAAAAAAGAGAGGAGACTTTGAGATGACCCAATATTAGCGTTTACTATGTATGAAAAGGACTGACAGTGACAGTGATGTGTTTTTTCAAAGAGGTAGTATGATCAATATTGAGAGGCCTGAGTCTGAACATGAGAAAATAAGGAGTGAAGAGAAAGGTCAGGAGCTCCACCTCGTACAACAGACAATAAAATGGAACAGGTTACTAGGCAAGGCAAGTAGAGTAAGGAGGGGTACTGTATCGATGGGCTCAGAAGGCAAAGATGTATTACTGGAAAAGGAGGGGACTGAGGGGAATTATAGTTCACGCTTCGCTGACCAAAGCAAGGCCCAATGATTAACTCCAAGCATTTCTCTGCCTGTAATGTGACAACCTTCATCAATTTCAAAATTTCAGAGTATTCTGGGTACCAATGGGCACAAGCCTATTGATTTTTTGGTACAGATCAGAAACTGGAAAAGCTGAATGCAGAGGAAAATCAAGACTCCCAGACTGCTAGGTGCAGAAGGCAGAAGAAACTCCCTTTGCCCCTGCAGCTGCCTTCACAGATCAGAGGCAGCAGCTAAACATGCTGCATGGGGAGGCAGTCTGCAGCCTGGCAGAAACAAGACAGCCTTATAAGGAGAAAGGGGGGACCCCAGAAGGGGAGAGCAGAATGTGAGGGGACATTCTTAGAATTGTACTGGAAGTTGTAAACACTGTTGCACAGTGGAACTTATTACAGTGAAAGGGGAAAATGTTATGTTTGGAAGGCTTTTGTTTTTACTAGAGGAGACGTGAAAATATGGTCTTCATGTGCACTTTTGAATCTTGCAATGAGCTTGGCATGGACACAGCGCTCTCATTGCAGGATCAGGGCTTCTAGTCTGTTAAAGGGCCTGTGAAACAAACAAACTGCAATCCTGTTGTTTTAGGCTATGATCAACATATGAGAGCTATAGCACAGACAGAAGGAATACCCTGTGAGAATTCTTCTTTTCATCTCATAATATTGATATGAACACATTCCACTCTCAGCTGATACAGAGAATGGACACGGGTAAGTTACTATATACTGGCGCACCCTAACCACTGACAAAGCAACATTTTCTCTCGCTACAGTGTTATTTTGTGTCAGTCAGTTAACTGCTTCTCCCTTTTCAGGGAATGATTGAGCAACAGAAAAGCATTGACAATTAAGTTAAAAGTTTAAGAATATTGTATTTCCATGCTCATAAAATCTAACCTGACTGGGCCAGAATCTGACATTCTTGCTGAGAGGAATGACGTTATTCTGAGACTACTACTGATTGTAACATAAGAAAGGGTGGCAAAATGGACTTGATCCACACCCCTTTTAAATAAGAATCCAATTGACTTCACTGCTTGTTGTCAGGCCCTATGTGAGGGACATACCAGATTTCATTAAGCAGTTTATATGGGGCCATATTGCAATACCCTTCCTTCCATAGATTGTAAGCTACTATTCAGTGCGACTGTTGTGGAGTAAGGCACTACCAATGTGAGTCAGAGTATCACAGTCTGGTCCATACTTATTTAAATGTTGAATGGATATGTATGACTCTATACATCTATAGGATTTTTGTGTGTATAAATGTATGTCTATTTAGTCATTCATATTTATAAAATAAACATTAAACAAGTATTTACATATTGATTGTGTGTATATGTATATATGTATATGTATACCCATACACACACACACACAAACAATTTCATACATAACTAGTGATTTTGATACACTTTGAAGGCGCCTGATTTTCAGAAAGTGCTGAACATCCATCCCATAAAAAGTAGGCCTCTTTCAGGTGTCCTCAGCCTCACAAGACACCTCTGAAAATTTAAGCCATAATATTATTAATTAAATTTACAAGACATTCATTTTTCTCTACTTTAAGTTTCAGAAATATCTAATAGAATTATCCAAATTGTACTGTAATAGTTGTGACAGATACAGCAATTTCCTGTGTATTCTTGGGAGACCTTACTGAATTAAGTTGAAGTGTCTTTGGGGTCCATTGTATTCAATGCAAATCTTATATATTTTGGTGAGCAGGGACTGTCTGTAACCTCTCCAGGAGGCAGATGTGATGTGAGGCCCAGGAGTTCAAAGGTCTACATTGAAAATGTGTCAGAGAAGAATGGATTTTGGGACATTAAATGTGAGGTATTCCCCAGGAAATCTACTTAGGGAGAGGTTAGTTCAAATTCCCCACTTCCAATTATGCAAAAACTCAGCCTTTTGAAACTATGCCCTGAGGAATGGGTAATTGTCTGCTGATTATCTGTTCCAGGAGACTGCAGATCACATGCCCAAGCTGTATAAAGAAATAGTTGTACTGCAGTTGAGATTCTGCTTCTGAATTTGAGACAGTTATGAACGTATTACCACAGGGAAAACCCAGTTGTGGGTTTTGAAGGACTGACCAGGGCTCAAGGTTGGAGTTGGGGTGAGCTCTGGTAAGCTTTTGAGCATGCATGTAGATTCTTTTATTGTTTTTAATGTTTTCCCTGTAATGCTTTTATCTTAAGAATACATGTGCTTGCTTAGAATGAGCTGTTTGGTAACTTATAACTGATGGCAATATACAGGTGGCAGCCCCCGGGGAGAAAGAAAAGCACCAACACTGGCTTTTTTGGCAGTCTAGCTTGCTGGGGAGATCACAGTGTAGGCAGGGAACTGTATAACCTTAAAGAACCCCCAGTCAGGATGGAGTGAGATGCGGGTCTCTGCCCAAGAGAGGTGACTGCTGGGACCCTAAGAAATACAGGTGCAATTGCCCTGAAGCTGACAATAGTCACTGCAGTAACCAAGATACTGGTAATCAACAGACTGAGGTCATTACTAAAATGCCTTGGCTTCCGTTAGATAATTCTGTTGATTTATATCATGAAACAATAAAACAAGTTGTCCTAATATAGCTGAAGTCCAGATCTATAGCAAACCATTCCCTTCAGTTGGATTCCTTCATAATAATGTCAGAATGTACTGCATAAAATTTTAAAGCTCTCAAAAGAGGAATACATATTTGTAGGAAATAATAAGTCTGAGCCAAGTCCTCAGCTGGTGTAAAAAGATGTAGTTCTATTGACTCTAATGGAGTAACACTGATATACACCAGCTGAAGATCTGGTCATATATTTATACCATTGTGGATAATGGGAACATTTGATGGTTTATAGTGTAGATTGATTTATAGACAGCACTTCATATACCCTGGATTTCTATTAAAATAATCTGATATTTTAAGCAAAACCACATTTTAGTTATGAAAATAGAACTACATTTACATATAAATTACATGATTTAAATGTAAGAAAAATATCAGAAACCTTTCTAAGAAGGTTCTGAAATACATTAGATGCCTGATATATTAATATAACACGACTAAGTCATAGATCCCCATTTGTACTGAAACTCATTAAAATGATGAAAACTGAAACAAGTAAAATATCTGGCTTTGAGGAACAATGTTAAAACATGAAGCCACAGCTAATTTAAAAAACAGTTACATCTCAATTTGAATTTGAGACTTGAGGAAGAATTTTGAAATACACTGAGGTAGTGGAACTAAATAAATCTTAACACATTGTACTGGAAATAAGAGTTCTGTCTCATAAGAAAAAGCTACAGCAAACCCATTCCTTTTTCTTGTTAAATGAATTTGTAGGACTGAAATTAGCGTACAATCAACACTTAAATATTTAACACTCTTGGACCTGACAAATATTTTTTATAATCACACACTGCATTTCATAATTTATATGTAAGCTTGGGTCACCTTATAGCTTCTGCAATCCTAGTGCTTTCTTTTCTTCTGTCATTGGATAACCTGCCAATTAAATATGAGTAATCTAGGCCACTACAGAATACACTTCCCACTGCGCTGAGAAGCAAGAGTTTACTGTCATCAGCTGATGCATTGCACAATGCTCTCCGAACTTCCTTCATGATCTGTGGATAAAGAAAAGTAAACAATTCGACATGCATGCCTTTGCAAGATAATTTCTCTTGCTTTATAAAATTGTACTTGTTGTTAGAGATGTATATTTTGGCCACTATAACTTAAGTACTTTGAATTATAATAGTGTTTACAAAGCCCTTACATCTTTGAAGTGCTTTGCGGACATGCAGTAATTCAGATCCATTTTTGACAAGGTGGCATTTCTTCGCTTATCCTTTGGGGGAAATTCTGGTTACCTAAATTGTGTTATTCTATTGATTTCTTGTTTCTTGGCTCTTATTTTGCTCCTATGACTTTTTAAAAAATAAACAGATACATCTTTGTACCATCAAAGTTGTTACCACAGCAATAGCAGGGTAAGCTCTGTGTTTGAGTGAAATATATAAACCCTGGCCTTCGGTTCTTCCACCAGTTCAGTTAGGGCAGTCTGTATCAGTCAGGTGGAACAATACAACTTTAAATGCACAGACTTTAATGTATCGTTTATAGTACTATGGTCAGTGACATTTTTAAAGTATACAAATGCTATCGTAATAAAAGCCACTAGAAAGATGACTAATTTACCGCTTGATTTACTATTAGATCAAATTATTCATAAACACTAGTCAAAATCTTTAAGACCTTGATGTACTGGTGTTGAAATAAGAGACTATTATTATTGCAAGAACAACATTTTTCCTAACCATTTTAAGAAGGGGAATAATATTTCATACATTTCTGCAGGTAGTTTTCATTCTGGCCCTGACTGAGCAAGGCATGTAAGCACATATGTAACTTTAAGCATGTGAGTAGCCCTGTTGACTGACTACTCTTGTTGACTTTTACGTGTGAAATCCTGCCGATTTAAATCAATGGGAGTTTTCTTATCAACTCCAGTGGGACTATGATTTCATTTAGTGAGACTATGCATTTGCTTAAATTTTTGTACATATTTAAATGCCTTCTCGATTCAGGACCTTAAGCGTGATGGGCCAAATTCTGCTCTCATTTATACTGAAAGATTTGGATGTACAGGGAAATTTTCAAAGACCGCAAAATTTGGCTTGATGAGTTACAGATGTAGAGAAATAAGACATTCAGGTGGCAACTACTACTTTTCACTACTTAATGCTTGAAAAGTGCTTTACATCTCAGAAGTGCTGTACAGACATGTACTAATCCAAATCGATTAAAAAAAAGTCACTAAATGTACAGGTGGAATTTTATGCATGCCACTTTTTCTGGACAGGCTTTGCACACACACATTCTATGATTTATGGCAGTGTTTCCCAAACTTGGGATGCCGCTTGTATAGGGAAAGCCCCTGGCAGGCCATGCCGGTTTGTTTACCTGCCGCATCCGCAGGTCCGGCCAATCGCGGCTCCCACTGGCCACGGTTCGCTGCTCCAGGCCAATGGGAGCTGCTTGAAGTGGTGGCCAGTACATCCCTCAGCCCGTGCCGCTTTCCCTACACAAGTGGCGTCCCAAGTTTGGGAAACACTGATATATGGGAACAAGCTTGCATTTGCTTGAGCAAATCATGTAGCGTGGTGTCTACCTGATCTGCATGTACAAACACAAAGATCTGAATTCTAGCATGTATAAAACTTGCACATGAGAAATGGAAGGGTAAGTTTTCAGAAGATAAAAACTCTTTTGTAGGTGCACATTCGAGTGTTTACAATCTTGACTGTGTGTGAAAATCAGGTAGTTATAGGCAGAAGTTCTCTCAGCTCTGTAGCTAGAATTTATGTACAAAAACGGCAGCACTGATTTTGTGAGGGCAATTTACGCCCAAATCATGGAGGCACAGCCTCAGTCTTTTTGAGAATATTAACCCACACTCATGCAAAAATGCAGCTGGGTAGAACAGCATATGCAAATTTTGTTGTAGCTGGGAAGTGAGAACAATCTACTCATAAAGTTTTGCATGTGATTTTAGACCTGATCAAAGCTAAACATTTATTTCAGAAGATACAGAACTGTGTAAGGTAGAGATCTATTGGATTGACTAGTCCAACTCCCTGCTATTATAAGATTGCTCTCATCAGTCTGTTTTTCTAATGTTTTATGTCTCCCTAACACTGGGACTTCCACTATTTCCTTGGCAGATTCCATAATATAGTCAACATGTTTGGGCAATACTGTGTGGCCAAATTAGAAGCAAAACTTCCTGTTGATCGTAATGGGGAGCTTTGCTTCAAATATGATGATAGAATATGACTCTCCTGTCAGTCAGTTCCTCCTGATATTCAACTGCAATGTTCCCATCCCCATATGTTTATATGCACATCTACAATTTCTCTCTTCCTTAATGTTATCATCCTTCAAATACTTGTTTCGCTCTTAGCCCACATATATATATGGATCTCTTCATTTTCCCACATAAACATTTCTAGACTTAGGTTTAAATGGATAGAATCATAGAAATGAAGGGCTTGAAGGGACTTTGAAAAGTCAAGTCCAGCCCCTGCGCGGTGGCAGGACCAGTTAAACCTAGACTGTCCCTGACAGGTGTTTGTCCAAGCTGCTTTAAAAACCTCCAGAGATGGGGATTCCACAGCCTTCTTTGGAAGCTTAATTACCCTTATAGTTAGAAAATTTACCCTAATCTCTGAGCTAAATCACCCTTGCTACAGATTAAGCCCATTACTTACTTCAGTGAACAGTTTATCACAGTCCCCTTTATAGCAGCCCTTAACATCTGAAGACTGTTATCAGGTCCCTCCATCAGTCTTCTTTTCTCAAGTCTAAACATGCTCAGTTTTTTTAACCTTTCCTCATAGGTCAGGTTTTCTAGACCTTTCATCATTTTTGTTGCTCTCCTCTGGACTCTCTACAATTTGTTCACATCTCTCCTAAAGTGTAGTGCCCAGAATTGGACACAATACTGCAGCTGAGGCCTCACCAGTGCCAAGCAGGGTAGGATAGTTACCTCCTGTGTCTTACATACGACTCTCCTGTTAGCCCTCTTTGCAGCTGCATCACATTGCTGACTCATTCAACTTGTGATCCATTACAACCCCCAGATCCTTTACAACGGTACTAGTGCCTAGCCAGTTTATTCCCCATTTTGTACTTGTGCAGATCTTTCCTTCCTAAGTGAAGTACTTTGCTCTTGGATTTAGTGAATTTCACATCTTGTTGTATTCAGACCAATTCTCCAGTTTGTCAAGGTCATTTTGAATTCTAAGCCTGTCCTCCAAACTACTTGCAACCCCTCCCAGCATGGTGTCATCTGCAGATTTTATAAGCATATTCTCCACTCCATTATTCAAGTTGTTAATGAAAATACTGAATAGTACCAGCCCCAGGACTGACCCCTGGGTGACGCCACAAATTTCCCCTGATAGTTTGACAGCGAATCATTGATAACTACTTTTTGAGTAAGGTCTTTTACCCCATTTGTGCAGCTGCCTTATAGTAATTTCATTTTAGACCATGCTTCCCTAGTTTCATTCTGTGAATGTCATGTGGGACTGTGTGAAAAGCCTTACTAAAAACAGGGTATAACACATCTGCTGCTTTCCCGTATCCACTAGGTCAGTAACTCTGTCAAAGAAGGAAATTAGGTTGGTTTGGCATGATTTATTTGTGATAAATATATGCTGGCTATTCCTTTATAACCCTATTATCCTCTAGGTGCTTGCCAACTGATTGTTTAATAATTTATTCCACTATCTTTCCAGGTGTTGGAATTAGGCTGACTGGTCTATAATTCCCTGGGAACTCTTTCCCCCCCCCCCTTTCAAAGATACTATATTTGCCCTTCTCCAGTCTTTGGGGACCTCACCCCAAAGTTCTCAAAGGTAATTGCTAATGGTTCTGAGATTGCTTCAGCTAGTTCCTTAAGTACCCTATAATGAATTTCATCTGGTCCTGCCAAACTGAATACATCTAATTTACTTAAATATTCTTTAACCTGATCTTTCCCTATTTTGGCTTGCATTCTTTCCCCCTTGTTGTTAATATTAAATGTGTTGAGTATCTGGTTACCATTTAACCTTCCTTGGTGAAGACTGAAGCAAAATAGGCATTAAACACCTCTGCTTTTTTGATGTCATCAGTTATTAGCTCTTTCCCCCCCAATAAGCAGAGGATCTACACTTCCCTTAGTCTTTCTCTTGCTCCTAATGTGTTTAAAGTACCTCTTCTTATTGCCTTTTATGTCCCTTGCTAGGTGTGCCTTAGTCTTTCTTATTTTATTCCTACATGATTGTGCTATTCTTTTATACTCCTCCTAAGCAATTCGTCCTCATTTTCACTTTTTGTAGGATTTCTTTTTGATTTTTCAGGTCATTAAAAAGCTCCTGATAGAGCCATATTGGCCTCCTACAATGCTTCCTATCTTTCCTTCACATCAGGATAGTTTGCAATTGTTCTTTTAATATTGTTTACTTGAGAAACTAACAGTTCTCCTGAACACCTTTTTTCCTTAGATTTTCTTCCCATGGGACCTTACCTACCAGTTCTACAAGTTTGTTGAAGTCCATTATCCTTATTCTGTTGCTCTCACTCCTTCCTTCCCTTAAAACCATGAAATCACCCAAAATGCCTTCCATCTTCAGATTCACTTCCAATTCCACCGTGTTGGTCAGAATCAGGTCTAAGATGGTTGTCCCTCAGGTTACTTCCTCCACTTTCTGGGACAGAAAGTTGTCCCCTACACATTCCAAGAACTTAATGGAAATTTTGTGTTTTGCCAAATTACTTTTCCAACAGATGTCTGGATAGTTCAAGTCCCCCATTACTACCAGGTCTTGTGTTTTGGATATTTCAGTTATTTGTTCTAGAAATGCTTTATCCACCTCCCCTTCCTTATTTGGTGGTCTACAGTAGACCCCTACCATGATGTCACCCTATTTTTTACCCCTTTTATCTTTTTACCCAGAGACTCTCAACTGGTCTGCTTCCCACCACCTCCTCGACCTCAGAACAAATACCTGTTTTGATGTGTAAAACCACACAGAAGCAGCAATTTGAGAAAAGCTTTTATTAAATGTACACAACACTCCTCCCCCATCCCAATTTTTCTCATCTTCCCTCCCCAGTGCTGAAGATTGTTTGTTTGTTTGTTTGTTTGTTTGCAGAGGGAGCTGAAGGACTTTAAAAGTCAATCCCTGGGAACTGATCCCTGGGATCAAGTTGAATCAGAGGAGGCCAAATTTCTGACATTCAGGGAAAACATTTTAAAAATATAAATGAGAACTTATTTTCTCCCCTACAAATGGGACATAATTCATATTAATATAAACACCCAAAATTAGAAAGGAAAAAAAAACCCAGAAAGCCTATCGAAGGTTAGCCCTTCCAGGCTCCTGACAAATTTAGAGAGGAGCAACAAAAATTATCAATACTTCTTTAGTAAAGATGTGCTCAGAAGCTGAACAGAGTATACTTGGATTACCAGAATTCCCTGGTTCTGTGATATGATGCCTGTGCAACCTAAAATTCTATTGGCCTTTCTACTATTCCATGGTGCACATTTGTCTCTAGCTTGCAGTTCGCTATCAGACTCTTAAAAGTCTCTTTTGGCATTATAGTTTTCCACACTTCTCATTGAATATCTGTGTTTTAGATTGTTTTCCTACAGATGTTTAAACATACATAAATAGATGTAGCATGCTTATTGATAATCATACAGGATGAGCACAAAATCTACTTCTCGGGCTACACAATTACGTATTTGCTAGCAATATTCCAAAATGAATATCATTTTGGTCCAGTTCATGCCATTGTTTTTTTAAGCAGAACTCCCCACTGAACTCCATATAATATATTCTGTCTGTTTCCAGACTCTCTGTAGGGTCCCATGTACTATTTCTCTGGCCTCTCTGGTATTGGCCTCTCTGGCATTTTCACCTTCCTGCCACTTAATATAATTTGTGAAATTCATTAAAATGTAGTTTATTTTGTCTTCCAGACCAGATCCAGCACTGATTCCTGCAGGAGCCCAGTAGATATCTTCCCCAACTCAATACACTGCTGTTTATCATTTAATTTTCTTTTATGGCCCTTCAACCAGTTTTCATTTGACAGGAGATTATTCCTACCCAAGTCCTATTTGAATTAATGATTTAACGTTAGAAACAAAAATTCACAAGACCAGATCCTCAGCTGGTGTAAATCAGCCAAATTACAATTTAGGCCAGCTGAGGCTCGGTCCTGCATCTACTGCTTTGCTGAAATCAAAATATATTACAACTACTGCTTTCTCTAGATTGCTTTTTTTTAAATAAGACTACAAAATTAGCAATCAGGTTTGTCTGGCAAGATTTCCCTTTTATAAACCGATATAAAATGTACTTAAACTGCTAAAAAAATAGACTACTATCTTCCTAAGAGCTTAGTTGAGTTATTTCTCCTCCCGCCTCCCCTTCTTACAAATGGGTGTTTTTAAAGACTTCTCTCTAAACTTTGCTTATATTCAGAAAGTCTCAGTGAATCGGGAATTTATCCCTAAACTTGCCTACACATAATCTGTATAAATCAATAGAAGTACCAGGTTTAAAAAATTAGAGTTTCAAATAAATACATGAAATTTAACAGTCCATTTGCATATATAAATATAAAAAGAGAAACATTCTCTAAAAATGTTACAATGAGCAACCCTTGGTAGCATTTTTATAACTATTCTGCAGTGATTACTTTGGATAGCCTTGTTAATTATACATTTAATTCTATTATTTATTGATACATCGGCACTCCTGTAAGCACATTGAGTCCTTTCCAGTACAAGGATATCAGATAAATTATATGGGGATGATAAATCCTACTGGAATGATAGGGCAATACTTGTGATTGAAGTCTGCCATAAGAAGCAATCTGTCTGCTAGGAGAATAATAACACAGATAGCTGTCAGCTTGAACCTGACATATTTCATGAGAAGAAGAGTGTAAGTAAACCAGTGATGTGACATATATCTCTAACACTACAAGCACTGCTTTTTTTCATGTCTAGAAGAATGAATATTGGTATTTCATGTGTGTACCTCCACTTTCAGTTTTTGACTCATAATGCATATGGAGTAGTTCTGTCAATCTTTACTAAAGCCATCAACAATCTAGAATTTATTTTTTCATTTACTCTTCTGCTTTTTAACTCAGTAAATTATTAATCCCCAGAAGTATTTTTACCCTAACTAGGAAGAATAAAAACAATGGATTAACCATGTTCCTGGGTTTGAAACAGATTTTGGATTACCAAAAGCTGTTGAGTTTAAAAAACAATAACAGAAGTTTTCTATATATTTAGGTAATAGACTTTCAAAAAAGTTTGAATCAAATCTTCAAAATTAGCAAGTGACCTGTGAAGTTAAATAACCCATTGGTAGAATTTATGTTGAAAATTTGCATGACTCTCTTTAAAAAATGAAATAAAATACCAAAGCAAAATTATAATTTTTCAAAATGAGCAATGTCTAGTTAAAGATAAAAGGAAATAATTCCATTAGTAATCTGAATCTTTTTTCAAAAACCACAATGGCACTGAGCCAATTACAATCAATGCAAATCCTAAAAGAAAGGAACATAGGCATGTTTTATGCTAAAATCAACTGCATGAACTTCAACTGTGATGTAGTTACTAGCATGAATTATGATGTTCCATTTAGTGTTAGTTTACCTCCCTTTACTCCTGATATCAACAAACCTAGTGATAATAACTTGAATTGCATACCATAGTTGAGGTTAATCTTTTGTCAGGCAAATGTATGCTTGGCTCTGCTTTGACACGTGCAGAGAACTCTATAATATAACCTTTGGGTTTTTAGACATCTTTAATTAAGTGGGGATAAACAGAGTAAATCACTAGTTTAACAAAACAGCTAAAGCCCAAAGGAAGTCCAGCTGTGGCTGGGTCAGGAGGAATCACAATGGAAAGCAGAGAAGCTAAGGAGAGAGTGGGCCTTTGTGTAATGTATAGTTTGATTCTGGGCTGCACAAGCCTTGCTGCCTTGTCTACTTACTCCACTGATGGTAGCAATCATGGCAGCTCCAGCTCAAGTTTTAACTTCCATGTCAACTAGACCTGCTCTGAGCAGATTTGAGCAAACATTTTTTCCTATGTTTCTAATAGAGTCTGAAATGAACATAGTAACTTTTAACAAAACCAAACCCTCTTCTCCACTGTCTATAAGTGTTCTGCATGTGTGTGGTTAGCGCTGGTAAAAGGTGTCAAACTGACATCCCTGGGGACTGAAGCTCTGTGTTCACCCGCAGAATATTGTCTCAACCCGCCTAGGAGAAACCACACACCAGGGACCAGAGATTTGCTCCATACTGCATGGCCCTTGGTCTCTCTCTTTGCTGAAATTGTGGGTTTTAAACATGCAAGCTAGATGTGAAAAGCTAGATACCCTGTTACTAAGCCCCGACCATCCAGACCTTAGATATTAATGCAGCTTTAGAAAGAAAAAGGCTATTTATTTCCATGTTTCCAACTTCAGCAATGATTTTAGCCCAGCACCGGGAATACTGTCAATGCTGCAGATCTGAGAGAAGGAGCCCACCATATCTGTTTGTGTGGTTCATGCATAGAGGTGGGCTGCTGGGTTACAGAAAAGATTCAAAGGAGTAGGCCAGGTATGGCTTTCTCTGGAGAATTTTGGGCTCTAGCCACGCTGCTCAATAAACTTGAACTCCTCTTGGTGATCTGGGGGATGAGCTCTCAGGGCCAGCAACACAAAGCTATGTCTGTCTAAAGTTAACATGGCAAGTCTTTGGTTTGCCTCAGTCAGCAGTCATTTAGTTATAGTACAGCAGTCCCATACTTATACATAAAGTTGTTTGCCTCATAATGAAGTGATGGATTCTATAGGAATGATGGATTTAATGTAATTTTTATAAGTATGGTGAGTTTGGTGCTCGATAGGATTTACCTTTACTACAGTATCCCTTATCGTTTGGGCCCTATCAAATTCATGGCCATGAGAAACTATAACTGGGTTAAAAAAGCAAAGTTCATGGAGTGATAGGTCTATTAATAGCTATTAGCCAAGATGGTCAGGGACACAACCCCATGCTCTGGATGTCCCTAAGCCTCTGACTGCCAGATGCTGGGACTGGACATCATGGGATGGATCACTTGATAATTGCCCTGTTTTGTTCATTCTCTCAGAAGCATCTGGCATTGGCCACTATCGGAAGACAGCTGTGAAATCTGATCTTTTGTGTGCTTTTACGCTATGCTATTCAGATTTCACGGGTGAGACCAGCGTTTCCCAAACTGGGGGTCCTGACCCAAAAGGAAGTTGCAGGGGGGGGTCACAGGTTATTTTAGGGGGGTTGCAGTATTGCCAACCTTACTTCTGTGCTGACTCCAGAGCTTGGTGGCTGGAGAGTGATGGCTGTTGGCCGAGTGCCCGGATCTGAAGGTTGCGCCCCGCCAGCAGCAGCACAGCAGTAAGGGTGGCAATACCATACTGTGCCACCCTTTCTTCTGCGCTGCTGCCTTCAGAGCTGGGCAGCCGGATAGTGGCATGTGCCGACTGAGAGCCCAGCTTTGCAAGCAGCAGTGCAGAAGTAAGGGTGGCAATACCATACCATACCATCCTTAGATCTGCGCTGCTGCTGGCAGTGGCTCCGCCTTTAGAGCTGGGTTCCCGGCCTGCAGCCACCGCTCTCCAACTGCCCAGCTGTGAAGGCAGTGCTGCTGCCAGCAGCAGCACAGGGTTAAGTATAGCAGTACTGCAACTCCTTTTTGGGTCAAAAATTACAACACCGTGAAATTTCAGATTAAAATAGCTGAAATCATGAAATTTATGATTTTTAAAATCCTATGACCATGAAATTGACCAAAATGGACCATGAATTTGGTAGGGCCCTACTTATAAATATTGCAAAAAACTGTGGGTGGTAAGTGTCTAGTTTTGTATGGTACCAACAGTGTTAACGCCTCTGTGTGTGTGTCCCCAATATGAAAGACAGAGTACATTCCCCACTGGATCCTAACTATTTAGGGGGTGGGGGGAGGTAAAATTTAAGGCCTAATGTGCTTGGCAATGCTTTTAGCTGTGTTCAATTATTGGAAATTAATTTCAAAATCACACGTTTGTTACTTAATAGAAGTCTTGATAAACAAGACAAAACAATCCTAGATGCAGAATGACTGATTCAATGGAAATCAATAACATCACTTATACAGAGACACTCTGAATCCCTGTGCATTTGAGTGCAGGGTTGGGGCCTCAGTTTGTAAAGAATACAGTGCATGAAAATGTCAAATGGACAATGAAATAAAAGCAGTGAAGGATTAAGATGACTTTTAAGTTTTTGAATTTTTATCCTGAGATAAGATCCTGATTTGTGTATAAATCATTGCAGTACTAATCAAACATATTGTGTTAGAGGCCAGATTTCCACTAAGGGTAGTCCTTTTTATATTTGAACAACTATTTCTTAAAACTGCAGGCAGGGATTAGTGATCACATCTTTTCTTTTGGGAGAGATTATTTGAAAAAATAATTTCCATTGCATATAATAGTTGGATCCATCTGGATAAAATTCCAAGCATGGAAAGATGGAATATTTGAGCTCCATAAATTTTAAAAAGATATTCAGTAGGGAACCCCACCCTCCAAAAATACAGATTAAGAGTTGCCTTTAATTTTCAGGTTAACCACATTCCCATCTATTAAGATGGCTTTCTTTTGCTTTTATGGCTACATGCTTACCTCTGGGGTCAGTGCATTGTTATCTGAAGTCTGGCTGGAGAGCAGAATGTGTGTGAAACCATCTTCTTTCCGGACCACAATGTCCCTGAACCGACAGTTACTTTCATTTTGACGCACGCTGTACCTTAGTCTCTTATCAAAGACATAATCTTTCTCCCCATCCAGTTTCCTTTTCACAGTGCTGTGCAGATTCAGGCCTCCGTTGGCCAGAGAGGAACCTTTCAAATGCAAACAACCAAAATGGATACATGTGATCATGTCTATACCTCCAAAGAAAACAGTGTAGTGTATCATTAACTTGAATTTCACTTGATGTCTAGATCATCCTGTTCCAAGGGTGGGCAAAAATGTGTCCAGCAACCAAATGTGGCCCACGAATCCTAGTGTGTCCCCTGATAGTTCATTTTTACTACAGCGGTTCAGCCTGCGTATCCCAGCATGAAATGCTCAATCATGATCTGAGCAGAAGACCACTCCAATCTAGATCAATCATTGCATTTTGGGACTAGTGGTCTCAACAGATGTGCCTGTAGTGGAAAATGAGAGCAGCTGTACCCTGCTCTTTTATGTGAATTTGGGGTGACCCTCAAGTTCATGGGAAAATTCTAATTCAATTTTCTTTGGCAAAGCTGGGCATGATTGACTTAGTCCATATCACCTCTTCCTAAGATACATTTTGTTCCTTGTATACAGAACTAAAGCCATTGCCAACTCCATTTGGCAACTTTAATGTAGGAACAAGATCCTCAATTGTACATCTCTATAGGGACTCAGAGCAATATAGAGCAGTTCATATCAAACATTTACAGCTAAGCTGACTCCACTATCACAGTCCTCTTCCTTATAATTCCAGCGGTCACCATTAAAGGTAGTATTTTACCCATTGTTATCGCACTGTGGTATCTGAGATTATGCTCAAATTAGGATAGAACTTGATACAAGGTGCTCCATTGGAGAGGATTCAGGGAAAGGCAAACATATTTGTAAATGTGAAGTTTGTGTCCAAGAATTAGACAGTTTTGGGAGGAAACTAAGAGTCATCTCATGACAAAATGCTGGCTTCCTCGAGGTCCCCTGACCTGCTTACCTAATGCTCCAGTAAAGGATCTACATTTTAAACAGGATGACAAATTAACTTTTTTTTTTTGTACTGTTAGCAGCAAGACCTTGTATTGCACATTATTGGGAAAATATTACTTCTCCTTCAATGGAATTGTGGAATAGTAAAATACATACTGTCCTCATATTAGAGGACATATTACACCATGTGTATATACCCAAGAGAAGTGCCAAAAAGAGGATAGCCATTTTAAAAATTTGGTCACCCTTTTTAGCATACTCGGAGAATGAGGGCTCTCCAACTAGGAAGCCAGAATCATTAGCCAGGTTCTTTGAATATTAAGCTGATCCTTAATAAGTAATAATATATAATGAAGTAAGTTAATGTCTTATTGTAACTTTATATTAATAAAAGTCCCCTCCCCACAAAAGAGGGACTAGGACACAACTGTGGTATCTCATATACCACTGTGCAGTAACAGAGGTAAATACTGACTTTTTAATCACCTGTACTTTTAACATAAAACTGCAAAAAAAGTATTAATGCTGGTGCCATTTTGCAGAACACATATTGATAGGAAAACACCAAATCAATGACAAGAAATACATGCTTCCTCTTTAAAAACAAAACCACCACAACAAAACATCATCTTACTGAGAAACATTCAGTTTATCCTGCGTTCTGCTTGCAGCAAATTGTAACTCCTGCTTTGTTCATATTTATAATTCCTATGGGATATTCACGAAATATGTTGTCATTAGTAACAATACACAAGTAGGCCAAAGGCTGTGTTACGGAGTCATAAAAATATCCTAAACACATGCTTTCTGTAAGTCTCCTTTTTGCAGTTACAGATATTTTAAATGTCATTGCCATTAAAAATGATGGGTGAATAAAATAATTAGATAAGTTCATGGCGGATAGGTCCATCAATGGCTATTAGTCAAGATGGTCAGAGTGTCCCTAAACCTCTGACTGCTAGAAATTGAGACTGGATGACGGGATAGATGACTTGATACATTTCCCTGTTCTGTTCACTCCCTCTGAAGCATCTGGCACTGGCCACTGTCGGAAGACAGGATACTGGGCAAGTGGACCATTGGCCATACTGGATCAGACCATTCTTAGGTTCTTATATAGACTGTGCAAAAGCAGAAGTTTAAAGTTGCTCAATTTACTTGATATATTGGCCATTTAAAAAAAAAAAGAAAAAGAAAAGAGAGAGATGGTCCCAAAATACTCCAAAAGTCCAAGAAGGAAAAAAAGGAGTACAGTCTGCATCCAAACCTGAATCTGTATTTAATTGTTTGTTCTTACCTCTAGAGTGGAGTAAACCAACCTCCTGGTTTTGGTATTAAAAAGCTAAGAGGGTTTTTTTGAGGAGGAGGGATGGAAATTAGGACATGGATGTAAATTTTGTAGCTTAGATCATCTTTGTCCAATTAAAACGCATTGTTACTGATGACTGTAATGATGAATTTATAGTGAAAGATTCCCTAATAGGAGCCAGCCATCTTCCTTAGATAGTCTTAATATTTCCATTACTTGATGTCTGAGTAGCTAATTCAACTACATGACTAGCCATCACTAAACCCTGGACTCTGCAAATGTTCACGTCCTGTAAAATATCTCTTTATACCCTGCAATTATTATATTTAGTACTAAACTATATTAAATGTCTAATAGTATTCAGCTGATAGAGTCTGGCCTTATTTAATAGATACATATTTGTTAATTCTATTTTTTCAGGGATTCAATAAAACTCTTTTTATAGTTAAATTATAAACACTCTCTAGTAGAGTTCTAGCAGATATATTCAATTAAATTATGGTTTACTGATTGAAACATTAAATTTAAATTAGTTCCTTAGTTTAGAAAGACTATTTGAAGCCTTTAGGGTTGGGTTTTTTTTGACAAGAATTATTTTCAAATGTAAAATTCCCAAACCAACAACACATGTCATTTAATGCTTGAAATTTTAAAAATTGTAACTTGTACATTTTTGGCTTCTTCCTTGTTTATAGTGACTCATTACTAGAGCACAATGACCTGTCTGGTAGTTTATTCCTTTTTTTTCTGTTCATGAATTATTTGCAAACTGAGATCTCAATCTTGCAAACACATATGTGCTTAACTTTAAACTCAGGAGGAGTTCCATGGAAGTCAGTGGGAGTATTAATGTGCTTTACGATAAGCAGTGTAGACGTGTCTGTGGCACTGGTGACTGACTGACTTTTACAGATTTGTTCGGCATTCAGAATTGTTCAGCAAATACTTTGTGAAAGCATTTCAGCCTGTCATTGTTTGCAACCAACTTCCTTTATCTAGGTCTTCATCTATTTTCTGTTCGCTAACAGTATATGTCATCTAGGATGCATGGTACTGTTTCTTGTGCCTGACTGGAGGACTGTAGCTTTTTTACAAATAGTAGATGGGAAATAGGGTTCCCAGGTGTTCAGTTTTCGACTGGAATGCCTGGTCAAAAAGGGACCCTGGTGGCTCTGGTCAGCACCACTGACTGTCACTGGGCCATTAAAAGTCTGGTCAGCAGCGCAAAGGGGCTAAGGCAGGCTCCCTGCCTGCTGTGGCTCCCGGAAGCAGTGGCATGTCCCCCCTCTGGATCCTATGTGTAGGGGCAGCCAGGGGGCTCTGCATGCTGCCCCTGCCACAAGCGCCAGTTCTGCAGCTCCCATTGGCCAGGAACTATGGCCAATGGGAGCTGCAGGGGCAGTGCCTGTGGACGGGGCAGCACGCAGAGCCACCTGGCAGTGCCTCTGTGTAGGAGCCGGAGGAGGGACATGCCGCTGCTTCTGGGAGCTGCTTGAGGTAAGCACCGCCCAGAGCCTGTACTACGACCCCCTCTTGTGCCCCAGCCCTGATCCTCCTCCCACACTCCAAACCCCTGCCCCAGCCCAGAGCCCCCTCCTGCACCTTGAACTCCTCACTTCTGGTTCCACTCTGGAACCCACACTCCCAGCCCAGAGCCCATACCCCCTCCCAACCCCCTGCTTCAGCCCAGAGCCCCCTCCCATACTCCAAACCCCTCGGCTCCACCCCCCAGCTTGGAGCCCCCAACTGGACCCCAACCCCTCATCCGCGGCCCGACCCCAGAGCCCACATCCCCAGTTGGGGCTCTCACCCGCTCCCGCACCTCAACCCCCTGAGCCAGCCCAGTGAAAATGAGTGAGTGAGTGTGGGGAGAGTGAGCGAGAGAGGGAGGGGGGAATGGAGTGAGTAGGGGCGGGGCCTCAGAGAAGGGGCAGGGCAGGGGGTGGGGCAAGGGTGTTCGGTTTTGTGTGAGTAGAAAGTTGGTAACCCTAATGGAAAAGCAAAGAAATTTCAAGATGGCTACTTGAATAGGTGCCTTGTTAGGAAAGAAGTCAGACATGACAATCATAGTTGTTCCTTCTGGCCTTTAAATCTGTGAACAACTTCTGGTATGAACCTTTAAGCAAACTTATACTTAGGTATTCATCAATTTCATTTTTCACAAACATTCTTATAAACAAACAAAATTTCTTGTATAAATGTTCATGTGAAATGAATAATTGGGCTTGTGAATAATTCGTTTGTTTTTTTTTGGGGGGGGTGGGGGAACGACCAAAGATTCCAATACTATGTTTGTGCACTTTTTGCTCTGCTTCGTGCTCACTATGTTGTTTGGTCCATCTGCAAGCCTGCTGGAGAGGGAGATTTTGCAATAAAGTCTAAAGAATTTAGGAAATTAGATGCAAGAATGGACATGAGATGGAAGCAGCCTTGGGCTAACTGCATTGGTAATCTGCATACTATTAAGGAATAAGCAACAGCTGTTCTAAGTACAGATGGTAAGGGAAGGGTGGGGGCTTAATTCTTAAGGGAAATCCATCAAAACAAAAAGCCTCTCGTCAATCAGTTTATCATCATTATTTGTTGCATCTCATTTTGTTCAAATAGTGCGCCAAGTGGGGAAGTTAAAGATATGACAAAAGAAGCAGTTAACCTCACAGCAATTATTATAAGCATAGTGTGTGTCAGCCAACAGGATTTTAACCAACAGAAGGTCTACATGCAATGTACAATGGCACCTATGTTTTCTTATTTATGCTTTCCTCAAATGACACTGAAGATTGCATGTAGACCTTCTGTTGGTTAAAATCCTGTCAGCTGACACACACTTTGCCTATAATTGTTTTAGGTTTCATGCAACGATTTACACCAATGCAACTAAGGGTACGTCTACACTACGGGATTATTCCAATTTTACATAAACCGGTTTAGCAAAACAGATTGTATAAAATCGAGTGCGCGCGGCCACACTAAACACATTAAATCGGTGGTGTGCATCCACGGTCCGAGGCTAGCGTCGACTTCTGGAGCGTTGCACTGTGGGTAGCTATTCCGTAGCTATCCCATAGTTCCCGCAGCCTCCCCCGCCCCTTGGAATTTCCGGGTTGAGATCCCAGTGCCTGATGGGGCAAAAATCATTGTCGCGGGTGGTTCTGGGTACAGCCTCACCCCTCCCTCCGTGAAAGCAGCAGACAACTGTTTCGCGCCTTTTTTCCTGGGTGAACTGTGCAGACGCCATAGCACAGCAAGCATGGACCCTGCTCAGCTCAATACCACAATCGTGCATGTTTTAAACACCTTGCGCACTCTCGTGCAGTATATGGTGAACCAGGACCTTCAAACCGAGGCGAGGAGGAGGCGGATACTGCTCGGAGGCCAATACCGTCGATTTGCGGCCACACTAACCCTATTCCGATATGTTAATCCCGATATTAGCGGGTGTGGCGTTAAATCGGTTTTATGCTCCTAAAACCGGTTTAAACGCCTAGTGTAGACCAGGCTTAAAATAGGTCTGGTCGTTTTTGCATGAAACCTAAAACTGATACAAATACCAATAACTATCCATGGATTATCTATGGGAGGAATGTCTGATAGTCCCATGATAGCGCAATTCTGTATCAAAATTCTGAACAATGTTGCCTGTCTGTCAATATCAGTATTCCAGCATGGAATGCAGACGCTCATCTCTAGTTGTTGGAACCTAAACATAATTTAGTTATCTACTTTGAGATGGGCCAAGATAGTGAATATCAACCTCTGCAGCTATAATTAAATAATGCGTCTTCCTACTGAACATTCAGCCTAAAACAAAATGGTGCCTAACTTTTTCACCTGGTTAGTACGTGGTAGGGTAACAGTTAACACCTTAATATGTCAAGATGATAAATGACTGTGGCATGGAGTAAAGCTAACCATCCCCCAAACAATGAATAATGTATGTGAAATAAATTAGAGATGTCACAAAGAAACACAGGAAGCTTTAGCTACCTCTGAACTTGGTTTCCCAGCCTAAGCACAGAGATGAAAGTTTTAGTTCAGTTTTTTTATGCTGTCAGTTTATATGTGAAAGAGAGCATGAGACAATGTTTCCTTAATTTACCTAGGTCTATAAATTAAATACTGGGTTATAAATAATCTGCAATAAAACTTGTGAAGGTGTGTAGAAAGAGCCATGTAAAGATTGGGAAGAAGAGTTGGTAAAAGTCACCAAAGGAACAAAATTTATATTAGAGTCTAGAGATCCCAGCTGACTTCAGGGCCACATTATGCTAGGTGCTGTACAAAACTCATCCCGATAGACATACTGTCTAAAAAGATGAAACAAAGGGTGGGAAAGGAAACAGAGAAGTGACATGCTTAATATACAGCAGTTCAGTGCTGAGCCAGGAACAGAACCCAGTCAAGTGCCCTATGCACTAGATCACACTGTCTCTCTAGCTACCATGTTAGCTAAGAATTGATGAGTAGGGCCCTACCAAATTCACGAAAAACGTGTCCCAGACTGTTAAATCTGTTCTTCTCCCGTGAAATCTGATCTTTTGTGTGCTTTTACCCTATACTGTACAGATTTCATAGGGGAGTCCAGCGTTCCCCAAATTGGGGGGCCTGACCTAAAAAGGAGCTGCGGGGGGGGGACAATGTTATTTTGGGGGGGGGGGGGAATCACAATTTGCCACCCTTACTTCTGCACTGCCTTCAGAGCTCGGCAACCGGAGAGCAGTGGCTGTTGGCCAGGTGCCCAGCTCCGATGGCAGCGCCCCACCAGCAGCAGCACAGATGTAAGGGTGGCAATACCATACCATGCCACCCTTTACTTCTGCACTGCTGCCTTCAGAACTGGGCGGCTGGACAGTGGTGTCCGCTGACTAAGGGCTCAGAACTGCAGGCAGCAGCACAGAAGTAAGGGTGGCAGTACCATACCATGCCACCCTTACTTCTGTGCTGCTGCTGGCGGCGGCTCTGCCTTCAGAGCTGGAGCTGGGTTCCCAGCCAGCAGCCACCGCTCTCCAGCTGTGAAGGCAGCACCACCGCCAGCAGCAGTGCAGAAGTAAGGGTAGCAGTACTGCAACCCCTCAGCCCCTACAATAACCTTGTGAACTCCCCACAACTCATTTGGGTCAGGACCCCTACAATTACAACACTGAAATTTCAGATTTAAATAGCTGAAATCATGACATTTTTAAAATCCTATGACCATGAAATTGACCAAAATGGACCATGAATTTGGTAGGGCCCTAATGATGAGTCTCCCACACTTTAACGAAGTTTGTTACTCACTTGTTGCAAGGATGTTCCAGAAGAGCAAATGAAAGTAAGAATGTCCCAGAGGCAGTTCTGTTGCATTAAACTCTCAGGAGTGTTTTTTGGTAATAGTTTTAGAGCCATGTAATCAATTACGCACCTGCAGGGTTCCTTAAATCAACACATTTCTATCCAGACTGACCTGAGAGAGTGAGACAAGGTGGGTGAGGTAATAGCTCTTATTGGACCAGAGTGTCACAGCTAAGTAAGGTGGAACAGATTGTTTAGCATAAGCAGTTAACACACACATGAATGGCAAATAAATGGCAAATGAAATTTAATGTGGATAAATGTAAAGTAATGCACATTGGAAAAAATAACCCCAACTATACGTACAATATGATGGGGGCTAATTTAGCTACAACTAATCAGGAAAGAGATCTTGGAGTCTTTGTGGATAGTTCTCTGAAGACGTCCATGCAGTGTGCAGTGGCAGTCAAAAAAGCAAACAGGATGTTGGGAATCATTCAAAAAGAGACAGAGAATAAGACGGAGAATATCTTATTGCCCTTATAAATCCATGGTATGCCCACATCTTGAATACTGCATACAGATGTGGTCTCATCTCAAAAAGATATACTGGCATTAGAAAAAGTTCAGAGAAGGGCAACTAAAATGATTAGGGGTTTGGAACGGGACCCATATGAGGAGAAATTAAAGAGGCTAGGAATTTTCAGCTTGGAAAAGAGGAGTCTAAGGAGGGATATGATAGAGGTATATAAAATCATGAGTGGTATGGAGAAAGTGAATAAGGAAAAGTTATTTACTTGTTCCTATAATATACAAACTAGGAGCCACCAAATGAAATTAATGGGCAGCAGGTTTAAAACAAATAAAAGGAAGTTCTTCACACAGCACACAGTCAACCCGTGGAATGCCTTGCCCTGAGGAGGTTGTGAACGCTAGGCCTATAACAGGGTTTAAAAGAGAACTGCATAAATTCATGGAGGTTAAGTCCATTAATGGCTATTAACCAGGATGGGTAAGGAATGGTGTCCCTAGCCTCTGTTTGTCAGAGGGTGGAGATGGATGGCAGGAGAGAGATCACTTGATCATTACCTGTTAGGTTCACTCCCTCTGGGGCACCTGGCATTGGCCACTGTTGGTAGACAGGATACTGGGCTGGATGGACCTTTGGTCTGACCCAGTATGGCCGTTCTTATGTCAAAGGGCCATTCAAGGTGAAGAGGCGTGTTAACACCCCTCCAGTTATAGGTGGGTGAAGGAAAGAGGAAAAAGGCAGCTGGGGTAAGGGGTTTGGGATTATTATTGGATTTATGGTTTATTACAGCAACGTGTCTATTGAGTCCATTGGAAAGTGTTGTTGTGCAGGTTTCCTTTGAGGATGAGGACTGATAGGTCGGATCACTTTGTAAAAAGTGCTCACCCACAGGTGATGTGCTTTTGTTGTTATAATTTTTCCTGTGTGAGTTCATTCGAGAGCACAGTGATGTGTGGTGTCACCCACATAACCCCCCACCCCCAGCTGCCTCTCTCACCTTCCTTCCTCCCCCCTCCCCACCCTCATGATGGGAGGGGTGTTAACAGGCCACTTTACCTTGAATGGTCCCTTAAAATGTGTTAACTACTTATGCTAAACAATCTGTTCCACCTTGTGTTTAGCTGTGACACTGTGAGTATGTTTCCCAGACCTGAAAAAGAGCCCTGTACGCTCCAAAGTTTGTCTTTTTCACCAAACGAAGTTGGTCCAATAAAAGATATTACCTCACCCACCTTGTCTCTCTCATATCCTGGGATCAACTTGGCTACAACAACACTAAGAAAGTGAGTATTTTTGGTTGCATTTTACTGTTTCCTATAATGAACAGAATAAGGGGAATAAAAAGGAAGCAGGAAACTGGGTTGATAGAGAATATTTAAATTAAGGACACCATGACACTATGAAGGTTTTCATAGTGTAAAGATACAGAGGTTAGTGATACATAACAAGCAGGCATTCTTCAGCAGACGATGTGCAGAACTAGAGCAGGGCAGGAAGAAGACTATTTAAAGGGAAAAATTTGATGCTGTCAAGGAATTTGACACAACAATCACTCTCAATTGCAGTATCATGAAAGAAGCAGATAGCAATGGGATAACAGAAGACAACAAATGTCATCAGAATCCTGCTTCAAGCTATAGAAAGTTTTTCAACAGATGTTCCAGAGTTTACCTAGTGTTTGTTTTTCCTCATGGCCTGGCCTATTACAGTCATTCACAATGCAAGAGTCCAGACCTCCAAGGCTAACAGCACGCATCTCCTCGGCAACATCAAAACAATAGGTGTTCATAGTTTATGGCGAGATGCAAAGGAAACAAGAGAGCAGCGTACATTAACCTACCGCACACCCTTCCACTTACTGACAGGGAAGAGCTGAGAGGATGTGGCTATTTTTGGGGAATTGCAATGCTGTGTGTTGAAATGGACTAGCTAGTGCTAGTGTGTATGGCAAGTGCAGCCCCCTAGTGGACAGAACCAGTGCGGCTCAGGGCATTTTGATTTATGTTGTTCTCTAATGTCCACCAGGCAAAAAGCTTTTACCCTGATGGAGGCAGATATAAGTATTCATATCGTCATTTGTTACATGGTTCTGTTCCGCCATTCTAGGTACCAGAACTAATAAAATACAGTGATCTTGTGATTAAGGAAAATTAAGAGTAAGCGGAGGAATGCGGAATGGAAATTTTTAAAATTTTGGTAAATGTATTTAAAGGTGGGGTTGAACATTAGCATTTTAAATATATAGATATTACTGTACATTATGAGGTGCTTGAAGCTTTTATCACCAGCTGTTGAGTCCCTTAAAAGATAATAGGAGAAGATGGTAAGCACTACTTGATCTGGGCTTTCAAGGTTGGGGCTGGATTCTTCCCTTCGGCAGAGAAGTCTATGAAAGAGGCAGTATTTTTTCCAGGTAATTATCTCCTCAAGGAGGGAGGGTGCAGATTGTGGGCAAAAGGTGTAGTCTCCCAATCCGGCAGATCCTGGGAAGAATGCAAGTCCATGGGATGCAGAGGCAAAAGCTGTGTCTGTGGCTATCCCAGCTGCTCTGCTGAGTCTGACATGGCTGCACAGTGGTCCAAACCTCCAGTAATGTGCATGCAGGTATGTGTGTGCATGTGCACACACACACATCTGCAAGTACACTATGGGTCTGTTGGTGAAAATTGTATCCGTGGAGTGTGCAGGTGATAGCCCATCCAAGTGTATGTGTATACAAAGCGGGGCATGCATTAGTGGAGGCCACTTTAGGGAGCCACTGAACCTCAGTCCCCGAACATATTTTATTTCTACAGCACCATTAGTATGTGTGGTATTTTATAGACAAAATACAGGTTATTTAATTATAGGGTTACTCAGCTTATGGCATAAATTTAATTATGGGGCCTTTCACTTCTTGGCTATGGGTTGGACTATAACCAAGATTGGGGATGACTGAAGACTTAGCTGCCGTCCTATGTAAAAGGAGTTGGTGATGTCAGTCCAGTACTAAGTGGACATATGCCCTCATCACAACTGGCATCTGTATTACTGCTAATAAGCCTTCCTGTAAGTGTGCAAACTGAGGGGAGAACATATTAGTCTCGGCTGGATATGAATAGCAGTGCAGATTTCTTTGATTTACCTGCGGTTTCTGTCACACTCTCTAATTTCTTCCTGACAGGGAATGGAAGAAATTTAAAAAGCCTATAGCAAAAAAACTTTAAATAAAAAGCATTACTTTTAATCTATCTTGCCTGCTCCTCCTCTCCCCTGTTTTCTATCCCTTCCCCTCTTATTTTGGTGGCATAGTTTGTCCCCTTTTTCTCTTCTCCATTGTGCATGTCGGCCACTGCAAAGTGAGACTGGATGGAATCGTCAACTCAGGAGTGCTGCTAGACAGAACTTTTGGAGGAGATGCATCTAAGCTCAAGATGTAGAGATCAAAATTCAGCTTCACTTTGCTTCTGGTTGAAGGAAGAACAGGATGGAGTGAAGGGAGCAAGACAAGAGTGTAAAGCACAAGAACAGAAGTGATGGAGTTGGGGAGAGACAATGTAAAAATCATTATAAAGAAATGTTCTCAGATAGTTCAGGCCATCTGCTGTTATGCCATAAGCCGTATCCATAAGTGTCTGCACACCTGGGAGCTCAGGGCGAGGAAGGGCTTTTTTTTCAGCACAGACCTGCCAAGAGTATTATTTCAACAAGGAATGGGAGATACCTTTTTTTTTTTTTCCCAGTGAGGACAAATGAAAGTTTATTTGCTCCTCGAGTTCTTGTTTTATTTTCCCCTTTTAACAAAATGATCTTAAAATATAAAAGGAAGGTATGTGTAAAAACCACTGCATTCTGAATAAATATATTGTGTTCTGGAAAACGAAACTGGATTAAGAGCAATAGGCATTAAAAACCTTCACTCATTAAAACCTATAACTACAAAAAAGAAAAAACAACTTAAATGTTATACACACAACACAGCTGAAGCTCAATTTTCAAACACGTCCTTCACCCAAACCCAGCAAAGCACAAAAGCCCAGGCTCTCAGCTTTAAGCATGAGAGTTGTCTCACTGAAGCCTTTGGGATTACTCATATGCTTAAAGATGAGCTTTCTCTGGATCAGGCAGGACATTTGGATGCTTAGATTGGAACACAGATGCCTTATTTTCAGCCTCAGGCCTTCACTGGCTAACGTGAACACTGGTGCATTAATGCCTGTGTGCGCACTGGAAAGGGTTCAAGTTAATGGGCATTTTGGTGAGTCTCACTTGTGAGGCTTTAAATTCACAAAATGCAGGTGTGAACTTCTTATGCAATACCCAAATAACAGCAATGGTTGTGTAGTGTGGCAACTGCTGGGGTAACTATAATAATTAAGGTTATGGGATTAGCAAAGAAATATACTGAATACTCTCATGTCGCTGAAACAATACCAAAACGGTAATTAAGGAATTAAAAACACCTTGATGGCCGTGATAAGGCAACCCAGTATGGCTCCTGTAAAAGAATACTGCACCTCTCTAACCTACAAGAGTTCTTTGAATGTGTGTCCACAATGTAGTGGATAATGGAAAACGGGGTGATATAATATGATTTATGTGGAATTTCAGAAAGCCTTTGACAATCATTCACAAGAGGCTATTAAGGAAACTAATCCTATCATGGACTACAAATTGGCTAATAAAAATAAAGAGTGGAAAAGAAACCATTTGTTCCATCATGGCAAATGATTAACAGTGGGCTGCCCTAAGGACCTGTAGTAAGACTGGTTGGTTTGATATACATAGACACCTCTACCCCGATATAACGTGACCTGATATAACACGAATGGCTATAACGTGGTAAAGCAGCGCTTCGGGGGAGTGGATCAAAGCAAGTTCAATATAACACGGTTTCACCTATAATGTGGTAAGATTTTTTTGGCTCCCAAGGACAGAGTTATATCGGGGTAAAGGTGTAAATGATCTGAAAAGGAAGTGAAGTGATAGAAACATCTCCAGTGAACAAAATTTGGTTAGTGGAGACTAGAAGAGATTGTGAAGAACTAGAGAGAGAGAGAGAGAGAATCCTAACAAAGATATGTGAATTGGCAACATGATAGCAGATGAAATGCACAATGGAAGGAATTTGAACTACTCATACACATTGCTGGATTCTAAGTTAACTGTAATCACTCAGGAAAAAAGATTGGTGGGTCATTGTGAACGCCTCAATGAAAACCTCTGCTTGCTGTGCAGCAGCAGTTAAAAACAAACAAACAAAATGTTAGGCAGTATAAAGAAAGGAATAGAAAACAATACTGAAAACAGTGTAGTGCTATTATATCAGTCAGCAGTACAGCCTCACCTGGAATACTGTGTTCAGTTCTGCTCACACTGTCTCCAAAAATATACAGCAGAAACAGAAGGGGCCAGCGAAGGGCAATGAAAATAATTAGAAACATGGAAAGACTGCTATGGGGGGGAAATTGAAAAGACCTGGCACTCCTTGGCTGATTGAGGCGATGCATGAGAAATTGGTTGCTCCTATTTACCTTTTTACAGAATATAGGAACAAGTGGATATTCAGTGAAATTGAAAGGGAGAAACCGATCAAATGAAATACACAACACACAATTAACCCAATTTAACGATTATGTTAAACAGGATGATTTTTTTATAAGGGGTATAAACTCCATTCTCCAGGGCATAAGCCAACCACTAACTACTGGGGGAAGGAATAAACATTCCCTCTGGGCAGGTTATTATAAATTCTCTACTACAGGATTCCTTGTACCTTCCAATGAAGTGTTTGCCTTGCACCTTCCTATGAATCAAGTCACTGTCAAGAGATACTGACTTCTGGGCTCATCTGGAATGGCAATCCTGAATAATTACCTCACAAATGTTACTAGTGGCAGTAATAAGTACCGTAAAATTATCCAGGCACATTTAACACAAAGTTTAGGCAACAAATTAATACTAAGATAGTTTCCAAGATCCTGCCTTTTCTGGAGTGCTGGGCTGGTACTTGTGGAATTGAGAAGCAATTAGTAAATTGGTAAGAGGTATAGCCAGAATTTCAGAGTTGTACATACCTCAACTGTCACCCCTACACCATTCCTCGGCATCCCTCCCCCACAAATACCTGTAAATAAAACACACCAGAGAGGTGTGTGACACAGTCCACATTGCCTCACATGACTCATCAGGAAAAAGGAAGGAGGTGAAGAAGTGGATTGATGGAAAATTGTGTGCAGAGTCTGGACTTTTTCATGTGCTTATTACTCATGCAGTATGACAATAACTTTTCCATGAATTGGGCTCTTTGTTATCAATTGCCATAATTAAAACCCAACAGAAAGGACTGTTGCTGTTTAAATCACATACCGATTCCATTCACAACAGGCACATCATTATTAACTTCCAACATGCTGGGCAAATCATGTTCTCCTTCGTGGCCATTTAAATCCACGTTTTGCTGTTGTGAGCCATTCCCAAAATGTCTAGAATCTTTCTCGTGACCAGCATCTCCATTCTGTAGGCCATTGTGAGGCTTTTTCAATGGCATGATCTGTAAACCACTGGGCGTAGTTCGGTAAGTCACAGTTTTAGCGGCCCTGTCGCCAGCAGGTGCCGGCTTTGCTGTGTACCCTCTTTTCTGTTTTTGAAGAGATGGGTTAATTCGCTTTCTTTTATGTGTTGACCCTTTGGCCTTCCCAGATTCAGAAGGTCTGTGTGATATTTTCTCAACAGATGACCCTCGGCTTTCCCGTAAAAATTTTGGCGCACTGGTCTGTTTCCCATGTTTTGCTCGCTTTTCTCTAGTGACACGTAGTCCGTTGAACTCATCAATAAATTCCTCACAATGCAATAGGTGATGCTCAGGTTCCCAGGTGTCCTCATTGCTTCCATAGCCTTTCCATCTGATAAGATATTCCCATTTGCCCTTTTTGTTCTTCCTTTTGTCAACAATCCTCTCAACCTAATAGAAAAAGAGGAGATACCATTAGCTGTTAGAAAGAAAAACAATTCAGACATGAAAAACATTTAGGGCCTGATCCTCAGTTACACTAAGGTGCCTTTACACTGACAGAGGCTGTTTACCGGGACCTTAGTGTAAATGAGAATCCGGTCCCTGTTGTGAATATAAACTGATATTGCATTCTGGCACTGAACACTGTGTACTGTCTAAGCAGGCTAAACAGAAATTTTGCCAAACAGATCAAACATATTCTCATTTTTTAGAAACCTCTCCGATCCCCTCCCCACATCTGCAGTCCCATCAGATCCTCAATAGACCCTGGCTGACTGCTGATGTGGCCTACCAGGCTCCTGCATATACTGCTTGATATTCCATTTATGTATCACAGCTAAATGTCCTCATTTGTCAAAGAGTGCTCACAAGCAAATCTGGCTGTATATATAAAGGAACTTTGCTGGCCCATTGGGTATGTTAATAGCAATCCCATTTGCAGGCACTCACCTGTTTTCCCTGTGAAGGAATCTTAACTATAATAATGTACAACTGTGTTTTCTGTGTACGGCTAACTCTGGGAATATATGAGGCTTAGGATCAGTAAAGAATGTGTGTTCCCATTGAAACTGCATTTCTAAAATGAGACCATATTGTCATCCTCCTCAGCTGTCTCCTATTGAAAAAAGCTAAAGTATCTTTTGCTGCACTCTTTACACATTGAACACTCTATTCTGTGTGTACGTATGCTCTGATAGTGACAGTTCTCTTATTACCTGAACTATAGGAACCCCTGCTACTTCATCTCTGAAACTGTCTCACAAAGAAATTGTACTAAATTGTGTGGTCATCCTGTATATTGAGGGCCACATTTGCAACACTGTGTGTGCACTTTTATATTTGCCAGCTCTCCCAAAGTCAGATTTCTCTATGGATGCAGTGTTTGCACTGAAATTTGTGCACACACATCAGTGTATGTGAACTTAGCACATTTATTTTTGAAAATCTGGTCTCTGATGACTGACACTAAACTGAAATTAACTGATTTGCATCTGACACCAAACTCAGTTCAGGTCTCTAGATGTATAAAGCGAAAGTTAACAGTACTGGTAGAGACAAAGATAAAATTAAATGGGTTAGTGCAACAACTTTTATTGGTCCCCTGAGGTGAAAAGTCGGCATGTTTACGTGCACTGTACCACTTCCCTCAGCTTATTTTCACTTCCCCCCGCCAAAATTAAATACCTGCTTAACAGTTATCTACTATTAGCTCCTTAACTACCCTTTAGACTACAAAAATGTCCAACTGAATTCATTTGGCACATGCATATGTTGATTTGTTTGCACAATTACATTTTTTTCCATGCATAAAATTGATGGCATGATTTAAAAAGGCATGCTGAAAAACTGCTGACCATAATACTTGTCAGTATACATTCCAAGAAACCTTTGTCCATTCTTGGGCAGCGACTGTGTCTTCATTTATGTTTGTGCCACCCCGAGCACACTTGTGGCCGTCAATGAATAATAAAAGAATATAAGCAGCCTGCTACTTCTACCTGCGTCTTTCAGTGATGCTTCAGTTTAATATTTTAGGCATCACAATTACTTATATGATAGGGTGTATCAAATCATTGAAGGAACTGAGCATCGAAAGGAGATGGTGATTAGAAAGGGAAAAGCTGGTATTTACACATTTTTATGGGCAACTATGGGAAAGAGAATACCGATTAAATGCAGGACTTTCCAAGGAATTTGAGTCTGGTGTTTATCTTTGAACGTTCATAGTTTTACATCAATCTATTTAGTGCAGCATCAATAGAATCCTGAAGGAAAGAGATCCATTTGGAAATAGAAAATAATTCATTAGAGTTAAAAAGATTACAGCTACAGTGCAACACCCATTATCAGCAACTGAGGTCTGTTTCTTAAAAGGTATAAAACAAAAGTGTCCAGTGCTTTTCCAGATTAGATATAAAACCAATCCCACATATTTTTATCCATTCACAGCTCAAAATTATGTTGAAATGTAGTAAAGGGCAAGAGTACATATTAGTAATTTATGTTAAAATACATTACATGGTTATTGTAGGTTTCCCCAAACTAAGCATTATAAACCCACACAATTCAGATTTAAGGTTAAACTCGGGGCGAGGGGGAATCTAAACATCTTAAATTATGGAACTGTATTGTTAGGATACACAAACAACCTTATACTGCATTACACCAAGCAATAAGCATATGGTTAAGATTAAGAAATTTTACTGTTTGAGGTCCAGGTTAGTTTAAATTGATTTTTAAAAGATACATTTGATTCTTTTCTTTATTCCTCCACATGATGTCACAGCACTAGCAAAAACACATCTCCAATTCCACCTGTCAGCTGCCAGTATCCGTACTGCACTGGCTTCAGGCCAGAGAATAGTACAGCTAGATGACTTTTGCCTGGCTATAGACTGGGGCAGTACATCCATAGTCATCCTGTTGGACCTCGCAATGGCATCTAGTAGTACTGATCCCCAAACACTACAGTCCCACCTCCAAGAGGCAGTAGGATTGTAGGAGGCACCTCGTGATTGCTTGAGGCTGAGAGGGCTGTGATGGGAAATTGTTCCTCCATCTCCACTGCACTCAGGCATGGAATCCATCATGGCTCATTCCAATCTTCTATCTTATTTAACAGCTTCAGAAAGCCACTGGGGAAACAGATGAATCAACATCTCCTCCACACTGAATATAACAGCACCCTCTCCCAGCTTTCTCCTGCTGATATAAGTACAATGATGAAGAGCAGCTGCCTAAAGTGGGATCTAGGCAAGGTGGAGGTGACTTGTAGGGAATGAAAAAGCACTTAGAAGAACTAGCCTCTTCCATAAAGTCCAATCTTAAGGACATCTTCCCTCAGATAGTTAAATTATTTTGAAGCGTTGTGATCCTGTTGCATTTAATATTATCGGATGTCCACATGACACTAGCTGCAAAAAAACCTACTCATTTCTGTCTGTGGCGGGGTAGAAAATGTAGTATCAGATTATGGAACGCAGTCCTGGCCATAGTGATCCACACATTCATGACCTTGATTATTGCAGCACACTGTATCAAGGAAAGAAGTCATGTGTCCTGGACAAGCTCCAATTGGTACAAAATTGAGAAGCCCATTTGCTAAGTAACAAGGTTGCTGTGAACACATCACATCACACTGTTCATCATGAACAGGTCTGACTACCAAAAGGAGGCCGCCAGACAACTCTCCAATACCAAATTTTACAGGCTACTTCCCTCAGATCCCACTGAGGAATACACTAAGAAACTGCACCATCTACTCAGGACACTCCCTACACTAACACCAGAACAAATCAACATACCCTTAGAGCCCCGACCAGGGTTATTCTATCTACTACCCAAGATCCACAAACCTGGAAATCCTGGACGCCCCATCATCTCAGGCATTGGAACTCTCACTGAAGGACTGTCTGGATATGTAGACTCTCTACTCAGACCCTATGCTACCAGCACTCCCAGCTATCTCCGTGACACCACTGATTTCCTGAGGAAACTACAATGCATTGGTGACCTTCCAGAAAACACCATCCTGGCCACCATGGATGTAGAGGTTCTCTACACAAACATCCCACACACTGATGGAATACAAGCTGTCAGGAACAGTATCCCTGATGATGCCACAGCACAACTGGTTGCTGAGCTCTGTGGCTTTATCCTCACACACAACTATTTCAAATTTGCTGACAATATATATCTCCAGATCAGTGGCACCGCTATGGGCACCCGTATGGCCCCACAATATGCCAATATTTTTATGGCCGACCTGGAACAACGCTTCCTCAGCTCCCGTCCACTCACGCCCCTTCTCTACCTACGCTACATCGATGACATCTTCATCATCTGGACCCATGGGAAGGAGACTCTGGAAAAATTCCACCACGATTTCAACAGCTTCCACCCCTCCATCAACCTCAGCCTGGACCAATCTACACGGGAGGTCCACTTCCTAGACACCACGGTGCAAATAAGTGATGGTCACATCAACACCACCCTATACCGAAAACCTACCGACCTCTATGCCTACCTTCATGCCTCCAGCTTCCATCCCGGACACACCACAAGATCCATTGTCTACAGCCAAGCACTGAGGTACAACCGTATCTGCTCTAACCCCGCAGACAGAGACCAACACCTAGAAAATCTCCATCAAGCATTCTCAAGACTACAGTACCCACACGAGGAAATAAGGAAACAGATCAACAGAGCCAGATGTGTACCCAGAAGCCTCCTACTGGAAGACAAACCCAAGAAAGAAACCAACAGGACTCCACTGGCCATCACATACAGTCCCCAGCTAAAACCCCTACAACACATCATCAGGGATCTACAACCCATCCTGGACAATGATCCCACACTTTCACAGGCCTTGGGTGGCAGGCCAGTCCTCGCCCACAGACAACCTGCCAACCTGAAGCATATTCTCACCAACAACTGCACACCGCACCATAGTAACTCTAGCTCAGGAACCAATCCATGCAACAAACCTCGATGCCAACTCTGCCCACATATCTACACCAGCAACACCATCACAGGACCTAACCAGATCAGCCACACCATCACCGGTTCATTCACCTGCACGTCCACCAATGTAATATATGCCATCATATGCCAGCAATGCCCCTCTGCTATGTACATCGGCCAAACTGGACAGTCTCTAAGGAAAAGGATAAATGGACACAAATCAGACATTAGGAATGGCAATATACAAAAACCTGTAGGAGAACACTTCAACCTCCCTGGCCACACAATAGCAGATCTTAAGATGGCCATCCTGCAGCAAAAAAACTTTAGGACCAGACTTCAAAGAGAAACTGCTGAGCTCCAGTTCATCTGCAAATTTGACACCATCAGCTCAGGACTAAACAAAGACTGTGAATGGCTTGCCAATTACAGAACCAGTTTCTCCTCCCTTGGTTTTCACACTTCAACTGCTAGAACAGGGCCTCATCCACCCTGATTGATCTAACCTTGTTATCTCTAGCTTGCTTCTTGCTTGCTTATATATACCTGCCCCAGGAAATTGCCACTACTTGCATCCGAAGAAGTGGGTATTCACCCACGAAAGCTCATGCTGCAAAACGTGTTAGTCTATAAGGTGCCACAGGATTCTTTGCTGCTTTTACAGAACCAGACTAACACGGCTACCCCTCTGATACATCACATCACACTGGCAATCTTCCCATTGTGTACAAAGTCCAATTCAAGATCTCTGTCTTGATACACAAAAATATTTATCAGGCTGACTCTACTGATCTGAGAGATCACCTCTCCCTTTGCTACCATGACTTTTGCAACAGCTATGTTCCACCAGAACAATGGAACTGTTAACCATTAGAGAAGGTTAATTACAAAAGACAGATCGTTAACAGGACCAAACTGTGGACCTCACTCTCACAGGAGACATAGATGACAAAGGACCTCACAATTTTCACAATTACATACAGAATATCTTTTCAACCTAGCTTTCCCATAATAAACTCACAAACAAAATTTCTACTAACTACTCAAGTGTAATCCTACCTCTGAGAAGGAAAGAGGCCATTTTGTTTCTTCTTTTTAACATTTGGGAAGTATTCAGATACTTCAGCAATAGAGCACTGTAAATATTTACACAGACAAGAAGGGCGAATAGGAGGACTCTATTCCAAAGGAATAGCACACTAGCAATGGAGAATATTATAAGTGGTCCACACAACACACAGTTGCTTCCAGTACAATGTAGGAGCAGAGAGACAGACAGACACGAGTATCACGAATATACATGTGCAACAAGAGCGCGAACAAGGCACCAAATGATGTACAACACATATGACTAGATACCTGCCTACCCCTCCCTGCTGTCCCTTTGTGCACTGTTGAGATATAGCCTCAAGCACAATTACTGGGCCTTTCAACATGGCCCCCTTTCCTCAGTGGCTTCATGTCCTTCATTTATGCCAGCCCCCTTCGGAGTGCTGCTCTGCCGTCTAAATGTATTCAGCAGAAGCAGAGCAGTGCTTCAGTTTGGACATGAATTTCATATCTATTCCCCATCACGTGGTACAACTTCCACCATTTCCCTTCAATGTGCAGTGAACACCAACAGCCCAATTGGCCATATATTTTTTCTAAAATGATTGGTTTTAATTTCTACTATATCAGTTGAAAAATGCTCTGTAAAAATCTTCTTGCGTTTAGTGTAAGCTTTCAGAAATTCATAAGAATTTTTCTTAAGAAATTATTCTGACAACTAGTGATTAATGGAAATGATATTTCAGTTTTTCTCCCAGAATACACAATTTCTGTTTAAGTAGAAAGATCTGTTACTTCCACTTCTTATTTTCCGTATTTCCCATCAGTTCACTCTTCAATGAACAATGTATAACATCTGCAAAAAGCAGTCTTGGTAGTCTTGTATTTGGCACCTTGAATTTATTATATTTGGTTTGGAAAACTAGATATGTAATCTAATGAAAACTACATTACCTAATTACGTTACTAAATATGTTTTAAGAGAAGAAATGGAATGAAACCATGACATCTGTGGAAATGCATTTTTAACGCTACTTTTCAATTTTCAAGTGTGGATGATTCATAATCTTAGCAGTATTCTCACCTATATAGGTTAAGAGGAATGACATAAATGAAATAACATCCTTTTTGATTAAACACATATATGGGGACACAGTATTCGTATTAGATCAGGAAACAATGGTACAGATCTGTAGAATTTTGTAAGCTAAAATGTGAATGCAGAATTTGTGCATGCAATTAGTGATTGCATGAGCAAATAACCAGTTAAATGTAATTAGTGAAATTGCACAGGTCATGTCTATGCATTTTCTTGAATTAGCAATTGAACTTCTATATCAGTGGTTTCCAAAATTTGTATAACATGGACTGCTGAACAAAGATGATACATACTGCATACACAGCATGCGCATTTTGCTCATTCATAAAAAATACAACATGCAAATAATTTGTTATAGAAGTAGTAGATCAAATCTCAAAGAAATTGTAGGTTCAACCCTTAAAAATTAATTTTATCAGTTCAATGACGTCAACAGGCATTGGTGTATAATTAAAGCACTGTGCATGCTGTCACAATTCAGATAATCAGATCAACACAGCATATATAAAACTCTTCACATTTCAGCAAGACTACATATAATTCAGCCTGCCTAATCATGGAAACAAATCACCTTTCCAACAGGATATGGTTGGAAGATTACATACCTAAATCCTGATTTCCAGAATGGGCAGAAGAAATCACCTCTTTTTTGACCACATCTATCTGTATGTGGACAGATGCTGTAAATAGTAATCTGTGACACCAAAAAAGCCCCTGTCAGCGTGCAATGGGGAGGAACAGACTGACTTCCTGGCATGGACTGGGAGAACTGCCTTTCATTACTGTGAGTTATAGTACTTGCACTACTTTTGTGTGTCTCCTTCATTTTGAGTTTTTGCCCCACATTGAGTGCCAGTATGTTGTGAGAGATGGAAAGGGCTTGTGAACAAGGTGCCAAAGGAAACAGACAAAGACTATCCGATCCAACGTGCTTGCCTTTTAAAAATTAATTATTGTACTAACTTCCTGCTTTTTCCACTCGATCACTTGGTCCTCCTCTCTTCTTCAGAAATAATCTTAGGTGTCGCATGAATTTTGCTTCCATCACCTTCCTTTTTAACTCATTTCTGACCTTTGGATTTAATTTACAGAAAGCGGACTGTCCAAACACCTGGGCAATGTGTGGTAAAAATACAGGACCAGTTTTTCAACAGTGCTCAGCCCCCACATTAAAAGCAATGGGAACATCTGAGTGCTGGGCCTTTCTTGAAAATCCAACACAAAGTTTAAAAACTAGAAGAGATCCAATGACCCACCTGAAAAAAACCCTCCCTACTGAACCTGCACAGTGAAGGAAAGAGGAAAAGCTAAATAGCTATGAATATATAAAAGGAAAATTTACTTGTTCTAAATCACCCACAGACAGTACTTCAGCAGACATCTTTAGGGAAAAAGTTCAACAGACAAAGTCCTGGTGCTAACAAGGCTCAACTTCTTCTGCTTCCTCGCTTCTGTTTCTAGGTTTACCAATTTCTAATCCTCTGGAATCTCTCCTGAAGTGAGTGAACTGTTAAAAATGCCCATGAAATGTTCACTGGTTTACCTGCTGTGATGTCTTAGAACAGGGGTTCTTAAACTGGGGGTTGGGACTCCTCAGGGGGTCACGAGGTTATTACATGGGGGGGTTGCGAGCTGTCAATCTCCACCCCAAATCCTGCTTTGCCTCAGGCACATATAAAAGTGTTCAATATATAAAAAAGTGTTTTTCAATTTATATGGGGGGGTTGCACTCAGAGGCTTGCTATGTGAAAAGAGTCATCAGTAAAAAAGTTTGAGAGCCACTGTCTTAGACGACTACAAAGAATACTCTGAATATAAAAGTGAAACATTGAAATTTCAAAATAGTATTTGGAAATACGTACTTGAAATGTTTCTATGTGTGTATGGATATGAATTGGGTGGCTGCATATGCCTGGGAAGAGAGTGGAGGGCAGGCCCAGGAGGGGTCAGCCATTTTAATAATTGCATCAGGACTAGAGGTTGACACATAGGGGCCAGAAGGAGTTTTCATAAGCAAAGATTTTTTAGAGGCAGTCTACACTCTTATGATGTACCTGGACCTCTGGTTTTCTGAGGCTGAAACCTGGGAATAGAGCTGGCCAGCTCCTCTTTATACCAGTTTACACCAAAGGAGGCTATGGCCCACTGCCTGGTGTGTTTGAAAAAACCAAACAGACCACAACTATGGCTCTTCCATCCACGCTCACATCGCTACCTGCCTCCTGGCATGTTTTCTTAGAAGTCCTATCACTATCTGAAATTCAATCTCTTTAAAATTGAACTACTCGTCTTGCCTTCCAATCTTTGCTCTTCTCTGCCTCTTTTCACTATTTCTTTTTGACAACTGCCATTATGTTTCCTGACTTCATTCCCATAGTCTCAGTGTAATCTTCTCTCTCTCTCCTCCTTTTTCTCCTTTTCCAACCATTTCCAGTCTCTTACAAGATCCAATGCTTCTTCCTCTTTAATATCTTTTCCTTGCTGTTTCTGCTATCAAAACCTATTTTCATTCCCATGTCTTCTCTCACCTTGATTACTGCAACTTTCTCCTGGTCTGATCTAATTGCCTTTCCCTTCTACCTATTCCAATTTGTCAAAATAATGCCTGTGTTCAAACCATATTCCTCTCCCACCCTAATCTCAAGGGGATTTTCTAAACCACTTGACTGCATTAGTACACACAAAATACATTAGCATCCTTCAGAAAAGTCCACAGTGCTATGGTGCCTTTCCCATTGGGCAAGGTCAATTTAATTTCAAACGCAGATAAAATGCCATATCCACCCTTCCTAGCTTTTGTGGATTTTAATTTTGTCATCAACTTGTAGCTTTTGAGGGTGTCTTGCTAGCTGGACTCTCGTCTAAAAGCCTATATAGAGGGTTCCAACGTACATTCAGATGAAAGGCAGATTCTTAATGCAATGTGTGGATTTTGAAATTCCATCTGCCATTGTATTGTAAGTATTAATATTTAAATTATTAAAGGAACACTGACAAGGCTGCTGGCAGGGAAAAAAGAGACCAACCATGCTTTTACTTGTGGGTGCACATACTTGTAACACGACCTATGGTAAAAATGCTGTGTTTGCTGACTATTCATGTGAGCAGTCAGGGTAATGAAATATACAAGAATCCTACTCTGGAAGAAGGGAATTTTTGTATAATTCAATACTGTGACTACCCTCAAGAACAGAGCCAGAAAAGGGGAGTAGAGGGATGACAGGACATTCACATGTTTGTGTTACACACACACACAGACTGTGCCCTGGATGTTTTCTTGATAGGTCGCTTAGCAGAACAATTGGTAACTCTTACATTTAATTATTTTTAAACAACACTGACACTCTTATTTTGGAAAACTGATTAGTTTTTTAGGATTAAGAGCCATGTCGTTAGGAAAATTCTCTATTTTGGATAGATGTAATTTACATAGACAAAATTTCTTGTACCTAAAAAGATTAAAACATAGACGACACCCTTGCACCATTACATCAAAAGGACTAGGATGCATAACAGTGAATGAGGCTTCTTTAGGTTAATCAAAGAGTAGTTGATTAGAATTTTCAAAGTAGTTGCTAACTAGTTCTGTCAAGTAATCTAGTCTGTTCAAAAATAATACTGAATGCAATAAATTCCCACCAAAATAATCACATTCCCTTCTCTCATAACAAAAATGCCTGTCTAAATAGTTCAAAACTCACTTACAAAGCATCAAAGCACAGAGCACAACATGTGGAAAGATAATGAAGATGGGTTTCCCACTTATTTTAAAGAATAATGATGCAATTGCATTGCCAAATGGCCATTTTCTAAGGCAGGGGTAAACTGTTCCCTTGTACAGGAAGTAAGCCAATGAATGTTCTTCAGTGTTTATTTTTTTTTACAAAAAGCACAAAATAAGAAGCCAGGCTTCTCAATGTCTCAGCTTCTGTTGGATAAAAAATTAGAATTTGGCTATGATTGCACACTCGACAATCCTGCTAATATAACTTATTTCAAAATGAAGCTGTTAGAATTCCACCCAAGGCATTTGAGTTTGATGACGGATACTTATTTTTATTTCACTACTAAGCTACAGCTGGTAGTTTTTACTGTGCAACTAAATTTGTTTTGCAATGGTGTAGTGCATACTTTAAATATAGAAACAATAGATGTGTTTTCAGTTTACATACTAACAAAGGAAAAAATAAGTACAGGTTCCTATTTACTGCTAAAAGTGAGATTTAAAAATAAAGCCTGTACATTGTGTTAATGCAAAAGATTTGAGAAGTGGATAAACTTTGTTTTAAGTACAGCTATGTTTGTATGGTCTATTTTTGTGACTAACATTGATGAATATAGGGGAAATGAGACATCAAAATATTTGTAAAGCACTACAGTGCTTGCCTACCATAGGAGATGCAAGTTCGGCTTTCAGCTTGTGTGGGCCAGATCCTCAAGTGGTGTAAATTGGCATAGCTCCCTTTGAGTTCAGCATACCTATGGAGTGTTGGGCCAGTTGATAATCTGGCCCATCTGAGCTCAGTCATATGTACTGAGGGAGTGAAACATGAGACAGGATGCAGGTGCACGAGGATGCAAGAGTTAATTACAACTTTGATAAGCATTAAGAAGTAAGGGCCTGATTCTGAATACACTTACTCTTGCTTTCCAATGCCATAACTCCATTAGTGTCAATGGAGTTGCTAATTTACACAGGTGCGAGATCAGAATTATTTTTATTTCTCTTGGTTTTAAAATTAGGGAACTTGAGTGGTGGTGACGGGTTTTTTTTTTTAAACTTCACAGCTGAAGGGCTTGTGCAAAACACTCACTGGTTGCCTGCTGAGATACCTTGACAATAAGAACATACACTATTATTACTGGAGTATTTCACTGAAAATATACAAATCTTTCTTTAATTGAGAACATTTGTTTAATTAAAAAGTTGATAAAGTCTGCAAAGAATTAAATATCTACTGATTCTACTGCTTTACTGCCCAGTTCTACTCACTACTCTATCCTCCTCATTGCACTCCTACTGACCAGGAAAGCATGTAGGGACAGACCCTTGGCTGGCGTACACTGGCACAGATCTATTGAAATCAATGAGGCTATACTGAGGCCAACCGAGGCTCTGGCCCATTGTTTTTTGTTTGAGAATCTTAGTTTTATCTGCTAAGGCCAATTTACGTGAAAAGAAAATCTGTATCAACCGAAGAATCTGAAATTTAAAGAGGTAATTTCAAACTCAGCATCACATAAAAATACCACTGTACTTGACTGATTATACTAACTGCTTTTACAGGATTTGGCTATATTTTCTTTCTGCTAAGGGCCCAATCCCGCTTCTTTGGAAATCAATGATAAAATTCCCACCGCCTCCACAGAAGCAGGATCTGGCCCAACTTCCGGCGTACTACTCATGGCAATGATAGTAATTCAAGTAAGAAGAGGTGAGTAGGATGCAGGCTGGATTTCAAGACCCTAAGAGGGCTGGTATTTCTGTGACAGTAGTACAGCTCTAACAATGGAATATGCTGGAAAGATGTTAACATTAGTCATGGTTTTAAACACGTACAGGAACATATTAGAAGCAGTTAAGCTTTTCACTAGCATCAAACTAAATGCTGGGGGTTATTTTACAACGTCCAGAAATGCAGGAAGTAATTACTAGTTTACATAAATGCTGTACCTGAAACCATTAGCATTAATGAGCTCTGCCTGTTGTCTTTCGTGTGCTTCTATTTCCCCATTCAGTTGCAGGTTATTTAGGTCTCCTGTTCTTGTAAATTTCTTCCAGTCTTTTTCCTTCTCCATATGGACCTGATTAATGCCCACTGAACCCAGTAGAAATACTACTAGTCACTTCAGTTGGACTCTATTGCCTCTACCTCATAGATCAGCCAGAAGTGGTGATTCAGTGAACAAAGATAATAATGAAGGTGCACTTTTAATGCTATATTAATAACAGTTTGAACTGCTGGGTTGTAGTGCCCCTCTTTCAGTATCAGTAATAGAATAAGCCTCCTCACTCCTGTGTGGCAGGTAAGTATTTGTATAGCTGTCTGGCACAACAGAGTGGAAAACGCAAGCAAAAAGAGGGTAGGGCCCAACTTTTGAGAAGTGTCTGCTCATAGTGGGTGAGCCCACGGATCTAATATTCAGAGGTACTGAGCACCCACAACTCCAAAGAAGTCAATAGGAACTTTATCTATTCAGAGATGCTCTTTTCTTCCAGCTTCTTGCAGTGGGACATAGAAGTAGGTATTCTTCTGGGGCAGTTTCTTGGCTGTGGAGAACTTATGCGCTAGGTATAAGACAAGAGACAACAGGTGGATATAACAGATAGGTGAGGGGAAGTGCAAGATAACAAGATGATACTGATCAGCATAAGAATAACTACCAAGAAGGAAGAATGATAGACTACTATCCTCTCAAAAACAGCATTCAGGTGAGCAGTGTCACTGGGCAAGATTTGGACTTCAGTTACCACATTGGCTTCTGTGAAGTCACTCGAGATTTACACTGATGTAGTTAAGATCAGAATCTATCCCAATGTAAAATCAATATATTATGGGTGCCTGGAAGGAACAAACTACTACCTTACTGACAGTGCTAAAGACAGTTATGAAAGTTGTCAGCAGATATCAGGCTGATGTGTTTCCAAGAATCCACAGAATAGCTGATTAGAAGGCTACATTAAGAGACTGGCAGTCTGCAAAGGCCAGGAAGCAATGAAACAGGAGCATATTTAACTGATTTGATGTAAGTACATGTTCTGGGGTCATCAGAGGCAATGTGTGTGTGAAAGACCATTTCCTCACAATGTAAATGAAAGACCACTTGCTATGGAGAAGCCTTAACACTACTGTGCTTGTACAAGTTGGATGTGTGTGAAATGAGCCATGTTCTGACTCTACACCATGCTGCATGGCACACTACTGAGCTTATGTCATCATGCAGAAAGTAACACTTTGTAAATTCAGAATAGAGTCCTCCACATTAATCAGTCTGAACTCTCTGCTATTTTGTAAGACCAAAAACAGGCAGTGAAGTCAGTTCTTTCCATCACTCCCCATTACCCATAGCTAGAGTGTTGAATAAAGAAGTTATTATGTAGTCACAGAACTCTGATGGCAATAGAAAGTGAAGTACAAACACCACAGGGAGGATAGAGTGAGACTGGTACGCAGTAGAGTCAGACAATCACATGTTCCCTTCTGCTCTCCTCAGGGACAGCTAAACAGACCCTGTTGAGAGGCCACTTTGGCAATATCCAGAATCTTCAGCTTTCCTTGACCCCACTCAATCTGGTTTCAGCCTTGGTATTGTACACAAGCCAAGCACCATTAGCTGTTGCTTGCTGGTTCTTTTAGACCTGCCAGCCTCCTTCATTATTCTTGATCATGAGGTTTCAGTGACATGTCTGCAGACCTCCCAGGTATAGATGGCATTGCTGTGGAATGGATCCATTCTTCCTTTCTGAGAAATCTGACAGGGTGGTATTAAGAATTGCTCATCTGTCCTGAGGGCTCTCCCATGCAGAGTACTACAGGGTTCTGAGGTGTTGTTCATCCTGTTTAACATGCCTATGAGGCTAATAGGCAGGTTAATGAGGAGGCCTGGGCTACAATGTCTGTATGCTAATGACACCAATCTCTGTGTCTCCTGACCCTTTTGGTGAGCAGAGACGTATCCAGAATCAGGATGAAACTGGAGCTCAGATGAAGCTCTGGCTCCATCCAGGGATGGCTGTGGTATGATTGTGCTGCTAGGGAAAGCAACCAGAAGAAATGGTGATTTATATCAGTCCCCTTAACTGAGGGAGTTTTTCTGCTATTTGTTAGCTGGATGAGGATTGATTTAGATCCTCCTTTGCTCAGGAATGGACATATGGAAGTAGTAGCCCAGACACAGGACTTTCTGATGTGGGACTTTTTACAGTTCTCCCTGCCTTTGTCAGATTGGGATTAGGCTGCTGCAGTGCCCTCCATGGCACTATACCACTCACAAACTTAAGCTGGTAAAGGTTTCAGCTGCTTCCTTATTAAGTGAAGGTTCATGCAGAGAACACTTATATCGGTGCTCTGAGATCTACATTGCCTTCCAGTTAGTTTCTGGGTGGAATTTCATATGTTGGTTTTAACTTATAAAGTTTTGGGTCACAGTTTGCATTAAGGTTCCATTTATAAATGATTTATTATTAAAAGGTGTTTTAATAAATGACTAATAATTAGGGACTGTCAGAGTCTAGCAGCTAATTAGGTTGCTTATAAACATGGCTTATAACCATGATTTATCTTTTTACTGATGTGCTTATAATCCTCTATAACATATATATATATATTTGTAACATGTTTATAATATCTACTAATCATTTACTAACTCTGTATAAACTATTTATAAATGGAACTTTAATATAAAGTTCGGCCAAATTTTCAGTGGTATCTGTAATTAGTTAATGTGATTGAGCTAAAAGATGCCAAGCTTAGGAAGCTGCTGGCAGGGGTTTTCCCATGTGCAACTCTGGAACTTCCTTCCTTCCTCAATCCTTGATCCAGGATTTGTTCATTTTCAGGTCACACTGCGAGAATCATCTATTCTCTCAGACATTTTAGGGCAAGATAAGACTGGGCTGGTTTGTTGCAGGGTCTCATATAGGGTGCATTTTTAATCACTAAATGGGCAAGTTGTGATATTAAATGGGCTATACCATGAAGTAGCTATTGCTGCTAAAGACCCCTCATTAAAGGATACAGAAGGAGTAGTCTATTTTTAGTGTTTGCTTGGATGTTTAGCCTAGAAGCAGTTTTGTCCAGTAGCTGGACCACTGGATTGGAGCTTAGAAGACTGAGGTTCTATTCCCAGCTCTGCCATTGACCTACTGGGTGACCTTGGACAAGTCACTTCACCTATCTGTGCCTCAGTTTCCTCATCTGTAAAACTGCCTTCTTTGTAAAGTGATTTGAGATCTAGAGATGAAAATTACTATGATAGTTAGGTGGTATTATCAGAGGTTGTGAAGGTACTATTAAATGCCTATCTCAATCCGTTTGCAAGTTGAAAATTATGATGAAGAGAATGTGTGAAGCTATTTCTTTGCAAGCCTAGGAAACAGCATAAAATGGAAGAAAAGAAAGATAATTCATTTATATTGTCTCTCTGTATTTAGCATTTATGCCAGCTGATACCTGCATTTAGCATTTATGTGAGTAAATTATGCAATGCAGTGTTCTGAAAAGACCAGGAGGATCCAAGGATGCTAGGAGGGAACAGCAGGTTCATATGATGAATGCAAGTTTTTCTTTGCTGAGAGCAAAAATGTACCATCCATGATTAGATGACTATACAATTATGTACAGAATTTATGATCCTATATCAGCTTGTCCTCTCCTCCAAAGAGTACATGGGTTACAAAGGCACATATAGGAAAAATAATGCCAAAATAAGTGATAATGTACAAGATGAAGGGATATCATATGCTTATTACTGCAACAGAGCTACTACAGTAAGCAAGGTAAATATTGGGAAAAGCATTTCCCATATTATGGTTTTCAGGTGCAGACTTTATAGGAATATTAGCTAGCCTTCCAGATAAGAATAAGGCAAAATATATTTTACATGGATTTACTAAGGATTTTAGGAGTTGTGCACATGTCTAAGAATGACATTTCTGGGCTGTTTGAAGAGGAATCAAGAATCCACTTTACATTTGCAGATCATGAGAAAATGATCTGTAGTGAAGTTGACCATTTGAACAACTGTCTTTTAATAGAGAACTTCACCACAAAGCTCAGTGTTCCCAAATTATTGGGAACTTATTATTGATACTTAATTTTTATTGCTTGTAAAGCACTATACACAACTATGGTACTCTATGAATAATAGTAATAGCTATTAATAATAGTAGAGATGTAACTTGGGTCAATGAGCACTTCATGATGTAATATATTGTGTGCCACAATGATCCAACATGTATATTTGGTTAAACAGTCAGGACACGCGGATGACAAAACACAATAGTGAACTGGCTTTTGGACTGTAAGTACTGGTGAGCACAAAAGATGTCAGATTCTCTATTGCTCTGACAAAGACCTTCCCCATGGCTGTTGAATGTCATATGCAGTGTTCAAAATATAAAATATGCAGTGCAGGGGCAAATACAAGGCATACAGTTCAGTGTGCTACATTATCGCAATTTTTTCTGTCTTGCTGATTCTGCTAATATACAAGCAATTGCAAATCAGTATCTATTTTAAAAGAGTAGTACTTGGGAGCTGAGAGTTACTTTGAAAGGGAAGTTTGAGATTCTTTAAACAAAAGTAATTAGTTTTTCAAAGATACATAGTAGTTAACTGATAGCCACAGGAAAAATTGGGAAATTTATCTCTTTATTGATAGAAAGAATGCTCTAAAGCAGGGGTGAAAGTAACTTAAAGGACTTACCGGTACGCCGGAGTCCTGAGCAGGGGCGTGGCCTCAACTGGAAGAGGCGGGGTCGTTCAAGATTTAACGGCCCTGAGGCTCCGGATGTGGCTGGGAGCCCCAGGGCCTTTAAATCACCCCGGAGCTACCAGCTGCAGAGGCGGCTGGGAGCCCCGGAGCTCAGGGGTGAATGAAAGGGCCTGGGGCTCTGGCCGCCGCAGAGCTCCGGGCCCTTTAAATCACCACAGGAGCCTGGCGGCCAGAGCTCCGGTGGGGATTTAAAGGGCCTGGGGCTCCCCGCAGCATGAAGAGTGAAATGCACAGCAGTATTTATAGATTTAATTACTCCTAGACGTAAAGGCCAGAAGGGGCCATTATGGCCATCTAATCTGATGTTCTGCATTACACAGGAATGAATTTCACCCAGTAATTCTTGCATCAAACCCAGAACTTGTAGTTTAGCTGGTGCATATCTTTCAGAAAAACATCTCACCTTTATTTGAAGATTTCAAGTAATGGACAATCCACCACTACCCTTAGTAAATTGTTTTAATGGCTAATTATCCTCACTTCTAAAATATGGACCTAATATCTAATCTGAATTTGTCTAAATTGTCTTCCAGCCATATGATCTTGTTATGCCTTTGCCTCCTAGATCAAAGAACCCTCTACTATCAGAAGTATTCTTCCTATGCAGGTTCTTGTAGATGATCATCAAGTCACCTCTAGTAGATTTAACTTCATAAGTCTCTCATGGTAAGGCAAGATTTCCAAATCTTGAATCCTTCTTATAGATCTTTTTTGAATCCTCTCAAATTTCTCAATATATTTTTAAAAAGTGTAGACACTAGAATTAGACACAGTGTTCCAGTGATGGATCGCTGTTCATCTGGAAACTCACCTTCAACCTTCCCACCTTGGGCGATTCTGCTAGGGAGTGTGAACTCCAGATAGCATCACGCTCAGGATCATGGGAATGATTAAGTTGCTCCACCACATCAAGGTCACGATCCATTGGGGCTTTGTGGGGAATTCTCCTTAAATTTGGATGCCTGCCAAAATTTGTTGCCATCCTCTGATTCCTCCATGACAATATGTCTATGTTGGTTGTCAGCAATGGATCTGAAACAAACCCCTTTCTAGTTAAGACAGGAGTTAAGCACGGCTGTGTTGTCATGCCAATCCTTTTCTCCATCTTCCTTGCTGTCATCCTCACCATCACTGACAAGCTCGTCTCCTGACTTGACATCCAATTCAGAATGGATGACAAGCTCTTCAACCTCATTCACCTCTGATCCCAGCCAAAGACTATTACTAAATCAATCACTGAGCTCTAATATGCAGATGACTGTGCCCTGTGTGCCCACTTGGAAAAAGATCTTCAAAAAATAGTCGACACGTTCTCTGCAGCCTATAACCAACTCGGCCTCACGCTCAACATCAAGAAAACTAAAGAAGTCCACCAACATACTCCACATCACCAGGATCCTGCTCTTGTAATTCAGATTAATAAAGAGACACTGGAGAATATTGAGCACTTCCTTTACTTCGGCAGTCATCTGTTGCAGAAAGCTGACATCGATGAAGAAATTCAACACTGCCTTCAATGCACCAGTGAAGCTTTTGGACATTTGAGAAAACATGTCTGAAGATTGTGACATCAAGAATTAAACCAAGCTTCTCGTGTACCAAGCCATTGCTATCCCTGCTCTCTCGTATGGTGCTAAAACCTAGGTCATGTACAATAGACACCTGAAGGTTTCTGAACAATACCATCAATGGTGCCGTTGCAAGATCTTCCGAATCAAGTGGGATGACCAACATACCAACATCAGTTTTCTGTCCCAAGCCAAAACCTCCAGCACTGAAGCTATTATCATCCACCACCAACTCTGTTGGGCAGGTCATATTCTTCAAATGCCAGAAAATCAACTCCTGAAGCAGGTCATGTTCTCACAATTGAGCCATGGCACACGGACAAGGAGTGGGTAAAAAAAAGCATTTCAAAGACACCCTCAAAGCCAACATGAAAGAGTGCAGTATTGACATAAACTAATGGGAAAACCAAGCCCTTGACTGACAAAAATGAAAAAGAACCATGTGGCAAGGATCCCAGTATTTCAGGAAACAACAGGAAATGGAGAAATGGGAAAGGACTCAGTCTGACTCAGCAATCCAGATCTGCCCCTTCCATTGGGAAATGTCTGCCCCAATTGTGACAAGATCTATGGATCCCAGATCAGTCTCATTAGCCACCCACGGATCCACCAGCAATAACTGGCTACCATTTTACGAAAGACAACCATCCTCAAATTCTGAGGGATTGCTGACGTCCAGTGATGGTCTCATCGATACCATAAAGAGAATATCCCCTTTCTTTCTCTTACTCAATATTCCCCTATATATCCAACAATTGCCTTATCTGTCTCAGCTGCAGCATCTTATCCCTCCATCAATCTTTGTGTCATCAGTCTTTGTGTCAAAGTTTACAAGCAATTATTTTATACTTATTATTGAAGAAACCTTTCAGAAACATTTTTCAGGAGATGATTCTTCAAAGACCTTGCATAAACAAAAATCCTTTTGCTCCCCCACTTGATAAAGGTATTGACTTTTTAATAGATATTTTGAAAGATATTGTTATGAGGCCAAGAACAGATCCCTACAGGATGCCTCTATAACCCCCACATTTGATGAAAATTCCCCAATAATGATGATCCAGGCTGTTTAAAGTAAGTTAAATAGATGGTCTCCATATTTCTGTAAATGCTTAAGACTCTCAGAGCTAATATGATGGTGTAGTCTAAAATATTGTATCTTTTGTAATGAAGCTGTATCAGCCGGCTTCCAAAACACTATCTCCCAGGTTTGAGGGGTCAAGGCACATTTTTTAAAAATTAGGTATTTTTTATACCATTTTAGGAGAAAGAGCTGTTTCCCATAAATGTACTGGCTGCAACATTTTCTTTAAAGGGTTAGTTCAATTCAAGTTACCTATTTTGTCTCTGTCTTCTATTATTTTTTTATAATGTTATATTCTTTTTAGAAAGTGATGAATTCCAATTACAGACAAAAAAAGTTTTGAGTATAAGGACGCAGGGTGGATTGATTTAAATTGAAGCAATTTAAATCACCACTTTTAATTATGATTTAAATCAACAATCAGGAAGCCTTGATTTAAATAATTTATTTTAATCTTGTTTTGCATTTGTACTTTTTAGTAATTTTTCTAAAGGTTGATTCTCATTGGCTAGTAGCCATTAAAACGTATTGATTTACAACTAAATGTAACCTTTACATTAAATTTAGTACTTCTGTTTACTAACCAGGATGATGTACACATTTATTTAAGCAATTATTTAGCTTAATTTATATTTATTCAGAGTCTAAATTTTAAATTTTTTATTATGTGAGAAAATGGTGAATGATGCATTTCTTATCTACTAAATAATTAATTTTTTACTTGTGAATTGTGTCAAACTCCATTTGGATGGAAATTCACATTCAATAAATAATGCATAAACAGCATTTTAAAATGTGTTTTTTTTAGTTAAATAACACTATCTTCAATATGCTGGATACATAAGAAAAAGGTTTATCAGGAAGTATATCAAAACATATTTTGCATTTAAAATGAACTGATTTGTTAAATAAAGGAAGTATTAGCTGTAGTTAGTGCATGTAACATTGTTTCTGGTCACTATGTCCTTCAAGATTTTGGAAAAGGTCAACAAGCTTTTCTGCTTTTTCAACTACTACTGGTTTCTTAACTTTGAATGAGCTAGTCACTGAACTACACTAATTGAATACACTGAAACTAAGAAAATATTCTCTCTACACCTGCCGAAGAGGCTATTGCTGTTGAAATCTGGTTTAGCACTTCATCTAACTCTGGCTTCAGGAGCTTGGTCAATGACTTCCCCTAGAGCGGTGGTTTGACTTTCTTTAAATCTTGGCAGCAAATGTACCACTTAATATTATTTAATGTAATTTAAATCATTTTAATAGATTGTAGTGAATTTAGCCCTTAACACAGGTTGTCATTTTCAGATTTAATTTTAAATATGCTTATTTCCAACCCCCTCCCACACTTGTATTTAAATAAAAAAATAATTAAAAAATTGATTTTTTTTTAATCACTGATTTTCATCCACCCTGCAAGGAAGATGTTTAATACTAATTTCTCTGCCACCATTGTGTTGCAGTTGTGAAAACACAGTTTTCAGCTGGTAGCTGTCTAAATTGCATCTGGAACCATGTGTTCAGTCCTATTGGCTAAAGGAATAGTTTCCCCATGTTGTCCCATATTGCAATGGTTCTCAACCAGAGGTCCAGGGCCCCCTGGGAGGCTGTGAGCAGGTTTCAGGGGGTCTGCCAAGCATGGCTGGCATTAGACTTGCTAGGGCCCAGGGCAAAAAGCTGAGGCCCCGCCAAGCAGGAATGTAGCTGGGGGCCCCAAGCTCCACCACCCGGGGCTGAAGCCGAAACAGCTTAGCTTCGTGGTGCACCCTGTGGTGTGGGGCCCCAGGCAATTGTCCTGCTTGCTACCCCCTAACGCTGGCCCTGGTTTTATATGCAGAAAAACAGTTGTTGTGGCACAGCTGGGCCATGGAGTTTTGACAGCATATTGGGGGGCCTCAGAAAGAAAAAGGTTGAGATCCCCTGCATATTGGATCACTGCACATGCCTATAGACTTGCCCACATTCTGCTTTATATTTGCATAAATCTTTAACCTTTCTTTCTAAAGTGGGATGACAATACACACCTTCCTCATTTGCATTTCAAAATCCAAGTGCTTATTGTTTCTTTGAGTGTATTTAAACTTACTGCATTATGCATGTCTGAGTCACTAAAAAAAACAAGTCATGTATCTGAGTAACATAAATCCTGTAGAGTTTAATAATCTGCCTTTTTAAAAATCAACAGTCTTCTTTGTGTTGAATTTTTGTAAAACACATGTGGTGTATTCGAGAATCTGTTCAGAACTTAGGTGGTTGTAAAGAATATTTCGACATGCAGGTCCCATAGAGAAGGTCCCATATGAGGAAAGATTAAAGAGGCTAGGACTCTTCAGTTTGGAAAAGAGAAGACTAAGGGGGGACATGATAGAGGTATATAAAATCATGAGTGATGTTGAGAAAGTGGATAAGGAAAAGTTATTTACTTATTCACATAATATAAGAACTAGGGGTCACCAAATGAAATTAATAGGCAGCAGGTTTAAAACAAATAAAAGAAAGTTCTTCTTCACGCAGCGCACAGTCAACTTGTGGAACTCCTTACCTGAGGAGGTTGTGAAGGCTAGGACTATAACAATGTTTAAAAGGGGACTGGATAAATTCATGGTGGCTAAGTCCATAAATGGCTATTAGCCAGGATGGGTAAGGAATGGTGTCCCTAGCCTCTGTTCGTCAGAGGATGGAGATGGATGGCAGGAGAGAGATCACTTGATCGTTGCCTGTTAGGTTCACTCTCTCTGGGGCACCTGGCATTGGCCACTGTCGGTAGACAGATACTGGGCTAGATGGACCTTTGGTCTGACCCGGTATGGCCTTTCTTATGTTCTTATGTTCTTATGCACTAGTTTTAAAAGGATACACCTAATGTGATGAACAATATGTAGGGAAGGAGATCAAATGTATTTTGTATTCTAGATGCCTGTTTTATTCAAATTTCCACAGTGTGGTGCAGAACTCATTGGAAGAGCTTGAGCTGAGTTGGTCTTTACACAGCACTATCAAGATCGATATCCCTTCAATATACCTTAAAATAGGAGAGGCATGGTTAAGGCTGACCCCTGAAAAGTTTTCACAAGGCACAAATAATTTCCCTCATAGAGTTTTATGCTGAATGAAGGAAGATTTCCTTCTGGAATTAGAAAGGTTTGTCGCAGGCACTTTTAAAAGACAGCTTGGTGAGACTGTACCACTTGGATACACATAAAGACATCTTTGGAAATGTTGTTGTTTAGCTCCTAGAGCAGACTGTGAATTAAGAAACAAAAATTTAGTAATTGTTTTCCACTGAAATTCACCACTAGTGAGTTTCCACTGAAATAAGCCAGGTCTCTGCATTTCAGAGCTCAGTGAACACCACAGGACAAAATAACTCAAGTAGCCTTGCCTTGTTGGTACATGAGTTCACTGGTCCTGGCCAGCTTTATATGACTGATAAAATATTTTAGTTCACTACTTAAAACGATCCCTCAGAAGTGCAGTTGTCAAACTGAGTGCCAAGAAGGGATTTGAAATGGCTATCTGAGAAACTCTGTTTTCTAATACTTTTAAAAGTTTTCTAATATTGTCTAGGAATTTTATAGTTTCTGGAAGCTGCAAATAATGTAGCCAGTTTTACTGATACCATTTTAATGTCCTTAAAAGCATGTCCTAGGTTATTACACATTAATTGTTTGAACGACTACTTAGAGACTTCATGTCTTCAAGCCAAGTTTAAAATTAAGGCTTGATGGGAATGTTCACAGTGGTAATCTACAAAGAAAAATGTGCATATATCCGTACTTACTAAAACAAATGGTCTGTAAACATCACAGAGGGTATATAATTTTCATCTGTTAGCTATACTTACATGGGTCGATACCAAACCTTTCCAATTTCTAGCCATTTTCTCTGAGTCACTATTGTGAGAAAATATGTCTGTTTGTAGTATGTATTTTTGTCTAATTGGCTAAAACATCAGTGTTTTTTTTTGTCAAATACACTCTAAAAGCAAAGAGCATGACCTGCCATTGATCTGCATACAAAACTTCTGTGAAGTCCAATTCAAGTTCCAAAGACAGGATGATACAGGATACAGCATAAGATGAAGGAATACAACTTTGGTACTTTCACTAAAGTAAAAGGGAACAACATTTGTTGGTCACGGATCTAACAGAGCTGGACCAGCACTTGCTGGCATTCTAGAGGTCATCTGAACATCTGTTTAGCAGAAAGTAGGCTACCTGCCTATAAAAGCTTCCCTGCTTGACTGTAAAAGGTTTCTCTGGGTCTACAGCCACAAAAACATGTCCTTATTATCAATGCCTCAATCTTCATACAGTAGCTTATTAATATCCCCGTCTCATGGACAAAGCATGTGACTCTTCCCCAGCTAATTGCAAAATATGGCAACTGTGCTCAAAGGGATGATGTTGCAGGTGGAGTACCAGCATTTTCAGTCTGACCCACAATGAGGTACAAGTTGCCTTCTGACATTTAATCAGCCAGGGAAGAATTTTAGTAAAGTTGGGCCCTTTAGAACTCACTAAAGGCGAAGACACTGGGTTGAAGATTTCTCTCCCCCAACTCCCGGCAAAAGGGAGGAGGAAGGGATTTTGATAACTTGGAAGGAGTCCCTCCTCATGTCAGCTCTGGTGATCAGGAACAGGAAGCCCTAAATTACCTGTCCCTGCTGGTCAGGAAGGTGGCTAGGATCCACCTACCTCCCACCCTTGTGCTGCACTGGAGGGTTACTACTTCCTCGGGTTGTGAACACTAAGGTGAAGGGAAAAGCAGCGGCCCAGCTCACGTACAAGGAACTGTGTAGTAGAAGGGAAATGGGAGCCCATTAACATGAACACTTTTCCTCTTCTTCACTCCCCCAAAGTAATTCTCCAATTCCCCGCTATAGAGCTGTTTTTTTTCCATGTGTGTTCTATTGCAAGTAGCCATCCTCTTCCTTGACTAGATCAGGCTGCCATTCAGCTAGCATCCACATGGCCTTTTGGGGCTTGCACAGGTTGGGATGTTCTCTCTTGGTTGGGCCCTGAGGTAGTACTGTCTTGTTTTTGCTGTCTGTTTGAAAACCCCTCTAAAGGGGCTTCATAAAGAGGAAGAAAGGAAAGATCAGACTATAGCATTAGCAGTTTATGTTTTAAAATATGTAAATGACATATTCCCCTAAGAAACACAAGAATCTTTTATATCAGATCTTTCCCTAATCATCTGTGCTGAAGGCTGTGGATGATGCCTTAGTAGAAGTCAATACGCATTTACATTACACCATTATTAGCTTTTGATGCATCATTTAAACTATGCTAAGTTCATAACTATGCAGAACCAAATCCCTCTAGCGCCTTGAAATGTAAGGTCAACCATGTTCAGCTGAAGAGTTTTTTTTTTAATGGAATTTTTACTATACTTAGCTATAACTCTTTTTATTTGTTATATTTACCATACTTTTCAGCTTTTGGTATTAGTAGACATGACTGTGAGATGAGCAGGGAAACTACCAGCCACACAGCAGGGGTTAAAGAGAGCCTTTGGGACCAGCTAGCCCCACCCCGCTACAGGTGGGGAGAAAAGAAGAGAGACAGGCTCAGTTTGGGGCTGATTGGTGGGCAGCCACAAGTTGGTGAGGGCGAGCTCCACAATGTCTTTGGGGTTCATTCACTCATTGTCTCAGGTGCTGGAGGCTCCTACGTCCCCTTCGCAGTTTCCCTTGGCTGGGGAGACAGTGCTTATTCCCTGTTGGCTGCCTTGACTGGCTAGCACTCCTTCCCCTCAAGTAGGGGGGCAGTTAGCTCCCGCCTCAACCTTGCCTGAAGAAGCCTGGACCATGGTAGGGTGCTGCCCAAGACCCAAGAGGGGACCCTATAGGAAGCAAACCACCCAATAAACTGGACTAGAGGGGTCATACCCCAAACTGAACAGACTGATAGGAATTATCCTAGGGCAGTGGATTTTGCCTCTCTGCTAGGAGGGACCTTCCCCCCACCCCCATTCAGGGGTGGACATACACAGGTCCCTAGACTGGGATGCAGGGGAGGGGGAGGGCCTGAGTCCATTTATGCCTTAAAGACTGAGGCTCCTCAACCAAGCAGGGGACTGAGCGCCACATGCTCTAACCATTAGGCTGCCTGGCCCTCCAAGCTACCTGCTAGAGTATTATTATTACTATTCTAGTAAAGAAGAATCAGTTGGAGAGGAAATGAAAAGTTAGGCCTTACTGTTACTATTAATAGATGTGAGTCTTAGCAATCAAATAAGTACCTAGTCCTGGGAAGGTGATACACCAAATATTACAAATCTGATGGGACACCTCCTTAATCAAATGCCATTGCATTTAGAGGTGCATGTGTTCAAATACATATTCAACACATCCCTACAGTTCTGGCTTTAGGTCTTAAACAACCCTAGGTCTTAAACAAACTTTCAGGTATGATATTCTGATACACATGCAAATTAAGATCTCATCAGATAATTACTATCATATTTCAGCCCATGAATAGCAGAGATGTTGCAAGATTTTGGAATGGCCATCTGCTGAGGCCAGCAGGAGCAACAGCAAGTGGAAAAGCACACGTAGGGGGAGAATGGGGTTGTATGTGGATAGACGCTGTCAGATAATGACTGAGATACTCAAGAAATCAGTTTAATTTGGGAATCTAGAATTTTACTAGCAAATGTAATGCTGACCCAAAAGTGGTAGCTGTTACTGAAGGAATTCTGGTTGTAGCCTGAGAATGGAAGCAGCTACCAAGAATTTTCTCCTTTCTCCTTTTAGCCTGTAGACTGTGATTTAGCCACAAATCTTGAAATGGATTGTGAAGAATTGGGGTGTGAACATTCTAACATTGAAGGACAGGGGCGGTAGTCCAAAAGCAGTTGGGTAGCACAAGTATTTTTATTGTTCATTATGCAATGTCCCTCTTCTCTGTGCACTACACAGGCTACCAGAACAGTTGTTGACAGTCCTGGAGAAAATTTGCAGTTAAGTGTGCAAATAGCAAGTCCAGTTCACAAGCAAAAGAAGCCTTTGTTTTCTAAACATGGCAGGCTGTCAGTGACATTTGATTAGAACAGCAGAGAAAATAATAGTGGCACAGTTGTGGAAGAATTTAAAACACAGCCCACACTGGATTGTCAACAACTGGTAACTACACACGTACTATGATATTTGATACCACGTCTAATAGTGAGAGCTGTACTAGCATTGACAATCACTGCAAATACTTATCTTTGGTGTCAGAAAGCGAGTTTGTTGTTGCAGGGTCAGAGAATATTGATGGGGAAAAGGATCCTGCTTGTGACAAAGCTGGGAAAAGGCAGACAAATTACCCATCCAGGAGAGATTGTCTTACTCCACTTCTCCTAACAATTCCTTGAAGGGGCAGCAAAATCCATAATTCATAAAACTGTGAACGAGGTCTGACCCAATCCATATGGTAAGCAGTGATGTTTATTGATGGAAGTGTGTCCTACTGATGTTCAAGCAAAAGGTTGACAAGAACAATTCACATCTGTTACATGTGAAAGAAAAAAAACGTTGCCTCCTTATTAACTTGTAATTTCGACAGTGATCCACTTGATAAATGTGGTGCAACATGCTGTTTGTAAAGCCTTAGTCAGCAGGGAGAGATGGCAAGGCCACGTTGGCACCCTTGCTTTAATCTGTCATCTGATGCAAGTGCATGCCAGTGCACGGGAAAGGCACCAGAAGTCATTTATTGCTGGAGCGGACACGTCAGGAGAACAGGCAGGGAGGACACTGAGTCTTCTTGCTGTGATATCAGAACATTCTTTACTAACTGAGGACATGGGTGGGGCAGATTGTTCTACTGTCCCTTCTGCTACTGTCAGGTCACAAAGCAGTATCCCTGGTACTAAATCTGAGGGCATTATTTATTCCCTTAGTGCCCCCCAAATTACTAATAGGCCACTAATGGGTTCAGCAAGGTCTGGAGTAAATTCTGAAAAACTGAAAAAGGGAGAAACCTGGTGCAAAGCACCTGTTTACTAGGCAAGTTACTGAGGTCTTTGCTGCTATGAGAAACAGGCCCTGGTTCTCATGGGGGACTTCAATCATCCTGACATCTGCTGGGAGAGCAATACAACAGTGAACAGACAATCCAGGAAGTTTTTGGAGAGTGTTGGGGACAACTTCCTAGTGCAAGTGCTGGAGGAACCAACTAGGGGCCATGCTCCTTTTGACCTGCTGCTTACAAACAGGGAAGAATTGGTAGGGGAAGTAGAAGTGGGTGGCAACCTTGGCAGCAGTGACCACGAGATGGTCGAGTTCAGGATCCTGACAAAAGGAAGAAAGGAGAGCAGCAGAACACAGACCCTGGATTTCAGAAAAGCAGACTTTGACTCCCTCAGGGAACTGAAGGGCAGGATCTCTTGGGAGGCTAATATGAGGGGGAAAGGAATTCAGGAGAGCTGGCTGTATTTTAAAGAAGCCTTATTGAGGGCGCAGGAACAAACCATCCCAAAGTGCAGAAACAATAGCAAATATGGCAGGCAACTAGCTTGGCTTAACAGAGAAATCTTCGGTGAGCTTAAACACAAAAAGGAAGCTTACAAGAAATGGAGACTTGGACAGATGACTAGGGAGGAGTATAAAAATATTGCTCGAGCATGCAGGGGTGTAATCAGGAAGGCCAAACCACAACTGGAGTTGCAACTAGCAAGGAATGCAAAGGGTAACAAGAAGGGTTTCTAAAGGTATGTTAGCAACAAGAAGGTGGTCAGGGAAAGTGTGGTACCCTTACTGAATGGGGGAGGCAACCTAGTGACAGATGATGTGGAAAAAGCTGAAGTACTCAATGCTTTTTTTGCCTCAGTCTTCACAGACAAGGTCAGCTCCCAGACTGCTGCACTGGGTAGCACAGTATGGGGAAGAGGTGAGCAGCCCTCAGTGGTAGGGTGACCAGATGTCTCGATTTTATAGGGACAGTCCTGATTTTTGGGTCTCTTTCTTATATAGGCTCCTATTACCCACCACCCCCTGTCCCAATTTTTCACATTTGCTGTCTGGTCATCCTTCTCTGTAGTGAAAGAACAGGTTAAGGACTATTTAGAAAAGCTGGACATGCACAAGTCCATGGGTCCAGATCTAATGCATCCAAGGGTGCTGAGGGAACTGGCTGATGTGACTGCAGAGCCATTGGCCATTATCTCTGAAAACTTGTGGCGATTGGGGGAGGTCCCAGATGACTGGAAAAAGGCAAATATAGTACCCATCTTTAAAAAAGGGAAGAAGGAGAATCCAGAGAACTACAGACGAGTCAGCCTCACCCCCAGGCCCTGGAAAAATCATGGAGCATTTTGGAATCCATTTTGAAGCACTTGGAGGAGAGGAAGGTGATCAAGAACAGTCAACATGGATTGACCAAGGGCAAGTCATGCCTGACCAACCTGATCGCCTTCTATGATGAGATAACTGGCTCTGTGGATATGGGAAAACTGGTGGACGGGATATATCTTGACGTTAGCAAAGCTTTTAATACGGTCTCCCACAGTATTCTTGCCAGCAAGTTAAAAAAGTATGGATTGGATGAATGGACTATAAGGTGGATAGAAAACTGGCTAGATTGTTGGGCTCAACAGGTAGTGATCATCGGCTCGATGTCTAGTTGGCAGCCGGTATCAAGCAGAGTGCCCCAGGGGTCGGTCCTGGGGCTGGTTTTGTTCAACATCTTCATTAATGATCTGGATGATGGGATGGATTTCACCCTCAGCAAGTTCGCGGATGACACTAAGATGGGGGGTAGATACGCTGGAGAGTACAGAACGGGTCCAGAGTGACCTAGACAAATTGGAGGATTGGGCCAAAAGAAATCTGATGAGATTCAACAAGGACAAGTGCAGAGTCCTGCACTTAGGACAGAAGAATCCCATGCACTGCTACAGGCTGGGGATCGACTGGCTAAATGGTAGTTCCGCAGAAAAGGACCTGGAGATTACAGTGGACAAGACACTAGATATGAGTCAACAGTGTGCCTTCTGGAGGAGGGATTTGATAGCAGTCTTCAACTACCTGAAGAGGGGCTCCAAAGAGGATGGAGCTTGGCTGTTCTCAGTAGTGGCAGATGACAGAACAAGAAGCCATGGTCTCAAGTTGCAGTGGGGGAGGTTTAGGTTGGATATTCGGAAAAACTATTTCACTAGGAGGGAGATGAAGCACTGGAATGGGTTACCTAGGGAGGTGGTGGAATCTCCTTCCTTAGAGGTTTTTAAGGCCCGGCTTGACAAAGCCCTGGCTGGGATGATTTAGTTGGGGTTGGTCCTGCTTTGAGCAGGGGGCTGGACTAGGTGACCTCCTGTTCCAACCCTAATCTTCTATGATTCTATTGTTCTAACCCTGTGACCCTTTCTGTGGGAGATCCATGACTTCCACAATATACTGCAGAGGACCATGCCCTGATATGAAATGCCAAACAGTATTTAAAAACCCTGTGCCAGAACCATTCCCTTGTTACTTTGTGTGTAATATAGAAGAAAATCCTCCCAGTGTAGCATTATAAGTCAGTGATCACCAACACTCTGCACCAGCCTGGAGCCCCCTCCTGCACCCAAACTCCCCCCCACAGCCCACACCTCTCACCCTCTCCTGCACTCCAATCCCCTGCACCAGCCCAGAGCCGCCTCCTGCACCCAAACACCCTCCCAGAGCTTGTGCCCCTCACCCCCTCCTGTACCCCAATCCCCTGCACCTGCCTGGAGACCCCTCCTGCACCCAAACTCCTCCCCACAGCCCACACCTCTCACCCTCTCCCGCACCCCAATCCCCTGCACCAGCCCAGAGCCCCCTCCTGCACCCAAACACTCTCCCACAGCCTACACCTCTCACCCTCTCCTGCACCCCAGTTCCCTGCACCTGCCTGGAGACCCTCCTGCACCCAAACACCCTCCCATGGTTTGCACCTCTCACCCTCTCCTGCACCCCAACACTCTGCACTGGCCTGGAGCTCCCCCCGCAGCTAATTTTTTTCCAGCTTTTCTTTCCCTCCTAGTTGCCTCAATCTCTTTTCTTTAGTTTTCCTTTTACAGATAGATTAAAACAAAACCTGTATTTTAGCCATCATCCCCCTCCTCATTCATTAATAGGCTTCCTTTCTTCCTCATATTCCCCAATCTCTGATATTTTTGAAAAGGATTTTAATCCACTGAACCCTAACATTAACAAATTCTATTTTCTGCTGCCCTTAACTTTTCCCTGCAAGCCTTAATGGACTTTGTGTGCTGTTGTTTAGTTATCTCCCTTCTTTTTCATTTCCTGAACAAAGCTGTTATCCTCACATTTGTGAGTTGTCTCTTATGAAGTTACACTGATCACTGCTTGTTCCTTGCAGTCTTCTTTTTTCACAGGATTTTTTTTCTCTGGTGTCTCTTAGGATTCTCCAGTCTTTTTCTACACTCAGGGATTTTCATACTTTTTCCCATTGCTCACTAAATTTCTCAGTTCTCCCAAATTTGCTGCTTTGAATTCTAATCCTCTAGTTCTGTTGCACTCTGAAGCATTCCTTACTATGCTGCATTCAAGTAGCTTGTAATCAATAGCTCCAAGAACTTCCCTGTTATCCTTGTGTTCTCAAAAAGTTCCTTTTCTTTTGTTCTCACCAGCAAGATGTCGATCCAGGATGGTTTTTCACAGGGTTGGACTCTCTGCTTCTTGACTCCTTGGATCACAGTGCTGTCTTCTACGTAAACTGGGAGTAAGGGTCTTTTGAACGTTGATGCACATTTAGCCATGTTGGCTACCGAATAGCTATCTGGGTAACTAACTTGTTTCTTGTGAAAGGTATTCTGCAGTACGGAGTTCACTGAAATCTGTGCCAAAAAGTTTTCATTCTTGCACTTCTCCAATCCTGAGGATTTGCAGCAAATGCCCATTATATTTTCTTTTTTCTTTCTCTTTCTGTATCTCTAAGTATTTCTCTACCATTTTTGCCACTGAAGTGTATTTCACTGACTTGGTAAATATTGTACTTCCTACTCCCCATTGTCACTTCCTTTTCTACACAGAGTGCATCTGACACTCCAAAATGGGAGTAAATGATCATGCCCCAACTGAGATTGTTATGCTCCAGTTTTCTGTTATTGGACTCAATCCATAAAGTTTCAGTTATGTCCTCTTTGTCATAATCTCCATAATTTAGTATTACTTCAGGAACTTCTGGGTTATTTCCCATTCTCCTTGTATTTTTGTGGAGACACTAGTATATGAATGCACCTTTTTCTATAATTCCTGTCATTCTGATTACAGTACTTAACTTGTGATGCAATATTCCTCATCTGTCTTATGGTGTAAGATGAAAGTACATGCTTGATTCTTGGAGTTATGCTAAAGCATCCATTCTCACATGTGACTACTTCATTTAGAGCTGCCATAACAATACCTGCCATTTTTGAAACTGGAAATTTGTTACATCCTTGCTTAAGTGGAAACCATCAAATACAGTCTCTTCTCATCACAGAAGGCATTCTGATGATCCATGAACACCAGCTCTCCTCCATCCATGCTTCTATCCGTTAACCTCCAATATTTTCTCTCTACTCATACTTGTCATCAGAAAATTTTCTGAGATCATCTGCTTTGACTCCCTCTTCAAAAGTGCCAGAAGTAATTCTTGATTCTAGCAAAACTCCATTTGTGCACTCTGTTCCTACATGAACTACACTCAGCAGGAACTCCCCAGCAGTATTCAGGATATGCTCCACCTTTCTTGTCACATTTCCGACACTGAAACACCTGCTATCCTGTCACAACGAGGTTTCTGAAAGAGGAATTCATCCAGTATATTCATTTGTTAAATGTAATGATTTTTATACTACATCTTGTTAATCAATCCTATAAATTAATGAGGTTTTAATAATTTAAGACATTCTGTTATTAGTCTGAGGAAACTCCAAACACTCAACATTTTAGGGGAAGATCCATCTTCCAAAATTAAACATTAAAAAAAGGTAATCTTCAACAGATACAGTATAGAATTCAGTTGTCTGTAGTTATCAGTTATAATTTAAACAGCATTAAACATTAAAAAAGGTAATCCTTTTACCAAACCTTATCATACAGTCATGTTCTTTTTGTCCTCCTTCCCCTATCATGGATGACTAATAAGCTATGTGAACAGAAGCTATCTCCTTTACAATCAGCCTGTTATACTCACTGATGTCAGAGCATAGCTCATAACATCACCGTTCATCACAGTGAATGAGAATGTGATGCTGTAAAAAATGAATTTTGGCCTCACTGAAATAGAGCAGATTTGCTGGACAAGAGGTAGCTGTTTACATTAAAATATATTGATAATCAGCATTTATAAGAAGGGTAATAAGGAAAAAGTATATAGCCATTTAATAAGGTTTCTGTGAAATGTTACTAAAATAAAAGTTTGAATACACTACCACTTGCACACAACAGCAAACTAGGTATTTTCAGATTAACGGGAAGAAAACATAAAATTCTATAGAGTGTGATACTTGTGAAGATGCACCCCAAAATCTAAATTAACTGAAAGCCCTGGAATAAATCCTCCCAGCACAGATCTTGAAATGATTTCTGTGTTGAAAGCAAAATTATAAAAGAGGAGAAAGATATTTTAGGCCATTAGAAACGCCTTCTTTCATTAATATATATTTACAACAACATTGATTTTACAGGTTAACTCATTCTACACGTATCACTAAAATGCCGTTTTAATTTATCGTAATTTCTTTTGCAAGGATTTTCAACCAGAATTGAGGTGGTCAGTCAAGTTTGTTACTACTGTCTATTAAGCATAACATATTTGCACATGCCGCAGCATGTGGAGATTCTGGGTGACATTGCCATCCATAGGCAGCTGAGGATGGGCTACCTAAGTTGTGCCAGGGGTTGTACCAGCCTCGGGAACAACCCAGCATGAGGGGCATACAAAGGTGGCTTAAAGCCAGTTCAGTCCCCACTCCCTCGGGGCTGCAGGTTTTGTGCTGGACCTCCAAGAGGCACAGCAAAAATCACACCCCAAGTGATATAACAGCAGTTTGCAAAGAAAATGGTATTTTTGGCAGACATTTTTTCAGCACTATTTTCATTGTCATTGTCTATCACTGAGTAACCCCATGCTATTCATGTATCAGGATGTACTCTATTGGGTGATCTATTTCCCGTGCTTTGCTAAGTTACAACAAGAATCACTGGCTCCTACACAGTCCATCTGTATCAACCTAAACAATGTCAAGAAAGTTATGAGAAACCTTAAATATACCCTGCAATACACAGGTCACTGTTTAAATTATAACTAATAACTACAGAAGACTGAATTCTACACTGTATCTAACAATGACAACATTACAGTTGGTGTGTGATAAAAGAAAATAGACACACCATATTTCCCCCACAGCCTTACAACACTAGCCATTTATAGGATAAGGGCTTTGGAATAAACATAGCTATTGTGGCACTGGTGTAAAGACCAGTTTTCTTTCTCTAGGAAACAGAAAGAATAATCTTATTTTTATTTGTGTAAAACATGTTGGGGCTCATAGAGTTTGATCATCATTTCTACCACTGTAAATATTACACATGTTTAAATGGTTTGATACGAACTTTACATAATTCCACACACTTAAATAAAAAGAATAGTTAAGTCTTTCATCCAGCTTGTTGACAATACCAAGATGCTTATGGCATAAAATATATTATAAAATTATTTCCCAAAATATATGGGTAAGAGGTGACAACAAATAATCGACACTGATGAAAATATACAAAGCCAAGAAAATGCAACAGCGTTAAAAATCAAATGAATGGACAAAGAAACATTATTCACTGAGTAGTTAGCCATTACAATTCCGCCTTTGATGAAAAAAAAATCAGCTAATTTTCCTCAGTATCAGATCACATTTGAAATTATTTGTATTAGGTTTGTTCTAAATATATTTTAACTTATAAAACACAAACAATTACATAATTACATGACAATTTTGAATAAAACACCAATCTAAGTGCAATACATTTTGTATTTTTACATCTTTGTAGTTCGCCAAATGCTATCAGAAAAGTTATGATGTGATTATACATGTACCTATACAGTGAAAGGAAATATACTCAGTTTAATTTCTTTTGAGAAATGTAGTTCATCTTGTATACTTAATGGTGGTTTAACTATAATAGAAAGTATATTTCCAATAGTTTATCCAATCAGGAACATGGTTATCTCATGCATATTCCTGAGTTAACCTACATTTGGAGGAAATATATCATGCTCTGGATGAAAGAACTTCATCAAGATGGTCATAAAACACTAATGCGATAGAAAATCATTTGGTTTACAATAGGTCTTTTCATACTCAAAAAGTCCCAAGCAATTTCCAATGCAATGAGGAAGTTGGATACTGGTAACACAGTGACAATGTAGGTAAACATGACAGTTGTGTTCACAGTAATGTTTTACATAGCTTTTGACACCAGAGTCTGTTACTAAGCCTAGTCTACACTTAAACATTAGATCGACCCAACTATATCGCTCAGGGCTGTGAAAAATTTTGTGCCCTGAGTACTGTACTATAGTTAGGTTGGCCTAACCCCTGGTGTAGATGTGGCTTGGTCAACAGAAGAATTCTGTTGACATAGCTACCCGCTCTTGGAGAGATGGATTAACTACATTGATGGAAAAACCCCTTCTGTTAATGTAGGAAGCATCTACACTACAGCACTATAGTGGCACAGCTGCAGTGCCACTGTAGCAGCAATTATGTAGACATGTCTTGAGAGGGAATATTGGCAGAGTTATCCCCTATTCTTTTCTGAGAGTATTATGAAACTTTGCTTTAATATGCGGAACTACAAGACGTGAGTAGAAGAAACCTCAATTTAACTTCTTACTGAAAGGTTGACACCTAAATTTAACCTCTCATCCAGCAGATTACCCAATCTAGAACTACATATCACTGTAACCACTGGGTACAAGATCAAATTTAATGTGGATTTTATAAAGAAAGCTTCATCCCACTGTGAGACTTCTACCAACTGAACTAGAGTAGTATTTGTACAAGTTATCTTAATTTAAGTAAAATTAAGTATCCCAAATACTATTGATTGTGATAATTCTTCAGTGACACAATGATACAGAAGTAAATTTATGGTTAGTTAAAGAGCTGATTCTTCCTAAAGAGACTTGATAAAGCATTCTCTTTAGCAGCAGTTTTGCTTAAATGTAATAAGGCCAGATCAGCAGCCAGTGTAAATAGGCTTATTTCTATTGCAATCGGCATTACAGTCAATAGAGGTATACCAATTTACACCAGCTGAGAATCTGTCTCGATATACTATATTTTTCTGCCCTCACTCCAATAGAATTTTCATTATTTATACAATCATTTGCTCCTGAAGTCATCATTCTCTGCTTGTGACATCACACATATTCCCACAACAACCAATTGTTATGTCAATAAAGAGGTTGACTTCCGTTTGGAAATAAGTATATTTACTTCTTAAACAAACATTCTGTTTCAAGTAAGTCGCCTCTGTAAAGAAAAAGGAGGGCATAAAATTGTTTTAAAATAGATTCCCCCTTCCCAAATGTTTTCCATAAGATAACAGCAGTTTAAAGTGTGGCTCTATACTGAAAAGTGACTCCATGAAAAGAGCATTGTGTGCTTCCATCTTTATTACGGACTGGTAATCACATTAGCTCAGTTTACAAGCCAAAAGTCAATTTCTAAACCCTAGTTCTGTAAACTCAAACGGGAATGTGAAATTCAAGTTGTAGTCTTTCTGATTTACACATCAAGACAGGTTACAAATATTCTGTGGGCCATATTCTGCCCTCATTTACATCTGTGGAGCACCACTGTTGTCAGATTCTGTCCTCACTGATAGCTGTGCAGTGAGCACAGGTATAATTGAGAGAAGAATTTGACACTGCAACTCTGTTGGAGCTTAATTAACAATCCTGTTGATGATGTGAGTGGGAATAGACTGCAGCTCACTCTCACATAGCCGTATTAACAGGAGTAAAATGTAGTTAAATCTTATTTTTGTCACTGATGTAGGTAGACATGAATATACATTGGCATTGTATCTCTTGATTAAGACAGTTTCATTTTTAAAAAGTCACTTTTCCAAGTAAAATAGCACTTTAGTGGCTAATAGTTTTAAATAATGATGAAATTACTGTGGTCCAGAGATATCTACCTGCCACATTCCTCTCGAGAGACTTAGCTGCTAATTCATTACATCGCTGAATTAAGATACTGTTTAATAAACTACCATAATTGGAATTTCCAATAGTTTTAAAGAACTATGAGAAAATGTTTAAGTTTTGATCTCATTGTTCCAAAAGCTCTGATTATGTTGGTTTATTATAAACAATGAGAAAATATAGAAAATTTTAGATCAAAATAAAAACTACACTTCAAAACAAAAACGCCCGTGATCTTCAAAAGCTTCTGCATGTTATTGATAAATGATATCAGATATCATCATCATAAACCAGAGCTTATGTTTTATTGCACTAAATTGCATTCTCTTTGCTAGAAAAAACTTGTGTGCAGTGGTTTGAAGTACAAGTTTTGTTTCTTATACTGTCATCTCATATTTAATACCAGTGCAATAGCCTTCTTAAGCGACCTAATTCTGTTAAGAGTGGGTCTTAAGTGTTGGAACTGAACTCAAGATGGAGAATACAAAAGGATATACCAAGGCAATGACAGCAAAACTCATAGCACCAATGAGCAACGTTGAAATTTACTCTTATTTGACCTATTCTCTGTTACTGAGATTAATAAAGACATTATATCAATACATTCAACAAGTTGTCTAAACAACTAGAAAGCTCAACAGTGCTATGCTACTGAAGGTCACTGTGGATATGCTGTTGCCAAAATTTGTATTTAAATTTTTATTGGTCTAAATACTGTGCTATGTATTTCTTAAATATATAAAAAGATTACATCTCCTGAGAAAATATTGACGTAATAAAGAACCTCCTCACCCACCGGGAGAAGCTCAGAGTCATAATTACGTCAAAACAAGCAAACCAGAACCGGCCTTTTGTTCAACCTGTGAATGCATAGCTGTGCTTGAGATTCTATTCTATTCTATTCCGGTTCTTACACTGTGCTCATCATCGTAATGTCTGAGTGCCTCTCCACACTTCAATTTAATCTAAAATTTCTTAAAAGGAAAACCTTAACTGAATTTCTACACAAAAAAGAATATTTGTTTCTGTTGTCTTCAAAATTAGCACCTACTTTCTAATAATATCTGATGCAAGATATTCTCAAGTGTAACACATCTTGATTCGAAGATACACAAACCTAGAACCCTATTATCAGTAAGCATAGAAATCTCTAGGGATGCTCTTCATTTTGTAGAATAAATGAAAACTAATTTGTAATCCTAAAGAAATAGAACGTATTTCAAGCAGAGATGACTAGAAGCCATTTGATATTGAAAAGTGTAGCAGGACAACATAAAATATTATTGTTGTTTTGGCTGTAATCTTCATTTCCTTTAACCGCGACACATGCGCTAAATTTATCTTCAAGCCAACACCGTGTTGAAAAAAAATCTGTTTTAAAAATAATTGAACAATACAAAATGGATGAATTGTTATATATATAAAATCACATATCTAGTTTGCACTGAATTACATTTCTCATATGTTACATAATGTAGATACAACCAAGGAAAAATGTTAACATGGGTTAGATGGGTAATAACACAGTGTACTCTTTTTAGTCATAACTACTGTAACCATAATCAGCTGTAGTAAAATCATTTTTAGACAATACCAATTGCTTACTAATACAGAGGTAACTGCTCTTGCCTGATTCATTGAACTTCAGTAAAAATTTTGAAGGACTGAGATATTGTTAAGGCAGTTCTACACATACTTAGTAGATTCATAAGGTGTATCTACAATTAAAAATGTTATGCAGGGTGCTTTAAGCCCCAGATCATTCAGAAGAGCAGCCTGTTGAAGGTGACAATCATAAGCTATTTAATATGCATCTTGACATCAGAACATTTTAGCTGGCCAAAAAAGCAACAAAACAATGCCACATACAACCAAAAAATAAGGTATGGACTCCAAACACACCACATGTTCATGGTGATAACATCATCTCTCATGCTACCTAACTGATATTTGACATCACTACCTACTCAACTGTTAGAAGCCTCTTTCTAACGACTTCAGAAAACCCAAAGAGATCTTTAGATGTGGGGGATTATGTGTGCGTGTGTGGGAAAGTTTAGCAGTCATTTAACCAGAGCCTAACAACTGCCAACTTGCAGCATATCAGAATATAAACTATTCAGCTTTCCAGGCTCTGGCCCCAGTCACAAGTACCTTCACAGTAGAAAGGTTTTTACACCGCATAGATTGAATTGCTAACTTAAGCACTATACATACGTTTCCCAGCAGCTTGACATAAATGCAGTGATGTAACACCATGTACCATCTCAGAAGGTCATGTTCTAGACATATCAACAAAGTAGAGGTGGAGATCCATTCTTTCACTGACCTGTCCTGATGAATTCAACTCTTCTCTATTATATATTGATAATCAAAAACAGTCCAAAGGGAATGATCAAGAATAATCCACAGGCTGCAAACTACAGCATTCAACATTGCCTAAATTAAGTTCATGGTACAGTCAAAGATGGCTTCACAGCCTAGACTAGAGCCTTTAAAATGATCATGCTTCTATGTGCTTCCTAGGTTGCAAGTCTGGATTTCACATAGCATTTTCATGGCACGTTGTTACTTACAAAATTTCCACACAATACACAATATTAAACGCAGAGCCCATCTCCCATTTCTATAGGCTATCTGCTCATTCAGAGTAACACAGGACTCATAAAAGAGCACAGATTTTAATTAATGAATAGGAGCTGTAATAACACAGCCAGTGTCAATGTTAGCGGTATGTGTTTGTTTCCTTCCAGAACCAATCTAAACGTACTGAAATGTCTCTGGGATGCAAGTTTACCTAAAACTTCTCCATGCTTCCCAGAAGTTACAAATAGGCAGTAAAAGAAGAGCCCAACCAAACCTTTACTTCACTGAAAGTTATGGGCCAAAGTCATCCTTGATAGATCTCCTATAGACTACAATGGAGTCAGAGCACAGATAAAGTTGACACAATGCCGTTAATAACTAATTACAAACTGACACTACAAAATCTATGAAGAACCAGGGAAAATAAGTTGACAATATTAATTTAGATCAGTACACATCTCTGAGCATATCTCACCTATAAGAGTCCAAGTTCTACTTACTTCAAGGAAACTTAAAGTCCAGTTCAGCACAAGAAAAACACAACTGATCAATATCGTACATTAATTACGCCCTTTGTAAGGGGATTTCAAAGGCAACAGCCACGGTAAAAGGGAAAAGTTGATCACAGATCTTGAGAGTTTTGGATGCAAGACCTCAAATTCTATGATCAAAATAGAGAACATGCCTAACTACTCTTACTGCACCAGACCCAGGCGCATCCTGGTATATGAGCGCTGCAGAAACCTTGACACTTGGATGGAACTGGAACATGACAATTTTTGGTTGCAAGTCTCACATTGTACAGTTTAAACAAAGAAGAAGTCTAGCCATTCCAATTTCACTGAGAAAAGATGGACCTTGATGCATCCTGATTCAGTAGCAGTTATAGGACCAGATATGATTTTTTTTTAATTTCAATGATGGAATTTGGGGCTTGGAGCACATTTTGACAAGATTCAGCTGAATCCATTCGCTGGACCCAGGTATTTGCAGTGCCTGGGTCCAAATTCTCTTGTGGACCAGCAGGAGGGACTAGACTTGCTCTTGCTTTGGACATTTAAAATTGGGTGCTCGGGGTCAAAATCTGGCTGGATCCAGCAAGACCCTACAGCCAGATTTGTTTTTTTAGTCGGAAGTCCGGCGCTTTTCTTTCTTTTTTTTCTTTCTGACGCAGTAGGAGCAGCCAGACTTGTGCATGGTACAAATTGGGAGCCTGGAACCAAAGACGGGAAGGATGCAACGAGCTCCAGCTTTTCCCTTCCTCCCTTGGCCGCTGAGGTCCAACCAGCCACCAGAGACATGCCAAACTTTGACAGCCACCGCCCCCCCCCGCGGCTGCCCCGATCCCCTCCCCGCAAAGCCCCCGATCTCTCCCCCACCCCCAGCCGCCCCCCAGGCGCAAGGTGAAGCAGCCGGGCGTCTGGCTCCTGCACTTTGCACGGCCGGGCGCGGAGCCGCCTCCATCCCTGCGCCTCCCTCCCCAGCAGCGCCGCGGCGCATTTCCCCCTCTCCTCCGCACTAATCTGCAGATTCAGCACGTCCAGCGCCGCCGCTGACTTTACCTGGACTTTCTCCACTCTCCGGGCGGCTGACACCTCCCATCCTACCGCTAACTCCGGCTCGCGCTCACTCCTTCCTCCTTCTCCCTCCTGCAAGGCCTGCTGCGCTCCAGCCCCACGGAAAGTAGGGAGCGCGAGAGGCAGGGGGAGCCAGGCAGGGGGAGGGAGGGGAGCGCTCCATCCCGGGCCCCCCCCCACAACCCCCGCGCACACGCCAGCCCGGCTCCCCCCACCCCCGCCTGGGCGATTTCCTCCCCTCTTCAGGAACTACCCAGGCTCCGCTAAGCGTTTCCGAAACAAACCCCCCGCCGCTGCTGCCGCCGCCGCTGCTGCTGGCTGCTGCCTCCGCTCCCCGCCCGCCCTTGCCCGCTGCCCGCCCGGCTGCGGCGCGCAGCTGGCCCGGGGCTGCCCCCACCCCCCTGTCCCCGTACCTCGTAAAGGTCCCCCGAAGCCATGCTGGGCTGCGGGACTTGGCTTCTCGGCTGCCTCCTCGCCACCTCTCCCTCTGTCTCCCCCGCTCGCCGTGGAGTAAACTGTGTTTTGCAGAATGACAGGCGCTGGGGCCGGCTGTGCGCAGAATCAGAGGCGAGGAGAGACGGCGAGAGAGGGAGGCAGCAGCAGCAGCAGCGGCGGGCGGCGGGGCTGGCTGGCGTAACCAGCTCTGGAGCGGGGCGCTGCGCTCTGTGGCTTCTCTCGCGCTGGCTTCAGCCACCCCCCCTCCCCAGTCCCCCCGCCAGCCTAGGGGAGGGCGAGGGGGAGGGTTGCACCCGCCACACGCCGCAGGGAAAGTCCCCGGGCCCTCCGACGTGCCGCCTCCCCGGACACCCGGGTGCGCTTCAAACTCCTTCCACGGCCAAAAAGGAAAGAGCGAGGGGGGGAGCCCGGACCTGTGGTGACACCACACCGGCTCAGCCAGGGCAGGGCAGCTAGGCGGGAGATAGACCGGCCTCCAGCCCAAGGTCAAGGCAGGCTGTGGGGCTTGCAGGGTGGCAGTGGAGTGTTAGGGGTTTCTGGGAGCACGGGGGAGGTGGTGGGTGCCATCTCCCTCAGGGACAGGATGGCCACCATGAAGGAACCCAAGGTGGCCAGGGCTTACTTCAAGCCCCATCCACCCAAGGACTGCTATCAAGGACATGGAGGTCTCATAACCCTCAATGGCCACCTGTAGGGAACGATGAGACAATGGCACCCTTCCAACCCCTCTCCCCTTTCCTTCTGCTCCACTGGCCGCTGACTTCCTCCATGTCCCACCGCATCAACGGCCACCACCAGGAAAATGGAGGTTTTCGCATTGCTTTTTTCAACCATCCCACACTTGGAGTGGCCACCATCAATGGAGCTGCCCATGACTAGTTTCAAGATTCTCCTCCAGTAGATACAGACAGGTAGTCAATGTCATGAAACAATGTCTTTATGGAGAGCGAAATATGGAACAGATTCTCCGTTCCACTTTGCTCCTTTCTTGGAGCATGGAAGGCTCACCAACTTGCTCTGAAAGGCATTTACCCCCTTCTTCCCAGCTCACACCCCCTTTATTTGAGGTCAGGAGACGTTCAGAGAAATTTCTCAGAAGAGGAAACGTGCTAGGTACCTTGTGTTCCACCTCTGCTTTGCCTCTAATCTGAAATGTTAGGGAAACCCATTAGGGTTTGGATACCGTGCAGAGGATGAGGGGAATCCACTGAGTGAAGGAGTCTTAGATCCTGAGTAATGTCAGCCTGATACCATTTTATTAGAACAGAAAGGTGCTAGCAGACTAGGATGGATCAGCTTTGCCCTTGGGCAAGGTTGTCCAGGAAAAAAGCAACTGGGGATTCCAGCTGAATGGATTCTGATGGGACATACTCTAGAATGCCCAGACTAGGAGTTTTCCCCCTAGACCTGTTTAGCCACCATTCCCCAGGAATGTGGTGAACACCCATGGAGCCTCTGCTTTGCATAGGATGGGATGGGAGCTGCATTTTTTGTGTGCAAAGAAACCATCCGGAAATGGGCTACATTTTGGAGAAACTGATTAAAACGTTAGAGGAGACAAAAGACTCTTTTGCAATTGGGTGCCATTACAGTAACATAAATGATTCTCCTGAGACTTCACAACCCCAGATCTACCCAACCAGAGGGACTTATCCCCCCAGCTAAAAAGTGATAATCTTCTCAATAACAGCTTTCTTGACAATGGAGAAGAAAGCAAGTAGATTCTGATTTGATGAAACCATTTCATCTTGACTTCATAGAGACCCTGTTGTCAGCAGCACTGTGTTACCTGGTTTCAGATTTGATGTTTTCACCTCTCTACAAGTCACCATTGACCTGTAAATAGCATGGTCCTTGTCACAGTGCCTTGACAGATGACATGGATGCTGTCAGGTGTGGCTATGTTTTTGCCCTGTTTTCTGTTTACCCTCACTTGGTTAGTATTTGTCATTTTGGTTGTATGATCTCATCCTTTTGACTGTTTCTGTAATACACATGAATGTGAGATTTGTTAAGAGAGAGAGATTTGAATAGAAGGTGGAAGCCAGTGATTAAATATTATATAGTAATTCTACTTTGTTACTAGTAAATATGGTTATTTTTGGCATTGCATTGTCTTCTGAATTTTCATTTACAATGAAGGATTCAAATAGAATAAGTACTAAATACTGTTGTAAGTAACAGAAATTTACCAATGCTCAGTACTTACAATTGATTGTGTATTCTCTTTTACCATGACAATAGGAAATATTTATATATATCTTGACTGACTATTCAACCTACCAGTATCCTGAATTGTGAATATTACATCTAGTGATTATGAACTTGCCAGCTAACCAGATTAGTATTGACTTTTGGGTCAATAAAAACTATATAGTATAGTATTTTGGAGCTTAAAGCCATTTATGATTCATGTGGTCTACTGGATGATATAATCAATTTTAAATTCCTAAAAACAAAGCTAGATTGTTTACCGAAAAGTTAATAGCCAGAGCTCTGTTCTAGGCTTATCAATTTGCCAGCAATATTTGAATTTTTTGAGATCTGATATTTAAGTAGTAACATGTTGAAAGGATTAAGAAATATCATAAACTACCCGTGAATAGAACATAATTAGTAATTGACACAGTAGAAATGCCTTTATGCCCAAGAAATGTATTACTTGATAATCACACCCAATGGTTTTGCCTTGATGTTATTGTAGAACTCCTTTGTCAGAGAACAAATACATTATTTTGTGCTAAAGTAAACTGAGATTGGTAGTTTACGATAGCAACTCAGCTCTTTAGAATGCTCCCTGAGCAGAATGCTCCTTAGATGTAGATAAATTTTAATTAATTGCCCTTAAGAATCTAGTTTGTGGGACACATGCCTACCATTGTGCTCTTTTCCACAGCAAAAAACCCAAAATGGCAGTCAAAACAAGTGAGTCACTTCTCAAGTGAGTCCTGTGACTTCCGTTTCATAATTTTTTCTAAGAATTAATTTCAAAGATGTCTTAAAAATGTCCCTTCTCTAGTTGTTGAAGAACATGCATTGATACCTCTTGGTACATCTCAATAATCTAAACGATATCTCTAGTCTTCCATGTCATCTTGTTATTAAACCAATGAGAATTAGAACAACCACCCTCTAGTCACACTTTGAGAAACTTTTAGGACGTGGTTTATATTTTAAATGTGCTTGCAGAAATATTACATTGTGTTTAGGTTAAGTGGACATTGTCGACAAAATTGCTATAGAAGATGCTATAGTACAAGTTGGATCATAAGCCAGGCAAGCATTACGTGTTGGATACTTTAAAAAGAGGAATGCTTTAGTGAATACTTTGAAGAGGGGAAACATCTTTTTCCTGATTACTCATTCCTTGTTTTTAGAATATGCAGTCCCTTGGGTATGCAGTAAAGTGTGAGTCAATATTAAGGAGTAGGAAGAGGACTTTTATGGATATTTAACCCATGAAAAGTTGATTATGGTCTGAGTGTTTTTTTCACTCCTATAAGTGAATTTGGCAAAAAACAACAACAAATGCATGAGATGTTTATCTGCTTAGTGAAACACACACTTGTTTTTAATGCATCAGTTTGTATGAGTAATATCCATTTGAGTCTTTCTGAATAAACCAGAAAGAATGTTTGACAACAATGGAAATTTATTATTAAACTGTGTTTCAGTTTCTGTGGACAGTTTTTACAGGGAGTAATTTTTTAAAAATCTTAACAGTTGTTTTTAAATTTAAGAATATACATTTTTATTCTGAAGTCAAGTTACTGCAAAATTACAGTTACGTTGTAAAAATCACATATTTTTGGACACTATTACAAACACTAGACTGAACATTAATTGCAAAATATGCACTTTTCATCCTCTTAATCATGTCCCACTCCCTTCCATTTCCCGTCCTAAGAGACAGTGGAAGGAAGGCAGAGAGATTCTGAGGATGATGTAAAGTGATCACACAGTGTTTCTGGTTTGATTAGATATTTTGGGTTCCAGCAGTACTCTCAGTTCAATATCTCTCAAACTGGCAGAATCTTTCAAAATGGAAGAAACTTGTTAAGTGAAACCATTGTACTATTTTTAGTTTAAAAATAGAGTAGCATGCCTGTGATATTGATTTATTGATTGTTCATAGTACGCTCAATGCTGTGTAAATACCATATAGCCAACAATATAGTTCCTGCCCCAAGGACCTTACAGTCTAAGCCCCAGTCTTGCAATGAACTCTGTGTGGGTGGGCCACTCTACTCCTACGGAACCCAGTGCAGGATCAAGGCATAAGGGCATAAACCATACATTTAATCACTATTGAGCAAAATGCTTTCTACTGTGATTAGTCCTATAGACTTCAGTGTGTCTGCAATTGGCAGTAAATAGTAAGTTTAGCAAGATCAGGCCTTAAATTAGAGACAGGTAATACGGTCTTAACATATAGGATATATAGGGTGGATGGTGGGGCGTTTGTCAGGTTATCATAGAGAAGCACCATAAATAACTGAATTGTGTTTTAAAGAGCAGTGAGAATGAAAAGAGGAAAGACATTAGATGAAGAAGGAGAGGGAGTGAGTGAGTTATAATCTGGGGCAGGAAGGAAAAAAGGCATGAAGATGAGATTGGAGAAGGATACAGAAGAGGGCATTCAGGAAGGAGGGTTGGGATGAGCAGAAGTAATGGGAATGGGACTAGGGGACCAAGAGACCAAAGATATAGGTAAGGACACAGCTGTGCTAAACTTTGAAGATGAGAAATTTGATAATGATGCAAAAAAGAGGAGGGAAGCCCTTGAAAGGATCTGAAGAAGGGAGTGACATGATCCAAGTGGAACATGAGAGTGTTTTAGCAGCAGCAGTAGTTTGGAAATACAGTAGAGGAATGAGGTGAGGAAAAGGAGTCCATAAACATGGAGATTTCAGGAAGAAACGTTAGAGGTGACCAAAGCATGGACAGGTGTCTTAGCAGTGAGGGTGAAGAGGAAGGAATGGGTTTTAGAGATCTTGTAAAGGAAGAATTGACAGGATATGGCAATTGTCTAGCGTAGGAGAGAGGAATGTTTATTGTGACACCATTGTTTTGCATTTGGTGATGAGCAGGAAAATGGAAGTTTTGATACAGCTGGAGAAATGCAATTGGTGTTCACATTTTGATTTTGAACTGGTGAGGAAAGATGCCAGAAATACTGTCAAACGCATGAGACCAAACCGAGGCTGGACAGCAAGATACAGGAATCATCATCTTAGAGATGGTAGCTAAAAGTGCACGAGTAGGTGAGTATGAAGGCAAAATAGGAGGGGATCAAGTTTGGGTCACTAATTTGTACATTTTGTAGAGGGAGAAAATGGATTTGAAAAAAGGAGTATTCTTTGTACTCATGAAAATGCTGAACAGTCTTCATTTCAAAGGTAAACAAATGGTTGTGATCATTTGGTTCTAATTCTAAATTCAAAAGATGTTCACTAAATTGTATACAATGCAAATCTTTATAAATTAAAGAAACATTTAAAAAGGCTACCCAACATATCACAGTGTATTTAAAACAAATATAAGGTAAGAATAAGTAATACAAATATCATTTGAGAAAATGGACAGGATTCCATCTATCTTTTTAGGCATTAATACTCTAACAACTTTGTATAGAACTTAAGGACAGAGTGAATCCAATGATTTTCATATGCAACTGAATGGAGTTCTTTCAGCATTGAAAATATACTTTAATTGCAATTGTTGTTAAGAGCCACTTTAATTTGTACAACCCTGTTCCATTAGAGTATGCTTGCTGCTTTTCACAGAAATTATGGTATGGCTTAATACTATTTTGTCTTTCTGTTTTGTGGGAATAACTCAACACTTTGACCCTGGATGTGTGAGAAAATGGATGCTAAGACAAATATCTAGTAAACCATCCTGAGATGTCTGTCATAACAAGCCATACCCTGAATCAGAATCTAATAAGACAATGTTATATATTCTTACTGCCATCCATATAGCCTTAGGAATTAAGGAAGAGGAGGCCTGACTACCAGAGACTGGAAATCCATTTGTATACAATACTAGATAAGTGACAAGGAAATAGGTGGAGATATTTTTTTCTAATACTTTCACTTAATTTGGGATTAGTTTGAGGGGTTAAAGATAGAAATGAAAGACAAAAGGAATAATAGAGGAAGATAGACCCTATTGGACAGTTATCTACTTTGGAAAATGTGTCAGGTCAGAGACAGCTCATAGCCCTGATATTGCAAGTTAATCCATTTGATCTATTGACTTTAATGGATCTCTGTCCAGCATAAGGACCTATCAATTGTTATCCCCAAAACAGAATTTGCATACCCCAGAATTGATAACCTGTTTACTTGTTATAACCAATCTGTTTTCATTAGGTATGGGTATCCAAGGTGCCTAAGGAAATACTTGGAGGACGTGGATACAGCCTTCTGATAAATGGTTGACATACGCAGTATTATTTCCAAAACAAGATGCCTTTTATTGATACAAATAACATTCCTTGACAAAATAACAATCTAAACACAAATCCCTTATAACAAGTTAAAGTAATTCAAACCACATTGCCTTATAGTTGTAAATGATACGAAGTGGCCGGTCCCTGCTTACGGTGATCAGTCATTCATGGGTAGTTAAGAGCAATTTTTAGATGTTCATTAGGTTTTACATATATAAATCTCTTTCACAAGCAACACACAGACATACATCTTTATTAACCCCCATACACACTTATGTCCATTAACATACTATACTATGCTATAACTATTACTTTGGCAGACTTACTCAGATGACTGCACAATATCTTCTCCTGTTTTTTCTCTCTCACGCCTCTGATGCATCCTTCTCTTGTCATTCTGCTTGCAGCTTCTTCTCCTTCATCTCATCCTCACCACCTTCACACCTTTCTCTGCCTTCTTAGCTCTCTGCTCAGCTGCTTTCTCAACCTCTTTTCAAGCCTGTCAGCTCTCAACTGTCAGCAGTCAACTGCCACACTGACCTTTATACTATTTCAATTCTATTTTTAAACATGACATCATACCATATGACTATTATTTCATCTGTCAATCATTGTTTACCACCTTCTTTTCCCCACCAGTTCTACTATGTGACCTTTAGTCTATATTCTAAATAGCTCACAGTGTTATGATCTGTTTATCACCTTTTCTCGCCAATTTGATTTTTAGTGCTATGTGACCTTTAGCCTCCATTTAACAGTGGAGTGATGCTTGCTTATTTAAAATGGAAGCCGGGGACACAAAATGGAAGCCAGGGACACAAAATAGAGTTTCTCTGGTATTACTATGTGGATCAGTTTGATGGACTGGAACTGTATAGGAAAAATCAGGAAAAGACTCAGAGAAGGCTGCAGTGATTTTAAAAAAATAAGGCATGGAGTGATGGACCATAAGAAAATAAAGCAGAGATACTATATGCCATTGCTATGCCATATAGAAAAAGAAAGGACAGAAATTACCCTAGAGACATCACTAGAGAAAGAGACATCACTGTCAAAACAGTGTTTTCCGGAACAAATGAAAGTACCATTCTGTAATGGCAGTCACTGAAAAGAATAAGAAGAAAACATGGTAGTGGGAGAACTTGTCGCCAGGACAGATAACTCATGATTAGTTTCTGATGTGAGTCAGTGGAAAGTACATTGCTGATTCATTATCATCACAACCACATTCAGCCACTGCAGAAGATGCATTACCAGCAGGTATCCCTGTTCTAGGACAAGTATGATCATGAAGGACCTATCCAAACCCTATTGAAACTAATGGGATTTTTTCCTCTGAGTTCTATGGGCTTTGGATCGGAGCATGGATTCTACCCAGGTTACTAGTTAATCTCTCCCTCTTTTTTTTTTGATTCCCTTAGCTGTATTTACCATTCATTGTACCACCTACAATCTTATTTTAGAAGTGTAGGCCACCTTCCTGCACTAATGCCAGAAAATAATTACTTTAGTTTCTTCTCCGCTATTGAGATATCTCTTACCTAGCTTTCCACCTGAACACACATGTTCTTTTTCAGGTTGCTCTCTGTGACACCAAGAATACATCTTTTCAGATTCTGCTCCATCTTGTTTGCAAGTGCAGTTGTATCTACTCACATGTCATGATAGAGAATAGACAGATGCCAAAACATTTTTGTTTCAGCAGACAGGAGGCTTGCTCCATAGACAAAATACCTAATAAAGAGGGAAAATAGTAGAACACGTAGATCAGGTGGTTGTCAGTGTCATATAGAAAATTACTGTACTATACTACAAAAAGCTGTTAAAAATGACAGTTCAATGGCTGAATTTTTGCAAGAGTAAGGAAATGCTCAGATGACACAAAGAAGGGGCAGATGAGAAGCATTCTTTTTTAAGGTTTCAGAGGGGTAGCTGTGTTAGTCCGTATCAGCAAAAGCAACGAGGAGTCCTTGTGGCACCTTAGAGACTAATAAATTTATTTTGGCATACGCTTTTGTGAGCTAGAACCCACTTCATCAGATGCATGGAGTGGAAAATACAGTAGCAGGTATAAATACATAGTGCATGAAAAGATGGGAGTTGCCTTACCAATGTGGGGGTCAGTCTAATGAGACAATTCAATTAATTCTCCAGTATGTCCTAAACATAAAATGAGAGAACATGATCAAAGACATTAGTTAACTGTCTAACTTTTATAGGAATAGAAATTTGCAAGTCTGAAATGGATGGCTATGGTGGTCTATTCATCAAGCAGAGGTGACACATATTGGAGGGGCATGGGGAGTCACGTTCCCCCCCCCACCCCTGCGATTTACTGCTTGTCTTGTACTGAGCATGCTCACGTGGACAGAGCATGCTCAGTAACACTGCTGAAGCTGACTGCCCTCCTTCTGCACCCCCACTCTCAGCAAGCATGGGTCATATCTGCTATCAAGCTGTGCATGAAATAATATAAGCAGCTTAGAATTGCAGAAGTTATAATGGAATAAGGAAATTGAAATGTATGCCATGCCAAAATAGAGAAAATGTTAAGAGTGGACATGCTGTCTGGACATAACAGCCATACGGGGTCAGACCAATGGTTCATTTAGCACTGCATCCTGTCTTCCAACAGTGATCAGTGCCAGATGCTTCAGAGGGAATGAACAGAACAGGGAAATTTACTGAGTGATCAATCCATCCCCTGTAGACCAGACCCAGCTTCTGGCAGTCAGAGATTTAGGGTCACCCACAGCAAGACATATTAGTATCATTAAGAAGGAGCCATCTGTAGACAGACAAGTTGGAAAACACAAGTAGAACTACCTGAACTAAATAAGAGTCACTTCCTGAGAAAACATCTGCCATCTTCACCCTACATACCAATAGGTCTTGATATAATAAAGCACAGAAATAGGTTGATAGCTTGTCCCTCCTGACATTTCATTTTAAAACAATGTAGTACCAACAAGCTTCCAATATCTACTACTATGTAGATATTTCAAATTATGTTCAAATTTCAGGGATAATAACATTTTATATGACAGGTTTCAGAGTAGCAGCCGTGTTAGTCTGTATCCGTAAAAAGAACAGGAGTACTTGTGGCACCTTAAAGACTAACAAATTTATTTTAGCATGAGCTTTCGTGAGCTACAGCTCACTTCTTCGGATGCATAGAATGGAACACAGAGACAGGAGATATTTATACATACAGAGAACATGAAAAGGTGGAAGTATGCATAACAACAGGAAAAGTCACGAAAGCTCATGCTAAAATAAATTTGTTAGTCTTTAAGGTGCCACAAGTGCTCCTGAACATTTTATATGTTAACCCAGAGTATGTTTCTTCTTTGTTCATTTTTCAGTCATGGATTCAAATTAGGGGTCTGTGTTTTTAATTGCAACCCACAAAAATTCTGTTGCACACATAGTATTTGTTACAGTGGCACAATAGTAAGAAATCTGTGGGTTTAAATATGCCAGTGGCTCTGAAGCCAGGCCAGGACACATGTCATTTCAGAAAAAAGAACCACTAAAGACATATTGATGCAATTTCTTTGCTAATGGGCAGTACACACAAAGAATAATGCAAAAATCATAATTTTGTTGTATTTATTACTATGTTTAATATTAATTATTTGCACATGTGCAGTTTCTTTCATCTGAGACTCTCAAAGTACTTTCCATATGTATGGTTGTTTTATTATTCCTAATTTACGGATGGGAAAGTTCAAACGCGGCAAAGCTAAATGATTTTCCCAAGCGCATGAAGAGTTGCAAAGGCAGGGATGGAACCCAGGTCTCCTAACTCTGAATTAATTGTGCTTCCTGCATTACTATTTTATTTTATTTTTTATTTTGAAGAAACCTCTCTTGCAGTTAAAGAGGTCCTGGACATTGGAGAATTACCATAGATTTCACTTTGATTGCTTTTAGGAAAAACACATGCATTGGAACCTCAAAATAAATGGGGAAAAAAGTGTGGTTGGTAAGGATTGCAATAGTGGCTCAAAATATTACTATTACTTGTGAACTAGACATGAATAATCTACTCTTGTCTAGGAGCTTGAAGCAAAGGTCTGTTGGATGTTGCCAAATACGAAAAAGATTCTTTAGGCTAGGCAAGAGGAAATGGAGAGGATTGAGTCTATATGAAGTCTATTCTGAGATTTATTCTGTGATTAGTTATGTAGATGGAGGCTCCAGCTATCTTGTTGGCCTTGTGGGTATTTATGAGAAGTTTGTGAAACTGGAGATTAAAAAAGGCAGAAATAAGTCCCTTTTGATTTATTTTATTGAATATATTGTCTGATTTTAGACAGTAGATTGTATATGGTGCTTTATATTTTAGTCAGACCCATATTGATCTTTAAAAATAGTAATTTATTACATGTTTGTTAATTACTTATTATTAGAGTGGGTGCACTAAAATATTATCAGCTAGTAGAACTCTCCATTTATGTATAGGGAATATTGCTGGAATTGATAGTAGCTATACAACAGGAATTATGTTTTTAAGTGTGACCACTGTAAGTGACTATTCAGTGTTATAGTGCATACTTAAGTATGCTTATTCATGGGACCAATCCTCAGGACTACTATTGAGAGTAAGGATTACAAGACTGGGCATTGAAAATGTAGTAAAATAGCCTAAAAACCATTCTCATGCAGTTTTTATGAAAGAGAATCTCCAAAAAAGCAGATATCCTGTTGGTCATGTTCTCAGATATTAGGTAGGTACTGCTTATATACTGGGATGCTTAGTCTGTGAAATTAAATTCAGCTGTAAATTTCAAAATTATGAGAATTTCAGGTGGACTCCACAAAGGTGCTTGGACACGTAAGTCCCATTGTTATGCACCACTGCGCAGCACAAAACTTTTGCTTGGCTGCCATCTAACCCTGCAGATGCCTAAATTCACTGAGTGCCGAAGCTTTTGTAATAAAAGCTCCCTAGGAACCTATGTTTCTGACTCTGAGCATGTGCACTGCTGCCTCCCTCTAGGTGCCCAGGCACCTATCTCCCATCTAAGCCCCAGAGCAAGTCAGAAACTGTGGAAGATAGGCATTCAGTGTCCTTAGTTGCTTGTGCAGGCCCAATCCAGTAGCTGTGCTACCACAGGCTGTGTAACACCACACAAGATGTAGGGAGGAAGAGGCGGAGCTCCCTTATTGCCTTTAGCCTGGTGTATAGGGTACTCATCCAGGATGTAGGAAACCCCTGGTTCAAGTCCCCTCCCCGACTCCTTCTAAGTGGGAGACAGGATTTGAACAGAGATCTGTGATCTCTCAGGTGAGTCCTCTAGGTTGTAGAGTTACTCAGTGCTTTCTGTGGCCCAGTTAATATTTAATCATTCAATTATTTAATTAAAGTGAAACAACGTCAATGGCAGAGATTGAGGGAGAGCCACATTGGAATATTTTATAGTCTAGTGATTAGTGCATTTACCTGAGGTGGCTGATCCCTGTCCAGGCCCTTCTCCCGCTCAGGAGGAGCAGGGACTTGAATTGGGGTCTCCCACATCCTGGGTGAGCATCTATGACAGAGTGCTGGGAATTAACAGGTGAGCGTGCCCCCTGATCACTCTGGCATTAATTGGCTGCTCCAGAGAGGGCTGATTGGGGGGATGAAAAGTAATTATAGTAGGCTAGGTGAACTAAAGGATTAATTAGCCCATCAGCAGAGGACTGATAAAAAGGCACAGGAACAAAGTGAAAGAGCATGGTAAGCTCAGCATGGAGTCAGAGAGATCTGCAGGAAGGGAAACGTCTTCTCTTGGGCCCTGGGAAAAGGTCTGAGGATACAAGGGACATTGTACGTAGTGTTGCTGAATTAAACTGTAAAGATGTTGGTGGAGGGATCTGAAATAAACAGCACAGTGTGGATATCTAACCAGTGGGGTCTGAGCAAGTTTCTGTGATACCACGGAGCAGGGGCAGCGTGCCAGCCTGTCACAGCAGCCTGTCCACTTGACTAAAAGTTATAAGGGAGAGTGTCCTCCTCTTCCCCCTCACTGTTTTGTTTCAAGGATTGCATGTGTCTTAGGCATTCGGTCACCTGACTTCCCTGGCTCATGGATGGCAAGCAGACATAGGTGCCTCCCTGGAGCCCAGATTTAGGTGCCTATCTTTGTGAGATGGGTGGGGCTTAGGCCACACCCCTCTCCTCTCTCTCTCTCTCTCTTATTGGCTAGTTTAGGCCTCTCTTCACCTATTGCTGGCCTTGTGGTACACATTCTGAGGTGCTGATTGCTCCCTATTAATTGAATAGAAACCTAGGCACCTCACTCAGGCTTTATGGATGGCGGAGTTGTTCCTGTGATTTCCTAAGTCAGTGGTGGGCAACCTGCAGCCCATCAGGGTAATCCGCTGTTGGGCCGTGAGACAGTTTGTTTACATTGACTGTCCTCAGGCATGACCGCCTGCAGCTCCCAGTGGCTGTGATTCACCATTCCTGGCCCATGGGAGCTGTGGGAAGTGGCAGCCAACACGTCCCTGCAGCCACTGGGAGCTGCGGGCAGCCATGCCTGCAGACAGTCAATGTAAACAAACTATCTCGCAGCCCAACAGCGGATTACCCTGATGGGCTGCAGGTCGCCCCCCACTGTTCTAAGTGCTTAAGAGCTAGGTGCCCCGACACTCAGCATTGCCTACATCCCTTGTGGATCCTACTCTTCATTTTTATAATTTTTCCACCCAGAATGACTTGAATTTAGTAAAAATTTGAAATTCATCCAAAGAACTCGACCCTTTCCATGTTAAAAGTGATTTACAAATAGTAACCAATCTAATTTACCTTGTTTTTAATGGAGATTATATAAGGGTGTGGCCAACTATCTATGTCTGTGATAGGTATTGGCTAATCCACATGCTTAATAAGGTGGCTTTCTGGGGTAATGATGAAATGACTTCTTGGAGCCTGAGTTAAAAGGAATAAGCTAACTAATAAGCCTAATTAAAATTGAGAGCATGATTCTCCTCATATTTCCACTAGTGTAAATCAGGAGTAACTGTGTAGAAGTTAATGAAGTTCCATTGATGTAAAACCAGAGTAAGAAGAGAATCAGGCCCGAATCTTTAAGCACAAAAGCAGGCTTCCAACACAACTAAGGTCTTTAAATACAAATTGGGACATCTTAACTGCTTGAAAGCTAGATTCCCAGAAGGTGTACATTGGTGACTTCTGTGAAGCTACACCTATTTACATCATCTGAGAATTTGGTTCAGAGTCTTCATCTGGAGATAAAATCATGTGTGCTGGCAGCCATCAAGGAGCTTTTATCAGCTGAGTTTCCATCATCCAGTCTTACTCCACACTCTTGAGCACATTGACTTAAAGAGCATTTATGTACCAACTCAAAATCACAATGTAATTGGCTTCCAATCCCACTATTGTGGTTTATACTATTTCTTCCTTCCTGATGGAACAATCTTTGACACCGACTCCCTACCTCCTCTTTTCCTTTGTCTGGATTTTACCTTTAACTTCTGTAATGAAGGCGAACACCAGAAGTGAAATCCTACCCTCCTGCTTTTCACCATTGAAGTCAATGGGTGTTTTCTAATTCAATGAGTCCAGGATTTCACCCTAGCTGTCAATATGCTTCTTAGAGACAAGGTTTAATCCTTCTGTCTGCAAAACACTTTGTTAGGTCTGCATGTTGTGTTACAGGGACATACTGATAAAATAATTAGAACCCAAAGAAAAGGCTCTGAGATTTTTTTTTGCAGGATCCTTAACTGCAGTCATAAAGGTTTTTTTACTTTTTGAAATTTTTAATTTTTAATGTCATGTTAGTACACGGGTATACAAAATAAAGCGATCAAATTATTTTGTGTGGGTGAAGATAATCTACAGTTTCGAACAGCAAATAGTAATTAAATGGGGTGGTGGCAGAATGTACCCTTTACTAGAGCAGCTGCTATCCACATTCTTCTACTGTCTTCCTTCACTGCATTTTGTACAAAGTACTAGTGCAACTTTAAAGAAAAGAGGAAGGGAGTAGGTAAAGCTGCCAGATAATCATGAGAGTGTTGTGCATGAGTTGCCTGTGTTTATTATGATATGATTGTGCTGCTCTCAGACTAATAAAATGTGTGATTGCAGATCCTCTGCTAATAAAGTAAACCTGTAATTGGGCATTCAGAATTTGTAAGTGGCCAGTCTCTGAATTGTGCAGCTGTATGTTCACATCTGCGGTAATCTCAGCTACTTGGGAGTCTGCGACTAGCGGATCGTTTGAGTTCAAGGGTTCTGGGCTGTAGCGTGCTATGCTGATTGGGTGTCTGGTGCCACTGACAGCCTGGCCAGCGGGTGGTTGAAAGACTAGCTAGAACAACACAAATGACATGTTGTGATCAGCACTGTGTGAAGGCTGATGGACCGGTCAATCAAAATGATGTTCACAGCTATACCTTAATCTTTAGGTGTAAAGATATTCCTAAACCCACATCTTGAAATTTTCTGAAAGATCAGCAGTTCAAATCCATTTCAGGTCAATAGTGACCCAAAGATGTAATAATCTGATAGCTGTTTGGTGACCTGCGTGAAGTGAGTTTGGGGGCCTCAGTCCCATTTGTACTGGATGTTTTCCAGTTCACAAAAACCAGTAACTCTTTTGGAGGCAGTATTAGAAGACAGGCCAGGGATTGAATGGACATAGCAACAGAACTCCTATCACTCCTGGTCTGTGTAAGCCCCAAAGGCTTCATAGGTCACTCTGTCTGGGCATAGTTTATTCTGCAGCAGAAGTCTCACTTTCCCCCCACATAATAAGCCAGTTTCTTGGTGGCAAATTATAGAGCTGCCCAAGAGGAAGAGAGATTGTACCAATGAGTGGTAAACTAACCCCCCCTTCCGACCCCCCATCCCTCAGCACAGTCCGTTTGTCCACTTCCTGCTTAACAACCTTTGGGATTAATTTCTCTGCGTAGCTTCATTTTAGGGACAGCAGGTGGTTGGGTCCAGTTTATATGCTGAATGTAAACAATAACAACAAAATCAATGGGAGTGAGATTAGGCTCCGGAGGGCTCCCTCTTTCTAATGCGGATTCTGTTCCTTCAATTATGAATGAGTCCATCCTCACTACTCTAAATGTTGTGTTTTGGGGGTCTTTGCTAATATAGGAGAATTCTGAGGGGCTTCCTACCTCCAATACAGTATGGGCCACACAGCTACTTCCTTCCTTCTTTTTTATTACTGACTACAGGCAGGGAGCTAATAGCATGGGAGAGCTCCAAATGTCTGGCTATGCCCATGTTCAAATCTTTCCTTACCTGACGCTTATTCGGCCATCCAGGGAAGAGCCTGATCCTGTGTTAGGACATGAGGGACAGACTATGAATATGAAGGGGCCATGTCATCTCTCCAGAGGCAGTATCACTCTGATGCTGAGGCTCATTTTGCCTGGGTCTGTTCCTAGGGGTTGTAAAATGCCAGCTTACAGGGAAAATGGTAATTTTTAACAGTTTGTCACTCAGCTATGCCCGAATGTGTGATTTCACAGGATAAAGAAAAGGCACTTCTCTAGCCTGAGGGCTGAACAACCTTTACAATAATAAGCTTCTGCTCTGGTATTGTGTAGTGGTATCTGAGTGATGTAGTTCATGAAGCCAGACTGAACAAGAATACCACATTACAACTGGTAAATTTATTTTTAAGATACTAATCTTCTAACTTCCATGTCTGTGATAGATGATGTGAGAACAGTCTCAAGTACACCCTGAATACTAAATCATTTATATATGCCACTGTTCAGTGTTCACCTTCCAGGGAGGAAACACTTCTGCCCCTTTTCACACCTTTGCTTTTCTTTCATGCACTTCTCTTCTAGTTCCTCTGCTGAGAAGAGGTGGGACAGAGCTGAGCCTCTCCTCCCTGCCCCCAAAGAATGAAATGAGCAGGAGGAGATGCTACTGCTGTCAGACGTCTTGCTCCGAATCTCTCTCAGGAAAGTTCAAGGACCATATTGGGATGAATATATAAAAATATTCCAAGAAATAAGAGATGGAAAAGATTTATTACTGTAGGTTTCTCTCCCTGGCCAGTATGAGATTGTTCTTCCAGTGTTTGGTCCATCTACTTTCAGTTGTCCCAAGCAATGAGGTCTTCATCAGTTCCACACACTACTAGATCTCACCATTAGGAAGTCTTTCCTAATGCTCAGCCAATGGTCCCACTTCATGACATTATCCTTATTTACATGTTATTTGTCCACTCCTAGACATCCCCTCCTAGGAATTTTCTCTTCTTTGGTTCTTTGTTTTTGCCCATTTCTCTCCATATAAATATTTCTATTGTGTTCATCGTTAGGTTATCTAGGGACCGTGTTCCAGTGCCATACAGAAGAGATATGTAATATTTTGCTAGAAGTTGGAACTCCCCTTTAGGATCTAAAGGCCTTTGAGATCAATAGGAAAGCTCCCATTAATTTCAGTGGGATTAGGATCAGCCCCTTAAGAAACTATCTTTGTGATATAAGAGGTTTTACTCCTACACCAAATACCTGAGGGCCCATCTGCTTTGAATGCCAATGAAAAGATATGGGTCTTGCACTGTACCCTAACAGTGCTGGTTTCATGCTGCTCATCATTCCATTTCTTCTTTCTCTTTCTTATTGTGTGTAAATCCTCCCCTCTTTCCACCGCCTTTATTACCACTTTCTCTCCCACAATGTCTCTGACTATTCCTCCTCATCTCTCTCTCCCCCCACCCTTCCCAGAGTGGAAGGATCTCTTGATCCATGTAGTAGGGGAAGGGGTGCTGAAGCATGTTCAGTCTGGCTTCATGAACTACATGACTCAGATACCACTACACACTGGGAGATATCATTTGGAGTGGAAGAACCTGTACCCACCATTGCTCCAACAGCTCATAGGCCTTCCCAGTATAGCATGCACTACTACTGCTGCTTGGGTAGCAGTATGCAGCTGGCTCTTTAGAGAGTTCATGTTCAACTCTTATCTGGCATGATCCTAATTTTTTCCTGAGCAATGCAAGCAAGAGAGGGGAAATGGTCATTTTTAACAGTTTATAAATTAGCGAAACCTGAATGCAAAACAGGGGCGGCTCTAGGAATTTGGCCGCCCCAAGCATGGCGGCACGCTGCAGGGGGCGCGCTGCCGGTCGCCGGTCCCACGGCTCCGGGGGACCTCTTGCAGACGTGCCTGCGGAGGGTCCGCTGGTCCCGCGGCTCCGGTGGAGCATCCGCAGGCATGCCTGCGGGAGATCCACCCTAGCCGCGGGACCAGCGAACCCTCCGCAGTCATGCCTGCGGGAGGTCCGCTGGTCCCGCGGCTCCGGTGGACCTCCCACAGGCATGACTGCGGAAGGTCCGCCGGAGCCACCTGCTGCCCTCCCGGCAAAATGCCGCCCCAAGCGCGCGCTTGGCGCGCTGGGGTCTGGAGCCGGCCCTGATGCAAAAGAAAAGGCACTTGTCTATCCAGAGTGCTTTCTCCCTACTGAATTTCAAGGCCCTGCTGCAAACTATGGAGATTTGTGAAGTTTATAACAAACAAACAACTATTTGCAGAATCTTTTATAATGGAAAATGGTAGGCAATGTAAATATAGAGGTTACTAAAGGCAATAATGTTAAAGTTTTAAAAATAATTTCTGCCTTTGAAAGGATAAACCAGGGAGAAAAATATTTATGTTCTGACTGTCGAGCAAAGATTTGGGTAAGCCACATACATGAAAATGAATCATGAGCTGCCTAATGTGAATGACTGTTGATCCAAGTCTGTTCTGTAGCAATTAAATTCACAGATCACAAGCACAGAGCAGTTGTTTAACTCCCAAGAAATGGGAGATGTGTTTGTTCATCAATTTATTTTAAGAGTGCTTTGTGAGCCTTTAAGATAAAGGGTGCAATATATAAAAAGGTACATTTTATGATTTTTTCAGATCCAGAGTGGTGATGCACTGAACTGAATTTTCCTGCTCTACTGCACAGAGGTTCTCTACTGACACACAGACCTTTTATTGATGCAAAAACGTGCAGAATTCCCCCTGGAAAAAAGATACCAAAACTGGGGAAAGGTACAGTATACATTGAACTACAGGTACTTTTGCATGCAAAACCATTCAGTGTCCCCCCAGCTCTCTCTGGGAACTGTCCTATTTATTGCTTTGGGTTGGATTTTTCCCTGCAGACACAGGAAAATGCAAATTGCACCTCCCTGGTCCTGTGGTGGCAAGTGTGCTGGATGGGGGATTCCCCTAGTGCAGGTGGTAGTGCTGCAGGAATGAGCAGGACTGAACTCCAGCAGAGATTCCTTAGGAGCCCTTCAGTGAAGGTTGCCTGAGAGATGGTGTGATGGGTCATGTGTCCCATACTGGCAAATAAAGGATTAATTAGTGCCTAGGTAACCCATCAGGCTACACCTGGGGGAGGGAAGAAGGGCAGGCCTAATTTAGTATCGCCAGCTGAGAAGGAGGATAGGGCACCATACAGGTAGAGGCTGGGAGCAGCCTTGAGAAAACAATAGAGAGTTGAGAAGAAGCTGCACAAAGACAGCAGGTGTAGTGGTGGTTGCAGTCCTTCTGAGAGATGCCAATAAATGGGAAAAGGTAGGAGCAGCCCAGGGAAGTGGCAAAGGATTGTAAGGAATATCCCTTAGCTGCCTAACACACAGGGACCCTGCTGGAACTCGGAGGAAAGGAGAGGGCAGACCTGGGTTCTCCTCCCCTTCCCCCAGCCATAGGGGAAGTACAAGCCTCAAGACTAAAAGAGGCAAAGATTGATGAGTACTATATGGAAGCTGAAGGCCTGTCATAAAGGTTATTAGACTTTGGGTTTTTTTCTGTCTGGACTTTTCTGCTACCCTGAATGTGAAAGGTGACCTGGCCGGAGGGTTGGGACATAGAAGCTGCAGACCCAGGACCATAGGGACTAGAGTGAAAGAACACCATCAACCTCTTGTCATGGTTTGTGGGGGTGTTTCAGTGGTGATTTTACCCCCATTACAGATGCTTAATCCAGTCCTCTTCCACCTGTGTAGGTGATGCTCCTTCTGAGCCAATCCCATCCAATTTGGGGCTGCCTGGGCTGCTTCTGGGCCCTCTCAGTGGAGTGGGATTAGCAGGAAGCTGACATCACTACTTCTGGTGAACATACCAAGGTCAGTAGCTGCTAGGCCCTTAATTAGAAAAGTAAAACTCCCTCATGTAGTTGCTCAGAAATTTTCTATCAAAACTTTAGTTTGACAAAAAATGGCTTTTTGAATAAAGAGAAATTTCTGTGGCCAAAAAATTCCATTTCTGTCAACAATTTTAGGGTTTTCATCCAAAAAATGAAAATTTGAAAATGTAAGTTTTTGGCAACCAACTTTGTTTTGGTTTTTGACAGAAACATTTTCATCAACATTTTTCACAAGAGAAAAATATTATTTTGCAACCAGTTCTGCTCCCTAATGTTGGCCTTTTCAGATAGGTAGAGCTCACCTGTTAGAGGCTGCGTCTATACAGCTTCAGCTAGCAGGGTAAAAACTACTTTTTTACTCTCTAGGCTTTCATGATTGCTCAGTGCAGTGCTTCTGTGTCAGCTGTCAGTTATAAACCATTTTTTTAAGACAATAGGAATGAGACCGCCCTATCGTTACACACGCTTACCAGCATTTCTTATACAGAGAAAGCTAAATGTGCTTAGAATGTTTTTACTTTAGGGATATTCTAATTTAATTTTTGGTAAAAAGTGTTAAAAGAAAGCTGGCCTGTCTTCTAGCATACATTACAAACACTGAAGTACTCCAAAGTGCAGTAGGGTGCTTTATGCTGCTAATAATTGAGTGATCTTTATGTTAACACAACTTGCAAGAAGGTTTAATGCCACTTTAGTGACATTAATATATTCAAGAGTTATATTAATAAGTATTTTGAGTCATAGCTCAGCTTTAAAATGTAATTACATGTTCCTCATACTGTTGCTATAGTCCAATAAATTCTGCCTTTTCATTCAAAAATTGTCTATGGTGAAACTAGCTGCAGTTCCATTCTTTGTTACCCATAAAGCCACATCTTGAAGTCATTGGGTTTGCACCAGTGTAGCAGAGCGGAGTGTGGTAGCACGTGACAAAAACTCAGCTTTCCATATATTGTTCTTATTGTAACTGACAAACCTATTTTTCATTATTTCTGTATCAGAAAAATTAAGTAAAATGTGCAAAATTGTGTTTTTTAAACCACAATTGTTGGAAAATAGCAGTAATGGAAAATCAGATTTCATGAATAAAAGATAGTCCGTGATTAGCTGTTATATGGGCTTGCTCCATCCTTGAGGACTAGGGTAAAATTGTCATGTCTGAATACCAATTTTAGCTGGAAAATAGGAGTTTCTTGGCAGGAAATCATGCTTTTTTAAAAAAAAAAAGACACAACACTTTTTTTTTTCAGAATGAGTTGAGCTTGAAAAACGTGTTGGGGATATGTTCCCTCTTCTTTTTCTCCATTAAGAAGTAAGTTTCCCATTGAGAGTTCAGAGAAAATGTATATTCTGGTATGAAGAGGTACTTCTGTCCTCAGGTTTTACCATTATTTTATGTATGGCATATTGAACTGGCAGGGATAGAATATTTTATTTGCACTGCAGCTACTTATAAAAAAAAAACAGACATGGGTTCTGTGGAGACCTCAGTTTTGTATTGCTGAATTGGGTGTCAGTCAGCAGTTTTTCAGAGCATGGTATTCTGCATAGGGAAGGATGAGTCAGCAGGTTGTCCAACCAGAGTGTTCTGGGATAGCTGGTGCAGTTTAAAAAAAAAAAGCCACAGAAGCCAAGGAGTTTGCCTTCATCAGCAGTACTTAGATCAGACTGTGCAGACTCCTACGGAATCTTCAAAAGTGAAGGGAGAAATCACTGCTTTTGGGTGCTTCTGGTCTCGCCACAGCCTGGCCTATTGTGCCCTTGGCAATGACTCTTAAAAGTTTGACTTTCCAAAAATAGCAAAACACATTTTGCACCTGTAACTCTTTACTTACAAACACCGGGGCATGCCTTTACTAATGCCAGCACGTGTGTGTGTGTGTGTGTGTGTGTGTGTGACAGACACTAACATCTGTGCACACAAATGGGTTTTGCACATGCCAGTGTAATCACTTGTGTTGTGCAAATTATAGCAGCTCTCAGTGTCAAGTGGTTAGTCCATGTAATGTGCACATGCAGATGTATGTGTGTAAAATGTTGTGTGCACACAAATGAGATATGGATAAGGTCCATCTGCAAATTAAATACTAACTTCAGCCACTGATGAACAAAGACAGATCTTCATCTAATTATTAGGATTTTCAAGTGATTAAAAAATTAACCGCACGATCAAACAATAAGATAATACAATTTATTTAAATATTTTTGGATGTTTTCTACATTTTTAAATGTATTGATTTCAATTACAATACAGAATACAGTGCTCACTTTATATTTTTTATTACAAATATTTGTGCTGTAAAAACAAAAGAAATAGTATTTTTCAATTAACCTCATACAAGTACTATAATGCAATCTCTTTATCATGAAAGTTGAACTTACAAATGTAGAATTACATACCAAAAAAAAAAACTGCATTAAGAAAAACAATGAAAAACTTTAGAGTCTATAAGTCCACTCAGCCCTGAGCCAGTCACTCAGACAAACAAGTTTGTTTACATTTGCAGGAGATAATGCTGCCTGTTTCTTGTTTACAGTGTCACCTGAAAGTGAGAACAGACGTTTGCATGACACTGTTGTATCCGGCGTTGCAAGATATTTACATGCCAGATGTGCTAAAGATTTTTATGTCCCTTCATCTTCAACCACCATTCCAGAGGACATGCGTCCATGCTGATGACAGGTTCTGCTCAATAACAATCCAAAGCAGTGCGAACCAATGCATGTTCACTTTCATCATCTGAGTCAGATGCCACCAGCAGAAGGTTGATTTTCTTTTTTGATGGTTCGGGTTCTGTAGTTTCCGCATCAGAGTGTTGGTCTTTTAAGACTTCTGAAAGCATGCGCCACACCTCATCCCTCTCAGATTTTGGAAAGCACTTCAGATTCTTAAACCTCAAGTTGAACGATGTTGCTATCTTTAGAAATCTCACATTGGTACCTTCTTTGCATTTTGTCAAATCTGCAGTGAAAGTGTTCTTAAAACAAGCAACATGTGCTGGGTCATCATCTGAGACTGCTATATTATGAAATACATGGCAGAATGCAAGTAAAACAGGGCAGGAGACATGCAATTCTCCCCCAAGGAGTTCAATCAAAATTTAATTAATGAATTTTTTGTAACGAGTGTCATCAGCATGGAAGCGTGTCCTCTGGAATGGTAGCCGAAGCATGAAGGGGCATACAAATGTTCAGCATATCTGGAACATAAATACCTTGCAATACTGGCTATAAAAGTGCCATGCGAACACCTGTTCTCACTTTCAGATGACGTTGTAAATAAGAAGCCGGCAGCATTATTGCCCATAAATGTAAACAAACTTGTTTGTCTTAGCAATTGGCTAAATAAGAAGTAGGACTGAGTGGACTTTTTGTTTTTGAGTGCAATTATGTAACCAAAAAAAGTACATTTTTAAGTTGCACTTTCACGATAAAGCAGTGTTTCTGAAACTGGGGTCGCCGCTTGTGTAGGGAAAGCCCCTGGCAGGCCGGGCCAGTTTGTTTACCAGCCTGGTTTGCCGCTGCAGGACAATGGGGGCTGCTGGAAGCGGTGGCCAGTAAGTCCCTTGGCCCACGCCGCTTCCAGCAGCTCCCATTGGCCTGGAGCCTGGTTTACAGGGCAGATAAACAAACCGGCGCAGCCCACCAGGGGCTTTCCCTACATAAGCGGCGACCTCAGTTTGAGAAACACTGTGATAAAGGGCTTGCATTATGGTACTTGTATGAGGTGAATTGAAAAATACTATTTCTTTTGTTTATCATTTTTACAGTGCAAATATTTGTAATAAAAATAATATAAAGTAAGCATTGTACACTTTGTATTCTGTTATTTAAATAAATATATTTGAAAATGTAGAAAAACATCCAAAGATACTTACTGCATTTCAATTGGTATTCTATTGTTTAATAGTGTGATTAAAACTGCAATTAATCGTGATACATTTTTTAATCACAATTTTTGAGTTAATCGCATGAGTTAACTGCGATTAATTGTCAGCCCTACTAATTAAACCAGGTAAGACATTAGCTCTAATCTTCCTTTTGTGTTTAGTGAAATTATAGTTCTTTACACCCCACATCATAGTCACTTATATTGGAAGCTATAATATTGTTACAAATAAGGTCTATGATATCAATTTGCTATGGAACAAAGATTTTGTTAAGTCCATTCTTTTTCATTATAAAGCTTATATATCTTCTATTCATGACTGTTAAAGATTGATATATACACCTCTACCTCGATATAACGCTGTCCTCGGGAGCCAAAAAATCTTACCGCGATATAGGTGAAACCGCGTTATATCGAACTTGCTTTGATCCGTCGGAGTGCGCAGCCCTGCCCCCCCCGGAGCGCTGCTTTACCGCGTTATATCCGAATTCATGTTATATCGGGTCACTTTATATTGGGGTAGAGGTGTATTTAACTTGTTTATATTTCCTTCGTAAGGAAAATGCTGATTAAGAACTGCTGTGAAAAACAATTTTACTTTTCCCGTGGTCATTGCCTTGCTTTTTGACTCAAGTTATTACTTACATGGTTGCCATATTCCCAAGACTCCATCATAAATGAGCTCTAAAACCCAGTGGTGTGTCCTGGTCAGGTAAATAAATGGAGACAAAATACTCTAAATGATCTTGCTGTTCACATTTCATATCCAGTGTGTTTTATGTCTGGTAGACAAGCTCAATAAATGTTATGTTTTATGCATTTGTGCCACAAATATTCCATTTGATTCCTAATGGTTCATGAAGTGCCTTCTGCAAACCGTTGAGGGGATATGAGACTGAACCATGGAAAATATATTCCCTACTAAATTCATTTTTCAATTTTACTGTATCATGTTTATCCTGTTCTTACTTTTCTAAACTGTATAGATTGCAAAATTTTATATTTTGGACCTGATCTACCTCTTGTTTGTAGGAGTCATGCCACAGAAGCCAGCAGGTTTACACTGACACAAAATGGGTGTGAACTGGGTTCTGTGTATACTGCTGCATTCTAACCTATGCAATCTTTTATTAACATAAGAATAAATACCAATCCCTGTTAAAATTATACAGGTCTTGATTTTTGTTTTAAACATACAAAATGAAGACAGTTTAGAAAATTGAGTCAGAGTAGGTTTGAAATATATCAGAGAGGTCTCAGGCCAGGAGGTTAATGTGCTGTTAAATCAACTACAGCTTGTAGAATGGATCACCCATAGTTCCTGATATAACATGACCTACAATTCCTGACTTGGATGGCAAAAGTTGAATGAGGCTGCTGTAACAGAGGACTAACCGAACTTCAACTTCTTTTGGCCTTTTTTCATTTAAGTGAGAATCCCACCACCCTTTCCAAGACTGTTTTAACATAGTATTTTGCATTTCCCCCTTTGTTTTTAAAGTGCAGTTATACTCTGAAAAGTGACCGTAATGATAACATTGTGGAGTTGTTTCTCAATAAATATATTCATACTGATTATTTCACTAGGAAAAAGATAGGAGTTTGTTCTGCGTGACATTGCAGTCTGTTTTGTGATCTGGAAAATCAGCTCTCTCTCTTCTGGCTTGGGCAACATTGCCAGTTATAAAGATCCAGCATTCAGAACTTGGTTAATAAAGTTTGTGGATGACACAGGAGTGAGAACAGACCTTAGCTCACTTTTCCTTAGCTCTATTGGCTCTGCAGAATAAAGAATAGTAAAACCATATTTTTATCACCAAAGCAGGCTAATGTCTCTGACCATAATCACAGTTTAAGGCAGTATTATTTATATTAGGTCATATGCAGTAATATTGAATTACATTACAATGATATTCTCAAATATATAGACAAGACTGACATAAAGCAATTCAGAGGATTGTAGAAAAGCTGAACATCTAACTTGCTTTAAGTAAGATTCAGTATGCGATTAAGATTCAGATAAACTGGTTTCATCTTGGGTGGAATAGATTTTCATAAATGTGGAGCATAAAACGAAAAGGACAATAAATTCTAAGTAGAAGATGGTACATTTTGAATGGCCAAATATACAGCGAGATCCAAATGGCAGTGTTAGTTCAGCATTTGCTTCAGTATTTAGGATGCCTTAGTCCCAGAGAATTCCCTGAGACAATCTACTTTGTGTGTGATGGAAAGTTGTAGGTCACCGAGACAAAGCTAATATCTTGCATCTTAGTTCTACTAAACAGACAAGTACTGGAATAAATAGCATTATATGCAGCCAGGATGTTGGCAAAACCATGGCTATAGAATGCTAAAATAATATGGTTTAGTATTAATGAAGAATTCATCTTTTTGAGAGCTCATTGGATTTAAAGGATCCACCGGTGGAGTCTAGCAATGCTTTTTGTATGGGATCTGTAAGGAAGACTAACATAGTATGCATATTTTGACAGAAGAAACCAGGGTGAACAGAACGTTGCATGGCAAAATTATACCAGGAGGTGTTAACTGCAATTTAGAGTGAAGGCCAATAAACACCAATGTGTTTCTTGCTCTTATTAAATTGTACAAAGTTATTTGACAATCATGGTTAGAGGACATGAAACAAGTAGTGGCATTTGGAGAAATGTGGGTAAAGACAAAAGCATTGGTACCTGATCAGCACTGACATGACTGCCACTGACTTCAGAAAAACTGCTTATGACCTGATCCAGGTTCACTGAAATCAGTGGAAGAGTTTCCACTGATTTTACTCTGATTTGGATCAGACCTGTAGCCCTATGCAATGCTTATCAAGAGTGATCGGAAACATATATAGAGCAAAGAATAGGCTCTCCCTTAGTTGTTTAGGGAGCTCCTTAGAAATTTGTACTTTGGCAATGAGTACAGTCCTCTTCAAATTAACGTTGTTTGATCAGAAAAGTACATGTAAATCCTTTAAATATTCTATTAAATCAGTTCAAGTGTCCAAAGGCAGCCCCCCCAAACAAAAAACAAAGCAAAAAATGCTCCGAATGATATATTTTGGGTAATAGAATCAAATCAGCAGAAAAGATACAGAAGCAAAAGCAGGTGAATCTGACCCCAATACATTCATATTCTGTGACTGGGGGTGGGGGGAATCTCAGAAGGTGTATGTCAGTACTATGTAAATCCTTGACTGATACAGTGCCCAGTAGGCATGGATTGCAAAAAATGTGTGTGTAATTAATGTGCAACTATCTGTTCAGTCACCTTCAATGAAAATGGCGGTAAGAAGTGGCACAGTATCTTATTTGATTGGCTATTGCCAGAGATGATGGCATACAGAAGTAAGCTGTTTTAAAGCCTGTGGAAGTTTACTGCTTAATGAGTGTCATATAATCAATAATCACAAAGATTAAAGATTCAAATGTTGGACTTTTGTTGATAGTCATCTTCAGTGCTTGCTCTCTGTAAAATGTTTAGGATCAATGGTATAGCAATAATCAGCATACAAATTATTGCCTCCAGTGAGGTCAATGAAATATTTCCCATTGATGTTAATGAGAGCAAGATCGAGCCCAGAGTGACAGTCTACATTTAAAAATAAGGATTAAAATAATTATAATGGAAAGACTGGTAGTCTCTCCAAAGTTAAGGTAGTAGCTAGTGTTCCATAATAAAGCAGGATCCAAATCTAGAATCTCACAGTCTTTATATTATCAAAATTTGAAGGCTAATTCTGAGGGAGAAAGAACTTTTCTGGAAACCTTGGAGGAAATTGAACAAATGCTTTTCCATTTGAACTAATTTTTGAATGACTGACTGTTCAGTTGTTGTGAAATGTTCAGTCCAGGCTTCTCTCCGTCCCTGAGCCTGTGCAGCTTCGAAGCACTGAGTCCATTGACCTGATGAGAAGGATGGACAAAGGACACCAGATTTTCGAAGCCGTATTTAGAAGCCTTATTTTGCTTTGATGATACTGGTTCCCGTCTTCACTCTACAATGGATGAAATACAGAGCGTTGGCTTGCCTTGTCTGAGCTGATCGACAAGCAATTTGCTTTTCTTTCTAATTCATAGGAGTCTTTATTCGAGCTAAAGGAACAATCCCTGCCATAACATTGTAAAGTTTGTTACATCTCCCTAGTTAGATTTAGGAAATGTAGTTTCCAAATCCTTTATAGCTCTTGGAAAAAGCAATTGATCTTAAAGCTGGTCCTTCTTTTTCAGTGTGGATAGCTATGCAGTTCTTCATCTAAGTGTCTTGAAGCCTTTCCTCTTGTTAGGTTCAACTCCAAACTGGTGGGAAGGTCCATCTCTTACTTGTTATGTAATCATTTTAAACTACATATTGCCTTTTAGATAGAACTGGTCAGAGAAATTTTAATATTCTATTGGGTTATTCAGTTCTGAAATGGTCATTTTTCCCAGAAATTTGTTTTGAAAGAAAATTGTGGGGAAAAAAATTCTGAAAACACAAACATAGCATGATGACATTTTTGGAACAAATGTTTCAATGTTTTGTTTTGAAACAAAATTTCAATATGAAAAGTTGTTTATATAATATAAAATTGGAGGTGCCTTTGGCATTCTGAGTCAGCCTTGCAAAGTAGTCTAGAATAAAGTTAATCATGTTAATATCTTAGTGCTAAATTCTACCTGGCTTTAATGGAGCTGTATGGGTGTGACTAAAGGCAGAAACTGAAACATTTAATGAGCATTCAGGAGTCAGGTTTTGTCAGGAGTGAAGAGAGTATTTGTCTTAGCTATGTGAACAGTCATATCACACTGAGACTGCTCAGGGTTTGTCTACGCTGCAAAATTAGGTTGATTTTACAGAAGTCGATTTTTAGAAATCGATTTTATACAGTCAGTTGTGTATGTCCCCACTAAATGCATTAAATTGGCGGAGTGTGTGCTCACTACCGTGGCTAGCATCGACTCATGGAGCGGTGCACTGTGGGAAGCTATCCCATAGTTCCTGCAGTCTCCACTGCCCATTGGAATTCTGGGTTAAGCTCCCAATGCCTGATGGGTCAAAAACATTTTCATGGGTGAGTTTGGGTACATATCGTCAATCTCATCTCCCTCCCTCTGTGAAAGCAACTGCAGACAATCATTTTGCACCTTTTTTCCTGGGTTACCTGTGCAGATGCCATAACACGGCAAGCATGGAGCCCGCTCAGCTCACCGCTGCTGTTGCAAGCATTGTAAACACCTCGTGCATTATACTGCAGTATGTACAGAACCTGGCTAAGAGATGGCAGTGTGAGGGCGATTGTGAGGAGGACATGGACACGGACATTCCTGAAAGCACGGGATGTGGCAATTGGGACATCATGGTGGCAGTGGGGCTGGTTGACACAGTGGAACACCAATTCTGGGCCTGGCAAACAAGCACAGACTGGTGGGACTGCATAGTGTTGCAGGTATGGGATGATTCCCAGTGGCTGCATAAGGCCACTTTCCTGGAACTCTGTGAGTTGCTTTTCCCAGCCTTGAAGTGCAGGAATACCAAGATGAGAGCTGCCCTGACAGTTGAGAAATGAGTGGCAATAGCCCTGTGGAAGCTTGCAATGCCTGACTGCTACTGGTCAGTTGGGAATCAGTTTGGAGTGGGCAAATCTACTGTGGGGACTGCTGTGATTCAAGTACCCAATGGCAATCACTGATGTTCTGGTATCAAGTGTAGTAAGTCTGGGAAATGTGTAGGTTATAGTGGATGGCTTTGCTGCGATGGGTTTCTCTAACTGCGGTGGGGCAATAGACGGAACACACATCCCTATCTTGGCACCGGACCACCTTGCCAACCAGTACATAGACTGCAAGGGGTACTTCTCAATGGTGCTGCAAGCACTGGTGGATCACAAGGGACGTTTCACCGACATCAACATGGGATGGCCAGGAAAGGTGCATGACACTCGCATCTTTAGGAACTCTGGGCTGTTTGAGAAGCTGCAAGAAGGGACTTACTTCCCAGACCAGAAAATTACTGTTTGGGATGTTGAAATGCCAATAGTTATCCTTGGAGATCAGCCTACCCCTTGCTCCCAGGGTTCATTAAGTCATACACAGGCAGCCTGGACAGTACTAAGGAGCAGTTCAACTAGAGGCTGAGCAAGTGCAGAATGGTGGTAGAATGTGCCTCTGGATGTTTAAAAGTTCACTGGTGCTGTTTGCTGACTAGGTTAGACCTCAGTGCAACCAATATTCCCATTGTTATTACTGCTTGCTGTGTTCTCCATAATATCTGTGAGCATAAGGGGAAGACGTTTATGGCGGGGTGGGAGGTTGAGGCAAATCGCCTGGGTGCCAATTTTGAACAGCCAGAAACCAGGGCGATTAGAAGAGCACAGGTAGGCACACTGCACATCAGAGAGGCTTTGAAAACCAGTTTCATGACTGGCCAGGCTACGGTGTGACAGTTGTGTGTGTTTCTCCTTGATGCAAACCTGTCCCTTTTGTTGATTTTAATTCCCTGTAAGCCAACCACCTTCCCCCCTTCGATCACAGCTGGCAAAGGAAATAAAGTCACTATTGTTTTGAAACCATGCATTCTTTATTAATTAAAAAAAGTGAGATAACTGATAGGGTAGCCTGGGTGGGGGAGGAGGGAAGGACAAGGCCACATTGCTTATTGTAGCCACACTACAAATCAAAACTGTTTGAATGACAGCCTTCTATTGGATCATCCTCTGGAATGGAATGGCTGGGTGCCTGGAGCCTCTCCCCTGCATTCTTGGGCATCTGGGTGAGGAGGGTATGGAACCTGGGGAGGCGGGCAGGTGGTTGTACAGTGGATGCAGCGGCGGTCTGTTGACTTTCCTGCAACTCCACCAGGTGCCTGAGCATGTCCGTTTGCTCCCCCATTAGCCTCTTCTCATCGCACTCACTTAATGCTTTCCTGGACTCTGCCACTGAATGCGTCCATGCATTCAGCTGTACCCTATCAGTGCGGGAGGACTGCATGAGCTCAGAAAACATGTCATCGAGTGCATTTTTTTCCCCCTCGCCTTCTAATCTGCGATAACCTCGGGGATGGAGATGATAGGAGGAGCATAGGAACATTTGCACCTGCAGGGGGATAAAAAGAGAGAGTAGAATTTAAGATGATACATTTCTGAGAACAAAAGGGAGACTCTTTCACAGTGAATCAAGCAATTCACAGCGGACAGCACATGTGCTTTAGGTACAAGGTCGCATTTTGCCTTTTATATTGAGCGCCTGCCGGTATGGTGACACATCACACATTGCTGGGCAACAGAATTCGGTTTCCAGGCAGCCATGGTAAGCCAAAGGGTATTTGGGTTTGGCTTCTAACACCTTCATAACATGTGGGAATGTTTTCAAACTGCAGCGCCCTCCTTTCCCATAGCAAGCAATGCCGGTTGGGTTTGCCATTTAAAAGGAGGGGCTGCAGTTTTCGGATGGCTGTGCAGAACACACCTCCCTCCACCCCTCTGCGTGGCTATTTGGGATGATCCCTTCACCCCTCCCCCCACCGTGTGGCTGTTCTCAGGGATGATCCCTTTTAGCCAAGTGCAAACAGCCCAGCATGAATGGGGTCCTTTTACTGTTCCCTTACAAAAATTCCCCTATTTCAACCAGGTGACCATGAATGATATCACTCTCCTGAGGCTAACACAGAAAGATATAGACTGAATGTTGCTTGAATGCAACCAAAACCCAGGACCATTCGCTGCCATGCTTTATGCTGCAATGATTCCAGACTACTTGCTACTGGCTTGGCGTGGTAAAGTGTCCTACCGTGGAGGACAAAATAAGGCAGCCCTCCCCAGAAACCTTCTGCAAAGGCTTTCAGAGTACCTGCAGGAGAGCTTCATGGAGATGTCCCTGGAGGATTCCTGCTCCATCCCCAGACACATTAACAGACTTTTCCAGTAGCTGTACTGGCTATGAATGCATCCCAAGTCTTCAGGCCAAATCAAACATTAAACACTATTGCTTTTAAATCCTGTATGGTAGTTACAAATATGCACTCACCAGAGGTGCCTTCTCCACCTTCAGGGTTGGGGATCTCGCCTTGGGAGGGTATTGGCTCCAGGGTGATGAAAAGGTCATGGCTGCCGGGTAGAATGGATTTACCACTTGCCTGCTGCGCATTTTCCTCCTCCTCCTCTTCCACAAAATCCTCCTCTGTGTTGCGTGAGGCTCCCCCCTTGCAGGTGTCCATGGACAGTGGTGGGGTCCCCCCCTAGAATGCCAAGCAGCTGATCATAGAAGCAGCATGTATGGGGCTCTGACCCGGAGTGACCGTTTGGCTTCTTTGTCTTTTGGTAAGCTTGCCTGAGCACCTTGACTTTCACATGGCACTGCTGTGTCCCTCTTGTAGCCTCTGTCCATCATGCCCTGTGCGATTTTTGGCATATATATCAGCATTTCTTCTTTTTGATCCGAGTTCTGCTTGCACAGATTCTTCTCCCCATACAGCAATCATATCTAGTGTCTCCCGTTCGCTCCATGCTGGAGCTTGTTTGTGATTCTGGGACTGCATGGTCACCTGTGCTGCTGAGCTCGCCATGCTGACCAAACGAGAAATTAAATTCAAAAGTTCCCGGGGCTTTTCTTGTGTACCTGGCTAGTGCATCAGAGTTGAAAGCGCTGTCCAGAGTGGCCAATTGGAGCACTCTGGGATAGCTCCCAGAGGCCAATAACGTTGATTTGTGTCCACACTACCCCAAATTCATAGATTCTAGGATTGGAAGGGACCTCGAGAGGTCATCGAGTCCAGTCCTCTGCCCTCATGGCAGGACCAAATACTGTCTAGACCATCCCTGATAGACATTTATCTAACCTACTCTTAAATATCTCCAGAGATGGAGATTCCACAACCTCCCTAGACAATTTATTCCAGTGTTTAACCACCCTGACAATTAGGAACTTTTTCCTAATCATAGAATCAGATTATTGGGGTTGGAAGGGACCTCAAGAGATCATCTAGTCCAACCCCCTGCTCAAACAGGACCAATCCCCAAATGGCCCCCTCAAGGATTGAACACACAAACCACTGAGCTATCCCTCCCCCCTGTCCAACCTAAACCTCCCTTGCTGCAGTTTAAACCCATTGCTTCTTGTTCTATCCATAAAGGCTAAGGTGAACAAGTTTTCTCCCTCCTTCTTGACCCAGCAAGGTCAATTTTAGCACTACTCCCCTCATCGGGGAGGAGTACAGAAGTCGATTTTAAGAGCCCTTTAGGTCAATGGAACGGGGTTGCTTGTGTAGACGCATTCATTATAAAATCGACCTAACATGGCTAAATTTGACCTAACCCTATAGTGTAGACCAGGGTTCAGTCTTCTCAACTAGCTCACTATGATCATGCCTAGAGGCTGAATACAGGTATTGGCATAGTCATTGTCTCCTTAGTTTAGTCATTTAGTAACTTGACATCTTCCCTCAGAGAACTTGCTCTTTTAAATAGTTTTCATGCCTTATCACTTCTGTAAATTAGGTGAAAAAGGGTCATCAGGTTTAATTTCTGGCTATCTTTGAATCAAGATGGAGTCTTTGGAATGAAGAATAGTATATAATCTGACCCTTCTGACTTTCCTTAAAGAAATCTCATAATAAATTGAACTTACATTTGAATTAAATAAATACTTATTTCTCTTTAACTGAATTTTTAATCTGGAGGTATTTCCTAGAGCTATTTAAAGACATGATATTCTGATAGTTCTAAAGGGTTACCTTTAGAGCTTGTCCCAAAATATTTTTGGGGGTGGGCATTGGCCAAAAAAGATAAAGATTTTGCTTTTCAGTAGCAAAATGAACATTTTTGGCCAAAAACTTTTGGTTTAATACAGAACATTTTGATTTGAAAATGCTGCCATGATGCCTTGTGGTGGTGGCTTAAATTCATGAGAGGGCTGGAGCAGCTTTTTATCATTGCAAGATTGGTTCCAGCCCTAGTCAAAACTGCTACCAAGGAAATCACGAGAATTGACAACGCATCATAAGTGGTGCCTGAGTTGACAACGCAGAGAATTGACAACGCAGCATAAGTGGACTTAAGTGGTGCCTGAGCCTTGTGTTAGTTTGCTTCATGAGTGCATTTCACCCATTGGGAACTACTTGTCCCTGTGTTCTAGGTCTTTCAATTGGCCTCCTGGCTGGGACAGATGCTTTTGGCAGTCCTGCACTGATTCTTTAGGTGCATCATTTTCCTCTGAAGTATTGGGTCTGTTAAAGGTAGTATATTATGTTAGATAGACCAATGATCTGTTCTTATATGGTAATTCCTAGGTTCAGATGTATCTCTTGACAGCACCTTTTTATTTTTTCAGGACCCTGTTAACTAGTGATTACAGTGAGAATTGTCCTTAACCAATCAGGCAGATTCTCCAAAGTTATTGTACTTGTTTTATTCAGAGGCTCTTATAATGTGCTTTTCACAGTTTGCCTGTCCCAGTGATGACTTGGTTTGCAGCTGGGCAGTGATTCACACTGTGGGAAAAGGCTTGATTCAATTGCTACTTTCAGTTTTCAGACTTCTTGGTGTCTTGCATGCAGTTTCACTTAGAGAAGCTATTCTTTTTTTCCTTCTAACCCTCCCCAGCATCTCACCACTTGCTCATCTAGTTCTCTCTTCCCCGGCCTCTCACTTTATCTGACTGGAGTCAAATTGGTGAGCTTAGAGTTCAGAGCAGCTTACATCTGACTCTTCCTGGTGCATCTCGATTTTTCAGTCTTTTTCAGACTCATAGAAACTTAGGGTCCTCAAATTCTTTTCCATCTGGTTCCAGCCTAGGCATGTCTGTCTTATGTTTGAGCCCAACAATGAGGAAGTATAGAAAGACATTTGAAACAGCATTGGTACAATAACTCTGCTTTGCTTCACATAGGATGGCTGGTTCCCAATATACTCAAGGAACAGTACTTCATGCCCCCCAGCCCCTTCATTCCTGTGTTCGGGGAGCAGACTTTCCCATACACATAGAGCAACATGGTGTGCCTAAGCGAAAAGCATCAAAACAAAGATTATGGGCAGGAAACAAACAAGCCTCTAGAACCTTGACAGGAATCTATGCAGGAAATCCTCAAAACACATCAACTTCATGTAGTGCAAAGCCAAAAAGCCTTTTCAACCACAGTGACCCACTCACTCGGAGGTTTCATTTGATTGTTAAATATTCATAGTTGTTATCATACCAGGAGCTTAATATTCGGTCACACTGTTTTGAGTAACAACTAAATTGCAGTGTTTACTCCTTCCCCACCACCCCCATAAACACTATGATAGATTGACAAGAACAAATACATATTTTAGATTAAACTGTTTGGCATAAAAATGCAGATAAATTACAGAAAGGCCAAATTTGAGACATATATAATCTATAGAATGTCACAACAGATGTGGGGAGGGAGACACAGATTCATAATATTAGTATATGATTCATACCCAATGGCTGGAGAAAAAGACTTAAAAGTAACAAATGAAGGCAAGTAATAGTTTTCTGTTGCGCTGTGAATTGTAAGAAGGTCACTATAAGTAGTAGTTTTGGCTGGGACTTTGTGTTTCACAGCACATGTATTTTTGTCACCATGGATTTCCTGTGTGACCAAGAGGAGATGCTAGAAGCTGTACTTTATTACAGACAAAAGTGTGTGGGGTTTGGGGGGAGAGGGGGAAGGAGTCCAAACACTTGCTTAGGGGTGGGTTTTATCATTTGTACTTGCTCTCCAAACAGTACACTGATGTCAAAATTATTTTAAACTACAGAAGGTAACAGAGTCCCAATAGACTGAGGACTTCACATGGCGAAGCCCTCCATCATTGCCTGGTGCATAGGAATGTGACAGATTTCCAGGTACTTGGCCTATGGACATATCTAACACAAGTGCTGGAACTAGAGGTGCGGGGTGTGCTGCTGCACCCCCTGGCTTGAAGTGGTTTCCATTTATATACAGGGTTTACAGTTTGGTTCAATGGCTCTCAGCACTCCCACTACACAAATTGTTCCAGCATCCCTGTATCTAAAAAAGGCTTTGTCTTCTCTCAGGAACCTTTGGTGTTATAACTTTTAAAATTCTCTATTTTAGGTTTTCAGAAAAGTGCTTATGACCCTGTTAATTAAATGCTCTTAGAGGTCTCAGACCAGTGGGAAATCATACAAATCCAGGGTCACATGCTGCCTGTGTTTATGTGCACTTAAATATTGAACATTGAATATGTTTTGTATATGCAATCAGTAGCAAAAATGATACCCTGATGAACTCCACAAATTGGGTATTCTTGTAACTGTGGCTACTAGTGAAGTCAATATTCTTTGGGTGAAACATAGAGCAGAATTTGGCTGCTATCTTCATTAGATTGACATTAAAATGATGCAAACTGACCACAGGTCAAAGATCCCTTTGAAAAAGAAGCTGTACATTCTTCACTGTGAATTCTCTTGCTTTTGTGCATGGGAACCAGGCTTTATGGTATTTCATGTAATATTATGCATGATGCTTTTTTTTTGTGGCTCAATAAGTCACAACCTGGCTGACTTGTGCATGAGGAAATCATGGGAATAATCTCCTTGAAGAGAGGATAAGAGCAGTACTTGGGTAGGGCCTGTGTCTACTGGCATTAATTTGAGAGTAAAGACATTTTGTGTGTGTGACAACAGAAGACTAAAAATTACGCTTTTAGCAGCGTTTTTTATAGTATTTTTTCTGGGGCGATATGCTGGTGACATGATGATGATGTTTCTTAAAATTATATTTGTTTCACTGTGGCATTGATGTTATATTTTAATGCTAATGTGCTATGAGGGTTTGTGTCTCAGAGGTTTGTCCACAAAATGTACAGTATGTGGAGAAAATGTATAATGTACCAAACTATAAGATTTGCTATCCTCCCGTGTCAGTAGAGACAGCATCTGATATATGCTGGAATCCCGCAAAGGGACATCCAGAAAAAAAGTGTGGGGAAGCATTGTCTTTATCCAAAGCAGATGTTTGACATCTTTTATCCCCACTCACAACAGATTCCACATCCTTTCAGGATCACACCAATTTCCTTCCAGTTAAGTTAGGGTGACCAGATGTCCCGATTTTATAGGGACAGTCCCAATTTTGGGGGCTTTTTCTTATATTGGCACCTATTACCTCCCACCCCCTGTCCCGATTTTTCACACTTGCTATCTGGTCACCCTAAGTTACGTTTAGTCATTGCTTTGCAATAAAGATGTTTACTTTTGGTTGTCTTCAGCTGGCAGTGGATTAGGTGTAAATTACTTGATGTCTCTGCTAGTTCTTGAGCCATAAAGGGTATGTCTTCACAGTGCTTTAACATGGCTGTGTAGTCGCAACACCAGTGCTGGGAGAGAGCTCTCCCAGCGCTGTAAAAAACCCACCCCCATGAGGGGAATAACTACTGGAGCCGGGAGCGTGGCTCCCAGCGCTGGTGCACTGTCTACACTGCCACTTCACAGCACTGAAACTTGCAGTGCTCGGGGGGTGTTTTTTCACACTCCTGAGTGAGAAAGTGCAGCACTGTAAAGTGCCGGAGTAGATAAGTTTCAACAGGAAGTGAAGAAGTTGTCACACTTTCTACAAAACACTATGCAGTGCCATGTTTCCTATTGACTTCCACAGACTTTCTACTACACAGAGAGAGGCACTAGTTGCAGATGCTGAGACAGAGAATTCGGACAGGCTAGACTACAGCACCACAATGTTTAATTTCTAGAATTATTTCTTGTTGTTTTTGGATGTTCACCACCTCTGAAAGTCATTCTCCATGTGTCTCATGTTGAGCACCCAAAATCAGTGACCATTTTAGGAAATTCTTCATTCAAGTGTTTAGTGGAAGCAACCAAAATATGTGGCTAAGACCCAGTTTTCATATCGTAGCAGATACTTTTATCTGTGTGTTTGCCGCTCTGTTTGTGGATATTCTATGGTGTCTCCCAGCAGTTTGCTATCAGTGTCTGTACATTTTTTGGCTTTATCTAGCTACTTTGGGTTTCAGATCAATAATGCTGAATGTCCATTAATGTTATCACTTCATCAAATAGTCAATTAGTTCAAAATGGGAATCCTGAATGTGCCTTCCCTTTGGCCTTTCATAGCCTTCTCTTGCCTGGAGGATTGTCCCAGAGCTTTCCTAGCATCTCCCTGCCTGGCTGCACTTCTACGTAGTCTCTGCTGAAATTCTTTGGATCATCATCCCTGCTATACTCTTGTACCAGGGAGGAGGAGGAGCATATGCATACTGCAAATGCAGGGTGGGAATTGGCTTGGAGGCAAATGAAGAACCTGAGCATGGGGAGGAGGAGCAGAGGAGTAGTCCCACCCAAAAACGGGGTTTTCTGCACAATAGGGAGCATCTGGGAGGTCAGTTACACCTGGTGGGTGTTTTTTTGGCACACAGGGCAACAGACCAGGTAATTTCAAACCAGCAGGCAAACTTTGATCCACTTTCTCTCTCTTGAAAAAGTGTTCACCATTAGCAGAGTCTCTTGAAATGCAAAGGGTTTGTGCTACAGTAATATTGTAATAGAAGATCAGACTAATTCTTTCTGGTACATTAAACTTTTTTTTTAAAATGCTTTCCCAAGACCAAATCCATGTGAGTATAAAAATCCTTGATGTGTGGAGCAACACAAATATATGCACTTTGCTATCTACATCTGTGCATATAGTTTCTGTGACTGCATGTACATAAGAGCAACTATGAGAGCAAATGGCACTTTTGTGCACAAACTGTGAGCATAGATCTTTAAGAATGACTGTCAATATTTATTGTATGATTAGCAATCAGTTATAATTTCATGATTACTCATTTTCAGCAATATATCCAAATTAGATTAATTTGCCTCCAGCTTTTTGCTTTTCAAACCATTATGAAATAGTCGTATAGCATTTAATAGAGACAAAACTAGTAGGGTTCTACAGGAACTTCATAGGGTTCTATAGAAAGTTTTAAAATAAATCACAGGCTGTAATAGTAAAGGAAATAAAGACAAGTACAAAGTACTACACTTAGGAAGGAAAAAGCATATGTACAGCTACAAAATGAGAATACCTGACTAGGCAGTAGTGCTGCTGAAGAGGATGGAGGGAGTGGGGTATAAGAAATTAAATGAATTAACATGATGCAGTTGTGGAATCCCCGTCACTGGAAGTTTGAAGAGCATGTTGGACAAACTCCTACCAGGGATGGTCTAGGATGGTCACAGTGGCCCAGACTAGATGATCTCATGAGGTCTCATCCAGCCCTACGTTTCTGTGATTTTATGATATCCCACATAGGGTTTTTGAACCATGCTATAAAGTGCCATGCTGAGGATATCATTCTCTTATTACTCCATACATTTGTGGGTTTTTTTTAAATATCTTGTGTAATTTATCATTTTTCTAATTTCCATAGGATTTTTTATACTGGAGCTTTTAAGTCCAGTTTATGACGGCAATGTTTGTTACCCTGCTTTGAAATAGTTTTGTTTGTGTTCTCCATTTAAAAGAAGTCTCCACTGTCCAAAGGGCTCTCCACAGGAGTGCTCTGTGTCAGTGACTGAAGTATGTCTCTAAGGGATAGAAAGATTGGAAGACTAAATGGAAGGAAAGAAACAAATGAGATGTTTTGTGGGAGAACACACAAGATTTCTGTGAGACTCAGATGAAAAGGAAAGGATGAGAAAAGCTGCCTCCTCAGCAGGGGTTAACACCAGAGAGACAAAAGGCTCTTTTTGCCTTCTATGGGGTAGATGTTTACCATACAGCCTTGTTTACACCAGTAAAATGGTGCTAGGTCACCATGACAGAGTTTCAGACCTCTCAACTTAGTTGGACTGAAATACAATACAATAAGAGAATTGCTCTTCTGGCTGAGCAAATGTTGTCCAGAGAGTGCTATGATAAGTATCCAAAGATAAATGAGAAAACAAAACAAATAAGTTCCTGTTGCCCAGTGAGTTCAGATGAATCACTCATCTGGGTGTGGAAGCCTGATCTGTGGCCTTCCACCCGCACGTAATTTCTGATAAATTCCTGTCTAAAAATCTTACCTTTTTTTACAGGCATAACTTGGTGTCCTGCAGGCTGCTGGTCCTGATCTAGCAAAGCACTTAAATACATGTTTTACTTCAAGAACATGAGTAGTTCCATTGAGCTCAGTGGGTGTGGCTAACCAGGCTGTGGGTGGTCATGCCTAATGGTGGAAGCAAGAGTTTGGCCTACTGGTTAGAGCTGGGTCCAGGCTGGGCAGAGTCCAGGAAATGAGCCGAGGGTCAGTACCAGAGGGACGGAAGCCAAATGCCAGAAATGAGGGTCAGCTAGAGTCATAAACCAGAAGCAGAGCCATGGATCAAAGCCAGAAGTCTGAAGCCAGAGGGGAGCAGGTCCTGGAGCAGAGCTGGAACAGTGACTGGGAGCAGAACTTGAAGCAAGGGCTGGAACAAAGCAGGAGCAGGGGCTGGAACAAGGGCAAGTGTAGTTGCAGGCATGGATAGTATGCATTGAGCAGCCACTGATCCACTTTGGGGCCAGGCTTATAAGCAGGGCAACTAGATAAGCAGCCAGTTGGGGCTGTGGCCATTCTGTCAGTTCCAAGGCAGTGCAGCTAGGCTTACTGGTTGCCTAGAAAAAAAAGTCAGGAAGGAAGCAGGGGACTGGGGACAATCAAACCTGTTCCTCCAGACTTCATCAGAAAGGGTTTCTACTCCAAGTACTTCCTGGTCCCAAAGACAAAAGAAGGATGGAGATCGATTCTAGACCTTTGGTCTCTAAATGCTTTTAGACTCCAGGATGGTCACCCTAGCAATGAACATTCTGTCATTAGATCCCAGAGATAAGTTCATCACCCTCAACCTCCAGGATTCCTACTTTCATGTAGCCATACACCCAGCATACTAGTACTTCCTCAGGTTCATAGTGGGCACTGATCATTGCCAGTACTGGGTTCTGCATTGCAGCCTATGCACTGTCTTGAGAGCCTTTGCCAAGGTCCTCTAAGCCATTGCAGTCCACCTCTGTTAGATGGGTATAGCCATTTTCCCCTATCCGAATGACCAGCTGCTCATTTTTTCCTTTAAGTCCAGTCTGCCACCAAGAAGGACTTTGCTCTGTTCCACTCCCGAGGCCTTTGCTTCAACACAGAGACATCAACCCTGATGCCCGTGCAATGCATAGACTTTATCAGGGCCACCCTAGACTCTGTGGCACCCAAAGCATACCTACCTGCAGACAATGTCTGACGCTGTTTGCCACAATGTCTGATCCGATCTCCACATTACAGGAGAGCCCATGAATCATGACAAAGCCTTGCCTTCTGCTCCTGGGACACCTGGCAGCCTGTACTTTCATTAAACCCCCAAGCAAGGCTGCACTTCTGGCATCTTCAAGCCTGGCTCAAGACAGCTTTCACTCACAACAGGCTGTCCAGGGAGGTGTCAGTTCCTCAGATGGTACTCGACTCCTTCAGCTGATAGAAGGACCCACAAAAAGTCTGTGTGGGAACCCCCTCCTCACATCAACTTCCCACACATGTTGTCACTATGGATACCTCCCTTCTAAGCTACAAATTCATACAGCCTGAGGCAGATGGATTCCTCAAGAGTTGTTGCTTTACATCAACATCCTCGAACTTCAAGCAGTCGGTTATGCCTGCCTTCAGTTCCTACCTCTCCATCTGGGGCCAATTGGTCAGAGTGAGGCTGAACAACCAAGCAGCTATGTTCTATATAAACTGCCAAGGAGGAGCAAAATCCTAATCATTATTCAAAGAGTCAGAGCAGCTCTGGAACTGGTGCATAGCCCAGTGAATTGAAATCTTGGCAGTCTATCTGCTGGGATCACAGAACACCACTGCAGATTCACTGAGCAGAATTTTTCATCAAGACCATGAGTGGAAGCTGACTGATGTGATCTTTCGAGAGATCTGCCTTACTTGGGTCTTCTTCAGGCAGACCTCTTTGCCATGCCTTGCAACTCAAAATACCGCTACTTTTTCTCAGGGGGGGACATGGTCACAACTCCTTGGGAGGCACCACCTGCCTCTTGGCCCTAGAGTCTTTTTATAGGCCTTCCCTCTACCTCCACTGATACACGAAGCCCTGCTCAAATTGGAAACAGGAAAAAGCAGTTATTTGTGTAGCCCCAGCGTTGCTGAGGCAGATGTAGTTCCTGACCCTGACCCTGACCTAGTTGGTGACACACCCACCTCTACACCTTCTTCTAATGACGGATCTCCTGGGTTTCAGCTCTGGGTGGCTGGGCTCAGGTTACAGGTCCCCTGCCTGGGGATGAATCTCTTGGGCTTTGGGCCCCCACCCAAGGTGGCAGGACTCGGGCAGGCTCAGGCTTTGATCCCCCCTCCTGGGGTTGTGTAGTAATTTTCATTTTCAGAAGGGGATCGCGTTGCAATGAAGTTTGAGAACCCTTTACTTAGAATAGAGGTTTCCATTACCTGCTCAAATAGAATACCTGTTGCAGAGGTCAAATATTGTGCTATTAAAACATGGCTGTCAGCAAGCAGTATGATTCTATTTAATATCAGATCCTCAGTTTACACTAATGAAAAATTAGATGCTTTATCAAAGTTGAAGATGAAAGATGGGGTTTTCAAAACTGCATGGCCTTTGTCTAACTGTTCCCGTTGAAGTCAGTGATAAATCACCCATTGGCTTCAATGCAAGCAGTGTTAAGCCAATGCTAAGTGCTTTAGAAAATTCTATTTACTATCCAGTAAATGAAAATTCAGGCAGCAGTTAAACTACCCTTTAATGTTAGACTAGATTTATGAGGAAAGGATCAAAGGCTCTTCAATTAAAATATATATCTAAATGAAGAATCTGTTAAGTGGGGGCGGGGGCGGGGAAGGGAAGGCAAATGCAAATGAATGAAACCAGAATGGTATGGAAAATGTAGTTAAGCAGCTAAAACTTGTTGAATGCCACTAACAGACGGAAGCAGAGAGAAACACCCTACACTGTTATCAGAAATGCTGAGAATAGTATTCGTGCTAATACAGTGGCTCTCAAAAGACCTTAATTTGTATTATCCTCCATTTTACATCACTTACATCTTTCAATGCATGAGGGAAAATAATTATTAGAGCCAACTTATTAGCCTTTGACTCTGTCTATCGTGATTGGAAAAGGTCACCTTCTGTTGGAGAGGAAGAATAGTCTATTTCAAAATTATCCTCTGGCAAAACCCAAGGTCCTTATTGAATTTTATAAACTATTTAAAAAACTTTGTTTTCATGTTAATTGATCTCTGAATCAACTCTCTGGGATGGATTATATCCTGAGATCCTGTCTCCATGCACCACTCAGGTGGTATAAAGGGCCTAGATTCTGTGAACAAATTTCCAGCAGAGACCTGGAACCTGGACCTAGGCCCCGAACCTCTGGCCTCCCTTCTCTGTTGGCACAGGGGACATGGCAGGTATGTGGAGTGGGTGTGACAGACCTCTCAGACACTTGTTCCCCATTTGTTCTACACCAGTGTCAGAATTTAGAACAGCCTGGAAGCAGTTATAATCACACTGGACTAGGGGCTGGAATCTTTTCTGCAACTTCCTCCTGCCCCCCTATTCTGCACTAAGCAGAGCATTGACACAGAAGAGAATCTTCTCCAATTTTGTCTAATAGTTTTCCTTCAACTGTGTGTCTCCATGTCTCCAACATGATTACTGATAAAGGTCTCTAAAGAGTCTGACTTATATAGGTCTATGTATCTATTCAACAGGAATACAAAAGTCTTATCCTAAATTTTAACATGCAAACTAGAAGAATTTCTCCCTGGACAGTCCATTATGATCAAGTAGGATTATATGGGAGAGACATGGGTTTTATTAGAACACTAGAAGTTTATTAAGCGCAATTCACGCCACTAACCTGAGTGATCCTTTCCCTACACTCCAAAAAGGCCTTTGATTGTGTTGTGTGGTCATTACTTTTTTACTGCTGTAAAGTCGGGGAATTTGGACCAAATTTCCTTACTTAGACAAGATTCCGAACAGCCAAGATCCTTATTAAGGATTATTAATCCGACAGTTTTAGCGTGAAACCTGAAGGTAGGCAGGGCTGTCCCTATCTCCATTATTGTTTATTCTGACTATGGTAACTCTCTGGTTCAAAGAATTAACTCCAGCAGTTATAGTAATGGTATAAAAGTCAGAGATATTGATAATCAGAATACACTGTATGCTTGTGACTCATTACTGATGGCCAGTTGTCTCAGCATATTGAAGTGTAATTTTTTTGGAGAAATTTTCTGCATTCAAACTAATTATAATAAGGACTTACCGAGGGTCATTTAGAGGTACATAAAAACAGCGGGCTTCCATTTCAATTAAATATTTAGTACTTGATGGAGCCTTTTAGCTATTAAATTTAAAAAAACCTTCCCTAACTGGAATAACCTAAGTTGCCTATCATTGTTTTCTTGGATAATACTATTAAAATGAGCTTTCCTCCTGTATTAATTGTTACAAGTTCCTCCAGTTACATTTATTTTAAAAACTGCAGCATGATATACTAACATTTATTTGGAAGGCTAGAAGATACAAAAATAAAGGTGATGTCCTTTAGCAGAAAACAACTTTTGTTCTAATGTAAATAAGATGAATTCCTGTGAAGTGACTGGAGCTGTGCCATTTACATGAGCAAAAATTGTTGCCTTCACTGATGATTTGGCACTTCCAAACTCTTAGTTCTTTACTGTTTGACGGCACAATTGAGCTAGTTAGCTGCCTGATGGAGGGCTGACCCCTGCAGATTTCTGCAGAACCAACAGGAATCTCAGGCTTCTCCCTTGAATTTATCCCTTTTCTTCCAGGGTCTAAATTTATCCCCTTGGTAATAATTAACTCATGTTACTTGCCATACAATGATTATATAGGCAAGGGCTGCTACCATTCTTAGGCCTGGTCTACACTGGGGGGGGGTGTCGAACTAAGGTACGCAACTTCAGCTACATGAATAGCTTACCCGTCCTCACGGCGCCGGATCGACGTCCGCGGCTCCCCCGTCGACTCCGCCACCGCTGTTTGCGGTGGTGGAGTTCCGGAGTCGACGGGAGCGCGTTCGGAGTTCGATATATCGCGTCTAGATGAGATGCGATATATCGAACTCCGAGAAGTCGATTGCTACCCGCCGATCCGGGCAGGTAGTATGGACGTACGCTAATATACCTTCCATTACTTGCCTTTCTTTTGAAGCAATACATTGTTTCCCCTGGGAGATGGCTGCTTTGGCACAAAGCCTGAGCCTTCATGTTTACAAGCTTACAGGACATCTTCAACGAAGCTGTGCACTAAACAACCAGAAGTTAAGAAGAGTATCAAGTAAAACATTAGCAATCTGCACAAGGTACTTGTTTGCTTCCTCCAATAGAGCCAAATTCTGCCGACCTTTTGAAACCCCATTGATCTCTGTGGAAGTTGATCTTTAAACAATATTTTTCTCAACAATCATGGGCCACCTGCTGTTTTTTAACACAATAAGTTTAAATTATTACACAGGTTAAAAGAAAAATGGACCCCCCCACCCATCCCTCCAACCTCTGGAACTTCTTGTTTACTTTCTTGGATGAAGATGCTTTTTACTATTTGCAGTAATAATAGTTTTTTCACCAAGACACCTTCAGCCAGTGGAATTCTCCATTGAAAATACTGGTGACTCTCTCCTCACAATATGTTTAGTTCAAGAGCTCACTACCTTTCATCCTGGTGCACCAGAGTCTGAAACCTTCTTCTGTCTCACAGAAGAGTTTGATAGCCTCCAGTTCTTGATCTGTAGATCTGGTGGCCTCAAATTTGTTCTGTAGTGAACATTTGTCTACAACACAAAAAGAGCAAAAATTTGACATGATCAAAAAGGCCTAGGGCTGGAATGTTGCAGGTCAGGGCTGAGCAGTCTTGGCAGACATTTATGGTAATGCTTGCAAAGAAACTACCAGAGGAGCATTGTGCTATCGGCTTCTCTCACTTCTGAGAAATAAAATTCACTTGGCCAAACTTTCTGCTCTCAATTGCACCAGTAAACTCAATTGCAATCAACGAGCTAAAGTTAAAACATTGTCTGGCAGAAGTACATCCAGGATTCTGTAGTCCAACAGAGAAGGAGTGGCGCCAAAGAGGCCAAGGTAGTGTTGGCATTGCCAACACCTGCATTTCATTCTGTATGCAAAGATTGCGGTGTCAGCTATAATTTAATACTTTGACTTTTTGGCAAAAAAAATAAAAAATAAATCAGAAGGTTCTGCATTCCTGAGGCAGGATTTTGTTCGTTTTAGGAGCAAACATCCCCTTTTGCCAACACTGCGAATGCTCTCCCTGTCTCGCAGCCTTTTGTCCTTTCGCAACTGCATTGCACAGCAGATGAGTTTCCTGTAAAGTGACAAAGAATGCAAGTCTCTGGTGTAATTTACATAGCAGATTTCAGGTCTGCACTTTTAGTCTAGGCAAACATCTGAACTTCCATAGATGAAAAAACGCTTGCAGAATTGGTCCCTTAATTGACAGTGAAATAATTAAGTAGATGGTACTTAAACTGGGTTTTTTCTTTTTTTAATTATTTCACACTGCACTTCATTTAATTAGGCCTCTTTAAACATACTTGTGGGTAAAGCGTGCGTTTGTGGTTTGAATAGATAAAGAGTGAGAGATCACATAGAATAACCATAGTTCTCTTCAGTTTTATTCTCTTCAAATATAGATGCATTTGAAAGGTCAGAACTTCATTTAACCTAGACTGATTTTAATCTGCCTTGTTTAAGGGGCAGAGCTATTCTGCACTCACCCAGTAACAATCTAGGGATGTAATCATGCCTAAAAGAGCCTCCTTTCTGCATCCACTTGTGCCAGGTGGGTAGTCCATATGAGTAGCAGACTTCCACCCCTCTCCACTATGTTGACTCAGCTATGCTGGATGGTGTGTTGGGCAAAGCTGGCAGAATAACCCCATGATCCAGTCTTCTATAATTATATACTGATGTAGGTGACCGATTTAAGCCATTGCTACTAAACTTTAATGAAACTACTTTCATCATTGCTTGATGTGTACTGGCCTGCAGAGCAAGAAGCTTTCAGAATTAACCCTAAATAAATACTTTTGTTATTACTGGGGGCTGTCTAAATAATAAAATCAGAGCTGTTTGTACTGAATGCTGCCTCAATATGCACACATTGGTATGCATTTGCTTCTGTTTAAACAAATATCACAGCAAACACTTAATACACTTGGTATAATATAACAGAATGTTAGAGATTTGAAATCTCCTTTCCCCATTTACTATAGAACTAATAGGTTTTGCCTTTGGCATGAAAAAAGGAAAAAAATTTAAGGATTGAAGTGAATAGGCTGGTCTTTATCAGAACGGAAAATCAGTGTTAAGTTTTCATTTGAGATTTATCGTCACTAAATATACAGAGTATTGTTACTATATTTATCTTATTTTTGTATTGCTGGTATTGGAAAGGATCTAATGTAAATATTTATCAGCTCTAAAAAAACCTTTGAAATTATTAGTATTTAAAAAAAGCTATCCTGCTTTTGAAAATAATCTGATTAAATTGAACAGAGTCTAAAGAGTTAGGAAAAGCAAAGCAATTCAGTAGGGAAATAACTTGTATAACTAGACAATATTTTAATAGAACAGGACTATTTCCTGGAGCATAGAATTCTTGCAGAGTATTTCGAACAGTTGAACTCACAACAGGAAGTAATTTGCTGTTGAAAATAAGATCACATGACAGACACTGCCTATACTGATAAAAGCGTAAATACATCACTTGGTAAAATTGATATGTGTAGTCTAGTTAATGTAAAGGCATCAGGGAAATTTAATGACAGTGCATGTTTTAAATTAGTTTGCAGTCTTAGATACATGCTGAAATACCGTGTCCAGTTCTGGTGTCCACAATTTAAGAAGGATGTGGAGAAATTGGAGAGGTTTCAGATAAGAGCCAGGAGAATGAGTAAAAGATTAAAAAGTATGCCTTATAGTGATAGATTAAGCTCTTTGAGTCTATTTAGTTTACCAAAGGGAAACTTAAGAGTGACTTGATTAAAACTATAGGTACCTAAATGGGGGACAAATGTTTGATAATGGGATCTTCAAAGTAGCAGAAAAAGGTATAATATGATCTGAAGGCTGGAAGTTGAATCTAGACAAATTCAGACTGGAAATAAAGTATAGATTTTTAACAGTGAGGGTAATTAACCACTGGAACAATTTACCAAGGGTCCTGGTGGATTCTCCATCACTGGCAACTTTAAAATCAAGATTGGATATTTTTTCTCAAACATCTACTCTTGGACTTATTTTGGGGAAGTTCTATGGGCTGCGTTAGATAGGAAATCAGACTAGATTATCACAATGGTCCCTTCCATCCTTGGAATCTATAACTCAATTAAACAAAAGAAGTTTCTTGATGCTTCAGCTATCAAATTATAATTTACAATCTAAATATTAATAAAACCTCTACTGCATAAAAAATGTTTTAATGGTCTAAATAAGTTTTAAAAACCTCCAGATAGTTAGCAGATGTTATAAATGCATTTGATCTCAACAAATTCATACAAGGGCTTGAGGCGAAATTAGAAACTATTTAATTTTCATTTGAACCATAGTGACGTGACTTATTTAGATTAGTTATACATAGAGTGGCCATTATTATGTAAAAGTAGGTCCATAATTCTGGAAAAATTGTATTTGTAATTGTATAAATTAGTAATGAGTGTCTATTTTAACTGACTAAGCAAAGGCCTATTCCTGGTCTCAATGAAGTCAATTGGAATTTGGTATAAAAGTGAATGGGACAGCACTGGGCCTATGTTCTGGAGCTCTTTTGTATTTGTATATTGTGTTATGATTGGCTACAGATTGGTTTCTTGGATGGTTAAACTGTAAATGTTAAATCAAAACAGCTTCACAGTCCTTAAAGAACAGCAATTAGTGGTTGCAGTGTGAGATGATTGGCTGTTCTCACTGGAGTCTGAAGATTTGCCATATTTGACTGACTTTGTTTCTGAAGTTCACCCCTTGGCTATGGTCCCCAAGGGCACTGTCCACCTGCAGAGACTAACCAGAGCTCTATCTGAGCCCCCTACAGTGGGGCTACAGGTATGTCACATCAGTTCTATGCTACCTAGGATGCTTGGCTGCTTTTCAGTCCCTTAGCACCACTATAACAGTTCAAAACAACTAGATTCTAGCATAGAAGCTAGTTCAAAATGTACACAATGGAGTTACTTCAATCTCTGATCACATATGCTCATGTGTAGATGGGACTCTCATTAAGAGGAAGGTTATTATTAAAATGAATTTATTTCAAATTCTATTGATCAGAGCAGTTAACTTCCAGTTCTTCTCCAAAAGTAAAGCCTTTTAGAATAACCTCCTTTAATAGTAATATGCTAGAATTGACAACAGTTGTTTACTTGTTTAGCATGTAATACTTAACAGTTTGTGCATATTCATGGAAAAAGCACAGGAAAAATGATGATGTAAGAGCTACTTTAGCTGCAGGGCAATCTCATACGCACTGGCAATTTAAGTGAGTATTACACAACTATTCACTTTGCTTTTAAAGGGGAAAAATCAGTTACCAAAGCAACTATTGCATTGTGTGCTACTAATGCTATTTTTGAGGTAAAGAACATCATAAAGGTGCACACATAAATATGCTTTAGGAACTCTCGTACTTTTCACAATTGGAAGAAAAAGCTCTATTATAAATAAACTTTTTAAAAAATCTAGACCTTCTTGCTAACTGTTCTGAATTATATTTTGCTAACCAGTTTTCATCCCCATTTTTTGTTTGAGGCTATACGGTGGTAATGGATAAGACAAATTTGAGTTTAGATATAGAGGTATATTCATATGTGCATAGGGTGACCAGATGTCCTGATTTTATAGGGACAGTCCCAATTTTTTGGGTCTTTGTCTTATATAGGAAACTATTACCCCTCACCCCGTCCCAATTTTTCACACTTGCTGTCTGGTCACCCTATATGTACGCATTTCTGAGCACTCTAGCATTGTGTATATATCAAGTAGCATTAGCAGCTCTGGGGGTGCACTAAGCATTGCTGCATTTTATATAATTACTGAAGAAGTCTCCAAATAAATACAAGTGGATGACTATTAGCTGAACAGATAAAAAAAGTGCCTTCCTATCATTACTTGTAAATGTTCAAAGCAAAATGTGTTCATTCCTTGCCATAAAGCAAATGCTAATGGTGGTGTGTCACAGTTGAAGATAATATCACATGACATAAGTTACAGTAGATCGCTTCTGTCCTAAACACAGTCATGACCTAGTTGCAGAACTTGGAAATGCTTGTTATTACTTTGTCAGTGGCAGTCCAAAGGGCAGAGGAAGACATGCAGTTTAAGGAGAACTGGATTTTATTAATCAAACTTCATCTCATTCTGTTAATAGCTTGTCCATGAGCAGATTGTGATTTCCTTGCAAATACTTTGGAATAACAATTAGATTCAAGACATAATTTGTGAAAATACCTTGGTCTGTAGCTCATTGTAAGCCGTATATTGTGAATGTTCACTGTCAAACTGAGTTGTTTTTGATTGGACACATACATCAGGTGATATTATTTTCTTCCTTGATTGGAGGAATGTAATACTTAGAATCAGGTTTCTTGTGCCAAGTCTCATTATCATGAGTCTGAAATTCCCTTTCTGTTAAACGTTCTGCTAATTCTGCTTAAAATGTACTGTTTCTGTGAGCCTTTTTACCAACAAACCCATTTACTAGATTCTTTGCAGTATTGATTCCACCCTTCAGTTACCTGCATGACCAGCTTTACTCAAGTGGTTAGTCCTACTGAAGTCAATGGGACTACTCAGTGGCACACATAGCTGTATGCACATGATGCACAGTGTGTACCATTGGCAGGGGCAGGGCTACCTGGGGGGCAAAAATGGCAGTTTTGCCCCAGACGCTCCCTTTGAGAGGGTCCCCAAAATGAGTGACATTGCGACCTGGTGCACTGATTTGCAACACTACTCACTGACATTTGGCCTGGTGGTCCCTCCATCATTGTGGAATTGGTGGATGGGCCAAACCTGAGTTGTGCCATGCTAATTAAAATGAGAGTGGTTTAGTTGTGCTTACCATGTGGAAAACCTCTGGAGCTGCCCCTGGGACTACTCACAAAAGTAAAATTACTCGTGTGCTTATGTGGTTGGAGGATTGGGCCCAGAATGAGCACAAAAGAGGCTCAACACTAAAGCAAGTTTATAAAAAAAATATCATCTATGAATAGCTCTGGAAACTTTTTTTTGGCAGTATTTGCCCGGCTCTGAGCCACAGGTCTGGTGTAAATGAGCGTGGCTGCATTGAAGTCAGTTGAGCCATGCCCATTCAGACTAGCTGATGAGCTGGCCCTTTCATGTTTAAGATTCATTGACCGGGGTGGTGTTATTAATAGAAAAAATATTTGGCCAATATTCATGTTCGATGAATAACAGCAAAAATCAGTAAATACGTTATTCATCTAATAGTATTCAGCCAGCTCCGCTTGTGTGCCTCTATCGGCATCATGTGCACTTGAGTCAAGTCATTTCATTTCCCCGTGCCTCAGTTTCCCCAACTGTAAAATGGTGGTAATGATAATGACCTCTTTGTAAAGCACTTTGAGATCTACTGATGAAAAGTGCTAATAAGAACTAGGTATTATTATTATACAGCACAGGTAGGCTTCTATAGTGTAGTATGGAGGGGAACATAAGAACAGCCGTACAGGTCAGACCAAAGGTCCATCTAGCCCAGTATCTGTCTACCGACAGTGGCCAATGCCAGGTGCCCCAGAGGGAGTGAACCTAACAGGCAATGATCAAGTGATCTCTCTCCTGCCATCCATCTCCATCCTCTGACGAACAGAGGCTAGGGACACCATTCTTTACCCATCCTGGCTAATAGCCATTTATGGACTTAACCACCATGAATTTATCCAGTTCTCTTTTAAACACTGTTATAGTCCTAGCCTTCACAACCTCCTCAGGTAAGGAGTTCCACAAGTTGACTGTGCGCTGCGTCAAGAAGAACTTCCTTTTATTTGTTTTAAACCTGCTGCCTATTAATTTCATTTGGTGACCCCTAGTTCTTGTATTATGGGAATAAGTAAATAACTTTTCCTTATCCACTTTCTCAACATCACTCATGATTTTATATACCTCTATCATATCCCCCCCTTAGTCTCCTCTTTTCCAAGCTGAAGAGTCCTAGCCTCTTTAATCTTTCCTCATATGGGACCCTCTCCAAACCCCTAATCATTTTAGTTGCCCTTTTCTGAACCTTTTCTAGTGCTAGAATATCTTTTTTGAGGTGAGGAGACCGCATCTGTACACAGTATTCAAGATGTGGGCGTACCATGGAGTTATATAAGGGCAATAATATATTCTCAGTCTTATTCTCTATCCCCTTTTTAATGTTTCCTAACATCCTGTTTGCTTTTTTGACCGCCTCTGCACACTGCGTGGACATCTTCAGAGAACTATCCACGATGACTCCAAGATCTTTTTCCTGACTCGTTGTAGCTAAATTAGCCCCCATCATATTCTATGTATAGTTGGGGTTATTTTTTCCAGCGTGCATTACTTTACATTTATCCGCATTAAATTTCATTTGCCATTTTGTTGCCTAATCACTTAGTTTTGTGAGATCTTTTTGAAGTTCTTCACAATCTGCTTTGGTCTTAACTATCTTGAGTAGTTTAGTATCATCTGCAAACTTTGCCACCTCACTGTTTACCCCTTTCTCCAGATCATTTATGAATAAATTGAATAGGATTGGTCCTAGGACTGACCCTTGGGGAACACCACTAGTTACCCCTCTCCATTCTGAGAATTTACCATTAATTCCTACCCTTTGTTCCCTGTCTTTTAACCAGTTCTCAGTCCCTGAAAGGACCTTCCCTTTTATCCCATGACAGCTTAATTTACATAAGAGCCTTTGGTGAGGGACCTTGTCAAAGGCTTTCTGGAAATCTAAGTACACTATGTCCACCGGATCCCTCTTGTCTACATGTTTGTTGACCCCTTCAAAGAACTCTAATAGATTAGTAAGACACGATTTCCCTTTACAGAAACCATGTTGACTATTGCTCAACCAGTTTGTTTTTCTATGTGTCTGACAATTTTATTCTTAACTATTGTTTCGACTAATTTGCCTGGTACCGACGTTAGACTTACCGGTCTGTAATTGCCGGGATCACCCCTAGAGCCCTTTTAAAATATTGGCGTTACATTAGCTAACTTCCAGTCATTGGGTACTGAAGCCGATTTAAAGGACAGGTTACAAACCTTAGTTAATAGTTCCGCAACTTCACAGATGAGTTCTTTCAGAACTCTTGGGTGAATGCCATCGGGTCCCGGTGACTTGTTAATGTTGAGTTTATCAATTAATTCCAAAACCTCCTCTAGTGACACTTCAATCTGTGACAGTTCCTCAGATTTGTCACCTACAAAAGCCAGCTCAGGTTTGGGAATCTCCCTAACATCCTCAGCCATGAAGACTGAAGCAAAGAATCCATTTAGTTTCTCCGCAATGACTTTATCGTCTTTAAGCGCTCCTTTTGTATTTCGATCGTCAAGGGGCCCCACTGGTTGTTTAGCAGGCTTCCTGCTTCTGATGTACTTAAAAAACATTTTGTTATTACCTTTGGAGTTTTTGGCTAGCCATTCTTCAAACTCCTCTTTAGCTTTTCTTATTACACTCTTGCACTTAATTTGGCAGTGTTTATGCTCCTTTCTATTTGCCTAACATCTGGCTCATTGTGTGTGTATTCCTTGTATCTGAATCCTGCAGACCACTTCAGGAGAACTTCTTTTTCTCGAATGAAGATTAGACTTCCTGGGAACTAAGTAACCAAAGCTCATCAAATGTTCTGCTGCATCTCTGTAAACTGTAGAAATCAAATATTACACTTCTGCAGAAAATCAGTGAGGCCTTTTAAGTTATTTAATGATTTTAAATTTGTAATGTTAGAAACAGATGCATTTTAAAAAAAAAAACCAACCAGATAATGTATAGATGCTTGCAAAGCCCTAAAGAGGTGAAAAAATTGCATCTGTTTTAGTTTCTCTTTACTCTTTAAGTGCATAGTAAGCACTTTTCCTGGCTCCCTCTGCTGGCTATGAGGCTGGCTTGGCTTTCTTTCAGTATGATACTACTTTTGCTGATTAAAATAGCTACAGTAGCTCTGTGTCTTTCTCTTTCTCCTTTCCCCCGTTCTTTGAATTTTTTGCTTAATTACACAATTGTCTTCATGACTGATTCTACTTTTGCAGTATATGAGTCACATTAAGAAATGAAACTGTATTTTTTTTAAAAGCAATCAATCACACACTGCATTGAGGAAAAGGAGAAAGAGAAGGGAGGGAGAAGCAGCTGAGTTATTAAGGAGCTATGGCCATTGAGAACTAACTTTTGAAAAAATTTAAAAGAAAATAACTGTTAAAAAATGGCTAACACATGCTCTGGTCATGTTGTTTTTATTTGTTTTTGTTCAGTACAATGTCTATTTTCTCATCACCGTGGATGTGATTTCTTGTATCTGTCTTAGAATAACATAGCACTTTTCATCTCTAAAACACTTAGCAAATATGAACTGATTAATTCTGATAATTCCCCTGTGAACTAAATAAGAAAAGAATATCTCCATTTTACAGATGAGAATGCTAATCTAGGGAGGGTCAGTGACTTTCCCAAGGCCAAAAAACCCTCCGTCAAAATAAATAATAATAATTTTCACATCAGCAGAAGCCCAGTTTGTTATTTGCAAAGTTGCTTGTGTAATTGCACACTTTGTGTCTAACTGGCCATATGCACATGCAAATATGAAGGTTGCATGCACAGTTCTTGTAATTGCAATTGCAAAATAGCAGTCCCTATTTATCTTTTAGATTTGTAATCTAAAAGATGAGATGTAACAGGTGGATGAAACAGACAAGTGGCAGTGATGATCAGGTAAGGGTCATGGGGTTACAAAAAATGTGTACAATTCTTAGCCAGTCAGGAACAGTCATCACAACTGGCCATCTTCCTACTCAGTATCAGGTTGCAGTTTTCAGTATGCACTACAGAAACAGTGAATTTTGAAAAATAACTTGAAGGAAGATAAAATTGTTGTCACTTTGTGGCTTTTGACTTAATTTTCCCCTGGTAATGTGAAAATCAGGCCCTTTATGTCAGGAACAATGTTAATTTATTACTACGAATATTGTGCTCAAATGTCAAATTTAGGTGCCTAACGTTATCATAAGTAACTTTTGGGTGCGATTTTCAAAAACATTGGCCTAACTCGTGGACTTTTTTGAGGACTTTTACAAATCTCATCCTACATACCTGAATATAGAATTTAGGCATGGATTCTAGATGCCAGTTTGAAAACTGGGGGGAAGGTAGGGGCGGTGGGAATTAGGAATTTAGGAGCCTAAGTTTAGGCTATTCTTGAAAATCTTTGGGCTTGTAATAATATACTTTGAGCATGAAATTTTCAAAAGCACCTAAGTTTCTTAGGAGCCTAAATCCTAGTGGAATTGCATTTTCCCCAGCTCAATTTTGAAGGAGAGGACATGTTCCCTCATGTATGCCTAATAGTCACATTTACTGGGTATTTTGCTTCTTGGATCACTTCCATGCCCTTCAGCATGGAGGATGACTTCTTAGCCTCTGTAACAAGGCCTCCTGAAATTAGAATGAGAGTCACATGCTTACTGACATTTGTGTACAAAGAATGATTTCAATACATGTCTTGGAATTAGAGTAATTTCCAGTGTGATCCCTCAAAATAGATCATGAAAATTGAAGTTTTGGGGGCCAAATTAATCATTGGTGTAATTCCATTACATAAATTGTTACACCAAGGATGAATTATTTATTATTACTATCACCACAAATATTTCAGTGCGTGGTAGATGGTATCTGGGTGCCTTTTACCTCACACATTTGGAATTTCCTGTGAGTACTCTTTCTTGAGGAGTTACTGCAGTTTCTATGGCCAGGGAAGTAGGAGCCTATTTACTTTTGTTGATGGAAACGTAGGACCTGGTTGTCATTTACACTTAGGCCCCTTTACACCATCCTGGCAATATGAAACTTACCAAAAAGGCGTAGAACAAGTATGAATAAATTGAGGCTGGACATAAAAGATGTTGACATCTGACTGTGCTTCTGTTCCCTTGACTGTACTTAGAGATTGGGGTTGGGATTTTCAGAGCTGTGCAGGGGATTTAGCCACATATCTTCCATTAGAATGAATAGAAGGAACACAATCTGTTAACTAATGGAAGACATGTGGCCAATTCCTTTGCACTGCTTTGAACATCTCAACCTATTAGCATTGCTGATGGAAACAAGATGGCTGGAAGAAATAAGCAGGGAGTATGAATAGGAGACCATAGTGAAGCCCATAGTGTATTAAGAGTGTGTGTGTGTGTGTGTGCGCGAGAGAGAGAGATTTTGCTATGACTGGTAAGAGGCTTAATAGCTTCTCATCTATTAAGTTTTCCTTTGGAAAGGAGGATCTTTCAAATATTAAAACACATATCATTACATTTCATGTGCTTTTTCATACTCTTCATGCATTTTGTCTTTGATAGATTTGTCTTTTCACCAAGGCTCCACATGTGACAGATTATATCTACGTATCATCCTGCCATTTAATCTGAATCAAAGGGAATAGCTTATCTAATGTGACAGGTACAGTCATCTGTTGTCAAAGCTGTGACAGTGCTGACCAGGATTATTTGGATGAATGGTCATCTTGATGTTGCAATATGGAAGGTGTGGACTTTGTGAATAAACTGGAATAGCACAGAGAGATGGACTGCCACTAAAGTAGAAATGATGAGATAGACTGGATGCTAATGTAATATATAAAGACATCAGAAACTGACTAGGAGTATTAGGATAAAGAGTTTGGGGATGTTGGTGAGCGTAATGGAGGATGTATGAAATATATACTTGAACAATCTAGGAGAGGTTATTTGGAATAAAGTAGAAAGCAAGTACTTTTTTTTAATGCAAGTAGGTCATACATCTTTCCTTAGCACTGCAGTGATTTCAGTTACCCTAAAATGTGTTGGGCTACTGATAATGGAATCTTTCACTGATAAGACTCAACATGTATATTCCTGGAGGCAACATCCAACTGATGGAACACTCAAGAGGAATATAAATTTTCCTAAACATATTCCTAAGCAAATGAGCTGAGCATGAAAATAATTTAAAACTGATTTGATATCTTGGCCGTGGTGGGCTCATCACTGTTAGGTGTGAAACACCTATGAGACTGCAGTGGCTACAATGAAATTTATGAAAATTAGCAGGTAGGGCTGGGATTTTCAAAGGAGCCTGAAGGTGCTCAGATTCCAGGGAAATTGAATGGAAGTTGGGCACCCACGTTTATTGGGCTCCTTCAAGAACCCAAGTGTAGAAAAAAGTATGGGACTATTCAGAGCCCTAAATCACGTATCTGACCTGGGTGTAAAACACCCAGTTGTCTGCATTTGGAATTATGAATGTGGATCAGAGGCAGAAGGGAATGGAGAAGAGGATGAATGAAACCTTCTGGGAGAGGACTGAAGAGAAGCAGAAAACATAAACAGCACTGTAAAATGTTGAGGGAGGCGAGCAGCATGTCCCCTTTAATACCCTGTAGTGATTGTACATATCAACAATGAAGATGGTAGATGAAGGGACTCAGGGGCGGCTCCAGGCACCAGTGCACCAAGCACATGCCTGGGGCGGCAAGCCGCAGGGGGCGGCCTGCCGGTTGCTGTGAGGGCGGCAGTCAGGCTGCCTTCGGCGGCGTTTCTGCAGGAGGTCCACCAGTCCCGCGGTTTCGGCGGTAATTCGGCAGCGGATACGCCGAAGGCGCGGGACCGGCGGACCTCCTGCAGACATGCCGCCAAATCCGCGTTACCAGCGGACCTCCCACAGGCACACCGCCAAAAGCTGCCTGACTGCCATGCTTGGGGTGGCAAAATACATAGAGCCACTCCTGAAGGGACTGAACATTCCAGGGAGTAGCTTTATGGATCGGCTACACAGTAGTGGAAGAGGCAGTGGGTCACGTGACTGTGGCAGTGTTGTCAACTATCCCAGTTTTACCATATTTTATTACATTAAATGCTTTTCTTAAAGCCCCAGCTCCTGAAATTATGTGAACACAATCATAGAGTTAAGGCCAGAAGGGACCACCAGATCTTCCAGTCTGACCTTCTGTATATCACAAGTCAAATATGTGAAAACCTCAGCTTTAATTAAAAAAAAAAAAAGGTAAATTTCTAGCTCTCAAGGTTGCAGAGGAAAACCTTGAAAATGTGACCCAAATGCACCCTGAAGGCTCAAAAGCCAGAAGGCAAATAAGAACCCTACATGTATTATGTTTTGTTTTGCTTAAAAATCACAAGATTAAAAAGAACAACCTCAAAATCGTGGGGTGTGTGACCCATGAGTTTTGAATGCTTGGTTTGCAATACAGCTGCGAGAGCTCTGTCCAAATGGTATTTTCTGTTTCTTTCCCAAAGGCAGCAGCAGGATGGAAGGCTGCCGAGATCGTCATGGTGGCTCCTGCAGTCACAAGGATGGCTACAGGGCACTTACAGACATGGTGCTGCCAGAGATCTTTGTAAGTTAACGTTGAATTCATGCTCAAATGTTCCAACGTTATGTGAATATTACCCAGATCACTATGGAAAGTGATCTCCTCTGGCTCTGCCTAGCCACTTCCCTCAAACTGTGTTGCCCAAATGTTATGTGGAGCAGCTGCCATTGTTGTGTAAAGAGGTGGAGTGTGGCTACAGAGGCCAAATATCGTTCTCCATTTTGGAAGGCAGGGTTCTGGACTCCAGGAAGCTGCAGGCTGCAGCCAACACCAGGTTGTTGTGGTGGTTGTGATTGGTATGTAGTGTTTAAATAAATATAATGTACTTAAATTCAAGATCTTCATGCCTTCATAAGGAGAAAACCACAAACAGTCAGTGCTTACATGTAGATGCCTCTGTGGTACTGGAGGACGAGAGAAGTAGCATCCCTTTTTCTGACAATTTCCCCCCACCCACCCCAGTTTATTGATATTTCTGCTATATTCAGGCCCTATATGCTATTTTTTTTATTATATGCTCTGACCCTGAGGGTACAATTGACATTAATGAGATGTAAATGACAGATGTGGTGACAGATCACAATGTGATCAACCAAAGAAATAAGAAACAGTATCAAGAATAAACAGACAGCTGCAAAGGACATAAATGATCTGGTAAATAGTGTCATTGCACAGGTTTTATTTTAATTACTGCATTGCAAAAAAGATAATCGGTGCACCAAATATTAGCATAAGGGGGCTGAGAATATTATAGCAATTAGTAAACATTTTTTCAGGATATACACAATAGGGAAATGAGGAAGAAAAAAGGATTCATTTATTTATTTGAGAATGACAGTGGCGAACCAAGTGAAAGAAGATAAGGGAATGGCATAGATGTTAAATAGGTATTATGCATGCATTTTTTTAACAAAAGAAGGGCAATTGGTATTTTCATGGATCGCATGAATAATGGAAGAAAAGATTTATTCAAAGGTCAGGAGAACTTACATTAAGAAGGTGCAGGGTTGTATGACATAGATCCAAAGAACTTGCTAAAGGAAATGGTTATGAAGACTGATGGGACTTGAAATTCTTCCATGATGTTTCCATCTGGATGTGTATGGTTTGTTTCACCCTTGGCCTCATGCAGCCATTGACAGCAGTGAAATTGTGTGCAAAGTTGGTGTGAAATACTACCATTCTGATTTGGTAGCTTTTTATGGTCACTAGTGTAGATGATTGCACAAGGTGGAGGGCAGCAGTGAATCAAGCCTGTAATGTTTATAAAGAGGAGCTAATAAGGAAATCTTCATAAAAGATTTGACAAAGATCTGAATGCAGAAGTAGTGATTGAACTGGGGGGAAATTTATTCCAAATGCACTGACACTTGTTTGGAGAGTAAGGTAATAAAGGATACCAGGAATGAGACATTAACTGTTGCGTTTGCTTGGGTTTGAAAAGGTGAAAAAGGATGGTGTAGGACAGAGCCTGAGCCAAGAGAGGAAGGATGCCCTGACCACTGGAACTTGGGAAACTGCTCCCCACAGACTACCTATGTGACATTGCGCAAGTCACATAGCTTTTGTGTTCTCCATCTGTAAAATACTTCCCTGCATCACAAGGGTCTTGTGAGGATAAATGCATTATCCTGGAGAAATGGTCTGAAGTAAATAGAATGAAATTCAATAAGGACAAATGCAAAGTAATCCATTTAGTAAGGAACAATCTGTTGCACACACACAAAATGGGAAATGACTCTCCTAGGAAGAAGTACTGCAAAAAGGGTCTGGGTCAGAGTGGATCAGAAGCTACATATGAGTGAACAGTTGCAAAAAAAGCAAACATAATTTTGAGATGTATTAGCAGGAGTGTTGTGAGCAAGACAAAAGTGCCACATTTCTGGAAAGAAGTGGATAAATTGGTGAAAGAGAAAAGCAACAAAAATGATTAAAAGTCTAGAAAATATGATCTATGAGGGAAGATTGAAAAAATTGGGTTTGCTTAGTCTGGAGAAGTGAAGACTGGGAGGGGACATAACAGTTTTCCATTACATAAAAGGTTGTTACAAAGAGGAGGGAGAATAATTATTCTTCTTAACCTCTGAGGATAGGCCAAGAAGCAATGGGCTTAAATTGCAGCAAGGGCGGTTTATGTTGGATATTAGGAAAAACTTTCTAACTGTCAAAGTAGTTAAGCACTGGAATAAATTGCCTAGGGAGGTTGTGGAATCTCCGTCATTGGAGATTTTTAAGAGCAGGTTAGACAAACACCTATCAGGGATGGTCTAGATAATACTTACGGTTGCTTTGAGTGCGTGGGACAGGACTAGATGACCTCTCGAAGTCTCTTCCAGTCCTACAATTCTATGATTAAAGATTGCAATTCACTCAGCTATTACTGATGGGCGCCGTATAAGTACCTAAGACAAATAGAAGTGTGTAGATATTAAGGTTTGAACTTGCTTCCCATGCCCTTTACATAAGAGCATAAGAAGGGCCATACTGGGTCAGACCAATGGTCCATCTATCCCAGACCATCATTGTCTTCTGTCAGCCAGATGCTTCAAAAGAACAGAACAGGGCATTCATCAAGTGATCCTTCCCCTGTCATCCAGTCCCAGCTTCTGGCAATCAGAGGCTTTAGTCTTCCAATTGAAGAGTTGATCTGGCAGACAAAGTTATAACAAGATCCACCGGTTGGAGGTTGAAGCTAGACAAATTCAAACTGGAAATAAGGTACATTTCTGTCATTGATGGTAATAAACCATTTAAATAATTTACCAGAAGGTGTGGTGGATTCTCCATCATTGGCACCTTTTAAATAAAGTTTGGGGATATATCAGATATGCTCTAGTTCAAACCAGAATTATTCTGGGGACATCCTATAGCCTGTGTCATACAGGAGGCCAGTCTAGATGATCACAGTGGTTCCTTCTGGTCTTGGAATCTATGTATCTATCTTAATTCCCCAAAGTGTTGCATCTGACTCTCTCCTGCACACCTCCAAAGATGATCTCCTAATGACTTTCTTGAAGAAAATGGGCTAAAGTTCTTACTAAAGGTTAAGGCTTAAACTGCACTCAGGGTTAGGAATTCCTGCTTGAAGTCTAACTTGAATTTTCTCTTTCAGGGTGTTAGACCCTAGTTTAGTGTTTGTTTGTTTTTACCTCTGTCTTCTTTTTTGGAGTTATGTTTGGCCTTCTCATTTCCAACAATAGTCAAAAAATTTCTCATGGGAGGTCTACACTAGTAATCTCTAGAATGGTCAATTCCCTTCTCTGCAATTATACCTGATTAGTACACTTGTTTTATTTCCTCACTAGACAGGTCAGCATGGACAGGAATGACCCTTCCCAACTACTATTACTTGTTCAAATGCTAAAACAGCTCAAAGCTGATGCTCAAGTTAAACAGTAGCACATAATGACCCAGATCCAAGGAGCACACAGTGCAAGTTGGGGTGGGTACAAAAGTGGTATAAAGCTTTGTGTTTTTCCTTCATCCTGACCTGACTGTGTGCTGGGCTGCCCTTCCCGCTCCGGTGTACTTTAGAGAAATCTTCACACTGCTTTAAGGTAACTGCTAATGGTTCCAATACAGGATGAAATCCTGAACCTACTGAGATCAATGGCAAAACTCCCACTTACTTCAGTGGAGCTGGGATTTCACCCACATTTTTTAGTTGGGAAATTATTGATTATGTAAAGCCAGAGGATAGAACAAAATAAGGAGAAAAAGGAATTTCTGTGTATTTCCACTCTCTACCTCCATTCCCACTCATTGAAATAAATCACTGAATAATTGTTGAAGTTTTCCTCCTATTTAAATTTTGGAGGAAAGGGAGACTGTCCCGTTAGGGGATAGTAAATGGGAAAATTAAGAGGACTTGTGTAATCTTGTGAATGGAAAATTTTGATTGGCTGAATGTCAGGTAAACATTTGAACTAGGTTACTGAGATTACTACTAAGTGAATTATGGAGGTTACTGCTGAAATTGTTAAGTGAAAGACCATGTGAAAGAAATTGCAGCATTGCTGATACAGCGACTTACAATTTTTTTTGGTATGACTTAATGCTATCAAACCAGAGCACTTTCAAGCTTTTAATAACTCGCACCAGCAAAATGTTATGAGTGGTTTTGGACCAGACATACAACCCATGGAAATATCTCCATTCTCTGCACATTATCTTTGTTTGTTAGTGAAAGCTGTCATCAAGGCTACGTTGATATCACTTTTGTGATAACTCCCTGTTTTCACATACTTGTCACAGTTTAAAAAAAAAAATTCTCTTCAGCTGAAAATTTCCTAGCTTGCGTAACAGCCCCAAAATAAATTGTTTTGGAAACTCTGAGCAAAATCTGCTCACACATTTTGAGGGACATGTGAAGTTGAAAAACAACACTTTTCTATTGTAAAAAGATTTACAAAACACAAAACTGGAAAAATAACTGCAGGTATGTCTACTTTACGGGATTATTCCAATTTTACAGAAACCATTTTTAAAAAACAGATTGTATAAAGTCGAGTGCACGCAGCCACACTAAGCACATTAATTCGGCGGTGTGCGTCCATGTACCGAGTCTAGTGTCAATTTCCGGAGCGTTGCACTGTGGGTAGCTATCCCATATCAATCCCATAGTTCCCGCAGTCTCCCCCGCCCATTGGAATTCTGGGTTGAGATCCCAGTGCCTGATGGGGCAAAAAACATTGTCACGGGTGGTTCTGGGTACAGCCTCACCCCTCCCTCCGTGCAAGTAGCAGACAACCGTTTCGCGCCTTTTTCCCTGGGTGAACTGTGCAGACGCCATAGCACGGCAAGCATGGACCCTGCTCAGCTCAAGACAGCAATCATGGACGTTGTAAACACCTCGCGCATTCTTGTGCAGTCAATGCTGAACCAGGACCTGCAAAACCAGTCGAGGAGGAGGCGGCTACGGCAGCGCGGCGACGAGAGTGATGAGGACATGGACACAGAATTCTCTCAAACCGCGGGCCCCTGCGCTTTGGAGATCATGCTGGTAATGGGGCAGGTTCTAGCCATTGAACGCCGATTTTGGGGCCGGGAAACAAGCACAGACTGGTGGGACCGCATAGTGTTGCAGGTGTGGGACGATTCCCAGTGGCTGCGAAACTTTCGCATGCGTAAGGGCACTTTCATGGAACTTTGTGACTTGCTTTCCCCTGCCCTGAAACGCCAGAATACCAAAATGAGAGCAGCCTTCACAGTTGAGAAGCGAGTGGCGATAGCCCTCTGGAAGCTTGCAATGCCAGACAGCTACCGGTCAGTCGGGAATCAATTTGTAGTGGGCAAATCTACTGTGGGGGCTGCTGTGATGCAAGTAGCCAAAGCAATCATTAAGCTGCTGCTACGAAAGGTTGTGACTCTGGGAAATGTGCAAGTCATAGTGGATGGCTTTGCTGCAATGGGATTTCCTAACTGTGGTGGGGCAATAGATGGAACCTATCCCTATCTTGGCACCGGAGCACCAGGACACCCAGTACATAAACCGAAAGGGGTACTTTTCCATGGTGCTGCAAGCACTGGTGGATCACAAGGGACGTTTCACCAACATCCAGGTGGGATGGCCGGGAAGGGTTCATTATGCTCGCGTCTTCAGGAACACTACTCTGTTTAAACGGCTGCAGCAAGGGAATTACTTCCCAGACCAGAAAATAACAGTTGGAGATGTTGAAATGCCTGTCGTTATCCTGGGAGACCCAGCCTACCCCTTGATGCCATGGCTCATGAAGCCATACACAGGCAGCCTGGACAGTGGTCAGGAGCTGTTCAACTACAGGCTGAATAAGTGCAGAATGGTGGTAGAATGTGCATTTGGCCGTTTAAAGGCGCGCTGGCGCACATTACTGAATCGCTCAGACCTCAGCCAAACCAATGTCCCCATTGTTATTGCTGCTTGCTGTGTGCGCCACAATCTCTGTGAGAGTAAGGGGGAGACCTTTATGGTGGGGTGCTGAGGCAAATCACCTGGCCGCTGATTACGCACAGCCAGACACCAGGGCGATTAGAAGAGCACACCAGGAAGCAGTGTGCATCAGAGAAGCTTTGAAAACCAGTTTCATCACGGGCCAGGGTATGGTGTGACTGTTGTGTTTGCTTCTCCTTGATGAAACCCCTCCTCCCCCTTGATTGACTCATTCCCTGTAAGCCACCCACCCTTCCCCTTCGATTACCGCTTGCTTCCTAAGGAAATAAAATCACTCTCATTTAAAAATCATGTATTCTTTATTAATTAATTATAAAAAGAGGGCAAGAACTGACAAGATAGCCCGGGTGGGGTTTGGGAGGAGAATAGGAGGGAAGGAAAAGGCCACTAAAATTTTTTCAAAATAATGACAGCCTTTTGGTTGGGCTGTCCACTGGGGTGGAATGGGTGGGTGCACGGAGCCTCCCCCCACGCGTTATTAGTCGTCTGGTAAGTGAGGAGGCTAAGGAACATGGTGAAGGGGGAGGGCGGTTATACAGGGGCTGCAGCGGCACTCTGTGATCCTGCTGCCGTTCCTGAAGCTCCACCAGACGCCGGAGCATGTCCGTTTGATCACGCAGCAGCCTCAGAGTTGCATCCTGACACCTCAGATCTTCCTGCCGCCACCTCTCATCTCGAGCGTCTCTCCTCGCCTCACGTTGGTCCCTCCTATCCTCACGTTGGTCCCTCCTGTCCTCACGGTCACTGGCATCTTTCCTGTACTTGGATACCACGTCCTTCCACTCATTCAGATGAGCTCTTTCATTGCGGGTCACTTCCATGATTTCTGAGAACATTTCATCTTGCGTCTTTTTTTTCCCGCCGCCTTATCTGAGATAGCCATCGGGATGGAGGAGGGAGACTTGAAAAATTTGCAGCTGCAGGAGGGAGGGAAAAAAGGGAGAGAAGTATTTAAAAAGATACATTTTACAGAACAATGGTTATACTCTTTCACGGTGAACAACACTATTCACCTTACATAGCACATGTGATCTCACTACAAGGTCGCATTTTGCATCTTAATATTGAGTGCCTGCGGCTTTGGTGTTAGAGATCACAGACGCAGGTCCGGGCATCAGAATTCGGCTTGCATGCGGCCATGGTAAGCCATTGTCTTTCAGCTTCTGCAGCCTTCATATATCCAGTGCCCTCCTTTCCCAAATAGCAAGCAAAGCCCGTTCAGTGCTGCTTCTTTCCTGTTAATGTGCAGCACCAGAACCACCCCCATCCAATTCTCTGGGATGATCGCTTTACCCCTCCCCCCACCGCGTTGCTGGTATCATGGAAGATCGCTGCTAGCCACCCTCCCCCCCACCGCATGGCTGGTAGCAGGGAAGATCCCAGCTAGCCAAACGCGAAAAAGCTCAGCACCAATCACCCCCTCCCCCTCCCCCTGCTTGGCTAAATGCAGGGAAGGATTTCTTTTAAGCCACAGGCAAACAGCCCAATCATCTCTGTCCCCTTAATTAAATTCCTGAATTTCAACCAGGTTACCATGAACGATATCACTCTCCTGAGTATAACACAGCGAGATAAAGAACGGATGCTGCTTGAATGCCAGCAAAACACCGGGACCATACGCAGCTAGGCTTTGTCATGCAATGATACCAGATTACTTGCTACATGCATGGCGTGGTCAAGTGTCCTACCATGGAGGACGGAATAAGGCTGCCCTGCCCAGAAACCTTCGGCAAAGGCTTTTGGAGTACCTCCAGGAGAGCTTCATGGAGATGTCCCTGGAGGATTTCCGCTCCATTCCCAGACATGTTAACAGACTTTTCCAGTAACTTTACTGGCCGCGAATGCATTCCAAGTCCTCAGGGCAAATTAATCATTAAAAATGCTTGCTTTTAAACCATGTTTTATATTTACAAAGGTACACTCACCAGAGGTCCCTTCCATGGCTTCATTGTCTGGGATAGAATCCTCAGGCATGGCTGAGATTACCACCCCCACCTCGGAATCCACGGACAGGGGGGGGTAGTGGTGACGAACCCCCCTAGAATTGCATGCAGCTCAGCGTAGAAGCAGCATGTTTTCGGTCCTGCCCCGGACCTTCCGTTTGCTTCTTTGGTTTTCTGGTAAGCTTGTCTGAGCTCCTTAACTTTCACACGGCACTGTACTGAGTCCCTGGTGTGGCCTCTCTGCATCATGGCCTTGGAAATTTTTTCAAATGTTTTTTCATTTAGTCTTTTGGAACGGAGTTCTGTTAGCATGGAATCCTCTCCTCATACAGCGATCAGATCCAGTACCTCCCGTGCGGTCCATGCTGGAGCTCTTTTTCGATTCTCAGGTGACTGCATTGTTACCTGTGTTGATGAGCTCTGCGTGGTCACCTATGCTGGTGAGCTCTCCACGCTGGCCAAACAGGAAATGAAATTCAAAAGTTTGCCGGGCTTTTCCTGCCAGTGCATCCGAGTTCAGATGGCTTTCCAGAGCGGTCACAATGGTGCACTGTGGGATACCGCCCGGAGGCCAATACCGTCGAATTGCGGCCACACTAACCCTAATCCGACATGGCAATACCGATTTCAGCGCTACTCCCCTCGTCGGGGAGGAGTACAGAAATCGGTTTTAAGAGCCCTTTATATCGATATAAAGGGCTTCGTTGTGTGGACGGGTGCAGGGTTAAATCGGTTTAACACTGCTAAATTCGGTATAAACGCATAGTGTAGACCAGGCCTGCATTTCATAGAATTAACTGTTGTAGCTAAGTAGGGCCGGTGGGGAAACATTGTGGGGAAAGCTCCGGGCTGGTGGAGTTAGCATACCATTTACATTATCCTGTAGTCCCATAAGTGGTATTTATGGTCCCATAAACACATGCTATTGATGTTAGTGTTATGCCTTTCTTTCATTTCACTGAGAAGTTCTATATAGACTAGAACCAACACCTGTTGAAGTCTGTGGAATAACTACCATTGGCTTTAACAGGAGTTGGACGAGGCTTTAGTTGCATAAATTATTCCTGGGCTACTTTTGTTCTACAGTGAAATCAGTAGAGAATAGTGTTTTAATTTCCTTTTAATTTTTTTCTTGAAAAAATCAAACAAGGAAAATGAATCTAAATAATAAAATAACTTGCTATTAAAGTTGCAATTTTAAACACTTGAGTGTCAGAAGATGTAAAACTTCTCATATTCTTAGTCTATTGCTTGTTCATCAGTAGTTTGCTATTAGTATTCAGCACTCAGAACTCAAGTTGTATTAATTGGACTTGTAGGTCACATGGTATGTTTCTCTGATTGGAAGAGAGCAACTTTTACAGTCAAGTTTTTAATTGTGGATACTTGAAATTATAGTTTCTCAATATGGTTTCCTCAGCTGTTCTGCAACATTCCTTTAAAACTCAATGTTCCAGTGAACATTCTTCATCTGATAAAATATTCATGGAAAGTAATCACAGAAGGCTGCAAACACAGTCAAAGCAGATTTGTTTAAAAATTCAGTGGCATATTTGTAGGGATTTGTTTTGGATTATTTGCCTGGCTCTAGTTTATCATTCAGTCAAAAATGCAGGATGGTAACTTCAGGGCCTTGTTCTCTCTTCCTCGGGATGAGTCACTCTATGAGCCCATCCCAAATGTTATGATTTCAGTGGCATTACTCAGATGATTAGGTACTGTATTACTCAGCATGAATAAGGGTGGAAGAATCAGAATTGAGAATAACAACATTATCTGAGTGGTTGTAGCTGTGTTGGTTCCAAGATATGAGAGAAATAAGGTGGGAGAGAGAATATCTTTTATTGGACCAACTTCTGTTGGTGAAAGAGACAAGTTTTCATTAACTGAACATTAACTGAAACAATTTTGCTTTTCTTAGCACAAGCCAGCTGCATATGGTAAAGGAGTTGGTTTATGAGTTTGTCTGGGTTGGTAGTTCAGGGCTACGGTTCAATGTAGTGCCCATACCCACTTAATGCACCTGCCACTGTAAAATTGCTTGATTTAGTTGTAATTGATGGATTTAGCAAATTTCACTTCATTTATGGGTTTGTGTGTCTGGAATCCTCTTTTGGAGTGTTCTGAACTATGCAGGCACAATTGCTTGACTGTTTATACAAAGAGTTTGTATTATTTGGGAGCCTCTTTTGGAACTGGAAGAGGAAGTAGTCTATGGATGCTGCAGTATTGGTGGAATACCTGACCACTGCAACACACCCTGGTTTGCAAACTACCCCTTGATCTTGCAGTTTGAGAAATTCGGGTTGAAAGAGTTTTCTTGTGTGCATTTGGAATGAAACTGACAACTCACCTTTATTTCCCTGAGGATTACAGATTAAATAAATCACTTAAGAATCTTTATGGTAGATTTTGTGAGGTGATTTTCTTTTTGATATTACTGGCTTGGAGAAATTATGGTATTTCTAATAGCCGAATACAGTAATATACAGGTGACACAGAGTTTCCTGTATAAAAAATTAGAATAATATGTTTTCATGTTTGATTATTTTAATTTAGTTTTCTAATTAGAAGTGTCAATTTATTTCTACTTGAAGAAATTTAAGTATTTGTGAGGAGTTTCAATCATGATTGTTTTAGTATATAGGTAAGGGTTAAAATACGTTTTTCATTTGAAAAGAGAGGATTTCTCTATTTTTTTTTCCTTTTTTGCTCCAGAGGAGCTTAATTGTTTCATGGGCTTAAACCATGATGATGGCTGGATTGAGGGAACCTGCAAGGAAACTCAGGCACTGCTCTAGAAGTTACCTACATGACATAACTTGTCTAATGTTGTTGGTTTTTTTTTAAATTCAGACAAAAAAAGTCTTTTTTGGCAAAATGGCAATTTTTATGAGAAAATGTTCATTTCTATGCAATTTTTCATTGATTATTTTTTATTTTGTTGAAAAAATTAAAATTGATCTTTTTCATGGGAAATATATATATATATATATGTGTGTGTATATATATATATGTGTATATACACACACACACACACACACACATCAGCTCTACTAAGTGATCTTAACTTTTCAGGGAAGTTTTAGATCATCCCAGTTCAATTCTCCCTATTTAATTTTCCCTTTTTATGGAAGATGCCCAAGGACTTTTCTTTCTCATTGACTTTTTCAGCTGGTAGCTTGTCACACCCAAATTCTTCTCTGGTATCTTCAGGTGTGTCCTGATGGCTGTGATCTTCCCCCAGAACAGCTGGATAGTAGCTTGGTAAACATTTCTTCCCTCTCCATCTTTTTGTAGCACCCCTCAAGTCCATTTCTCTTCTCCATCTCCTAAAAGAGTGGGATCACCCTAAGGCAAAAACTGAAGATAATTTGGGCTGGGAAGCCCTTTCTTCTTAATCCAGTGTGAGGTTGGCCAGTATACTGTGCGATATCTTTATACTAGCGCTTATTTTATTTTAGATTCTAAATCTGAGTTCTAAAACCAGCCAAAGTTTCAGAGGGTTTCCTCTATATCCCCAGTCCTAGCCCTGATGAACAGTCTCATTTATTTGAGGTTGATCTTTACACATATTCCAGTCTTGAATTTTTCTAAATTATTCCTTGCAGCTTCCCGTCCTCCTTTTTACTGACGTAGGGAGCAGTGTTACTATCTCAGCTATATAAACCTTGCCAAAGAGTAGTAAGCATAGAATCTGTTTCCCACTTTGGCTGTAACAAGTGATTTGGGGCCACACCTAGAACAGCTTCATCTAATTAAGATAATTCAGTGAAAAAATTGTTGATGTAACCTTAAGCATCTGAAAATCTTGGCATCATACTTGATCTGAATAAAGTGTGAAATAGCTATTGCACATCTCACATCTCAGTCACATAAAGCAGCAAGTGTCTTTAAAGTGATACCACTAATGATGAACATAAGTCAATCTGAGTGCTATAGAATTATGAATGTCTTTAAAAAAAAGTATGAACATAGTGTTCATGACGGTGCTAGATTAACAGCTCTAGAGACTGAATCTTCCTACCCACAAAACAGGCAGCAATGGCTTCTCCTCAATGTGTTAAGCCTGGTCTACACTAGGCGTTTAAATCGGTTTTAGGAGCGTAAAACCGATTTAACGCCACAACCGTCCACACTAGGAGGCACCTTATATCGATTTTAATGGCTCTTTAAACCGGTTTCTGTACTCCTCCCTAACGAGAGGAGTAACGCTAGTATCGGTATTACCATATCGGATTAGGGTTAGTGTGGCCGCTGATCGACGGTATTGGCCTCCGGGCGGTATCCCACAGTGCACCAGTGACCGCTCTGGACAGCATTCTGAACTCGGATGCACTGGCCAGGTAGACAGGAAAAGCCCCGCGAACTTTTGAAATTCATTTCCTGCTTCCCCAGCGTGGAGATCTCATCAGCACAGGTGACCACGCACAGCTCATCAGCACAGTTAACAATGCAGTCTCCTGAGAATCGTAAAAGAGCCCCAGCATGGACTGCACGGGAGGTACTGGATCTGATCGCTATCTGGGGAGAGGATTCAGTGCTGACAGAACTGCGTTCCAAAAGATGAAATGAAAAAGTATTTGAAAGAATTTCTAAGGCTATGACGGATAAAGGCCACAGCAGGGACTCAGTGCAGTGCAGAGTGAAAGTTAAGGAGCTCAGACAAGCCTACCAGAAAACCAAAGAAGCAAACGGAAGGTCCGGGGCAGGTCGAAAAACATGCCGCTTCTATGCTGAGCTGCATGCAATTTTAGGGGGCTGCGCCACAAGTACCCCACCCCTGATCGTGGATTCCGAGGTGGGGGTTGTAATCTCTGCCATGGCTGAGGATTATGCAGACGGGGAAGATGAAGATGAAGAAGAGGAGGAAGACCTAGCAGAGAGCACACAGCACTCCGTGAGCCCCAGCAGCCAGGAGCTTTTTATCACCCTGACGGAATTACCGTCCTCCCAGCCCTCACAAGCCACTATCCCAGACAATGACGCCATGGAAGGGAGCTCTGGTGAGTGTACCTTTGCAAATAGCAAACATTGTTTTTTAAGCAAGCCTTTTTTAATGATTGATTTGCCCTGAGGACTTGGGATGCATTCGCAGACAGTATAGTTACTTAGAAAAGTTTGTTAACATGTCCGGGGATTGAGAGGAAATCCTCCAGGGACATCTCGATGAAGCGCTCCTGTAGGTACTCCAGAAGCCTTTGCAGAAGGTTTCTGGGCAAGGCAGCCTTCATCCGCCCACCATGGTAGGACACTTTACCACGCCATGCATGTAGCAAGTAATCAGGTATCATTGCGTGGCAAAGCATAGCAGCGTATGGTCCCGGTGACTGCTGGCATTCAAGAAGCATCCGCTCTTTATCTTGTTCTGTTATCCTCAGCAAAGTGATATCGTTCAGGATAACCTGGTTAAAAATCAGGAATTTAAGTAAGGGGGGTGGCCATTTTTCTACTGGGTTCGTGGACTGCATCAGCTTAAAAAAAAAACTTTCCTGCACGTAGCGAAGCGGGGGGAGGGGAGGAGTGAAATGCCGATGATCTTTTCTGTGTTTGGTCACCGGCGATCTTCCCCAAGCTACCAGACACGCAGTGGGTGGGGGGTGGGGGTGGGGGGGGGGAAGGTTGTTGATTAGCAGGGAGCTAGCGTGGTATTAGCCATGCGTTGGGGGGGAGGGGTAAATCACTACAGAAGCCGAAAGACAGTGGCTTACCATGGCCGCATGCAAGCTGAATTCTGATGCCTGGACCTGTGTCTGTGAGATCTGTAACTCCAGAGCTGCAAGCACTCACTATTAAGATGAAAAATGCGACTTTGTAGGGAAATCACATGTGCTAGGTGAATAGTGCTGTTCACTGTGAAAGAGTATAACCATTGTTCTGTAAAATGTATCTTTCTAAATATTTATCTCCCTCATGCAGCTGCAAATTTTTCAACCATCCCTCCTCCATCCCAAAGGCTAGCACAGATAAGGCGGAGGAAAAAGAAGACGCGAGATGAGATGTTCTCGGATATTATGGAAGTTACACGCAATGAAAGAGCTCATCTGAATGAGTGGAAGGACGTGGTTTCAAATTACAGGAAAGAGGCCAGTGAACGTGAGGACAGGAGGGATGAACGTGAGGACAGGAGGGACAACCGAGATGAGAGGTGGCGGCAGGAAGACCGGCAGGAAAATCAGCGGTGGTGGCAGGAAGATCAGCGGTGGCGGGATGCAACTCTGGGGCTGCTGCGTGATCAAACTGACATGCTCCGGCGTCTTGTGGAGCTTCAGGAACGGCAGCAGGATCACAGAGTGCCGCTGCAGCCCCTGTATAACCACCCTCAACCCTCACCATGTTCCACATCCTCCTCACCCAGACGTGTAAGAACGCGTGGGGGGAGGCTCCGTGCACCCGCCCACTCCACCCCCGTGGACAGCCCAACCAGAAGGATGTCGTTACTGTGAATTTTTTTTTAATGGCCTTCTCCATCCCTCCTATCCTCCTCCCAAACCACACCCTTACTTCTCTCCCTCTTTTTATAATGAATCAATAAAGAATTCATGCTTTTTAAATGAGAGTGACTTTATTTGCATAAGTAAGCTGTACTCGAAGGGGGAGGGGGAGTTGCTTACAGGGACTGAGTCAATCAAGGGGGTTGGGTGTTCATCAACAAACACAGCAGTCACACTGTACCCTGGCCATTGATGAAGCTCGTTTTCAAAGCTTCTCTGATGCGCACCGCTTCCTGGTGTGCTCTTCTAATCTCCCTGGTGTCTGGCTGCGCGTAATCAGCGGCCAGGTGATTTGCCTCAGCCTCCCACCCCGCCATAAAGGTCTCCCCCTTACTCTCACAGAGATTGTGGAGAATACAGCAAGCAGTAATAACATAGGGGACATTGGTTTGGCTGAGGTCTGAGCGATTCAGTAATGTGCGCCAGCGCGCCTTTAAACGGCCAAATGCACATTCCACCACCATTCTGCACTTGCTCAGCCTGTAATTGAACAGATCCTGACCACTGTCCAGGCTGCCTGTGTATGGCTTCATGAGCCATGGCATCAAGGGGTAGGCTGGGTCCCCCAGGATAACGACAGGCATTTCAACATCCCCAACTGTTATTTTCTGGTCTGGGAAGTAATTCCCTTGCTGCAGCCGTTTAAACAGAGTAGTGCTTCTGAAGATGCGAGAGTCATGAACCCTCCCTGGCCATCCCACGTGGATGTTTGTGAAACGTCCCTTGTGATCTACCAGTGCTTGCAGCACCATTGAAAAGTACCCCTTGCGGTTTACGTACTGGGTGCCCTGGCGCTGCGGTGCCAAGATAGGGATATGGGTTCCATCTATCGCCCCCCCACAGTTAGGGAATCCCAGTGCAGCAAAGCCATCCACTATGGCCTGCACGTTTCCCAGAGTCACAACCTTTGGTAGCAGCAGCTTAGTGATTGCTTTGGCTACTTGCATCACAGCAGGCCCCACAGTAGATTTTCCAACTCCAAATTGATTCCCGACTGACCGGTAGCTGTCTGGTGTTGCAAGCTTCCAGAGGGCTATCGCCACTCGCTTCTCTACTGTGAGGGCTGCTCTCATCTTGGTATTATGGCGTTTCAGGGCAGGGGCAAGCAAGTCACAAAGTTCCATGAAAGTGCCCTTACGCATGCGAAAGTTTCGCAGCCACTGGGAATCGTCCCACACCTGCAACACAATGCGGTCCCACCAGTCAGTGCTTGTTTCCCGGGCCCAAAATCGGCGTTCAATGGATAGAATCTGCCCCATTACCATCAGGATCTCCAAAGCGCAGGGGCCCGCGGTTTGATAGAATTCTGTGTCTACGTCCTCATCACTGTCATCGTCGCACTGCCGTATCCGCCTCCTCCTCGCCTCGGATTGAAGGTCCTGGTTCACCATAGACTGCACGAGAGTGCGCGAGGTGTTTAAAACATTCACGATTGCGGTATGGAGCTGAGCAGGGTCCATGCTTGCTGTGCTATGGCGTCTGCACAGTTCACCAAGCAAAAAAAGGCGCAAAACGGTTGTCTGCTGCTCAGGGAGGGAGGGGTGAGGCTGTACCCAGAACCACCCGCGACAATGATTTTTGCCCCATCAGGCACTGGGATCTCAACCCGGAAATGCCAAGGGGCGGGGGAGGCTGCGGGAACTATGGGATAGCTACGGGATAGCTACCCACAGTGCAACGCTCCAGAAATCAACGCTAGCCTCGGACCATGGATGCACACCACCGAATTAATGTGTTTAGTGTGGCCGCGCGCACTCGATTTTATAAAATCTGTTTTACAAAACCGGTTTATGCAAATTCGGAATAGTCCCATAGTGTAGACGTACCCTTAGTCTCAGTGGGGTTTTGTGCATGCAGATTCTGTCACCTGTAGGCACCATTAGACTCTTTCTATTGATGAGCAGGTGTCAAGAAGGCCCATGAATACAGGTGTATGCATGAGCAGAAGTGGAGGCTGGAAATAAAGCTGTTGTGTTTCTTTCAGACACTCAATATTTTCATTGATACTATTTACATATTGTACCTATATAAAATAAAATCACTTATCCTGTATCCCTGTCCCCAGTCACACTTGTCACCTTAGAACCTTCCTATATGTTTCTGTCTCTAGTCCCTATAATTGATTTATCACCAAACCTGATTCCCAACAGGTCTCTGTGCTCCTTCTCAGACCCTGTTTTGTTTCCTATTTCCATCAGTTCAGTGACTGAATCAGCCCATCTAAATCCATCCATTTGTTTTCTTCAGCCTCAGATGCCACTGCCATGTTCCTTTCTTTCTGCTAACCCTGCTTAAATTTGCCTTATAATTTCTACATGAAGATGGCCTCATGGTTGAGATGTATCCAATCCTGTTTCCTATTTTCAGTGTACATTCATGGCAGCTCTTCAGCTCTGTTTGCTACCCACGCACCAGTCCCACCCTTTACTGTTGTTTCCTCATCACGTAAATGTCTGGCTAGATTGATTGATTATACAAATGTACTCTAGGAACTCTGGCATTACAGAATCAAATAGCTGCAGCCTTCCACACATAAAACTGAGGCTGAGTTAAATGAAACTAGAATGAAACGCCTGCTTTTAGCTAAATGAGCATTAGAATACAATAGCCCATGTTGGATGAGATTTAATGAATTGTTTAAAATCATTGCTTGTTTTCTCTCTTAACCAAATGTGCTTCTGAGCTGAGAGGGTGAATTTGACATCAATCTGGATATGAAACTCCAGATTGTGGTGAATGTTCTATGATTTTATAGGTGATGCATACCTAGGATGGTATTGTTGCTTTGAAGTTAGAAATATAAATTACAGTTTGCCTAGGGATTTGGAATATAGTCAAATGGCTTTCCTTTTTTTAACCATATGAACAGCAAATATAAATTCATATAGGCTGGATAGGGGAAACTAAAAAGCTCAGTCCCTGTCCTGAATAGCACATGATGTATTCTATGGACACAGAGGGACAGATCCTCAGCTGGTGTAAATTGGCATAACTCCATTGAAGTTGAGATGTATTCAGGACAACAAAAAGGTTTGTTTTGTCTTCTCTCCCGCTCTAAAATAAAAACCATAATTTTTATGAGTATCCTGGATGAGTTGTTTTTCCAGTGGGATTTGAATTCAAAGATGGTAGTTGTTCACTGAACTTGGATTGAGAGGGTATTCCATACATAGAGGAAACAAATGTAAATACAAGTAGAAGGGAATAGAAGAATGCATCAGATGTAGATACTCACTATTTTTTTAAAAATAGGCTGCGTAGCATAAGACCCTCTCTCTTTTTAGTTGGGGTACTTCGTGACTTCTAGTATCAATGACCTATCTTTATTATAATAGTAATGCCTAGAGGCCCCAGCCTTGTGCTAGAATTGTACAAATGCATAGTGATCAAGGTGAAGTGATTTGTGCATATTCATGCAAAAGACTAGTGGCAGAACTGGAAATGGAGCCCAAGTTATCCAGCTCCCAGTCTTTTTCCTATCCACTGGACCACTATCCTGTGCCTAAAGATCTCATGCCTCTTTTAACACCTTTTCTATGAGGCTACTTTAGAGATATATACCAGATATTAAAAAATAAATGTAAGGCTCATTCAATTGATAATTTTAGCTTTGCAGTAAATAATCTTCCTGCATATGTGGGTATTTGTATAATGTACGCATCTCTTCTAGTCTTTCCTATTTTGTTTATTATTGCACTTGTGACCAACTGTGTGGGGCAGCATTAGTGATTTCTGGAAAGCTTTCAGGGTTTATTGCTGTTTACAAGTGGTCTTGTTACTTAACCCCATGCTATTTAAAAGGTTTTATATTTTGTTAGCTTTTTGTGTGTGTGCATAAACAATCCTAAACCACTGACATTAATTCAGGTAGATTGGTTTGTAGATATACTTTGAGTCTCTCAAAAAAAACATCATGGTACAAATATATAAAAACAGGGTCTGCAAATATTATACATTTCTCAATGGACTAGGATGTGCACTCTAAAATGCCACTTTTAATTTTAGGAAAAGCATGCTAATGGAAATCTGAATGTGTCTGATAATCTTAGAAATAAGTGTATTGTTTGAGACAAACTGACCATTTAGCTGAGAAAAATTAAAACAAGGGATAGCAAATGATAGCACTAAGTTAGCCTTTCAGAGAAAAAAATTGGCACAGACCCTTACTCTGGGTGAGATACTTCAGGGTACGTCTACACTACGGGATTATTCCGATTTTACATAAACTGGTTTAGTAAAACAGATTGTATAAAATCGAGTGCACGCGGCCACACTAAGCACATTAAATCGGTGGTGTGCATCCACGGTCTGAGGCTAGCATCGATTTCTGGAGCGTTGCACTGTGGGTAGCTATTCCGTAGCTATCCCATAGTTCCCGCAGTCTCTCCCGCCCCTTGGAATTCTGAGTTGAGATCCCAGTGCCTGATGGGGCAAAAATCATTGTCGCGGGTGGTTCTGGGTAAATGTCGTCAGTCACTCCTTCCTCTGGGAAAGCAATGGCAGAGAATCATTTCGCACCCTTTTTCCCTGGATTGCCCTGGCAGACGCCATTAGCATGGCAACCACGGAGCCTGTTTTGCCTTTTGTCACTATCACTGTATGTGTACTAGATGCCGCTGACAGAGGCGATTCAGCAGCGCTACACAGCAGCATTCATTTGCTTTTTCATGATAGCAGAGATGGTTATCAGCCGTTCTGTACCATCTACCATGCCATTGTAAATTGGCAATGAGATGACGGTTACCAGTCCTTCTGTGCTGTACCATCTGCTGCTGTCATAGGTGCCCCTGGCTGAGATCGGCCGGGGGCGCAAAAGACAAAAATGGGAATGACTCCCTAAAATAGAATCAGTCCTGCCTAGAATATGGGGCAAGTGTACTAGAGAACCAGTGTATCAGAGAACCAGAGAGCACAGCCGCTCCGTGTCAGATCCCGCAGAAATGATGAGCTGTATGCCATTCACAGGGGGTGCCCCTGCAACAACCCCACCTGTTGCCTCCCTCGTCCCACAGCCTTCCTGGGCTGCCGTTGCAGTGTCCCCCCATTTGTGTGATGAAGTAATAAAGAATGCAGGAATAAGAAACAGTGACTTGTTAGTGAGATAAAATGAGGGGAAGGCAGCCTCCAGCTGCTATGATAGTCCAGACAGGACATTAAGCAGTGTGGGGGAGAGGAGCCCAGCATCCCGCTGCTATGATAGTCCAGGCAGAACAGAATCTTTTCTTTACACATGAAGGGCGGGGGCTGATGGAGCTCAGCCCCCTGTTGCTATGATGAAGACGGTTACCAGCCATTCTGTACTATCTACTGGGAAGTAGTAGCACTCATGGGCTGATGATAAGGACGGATACCAGTCCTTCTGTACTATACCATCTGCCACAAGGCTGATGATGACAATGGATATCAGTCATATTGTACCATCAGCCACCAAGGAGTGGGGGGCGAGGATGCTACAGTTCAGTGCCGCATTGCGTCTGTTAGCAGCATTCAGTGGACATAGGGTGACATTTAAAAGAGTCAAGAGACGACTATCTTTTTCCCTTTTCCTTCTGGGGGTGGGTGTGGGGGGGTAAATTGACGAGCTGTGCCCTGAACCACTGCGGACAATGTGTTTGACCCTACAGGCATTGGGAGCTCAGCCAAGAATGCAAATGCTTTTTGGAGACTGCAGGAACTGTGGGATAGCTTGAGTCCTCAGTCCCCCCCTCCCTCCCTCCATGAGCGTCCATTTGATTCTTTGGCTTTCCATTACGCTTATCATGCAGCAATGTACTGAGTCCCTGCTGTGCCCTCTGGAGATTTTTTTAAAATGCTTTGGAATTTCGTCATCTGTAACGGAGCTCTGATAGAACAGATTTGTCTGCCCATACAGCGATCACATCCGTATGGTCCATGCTGGAGCTCTTTTTGGATTTGGGACTGCATCGCCACCTGTGCAGATCAGAGCTCCACGCTGGGCAAGCAGGAAATGATATTCAAAAGTTCGCGGGGCTTTTCCTGCAGCCGAGTTCTGATTGCTGTCCAGAGCGGTCAGTGGTGCACTGTGGGATACCGCCCGGAGGCCAATACCGTCGATTTGCGGCCACACTAACCCTAATCCGATATGGTAATACCAATATTAGCGCTACTCCTCTCATTGGGGAGGAGTACAGAAACCGGTTTAAAGAGCCCTTTATATCGATATAAAGGGCCTCTTAGTGTGGACGGGTGTGGCGTTAAATCGGTTTAATGCTCCTAAAACCGGTTTAAACGCGTAGTGTAGACCAGGCCTCATGTCAGAGGGCTAAGAATACTAACTCTAGTGGCTATATATATATTAAAATGAGCAAGGGAAGAATGAGGAAACTAAAGAGCTGTAAATCTAATTTCAGATCTGAGGAAGATGTTGGACGCATAAGTAAGCTATAGCTGTAAAACATTTAGACCTTCAGAATTAATTATGACTCGAATTGAATGTTGAGAATGAAATCCTGCTGTGACAATAGTTACAGCACTGATCAAGGCCAGTCCTGGTGTCACACAGGGTTTTCAAAACCCAAAGCAATGGTAACTTAACTGTTTGTTCAGATGGTGTCATGAATAAATCAAAGGGGACACAGCTCCTCCGTCTGATAAATGATTGGTACAAACGAGTGCTTTTACCTAAAACTACTTTATTAGGTCTCAAGTGCACGCGGGCGTGCGCGCGCACACACACACACACACTGTAATAATAGGTTCAGAGCCTCCCAAACATTTATTTACCCAAAGTCTGAGATGGTTTTGAGTAATCAGCAACCAGACTTCTGGGGCCCCTCCTTCCATCCAGCTGCTGGGAAATTTAGGTGTCAGCTCCTTGCCCAACGTAAAGCTTCCTCAGACTGCTCCAAAACACGCTTTCTAACTAAACTCTTTATAAATTTTCTCTGGACAAAGCACATAACTCATAGGAGCCCCTAATAGGCTAACAATTTCTCTAGCAACAGCCAGTAACACTTCATTATTCTCCTTATCAGCAAAGCAGCTTCAGCAAAAAAACTTAAAAACACAGACAACTAGAATCAAGGTCAGTTTTCCACATTCCCTGCTCCCTTCTCATGAATCTGTCCTTTCACTTTATCTATCCTAGTCAGTAAAACTGCACCTTGCAGCTGTTTTTGTCTGCCTAAGCAAGGCCAGATTTTTCTCCTGGCTCTGTAGCGTCCTTGCTTCCAGTTTGGGGAGGGAGGTTAAGTGCACGAGGTGGCTGTGGATTATATGAAATCCAGTTCTCTCTCAGCCCCATTTTCAGAATTACATTTGCAAAAATGTGTGTGCAGAAACTGTGCATGCAGTTACCTAAAATGTGTATGGAAATAAAAGTAATTGTATGTACAAAAGGCCAGGTAGACATTTAAAAGGTCACTTGTACATGCATTTCATTATAATTGTGTAGTTAGTTGCACTAATTGCATACACAAATTATGCACACTTGTTTTTTCATGCATAATTGTGAGTATGCGATCTTGAAAATCTGGGCCCATGGAAATGTTAAGTTTGACTTCTAACTTTCTCCCACATTTTTCTTTACATCCTTATTTTTTAGGGCCACCTGTGGTCAAAAATGTTCTTACAATTGCCCATATTGATGAAGAGGTAGCTGGTATAGATTTCTGGCCTGTTGTTATATAGGAATATGTCAGAATGTGGGCAAAACAGAGCAGGAGACGTACAATTCTCCCCCAAGGAGTTGACTCTCAAATTTAATTAATGCATTATTTTTTAACTAGCACCATCAACATGGAAGCATGTCCTCTGGAATGGTGGCTGAAGCATGAAGGGACATATGAATGTTTAGCATATCTGGCATGTAAATACCTTGCAACACCGGCTACAAAAGTGCCATGCGAATGCCTGTTCTCACTTTCAGGTGACATCGTAGATAAAAAGGAATCATCAGTATCTCCTGTAAATGTAAACAGACTGGTTTGTCTTAGCAATTGGCTTAACAAGAAGTAGGACTGAGCAGACTTGTAGGCTCTAAAATTTTACATTGTTCTGAAAATGTAGAAAAACATCCAAAAATATTTAATAAATTTCAATTGGTATTCTATTGTTTAACAGTGTGATTAATCATGATTAACTAAAAAAAATTAACTGTGATTAAAAAAATTAATCGCGTGAGTTAGCTGCGATTGACAGCCCTAAATATAATTTGTTTTAGATTTTCTAAACTAGATAAGTGTATTGCTCAAAGGTGTGAATTCATGGATGGACAATAGTAAGAAGTAAGGTGGTGTAATTCTTGTTATGCTATTTGTGTTTGCCTTGAATATAAATAAGGTCAGATTATATTATTATGGCCTGATCCCGCAAAGCACTTATGCTTTTGTGTAATTTTGCTGAAGTGAGTAATAAGACTGCTACTCACCTGACCAATATTATGCACATGTTTAAGTACTTATTCAGGATCAGGGCCTAAATGATGATTTGCATAACAAGTGGATAAAGCAGTGGTTCCCAAACTTGTTCCGCTGCTTGTGCAGGAAAAGCCCCTGGTGGGCCGGGCCGGTTTGTTTACCTGCCGCGTCTGCAGGTTCAGCTGATTGTGGCTCCCAGTGGCTGCGGTTTGCTGCTCCAGGCCAATGGGAGCTGCTGGAAGTGGCACGGGCTGAGTGATGTACTGGCCGCTGCTTCCAGCAGCCCCCATATATTATGACAGATGGAGAAGGTGCTGCAACTTCAGCCATTGTAGATGGTTGAACTGGTGCCAAGATAGTTTGATTTTATTTTTTGTAATTCAGAAGTTTTATATTATTGTCAGGGCTGTCAGGCTATTTGGACAGTAATTGCAGAGATTAGTCCTGTTCTTCACAAAGAGAAGCTGAAGGTTTACATACAATATTTCCTGTTTTAATTACAGCAGAACACTTTTTTTTTATTATTGGATAAGTTGTATATGCTATTCTGCTCTGCGGTTTTCCTATTTTTCCTGCTAACGTCTGTAAATAACTTTCAGCTGTCTCTATTGATTCCCCAGCTGCTGCTAATGTTAGAAACAGATGAGTTTAGAAGTCAGCTGAGGTGACTGGAACAGAACTGCAAATACCTGTGGAGTGGTCTGGATGCCCCGCTTGGTCACAAACACACCTCTGGTCCCACAGAGACTGGAAATTATTGACCTAAGAGGGTTTTCCACAAATCCACAGCAAACATTTATGGGAAAACAAAAGACAAAGGAAGAGAATTTCAGGCTTTACTTTGTGTCCAGCAGTGAATTCTCTTCCTTCCTTCACCTATCTCATCTTTTATTTTGTTCTCTCTAAGGGCTTGATCCTATACCCACTGAAGTCAGTGCCAAAACTCTCCTTGGCTTTAGTGGATGAGATTGGAGTCTATGCTAGGTTGACACTGATGTTTTATCTCATCCGATAATGGATCTATGAATTAAAAGCCAAAGACGGGCTTCTGCCTCCCAGTTCCAAAGATGACCCATACCCGCTGATAATGATGGGAGGCAGAGTGAGGGCAGCAGCTTCAGAGATGTTACTGAGCATGCTCAGTCCATATGAGCATGCTCAGTAGAAGCCAAGCAGCAAAACTAGAGGGGACACGTGACCCCACATGCCCCTCCACGTGTTGCCTCTGCCCAGTCCTATATAGACTGCTCACAGAATAAGGGTTCTACTTAGTGTGAATAGAATGACCGAATTCTAAGGGCCTCAGTCCATTGACTATAACAGGCTTTGGATCAGACCCTAAGTGAGTAATTTCTCCTTTTGTTCCCTTTAATTACATAGTTGCCTTTTATTCCTTTCATGTCCAATTAGCCACCTCCTTCCCTCTCAAATTCTGCTGTCCGCCACCTCTAGCCTCTTTTTCCCAGGCCTCCACTTTCTTTTTCGTTAGCTTTTCCTTTCCCTTCTTTTTGGCATATTTATTCTTCACCTTCTCCTTTCTGCTTCTCTCTCATGAGTCAGCACTTTGGGAAGCTGCACTTCCTGTTAGACAGGGTTTGATGTTTTTTTCCCCAACTGCTCTGGGAAGGTGTGGCCCCGAATCAGTAGGATACACAATTCAACAGCTGGCTCTTATGAATACTGCAGAGCGGAAAGTTTACTAAATCTCTGTTCTATTTTATTTTCTATGTTGTGCAAGTTTCTTTGGCAGAACAAGGATGCTTGGAGTGGCTTGTGAGAAAGATTTAGATTAGACTCATGGGTGGATGAATAACTCTGGTGACTTAATAAAACAAAAGGTGAAACAATATGGATAGGGGCCAAAAATAATGTTGGAGTGCAGTTTTAATGGCCCTTATCCAATGGTCACTAGAGTCAAGGGGAATCTTTCCTTTGACTTCAGTGGGGTTTGGATAAGGCCCAATTAGAATACAGTAAGGAAACCACTTCAGAGAAGAGACCTCAGGGGTCACTGTAGCTAGTATGCAGTAATCTCAGAAAAATATCAGGCAATAGTTAGAGGCAAATAAGACACATCAGTCATACAAAGCTGCAACAGTTATTTTGGCACTAGGGCATTGATCCTTATGTCTTGTAGGTGGGTGTGCAACAGTGTACATCCTACAAAATGAGACACTCTTTCTATGTATCTGAATCCTGTGTATCTCTATCTGGCATAATGTAATAATGGGGTCATTTTTACAATGCAGCATTTCCTCCACAGCATTTGATCATGGCTACTTCTCAAACTGTCAAGTCTTGACACATTTTGTTGGGTAACATATCACTGTCTGCTTTACTGATAAGGAGCTATTTGGTGTCTAACTTCAATGTGCATATTCATGAATGGAGACAAACCAAAAAAAAAGTCCCTCAGGAGCCATTGCCAACAAATTATTGAGGAAGACATTCACGATGTGGTTAAGAAAGTCAGGAAGGATGCTGGAAAATTGGAAGGGTCAGAGAAGAGCTGTGAGACCAATTAAAGGATTAGAAAATGTCTTTATAGTGATAGACTCAAGGAGCTTTATCTATTTAGTTTAACAAAGAGAAAGTTAAGGGGTGACTTGATTACAATTATAAGTACCTAAAAGGGGAACAAATATTTAATAATGGGCTCTTTAATCTAGCAGAGAAAGGGATAACATGATCCTGTGGCTCGAAGTTGAAGCTAGACAAATTCAGACTGGAAATAAGGTGTAAATTTTTTTAACAGTGAGAGTAATTAACCATTGGAACAGCTTACCAAGGGTTGTGGTGGATTCTCCATCACTGACAACTCTTAAATCAATATTGGATGTTTTCTAAAAGATCTGCTTTTGGAATTACTTTGGGGAAATTCTATGGCCTGTGTTATACAGGGGGTCAGATTATATGATCATAATGTTCCCTTCTGTCCTCGGAATCTATTAATATATTCTGGGATGTTGCCATGACCAGAAATCCCTGACAAAATGGCACACTCCAAAAGGTTAGAAATTAAATGATATGATTTACAAATACTCCATTTTATTCATTAAGTGCTCAGGTACTAAGGTGACTAGCGCCATATAAGTAGGTAGGTAAATGCAGCAAGTAATGACGTCTGGTTATCCTTCCGACTCTTCACTGGTGCAGGAGTCCATGCTAGCAGATCTGATTGAAGGCTGCAGCCATCAGGGTATGTGACTACTTAGGTTATGTGCATGTTTTCTAGTTATCTATCTATATCCATTCTATTACATACTGTATTTTCATTTGTTTTTGTGTATAACTGGGTGATGGTAGGAGAGCGGGCAGATAAATAGAGAGAAAGGGTGACGGGAATGAAAACAGGAAGCAGTGAGAAGGGGAGCTCTCTTATCCTCCGAGAAAGGTTGGTGCAGCCTATAATACACTTACAAAATTAAACCACCACACTAGTTTATTATTTCCTTTACTGATATTCACAAAATTGTGTTATTATTATTATTATTATTATTATTTATATTTCAGTAGGAAATATATTTTACTTCATGCTGTGCAATTTGATTTTAAAAGGACTGGAATTAAAATACTAGATAAATCATTGTTCTCTTTACAAAACTTTAATTTACAGTGATGGAAGTTCATTTGCACAGCACATACTTTTGTCTTTCAGAGGTTTAGCTATTAACCCTCAGACAACTCATTTTGCAATCATGTCTGAAAAAGTCAGTAATAAAATGCTAATAATGGCAAATTAAAATGGGAATTTTTAAGAAATAGGACCATTTAAAATGACTATTTCAGCTGAATTAATTCATATTAATATTTATTAAAAGATAGAAATTTCCTGGCCTCAATTTCAGCTCTAGGTAACTCTTAATATGAGATGTTAAGTGAAAATATCAGATCTTAATTAACAAACGTGATTGATTATTGTGGTAGAAGTTTAACTTGATCAAACTATGAGGTTAGAGCTACACTGTTGAGTCTCACTATTCTAACAAGTGGGCTGGGCTTAATGGCAATCTAAAAAAGTGTACACTTGTCATTTTTTGCAGGAAAAGCTGATTTCCTTTACAATCAGAGCTAGGTTGTATCTTTACAATCTGTCCTGAGTAAAGAGCTCCATGTAGCTATTCCAGGCTAGGGTCACAATTCCTTCCCTGCTCTGGGGAAGAAGTTAGTTCCTTCCCTCATCCACCCACCCACCCCCATTTTTTCGTTTTGTTTTTGTTGTGAAGCAGCTTACTCTGTCCTGTGCATCTGGCAGCCAGCCCGACTCATGAGTGGGATGGAGGAGCCGGGGTTTCTCCTTTTCCACATCCCTATCTATCCCCCTCCCCACTCAGTTGCAGCAGGGAGTTTTTGAGAATATCCCCTGCTCTGCCTCCACAGCTGGAGTCACAACTTGAGCAGGACTGAGCAGCAGATCTCTTGCTTGCCTGTGTGACTGAATAAGGGCTTGCCCTTTTATGTCTACACTGCAATTAAACACCTGTGACTGGCCAGTATCAGCTGACTCAGGCTCATGGGGCTTGGGCTATGATGCTGTTTAATTGCAGTGTAGATGGCCGGGGTCAGGCTGGAGCCCAGGCTCTGGAGATTATGTCTACACTGGAATAAAAGACCTGTGACATGGCCATGGCTGGTCCAGGCTCATGGGGCTTGGGATGCAGGACTAAAAATTTGAACTTGTGAGGGAGAGGATCCCAGAGCCCAGGCTCTAGCCCAAGCCTGAACATGTGCACCACAATTAAACAGCCTGGTAGCCTGAGCCTGAATCAGTTGACATGGGCCAGTCGCAGGTGTTTAATTGCAGTTTAGATATACCCAGAGTTTCCGCTTAAATGATTCAGCCCTTTCTGAGACCTGTCCAAAAAAAAAAAAAAAGTGTGTGATCATATAATTGAAGAGTGTATAATAATTGGGCCAAGTTAAGGTTATGCAGAGAACTGTAATTCTGGCACTTCCCAACTTTAAGTGCTTGACTTTGCAAACTTAATGTTTGTTTAAAGTATTTTGTGTGTGTGTGTGTAATAGAATAACAACAGGTTAGGCTTGATGTAATTTAACAAGACCAGCACATCTGCATGCACTTGTACAGATACGGAGACTGCTGGTATGACGGGGTAATTGTTTCCTTCAAGGGAGGAGTTCAAAAGTGATTTGGTTGAAATGGAAGGTTGATTATTTTTGGAATGTTAGTAGCAAATTTTAAAGATGTAACTCATTTCGTTTTTATGGATCTATGCAAATGCAAATGATTTACACTGAAGAATATGGATTTGGGATACTTTTATTTTGGACTGCCCTAATGATCAATGCTGGGGAAAAGGTATTATCCCCATCTATGACATGGGAGCTAGCCAGGCCAAGTGACTTGCCCAAGATCACATAACAAGTATGTCCAAGAACTGAGACTAGATGCCAGGTCTCTTGACTCTCACCCAAGAGGTTATCTCACTGGACTAGATTCCTACATCAGTTTGCTGCTAGGTAGTCTTAGGCCCAGAAACACCCTTGGATTTCTTGCCCTGTTAGTAGCTTGGCCTATCATGAACTGGAGGATTTTAGTCTTCATAAGGCAGGGTACCAATTACAACAACTTTCTCAGGATCTAGAGCAAACAGTGAACAGGTCCCCATAGCCGTTTCTTTCCCTCCAGCTCTCTTTGCCCTGAACAAAGTACCTCTTCCAATCACCTCACTGAAAATCAGGGGCACCTTTCCCCTCAGTTTGAAATAAAAATAGCTCTAGATCCCATATTGGTCCCTAAGTCAGTTTTAGCTGCCGCCTTAATTCTTATACAAAACACACTTCAATAGAGGCATAAATGGAGCCGTCTTAGCAAGGTGCAACAGCGTTTCCACCAGAATTTGGAAAGCTTTGGGGTCGAATTAGGACTTATCAGACCATTGTAGGAGTAAGATCAACCAAGACCTCAAGTCTGAACATTGGTAAAATATTAGTTGTTTGTTCATAAGTAGGATGATGATCTGTTTCACCGGCACTGTGTGGGGGAGGTTAGGAAGTGACAGCTGGATTGAAACAAACTATCCCATAAGGCATGTCTGATGCCAAAGTTTTCGGAGCAGGATGCGATGCATGTCAATGGGGCCCCAGCAGCTGTATGGAGGAAGCCTTATTGAAACCAATAGGGTGCTGTATGGGTGAAGAGGCTCACTTGTGAGCATCAGCATAGGTTAGGTCTATTCCAGTATACACTATCTGAATGGGTTCAGCCTTCTCTTCTACTCCTCCAAACTGCTCAAATACTAGTCTTAGGAAGGGAGAACCTTCTGTCACTCTCTCTCTCTTTGATCTGTGTATAGATTGATCTCTCTATGGCTTATGCTCCCATGTGTAGGAAAATCTCTGCCTCTTGCCCCACTCTCAACCACCGCACACGCATCCTCTCTCACCACTATTTGTCACACATTTTTAAAGTGATGCTATGGCGATGAATTAGATTATTTTCTCACACACTCTTAGTACTGCTCCTATGTGAGAAGGTGGGGAAGGCAAGTATGACATTATAACATCTGTAAATATTCTGCTGGAAATATGTTCTCAAAGTATATGATGATAAAGTGCTTAAAAGATTACCCTCCCACTTTAAAAATAGCTCTAGAACGAGAGATGATGTGCACTGTATTTATAAAGAAAAGCCATGGAAAGTCTCCTAGTTAAATGAAAGAGGATAAAAGTAATTTAAAGGCAGGCACACTGGAAGCAGCTGTTTGGTTTTAAAATGAATACCTGTATTGAAGTGCTGGAGAATTTTAAATAAGCTTTGCTAACAAAAATCCCTGTGAAATCTTCAGCTTCATAGCTAAAATAATTGAAGGCATATTAAATTTACCCTTAGGACTATCTGTAGGAAACCCTTTTAATAAGATCTATATTTAACAGATAATAATGCATTTACAGTGGTCACAGCCTACTTAATAGAGCTGTAATAGATGCACTGTGTATTTGATCAATATCTATGAATAATAGGTTCTTTTTATTAACTATAATGGCACCATAGTTAATTTTCAACCTGCATTATATGGATGTCTACATCTTGCCTGACAAAAAGCTCTGATTTTTTTTCTCAAACAACCTAAAATAACTATCTTAATAAAGTTCTTTAAAGCTATGAGCAAAAACCTATTATATTTCAAGTGTCTAATCCGTTCTCAGCATAATGCATTTTCACCTGTTGATGGGCATAAAAGCTGCTTGACAAATATAAGCAAAAGTCAATAGGAAAGTAAAACATAACAACAAACAATGTTTGGCAAAGACCTTCTTTCTGCATGCCTTACAAATTATCACTGCTTCTAAATACTATTAATAATTCTGTCAATCAGACACTAATACTGAGTTTGATTTTGGTGAAAAATAATGAAAAGTGAAGTATATTGTTACTCCATAACTCAATTCAAATAATCAAATTACTGTGTAGTCTCATGGTTAGTGCAAGAGAGGGGTAAGTTTAGTATTCTTGGGTTCTATTCCTTCCTTTGCCACTGACTCACTGTGTGACCTTGGCCACTTCCTCATTTTCTAAAACTAACATTAATTGCTCTTTGATTTCTTAAATTTTGGACTTCAGATTCCTCCTTGCTGTCTTCTCTTACTGCCTCTCCTTCTAGACCCCTGGCTGAGTTAATCTGGAAAAAGGAAGCACTAGACCTGGGTGGCAGAACAATTTTGTTTTTTGGAGGCTTTAGATATTTAGAAATTCTCCATGAAAAAGAATGGTACTCCCAGCTCTGGGGCTGTCCCAAAGCAGTGTACCTTGGAAGCCCCAGGAATCCTGGCTATGAGCCAGTCATCAGGGGGAGCCTAGAAGCTCAGGGTCTCCAGCAGCTTGGTAGGTGGACTGCTGAGGAGCTGGGCAATCAAGCTGGCAAGAAACCAGGCAGGTTTTGAAATCCACCGGGCATGCAGAGTTCTGTCAGGACCTCATCTAAATCAAATCGTCTCCATGGAATGTGTTGATTTTGTGCATTGGCAAATTCTGATGAAACTTTTTTTCAGCCTTCTGTAAGAAGCACCTTGTCAGAGAGGCAGATAAATGGGCACAGGGTCATTTTAAATTCAAATTCAGATCCAGGTCCAGATTTTGAACACCTAAAAATTCGGGGACATGTGAATACAAGGAATTTTATTTGGTCCATCAGACAGGAAGTATTTTTAATTGTCACATTTCTTGGTGTACATACAAAAGGTCCCTTTTTCTCAATGGTGAGCTCTTATGAAATAGTCCCAGTTGAGTCAATGGGACTGCATGCATGAGTAAATTCTCACCAGTGGCAGTAGAGAGTTCACAGTCTGGTAGCCCTCTTAACCTAAAGTTAATTGAGTTTTTTGCCCATTCGTAGATTTGAAACATAATTGCTTGATATTTCTAAAGTAATGAAATGTCCCTCTAAGACCATTCTGACAACTCCTGCACTGTTGGCTGAATCAGTTTGCAGAGCATGAGCTATTACAGAATCTGAAGGGAGCTGCTGGAGATCTGCCAATAGCAGCGTCAGACCCATTCCTCTGTGTGTCTGGATTTACTTCTCAAAAACTGTACAAGCGTCAAGACAGCCACATTTATATTCCCAGTTGCAATTTACTGTATTTCTCATGATATAGCCCAGTCTCTAACCCAGCTATAATAATTAATATAAATTTCCCACACTAAGAAATTAAGCTTAATCCAATGGAGGATAAAAAAAAGCCTTAAAACAAACTGGAAAGTCTTCAGGATTTTGGAGTTTAATTGTGTTGCAAGCTTGACAATCAATTTAACTGATTCTGTGGCTGGCCTTTCAGTCTGCCTCAGACAGAGCCAGGAAAGTCAAGCCTGTGATGTGCTGCTCCTGTGCTACAGGGATTCATGTTCAACAGATTTCTTTGTGCTATTGAACTGACAATTCTTTGACTGCCTCTCAGGCTGACATTACCTTTCCTTGCCATCGGTGTCAGAAGCTACCTTGCATCAACATCAATGGATGTAGCAGCATTCCTGGATGAAAAGTGTGTCACTAGGATGTACTATATCAGTCCACAGTCCAGTTCTGCTTTCTCAATATTCAGGCAACATCCTCCACTTGCAATGGACAGTTCCATAAATGAGAGCAGTTTCAGCCCAAATGGTCCTATTATTATAGTTGATAATAAATTAGAGATGTTTCAAGGAAGTGATGTTTAGATCCAGGCCCAGATTAGGTTTAGACTGGGGTTTGCCATTTGGTTTCAAGGCCAAAAGCTTTTGTTCACATATGACAATGCTAAAATCCCAGGAGGAGTTCTTGTTAGATTCACTGTCATCAGTGAATCTAGTGAGGTTTCTGCTATCCTAGAGCAGAATCATGAAATCATGAAAGAATGAGTGTGTTTCCATTTGGAACCCTTGGAAAACTATTTTAAAACAAAAATTCCCTGCTGAACATCTGTGAACTGTTATTAACTGATTCCTGCTTAGTACCATACAAGAAAGCATGTTGCTCTTTCTCCATAGAATGGATTTTCAGTGTACAGCAGTTTCTTAGCCTCTTCAAGTTGTTGACCCCTTATTTGAAGTAAAAAATTTTCATGATCCCCTTACATTTACGACAAAAGTCAGAGTATGATATCAAAGATATGTCTAGATAATTTGTGTGTTTTTTTCAAGAGGTTTGATGGAGCTTGACCTTAAGGGGTAAAGATGTGCAGGGATTGGGAGAAGCGAGATTTTCTTTGCTTTATATTGTAATAAAATTTTCAACACTTCGTGACCCTCTGATTACATTTTGTGACCGCACTAGGGGTCATGCCACATACCAGAGAAATACAGCTGTGGAGTATAAATGTACCACTAAGTGGTCTCCATCGTCACGTGGAAACACAACATGTTAGAAAAAACCAACAACCTTAGGCAGGTTAGCCAAAACTGAACAAATCAGGCAAGAAGATAAACAAAAAATCCTTTCACCATAAAAAATAATTCAGCAATAATTGACCCTCAGCAAATCAACAATAGTGGGAGCAGTTTTACACAAATCAGATTTCTTCCTGTTTGTACTCTGGGGACGTCCAGCTACTTGTTTTACCCAACAACTCACCTGAAAATTCCATCTCCCAGTAGAGAGGATTTCCCACTCAATTTCACTCTTAATTTTCCAGTGTGCTGGATCACTGCACCTGCTCTTTAGAAAATCATACTCCAGCACTTTCAGGCAGTGTGCAAAGTATCATCATAAAGGTGTTAATTTGCCACCTTGCACTGTTCGACATTAGTTCTTTGCTCAGTGATAATGAAGCCAGAAGGACGGAGTCTCTGCATTTATTGGGGCAGTTGATATGGACACTGTCAAATAGAAACCAATTTAAAAAAAGTTCCTTCCCTGTGTTGTTAATGTCATCTCAGATTGTTGCTAACATTGAAAGACATACAAAATCTACCTAATTTACTTTGTTTTCTATGCTATGACTTATTTAGGAGGTGCCATTATGAGGAGCTGAGTCCATCCTGCAAGGTGGTGTTATACTTGTCTATCTTATATGGCCCCCATTGCTATAGTATCTGAGCAACTTAATTTTTTTCACCACCCTTAGGAGAGAGAGAAGTACTATTATCCTCATTTTACAGATGGGGATCTGAGGCACAGAAAGACTTAAGTGCAGGATCCCAAACCACTGAAGTCAAAGGAAAGACTCCCATTGACCTCAATGAGCTTTGCATCAGGTCTTAAGTTATTTGCTAACAGTTATACAGGAAGTCTATGGCAGAGCAGGAAACTGAACCTGCATCTCCTAAGTCCCAGGTAGTACCCTAATCATGCAGTGAAGCCAATGGGAAATTTGGCTAATTAAATGAAAAGCTGGGATGTTTCAGGGGTCCTGAAAAGCTTCTGGAATGTCAAGACATTATCTGAAAACACAAGACTGTCCTGGTAAAATTTGGACTTATGGTCACTTTACATGAGTGATCCCATTGACTTCAATAGAACATTTACGTAAGTAAGGAATGATTGCATGAGTACATATAACTGAGTCTTAGTTTCCCCATCTATACAATCAAAATAATGCCTACCTTTTAGGGTTATTGTTTGGCTTAGTTATTAACTATTAACTAAGGTTTGTAACCTGTCCTTTAAATTGGCTTCGGTACCCAATGACTGGAAGTTAGCTAATGTAACGCCAATATTTAAAAAGGGCTCTAGGGGTGATCCCGGCAATTACAGACCGGTAAGTCTAACATCGGTACCGGGCAAATTAGTTGAAACAATAGTAAAGAATAAAATTGTCAGACACATAGAAAAACATAAACTCTTGAGCAATAGTCAACATGGTTTCTGTAAAGGGAAATTGTGTCTTACTAATCTATTAGAGTTCTTTGAAGGGGTCAACAAACATGTGGACAAGGGGGATCCGGTGGACATAGTGTACTTAGATTTCCAGAAAGCCTTTGACAAGGTCCCTTACCAAAGGCTCTTACGTAAATTAAGCTGTCATGGGATAAAAGGAAAGGTCCTTTCATGGATTGAGAACTGGTTAAAGGACAGGGAACAAAGGGTAGGAATTAATGGTAAATTCTCAGAATGGAGAGGGGTAACTAGTGGTGTTCCCCAAGGGTCAGTCCTAGGACCAATCCTATTCAATTTATTCATAAATGATCTGGAGAAAGGGGTAAACAGTGAGGTGGCAAAGTTTGCAGATGATACTAAACTACTCAAGATAGTTAAGACCAAAGCAGATTGTGAAGAACTTCAAAAAGATCTCACAAAACTAAGTGATTGGGCAACAAAATGGCAAATGAAATTTAATGTGGATAAATGTAAAGTAATGCACATTGGAAAAAATAACCCCAACTATACATACAACATGATGGGGGCTAATTTAGCTACAACGAGTCAGGAAAAAGATCTTGGAGTTATCGTGGATAGTTCTCTGAAGATGTCCACGCAGTGTGCAGAGGCGGTCAAAAAAGCAAACAGGATGTTAGGAATCATTAAAAAGGGGATAGAGAATAAGACTGAGAATATATTATTGCCCTTATATAAATCCATGGTACGCCCACATCTCGAATACTGTGTAGAGATGTGGTCTCCTCGCCTCAAAAAAGATATTCTAGCACTAGAAAAGGTTCAGAAAAGAGCAACTAAAATGATTAGGGGTTTAGAGAGGGTCCCATATGAGGAAAGATTAAAGAGGCTAGGACTCTTCAGTTTGGAAAAGAGAAGACTAAGGGGGGACATGATAGAGGTATATAAAATCATGAGTGATGTTGAGAAAGTGGATAAGGAAAAGTTATTTACTTATTCCCATAATACAAGAACTAGGGGTCACCAAATGAAATTAATAGGCAGCAGGTTTAAAACAAATAAAAGGAAGTTCTTCTTCACGCAGCGCACTGTCAACTTGTGGAACTCCTTACCTGAGGAGGTTGTGAAGGCTAGGACTATAACAATGTTTAAAAGGGGACTGGATAAATTCATGGTGGCTAAGTCCATAAATGGCTATTAGCCAGGATGGGTAAGAATGGTGTCCCTAGCCTCTGTTCGTAAGAGGATGGAGATGGATGGCAGGAGAGAGATCACTTGATCATTGCCTGTTAGGTTCACTCCCTCAGGGGCACCTGGCATTGGCCACTGTCGGTAGACAGATACTGGGCTAGATGGACCTTTGGTCTGACCCGGTACGGCCTTTCTTATGTTCTTATGTTCTTAGTTAGTTTTTCTACAGCACTTTGAAAATGCAAAGTACTGCAAAAATGCTATGTACTGTTAGTGCTTTTGAAAATTAATTCCAGGGGCTGAGAACGTGCTGTTTGAATGAGCAAGGCAAGCAGGGTCTCTTGAGTCATACAGTCAATTTTTTTTCACACTGTCCATTGATCACCACAGCTGTTCTGTACACGTTAGTACTCATTCTGTCTCAAGGTTTCTTTTATTAAGTGTTACACAAACATGAGACTGTGTAGGTTCAGATGTGATCAAAATGATGTGTTAAACTGTGGCATTACATCAAGCATGAGTCATTTGTAGACATACACGTACCTAGCAGATAACCAAAAGGCTCAATTGTGGCCTTTTAATAACCATTTTAAGGACTGGATTATTTAAACAGTATTTTTGCTTGCTTTATTGTTTTTGCCCAAATTGATATTTTATCCAATGCGTAAATTTGGGCAAAAACTTGGCTCAGCTAAGGAGCAGGTCAAAACACTCCTGAGTTGGTTGAAAAGCATTTCCTCAGAGATTGATGGCTTTTTACTTTTGAGGCAGTTGAAGTTAATTTCCCAATGCAATTAGCTACCAGCACCATACTCTGTCATATAGTACTTCTATGGTAGATTTGGAAAGGGAGGAGTGGGTAAAGGTTCCTTGTTTTTTTGTTTCATTTATTTCCTTCATTGATCCACCATGAATGACCAAGACATTTCTTCTTATTTTTCCATCCCTTTTCAAATCAGAAAGGCCTGTTAGGTCATCTTGTCCAAGTCTCATCAAATGTTTTCATCATGTGGAGCACATTTTTATAGGATGTCTCATGGACTGACTCCTCTCCTATCCTATCCACAATTGCTTGGACCATTACTCCTCACATACACGATTATGGAGCATCCCACTGGTACCCTTATGAGGATGGAAGATTCTGTTCTTCCTGTCTGCCCAGCCTGTTTGTTTGGGCTTGGTGCTGGGTAAAATATATGGCCCTATGTTTGCAGTAGAGCTCTGGGTCCCTGCACTGGCATTTTGAATTTGAGGGTGGCTTCATTATAGTGCCTAACAGATGAACAACAGTGGGCTCAAGAATAAGGAGATGATTGCTAGTGAAAACAGAGCATCTGGTGAATAGCTTCCTGTGGCTCTGCTAGCTTTTTTCCTATTGTTGTCAGAACCTGCTCACTTCCTGTATACTCAGTATGATGTGCTCTTGTGTATCACGCTCTAAATCTAGATGAAAGAGGGTACCTAACTATCATTTCTTCTCAGCCATTACATCCTTCTCCTGAAGACTGACAAGTCTCTCCATAGATCTGTTCTTGATAGGACAGTTTTTAATGTTGGGTCTTATGTCTTGGTAATTAGGCTCTTGATTTTGGTGGGCAGTTTTCTCTAGCATGCCTTTTCACTCTGATGCTGTGAATAAGTGTTTGTAATCATATTAACAATTGCAGAGAAATAAGTTCTCTTCTGGCAAATTCAAAACACATTGGTGAGTGCTGAGCAGTAAGGTAATAGACCCAAAGGTATGCTGTCTGCACGCCACAGTAACACACAGCTGTGTCAAGAGTCACAGATTTCATTTTGCTGTAATAAAACTAGCTTACATTACTTTGTGTGAGATAAGAAAGACGGATTGTGATATTTTATTACACTGTCAATCAACTGGTAACCTAACTATCCTTTGTGCACTTGGCAATAAATGTCTATGGCAGTGAGGGGGAAAAAAGCAAAACAAAATAGAAAACCACACAGTTTTAGAAGGCATTTATCATAAAATGTATAAAGCTTGCTGACACCTTCAAATAGAATAGAAAACACACACCAAATCAGTAATATTGTGAAATATCAAAAGCAGGTAGATTTCATGAATATCTATAACATACTGGGCATGGAACAGTTTTTATAAAAATAGAGCTAAAACAGTGGAAATTGAATAAATTTCTTTAGTACCAAGAAGTTTTTACTATAGAAACACAATAATTTGTTTCAGCTACACACAGTTGCAGACATTTACTATCCTGCTAATTAAAGACATTACAGCTAAAGACTGAGCTGTCAGAGAATACATCTAAATTGTAGGAACTGACAAAAAAGCCTGTATTTTAAATGATCTAACTTTTTCTCTCCTGGAAAACTCCTTTGAGATACCTTGTTTTGTTTACAAATGATTCTGGGGGCGGGAGGAGGGGTGGCACATGGCAAACATGGGCAATTACTTTACATGTTCATTTCAATTATAATCCATTCAGAATGATAAACGAAATCAAATGCAATTTATACAATCTAAAACATTGCAGCTAGAGCTTTTTAAAAATTATAGCTGCGATCTGATTTGACATAATATCCCTTACAGAAATGCCCAATGTTGTGTTTTTTATATAGTCATAGGTTCCACTGCTAGAAGGAACCACTGTAATCATCTAGACTGGCTACCTGTATAACACAAGCCACAAAACTCGCCCCCCCAAAATTCCCAAAGCATATCTTTAAAAAAAAAATCTAATCTAGATTTTAAAATGGTCAGTGATGGAGATTCCACCATGACCCTTGGTAAACTGTTCCAATGGTTAATTACCCGCGCTGTCAAAAATTTACACCTTATTTCCAGTTTGAATTTGTTTAGCTTCAATTTCCAGCCATGTTATACTTTTCTCTACTAGACTGAAGAGACTATTATTAAATATTTGTTCCCTGTGCAGATACTTATAGACTGTAATCAAGTCACCCTTTAACCTTCTCTTTGTTAAACTAAAGAGATTGAGCTACTTGAGTCTGTCATTATAAGGCAAGTTTTCTAATTCTTTAATCATTCTGTTGGCTCTTCTTTGAATTCTCTCCAACTTATCAACATCCTACCTGAATTCTGGGCATCAGAACTGGAAACAGTATTCCAGCAGCAGTTGAGCCAGTGGCAAATGCAGAGGTAAAATAACTTCCATTTAAATTTCTCTGTTTATGTGTTCAAGGATCACATTAGTTCTTTTGGCCACAGCATCAAATTGGGATCTCAAGTTCAGCCAATTATTCACCACAACACCAAAATTTTTTTTCAGAGTCTCTGCTTCCCAGGATAAAGTCCCCCATTCTGTAAGTATGTCCTACATTCTTTGTTCCTAGATGTATACATTTAGCCGAATTAAAGCACATATTGTTTGTTTGCTTGCACCCAGTTTACCAATCAATCCAGATAGCTCTTTATTAGTGACCTGTCCTCTTCATTATTTACCACTCCCACAATTTGTGTCATCTGCAAACTTTATCAGGGATTTTATGTTTTCTTCCATGTCACTGATAAAAATGTTAAACAGCACAAGGCCAAGAACCGATCCCTGGAGGACCCTATTGGAAGCACACTGGCTTGATGACACTTCCCCATTTACAATTACATTTTTAGACCTATCAATTAGTCAGTTTTAATTTCATATAATGTGTGCCATTTAAATGTGTGTCATTCTAGTTTTTTAATCAAAATGTTGTGCAGTATCACACCAAATATTTAACAGAAGTCAAAGTATATTACATCAACACTATTCCCTTTATCTCCCAAATTTGTAATATCATCCAAAAAACCATCAAATTAATTTGACAGGATCTATTTTCCGTAAACACATGTTGATTTGCATTACATTATTCTCCAATTTATTAATTGAATCCTATATCAGCCACTCCATTATCTTGCCTTGGATCAGTGTCAGGCTGACAGGCCTATAATTACCGAGGTCACCCTTTAAAAAAATTGGTACAACTTTAGCTTCCCTGCTGCTGCAAGGCTTATTGAAAATCATCATTAACTGTCCAGCGAGCTCCTCCCCCCAGCTTTTTTAAAACTCTTGGATGCAAATTATCTGGACCTGCTGATTTAAAAATGTGACTTTCATAGCTTCTATTTAACATCCTCCAGAGAGACTAGTGGAAAGAAATTGGTAACACAAAATGTCCTTGGTCATTTACTAACAACCAGCAATGGCGAATAAGGAGAGGTTTCAGTGTTGCAGTGAAGTATGTTAACTACATTTGAAAATGGAATAAAAGGTAAATTGAGTGTTGTAATATCCTGATGAAGGAAATTGACCTAGTTCAATTTGAAGCTTTTTTGTTCTAGCCAAAGGGATGAACAGTATTAAATAATAATATTAGAACCTTCCTTTAATGGGGGAATGCCAAAAAGAGCATAGGATATAAGAGATCTGGTAAGAGACAGTCACCAAGAGCAGGAAATGTCCAATGGTGTAGTGGTTTAAAAAAAAAAAGCGGGTAAACAAACCTAAAACTAAACTCCATATTCCTAAAATGAGAAGTGGGTATATTTCATTTACCTGCATTTCCCTTCAACTGCATTACCGGTAATGCCTGTGATCTGACTGGAGACCTATAGTTGATGAGGTTGTGTCCCTATGGGTATATCTGCACTGCAGTTAAACACCAAAGGCTGACTTGAGTCAACTGACTTGGGCTCGTGGGGCTCAGGCTGTGACACCATAAAATTGCTTTGCAGATGTTTAGGCTCAGGCTGGAACCTGATCTCTGGGACCCCCTGAGGGGGAGGGCCCCAAAGCCCAGGCTCCAGCCTGAGCCTGAAAGTCTACAGAGCAATTTTTAGCCCTACAGCCCGAGCCCTGAAAGCCTGAGTCAGCTGACTTGAGCCAGCCATGTCCAGGTTGTGGATCTTTTATTCCAGTGTAAACATAACCTATAAGGCTTCCTTATAAAATAAAGAGAATAGGTCAAATTCTCTGCTTTTGTAAATTGTTGCATTTCCTTAGTGCTTGTCTACACAGCAAATTACTGCACAGCAAGCCATTGTGTGTATCTACAGCACACCACCTTGCAACACAGTAATGTCTCAAGTGGATGATACTATGGTGCACTGGGACTTTCACTGCATTGTAGCAGTTCCACATGGGACATTACTGCATGGTCACCTTGTGCTCTGTAGATGCAACCCTGGTGTGCCGCGCGCTAACTTGCCGTGTGGACAAGTCCTTGTACATCAGTGCCGCTCTACTTATTTCTATTAGCAGAGAATTTGACCCTATGTAAATGGAAAGCATGTAACAATAGGCTATTTTTACTGCAAATGCAATAATTTCATATACAAAATTTCATGCACAAATAAGGATATCAGACTGAAAATGGCTTGAAATTTAGTCTAAAATACTTATAGTGTGTAGAGTGTTTTGGTTATGAAACCCATGCCCACGACAAAGCATTTCTGGACGGGATATTTCTAGGATCAAAAGCAAAAATTGGCAAGTACTTATCGGGGTAATCTCCACATTGGAAGTAGGCTTATAGTCTCAGATGTCTAAAGATACTTACATTCCTACAGAGATGTATTACATATTTTCTCTTGTTTCTTCTGTATTTCAAAATCACTAATTCTCACCACAGTTTCAGTTTGCCTATATGCTGTACCTAATTATATTCTCTGGAATTGGGCACTACATATGGTGGTAACCAATATTTTAATGATGCAGAGATCTGTATCAATATTCTTAGATGCAATAAGAATTGAATTTCAGGATGATGCCTCTTAGCCTTTTTAGAAAATCTCAAGTTTTTTGCATACAATGACCTGCCATATTCTTGTTATCCATGTCACAGTGGAAAATCCCAGAAAAAGGCCATCTGGCTGAACCTTATTTATTATTATTGTTATTTATACTATATTAGTACCTAGATGCCTCAACTGAAGTAAGGGTCCCATTGTACTACAGACACATAGTAAGAGATAGTCCCTTCCCAAAAAGCTCACAATCTAAATAGACAAAGGGTGGGAGAAAGGGAGCAATATTATCCTTATTTTACAGATGGGAACTGAATAGAGAAATTAAGGGTCACCCAGGAAGTCTGTGACAAAGTCCCAGTCCGCTGCTTTAATTGCAGGGAAAGAGTGAAGTGAAAATTCATTTTACATTTCTTCCTAATAGTGGTTACAAGGTGACAGTTCTGCTAGCTGTGAGTAGAGAAGAAGGAAGATAAGCAAACAAGCAGGTGCTGCTTGGGTACTCTCCATATTCAAATTCCTACAGTACTGGGGCTTGATTCCATAGGCATTTCTCAGCCAGAGCAGCTACAGAACTGGGCCTTCGGTGTATATAGTGTTTGGATAGCAAATATTGAAAGTTAACTCCCTTTCCCATATTTTTATTATTTTTTTATCCATTTCATTTTTTTACCATCTGGGACACTATTTCCTCTCCATTTGTGCCTGGGAAAATGTGATAGAAACTGGCAGTTCTGTCTAGAGAGATGATTTCCAGCTTTGTATTAATGTTTTCAGTCAGTGTTTACAATGTACGTGGCCCAAATCCTGAGAGGTGCTGAGCACCCACACTGCCCTTTGAAGATACACTGAGAACCTGCAACTCTGATTATCTTGGGATGGGTTTGCCTAGCTAACATGTCTATGCTTATCCTCAGAGGTGTGGATTGAGACTCATTAAGACTACAGTACTTACTATTCATGTGGCATTGGAGGGGGGTGGTAATTCATGAGGATTTTATCTTTCTTCCATGTGTCTTAAGGGCTCAGATGAAACATGACTCAGGCAAGCTTGGAGTTTGAAAGAAGTGTGTGTAACCAGACTCTCTAGTTACAAGAGTTAGTTGTTGGAAGAAAAAATGACTCCCATCTCTGCATTCAGCTGGGTGTTTTTGAATGACATGCCAAGGAACATGGACAGACTGACCTGAAAGTGACAGCCTGCTTTGTTGCTTGATCAGACCAAGGGCTTAGTAACTATCAAATGCTTTGTGACATAAGCCTTGTGCCTTGCTAGCCATATTTTTTGTAGCACTGGTCTGAGTGGATTCACAATTCAAACAATATTTATCTCATGCTTTTCTCTCTGTTTCCAAAACTTTGCCAGTCAGGACTGCAAGGTGACATGAATCGAATGAGTGGAGAATGTTAATTTGGAAACAGTCTCTAGTGGGCTCTTTGAAACAATTCTGACCTGAGAGGAGACTGAATCAAGGGACGGGTAATTGTTTGAATACCTGCTCTAGCACAAAGGGGGCTGAGAGATTGTAAACTCTTTGGGTTAGGGACCATCTTTTTGTTTTGTGTTTGTACAGAATCTAGCACATTGGGGTTTCATGTCTGGGGCTCCTAGGTGTTAGCACAATACAGATAATACATGACGATGATAATTTTCCTCCCTATACTATGTCCACGGGGGAGTAGGCATGGGCCAGTTTGGCCACAGGGATAGCCGAATGACCTGATGGGTGATAGGCCATTTTGCAGTTCACCATGTGGTCCAGGTATTCTGTGGAGTCCTTCTTGGTAACTTGTAGAATGAAATATTTTGAGAACCAAGCAATGGGAGATTGGGGTGCTAAGTATGAGAAAACATAAGAACCTCTGGGCCTAGAAGTGGGGCCTGCAGGGTCTGAGGCAGGTGCTGGTTCCAGGGGCCTTTGAAGGGTTGCCAGTGATACATAGTGGGAAGCTAATCCCAGCAGGAAGTCCTGCCCTAAGGGGCATGAGCAACAGCCCTCTGCTTCCCTGATAGGCTTGCATCCCCCATATAAACCAACAAGCCATTTCTGGTAGTTGTTTGAGCAACACAGACCTCCAGTGTGCTTCTGCCTCAGACCCTGCTCGCTGTTCCTCACTGTGATTCACCTGGATCACAGACTCTTGGCTCTTGACCTTGCTCCAGCTCCCAACCCTGATCTTGCTTACTGTCTTTGGCTTATTGCTGACCCCAAAGAGAGATCCTGGCCTGGCCTGGCTCAGCCTGACCCCAGTTCTCATCGCATGCTCTTAATTTAGTAATGCACTCTGACACTGTGGGTTTGACCTGGCCTGGCCCTGGACTGATCATTGACTTTTCGGCCCAGATATCGAGCAGCTTACCCCATACCCACAGGCCTCCTGTGACCTGGCTGTGACAGAAAATCTCTCTCCCCTCCTGTGTGAAACGCTTCAGATTATTTTTAAACTTGCTTTTAAAAGTATGTTGTTTGAAACTAGAGTTGTTTTAAAAAAACAGGAAAATTATTTCAATGAACACTTTCCAAACCAGTTTCAGCTGAAACTGCTTTTTACTGGTTCTATCCCAGGCCTTGTTTGCCATTGGGATAGTCCAGTGTTTCTCAAACTGGGGTCGCCGCTTGTGTAGGGAAAGCCCTTGGCAGGCTGGGCCGGTTTGTTTACCTGCTCCTTCCGCAGGTCTGGCTGATCGCGGCTCCCACTGGCCATGGTTCACCACTGCAGGTCAATGGGAGCCGCTGGAAGCAGCGACCAGTACGTCCCTCGGCCCATGCCGCTTCCAGCAGCTCTCATTGGCCTGGAGCGGCGAACCGCGGCCAGTGGGAGCTGCAATCAGCCAAACCTGCAGACGCGGCAGGTAAACAAACTGGCCCGGCCCGCCAGGGGCTTTCCCTGAACAAGCGGTGACCCCAGTTTGAAAAACACTGGAATAGTCCTTCTTACCTTATTACAGTCTATGGTGCTTCACTCAACTCAGGAAGATTCAGCTGGCAGAAATTAAATGAACTTGAAGACTTTTCTTTTTTTTTTAAACAAACTGAATGAATTGCATGACCTGGTTCAACACTGATTTAAAAATACCTTCACTGAATGCTGATAATGGGCTATACTGAGGTCTCATTTAAACTTGTAAACGGTGAATAAAAGATGAAACAGCATATGATTAAATGTTAATGAGCAAAAGTCATATTATCCCCAGACAGAGCACACAGCCCATGTTAGCGGTTAAAGTTATACACATCTAAAACAGATGCCTTTTTCATCATTGTCTCTGTGTTACACTTCTCTGGGGATATAAAATAGCATTTAAGAATCCTCCCCAGGGTACATTCGTGAAACAGATAAGACAATTTCTTCTGCTAGATTGCAGCTGTAACTCTTTTCAATTGTAATTGCGTGCTGGAGAGGTGCCTTGCTGGCCACAGCAACACTGTTCTTTACGTTATTTTCTTTTAAAGGAAAAAGAAATATAAACTTGGTGTCTGTTTGTAGGTTGTTTCTGAGGTGTCTCTGTGTGAACTCGACATGAGAAGGCCATCCTGATGAGACACGATGCCAAAATAAAGAAAAGATGTGGTTTCCTTCTTTGGCAATCTATTTAGGGTTACATATTTATGTTACGACAAGCTGTTTTACATTTGGAAGTCTGTAATGCAGTCATCTCCACCAGGCAGTCTATTCTAGATGAGTGTCTATAATCAAACAGTGATCTCTTTGGTTAGCAGCTTGTTTTCCTCAACTGCTCCTTTATGTCTGTATATTTTTTGTTTATGGTAGAGAATGAAATATTCTTTGTTCAACCTTTGCAGTGTCTGGCAGGGGTATGGAAGGAGGTGCTGTGCCAAAGCATAACCCTATATACAAACTGCAAAAAGGATTCTTTATCCCGAGAAAACTTGTGAGACGGCAAACTTACAAATACTATAGTATAATTTGATAAGGCTACAGCTTGATTAATGACAAATTAAACCACATAAATTAAAATGTCTAAATTAACAACCTAATAGTTGGCATTGTGATCTAGTCTCCATTGTCACAAGTTGACTTTACACATGTGCAATGATTTGAACTGTTCCTGGGACCAGGTAGAGCATAGTAAAAGGGTTTGCAAATACAACGTGTCCTTGCGTAGAGTAAGTGACAAGACTGAGGGCCATATCAGACTGAATGTATTTACTCTTAGCAGATCTTAGAAGCTAAATAGTCACAAGCCTAATTCAGACTTTGGATGGGGGACCACTGGGTGTTGCATGTGCTAATGTTCTAGTTTAACAAATATCTAGTTCAACCTCGAGTTTTCAGGTTAGGTACAAGAATCCCTGGATTAATTTGTGTGCTCTGCAAAATGACATGACTGTCCCTTCTGGCCTCAAACACCAATGAATCTGTAATATTTTCAGAAAAAGAAGCCAAAAGTTATACTCCTAAATAAGTAGTGTGATTTGCAAAAGTGCTGAGCACTCAGCAAGCACCCTTTGAAGTTAAGTACTCAGTGTTTTTGAAAATGACCGCACTTACTGAGCAGCCTAAATATGGACTTAAGATCCTATATCTTGTCCCTATTAAGTATTGTTTTATATTAATTCTAGGAAACCTTTGAGGTTGTTAAATAATTTGCTGCATGGACGTAAAAGCTGATTGCCTCAATAAAATTGCTTAGTCTGAGTTTAGTTGAATCCAGTGGCCCAGTACTGGAGTCAGAGACAATGGGTTAATTCATCTTCACACATTTCATATCGTTTCCCTCAAAGCATGACTGAACCAGCCCTGAGATCATTAATCTACAAATATATTTTCTATTAAAAATGATATCACATAAATTTAGAACTTATAAATATAATCCAGCTCTTTTACTTATCTTTTTAAGCAGAAAACTATCAATCAAATTGGGAGTTGTAATTGTTGGTGAAGTTTCTCCTTATAAGAAACAAAGTGAGTGTGGGTTTAACCTGCTTAATGGCTCTTGTACTTCCAGAACAATAGTCTTTTAACATGACAGAAAGGTGCTGCTTCAGCTGTCTGACTGCAAAGGAGGGCTTGTATTAAATAGTCAAGGTGGACAAGCCAGGTGGTTGAATGTTAGGATAGATTCCAGAAGAAGGTATATGAATTAAATATGCAGCTTCCCATCTGAAAGTCTAGAGGGTTAAGAATGTACATAATGCTGCTTCATTTGGGAGCTGTCAGGTTATTTACTTAATTCACAGTTTATCACTGTTGGTTCTCTACTTGATTAGAAGTGCCTTTGGAGAGTCTGTAACCATGCAACCTTGAGTAGCGATCCTGCTCAGCTTCACAGTTAACCTGCAGTGAGTTGGGTCATTTGTTGCATTGGAGACAAGCAAAATGGCACTTTAGGGGCTGCAGAAAGTGTGCTAATGATTCAGCAGAAGGAAATTGTGTCATGGGCACCTGTGCTTCTGGAAGTATCTTTAGATGTGACATAGTAGATGTGACATAAAATTGAGATCCTGGTCATTAGATATGCCATTGTAACTATTGCAAGGGTAATTCGAACTCCAAAGTTGGTAATTCTGAATCTGAATCTTTCTCATGCTGTCAAAGTTTGCATGGGTCACAAACAAGTCCCCATCATCCTTGTCAATCCTGGGCCAATCTTTGCATGTTCTCTCTGTTAAGTCCCAGAAGTTTTCCCTCTCTGCGTACTGTTCAACAGAAGAACTCTTTTGGTTGGCCTTTTTGCATGTTCCTGCAGCTGCCCAATCACACACTTGCCATGGCTTCATTCTTAGCTCATGTCTAACTTTGAAGAGAAAGGATTGTTGAAGTTTCTGATGAATCTTAGCCTTTGTTATAAATTAATACAATGTAATACCTAATATTTTTCTGAAGCATTTGCTTTCTAAGGTATTTAGACATCTGTGCCTCTGGTGGACTTCCAGCTTTTATATCCAGATGTAGAGGTGGAAAAAACTTTGAGTTGAATATTCATACTTTGGTCTTCAAGTTGTAGATTTTAGATATTCAAATCTTGTTTAAGTTTTTTGAATGCGGCTGTTGCTTTACCAATTCGTGACATTATTTCCTTCGGGATATATCCATTGATTTGCACGTTACTGCCAAGCATGTGAATTGATTCACTTCTCATATTCCTTTGCCTTCTAAAATAATACTTGAATTGGGAATTGCTGGGATTATCATTAGATTTGTTTTCTTAATAACTGATTAATAATCTCATCTCTTTTGCAAGAATGGACAGTCTTTCATTCTTCACTTGCATATTATCTGAACTGCCATTTACAGCTATGTCATCAGCAAAGTCTAAACCATCCAGTGTACTGTTATTAAGCTATGCAGTGCCTGTGTTGTATCCATTTACACTTCCTCATAATGAAGTCAATGGTAATGCCAAACATCAGAGGTGAGAGAATGCCACATTGAGCTATTCACTCAAGTCTAGTTTATATTAACGGTGCAAGCTGCACCTTTGATATAAAGCCTTGATAATTATTTTTGTTGACTAACCATAACACTTGAAGTTCAAGAGTGAATGCAACAAAGGCTTTCCAAATGTTTTCTTAAAAATCTATGAAGTTTATGATGAGTGGTTTTTGCCTTTCAATGCTCTCTTTGATGATTATTCTTAGGGGAAAATCTGGTCTACATACAGTCTTCAGGGATGAAATCCAGCATGCTCTTCCCTTTGCCTCAGTCACTTCCTTTCTTCTACTCAAGATGATACTATGATTTCATTTTTATCGTCTTTCTTTTTTTATGTGAAATGTTACGATATCTAATTAAGTGTTTAATTCCTTTGTCCAAGTCAATAGTTTCTTCTGATGTTGGTCTGTGTAGCATCTCTTGAAAGTGCTCTGCCCATTGCTTTTTGCTTTTTCTGTTATTAAGGTCTTTCCTTTGTTTATCCTTAACGGGTGTAAGCTCAGTAGTAGCAGTTGGAACTTCATTGGTAAAGTGTGTCACTATTACCTCTTTCAGCAGCTGTTCAGCTTCTTTGGTGATGTTATCCTGTAGCAGGGTGGTCCCCCGCTCCTGCCCGGAAGGGCTTAAAACAGCCCTCGCAGAGGGCTGTGGCAGGGGAAAGGCTGGGCTGATTGGAAAGCAGCCACAGCTGTGGCTGGCTTAATGAGGGCCCAGCTGGCCCTTATAAGAAGGCTGTGAGCCAGAGGCCCAAAAGGAGTCTCTCTCCAGGCTGAGAGAGAGCAGGGCCTGGCTGCTGGGAAGCTCAGGGTACCTAGAGTGAGGCAGGGCTGGGGAAAGGCCAGAAGGGCTGGGGAGCTCCAGGCTGGCAACTCCCCAGGCTGCAGAGCCTTGTCCAAGGCCCCATAGAGGCACTGGGTTGCAGAGAGAGGCAGCAGGTCCAGACCCAACCTTGCCTATGATAAGTGGCTGACACTGCAGTCTGCCACAGTGCGCGGGGGCTAGTTGGTGACTGGCAGTAGTCTACGACTGAGGCGAGGTGGGGATAGACAGTTGGGGGTTCCCTGGGGAGGGGAGACCCTGAGACTGGGGGGGTATTGCCAGAGGCAGCACCCCAAAGGTAACGGGGCACCGGGTCCGGGAGGGACATGGGAGCCAAGCAGCAAGTGGGACACTGGCCTGCAGAGGGCGCTCCGGAGGCTGGAAGAGCTAATTCCCTGGACAACTAGCAGGGGTAAGTCCCGCATTGCTACATATCCATAGACTTCCTCTTGTCTTTTCTTGTGCTGCTTTTTACTAATTTGTCCCTTTTTTTTAAATACAGACTTTTTGCTGCTTCTCTTTTTAGAGGTGTTTGAGGGATTGATGCTTGCTTTGGATTGTTTTCTTTCTTTAATATAGTTCCACATATTTTTAGTTATCCATGCTATAGGTTTACTTTATCTGGAAACCAGCTGCAGTTGTTGTGGTGTCAGATATTGCCACAGAGAAAGGACCATGACATCAATGCTGGTAATTGCTTTACTTAATTTACACAGTGTATCAGTTGTGACACCTATATATAAACTATAAAACCACGTAAAATAAATGATTTTCCATAAAAAATATGCCCTAAATTTTTCAAAGAAACGCCTGGGTTTAGCTACTGAATCACTATTCATCTTAATGTGAGTTAATTCAAACTGAATGGCTAAATTCTATGTAGCTCTTTGAAAATGGGAAATTTTTATGTCAGTATGAATTGGTGGTGGAGGTGAAACATTTGCTACCTTTTTATACCATCCGTCAGTGGAAAAATTACTCATCTTCAACTAGTTAACACTCCCACTCTTTCCCCAGCAATAAATGAGAGAGTCTGGAATGGTTTTCATTATCTAGCTTACACATCAGAAAAATGAAGGGCAAGAGGAAGATGAGAAACGAGTTCCTCTCATGAAACATCCAGTTTCACTTCCAGTGTGGCTCTTCAAATTCACATTCTCAGACATGCTTACCCAGTAATTTTCAATGCAAAGTCCTTAAGGGGATTTCCTACGTGAGTGTTGTATACATTAAGTGGAGTTAGCCCTTCTCTCCCACTTCTGTTTCTTGAGGTGTTTGTGTACTGCATGCTTCACACACATGTTCCGTGGGTAGACAGACAAATATGTGCCTTTGGTGAACTTTGCCCCAGAGTGATATTAACCCCACTGCAAAATGTTGACACCACACCTTATGTTGCACGTATGTCCCACTTAGTTCCTTAATATGGTTCTTCCGTAGTGCATAAGGATTTTTGCAGGCTCCAGGCACTGGGGTAAAGTTAACTCCTTTTCTGCAAGTTAGAAAAGCACTTGTATCCTCCCTAAGTATAACTGCACCATTTCCAATACAACTGCAAGCCATATTTAAGTAACAGTTATCACCTACAATATCTGGTCTTAGGCTTTATGGTTCATGACATTCTTCCATCATATTATCTTTTCTCGTTATTTATGCCTTGAATTGAATCTCTGACTTGTCATCATCCCAAAAGAGATACTGAGTTCTTTGTCTTTAGCAATTTAAGCTCATGCAACTGTGGTTCTGTATAGGATCATAGTTTTGTAACAGGTGTGTCCTTAATGATATTTCTGAAATGTTTAGTGATGGAATGAGTTTGTACTGTTGTGTTACAACAAAGTATCTTTGGAGATGCCTCTTAAGAATACAGAATCTATACTAACAGACTGTTACCCACAAAGGGCCTACCCTTGTAGCCCCTGTAAATGCACAAATTGTTCAAAAATGCTTTTTTGATGTGCAGAGGAATCCAGAAAGAAGAGATGACTTTCAGTGGGTCTCTGTAGCCCCATGTGTAACATAAAGTCATCCTCTCTCCATTGGAGCATGCGGGAAGTCAGGAGCAGAGCTGTTAGTCAATGAGCTATGCAGATCTACTGGGCTACAATCCCATATAGGGACCTCTGAGACCTCCCATAGTTTGTAGACTTACACCTTGGAACTGCTGTAAAGCCATGTGAATATTACAGTTTCCTTTGTTGTCTTTCCTCCCTCCTATTTTTTGTTACACTTGCTCATTATGCCTTGTCTCAGATTAGACAGAAAATTCTTTGGGGCAGGGACCATGTCATCCTATATGTTTGCATCTAGCATAATGTGGTCTCAATCTGGATTGGGGTATTTGAGTGATAATGGAATACAAATAAGTAATAATATTAGTTTCATTGACATAAGACTCAGTCTCTTGCATTTGCCACTCGCTGTTCAAACTCTATTGTTTAAATGACATTAACTTGTTTATGAAAAGTATAGTGTTGGGAACATTTTATTGAATAATAGGGCAAAACAGAAGAGTAGTTGTATTTAAAATGTATATGGCTGGAAAGATTGGAACTGCATCCAACTACTGAGTTTAGCTTGCTTGCTTTGGGAGAGAATCAGCTATAATGTGGCTCCAGAGTAAAATATTATGATTTAACTGTCTATTGTATGACTGATGATTCTGAAAAATTTGACAAATGACAATAACTCCCCAACATTGACTGATGGTTTATTATTTCTTGTAATACTCTGAGGTATGAAATCTTTTTTCAAAGTGATAAAAATGATAAGAACCAAATGAGAAGAACTAAAGACCAGTTTTATGAAGCTTATGGGATAGAATTAACCCTTCCTGCAAACTTTTTAGGAGTAGCACAGCCTGCTATACTACGATTTGAAATGTGAGGAAAACGTTGACATTGGGAGCTCAGATACCATCAGTTGAGTATAGATACCCAGTCTCCCCATACTTTTTGCAACAGATTTGATAGGCTAGATGTTCCTTCTTTTATTATGTTAAATAGTTTAGAAATGATACTCTTGTAAAAAAAATACCCTAACCAAACGTAATTAATAACAACTCTTACACATAATAACATTACTATTAATATTCTGTATCTTAATATCTTGTATAGATTTTAAACAACAGTTAGCTTGTAAATCAGGAATAGTATTAAGCATTTTAATTTATACAGATTTAAATTTTATAAATTTCTTTAACATGGGTAAAAACAAGGTGCTTGTTTGATATGCAGATGCTTCCTGTTTTGTGACGTGCTTTTTGTCTTGTATGACCCCAGGTGCATAGAAAGGTGCAGGCTTGCACACACTGAATATTGAGTTTAATGGTGTGCTGCATTGTACAATTTCCAGTGTCCCACTAATAGATTCTGGGCCAGATTTGCTGAAAAACCTCAAGAGGGATAAAGTCAAAAGGGAAAATCTGCAGGAAAACTCATGGAGTTTCCATGGTATCCTTTGATTAGGGAAATAGGATGTCACCCTACAAAGGCAAAGAGGATTAAGACTCTACAAATGCTTGAATATCCTGAAATCTGCAATGAAATCTCATGGATATTAGTGCCTCCCAATAGGCTGGGGCATAGAAAAATCCTCAGAGCAAGAAATATTCAATTTTTTCCAAGTGATGACCACTTTTACCTGCTACTGCCTAGAGCACTTCTGCTGGATGAGATTGTGTGAATGCAAATAAGCACTGCAAGAAAATCTCTTCACCAGCCCCTACAAAGCTCTTTAATCTGCAATCTCTCTGCACTATAATAGGATGACTATCAAGGGTTCTCTGTTCTTTGTCATATATATATATTTCATTTGTCACTGGTAGTCTCTATACTAGTTTGACTCATGCCAATAACTCATTATGGCTCTGATCCCTATTCCACTGATGTAACTGAGTTATGTCATTGATTTCAATATGAGCAGAGTCAGGGCCCAGGAAAGCATGCTTAGGAATCCTGTGGTGATTGAGGACCTGAGGAGTCATTGTATCCCATTGACAGATGTAATAGTACAGTAGTTTCTCTAGCAACAACATGGGTCCATTAGTCTCTATATGGGTGCACTAAGTCACTACTCTGATGGTAGGATCATGAGGAGCCTTGACTTCAAACTGTATAAGGAAACCAACCATAACACAGATATAATCCTCACTCTCTCACAAAATTTCCACTCCCAGCCTCCAAAGTCAAGGTTTGCCAACAGGACTGGCATTTGAAGGCAAAATCATAGCCAAATGAATTTACAAGAGAGTAATGTAAAAAGCCCACAAAGCATACTGACCTTGTTTGCTAAGAATAGAAAAGGTCTGTCCCAAAACCAGCTAGAGCTGGAATTACAGCTGGGGAAAAAAAATGCAGGGAACATGCTGAATATTATTTTATAAGATTAGCTGACAAACTGGGATGCATATGGAATCACCTTCCTACACAATCAATGTTTCAGCCATAGTTGATCATAAATTAAACCTCAGTGATAGTAAGGTACTGTCATGGCTATACACCTCAGAAGCAGGAAGAACCAAGTGTCAAATAGTACAATTCCAAAACAAATTAAAACTACCATATCTCCTGTCAGAGTAGGATTGATCAACTCTCTCATAACCAAAAACATGGAAATGTTTTGAGATCTCTGTAGCAGCAAAGCTCTTGTCTCAGGTTGATCTGTGACACAATTACTTTTTATTTAATTTTGAAACAATGTTAAGGACACTTTAGTGTGCATGTCCTACGGGTCTATTTCTTGCTAAACACAGATTTTAAAAATATCACCTACAAACTTACTTAGCAATGTTAAGAAAGGTCGGAATTACTTGATACGTGATAGTCAGACTGTTTTCATGCCAGGTAGCTTTTCAGTTCAACTGAGGCTAGTGTCTTAATCCTTGTCTGTGCTGCGGCTGCTTTCATTGTGTTGGTGCAATGGCCACCATCGTGGCTGCCATCAGGGATTGAACTAGGAGCCCCCAGAGCTAAAAGCATGAGTCTCTCTCTCAATCTCTCTATCTCTCTCTACTGCTTGAGCTAAAGAGCCGAGTTCATGGGTAGGACTGTAATAGTCTCACATCCTCTGTGATTTGGGTATGGGGGGGGCGGACATGTAACACATGGAGCGGTGCATTATGCTGGCATAATGGGGCATGGGAGAATCACCCTAGCCTCGGAGGATCCTCTGGTAATGTGGATACACCATAGTGTCTCCTACACAATCTCATCCTGAGTGACAACATGTGAGACACGGCCAGTGAAAATAGGTCATGAGTGGGGGTTCCCCAAGTTTCAGTGATCCCTGAATTTCAATAATGTCCCCTTGGGATTGATGGCAGCCAAGCAAGGTCAGCAGGCCTCAGGCCCAGCTTGCAGCCAAACCTGGATCAGATGACTTAAAGCCACCTTTGCATACCTACCTCCCCGAGTTGTGCTGTGCACTCCTTAATTGCAGCTGATGATTGGTGGCCACAGTGTTGTAATGAAAAATGTATTTGATTAATTTTAGCCTGTGTGTGTAATATCTGTGAGCAGATTGTTAATTTCTCCAAGATATTCATTATCCAAAATTATTTGACTATTTTTGTAGATTTAAAAAATATTGTATCAGTTCTTTGAGCACACTTGCTGTTTGATATGCATTAGTTAGCTGTGGTTAGTGACAGACAAAGTATTGGGTTTTTTTTCCCTTCTTGAATAAACATACCAGTTCTTCTGGCACAAATACACACAGCAATGTAAAATATGGTTTCCATGAGACCTTATCCTTACAATTATGAAACTCACTTTCTGCAAACATTCATACCAGTCAAACTTAATAGTTAGAACATAAGAACGTAAGAATGGCCATACTGGGTCAGACCAAAGGTCCATACAGCCCAGTATCCTGTCTGCCAACAGTGGCCTATGCCAGGTGCCCCAGAGGGAGTAAACCTAACAGGTAATGATCAAGTGATCTCTCTCCTGCCATATGTCCATTCACATATTTGTGTAAAGCCAAACACAAAAGGGGTACAAATATGGTTAAACTGAATTTATTTAAAAATTCAAATACAAAAATAAAGAAAAACGTTCACTTCCTTCTCCCAGATTTATTTTTAATTGACCATTATCAAGATCTCCTAGAGGGTCCCTCTTCTGTAATCTCATATTATTAAGATACAAAATGAAGATTCTGAAAGGATGTGGTATACCAAAGATCTCTGTAAAATGTACAGGCTTCATGCTAGAGAACTACTTATTTAATGACTTTGTTAACACAAAGGACGCTGACTATATTTAGGTTACAATATTTTCACACTTAGCCAAGCCTGGTTATAGCCAAGCCATGTGCCTATTAAAGTTACTGCTAAAAATAATCATATTTAAAGTAAGTGAATGCAGCAAATTTTAGTATGTAAAATATTCCTGCAGTTAATGTCTATTCATTAGAGAAGTTGCAGGAAGTTACCTTCTTCATCTGCAGGTTACAGAGAACAGAGGTGTATGTTGGATACAAGGCAGCCCTATTCTTCATGATTTAACCTAATCCCAAGATTTTGTAGTCTTCCTTAATTTAGCTGTAATCCTTACAGTTTAGTTATTACCCTAAAAAAGGCCTTTCCTATTAAACAATGGAATACATTGCTTAAAATTGACATTGTAACACTTTGCATTGTAAGTCCCTGTTATTAGTTGCTTATAACTTTGCCAAACTATTACTGATTTGGGATAAACTCTTCCATACTTGGTGTCTCACTCTGGCTAAATTTTTTTGGGAAAGTTTCACCAAAAATGCTAGAATCACTTCACCATATGAAGTTAGGGGAAAATAGGTAGTTTTGACAATGTTAAAAATGTTCTAGCATCTCCTGGATTTGGACCAGAAACTTTTTTTGGAAGAGGGATGGTCTTGGGGTCAGGAAGATGCCTTTTACTGTCCCCCATGAAAATTCAGCTATATTTGGTTGTTATACACCTCTGCAAATTGCCATTTGCACATGCTCAGTAGAGTGTGCTTGTTTGAGGCTTGCCCCAGATGGGACACGGCAGCAGCAGCCACCTCACTGACATGTATGAAGGAGTGTCTAGCTGGCAGTCAGGAGGAGATTTATCAGTTCTAGCGTCAGTTCTTCCACTTGCTTATTAATTATTCTGTATTAAGAATTCTATGTATTCAACACAGCTAATTAATAAGCAAAGCACCATCGCCCTAAGTTAGGAGGCAGCCACATTTTTTGTAAGTGCAAATCACTCAGTTTGGACAGTGAGACTAGACAGGTCAATTTCTTATTTACAGTCAGTCTGGCGACCAGGCACTAGCTTTCTGACATTATGGGGGAATATTTCAATTAAAACAAAACACAAAAGTAATTGAAATTAAAAAAAAAATCCCAGAAATATTTCTATTCCAATTAAGGTTTGAAACAATTGTCTACCATTTATTTAAAATGCCCAGTGTTTATTTTGGTCTTCGTTATTAAAGTTTTAACGCAATGCCTATTGCAGTCAATGGCAATCTTTGCATTGATTTCGATAGGCATTGGACCAGCCCCTTTAAGATTAATGTTTATCACTAGTGAATTAGTACATGGTCCCAAAGGGAACAGAGCTCCTGCAACTCCAATATGCCTATAATAAGAGTGATGGGTGTTCATCACCTCTTGAGAATTGTTCCCTAGGGAGAATTAGAACAGGAAACAGCAACTGTGAAAACCCTATTTTAGGGAAAATCCGTGTAAACATGAATTAACTAGCATAATACAGCTATTCATTTTTGGTGATAATAGCAAATTTTTCTATCAAATAAAAATGCAGTAGAAAATCAATGGCTGGAACATTCCTTCTTCATTACTTTTGGCTGCCATGCTTAGAGTCCCTGAATTTACTCAATGCATATTTTTTTCTATATGCCAGCTACCATACCCCCTCAGGAAGAACATGATTTGGACCGATACGCTCCAAAACAAGAAGAGAAATGGCAAATAGGTTACAATAACACTTAGCAATCACAGAGTATATTCCAGAGGCCTTGAGAATTAATACAACTGACAAGCATGATCTGAAAAATAATTAATAACTCTTTTGCATATGATTGTCAACAGCATGATAAAGGACAAGCCCCTACTTGCGGTGGGGTATATTCATTTCTTAGACAAGAACTCCTGTAACTTTGCACCTAGCTAGAACAACTGTAGATTGACCTCTTGAAAAACTCCTACTCCTTATGCAAGTGTTCTTCACATTTAATAAGCTTTGAGCACATTAAATGTAAAGTATAATACTTTACAAGGTAATACATAACTAGAGAAAGTCAACTGAAACATAAAACTTTCCAGTGTCAGTTTGAAACAATTGCAAGACATATAATGTGCTGCGAAGGAAAGATGTGATCACTGATTGGCTGCAAGAGACTTCACTGAGTCAGATTAGCCAGTAAATTTTTTTTCCAACAGATATTTCTATAGTTAGATATGTGGGAAAAACAAGGACAATTGTTTGTTGTTCCCATTTCAGTTCAAATGGGAACACTCAGTTTCTCCACTTCCATGGTTGTAAAATTAGAAACACATTTGTTTTGGGGCATTTTTACTCCTCAGGTAAAATTCTTGTTTGTTTACAAAAAAGAATCTTGTTAGAGATGGGTCATCATGACTCTTGCAATTGTGTCTGATTCACAAGCTATTGTAAAATTAATCAGTTTTTTTGTTTTTTAGCCCGCCTAAAAATCCCAAAATTTCCCATTGAGTTTCTATGTTCCAACTGACAATATTTTGACTCCATTTTACTTGTTCACAATTTTTTAAAATGCTCCTTTTTGGATTATGCAAGGCTGAAAGATTCTCACTTTTTTCACTTTAAAACATAATTCACACATTTTCCCCATCTAGATAAGTAACTCAGAAATGTCTGAACTTTGAAATATGGCATGAATTCACATAAGGCCGGATGCTGAACTCACTCAGACTGCTTTTACACTGATATAATAATTCATTTGACTTAAATGGAGTTCCTGCTTTTCAGTGTTGTGAGATCAAAGTCACACTTATAATTTGTCTCCTACCTTAATGCTGTCTGTGTTTCACTTTAGAGAGATTTTCATGATAATTTTGTTGTGGCATAATGGGGATTGTTAAACATGGAGTTTCATTCTGATTAAGAAGCATCAATTTCGTGGCCATTATAAGTGGATTATTTAGTGAGTCTGTCTCCCCTTCTCCTTCTCCTTTATTCCATTGAAACTCTTACCAAATTTAATATGGGAAACCATGGCTGTCAGACCAAACTAGATAACAGATTATTACTAATCTACCTGTGCTGTGCTATCTTTTAATATCAAAGAGCTTATGAAATTCATGCTGATGTATTATTCTGAATAGTTTCATATTGTATATACACATTGCATGCATCCTCTAAATGAGTATTTCTGATGGAAATGTCATGGCAGTACTATCCTGAAGCCCTTTTGCCATTTCTAGGTCATGCATGCTCGTGTGTGCACAGTCTCCTATTTCTGTGAATCAGCCCTTTTTAGAGGAGGAAGTCTGGCAGGGAACAGAAGATTGTGGGTTTTTGCTGCAGCCATGAAAACTTAGAATACTTCTGTGGAAACCAAAGAATATATCAGCGTTAGTCTAGTCTGCAATAGCCTTATTCAAATCTGGGTCCAAAGCCAAATTTCATGTAGTTTCATTGCTTTTTACTGGTAATGGATAAAGCGCAGCTGTGACAGATTCTGGACTCTCTATTTTTTACTTTTGAGAACTGGCTGAAAGTCTGTTCCAGTGTCAGAGACACTGCAGGGCTCTGAAGATGCAGTATGGGACAAATCCCATTCTATTTTATAAAGCAAGCTAGTGATTTCTTATCCTAGCCATACATTCTCCTCTACTACTTAGTTCTCTGCTAGGGGTAGGCAACCTATGGCACGGGTGCCGAAGGCAGCACGCGAGCTGATTTTCAGTGGCACTCACACTGCCTGGGTCCTGGCCACCTGTCCGGGGGACTCTGAATTTTAATTTTAAATGAAGCTTCTTAAACATTTTAAAAACTTTATTTACTTTACGTACAACAATAGTTTGGTTATATATTATAGACTTTTAGAAGGAGACCTTCTAAAAACATTAAAATGTATTACTGGCACGCAAAACCTTAAATTAGAGTGAATAAATGAAGACTTGGCACCCTACTTCTGAAAGGTTGCTGACTCCGGGTCTCTGCCATGATTTTTTTCCTCCCACAACATTACCAGTATTACACATATAAGTACCATTTATTTTGTTTAACAGACTATATATAGCTGAAATATTACCTTTTTACAATTGATTATTTCTCAAACAAGCTCAAGCTCTTTCCTCTGCCTGGGGTGTTTTTCACCATGCTCTTTATGAACTAAAAGATTCAAGAAACACAAGGGTTTGTTCATTTATTATAGATGTTCATGTGGTGTGCATCTTAGTGATAGCCTTTCTGTACATGGCTTAGATTGAGACAAAAAATAATGCCTGAAAATATGGAGCTAATACCCTATGAAGGCCTCCCTTAGCACCAAGGATGAAATCTTGGTCCTATTGAAGTCAATGGCAAAACTCCCACTAAGTTTAGGAACAGGGTTTAGTAACAGGGTTTCTCCTGAATATTTTAAAAGGACAGATGTAAGAAAGGTATTAACAGTAGATAGTTTTGAGGCCATCTGGGTTTCAGAAAGAATGTAAAAGTTGGTCATCCAAGATCTTCTTTGAGGAAACATCCTGTAGAATTTTGTAGAAAGTGATAACCTTTTTAACCATCCTGAGGAATTTAATGGAAAATGTATCACCCTGTTATAGAATTCTAAAGGATATTAAGCCCTCCCACCCCCAACAAAGTATAGAAAGGAGATAATCTATTAAATTATATAGAACCTCAGAGTAATTTCTATAAAATCTTCTTTGGTTTTTAGAGTAGTTTCCACAGAAACCTAATGGCTTCATGCCTATTAATTGCTGAGACTTTTCCTTATAGGAACAGTCTTCCTTATTTAAGGTAGTTCATTTTTTTTCCTCCTTACACTGGCACCTTACTATGCTGGTCTCTTAGTCAATTGTCTCAATAGTTCTTGAAGCATGTCTGAAAGTATTCCTTTTGGCTCCCACTCTACCATATCTCTGCCCCTCCCTCCCCCCCCCCCGAATTCTGGGGAGTCTTATGGAGATAAATCCTGCAGTGTTTCTTTTCAGAAGTAACATAGCAGGTTTCATGAGCAGATGACTAGACTATACAGTGTGTTCAGTTAACTATCCACCACAACGAGTTTATTGGATTTTATGATCCAACTGAGCCAGCATAAGGCTAGCGTGCCAGTGCACACTTTACTATATCTAAGATCCTTTCTTGAATAACCCATCAAGGCAAGGAAGAGATTAACTAAAATGGGAGATTAGGCTGCTTGGTGTATCAAATCTCTTAAAGCCATTGATTTAGCTATTAATATATAGAGAAGTGTTACTAGAGTCCATAGGACTGCAGAATAGTAGTGGTAACACTGTGCATCGAGGGTTAATACATACCATTATTAACACAGGGTGAAATTTACCTCTGCTTGTGCAAGGAGATGCCAGTTGCACATCACTGTGCCTAAGGAGTGACTTGTTCCAGGGAAAGGGAAGGCAATGTTGCTGCCAGTGCCTTTTCTTGGGGGGTTCTGCCAAAAGGAAGCAGCTTTAATTCCCATAAGAGCCCCACTGGGAGAGCTGCAATGCAGATGCATCTCATGGGCAGTCTAGCCATTCCCCACTTTCTAGACAGCAGTGGTCAATTTTCAGACAGCATGGGTCTCCCTGGAATCTCTGCCACTGGAACCCCTATGCCAGGGTCTGTGCTGGATTTTTGTTGGTACCCAGTAATATTACCGATACTTTGGTGCGTGGTCTTATTAGATTTTGACTGCTCTTTCCCCTTGATCTAATTTCCCAATTTCATAAGCTGATCTGTACTGGCAATACCTGGAGCAGCTGTTCCAGACATGTACAGGCAAGGGAAGTGGTTGCATAGCAACCTGTACCACGTGGAGGGTCTCAAGATAGCTCCTCCCTTCTGTGTAGATTTTTCCTTAAAATTTTTCACAGCTTGGTGACAGAAGAATCAGATCCTCAGATGACAAAATATAAATAAGCATTTTATTTTTAGGGGGTGGGGGACCCAGCAGTAAACTAGGGAATGGTGGAAGAGTTTGCTTTGTAGATAAACAACATTGGCTGAATCTGCATGTTTTCCACTACAGTATTATGTATGCTTCTTTTGTAAACCCAAACAACCAGTCTCTCTGCAATGAAATATGGGTATCGAGGGCCTGATTTTAAAACATTTTTAGGTACCTAACTCCCAATGAAATCAATGGGAGTTAGATGCCTAAAGACCTTTTACAAATCTGGCCCTATATCCCATTTGCCTTACCCACGTGAGTAGTTTCAATGACTTCTGTGAGACTCCTTGCATTAGTGAGTGAGCATGATTTAATCATAAAGAGAACACCAATAACTTATGAAAAAAAAGTATTACATTAATTAGTGATGCAACACAAAGGATTTTAGAAAAAATATTCTGAAGACCTACACAACATACTAGAGAATACTATTGTTTCTGTAGCTTCTTTTAAATATCTGGTAACACTTTATATGAAGGATCCATTTATAAATGGTTAATAAGTGAATAATATAAGTTATAAGCACATTAGAGACATAAGCAGTTTGTGGCGTTGATAAGCAACTTAATAAGTTATAAGCAACTTAATAAGGTCTCTAACAATTAACCATTTAATAGGACTTATATTAATAATTTTTTAACCTTTATAAGCTATTCATAAATGAAACCTTAATTTAAAGTGTGACCAAAGAGACTATAGAATTTGATAGCAGGAATATAATTTTCTGTTCAATTCCTTAGGGTGTTTCCAAACATCCATGAAAAGGTCTATTTTCTGTTACATTCTACAAGGATTTTTATCTACCAAATTCTGTCACAGTAACACAAATACAGATCTCCTCCCTAGTGAAGGTCAATTATTTTAATACCTCTGTACCAAACTCTGTAGTTGTTTCAAAGGCAAAACTTCCAGTAGGCTGAATGAGGGTTTTGTCTGCATTGTGTTACCTGGCCTGATCCAAAGCCTATTGAAGTTAGTGGTAAGTTTGTCATTTACTAAAATGCTCTTTGAATCAGGCTCGTTAAGAACCAAGTATTATTATTTATTAGGACTGAGCCAGAGCTGCAGGCTGTTAGAAGAAGTACCTTTTAGTGGAAGTTAGTTGATACCATTAATAGCACTGCGTATCCGAGGGTTTTTTTCCAATTAGAGAAGTGACAGAGGATGTGGAAAAAGCTAATGTAATCAATGATTTTTTTTGCTTCTGTTTTCACAAACAAGGTCAGCTCCCAGACTGCTGCACTGGGCAGCACAGTATGGGGAGAAGGTGACCAGTCCTCTGTGGAGAAAGAAGTGGTTCGGGACTATTTAGAAAAACTGGACGAGCACAAGTCCATGGGGCCGGATGCGCTGCATGTGAGGGTGCTAAAGGAGTTGGCGGATGTGATTGCAAAGCCATTGGCCATTATCTTTGAAAACTCATGGCGACTGGGGGAGGTCCCAGATGACTGGAAAAAGGCTAATGTAGTGCCCATCTTTAAAAAAGGGAAGAAGGAGGATCTGGGGAACTACAGGCCAGTCAGCCTCACCTCAGTTCCTGGAAAAATCATGGAGCAGGTCCTCAAGGAATCAATTCTGAAGCACTTAGAGGAGAGGAAAATGATCAGGAACAGTCAGCATGGATAATGCCTGACTAACCTAATTGCCTTCTATAAGGAGATAACTGGCTCTGTGGATGAGGGGAAAGCAGTCGATGTGTTATTCCTTGACTTTAGAAAAGCTTTTGATACGGTCTCCCACAGTATTCTTGCCAGCAAGTTAAAGAAGTATGGGCTGGATGAATGGACTTTAAGGTGGATAGAAAGCTGACTAGATCATTGGGCTCAACGGGTAGTGATCAATGGCTCCATGTCCAGTTGGCAGCCGGTTTCAAGCGGAGTGCCCCAAGGGTCGGTCCTGGGGCTGGTTTTGTTCAGTATCTTCATTAATGATCTGGAGGATGGCGTGGACTGCACTCTCAGCAAGTTTGCAGATGACACTAAACTGGGAGGAGTGGTAGATATGCTGGAGGGTAGGGATAGCATACAGAGGGACCTAGAAAAAGTAGAGGATTGGGCCAAAAGAAACCTGATGAGGTTCAACAAGGACAAATGCAGAGTCCTGCACTTAGGATAGAAGAATCCCATTCACTGTTACAGACTAGGGACCGAATGGCTAGGAAGCAGTTCTATAGAAAAGGACCTAGGGGTTACAGTGGATGAGAAGCTGGATATGAGTCAACAGTGTGCCCTTGTTGCCAAGAAGGCTAATGGCATTTTGGGCTGTATAAGTAGGGGCATTGCCAGCAGATCGAGGAATGTGATCATTCCCCTCTATTCAACCACATCTGGAACATCCAGAGTCAATTGTAATTCCACAAACTTGGTGTGAGGCAGTGCATCAGTGCATCAGAGGTTTGATAGGGGAACCCAGGCCCACCCACTCCACTGGGTTCCAGCTCAGAGCTCTAGAGCTAGATAAGTAGGATCAGGGTTCTTCAACTTTGACAGTGCCCTGAGCTTCTTTCCACCTTCCCCTGGGTCTCTACAGGCTCTCCAGCCTGTCAGTCAGTTCATCCCCTCCTGGGCTGTCACCTTTGGGAAGCTCTTTACTAGCTTGCAGGCAGGACCTCCTTTCTCCAGCCTGTTCACTAGTCTTCTAACCACATCACCCTCACTGTTTCACACCCCTTTTATCCTCCCAGATGTTGTGAGGCTTCCAATCAGCAGTGGCTGGCAGTGCCTGTATTAACCCTTTGGTTGCTGGGCCAGTGTGGAGTACATACACGCCAAGACACTAAGTTATTAGTGAAATTAACTTGTAGTGACTTATTATTCTGCTCTTGCAGCATGCATCACCAAAAAGTGATGATCCCTCTATTTGTGAGAGAGCGAAAACTGCCATTCAAACAGTGCTTTCACCTTCTTTGTTAAAAGGACAAGCAGATGTTAGGTAACACTCTGCTAGCTAATGATTAAGATTTATAAAGGCTAGCAATGTATATTCCAAAGTGGTAGGTGCATTTTCTGTTAGAGGCAGATAATGACATCTGAAATAAAAAAATTGTAGAATTGCTTCACTGAAATCAGCTGTCATCAGAACAAAATTAACATGCAGAGCATATGTCTAATTCCTGAAAGGATCTGAATGTGATGGTGTAAATAGTTCTTGCACTATACAAACAGAAGAACTTAAAACAATTGAGTAAGGAAATGTAAAATGAATCATTTGCAAAAAAGGAAGACATTAACTATTATGCTCAAATATCGCAATTTGCTCTAGCATAATGAAAACATTTTTTAAAAATGAAAATTCAACTAATTTAGCTTTGATACCCTCTCCTTGAGTAATAATTATGCATCATTTCTACAGAAATGTTCCTCTCATAAGCAATCTGAAGATGAGAAACTGTATTACTAATTTTTCACTTTTTGTAATGGTTCTAATCATCATTAAAGACCTTAATTATTATTCAGTTATTCAGTTTTAGAAAAGCCTGCCAGATATGCCAAATTACATATGGATATACGAGCTTCTGTGAATGTCTCATTGCCAGGGACTTACAATTATAATAGAAGATTTTTTCATGCAATATGAGTAAAACTGAGAATTAAAGCAACTGAAGACCCATTGCTGTCATTGACTGAACCACTTTGCTACATTTAATAGTACTGGTAAAACATTCTTTCTACTCTCATCAGTACAATTTCCATCTACTTGCATTTCCAGTGAAGATGTTCCTGTGGACACTATTTGTACATCATGAACCTTATATAATAGTGATATCCCATGCTGTGCCTGCAAACAGGAACACTTGTTTCTGAGACCCACAAAATCCATGCTTTAAGTGGTATAAGAGAATTATTTCTTGAGTCACAATTTTACCAATTATTTTGTTTAATTCCCAAGTGATCTGTGATAAGCTTCGTCATACACACTAAATCACTGGGTTTATCTCTTGAATTTCTGTGACCAGCTTCCAACCAGCATAATTACTGAAATTCCTCTGACATTAATTTCCAGTTTCCCATTCACCAGCATATGTCATCTTGGAACACCAGGGAGATGAGTTAAACGGCTATCAGCATCACTCCTGAGCACAATGATTTTCTCGTACTTTTCCTGTCCAGTTAAGGATGTGCTTTCTTTATTAGCTTAATAAATAGACAGTTAAGGATCTTCATTTTCTATGCTTGATACATGGTCATGTTTTACTATCTATTCATTCTATTTATAGGTTTTTTTGCATTAATATTTGATGCATTTTGTATATAAATGGCAATGCTTAACATATTTCATATCACTGTTAATATATTCAATTTGCATATGTTATCCCAGGCTAGTAGTGTGCTAAGATCATGTCTACACTTCAGGGACTATTGTGGGATAGCTTCTGTTCTTCTGTTGACCTAGCTCTGTCTACTGTGGGGGCTAGGTCAGCATATGGCACTCAGGAGTGTGTATTTTTCACATCCTTGAGTGCTGTAACTATGTTGACCTAAACTTTAAGTGTAGATCAGGCCTTAATGAACAAAAATAAAATCTTACCCAAAACCAAAGAACATTCAAAGAATAGAGGAGCCATCTTGAATATATATAGTGTATTCTAATTCATGCCAGCCTCCACTATCAACATACAAAGAGGCCCAGATTAAGCTGAAAAAACTAAGAAATTCAAAGATGAGACTGGAGTACTTGTGGCACCTTAAAGACTAACAAATTTATTGTAGCATGAGCTTTCGTGAGCTAAAGCATGCTACAATAAATTTGTTAGTCTTTAATGTGCCACAAGATGAGACTGATACTTTCAGTTCTAATAGACAACTCAATATCAGTGCATCATTTTATTTGGAAACAAAATCCTCTGTTGATACAATGAGTTTTTCATTGCATAAGCATCAGGGAAGTAATTACAATTATTTATGTTGCATAAGACATATTAGGCTCTTGGCTTTGATCCCTAGATGCTGCTACACACAGCAGTGTAAAGGGAGTACAAGCTAGTAATTTTCTACAGAGATGGATCAGGTGTGTTTAATTGATCCTAGGGACTTGTGAAATAAGTGGAGGTGGCTTTTTACTGGTATGCAGAACTTTGAGCAGTATAGGGCAAAAATGGGTGAGCCCTCTCCCCACCCCCCTGGCCAAGGAGACAGGGCTAGGAAGAGCATAATCTAGTTATACACATCAGAATAAATGCAAAATGACTGGAACTGAGCAACCAATATAGACAAGTAGCACTTCCCTGCTTTTTGGATGTAGCCCTAGTGTTACACTAGGCATCTGTTATCCAACTGGGAAAGGGTGCACTTGCTGACATAGTGGAATCCATATATTATACAAATTCCAGAGATTCACTTGACACAAGACAATGCTAGTGCAATCGTTAGAATATTATACTATCTATTCCTGCTACAGAATTCTATCGGATGGTTTAAACTTTACAGAGGTGATCATTCCTTTTAATTATTGTAGGATTTTAGAATGAAGCACCCTCCTCACTATTGCAATGGTTTGCAAACATTCAGGAGCGGCGCCAGGGTTTTTGGCGCCCTAGGCGGGGGTCCTTCCGCGCTCCCGGTTGTTGGTGGCAATTCTGCGGCCGGTGGGGGGGTCCTTCCACGCTCCCGGTCTTCGGGGCACTTCGGCGGTGGGTCCCGGAGCAAGTGAAGAACCCACTTCAGAATTGCTGTCGAAGACCCAGAGTGCGGAAGGACCCCCCGCCGCCAAATTGCCGCCCCCCCAATCCTGGCACCCTAGGCGACCACCTAGGTCGCCTAAATGGAAGCGCCGGCCCTGCAAACATTTTTGCAAGGTATTGGGCCTGATTCTGATCTCTCACTGGTTTTAGACTGTTGTAACCTCATTGACTTCATTGGAGATCATCCTGAATTACACCACTTTGGTGATCTCGGAGTTGTTCCCAGAGATACTACTTCCTCCACTCCCCACAATGATTCTACACCTTCTTTCTGGCAACTCTAGTGTTAAAGAGAAATATTAGGACAGCAAGGTGTGTGATTGGAGTAGGCATATTCATTTTTTGCAATTTATAATACATGAAGAAAGTGCCTACATGCTACCCTGTGGGTCCTTGATATTGTTTAAAGCAACTAAATCCAAACAAGCAGCACCCCCTAGAAAATCTCCAGGACAATGCTCCCAATACAAGGTGTGAATGATAAGCAGGACTTTCATCACCAAACCACCATCCCATCATGAAGTCCTCCTTCCCCCTCATTAAGCCCCAATCAGCTCAGCCAGCCAGGCAAAAAGGATAGCATACCTCACCGGGCAACAATTCCAAATGGGTTTGAAGCAAAGGCAGAAGCTTATTCTACAGATGAGAGCCCTGTATAGAGAATGCTCTCCTGCCAAATCCCAGTTCATGGAGTGGGATCCAACCCAGTTGCCTTCGTTGGTTGCAGATGTGGCAGTGTTGCCCAAGGAGACAGGTAGTCTTTCATGTACGCAGGTCCTGAGCCATTTAGAGCTTTATTGGTTAAAATCTATAAACTCCACCTGGAAACACAATGCCAGCCATACGCAGCTTCCAGAGCACTGATGCCATGCGCTCACAGAAGATGCACCACTGGCTGGCTTTAAGGTAGCCTTAAACCTCTAATTAATGAACAAATAAAATTTGAAATTGTTTCTCAAAAAAGAAAATGCAAAATGAAAATAAGTGTGAATGTAACGTTAGTGCTCTCTGGTTTCCTAACAGGCCTTCCTGCTTCTCCTTTACTGTTTACTTAGCCTGTTTGATTGCTGCATGACTCTAAGTCTATTTGTAGATGGTTTAAGTTGGATACATAGTCTGTTTACACACATGGAGTCTCAACTCTGACTTGCATGCTGTCCTGGTAAGAAAACGTGTTAGAAAATGAGTATATGTTCCTGGGGTTTTCTCAAGTTTCAGTTGTCAGACGCATAGGCAGCATGGAAAAGAGGTTAGGACTGGCAGGGCTATATTGCAGTGAGGCTGTCACAAGTGGGTGGTCATGACTGAGTGTCCCCAGGGGAATATTTGTAATATGCTGTTCAGGGAGTTACCTGCGTGACTCTATTTAGTGAATGCTTGGTTAAGATGCACCTTGCTGGAAATTAAAGCTCTATGGTATCATTTAGCCACCCTTGGAAGAAAAAGACCCAAAACTATACACCTTTTGGAATTAAGTGATTAATTCAGAGACAACTTGGGAAAAAATTTGAATCTCTGCATATTTCATATACACTATGTGTAGAGATGAGCCTGAACTAAAATCCCATATCTGAAGAACTCTGGCTTTTGATAAAGTGTGGATCTAAACCGAGTTATATAAGGCATGGCTGGCCTTTATGTCTGCAGTGGGATGAACCAAAGACTGGTCAGCACTGGGGAAGTTCAGGTCTCTAACATCCCCTCTAGCTTCCTGCCTGTGAATTTGGAACAACTAGATAAACATGCTGCTCCCAAGAGAATGTACACTGGATTTTACATTGAGCCCAGTGCATTTATCTTCCTGGTTTTGGTGGGAAGCACTAGCAGCCACTCAATTCTTGTTATTCATCCAACTCTGACCTACGGTTTGTCTCAAGGATGAAAAGACTTCTCATGCTTGAAACACATTCAACAGAGTTGGATTTTCAGGTTTTTATCCAGGTTCTTATTGTAGGCCACTTCCTCCACCTCCTCTCTGCCTCCTTACTGAAGTCATGTCTACCAGGGAGAACTAAGGCAATTTGGCCTTTCCTGAGGCTCCCATGTAGAGCTAAATAACCTTACCAGGTCACAGGCCCTTGTACTGCACTTCACCACTTGTTGGCACTGTCCAATGTTCATCCTATATAATGTTGTCAGTTCCAGGCAGAAATCACCTGGCCTTTTTGAGAGACCAAACCTTTAGCACTTTTAGGTACTTGCAAAATCTGAGCAGGAAAGAGCACAACTATTTTTTCATGACTCAGAAATTATTTTCCTATCTGCTGAGTGTCTTGGAACTATGCAGTTGGGCATCCTGGAAATAATCACTAAAGACATTAAAGATAAAATGAGCCCCACTTCAGTTGTTTTAATTCTTAATCCCCAGGAAATGTACAAAACAGACATTGGGTGACATTCTGGCCCCAATACAGTCAATGGCAAAATTCCCATTGACTTCGGGGATCCAGGATTTAATCCTTTTTCTCTACTAACGCTAATAATGGAAAATTAGGAAGATGCGGTAGCAGATATTGGTTAGTATTTTAGTTTTAAGGTATTACATATAAATATACTACACTGAGTATGACCACTTACTTTGAGTTGTATAGGTGCCTGATACTAGTGCTCTTTAAACACTACAACGAGCATAAACAGAACAGTACATTGTTGCCAACGTTTGCAAGCGGTGACACTTACAAATATTAAAATGAGCAAACTCATATATTTTTATGCTTTTTATTTCAGGCCTCTGAAAATTCTCTGAAAGGTTACTAGGCCAGGGACTAAAAGTGAATCAATTAAATAATTGCTGAAGCGAGTTGCAGAGCACAGTAATTAATTGCTACTGTATTCATTTACTGTGGGAGGAGCAGAGGAAGGAAAATATTTCATTGAATTTAGAATTGTATTTATTCATGTATGCATTGTGGTGTTACAGCAGAATTATTTTATCTGACACACTGGAAACAGGCTCTCTCTCTCCCTCGCCTAGAAACTTGAACTATGTGATGGTACTATGTGACCTGCTGCATAATGCACAGAACCTTCACTCCTAGGAATGCATTCATAGTTAAAGTTGGTGTCTTATAGAGCTGGCATTCACATTTGAGACTCTAATGATTAAAATCCTGCCACAGAAATAGGAAACATAAGTTGGTACCATTCATGCTTAGTCAGGGGGGCCATCATTGTCAATTCAGATCTCAGAGGCAGTTTGGAGGTGGACTTGAGTCCCCAGATCAGTGGCCAGTAGAGAATGGGTCCATCTCTTCATCTGTCTCCTGGAGGAGATGTGGGAGCAGGCCAGCCTGTCTTGTTTTCCAGTTTCCAGTGCAGCACTGGCACTAGTCCACAGGCAGCTGCTCATCCAGCATTCCTGGCTAGAGGATCATTTCAGCAGCTATAGTGTGTCAGCCAAGAAGAATCAAGAGGGAAAAGGAAAGTGGAGTTATGAAGTGAAAACCAAGAAAATAAAAATTCCAGACAGCTGTTGCAAAGTGAAGGTGGGTGGCGGCAATACACTAGTTTATTCACTGAGTCTGCTGCATAGTTGCTAACAAAATCTCACTGATGCAATTCGGAAATTTTCTTTCTGAACAGTGTAGTACTACAGGTCTTTTATTGTTTGCATAGTTTGTGATATCTGATGTTTTTCAAATTGATCTAGCTGTGCGTATAACTGTTTATTCTTTCAGCAGTTTTAAAAAGATAGATCAGGGCTGGATGGAGTCTTTAGGTACAGCCCTAAGCAAGGGGTGGTGGGTAAACGCCATCACCTCAGGAGTATGCCCAGAAAACATCGTGCCTCAGAGGAATGATATCCTCCCTGCTTCTCCTGTGCTCTGACATTCACCAGTAGGAAATTACAACAGGCTCCAGGGGACTCAGTTGTGGCAGCTGGCATGTTGAAGGGGTGGCACCAAGGCTCCCCTCATTCTACACCCACTTTCTGGGGGTGAGGAGAAGGAAATAGCATGTTGGACCTCTCAGGATCAGATAAACCATGCAGCAGTATGAGCGGGAGGTTCTTACTTTCCTGTGTGGGTGTGCAGTCCGTCCAAGCACAACCTAACCCTAAATAAACAAGAGCCTGATTCTGTCCCCCTTACAAAATAAGCATACGCTGCACTATGGGTAGCTGCATTGATTCCAGTGGGATCAGTTGCAGAATAACGGTTACCCTGTGTGGGCAATGGGTGGCAGAATCAGACCCTACATGATTATTTTTAAAGGCTTAAAAATAATCCAGCAGGTTCCTCTGTTGTTCAAGCCAACGGCCTACACAAAGTTGGTTAGATTCTTTTTCCTCCCTATCTGAGGGAGGAAACAAATAGAAGCAATGACAAAATGATATTACTCCATATTAACATGACTGCTTCTAATTTGTGAGAATAAATGAACCTCATTCAGTGTTTTATTACTCTCAGAAATTCTAAAATCAATGCAAGATATGCCATAAATGTCGCTCTTGGCAGTCAGTCATTGAGGTAAACATATAACTCAAAGATAGCTTGAGCAGAATTCTCACCAATTTACCAAGTAATAATTCAGTCAGAGTCTGTGATAAGAACATTAAAAAGAAGAGACACTAACAGAGGTAGGAACAGATGGCATCCATGATAACATTGAAATAATAATAATAATATAATATTTTAAATTAATCAATGTTGGCTTTTATTCTGAAGAATCCCACAATGTTTTACAAACTATACACAAGGATCCTTTTATCCATTAACTGAAATTCAGCCCCTCTGATGTGAAATAAACAGTTTGAGACAGGAAGCGAAAGAGAATTATAATCCCTTGACTCTGCAGTAGGAATTTAGGTAGATGGAATCTATTCGTCTGTCATTGCCTGTGGCCCATAGTACAGCACCATGATAGATCATTATTGTCTGAAACCTCCATTAGTGATGTCACTTTCTTTACCAGGATTGTTTGTGCTTGTTTGTTAATAGCTAGAAATTATCAGGATCTTGGTTTTAAATCCCATGCAAAAGATAGTACTCCCAGAAAGAGCACTTCCTAAGAACACGTATGGACATTAGTTCACTGCTTCCTTCTAGAATCTGGGAAGGATGCTAACTCCTGAATCTCTACACTATTCTCTGTGGGACATAGGTGCTCCCTCAAACTACTTTTCTGGCCCAATCTTGTTTGAGGCCAAATTCTGCTCTTGGATAAACTGGTGCAATCTTATTGGCTTTCGTGGGGTTTTGCCAGGGTAAGTGAAAATAGAATTTGCTCCATAACTTTTGAAATCTGATGGGATCATAAGACAAAGAGTAGTGGTTGACAGTCATAATGGAGCAGTCCCAGAGAATGATAGGGAAATGTATATAAAGAAATGGAAAATATTTGAAGCAGTTCCAATCTCGTGCCTTCTGTGTAGAACTTTCAGTGGAAAAAATGTGTTCGTTTCAAAATTTGAATGGGTAGATGTAGTTGTATTAGTGCTCTTTGTATTAACCTTCTGAGAACATTCATGCAATCAGGATTTCTTAGCACTACTCCAAGCAAGTAACAGCAAAACAATATTATGTGATGTCTGTGGCCAGTCACAACTAAGGACACAGCTCACATGATGAAGTTCAAATAGAAAGTTAGACATTCATGAAAAATATTGTTGAATAATGAGTGAACTTGAGACAATTGGGATCAGTTCACAGATATCCATAAAACCAAAAATGAGGCAAAATTAATTAAATAAATGAATCTTTAGTATTTGTTCACTCTGCTCTACAGGAGTGATACACAATGTTTTCCATACCAGGACCTCCTTTTCCATAGTGGGAACCAGGACTCTTGTCTAGCCAGGACCCTCCTCCTATTTATTAATATGGTAAGATCAAGTCACAAATCCTCTGACACCTATTCAAGACTCTCCCAGAGGTTATGCCTGCCCCCATCTGAGAACAGTGCTCTGCAGTGTTCCTTGGTCTCCTTCTGTTCTCACTGCAAATGGGGCACCTCTCTATTAAAATAGTAATAAGCATTTTCTGGAATTAACTGGTGGAGCTCCATTGACTTCAAAGGAACTGTACTAATTTACACCAGCTGAGGATCTGGCTGTAGATTTTTTTTTTGAAAAGGGATCAGATATAGATATATTTCATTCAGAGGATTTTATTGAATGACATTCTTAAAAGTTCTCAAGTACCCTTTTCATAAATCTGGCTTGTCAGCATGGAAATCACTGAGTAGAACAGTGTGTGTGTGTGTGTGTGTGTGTGTGTGTGTGTGTGTGTGTGTGTGTGTGTGTGTGTGTGTGTGTGTGTGTGTGTGTGTGTGTGTGTGTGTGTGTGTGTGTGTGTGTGTGTGTGTGTGTAGTAATGATAGCTAGTCCTGGGGGATACAGCAAAACCCACATCTGGCTTTTGCTATTTACTGTTGTCAGAGCTAGAGCTTGAAATGCATTCATTTTGCATTTTATTACAGATTATAATTAAACACAGAAGTGAACAAGTATCTCTCACAACAGCATGCAGAACACACTGTGGCCATTTCTACTGAGAGGCAGTCGGAAAGCCAATGGAATGAATATTGCTGTGTACTCAGCTATATTTGTTAAAACATGCTGGGTGACATCCTGGCTCCATTGAAGTCAATGGCAAACTCTCGTTGACTTCAGTCAGGCCAGGATTTCACCCACTATTTTTTCAATCAAGCCGCGTGCATTATTTTGGGGAGAAAATTGCACTGTCTTGTACGTTGCAAATATTAGCACATAACATAGACTGAAGATGCTCAGCACATGTATGTTGGGGCATAAAAAACAGAAATCTGCTCTTTAGTTTGCATTGTTAACCCACTGATAAGTGTGTTACTGGTCTGCCTGTATGCCTGATCTGCTGAAGATAGGAGTCTGTTATATGCCTGTCTAAAGGGGCTTAGTTCTTTAGCTCTAGCTGTAGCAATTTGTGCTTTTCCCTGGTTCAGTCTCTGGTGTGTTAGCGAAAATGATGACCATGACATGTACTTACTTCATGTCAGTGGGGCTGACCTATACATAATATATATACACACACCCCAGGCAGGATTGGGCTCTTTGACATAAAATATCCCTCATTATCAAGCACATTTTTGCACTCATGTATCTAGACGATTTCAGGCTTTAAAATGACCAATTTGGATTTAATACTATTTAAAGCCAGAGTGCTGTATTGCTAAGGATTTTTGCTATTGTTAAGCTAGAGCCTTTTGCTTCTAGTTCAACCGTTCAAATCCGTCCGGAGTTGCAAATGACTGGACACTGTTACCACCTGGCAACAGTGGCCTATATGTAATGAATATGGTGGTCTTGGTCTAGTTTCTGGTGGACAGGTGTCCATTTCATAAAAATCCATTGCCATTATTATCATCTATTATTTGTATTATTGTAGCACTTGGGAGCCCAAGTCATGGACCAGGACCCAATTGTGCTAGGCACTGTACAAACACAGGACACCAAGATGTCACAATTGGCACCCTTATTGGCATTCTCTATAGAAAAGCCAAGGACTGAATAGTATCAGAGGGGTAGCCGTGTTAGTCTGGTTCTGTAGAAGCAGCAAAGAATCCTGTGGCACCTTATAGACTAACAGACGTTTTGCAGCATGAGCTTTCGTGGGTGAATACCCACTTCTTCAGATGCAAGTGACTTGCATCTGAAGAAGTGGGTATTCACCCACGAAAGCTCATGCTGCAAAACGTCTGTTAGTCTATAAGGTGCCACAGGATTCTTTGCTGCAAGGACTGAATAGACACAGAGACTCAGAGCCACTTGCCCTTTCAAGCTGGCTCCTTCAGCTTGGGTTGAGGCAAAGTGAAGAGGCAGTGTGTGGTAGCTTGCATTGCCATTGTCTATGCTGTATCTGTTCTGTAAATAGAGGACTCCAATGTCCAGGCGAGTCAGTCCAGTACTATTACCATGAAAAGATAAACAGAATAAAAAAATTCAAAAGCAGCTTAACCCAACTTAGAAGAAGCAGGTCATTCGGTAGCCTGTTCTCTGACTGTTGTATTGGTGATATTTTGTCCACAGGTTTATCTTAGCCATGCAGACTTACAGTTTGTAAGGAGGAGGTCTGAAGGCCTATATGCATGAAGACACAAGTTCCTGGCTGTTTTAAAACCTCAGGACTGACCGAATGAAGAAAAGGGACTGAACATGAATATAAACTGCCCCTAACTTGTCCATCTCCCCTAAATCTCCTCTAGGAGAATAATTGTCTCTGTCTCCTCTAGAGTGATATTTTCTCTTACCCTCTGTGGTGAGACCGCAGTGAGCTGGCTGACCACATTAACTGCTGCAGATCATTCTGTTTGCTGGCGATTAAGAACATCCAAGGTATCTTTTTTTCATGCTTACCACACAACTGAAAAAGCACAAGGTTGAGGTATTTTCTGAGAGCTGCATTATGCCTTGCCTGGCATAGTGCTTTGATAGGAGGACAAATGTTCTATAAAAGTGCAATATTTATTGTTTCTCTAAAGTGAATTGGCTGCATTTAACTTAAAACACAAGACTAGAGAACGGGAAAAATACCCAAAGATAAAATAAACCAAAAAAATATGCAGCCCAGAATAAACACAAACATTCCGTGATGTGGTACGGTCACTGCTTGTGCCTCGCTTCTCCACAGGTGGCTCATGCACATCCAGTAACTTTGTTTATATTTTGTGTATTAGCAGATGGTTCTTTGATATAGAAGAAAAAGTGTTCCCACGTCAGATTCCCACGTTGTCGTCTCTTTTTTGAGCTACTAAACAAACCAAGGGAGGAAATGTGTAGCCACAATCACTACCAGCAAAGGGCTGGGGGAAGCAAAGAAAAAATCTTTATGAGTTAACGTATGGTCAGATTGACAGTAAGTGGAGGGGAGCAGTATAGGTAAATGTAAGGGCTCCATAGACTTTAACTGGATAGGGTGTAGTTTTGTTATGAATATTTCTGAACTAATATCCAAGAGACTAGGGTCCAACACATGCTTCTGTCACAGACTTCCTGTACGAGATTGGGCAAGTCACTCAATCTCTCTGTGTGTCAGTGCCCGCTCTCTGAAATGCTGAGAATAGTATTTCCTTCCTCCACCCATTGTCTGCCTTGTCTATGAAGACTGTAAGCTCTTTTTTTGTTGTTGTTGTTGTTAGTTTTTTTTTTTGGGGGGGTGACTATCTCTTGCTATGTGTTTGTACAGTGCCTAGTTGGTCAAATGGACCCTGACTTTGATTAGAGCCCCTTGGGGCTAATGTAATACAAATAAACCTGATCTGAGTGAATAATTTGCAACAAATAATTTATTAGAATAAATTAACCTCTTGTATTCTGTTTGGCAAATGCTCCATCTGTGAGCACACCTGCTTTCCTTTTATTTGTCATTTGAAAGTATTGATGAAGTTTTGTCGATTTTTTTTAAAAATCTGTGTTGATCTCGAACAGTTCTCTGCAAATATTTGAGTTGTTTTAGTTGTGGTAGGTCAGATAAATCACATTCTATTGGGAGTGTTTGTTGATTGGATTACTGCACAAATGCTTCTAGCATTAATACTTTTGCGGAAAAATCTAAAATTCAGTTTCTGTGAATTCTTGCAGATGCAGCTATGAAACTCACTTTGTGTGAACTTTCATGCCAGCAAAACTTGATCTTGTGAACGTTCTCTGAAAGGGAGGGGTGAAGCAAATTAATGCACATAAAATTAAAACAGCAAATATTTGTGAAAAATTTTTGAAAAATTACCCCCAGCTCTATTTGCAACCTTTTTTTCTGTGCAGTAAGCAGAGCTCCACTAAGATGGTTGTAGACTAGGCAGGACCCAAGAACAAGTCAAGTGGCTGAGCCAGCTAGATTTGTTCTAGAAAGTCACCATGGAGAATATGTGATAGTCTGATTTAATTGTTCATTTTAAAAAAGGCTCAAATTGCAACATATTTAGTTAAATGTCTCTACTTCCATTTGATACAATTAAAGTTTTTGTGCTTTTCAAAGGAATTGGTTTAGCACATTTCTTTTACAAAGGGAGAAATGAGAGGGGAGAGAAATGAGACTCAGAGAACAGCTTGTCACAGGCTGACCTACTTTTTTGACCAATCTCTGCATCCTGAGCTGCTCTTGTGTTGACAGTATATGTCTGAGCTAGAGCAAAATTAGCAGAATCAGTGGCCTTAGAGATTGGCTTCAGAGTAGACAAAGGGCTTGATGGCTTTTATGGGGCTCTTGGGCGTGCGAGGACTGCAGGATTGGGGCTAGAGGAAGTTTCTTTTGGTAAATTCTTCTCTTGAACCTTTTCCCCTATGAAACCTAGAATAGAGTATGCTCACAGCATTGGACATTGTTTGACCAGAGGGCCAGATTTTCATCTGGTATGGCCATACAGTGGCCTTAATGCTGGTATCACTTGTTCAGAAAGGATCACCCCAGTTGTATGGGTGACATTCTAGTGGCATACAACTGAGTTAGTAGCTCATAAAAATAACACCACACCCTTTCTGCTGCCAGCATAACGAGGAAAAAGGAGTGTGCTCATAAGAACGAGGATATGACTGGGATGGCCCTCTGCCATACCAGTCTTTGGCTATATTCTCAGCTCCTTGGGGCTGTTTGCAGATGACATAAACTAGAGCAGCCCTAGGGTTCCTCTAACCCAGAGCACAGAGACCAGCCTGGCACATAGCTGGAACAAGGTCAGGGGAATGCATAGATCCTAACTTTACAGTTTTACATATGCATGAACTTCCATAGACAGACACACCCACATCTTCACCTGTTCTCTTTGGAAATCAGCCATACCCCAGGATCTCGCTCATAATCTTTCTTTCTCTTTCCTGACATTAATCCTTGAAATGGCCTAATTTGCAGAAGTGATGCACACCTACAGCTTCTGCAGCCCATAATGGAGCTGCAGGTGCTAGCCCCTCAGAAATTCAAGTCACAGATTCTTCAGGCCAGTGTTTATCCCCATGTTGATTTTATTATTTCAACCAAAAATTTTCTAGAAACTGATCCACACTTTAGAAAGCAAATATTGTTCCTTTGCCCTCAAAAGCCTCTTGTCCTTTAGCGGAAATTAATAGAGTTTTAGTCTTAGAAGCATATTGCAGCAAACTCTGATACCATGGCTTTTCACTAAAGCATTCTTTTCACAAACCAGTGTAATTTAGAGTGACATATTGTGGCTCACCCTGTTCTTTCTCATGGCTGGATGTGTGAAACCAGTTGGTAGTAAAAGGAACAGTCTTCTAAAATGTTGCTTTCTAAAGTACTGTATTTGCATTTGAAAGCATATGTTGCAACTGATGTTTCCTTTTTATGAGTCTTTGCTTTGGGTCCTCTCTGATCCTTATGAAAGGATATAGTAATCTCGGTTAGTAGTAAATGCTGAGATTTATTTGGGTCTTAAGCACATAAAAGTGACCTGAGTCCCTCAGCCTCTGGTGAAAACAAAACAAAAATGAGAAGTCAAATCATAACTTAAATAAGACTAACAAGATCTGGTGAAATCTATTTACTGTTAGTGCCTATAACAGCATTTTTATTTCCCTTGTTGCTGGAAACTTCACATGAAATCCAGTCTCTACAGGAATTTTCAGATTCACTCTGTGTAACAGCATGAGCAAAACCTTCTGTTTTTTTCATGAGAACTCCGGTGTGGGTGCCATTGCACAGAATATTAGTTTTCTAGAGGGAAGATGTACTTTGTGTATCACAACATCTTTCTTATCTACCTGAATTGTCCATCTATATGATCATGAAGATTCTGATCTGACAAGAAGCTCTGTGGATGACTTCATTGCAGCTCTGCATGGGTCCATTCTGAGGCCAGGATTAAGGTCATAAGCCATACGTTATGTCACCTTGGGGTGGGGGATGATTACCATACCTGAGACATGAAGTAATGTATTGATCACACATTTCCAGAAGCACCTTACACTGGGCCATAGAAGCTGTGCTTCAAGAGGAGATTTCACTGTTGGTGGAGAAATGGTGGTAGTATATTTTTAAAGACTTACATTTTAGTTTTTAGGAGTTTTTTTTTTAATGAAACAGGCACGAGCACCTAGTTTGGTAATAGTTCTGCTGAATATAGAGACCACAGGTGTTTGATTAGGTAATTACACTGCATTCTTCCCTTGCAGCCACAGTGAACCTCGTGGGGGTGTTGTGAGGAAAGTGGGTGTAGAGGTGACTGATGTCTGAAGGAAGTGGGGAATGAGATCAGAGACAGTCAGATCAAGTAAGTTTTACAGTTCAAAGAGAATCACGGAACATTATTTAGCTTTTGGTTCATTCCACTTATTTTTTTCAGGTGCAGCATTGTTTAATCTTTCTCATTACTTTTCACCCATTTACTTTTAAGCTTCTGATGAAATAAGCTAGTTAGGGAGTCACTGTCAACTGGGACAGGCAGTTAGGAAGTCTTGGATTCTAGTGCTGGTTTTCACTCTGACTCACTGTGTAGTCTGGGCAAGTCACTTAACCTCCCTGCCTAAATTCCCCATTCTGTACTGCAGGAATAATAACATATCCATCTTATTAGCTAGTGTGAGGACGGATCAGCTGATGTTTTCAAAGCTTTTTACAAACATTAAGTGATAATTTTTATTTATTATTATTTTTTATTATTGCTACTGTTATTAATTGAGCTATTATTATGATCATGCTTGTTAAGCAAATGAGGGCTAAATTTGAAACAGTTAGTTTATTACATCTTCAAAATGCTACAATTTCTACCACTGCGTTATTTGTTTGTAAGCTTGTAATACAAATAGTCTATCCTGTGATTGAAAAATCAAATGGGTGCAGTACAAGTATGATGCATCTGTAAATGAACCAACAGCCCAATTCTGACCCCGCTTTTACAGAAGTTTGATTTGAGTTTGCTTTTAAATTTGGGGAGAGCAGAATCAGGCACCTTGTGTCTTCATTATGACCATAGAACTTTAAAAAATTACTATTTTTCAGTAGGAGTATCGCTTCCAGCATTAGTAGGACAAATTGACCTTTCTAGATGTTTACATAAGTAGACTTTCTCTTAGGAAGTTAATTTTAAAATCTTGCATCGAGGCAAAACAGAGTGGAGTTAGGCCTCTTTTTTTTTTTTTTTTTTTGTCTTCAAATGAGTACAGCTCCCGTCACACTGGATCAGATCAACTACTGCATAATGACTCTGTCTGTAAAACCAGTACAAGACTACTGAACTTTTTCCTGGTCATAGACCTTTTAATAGAAGAGCCTGTTCTATTAGGAACCAGATGTAATGCTGACTTCCCAAATTCTGTAATCTGACAAGGGAATTAATGGACCTTATATTACCCATAACAGGCTGCCAATGTAAATAGCAAATTCATATTTTGACCAAAATGTTGTGTAAATAATAGAGGGGGCTCTAAAGGAAAGTGATGCTATTGGCTCCTGGCAGCTTTTTCTTGATATAAGAAAACAGCAGCATTGTTCCCTCTCTGTAGTCCCATCTCTGAGAACCACACAGCACATTCTGAATTGCACAGGAGGGATGGAACAATCTGTATCGTGGGGGTGCTGAGAGCCATTGAAGCAAATTGTAAACCCTGCATATAATGGAAACCACTTCAAGCCAGGGGGTGCAGCAGCACCCTCATACCCCCAAGTTCCAACACCTATGGAATTGCATGAGGGAGATTACAGTGTATGGCTCAATGAAAGCTTCATAGTGAAACCTGAGGTCATAAGAATGGCCTTACTGGGTCAGACCAAAGGGTCATCCAATCCAGTATCCTGTCTTCCTACAGTGGCCAGTGCCAGGTGCCCCAGAGGGAATGAACAGAACAGGTAATCATCAAGTGATCCATCCCCTGTCGCTCATTCCCAGCTTCTGGCAAACAGAGGCTAGGGACACCATCCCTGCCCATCCTGGCTAATAGCCATTGATGGACCTAGCCTCCATGAATTTATCTAGTTCTGTTTTGGATCTTGTTATGGTCTTGGCCTTCACAACATCCTCTGGCAAGGAGTCCCATAGGTTGACTGTGCATTGTGTGAAGAAATACTTCCTTTTATTTGTTTTAAACCTGCTGCCTATTAATTTAATTTGGTGACCCCTAGTTCTTCTGTTATGAGAAGTAGTAAACAACACTTCCTTATCTACTTTCTCTACACCAGTCATGATTTTATAGACCTCAGTCATATCTCCCTTTAGCCGTCTCTTTTCCAAGCTGAAAAGTCACAGTCTTATTAATCTCTCCTCATACGGAAGCCGTTCTATACCCTTAATAATTTTTGTTGCCCTTTTCTGAACTGCTCCCTTTTATTATTATTTACATTACAGTCGCCTCTGCACACTGCGATGCACACCCCATTGTGCTAGGCACTGTACAAACACATAGTGAGAGAAAGACCCTATCCATAACTGTCTTAGTAGACAAAGGTGGGAGAGGAAAGAGACGCACTGAGATGAAGCAAGTTGCCTAAGAATTACAGACTGCAGTTCAGTCTAGCTGTCAAATTTGCCTGCTCAGCAAGGGGAGGTGCAGACTTTGTGTCCCACTATATCATGGCAGTAGGGGCAGACAGAGTCTGGCTCTTAGTGTGCAGATCCCTCTGAGAGTGACATCGTCCTCACATGACATGGAATTTCAAGCCCCAGGTGAGTAACTTGTCATAAATATAATGACCCATCGACCCTTAAAATAAACAGAATTCTCTGATATGAAGATCCAAAATTATCTGTTTTTATTTCCCTGACTAATCCAGGGAGATGAGAGATTTTCTGGCTATCCCAGAAGGAGGCCAGAAGAGACCAGGATGGGTAAGAATGGTGTCCCTAGCCTCTGTTCGTCAGAGGATGGAGATGGATGGCAGGAGAGAGATCACTTGATCATTGCCTAGTAGGTTCACTCCCTCTGGGGCACCTGGCATTGGCCACTGTCGGTAGACAGATACTGGGCTAGATGGACCTTTGGTCTGACCCGGTATGGCCATTCTTATGTTCTTATGTTCTTATGACCGGATGCAGTTTAACTAGGCTGCAACTTTATTCCTAAATGTCACAGAGTACCCAGTAGATAAAAGTGTACAGTGCAGGTAATTCCATAATCATTTACATATACCTGCAGTGGGGGGCTGCTGTCAGCCCTCCAGCCAACCCATTGTTTGGACCTCACTATCTCCCACCTCTAGAAGGGGGGCTATAAATGACTGGCCGTACCAGCCAGAAGAGCTCTAAAAAAACCCTTCTTTCAGCTCCTTTAAAGAATAAGCTCTCTTAAATCCCTTACCAATGCATTTTATCAGATCACTGCATCCCTTCCCTGTGGATCCACCCCATACTTACATAACAAGTTGCAACATCCATAGCCTAGCCCCTAAGCTAAGCGCAACTAAGCCCCTGGCCTGCTGTGGGGAAGGTTCAAAACCCTCCACCTCGCCTTGGCCAATCCAGTGGTCAGGAAAAACATTCCTTCCCAGCCCTTGGGAAGGGAGCAACTAGCATAAGTTCACAGCAGATCATGAAAAAACCTGGGATTTAACTACTTCAATAGGTGTGAGGGTGGGTGCTGCACCACCTGGCCCAGGAAAGGAGGGCTTTTCCAGTGCCTAAATAGTTTCCCCTCTCTTCTGGTCACCTGTGGGGGGATGGGTCAGCATCCCCATGCTGACAAAGTCTGAAGCTGCCACAGTGAGTCATTCTCTGGTTATCTAGCCCTTCAAGGGGCCACACACCTTTTCCTACACACCAGTCAACAGCCCCCACAATGTGTGGTGAGGTCATTCTCTTATGGCACCTTATTGATGCAATTTGACCTTGTTGAGGAATGAAGCTCTTCTCTGATGGGAGAGGGGTGTGTAGGCGTGTGTGCGTGTGAAGTGCTCTTACTTTGCCTGTATTCAATATTCTGGTAACAGATCACATTTCACCAAAAATAGCAGGGCCTGAAAATATACTCACAAGAATGATTGTCATACGAATAAGAATAATTTCTATTTAACCCATTCTCTCATCAGCTCAGCTCACTGCAATCTTCTGATCTTCCTCTGGTGCTTTACCGTAGCCCTTGGCCAAGAGTCTATTCATGAAAAGTAACAGCCTAATAGTAATAAAATAACTCTCATGCTGACAGTATGCAACTAATGTGGATTAAATAAAGTACATTTACGTTGTGTAGCAAAGCAAATGTATTGCTTCCATAATAGTAATGTACAAGCTCTCTTTAATGTGGCATGACTTTGACTTTTGGTTACTCTGTTTTTCTGGCTGAATTCCAGGTCCAAACTTCTGTGCTGATTTACTCCCTCTGCAGCTCCATTGGTTTCATTGGGGTTGCACAGAATGTAAATCTGACCCAAATTCCCCCTGCAGATTCAACTGGTTAGTCATCTGTGCTTCCAATACAAAATTATTAAACACATTACACATTCTGTTCCAGAAGTGGCTGTAATGCAGGGAAGGATGAAATTATTGGTATAGTTGTTAGTATTATTTATTATTTGTGTTATCATGAGCCCTAGTCATGAACAAGGATCCCATTATGCTAGAAACACAGAGAAAAGATGGTCTCTGCACCCAAAGAATTTACAATCTACAATAAAACAAGAGTCAAGAGATGTATACAGACAGTACAAGGAAATCCTCAGACAGTAATGTTCAGCATGACTGGGGCAGTGGTGTCAGCACACCAGCAGTCTAATTGTTGTAAAAAATTTTGTGGGCATCATGACAGAGGAGAATTTTAAGGAGGGATTTGAAGGAGAATAGTGAGGTAGCTTTACAGATGTTTATGGAGAGCTCTTCCCAAGCATGTGGGGCAGCATGGTAGAAAGCACACAGGGGCTTCTCTGAAAATTTAACAAATGGCTGATGGAAGCAGTCATTATGGGCTGATCGGAGATGGGAGTTGGCATCCCAATAGTGAATGAGAGATGATAGGGTGGGGACTGACTGTGAAAGACCTGGAAAGTAAAGACGAGTAATTTGATCTGAGAGAGAAGGGGGAGCCAGTGCAGGGATGCAAAGAGAGAGGTGACATGGTCAAAGCAATGGGCTAGGGTTATGAGCTTATTCTGAATGAATATGGGCCGTGCAGGATCGCGTTCGACGATGCCAGAGAAAAGGATGTTGCAGTAATCAAGACAAGATTATGAGAGCTTGGTTGATAGCTTAAACCAATGGTGAGCAACCTGTGGCCTGCACGCGGCCCGTCAGGGTAATCTGCTGGCGGGCCATGAGACAGTTTGTTTACATTTGCACAGCTGCCCGCAGCTCCCAGTGGCCGTGGTTTGCTGTTCCTGGTCAATGGGAGCTGCAGGAAGCAGCGGCCAGCATGTCCTTGCGGCCCACACTGCTTTCCACAGCTCCCAGTGGCTGGGAACGGTGAACCGCGGCCAGTGGGAGCTGCGGGCAGCCGTGCAAATGTAAATAAACTGTCTGGTGGCCCACCAGCGGATTACCCTGATGGGCCACAGGTTGCTCACCACTGGCTTAAACTATGTGGATGGATGAAAAGGCCATATCTTAGAGACGTTATGCAGAAAAAACTCTACATGGTTTAGCGATAGCATGGATGTGAGGACCTAGAGACAGTTCCGAGTCAAAGAAGACATGCAATTTATGAATTTGAGTATCACGAGAGAACATAGTCAAAAAGCAAAGGGGATTACAAAATTGTAAGAAGAGAAGCATGGTTGATAGTATCTAGGGTTACCAGATAGCAACTGTGAAAAAACGGGACAGGAGGTGGGGGGTAATAGGTGCCTATATAAGAAAAATGCCCAAAAAACAGGACTGTCCCTTTAAAAACGGGACATTTGGTCACCCTAATAGTGTTGAAGGAGGCTGACAGGTCAGACAGGATGAGGATGGAATACTTGTTCTGAGACTTGGCTAGAGAGGTTCTAGGATGGAACTGGAGGAGAGGAACTCCAGATAGCAATTGCAAATAGTACCTTCAATGAGCTTAAAGATGACAGGGAGATGGAATGGTAGTTGGAGAGGCAAGTGGGATCAAGGATGGATTTTTTAAGATGGGAGAGACTGCAGCATGACTCTATTGTGTGAGGGAAAGAGCCAGAAGGAAGTGAGACTTTAAGAAGAAGAATAGAGGATGGGGATGAGAGTGAGTATGAGTGACATCGGATAGGATGGGGTGACTGGGGCAAGTGGAGGGGATAGGGGAAGAGAGCAGACACCATGTTCCCATCCAATGCATATAGTTAAATTTGTAAACCATTTTGGAATTGGTTGAAATGAAACGCACTCTAGAGGGACCAATATTTAAAAGCCAACATGGGTCTGTAATGGTCTATATTTGTCAAAAGTTACAATGCGGTGGTATCGGAGATTTCCCATTTGCTTCTCTTCTAAGTGTGGGGGTAATCTCTACTACAACACTGGGATAAAGTTTGGATTCTTTAATGGCAAGCACTGTATATATGAAAACTATCAAAATTGTCTTTTGTTTTAATCTGTTTATAGAATAGGAAAAAGTTAGTACTTCCATACTTACCCATACAGCAGCTGTTCATGGTACTTGAGATGCATCATCTACCCAACTGCCCATGGTTTCATTTACTCCAGCCTTTTTTACCCATATGTTCATATTGTGCCAGATTCACCAGCCCAGGGACAGAGGGGGTGCATCTTATATCTCCTGTGTTCAGGAACTGCTGGGGATGATTTGGTCCCAGGCTAAAGCTGCCCTAAGAACTGCTGACTTGCACACCAGTTGCAGTGACCTTTCTGTGTGATTGCAGAACATAGAATTCCCCTGCATAGAATGCCCTTGCCATGGCTTCTCCAACCTCTGACATGTCCCCTTCCTTCTCCAGCCTGCCCCACTGAGAGACCTCCTGTATCTGGAATATTCCTAGAAAGGAAAGTTTACAACTGTCCTTTGGCTCCTTAGTGCTGACCGAGCTGGTGCAAAAGAGCCACAGGGCAACTAAAAATCTGACCTGCGTATTTTTGTATAACACTGGACATGTCACCTAATAGGAGAGATCCTCCAGATATGACATTGCCATGGCAGCGATCCACGTCATCAATCCAGACTGCTGCAGTGATGACATCAGACATACCCCTCTGGAGGCCAGGCATAATGTCATTCAAAGGTGTGGGCTGGGTAGGTAAGAATTCTCAGGCCACCAGCAAATGCCCCGGTAGTTGAGCAGACAAGCTCAAGCTCAACATCAGTTTGTGAGAGCATAGTGCAGTTCCCATGTCTATTTCAAGTACAGGGGGCCTCGGCTAGGGTGACCAGATCACCCAGGTCAAATATCGGGACGCGGGGGGGCGGGGCGGGGGCAGAGGGGGAAAAAATGGCGGCAGAGCAAAAAAAAACATAAAAAAATCCCCCACCCCCGATTCCTCCTCCCTCCGCAAGCGCTGGAGGGAGGCCCGGGAGACTCAGGGGAGCACGGGGCCGGGGTGAGTGTGAGTCCAGCCTGGCCCCGAGCAGGCAGGACTCAGGCGCGGTATCTGGAGGGAGAGTAGGGAGTGGCCTGTGGGGCCAGGCAGCGGCTGTTCTCCCCACCTGGGCAGCAGGACTCGGGAGCAGCCGCTGCTGCAGCTCCCACTGCCGCGGGGGGAGGAAGCGGCCGCTGGCCAAGCTCGGCAGCTGCGGCTCTGGCGCCCACGAACCCCCCGAGCCCGGGCCTGCTGCGGGGACCCAGCGCGCACGCTGCGCATACCCAGCCCCTGGCCACTCGCGTCTGGGCTGGCTGCCCAGCTGGTGCAATCCTGCGGGCGGCCTCGGAGTGGGGGCAGCAGGCCCCAGCCCCCCGCATCCCGCTCGGGTCCTGCAGGGGAACGAACGGGACTGGGCTGCCGATGCCTGCGCCACGGGATTGCACCAGCTGGGCAGCCAGCCCAGACACGACTGGCCAGGGGCTGAGCGCAGTGTGCGCGCTGCCCTGCAGCAGGCCCGGGCTCGGGGAGTTCGGGCCCGGGCACCAAAGCCGCAGCCGCCGAGCGCCACGTGCTTGGCCACTTCCTCCCCCCGCAGCAGTGGGAGCTGCAGCAGCGGCTGCTCCCGAGTCCCCTGCCCAGGTGGGGAGAACAGCCGCCACCTAGCCCCACGGGCCGCCCCCCTACTCTCCCTCCAGGTACCGCGCCCGAGTCCTGCCTGCTCGGGGCCAGGCCAGACTCACACTCACCCCGGCCCCGCACTCCCCTGAGTCTCCTGGGCATGGCATGCTTGGAAAGAGGCGGGGATTTGGGGAGGGAGACAATGGGGCAGTGAGGGGGCGGGGATGGGGGCGAGGATTTGGGGAAGGATCCAATGGGGGAAGGAGGGGGCGGAGTCGGGGCAGGGGAGGGCGCGAGCCCTTCAAGGCTCCGGAGCCTTTGCTTGTTTGTCCAGTGTCCCGACCTAACATTGGTTGGGACGCGGGACAAACAAGCAAATATCGGGACAGTCCCGATAAAATCGGGACGTCTGGTCACCCTAGCCTCGGCAGCATAAATAATGGGAGTAGGATAATACCCATGTGCATTTTTATGCAAAATATCCTATGGCTTAAAGCTACTGAACATACAAATGCTACATATTGCCTTTGTGGTGTGAATCCAAACCACATCTAGCTGGCAGTTATAAATATACATTCTCCCTCAGATTGAGGAATACGAAGGGGATGCAATTGGATAGGAACTGTTCCACTAAAACTAGTTTTCTCACTTGGTGCATAATGAAATCAGAATGCAAAAGGAATGTGTGGAGGAGTACAGCTGGCAGGAATACATAAGCTTGAATTATTCTGTGTATATTTGTTCTCTAATAAAGCACCTTTTTTAAAATGCAGGTGATTTGTATGGACATTTCTGTTTGAATATTAGTTTCAGGCACTTTCTACTACATGAGCAAATACAAATAGCCAGAATGTCACATTCATGACAGTTACATAGTTGGTTGGTGGGCTGGGCTTTTACCCTACCTTCTTTTATTATGGTTATTTCAGAGCATTTGGCATTTGCAACCACTTTGCTGAGTGCTGGAAAGTAAGAAATTGGATCTTAAAAACAAACAAACAAGCCACTGTTCATGCTAATACAAATAGGAAAAACAGCAAAAAACAGAGAAGGGAGGGCAGTATTATATGCATTACCCAGACTTGTTTACATCCTGATTTTGCAAAAGGTACAGCTTGACCCCAGCATAACCTTGAAATCTACACAGTAAGAGGAAATACTATGTAAATTAGTACAGTGAAAACAAAACAAACAGGCAGAAGTTTCAGAGTGCACAAAAAACTGGAAATAGAGGCTCGCCAAGTGCTTCTTCATGAGAGGGTTTGCATCAGCACAAAATGCAGTTCATCCATGAAGTGCAAAGGGCTGGCAAAAAGAGGAGTAACTAATTCTGCAAGACCATGCCCATTTTAGATGCTATGATAGTAGCAAAATTCCTCATCCAAAACTTCACCCAACCCTGCCTATTCAAAATATTAAACCTGTAGGACCATTCCTAACCTGATGGTTAGGGCTTCTGACATCCTTCCTCCTATTTAGATATTTGTGGGTGAGATGCTATTCAGCAAGAATGAGAGTATCAGCATCTGACTCTACGGGTGAAATACACCCCAGTATAAAGGGCCAACACAAGAGCTGAGCACCACTGAAGTCACACATATGCCTTATTTTAGTGGGGCACAGGTCTTCACCCTGAGAATTAAAAGGGTATTTTCTCAGCACTTGTGTGTTTTATACATTTCACTACACTTCAGCACCTGATGTTTCTAGCTTGTTTCTCTTGTTACTTTTCTTTACACCATCACTATATCTGCTCATGGATAAAAAGAAATTTTTATACAACACATTTAAATAAAAATATTTAATAAAAGCACTAGTTATCAGGGAGGCCACAAGGCTCTTGCGTCAGGTGCAAGCTAAGCCCAGAAAAATTATTCGACCATTGAAGTGACACATGATTTTATGAGAACATTTAAGAGAAAAAGAAAGTGTCAAAAGTGGAATGATCTCCAGTCAAAAGTCAAGGACAGTGCAGGCAGTTAAGGGACAGGGGTAGGCAATCTGAGCCTTCATAAGGATCCTTTGATACTGCAAGAAACATCAGCAATAACTCTTATCAGCAATGTGGCAGTTTTCTTTCTGGGTTGAACATGAAAATACATGCTGAGCTAATTATCGTTAGCACCAATGGAGGAAGCTTACGGAATGGAGGACTTTGGTGTTATAAATCTATTTAGAAAATAAATACAGGTCACACTTAATATTAAGGATACATTTATAAATAGTTCTTATAAATGGTTAATAAATGATTAGAAGGTGCCTTAAGCATTTTATAGGCATGAATAGTCTGAGTTACAGATAGTTATAAGCACAGTAGAGTGTGTAATTAATGGATATAAACCACAGTTAATAGGGGCAATCTGTTGATTTGTTGGACTCTATAATGATAGACTAGCCGCTTATTAAAGATCTATTACCTATTTATGGACACATTATATACATGCCTCTATATAAAGTATCCAAAATGGGAACATTTGGCCTGATTCTGATGTTGTATTCACTAGTTCTAATGCCATTGGCTTCAGCAGAATGACCACTCCCAATTTATACTGGTGTAAGTGAGATCAGAATAGTCCTGCTATTTGCAGTAAGGGAGAAAACAACCAGAAGGAAAAGAAGTAGGATGGCCGAGAAGCTATGAATGCTAAATATGAAAAAGGGGAAGAGTGGTTTCAGTAGGTTCTTCTTGGTCATCTAATGCTTTTCCTCTCTGCCCAACATGCTGTGCAAGGGCAATAGGCAATATCAAGTTGATGGCAGGTCCCATCTATTATGTGCACAGTAAAAACTGGTTTTCTTTTCAGTTATAGAAAGGATAATCAAGAGCAACTTTACTGAAATCAATGGAATGATAAAGGTGTTCAGCTGGTGGGAGAGCAGAAGCAAGGAAAGTAAAACCTCCCTACTGCATGTGAAAAGTCTTCTGACTCCCCTAGAAAGTTTATCCTGGAGAAACCATGAAATCAGCTAGTTGCCAAGTTTAGGAGCAGGGTAATTTCAGAACCCTCACATGAGAGCAGATTTTGTTGTTTCAAAGTTTAAAAAAAAACCATGGCAAGGTTAATCCTTCTACTCCCATGTTGGTTGCTTGGAATTTTTTCTTGAATTGCTGATCTACATGGTAAAGATCTACCAAAGGGTGGGTCCAGGTTACAGGAAGCAGAAGGACAGTTTAAAGCCATCTTTGCCGTTGGTCCTCCATTTCTGCCAGGATAGACTAGTTCAGAGAGACCCTATATCTTGGTCAGTTCTTTCTTCATCTGTGACACTGATGTCTAAACAAGGAGATATATGTAGCCTGATCATGCTGGCTTGCAATCTATAAGCCACAGGTGGTGCACTCTAAACTTTATTTCTCTTGCTGTATTGTATCTGACCTGTAACTTTTTTGTCTTATTCTATCACCTTTTAGATAAACTAAATTAACTTTGAGAAAGAAAAAGCAAGATTAAAAAAACCTGATGCCATCACATCTTATCATGTAATATGCGAGCATACAAATGTTTTCAAAATAATTCATTAAGGGTCAGAATCTGATACACTTACTCATGCTGAGTACCCCCATTGATTTTGATAGGACCACTATAGCACTAGATACTATTCAACATGAGTAAGGGTGGCAGAATTTAGTTGGAAATGTGTCTGTACTATAATATTGCTCTCTGGCAACATTAAATCTAACGAGAACTCTAACTGCAAAAGCAAACTTCACTCTCCAGCATTCTGGGAACCACTAAGTTCTGGTGAGTTTAAAAATTTAGCTTTTGGGTTCACTCAGCCTTCAGATTTTGGCTATGAGAGAGAATTTTGCTTGAAAATAAATTGATGAAATAACACTAGAAGCAGATTCTGATTATTTAATTTGCTTGGTGGTTAAAACAAACTATTTTCATCCACTGAGTAGTTCAGCAGATTTACCTTATTTGTTGCATAAACATATTTGTCTGGCTTCTTTTATGATTTGGTATTAAAGGGAATCGGTTGTCAAACCCTCTCTCTACTGTGTCTGTTTAATGAGCAAATATATCATGAGAGTGATCAGAAACTGAATTCTAATAAAATGCTGGTACATTACTAAGCAGAATGTAGTCTATTGTTCAAGATGACAAGTAAGTCATGGAGTTAAAAATAATGAAATGACACCACCTAGGAGTAATTTTTTTGCGGGGGTGTAGATTTTAGCTTCTTAATACTGTGAGCAATGAGAAGCACTTGTTGCTTTCTCAGTATTTTTAGAGAATGTCAAGATAATTTAGTTTGATAGTGTCAATATGGAACTGACACTGGTAACTCATTTTCTTATATAATGAAAGATGTGGTCGTCTCAAATAGTGGATCAATATTTTCCCAATGTTTTTTTTTCAGATATCTTATGATAAACTAGACTTTAATTATTGCTGAATCTATATTTATATTCTTTTCCATCACACATCTGTACATAAGGCTTTCATTATTGTTTTTGATTTCAGTGTCTGCACAATTAGATCTCAGTTTTAATTTATTGTGAGACTTCAAGCTGGTTCTATAAATACAGCTTTCATGACTCCAAGCACCACTTATTTGTGACAGTTTCTATATGATTTTCATTGTTTGTGTTCACTGCTAAATTATCTGAAAACATAGTACTATGGCTAAAGGCTAAATTGGGGCACTGATAAAAATGCATAATACTTAAACAGTATTACTGACTCTTGATTTAATAAGACAGTATGAGCCAGATGAATATAATTTGAAAAATGAAAGTAGAAGGAGAAAATAATTTGCTGTCCATCTAGCCATGAAAACATTGTTTTGTCAATTGCAGTAACTGTCATCCCATATGTGTTTGAACCTGCATGCAGACACAGAGCAATGTTGGACAGGCTGCTGTTGGACAAATAAACAAGGGATGAACATTATACACATTATTGATACGTGTTTTGTTTATTAGTATTGTTTTTGTACGATAGTGGTACTTATAGGTGGATTATAGGTTACAACCAAAATCAGGGTCCCACTGTGCTAGTTGCTATACATACATACAGCAAGAGATGATCCCTGCCCCAAACAGCTTACACTCTAAATAAACAAGACAGACAAAAGTTCATTAGCCCCATTTTACAGCTGGGGGACTGAGGCAAAGAGCACACAGAGAGCCTTTGGGAAAGCCAGGAACTGAAACCAGAATTCCTGAATCCCAATCCGCAAATTTTAGATGCAAGACCATCCTTTTCCCCCTAACAAATGGGTGAACCAAGACGAGCATAATTCTTGACTGTGTTTTGAGTGTAACTGGAGATTTAAAAAGTGTGGGAAATCTAATTAGTAGTGACCATGCTGTACAAAGTAAGGAAGTACTTCTTTAAGTAAGGTGAAAGTGAACCCCCAAGGGGAGAAAATAAGAGAAGATGTTTTATGTTGGTACAGGATAATTTTAAGATAGTGTAGGAAGTATATAACTGATTTGTCTAAGTGACGAAGGGAAAAGAAAATGTTGATTTGACTTTAATTTATGAGGGGAGGAGGAAAACAGCAATGGACAGAGTAAATAAAATAACTTTTCACTCACTTGTGACTAAGTATTGGACCAAGCATGGTACGGAAGATCACACCAGATTTCTGTCAGGTCTCTGCAACATTTAAGCACCAACAATGGTGAATAGACAATGGTGTAGTGTGAGCGTCATCTCTGGATTTCCTTGTTTGGAGGGAATTTGATCTAAATGGGAAGAAAGAAATGAGGCAACTCCTGTAGGTCATACAGAGAAGGTCATAGCTAGAGCATAGCTGAGAACCAGCAGCTGAACCAGCACTCAATGAATTTCCCCGGGGAAGGGCCTGACTAAGGGAAAATGGGGTTAATTATTAGATCAGTATGAACTGGGGAGAGTTAAAGATATAATTAGCCCATTAGCTAGCAGGGCCAGTATAAAAGTAGATCTCTTCCCTCTCTTCTCTCTTTCAAATGGGGTTTGTATGTCATTGGAAACAGAATTGCTGCACAGTACTGTTAAGGGTGGTGTTTGAGATAAAACAAATTATATGTTGGTGTGTACAAACTGGAGGTTTTGTAGTCATTTGTACAAGAAGCTAGAAGCAGAGAGCCACACCCTGTCACAATTGCGTACCAGTGGAGATGGAGCAGGAGTGAACATTTGCAAGTCTATTCAAATATATCCTGCAAGTGCCTATGCAGATGCAAAGAAAATGAGAAGTATGGTACACAAGTTGGCCCCAATTAATTTTTTTTTGCAAAAAATGAAGTTTACCATTTTTCACAAAAATTTGTTTTACAAATGGCTATTTCTATGGGGAAAAAACTTTCATTTGAAAGATTTTGATCAGCTCTATTATTAGCTTACTTAATTTAGGAAAAAATCTACATATATATGTAATTTTTACACTGTATATTATGTAGTAAAATTAGATTAGCTTTAATTTAGGAGGGCTGGTAGTGACCTCTCATACTTAGGTTGCCTAACACTTTCCATTCTAGATGTTTCTTGTGAATTTTCTATGAGAAGCATTAATGCCTCTGTTACTTGCAGTAGCCTTCAGATAATCAGCAGGGAGGACCCCCCAAGCTGTGGACATGCTTTCTCTTTATTCCTTGAAATTCAAATCAGATTTAGTTCAGTTGCAAAATGTTAGCCCCTGCCCAAAATCACAATTTCTCCTCTCTCAAATAAGTTCCTCAGGAAAATTTTATCAGCTTTCCAAAATTACTGAGCCCTAAAGGGTCTAGCTCGTGCTGCCGCTAAAGCAGCAATAGCCATTGACTACATTGTGCTGGGAGTGCCTGAGAGCTGCCAGATCAGCTATAACAGATGTGGGGGTGGGGGGCACACACAAGGCTGAGCTTCCCCCATGAACCCCACCCCCACCTTATCTAATGCATGGCCCCAGCAACTCATCCCCCCCACTTTGGGAGCATCACATGGATGCAGCACATGATATCAGCAGCCCATCCCCCCTGACTCTTGGATAACAGCCTTCTCCTGCTACCAGCTAATGTAGTTAGTCCTGTAGCTCAAGTGGTAGAAGTCTGTGCTGAAGATTCAGAATTCAGACCCTGCTAGTGATGCACGATGATGATGGTAGGGGAAGATTTTTACATTTGTGCATAATAAAATTATTTTTTACCTTTATCCTTAAAAAAGGAATTAGTAAATTGCATACAAAATACTTTAAATTTGTTAGATTGCAAAGTGAAGTGCTCAAAAGTTAGAAAATGCCAGAATTATGCATCCTTATGCAGCCTTAATTCATCCCCCACTGTGTGTTTGCTAATTATATAATAATTTACTGTTTTTCCCACAGGACCCTGGCCTCATTCAGTGCATACACTGGATGCACAAGAGAGCCAAATTAAGGTTGCCCAGGCAACCATAAATCTGAGATTTCCTCACTTTGCAACTTAAATAACATTCTTATAGTGTAATTTTTTGTGTGTGTATATAAATTTTGTCTACGGCTAGTACTTACTTCTTTTAGATGATGACACTGGTACATTCATTGAATCCCCCAGTGGTTCTGTAATTGTTATCATTAGAAACAGTTCTTGGGCAATGGGTTGGCGGTGCTGGATTGCAGATGCAATTCTTCACTTGCTGAGTCACAGCTCCTTTGCTCTTTGATAAGGCATGTTTTACTGTACACATGTCACACTCTGTGACTGTCAATCGCAAGGATACATTAACTCATCACAGGTCTGGAAAGACTCAAGCTATTGATAGCGCTCTGCCCAGTGAGATCGTTTTAAAGTTTTACCTTATCTCTCATTACATATACTAGACTCTCTTTTATGCAGCGTTATTGTGGGCCCACCTCCTTGTAAAATAAGCAGCAGACTTCAAAATGATGTCATGCAGAATCAAGATTTTTATATAGAGAAATATTCTTGTGGGTTTAAACAGTCAAGTGCCCACATTTGAAAGTAGCCTATACATAGCCATTACACCTTCTTAAACTATATTATACATACAAATATTTGGGTGTGCAATTTTGGTATCCCAGACACAAATCAGGTAGGAGACCAGTTTAAATTGGGTATGTTGATATTTTCTTACCTTATTTGTCTGGGCATTTTATATTTGCATATGCACCTGAGATGCTGACTACCCCAAACTGATGCACCAAAAAATACATAGTCCAAACATTGCCTGTGCCTTTTGGTGAGTACGAACATAGAAACAGCTATTGAAATGTTGGCCTCAAGTGATGAAAGCCAACGTCCAACTTACTGAAGACCATACAAAATTGGATCAGACTTTTATGTCTAATAAATGAACATGTCCTTTAAAATATAACTTTTCTAGGAAGATTATCCTGTAAAAGAGAATACCAGAATCCTGCCTTACTGAAGACCAGTCATTATTCTATACACAGCCGCTTCCTGCCACTTTGTGTTCACAAAATCCCCACCCTCCTCATGCTTTCCTCAGTTGCTCTCCTTTCTACTTCATGGCAAATCAAAATTAATACAAATTAAATCAATTAAATTCGTGCATAACACGACAATAACAATCAGGGGAATGTGCTACAAAAGTTTGTGTTCATAGAGATGAGTCAATTGCTTTACAATTTTGATTACATTAAAAAACTACATAACAAAAGTGATTCACACCGAATAATATTTTATTTAATCGGATATGTCCAATATATCACCCAATCATATTGCCTTCTGGAGGGACAATATGCAGTATAAAACAGTGTGAAAACTGTTTCCCCAATGTTTTCTAAAAAGAATCAGCTTTTAACTAAACAGTGCTCACTTTTTCTTGAAGAAGGTGCTCTTTATCCCGAGATAACATAAACTTGGTTTGATGTGGAAGTTGTCACAGTAACTTTATTTTTTATTGAACAACAAGAGTAAACACAATAGCTGCAAACTCTTCCCACCCTCCCCCCAGCATATCTTGGCAAGCAAGTTAAAATATCCCAGGTGCACCATCAACTAGGGACAGTCCTGATATTTGGGGCTTTGTCTTATAAAGGCGCCTATTACCCCCTACCGCCAGTCCCAATTTTTCACACTTGCAGTCATCTTCCCCACCCTTCTGTTTTTTTTTCTTTCAAATTTGACTGGATGTACACTTAATTGTGGGTCAAAATGGGGCATACAACTTTCTTATTTGGCTTCTTCCTGTACTGAAACATCCTTACTCATATTGTTATACAGTCTATTCTCTGTGGTTATTTAGGTAATTATGGTCAAAGTTTTCCCTATTTACTGTCCATCTTTCAGCCTACTTATATGGCCCTCATCACCATAGTAGGTTAGCCTCATGCAACTCTGGCTTCATGAATTCAAGTTTTCAAGTAAGGCATGAGTAAAGACTGAATGAGGAACACAAGGTTTGACAGGATGATAGGATAGCATGATAGGGAAAGGAAAAAAACACAACAGGTGACTTTGAGGTGATCTCACTCAGGTGAGTCAAGGTTGCAAGATCAGATCCTAACTAAAAAAAATCAATCTAGGGTATACAGTAAAAATGAAGTGACTCAGCAGAAATGGGGAATTCAGGCAAGAGCTGGTGTGTAGTAGGCTACTGTAGACTCATCTGGGTGCCTGTTGTTCAGCTAGCTTGAAAGTTGACCCAATAAAATATATTTTTCCTCAGGTACCTTGTCTCTCAGGTATGTGCAGGCACTTTATCCCTCAGTAGTAGTTCAGTGAAGGATCATATTCTGTAATTACAAAGCCAAGGAAGTAAGGGTTTAGAGCCAGACATTGTTTTAACTGGTTCAAAAGATAGTGATTTGAGATAAATTTTTTGTTAGTAGAAAAATTCAAAAGATTAGGGTGTAATCCAGCTCTCACTGAAGTTAATTGTAAAACTCTCATTGACTTAAATGAGGCAGGATTGAACACTAAGTGCCTGATTCAGTGCCCATGGAAAAACTTCTATTGACTTTAATTGGCACTGGATTGAATTCTTAAGGGACAAGGGTGAAATCCTGAACCCACTGAAGTCAATGGAAATTTTGTCATTGATTGTAATGTACAGAAAGCAAAAAATAAGACCGCAATAGGATTTAACCACCTGAAACTATTAAACAGTGTCATGAAAAGTAAATCCATAACCACTAAAACTGATAATTGTATGTCCAGTAATATATAGTTTTGGACATTTTGAATCATAAACAGAGCCACTTGTAATGGCAAATATCACATTATTTGGGGAAGATTGGTGTGTTGTGATGAATTGTATTTGTATAACTCAAATACAGCATGACATTCATACATATAACTGAAGACCATTTATAAGGCAGTGGTAATGCCAACCTCATTACACCTATTGCTGCTTGTATTTTCAGTTATACATGTACGCTTATTTGAGGATAAATTGGATACACTGCTAAAACCGAACTATTTAAAGAAATTTTTTCTTTCTATAATGCACATGACTGAATGGAGAAAATTTGCTGCTCAGCTCTACAATTTATAATGAGCCTATAACTGAAGAGCATTGATTTAATTCTATCTTCATGGGAGGGGGAAGGGGAATTATCCCTCAATCAAACATATAACCTCAAAGTCAATATTTTGGCTTGGTTTGGTTCAGAGCGGGTTGAGCTAAACTATTTAATGTCAGATATAGTTAGTAGAGCTGCAGAAATTACAGGATCAAATGACACAATATTCAGTGAAACTGAATTGCATTAGGGGTTCACAAATAGAATTAATACTGCTTAATGTTACTCCTACATTTGAAGCAATAAGAAGCCAGAGCTAATATTCCCCTGGATGGTAAAATTCAAGTTGTATAAAGCAGCACTTGGATGAGAAATCTGTGAGTAAAACCCAGGTCACTGGAAGTGGTTCTCATGATTTATTAAACCAACATCTCAGCATGGGTGTTATGGGTGCATTGTGGTACTGAAGATAATGGGTCAAATGAGTCTAACATCACTGCAGTCAGTCACGCCAGGGATGTATTTCTCTCAGCATCTTTTGGATCTTTTGGAAACATAAAATGAAAGATCTACCCATTTGTTGCTACTAAAGATCTAATGATTCTGTTTGCAAGAGCTTGGGCACTGATTCTAGTGGCCCAAATAAATTCTAATTTGACTGATTACATTCTGCTTACCTAATTTTCCCCTTGCAGTTTTAGCTGGGTATAATATTCTTCAGTTCTTACTACACATATGTAAATAGCTGCCATGTTCTCTCCAAAGGTGGGTGAAATGATTCCTGTGTGTATCTCTGTGTGTAAAAAGTTAATGCTTTCTTCTATGTGTGTGAGAGAAAGAGAGATACAAAGAGAGAGGGAGAATGCCAGTGCTGGTTGGAAAAAATCCTATCAAATTCCTGAAATTTTGATTTTCCCTCTCTAAACATATATTTTTTTTCAATTTACAGAAATGTCTAGCTTTGAAAATAATGTAAACCAGTTCTAGCAGATATATATTATATATATTATTTTATGTAATTCATAAAGTATACTTCATACATGTACACACACACCATATTGGCCTACATCTGAATATGTGTTTACATGACTATTAACTATTTGGTGCAACGTCTCCTTTGAATTTCACAACTGATAAACCACCAGTGAGAGGGACTATTGTTTTGAGGTGCTGAGATAGATCGGAACCATTAAGGCAAGCAGTTTCTTTCTCAGCGTTTCTGCAGCAAACTCTATGGAGAAATTGATTTCCAAAATAGATCTAAATATCTTCCAGATTCAAAAACATCAGTCAATTTTATTAATATGGGAATTAATGCCACAGTCTTACTGAGCAGCTAATTGAGATGGAACAGGAGCATTCTGCATTTTGATGGCATTCAGCATAAGGCAGTAGAGCATATCTTCTCTAAAAAAGGTTGTGGCTGTTTAAGAAGGCATCACAGATTTACTGTAGTAAACACAAAGTGATGCAAAAATATTAATTAAATTAGCCTTCTGGAATATGCCCAATACCTTTAAAAATGTACATGGAGTTCTTTTAATATTGGTCATTGTAGAAATAATGGACACATTCAAGAAATGTTGAACATTCAGCAAACTGATACAGAAACCATGCCAACAAGAGATGGACAATTATGTGATGACAAACTATTATGGAATCTGATGTGAAAAGGGGCCATTTATTGGAAAGACACATGCTCCCTCAAGATTTTTCATCTTATTTCTGGCATTGTGTATGATGCAGTCTGGACACCACTGACATAAACAATACTTGGAGGACATAATTATGGCACAGTGGGCCAGAGCATCAGCTGGTGTAAATTGGAAATAAAGTCAGTGAAGCAACGCTGATATAGACTAGCTAAGGATCTACCTCTGAATTTGGCTTGCTAAAAAATATGCTTGGCTTGCTAAAAAATATGTTGTCATGGCTTGCTAAAAATATGTTTGTATCTTACAACTAAAAGTATGTAGCCGAGACATTGCTGAATTACCATTATAAATTTATATCCAGTCATACCCTACAGAACACCAAAGATCAGGTACTGGAGCATTTACTTTCATGAGTAATCCTTATTCACGCTTGTAGTCAATACAAAGTCAATAGAAGTCAACCCTTGTGTGAGTAAGGGTTGTAGGATTAATTTTGACCAGCTTTAGCTATTAGACATCAAACTATAGATTTAAAAAAAATCTGTCCTGCTTTGGTTTACAGAAGCACTTTAGGACCTCCTTTACTTACAAATAAAATCTAAGTAGAATATATCATCCTTGCTTTTTAACTTGACATTATTTATACCTTCTGCTTTCCATCAGCCCACTCCATAACAAGCAAAGCAAACAACAAAGATTGTACTTTACTCTCCATGCTTTACACTAATTGAACTACATGTGACTGAAATGTTCAATCCAAATTGCTTATAGAGTGCTACACCCTTTATTCTAACCAAAGAACATGAGTCAGAGTATTTATATTTAACAAGGAGCAAGAATTTGTTGGAGAGGAGTTTTACACTGACAGAATGGTGAAAAGGAGCATTTGTGTACATGAGAATCAAGCACTGAGAATTTATTGCTGCTGTTTTTGTTTGGGGGGGCTGTCTGTTTTCTTGAAATACAATATAGTGTTGCTTATACTGTAACCCTCAGGAATATCTCACTATATCATGAATATTTGTTGAGAGATTCATTGGCCCTGCAGGCAACGGCATAGGCCATTTTTCCTTTGGTATTGGGTTACGTTAATGGCAAGTGATGTAAAGCTCTGTTCCTGGAATGGTAAATGATGCACAGGGAATTCCAGCACTACTGCTTTAAGGACAAAAAAGTTCTAAGTTAAGTGATATTGCTCTTGGTAACCAGAAATGGGTCTAAATAACTTGGGAACAACAGAAGGAAACTAGATTGGGTCAGTTAAATGTCACAGACATCACCACATTCATGAAATAGAAGGGTAGTGCAGTAGCCCTTAATTCTTAATAAGATGTCATCTTGTGTATAGATAACATCTTCATTTACAGCATGCAGCTGCAGAGTTACTATCCCCTCAAAAAGATTTTGAGTGAAGAGGAGTGGAAGCTTACTGAGAACTGACAATAGAAACAAATCTCAGATTTGCATTTCATAATAAAGGCCAAATTATACTTGAAGATCTTGATTTGCTGAGTATTGTAGGTTAGTTCTGTTCTATGTGAGCTATATCTTGATCTGTAGATATTCTCCGAAGCAATTCCCATCCAGATTATAAGCAGAGGAAACATTATTGATAGCCTGCAGGGGAGACATTTGTTGCCATTCATCCTCCCAAAACCTGCAATTCTCTATAGAGATTTGTAGGGTAGTCCCTATTGGCCCAATTGTGCTATGGGATCATACTTCAAGTTCTCTGATAAGATGTGTAGTGAGTGCCCTCCAGAGAAGTTTTAACTGGCAAACAAAATCTTACATAGTCAGCAATTGCATTCCCTTTCAAGAATAAGTATTAGGCACTCAGATGCGATGGTGATGGAGGTAGTGTTCACACTTCAACAGACAGAACGATGAATCACTTCGCAGCCTGCTTCAGAGGAGTGGATTTGCTACTGCTGCTTCTTTTGTTTTTTAAACTTGTATCCTAATAAAAAGCCCTTTAAATCACTCTGCATTACTTTCTGGAAATTGGTACCAAATGTGTGTAGGCTGTGCCCATCACTGAGCCCAGTTTAGTTGTATTAGTTGTGAGGCTAAAAGAAGATGGGTGGAGAAGGGGTGGTGCACAAGAAGCTTTAAGTCACCTAGTTGCCCTCAGGATTCCGGACAGTGTAACTAAGGGCAAGTCTGTGCCACTGTAGTGCTGCAGTATAGACTTGACCTAAGGCAATTCAGGAGGCCACACTTCATTACATCTACCCTGCCTATGATGATCAGTGAGCTACAACACAGCCCTCTTGCCCCAGACATGCCCCCTACTCCAGGGCATGCAAGGGGTGCTGTATAAGACAGCGTTGGCTGTGTTATGTAGTGTTTGTGGTGGGGGAATTCTCCCATGGCCAGGAGAATTTTGTGGGCCCCGTTCACTGCTTTTGTGTAGCATATAAGGGCCATAGTAGGAAAAAGAATACTTCCTTTTGTGTTTAAACTTCAGTTGGGTCTCAATCTTGCAAGATACTGAGCACTCTCACTTCATTTCTTGCAAAACCCTTAAGCACATGCTTTAAGTTAAACATGTGAGTAGTGCCCTTGGCTTCAGTGGGACTACTTTTGTGTAAGTGCTGTGCATGATCAGAGCTAGCATTCTCAGCATCTTTCAGGTATGAGCCCTTGGCAAGCAATCAGCTCTATTACTGGATATGCATGCTTCTGGTTGTATGTTTGTTAACAATTGCATGAACAAGGAAACAAGCTTAAAACTGACTTCATTTGCAGTTAAACAGCACCAGATATGTGCAGAAGTGACTTTGGTTAAACAGGGCACCTGAGACAAGAACCTGTAATAGTGCAACAATCTCCTAGCACTGCACCAGTCTCAGTAGTGGAAGTGAGCTCACCTCCTGCTGAGGAACCATGTGATTGGTCTAGATGTGAGACTGCTACAGAGACATACTCATACCTCTAAGGCAGTGGTTCCCAAACTTGTTCCACTGCTTGTGCAGGGAAAGCCCCTGGCGGGCCGGGCTGGTTTGTTTACCTGCTGCGTCCACAGGTTCGGCCAATCGTGGCTCCCAGTGGCTGTGGTTCGCTGCTCCAGGCCAGTGGGAGCTGCTGGAAGCGGTGCAGGCTGAGGGACGTACAGCAGCTCCCACTGGCCTGGAGCAGCAAACCGTGGCCATTGGGAGCTGCGATCGGCCGAACCTGTGGACGCGGCAGGTAAATAAACCGGCCCAGCCCGCCAGGGGGCTTTCCTTGCACAAAAGGCGGAACAAGTTTGGGAACTGCTATAAGGTATAGAGTCTTAAAATCCAAATTTGTCCTGCAGGAATTTTCTGTCTAGTATGGTGAATTGCGTTGAATAATATTGAATGCCTGTAAAAGACGACGCCTCTTTCCTGCAAGACACACGGCTTTTTAAGAGCCAGCGCTAACATGATGCAAAATACTATGATAGTCTCCTACTACAACTAATCTATGACAGTGTGACCAGGCTACATAGTGTTACGGGGACAAATGAGAGCAGAATTTGGCCCTGGGACTCATACAGTATTAACGAGAGTGGCCATACTGGTTCAGTCCAATGGCCCATCTAGCCCAGTATCCTGTCTGCCAACAGTAACTGATGTCAGATGCTTCAGAGGGAATGAACAGAACAGGGCAATTATTGAGTGATCCAATCCCTGTTGTCCAGTCCCACCTTCTGGTAGTCAGAGGATAGGGTTGCATCCCTGATCATCTTGGCTAGTTACCATTGATGGACCCATCCTCCATGAACTTATCTAGTTCTTTTTTATAGCCTTGGCCTTCACAACATCCCCTGGCAAAGAGTTCCACTGGCTGACCATACATGGTGTGAACCCTAACCCTAACCCTTTTTTGTTTGTTTTAAACCTGCTGCCTATTCATTTTCTTGGGTGACCCCTGGTTCTTGTGTTATGTGAAGGGGTAAAACACCTCCCGATTCACTGTCTCCACACCAGGCATGATTTTATAGAGATCTATCATATTTCCCCTTAGTCGTCTTTTTTCTAAGATGAACAATCCAAGTCTTTTTAATTTCTCCTTATATGGAAATTGTTCCATACCCCTCATCATTTTTGCTGCCCTTTTTCTGTACTTTTTCCAATTCTAACATAACTTTTTTGAGATGGGGGTGACAAGAACTGCACGCAGTATTGATGGTGTGGATGTATCATGGATTTACATGATATTTTCTGTCTAAATCAACATATCTGTGAGACAAATCCTGAATGCCTTACTCAGAAACAGATTCTGCAACCACTGAGTAGTATTTTCTCACATGAGCAGTCCCAGTATAATTAGGTGTTGTGGTGTAAGGGACCACAGCATAGGCAGTCTAGCCTAGCAGTCACAGCTGGACTGGTGTCACAAAAATCAAAGATGGTCACGAGGCAGTAGTCAGTGAGATGGAATCAATAGTCAACATGCAGGGTCAGAATCAGGCTGGGGTTGGAGATCAGAGATAGTTACCAGGCTGGAATCAGGAGACAAGGGTCACAGTGAGGCTAGAGTCAGAGATTGGAGATCAGCAAACAGGATGAGGTCTGGAGTCAACAAGCCAGAAGTCTGCCTACTTGCCCAGACAACTTCCTGAGGCACCCTCCAGGGTTAAATAGTGAACAAAGGCCAATCAGAAAGCCACCAGCTGCTGCCACTCTGGTTTCTTTGGTACTTCCTCCCATGCCTAATTTCTACAGTGCTTCTTGGGTGTGGCTATACTGTGCATGGCCTCCCAATGGTGATGTGGGAACATCAGCTTCTGCAGATCTGTGCAGAACTAGGCAATTATTCAGCCGCGATTCAGGTAAAATTGTCATTGATGTCAGTGGTCTACATCCTGAAGTCCTCCCTCTGGACCAGATTGTGCCTAGCTGTTCTGCCTATGGACAAACAGGGTCTGGGGAGGAGTGCAAGGAGCTCTCCTCATCTCTTTCACCCAGCACAGAATGCAGGGACTGTCCCTTACCTTGTCCCCATGCTCCAGAGGTGACCTTGGAATTAATAATCTTCTGAAGGGGTGTAGTAGCACGTATGCTCCCTCTTGCTTCTTTGAAGCCTCTGGAGCGCCACACAGGGTAATGTAACTGTAGCATGTCATAATGGAGGGATGTCCCTAGAAAGTATCACTGTGTCCCCAATATTTACTCAGTCTTCCATGGGAGTCTGACTGGGTATGGCCAGAATAGGAATTTATGGATTTGGCTTTACAGTTGTGCTTGGCCAGATGTAGAATTATTTATCACTGATTACCCTATAACCTGGGACTTGCAAATTTACAGATTACCCCACCATTGTTGAATTTGTTTCATAGTAAAACAAAAAAAGTACTCCAGTTAGAGCCATTCATTGAGGTCTTAAAGTACTGGATATTTTCCCATAGAGCACAAAAGAAGGTTACAGAGTAGATTGTTTTATGCAGGTATTGAAACTACTTTTTAGCATCTCCTATTTTGAGCATTGCTAGGATTAAGAGAAGAGTTCAGGATCTGCTATATGTTTAGAATTTTTTTGGCAGGATGGAATTGACAGAACCCTTTAGCTAAGCAAAGAAGGTAGAGGGGTCAACATGAAAAATTAAAAATGACATATCTGGGAAGCCTTAATAAGACAAATAAGTCAAACTAAGCATTGCATGGATCCAACTCCCAGCATATACTGCTTCTGTATATGAAGTGCTAGATGTAACTTTAATTGGAGGTTAGCAACTTTTGAATAATGTTAAAGAATAGAGCAGCCATTGATGTTATGTTGTGAACTTGGCAAAGATAATATCAGTTGAAGGAGTGGGTGGAATTACTTATTCTTATTAATACGTTTATATAAAGGCTTGTCAAAACACTATCCCAAATATCTAGAAGAGCAGTTGTAGTTATAGCAAAAAGCATAGTCTCATCTGATCCGTACGTAACTTTTAATAAAAGCATTCTCCTTTTGCTAAATTATATTTCACGTATAAAATTTTGTGACAATAAAATGTGGAGTAATTCAAGAATATAACATAACTAAAAAAATAATACAATAAACATATTCAAGACTTTTTTTCTCACCAGCTCTTTTCATATACTGATGGAAAATAGCCAAGAGGCAGAGCAGGGAATAGAAGTTTGAATTGTTGAATACTTGGACACAGCTAGTCCGAAGTGCACCAAACAATTCTTCACATTTCACTGTATTGGTAAAATTTTAAAGGGCTTCTACATTTTTATCCTACATGGATTTTATACAGCTTAATACATGAACACTGTGTGAATAATAAATTGAAAATGTATTTGTAAACATTGCCACAGGCTTCTTCTTTGTGGCTTTGTGTAATAACTGACTCATTTTATGGACAAATATGCTTAAGATTAGAATCTTCTGGCTATCACGCTGAGGCCAACGTAACTTCTCTAGCAGATTCCAGGTATTCAGACTGTAAAGCAATGAGATGCATCAATTTATTGGCCAAGATTTTTTTGTTAATATAGAACTGTATAAGTGTCTCACTGAGATGGCCATTGCTGCACCCTGGCTCCAAACATGTGCTGCCACATCCAGTCCCAGTTAAGGAGGTTTATTCTTTTATAACAAAGGTTAAAACAAACAAACCAGAATGCAGTCTTAAGTCAGTACCTAGGCTTCTGAGCTACCTGGCTTCTGGGCAACCCTTCCCAAGGGTCTCCGACACTCCAAATCCTGGCAGCTTCCTAGCCTCAACCAGCTCTGCTCCCCTCTTGGAGCAGCAGCTGCAGGGCTGCTTCCCTGAGCCTCAGCTTGCTCCCAGGGACTCACCACAGGTATTAATTCTACTCCTGTGTGGCCTTTGCTACCAAGGGCTCAGCTTGTTGCAGGCCTCCCCTCCCTCCCACTAGTAGCCCTTTATAAGATCAGGCGTGACCCATCCCTCTTTAATTAGCTAGATAAAGCTCATCTGCTCCAGTCCAGGAGCACTGGGCCCAGTCTATCCCCAGAGGCCAGCTGCCCTGTGACAGAAGAGTTGAAAGATGCGCATGCTATTTGAAAGGCACGGTTTAGTGCTCCACAAACTCACACTCCATCACTCCTGTAATCTCTGGAATCAATATTTGAATAAGCAGCTGTAACACACTGTGTTGAATAACTGTTGGGCAGAAAGTCATTAGTTTTAAGGGTTTATATTGGCAGTATATATTTAATCAAGATACACTGATACACAGAATGCTTTCTGTAGCTATTTCCTGAATGCTCTCTCTCTTTTGGCAAACAGATTTGCATGTCAAAATTGGCCTTCAAAACATTTTTTTTCAGGGGGGGACATATTTTCTAAGTTAAATGTGAATTGTTACTGGCAAGGTCCACACACATCTACCATGATCCAGAATTCAGAGAGAGACAGAGACCATCCGATATATCAGTTATTTCTCTTACTCCTTAAAATGGGTTTCCCCAGGCAACAAACTGATCTTACCTGACAGAATATAAGTAGTAAACAGTTACTAGAGAGGGACAGCCTGCATAATTCACAAAGAAAATAGCAGCAGATGAAAAATATCAACAAGAAAACTGATGCAGGGAGAAGTGTCATGTGTCACGGACAAACCCAGTGCTTTCCTATTGCTCCTGCAAAATATTTGAGACGAGGATATTGTTGTCTGGGATGGTGGTCAGTGCCCCAGTACTGCAGTGAGCTCTGCACAGAAAGAACCCCAGGTCTATGGTGCTCTGGGAGGCACAAGGGATCTGCTCATGTGAGTGCCTTTTGGGACTTTTACAGGAATCCTGTATATATGTGAGTAGATAATCAATACAAGGAGCAGTGTCTACTGGCCTTTGGGGTATTTAACACTGTTCATATATTTGTAATGTCAATAAAGCCATTGCGGTTGTGCTGTGTAAATGGCTCCCAGAGTACCCAAGGATCAGGATCTAAGATTGAAGTTAGCAATAACTGAGAGACGCTTCTCAGCTAACAAAATAGGGTTTTTCTTTAAATGAGAAGTGTAAGGTCTCTGGCACTGCTGAGTACTTTAAATCTTAGCCCCTGGCAAGAAAAACACACAGAAGGGTCGGGAAGCTCCGTATACTTCAACTCACAGAATTTTTATTTGCATCTGACAACAGGATGGGGAGGATTTTCCCTCCAAAGGGGTAGGCTCTTCTGACCTAATCATAATGCTTATGCACCACTTAAGAACTATGGGTGAAGGAAAAAGGTCTATGGGCTTAAATGGGATAGAAGTGGTGCATAGGCTTTGTGCTGGTATAGCCCACAGGGCAATGTGTGTTACATGTCCCCTTTTTAGTATAATGAGTGGAACTGAGGAAAGGGTCAGGTTTCAGGAGGGACCTAGTTTGGAGTGACACCAGAGACTCAGGTATACAAGCTTATGCTGTGCTGCTCCCAGACAAACACAGGCCTCTCAGTGTGCAGTGCTGCCCTCTGTGTACACACAATAAATCTCTCTTTCCCACAATCTACCTGTTTGCTGCATCACGTATTGCTAATGAAACACCCTTCTATTTCTGACCTACAGAGGATAGGGGTCTCTTAGAGCTCTCAGCTTGAGAGTCTGGCTGTTTAGCTCTAGCAGTAAAAATCCATGTTTTTATCTCTGTTGGTCCCTGGTCCAGTACCTGGTGTTGGCCATGGTGACAGCTGCACTACTGGCCCTCTGCACAGAAGCACATTGCACACAATGTGAATAAAGGCAGAAACTATAGGATGGAGTGATTTGCCCTACATCAAGTGTGGAAGGCCAGATCAAATCTCAAGAGGTGTGAAAACCACCCATAGTTATGACTGAAATTAAAAGCTGATGATTGAGGTTAGATGTACCAAATTTCAAAGATACACTATGATGGGGCTAGAGGAACAACAAGTTCTGTAGAGACACACATATTGCCATTTATTTCTGTCTCCAAATTGTAATTGTTGGTTTTTTTCTTTTTTGTTTTGTTTTTTCTTTTCTTTTTTAACTTGAACAAGGCAGCATTCCAACTCAGACTTTAATTTTCAAATGAGTTTCCAATATTCCCCTGGTGCGCATAACATTACATTTATAAATAGAAACTTACAATGAAGCAGAACATCAATATGTAATCCAAATCCTTGTAGTTATGCTTTACATCCCTTTCTCTTTATCAAGCTGGAATTTTTTTTTTATTGGAAGAATTTCACAGTCTAGCCTAAGAATTTTAGCATTAAATGCATCTAAAGAATTTATTGGAATCCCATTATGTAATCCAAATCCTTGTAGTTATGCTTTACATCCCTTTCTCTTTATCAAGCTGGAATTTTTTTTTTCAACAGAAGAATTTCACAGTCTAGCCTAAGAATTTTAGCATTAAATGCATCTAAAGAATTTCACCCAGTGAACCAAATACAATATTTCTGGAGGCTGGAGAACAGTATTTGTATTTAACAGAAGTTTAATGGTACAAAACACTGAATAATAGTTTATGAAATGTCATATTATATAAAAAATATGTTAATAGCATTATGTTCACTATATATGCCAACAAAAGCTAAGATGTTATAACTTACATCATCTTCTGGCTTCAACAACATATAAGTTACACTAACTTAGACTCCTGAACACGAGATTCTCAGCTGGTGTAAACTGCCATAGGTCCACTGCGAGATCTGGTTCAGATTGTATAGATGAACACAGGGAAGTATTTTGGGATCTTTTGTGATAAGTGCAAAATGGGCCTGATCTAAAGCCAATTGAAGTCAATGGCAGTCTTTCTATTGACTAATGAGCTGCTTCCCCCACATCCAAAAGACTTGTTACCCTGCGAAAGGAGGATTTTAGGTTGGTTTGACATGATTTGTTCTTGACAAATCCATGCTGACTGTTACTTATCACCTTATTTTCTTCTAGGTGCTTACAAATTGATTGTTTGCTCCATAATCTTTCCAGGTACTGAAATTAAGCTGAATGGTCTGTAATTCCCTGTGTTGTCCTTATTCCCCATTTTATAGTTAGGTACTGTATTTGCCCTTTTCCAGTTCTTGGGTATCTCTCCTGTCCTCCACAAGTTCTCTGAGATAATAGAGATTTTGTTCTTGTGCTCTTAGTAAACTTTAAAAAAACTGCCAACTTTCCTGAATTCTTTTCCCCTTAGACTTGCTTCCCATGGGATCTTACCTACCAATTCTTTGAGTTTGCTAAAGTCTGCCTTCTTGAAGTCCATTGTCTTTATTCTGCTGTTTCACCCCTACCATTCTTTAGAATCATGATCACTTTCACCCAAGCTGCCTTCCATCTTCAAATTCTCAACTAGTTGTCAGAATCAAAACTAGAGAATATATATAATAAGTGGAGATATACCTATCTCCTAGAACTGGAAGGGACCTAGAAAGGTCATTGAGTCCAGCCCCCTGCCTTCACTAGCAGGACCAAGTACTGATTTTTGTCCCAGATCCCCAAGTGGCCCCCTCAAGGATTGAATTTACAACCCTGGGTTTAGCAGGCCAATGCTCAAACCACTGAGCTATCCCTCCTCCATCTCACCTAGCCTCTCCCCTAGTCACTTTCTCCACCTTCTGTAATAAAAAGTTGTCCCCAGTACATTCCAAGAACTTGTCGGATAATCTGTGCTCTGCTGTATTATTTTTCCAGCTGGGGTCTGGGTAGTTGAAGTCCTTCATCACTACCAAGTCCTATGTTTTGGATGATTTTGTTAGTTGTTTAAAAAAAAGCTTCATCCATCTCTTCTTCGTGGTTAGATAGTCTACAGTAGACACCTACCTTGGCATAACCCTTCTTTTTTACCCCTTTTATCCTTACCCAGAGACTTTCAACAGGTTCTATCTTCTATCTCAACCTCAGTGCAAGTGTATAGATCTTTGATATACAAGGCAACACCTCCTCCCTTTTCCTCTGTCTGTCCTTCCTGAACAAGCTGAATCCTTCTATATCAATATTCCAATCGTGTGAATTACCCCATCAAGTTTCTGTGATGCTAATTATGTCATAATTGTTGTTATTCATTAGTAATTCTAGTTTTTCCTCTTTATTCTCCATACTTCTTGCATTAGTATACAGACATTTTAGACATCTGTTAGATTTCCCCTCTATATTCCTCATCTCTTCTTTGTTTCTGCTGTGATTGCCCATGTTAGCCCCCTCCCCTCCGATGCCAACCCTTCACCCAGGTCTCCATGTTTTGGACTTACCTGTGAGCTTTTGTCTCCTGCTCCCATCAAATCTAGTTTAAAGCCCACCTGACTAGGTTAGCCAGTCTTTTATCCAAAGATATTCTGCACCTTCCCTGACAGATGGACCCCATCTCAGCTCATTTGTCCTTTTTCTTGGAACAGGATCCCATGGTAGAGGAAGCCAAAGCCCTTCTGGTGACACCATCCATTCATCCACTGATTTACCTCCATGATATGACTGTCTCTGTCAGGCCTCTCCCCTGGATCGGAATGATAGATAAAAACACCACCTATGCCCCCATATCCTTCACCCTCACTCCCAAAGCCCTTTAGTCGCTTCTGATCTGCTCAGGGTCATACTTTGTAGTATCATTAGTGCCCACATGGATGAGCAGCATGGGGTAGTAGTCAGAGGGCTGGATGAGCCTCAACAGTCCTTCCATAATGTCTCAGATGCGGGCTCCTGGCAGGCAGCATGCCTTCTGGGATGCTAGATCAGGCCATGCCTCTAACACTGACAACCACCACCCTTTGTTTCCTTTTGGGAGTGGGTGGTCACAATCCTCCCAACTTTGGGAGCACATGGCTTCTCCTTGTCCACCTTTTTGGGAGATTCCTCACCCCCCATTGCCAGGGCAGCATACTGGATGGATGGATGGTGTGCTGGGACAAGGGTGGAAGACTGCCTGCTGCCAGAAGTAACCAGCAGCCAGCTTCCTTCCTGTGAAGGAGCTGCTCCCTCCTCCGGTGGTGGTGCTAGTGCAGTCCTCTCCAGCTGGATGGTTCCCTCACCCTTGGAGGTCTCTATATGCATGTTTTCAATGAATTCCTTTTGTGCACAGGTGCTCATCAGCTTAGCAACCTCCTCCTGTTGCTCTCCCTCCTCCTTCCTGAGAGATTCTACCAGTAGATAACTCATACGGGATGCTCTCCCCAGCCTGGCTTTCTGTGACAGAGACCTACAGGCCACAGTTTGCAAATCCATACCAGGACCTGGGTAGAGGTAATCATGGTCTGGTTCTCTGAGTGGCTAGATGTAGATAAGGGATTTCTTGGTGTATTTCAGGTCTTTAAAGACCATCTTTTCATTTTTTGGGGCTTGACTTGTGATTTTTTTTTAATGCTTGTGGGTTGGCAAACCTGTTCTTATGAGAGCGGTCCCACTGTAAGGCTTTATCTGCACAGGGAAACTGACTGGAACAGCTGTTGCAAAATAAGCTCTTCTGCAATAGCTGTTTTGGAATAGCTCCCCAAGTAGACACACTTATTCTGGAATAAGAGAATCTTTATCTGATTTAGCATAATCTGCTTCCAAAGCAACAGTGAAATGGCTTGGGGTTTTCTGGTGCCTGAAATTATTTTGGGCACTGGTTTCTACCTGTGTCTTTTAATGTGTGTGGAAGATTGATGTTTATCTTCCAACTGTTTGTTATCCGTTTTAGTGCCACATGCAGAACATTCCGTACTTAGTTACTTAGAGCAGTGGATTGTCAAGATGGATTATAAAAAATAGCATTGTACTACGTGGTAAAAGCCATACAACTATTTAGGTGAAATTATTTTTTTTAGCTCAGAAAACTAATAGTTCATAACTAATTGAAGTTCAAACTGAAGCCTCAGTTGAATCAGATGAGACATTGTCAGGGATTGTATATACTTCAGTTTTGTTGCCAAAGGCTTGCAAATACACTGTGTAGATATAAAGAACCTGTCAGGCAAGATTTCTAGTAGGCTGAATGCATTGAGAAGAGTTAGTTAAAGTCTAAGCATGAGTGATAGTGTTTGCATAGTAAAGCAGTGATTATAGCATTGCTGGACCGTAAGGATATGACTAATGCTGTACAGAGCTGGTAATGCTTACGAAGCTTGAAAAAAATGTATAACACAAATTACTTTTCTCCCCAGAAAATGACATTTAAACTGTACCCAGAGAAACTGAATTGGCTCCTATATGAAACCCTGCAGGAAAAAAAAAATGTGCCAAAGACAGACAAGAAGAAAGTATAGTTGTTCATAAACATGTTAATGCTAAGCTTGGCCCTTAGTCAATCCTAGAAGTGTGTGGGTAGTCAAATACGAGCGCGGCCAGTTCTAAAGTCTGCTGAATATCCCCTCTAAGATTCTGAATGGTAGTTTGGAAGTTTCTTTCCACTCACCCTCTCATCTCAAAGTCTGTAGACTTATATTTTAAAGATTGATTTTAGTCATCCACAGACCAGGAGGGCTCAAAGGGGGAGACATTTTCAAAAATGACCAAAGAATGTAGGAGCACAAGTCCTACGAAAGTTCTTTATTCCTCTGGACAATTTTGAAAATCTCTCTATTGGTTTACCCATGTGATTGCATTAGCTACAAGACCAAATGTAGGTTTAGGAGCTTAAAATTTAAAAATCTTGGCCCTAATTTCTGGCAAGATAAGGGATGGGGCAGTTGAACTTATTACGTGAAAATAAATTAAATTTCCCCCCAATTAAAATAATAAATATGGTAATTATAATAAAAGATTATTGGGTTCAAACCTTGGTAGGTACTAATTTTCGGGTGAGCATGAACCTTCATGGATGATGCCGGACTAGATAACCTCTGAGATCCCTTGCAACCCTGCATTTCTATGATTCTTTGATTTCCAAGTGAGCCTCACTCACAAGCAGCAAATATTTCAGACAGAAATTGATGGCACTTCTTAAATAATTTATCTTTCCCCATCAGCAAAATGGGGATATAGTCATGCTTTGGAATGCACTTTGAGACCTTGAGATGAAATGAAGCATAGAAATAAAACATATGATTAATCACAAAGCGATCATATCTTTGTTTGTAATCAATCTATGTTGTTTGTACTTAATCAGTTACTATATATCATCACAGAAGGATGGCTTATCACTTTAAATCCCCTCCCCCACTTATCCTGGATTGCAGATGCTGCTTAGATTAATTGGGATGACTAAGGAGCACCTGTGGTATAAATACACCCTCTTAGGGGACGTGTACAGAGGAAGAGGATTAATTTATGAAACTGATATGCTAGGGATGGCTGGAAAGGAGAAAGTACATCACAGTAATGACAGACTGAAAAAGCAAGAAAACAGCAAGGAATGGAGAATACAATGAGGTAGTCTGCATAATCTGAACCCCATAAACAGCTCTAAATTCCTGCTCTAGAATGGAGTTTTTTGGCATTTAAGTACAGTAATAACTAGGTGAAGAGGAAGAGACATTCCCTTTCAAATTAGAGGTAGTTTAGCTACTTAGTTAATATCTCTTGTGGGTTCTCTTTTCTCTCTAGTGACCTCATTAATTTGGTTGAGGTAACTATTTATGTTGTAGGTAGAGAGATCTGTTAGGGATGTAATCCTACAGATTCTAGGGTTAGTGGAAATGAATATGACACACTAAGTGTTCGTAGAGGTTTTACATTCATTTAATTATTATTGTTTGTCTTTCAGTGTTGCCCAGAGGTCTAGTCAAGATCAGGACTCTGATGTGCTGTTTACTGTACAATCATGAGAGAGGATCCCTGTGTCTCAGAAATCTTTATTAGCTAAGCACTATGAGAGATGTCAGAAACTCTGTTTACTTGAATGCAGAGGATTTAGATCTTTGAGAAAAGTTTATGTTGTCAACTGGGTGTAGGCTTCTTTAAAAAACCACTATCAATGCAAAATTCAAAGTATTACACACTTCCTTTTAAGTTTAAAAATAAATTGAACATTTCGACTTTTCCAGTTTTCACATAGATGCTGATCCTTTGAGTTCAGTATGGTTGTGGTAGCCATTGTTTTCAGCTTCCACCTCTGAGTTGCTTCCATATTTTGTAGTAAAAATACAGCTATTTTTTCTTTGAGTTTTAGTTAGATACACACAGTACCTGTTCTTAATTGAATTCCACCAAGTACCACCCCAGAGATCTTGATTTAGGTCCAAATACTCGTTTGGTATGTCTAACATTCTGATCTTGCTCTTTCACTCCTAATGCAGACGACCTGGATAGTTGTATGGTCATATGTCCTGGTATCTGTACCATTTCAAGCCAAGTTGTGGGTACTCAGGATTTTTAATAATCAGGTCTTAGAGGTCTAAAGATCTTAGAGATCTGAATTTGCATAAACATTTTGAAAATAAAGCTACTCTCAAAAGAGGGCTAGCATACATTCAGGATTCACATGGAAAGTGATGCCTTTCCTCCCACCCCCCACTTGACAATTTATTTGCTTATTATTTTTTATCTGCCATGAGACTTTTTAAATTCGTTATGTGAATGTATCAGTTTCTTTACAATTTCTCCACCCCTTCCCCACAGCTTATTCCTATTTCAAATGCTAGATGCTGATAGAAAATAAAAAGGAAAATAGACAACATTTAGCTGAAACGTGCAGTAAAAGCTGTGTTATCCTGCACTTTATCAACCAGAAAGCTCTATTAACTGGCATTTCTGATATCTCCCTATACAAATCTTCAATCTAGTAACCAGGACTAGTAGGTTACCGGGGACCAGGAGGTTATGCAATTGCACATTCTGCACTCTACTTTTATGCAAAAGAGACAGAAGACAAGACAAGATGATATCAGGGATTTATTCAGAAAAGCAGCTTCCAGGGTGTGTCAAGGATCATTACAGATTCAGCCCAATCTCCTACACCTTCTACATCTACGGTGATAACTGATGTTGATAATGATGACTCGGAGGCACTGCAAGATCCAGAAGTGCCTTCTGAATCATCAAAGAAAGATTAAACTATGTTCAGTATAGTTTTAGTGTTAAGTGTATTTTTTAGTGATCTGGGTGTACGCCATGCGCTGTCCATAGTGATATGGAGTGTCATAATGTAACCTAATGTATAGAAAACTTTACCTGTATATACCTAAGTGCTTTGAGAAACTGACCACTCTGCAGTTCAGTGCTACTACTGGGTTGGTAAGTACCTGTATACTATTTTATACTTAATTTTATTGTATTCTAATTCTTTGAAAATTAGTATTCCATTGGTAAGTAGAACTCTTAGTTAACCAGAATTTTTGATGAACAGGAACCCCCCATTCCTCCAACATGCCGGATAATCCTGTACTGAGGTTGTATTCGTACACATTCAGTGAGGATTTTTGTACTATGCATAAGTTAATGAAGAATTATTTATGCAGAGCAAGGCTACTTCATTTTAAAGGCAGTTTTAATGTGTTTTTAGAATTACGTCTTTCTCTCAGGTATTCTTTTCCAGGCTGGGACAAGAGTGAGATTCTCACCCCCTCCCTGACTCCTTTATGTTGCAGCAAAGGGCCAGAGTGGCATATAAAGCCCCACATTCAGCCAGGAGAGGATTTCCCCAGAGCAGGCACTGTGGAAGACAGCTGTAAAACTGCTTCTGGAGGACTCCCTTGAAAGCCTTAGGACATGCTGGGGACAGAGCTCAAGTGGGAGGGATGCCACCCCAGCCGTTGAACTAATTGGGCAGCACGCTAAAGGATCAGTTTGTGTTTGTACGTGCGAAAGTACCACAAAGGCGTCTCATCATCTGGTATTTCTGGCCAGAACCAAAGCACCAAACTTTTCACAAGGGAGGCTGTTCTCCCAAAATATCCACTCTTTCTTCTCTTTGCTAATTTACATGAACTAAATCCAAACCCGGATCTTTAGAGGTTCACTCATTAGTAATTTCCGTATAACAAGAATCAAATCTATCAGACACACACTCAATTAGAAATATTTACAAAAACGTGTTACACAAGCTTCACATAGCTAAGTGGTTTTCCAGGAACAAATGAGTAATTACAATAAAAAGACTGTTGTAGTCCACCACAAATCATGGCAAAATAGCTCAAAATACTATAAATAAAAAGGAAGTCGTATGCTATTAGATTAATAGCAAAGAAGGAATGCTGGCTATATAGAAGACAGAGCTAACATCTCAATACAAAGGTTTCTTCCTTTGAGCCTCATTCATACAACAGCTAGAAGTCATGATCAATAACAGAGCTATCAACATAGATTCTGATGCTGCAGTTGGAAGCAGGCAACCAGACTTGGAAGAGGGTGTAAACCAGTCCGTCTGGTTTTCCAATTTGCCTTCACCATGATATTTTATGGGAGATGACATCACTTGCTTTTTAAGGGATGTACTTTCTAATAAGCACATTGCAAAGTGTGGCCAATAGCATTGCCTGTGTAAATTCCTTTTGAATTTCTTGCAAGCTGTCTCATCATTTAGCTACTATACTCCATTATTTCTAGTATTAAATATGGAGATAGTCTTGTTTCCCAAGCTGTAACACACTTAAATGTAAGTGTAATTTTGTGTTTGTGCCTGACATATGAGAGCTCACTTACATGGCTGGCAAATTTCTACCTTCATTCTATTTAATACCCTCTTATTACATGATGCCAAACATCTGAAAGGTAGTGCTTTGCAGAGGATGCATCCATTTGGGTCCATGGAATGTTTCATATGTGAAAGGAAACCAAAAATATGCAACCTTTTATTAAAGTTCTTGAATGACAACATGATTGTAATAACTGGTATTAAAAATAAAATTTTGGCAACTGTTCCTCATTTTAAAAAACTCAATGGACTTCTGATATTAATCAGATTGGGGTCACTGCCAGAGCTGGACATTTTTTCTGCATATTTAAATTATTTAAGACCTGGCTATTTAAAATCATTTAGAAAGCAACTCTAAATTTTTATTTAACCATTTTTTGTTATGTTCATGGCATACAAACAGAGAAAATAGCTCAAAACATAAAATACTCTTGCTGGAAGGTTGCAACATAACACTACTCTAGTTCCTAAAATCCGGAAGCGTAACACACATGAACCAAAACAGAGAGAGAGAAAGCAGGCTGCTCCCTCAAGCAGAGAAGCACAACTCACCCCACCTTGCTATAGGCTGGTTCCTTGCAGACTGACTGTACAGGACCAGAAATCACATGCTTCCCACTACAGAGCTCCCTCCTCACCTGTAAGCAAGGCCAGGAAGCCCCTTATAATAACTTAATGGTAACTTGTAATTTTAACACTCAATGAGAGCTGGACAAATACTATAAAATATGTAAATATTGATTCCGATTTTTAAATTCATTTGCATAGGCAATGTTTGTGTCCCCTCTGTGTTCACTTTCCATGAATATTCCTGCAATTGAATTGGACAGTCTATTAAGAGAGACATGGAAAGAGCTCACACACTCAAGTACTTGTGGAAAGGGAATGCTAAATTTGCATGCTTGGATGTTTATACAAATTTAGCATTCCCTTGCAAATTTGCTTGTGCAAATATTAAGCATGTACCCTTGAAAACTTGTGGGAAATTTTAAATTTGCTTTCTCTGAATATTTGCACCTGAAAATTAATTGTAAAGCTGAGCAAGATATTTTAGGTAGCCTTCCACAGCTGAGTGGTATAATATCACATTAGTTCTGCTGTTGTAAATGTACACAGTTAATAACGATGATGTGTGTATGTGTTTTAAGTGTTAAAGGAATTACAAAATGACTCATAGTGATCCACTTAGATTGATCAGTCTTTGGTTATTTGCAACTAATGAAAATAAATGAATTGCACTGAGTGAGAGAAATCCTGGTTATTTTGGGAATTATGAAGTGTCACAATTCAAGTCACATTAGATTCAATTTACACTGTCTGTCTTGAAACTGTTACGTAACTGAGTCAGAGGTAAGTCACTATGCCCTGTTCTACATACAAAGAGCTCCTAGACTGCACAGGACAGTGAGCCTTGTTGCCTATAAATAAAGTTCCGGTAAAACTGGACAAGCAGCTTGAGTCTAATATTGGGAAGATCATCTCATGCTAGTTTCTTCCAGATAGTTACAGAGGAGTCAAAGCAAGAGAAGTGAACACTGTCATCCAGGGTGTATGCTCATTAAAATAATCAGAGACCTCTCTTTTTATGTTAGTATAGGCATTAATAAATAATCATTCATACTCTTAATTAACTATAGTATAGTATGAGCATTGGGGAATTGATGATTTTTATTTACCTAACCATGTACCTACAATATTTTGTGAGGTAACGTAAGAGGACAAAATATCTTTGCATTGTTCATTTGCATGAACCTATTAACTTGCAACTAAGCCTCACATTCAGAGGCTAGGTCTATGGGGTGTGTGTGTGGGGAGACGACCTAAGATACGCAACTTCAGCTACGCGAATAGCGTAGCTGAAGTTGGCATATGTTAGGTTGATTTACCTGGCCGTGAGGACGGTGGCGAGTCGACCACTGCTGCTCCCGCGTCGACTCCGCTTCCGCCTCTCGTGTGTAGTGGAGTTCCGGAGTTGACGGCAGAGTGATCGGGGATTAATTTTATCGCATCTACACTAGACGCGATAAATCGATTCCCCAATAGATCGATCACTACCCGCCAACCCGGCAGGTAGTGTAGACATACCCAGAGTTAAGGTTGAAATTGTGGACTCATTCATTCATTGCCCTGAACTCTAGTTGCAGTGTGTGGGGAGGTGAAGGCATAAAAGTATAGGATAAACCTGGTCTGTTAGTGCAATTTCAGTTTTAAGTTGGACTGTCCTTGCTTGGTGGAGTCAGGCCATTAATATTGCATAGATGTATGGTGGGCATTCATACCACCAGGGTGGCAGGGTTTGTCCTGAGAATGGCAGCAGTGCTGATGGAAGAGGTTTTTCTTTAGAGTCAGTTATTCAAAACAGAGAGAGGAAATTAAAGGAAAGGTAATGGTCCTTCTCTAGGCAGCTCATATGGGACTGAATCTGGAATAATGTATTCATTATCTGGGGACTCCTTTATTAGGAACATAAGAGAATTTGGCCCCATATGACCTTCTTTTTTATGCGTCACAAGTTGATATCTAAATTGTTCAGCATCTGACTTCTGTATCATCAAGGGTAGAAAGGTGTTGCAGCCCACCCTCCAATCTTCCAGTTATGTTCTCCTCCACCATGTTTGACTGTCCACATCACTGCCCTGCAGTCACACTGTGAAGATTGAACTAAACCAAATTTTTGCATTGTGGCAGTCCCTCTGGCCATTTCAGTGAGCAGTCTGTTCAGCCTAGTTAAGGATCAGCATCCCAGGTTGAGAACAGGTGAATGTAAATTAGGGCTTCTGAAATTCATTAGCATGCCTGCTTCTCTTCCCCAGAATTGCTGCCACTTTGACGAACAAGGCATATTAGGGCCAATAGTTGTTCATCTGAGATTGGCATTGGGCCGGCAGTACTGGACATGAATGGTTGCTGCAAAAGGATGTCATGAATCAGTTAGGCCCAGTATGATTAATTTAACATACTGCTAAACAAATTCTGCAGGCAATTACCATCCAGAGAATTTATAACTCTTGGAGATGGTGTCTAAGCAAATCCCAGATGAGAACACTCTTAAACTCTGGGCAATTTAAACTTTGAAAGTTGAATCCCCAAACACACATCATCTTTGCAACTCAGGCTCATCAGTGCCACACCTCTATTAAATACAGTGTAAAAATGCATGTCAAATGACAATGACCATAAATATATGGTCATTAATATGAATATGAACAGAACCATCTCAAATGTAATAAGTTATATAGGGTTTTCATTTAATGAATACTGAAGAATTAAAATATTTGCTATTTTATTTACTAAAGGGAAACACAATTGTTGACGAATTTGTTATTTTCTTCCCTTAGGGCTGGTCTTTACTACAGGGAGATAGATGCTGCTGCAATTGATGCAGCAGGGATCAATTTAGCAGGTTTAGTGAAGACCTGCTAAATGGATGGCGGAGAGCTCTCTGGTTCACCCTGGTACTCCAGTTCTCCAAGAAGAGTAAGATAAATCAACAGGAGACCGTTTCCCATCGATGCAGCGCAGTGAAGACACTGGGGTAAGTTGACCTAAGCTACATTGACTCCAGCTTCGTTATTCACTTAGTAGTGTAAGTTAGGTCGCCTTCCCCCCATAATGAAGACAAGCCCTAAGAAGCGTTAAATGGAGGAAGAGATAATATGCTGTTCAAGACAAGAGAATGTTGGTGCAGTGTTGTTGTAGCTGTGTTAGTCCCAGGATATGAGAGAAACAAGGTGGGTGAGGTAGCATCTTTTATTAGACCAACTTCTGTTGGTGGAAGGCATGAGCTTTGAGCTTCACAGATCTCTTCTTCGGGTTTGAGGAACCAGAGTGCCTAAGCTAAATACAAGTTGGGACAGATTAAGCATAAGGGATTCACACATAAGATATATGTACAAGAGAATGTAACAGAGCTCAGAGTTGTCTTAAAGTGGGGCAAATGCAACAACAGACCTACCACGTCTTGGAGACTACTTTAAGGTCTGGCTGCTGACTGGCACCAAGGCCAGACAAGGTGGGTGAGGTAATGTTTGTTCAGGACTTGAAGAGCTATGTGAAAGCTGAAAAGCTTGTCTCTTTTGCCAAAAGAAGTTTGTCCAATAAAAATTATTACTTCACCCACCTTATCTCTCTAATATCCTGGGACCAGCATGGCTACAACAACACTACAGACAACCAAAGACAGAGCAATTTATCTGTGCCACGGGTTTTGTCCTGTGCTTTATTTTGATTGCGCACAGTTTCTTCAACAGAAAATAAATGTGAGTAACATGCCGGCCACTGCAAAGAAAATCTAAGGTTAATTTGCTTCTTCCATACTAGCTGGTCACGCTCTGTCAATGAAAAATATCTTCCCTGTACTGTGTTTAAACAGCACGTCCTGAACAGGTGGAACACCACCCACGTTAAGCTTGAATGAATGTCTGAACAATATGAAGCCACTTACTGCTTTGCAGTGCTGCTGAAGGTCAATGAGGAAGGACAGTCTGTAGCTATCATCTGTCTTGCAGAAAGTTTTCAGCATTCCAGGACCTTTGGTAGAGGCCACAGTATTGCCGAGCTGCAAGGAGGAATCACAGTTTTGTACCACCGCTACTACTGTGGTGAAACAAACATCATTATGACAAATGATGTCAAAAGAAGTTAGCTTCAGGACAGCACATGCTATTGCTAGCAAAATGAAAGAAATGTACACATCAAAGACAGATGTTTTCTGTACTGGGATTCATGCTAAGTTCCAGTTAGGGTCTCATGGACCTAAGTGCAAATGCTGCTCAGGACTTATTTTACTCAAGGTTCCTAACTCTTGAACTTCGGCTGTAGCAGTATTAGGGCTTTTGGCACACATTTCTGCAAGTCTTACATGACTTCCAGTAGAGAGCAGTGATAAGAAATAAACTACAATGGGTGAACTCCTAGCCCCATTGAAGTCAATGCACCATACGATAGCCTATAATATAGAAATGTTCATTTCTCTGTCTCTGGCAGTTATAGCAATATGATTTTTCCTAAGATGCTGGTCTGGACTGAGAGCAGGCTTTTTACAGTCAGAGCAGTAAAAGGGTGATTTAGGAATCTGTTTGATTTCTAACATATGTGTTAAGGTGGTTATAGCTTTAAGTATAATAATTCTGGAACATATGTCCCCCCCCCAGGCTACAAGCCCCGCTCCCCTGAAATCTCACTGAGGAGTAAAAGTCACTGGGTCAGGAACACTCTAAATACAGAGTTACTCCATTGACTTCAGTGGAATTGCTCTGAAATTACAAGTGAGATTAGAATCAGGCACTCTGAATACTCATAGCTCTCGGGATATCGGGAGCATGTCTGGGTAAACAAAGAGTTTCTGACAGGACCACCTCTGGAGTGAACCTGTTTTTTGTCAGCCTGGCTGTATATCTTCCTAAGGACTTCATGACTGGTATCTCAGTATTTAAAATGCCAGCTGTCAATTTGTCTTTTTATTTTGATCACCTGGTTTACTGTTTCACATGAGACTGGAATTCAGCAATTTCTCTTCCATCCTCATTTCCTTTTCATATTCTAAAAACTTGTTTTGGTTTCCAATACTACTGTCATTGGATGCGAAAAGTCATTATATTATTTCTGTATCCTCTCAGCCATCATCTGTCGTTCTCTTCCTAGGGGACTTTCTTTACTCTTTCAAATGTACATAGGCCGGAAAGTCTTGATTCATAGGAGGAAAAAGCAGAGAATGTTTAATGATACATCTAGCGGCCATTGCTGAATGTTTATAGCAGCGGCTCATGAGTGGTCCAGTTTAGTCTCATAAATTGCAGATGCTCTAGGATCCTGTATTTTTGATTTTCCCTTTGCTTTGTATAATTTTCTCTTCTTAGTAGCACTCTACTGAATGATGCCAGATGTGAGTTTTCACATTCCCTCATCCAGTTTCCAGCTCTCTCACTATCAAAAAATGAAACCAGATTCTGGTCATTAAAAAAAAATTATAATAGTTTGATTGTAATTCAGCATTTTTAAAAAAAACATTTGTGATTTTTAACATCTGGATTCAGGTTTAAACTTCCTTTCTCTTTTCCTTTTATTTGCATGCAGACACATGCATGATAATTGCATACGCAAATAACTGGTTAGATATCATTTGACCAAGTGCCCAGTCAAAATAACTCACATTTTGAATGTCAAATACTTGTAACAAACTGCTCACAAACCAACTACAGAGCAAGCACCATAAGAAGGAATTATTTGGTGAACAATATGAATAATGAACAAATATAAAAAAGATTATAATCTGTTTGCAGAAAGGTCACAAATAGATGAAAATGCAATATTAATAGAATAGAATAATTGCTATAATTTATTCAGATAACTCTAGTCTGAATTATCATTTTATTTTTCTAGAACTACAATTCTGATCACAATATAAAATATGAAACTCAGCTAATAAACATCCAGTTTAGTGCTGGTGCATGAGGTGATAACTTGCCTTGGTTTCAGATCAGTAAATAAAATGACATGCTGGATCTTTGAAAGCTGTGGACTTTGTTTTAGAGTAGTTGCTTGCTATGTTTACAGATAGCTATTTTATGCTTCCTGTTTACTGAATTTACTTAATTATAGCATAAGCTACACATGATTATCTTAATAGGATGCTAAGCTGACAATGGTCAAGTTTAAAAGTCCGTGTAGCTGCTATTAGTCAGTAAAATGATCAAGAGGTGCATTCATTGGCATAGTGGTAAATCAGTATTTTAAACAAAAAAAGCTTGTGAAAATGTTTAAACAGATTTTTGGATAACTCCATCTAAATCAGTAATGAGATGATTTTAATCATTAAAGGCTAATGTGTGGAGTGGGAGAGTACAATTGGTGGTTATGATATTTATCAGAGTACTGTCAGCTAAACAAGGAAAAAATCTGATGTTTGTAACCTTGTTTGTTCACTGCAGCAGTGCCACCAGAGTTTAAAGCATCGGCCATTTGCATTAGAAACTTCATTTCCCCAGGGTTTATGACGTTGCCATTTTAAACTGTATCAAACTGAAATTGCCTTATATGTCCTTGGCTCTGACCCAAATTTAATATTCCTTTAAGTTGAGCTTTCCATTTTTTATGCAGAACTGCTCTAAATACAAATCCTTGCGTGTTTCAGATGTTTGTCTTTCTAGTGTGGTGCTGGAGAAACAAATAGCTGGAACTTGAAAACTGCTTTTCAAGCCTCTGTGGCCTGAGGCTGCTGAAGTCAATGGCCAAACCTTTTTTGACTTCACTGAGAACACAGTCGAGCCTTCACCCTTGAGTTTAATAGCTTTGCTTGCGAACAGAAACAAGAGAATGGCAATGGTACTTAATTTTGAAGAGTGGTTGCTCTCCGTGGCCTTTGGAAGTCTGCTCAGCCACCCACATGATGCACAATTCTCATGGTGCACAAGCTATACAAAATACTGTTACCTTTGAATTGCATAGAAGGATTACTTTAAAGCTGCACCAAAGGTGCCCCCACTTATCTGGGATTTTGTGGATTGAAAACATTCTGCACTGATTAGCTATTTAGATTTTTAAAAGGGAACAGATGAGTCTGGATAGAAAGTGCTCTCCTTTCTTTCACTTTCACTTTTAAAAATTGATTTGACAGTGACAAAGACCTCAGAAATAACTAGTTTGTGAAAAATTATATGCAAAATAAAATTTACTTGTTGCCATGACTCCTGGAGTAAAGTACTACACAGGAATGGATAAGGGTGACAGAATCAGACATTTAATGCTGATTCTACTACCTTTCATCATAATGGGTAGCATTTGACTCTACAATAGTCCCATTGACTTCCATAAGGGACTACAGTCAACATCAGCAAGGGGATCAGAATCTGGTCCTTGGATTTTCAACTCTTTTGGTCAGGGACTGTGTCACTTTACTACTGGAATGCACCAGGCCCAGATATGATGCTATACAAAGATAGAATAATAACAATGTTGTTGTTCAGATCTTGGTTTCTAAGTGGAGATTGTTGAAAGGGATTGTTTGTGGCCTGAGAATTACCTGTCCTCTTTTATTTTATATCTTGTCTTCCTGCTTTTTTGTTTGCTGCTCTGCTGTCTGAACAAGATTGTAAATAGATAATAGCAAAACACTCCAATAAAGACAGAAAGGAAAGTCTGAAACAAACCTGATGAAATGAACAAGTGACACAGGAAGTGAGCATGTTAATGAAAACAGAACCACACTTGTGAGCAACCAACTGCTGTAGTTTCAGAGGTAGAAATGACCACAAGCCCAGGGGCTATAAGAAGGAAAGTTGTGAACTTAGCATTCACCACAGAATGTTAATAATTAATGTAACAATCCAAAATGGGGGGAAATGAACACTTAAACCCTGCTACTATGGCCTGCGTTTGTTTGTGTATGAGATAGAGATGCGGGTCCTCAACACATCATGAGCCATTCAGGTATACTCTGGGAATAATGATTGCATATTGATTTTCACTGTATTCGTGGATTGGAAAAATCAGCAAAAAATTCATTTATAGCAATTATTTCTAATAACAGGCCAGGGCAAATGTTCCTCAGCAGAGACTGTCTGGGAGTGTGAAAATAATTGAATATAAATATGCAGTTGGGCTCTTTGGAGCTAACATAAACAGATACTAAAACAAACAGTTCTATAATATATAGGTCACACAATTCATATGAGTACTTAGCCATCTCATTGGCCTAAACAGTGCATGCAAACTACTATCCACAAATATTTTTGCTTACCAATTGCAGTTTCAAATTCTAAGTTCAGGCTTTCAAAATCTGGGCTAAAATTTTCAAAATTACATAAATGACTTAGTCTCCTTAATAGAGATATAGGAGTCAATGTGACTTAGGGTACTAAGTGATTTAGGCACTTTTGAAAATTTCCTTCTGTCCCATAATGTCAGTGTCCACAGGGTCTTGCTGGGCTGATCTTTATAGTTTACATTGCAGTAATGCTCAGTGGTTCTGACCAAAAGTCATTGTCCTGAGCAAACACACATTAAACGGCAATCCCTGTCCTGAAAAGTTTACAATCCAAGTAGATGAGGGGAAACAGGCACAGAGAAGGGAAGTGACTGGTACAAGGGGCCACAGCAGGTCCTTGGCAGAGTTAGGAATAGGACCCAGGTCTCCTGAGTCTGTCTGTGGAGTCCACTGGACCATGCTGCTTTTAGCCATCCTCCCAGGCTCTGACTGCTTTGGAAGCAAGTGATGCATACACAGCTACATCACAAGCTGTTAGTGGAACTCCATTCTTGATACCTTTTACACTTGTTTGTATTGGTTTTGGTTTGGAAAGATACTTGACATAGGGATGATCACATTTACCCAGACCTTTTGACCCATGTTTAGTCATTTTTTTAATGAACAATACCAATACCCTGCACTGTTATCTTGTTATGAGGTGACTTAAAAGGGCAGATATGCTGGAGCATATTCTTGGACTCCTAGCATTAGTTGGCTTTATCCTGTAGACATGGGAACTCTGATTCATTGTTCAAGGTCTGTAATGAATAATGCATTATAAGCCTATTCACTAAGATTTCCTGTGTGCTATAGTATTAAAAATGTCCTATGCACAGGATTCATAATTGTCCTTTACTATATTTAACAACATAAGTAGATAATGTCTATTGCTCAGCCAGCACACACACATTCTGATGTTGGATCTGTTTGTTTAACATTTTCAGAGCATGCTGAGCAGAGAGAACTTCATAATCTATTAAAAATTATTAATGAAATTAAACACAATACCATGCATTTCCCAAGAGAGAGATTCCAAAATAAGCTCTGTATTTAAATGCAGATACATAACTGCAATACATAAACCTATGTATTCTGAGGCTGATGGGAATGCTGCTCAGAAATGGCCAGGCTGTATTGTGGGTTGGTGGAGAATATGGTGTTAAGACTTTAAGCTGTAGATAGGTCTGGTAATATTATGCAACACATTAATACATAGTCAGCTTTATGCTGTGTTTTTGTTGGGCAAAAATTAAATCTTGGCATGTCACAGTATCAACTCCTGATCAAGATAATGTAGTATGTAGCTCTTGAGTTTAATATGCAGAAGTAATTGTTTTTACAGCAGATGAATGAATCACCAGATAATTGATTTAGTGGATATGTAAGTGGGCAAGGTTTATGCTTTACATGGTTCAAAGTGTTGAATCAGTTACTGAATCTTGGATGGCTAATTGCAAATCCATACTCAAACAGCATTGGATCGTGGATAGTGTCTGTTCATTGCATATCTACTGGTGCACTTACAAAGTAAGACAGAAATACAGTTGAAGTTAAACCTTGAAAGATTTTTATATCAGAAGGAACCTGATTCTGATCTCACTTACACCAGTATAAAGCAGAGGTAACTCCAATGAAGACAAGATCAAAATCAGGCCCCGAGTCTCTACAAAAGGTGCCCAGGTTTGCAGTGATGTTAGAGCTTTGTGTTTCGTGATGTACCGGTAATCTTTTACAATACTTGGCACTTGTTGGCACCTTTTGTTTAGGGTTTCAGTGGAGGCACCAGAGATTGAACTGGCAAGGAAACCAAACTGTGTAATTACACACACACACACTCCCTGCATGTTTGTGGGTCAATGTAGGGCACAGTGGCTGCCCTTACTGAACCTATTGTATGGACTAAGGAGGATTCTTCAGACTCCAGTGTTATCAGTGTGGCACCTTTCAGTAGCAATGGAGTAATTTAAAATAATTGTAAAGAAATGGGATAATTACCTTGGAGAAATAGCTTTTTTGTTACTCCAAAAGAGAACAGGGTTTTGGGTTTTAGCTCTGATAATAGAGACTCAGTGTGAAATCATGAACACTATGCTAGTGTTTCTGTATTTGTGTGTGGGTGTGGATGTGTGTATAGCCCCACCACAAACACCCCTTGTGGACCGGACCAAGAGTCTGATCCAAAGCCCACTGAAGACAATGTAAGGACTCCCATTAAATGGAAAGATTCCTATGATCTTTAATCAGGCCCTCAATCCTGTAGTCCTTATTCAGGCAAAACTCCTCTTGAAGTAAATTGGTCTTGACCATCTGTATTATACCACTGTTATCACTGCAGTCTCTGAGCACCTTCCAGTAGTGCATCAAGCAGAGTGACTACACATCTGTCACTTGCTTGTTCACTCATCCTCTCTCCAGGGGGAGAAGCATTGCAGTGGAGTGTCTTTATTTGGTGGGTTGATTTGCTTGTTTAATACAAATATACCTGTTGCTATTGTGTTTGTTAGAGAAGGCAAGGTCAAAGAAATTCACCTTGCACTTGGAGTGGAAGGAGGTGAGGTTTGCGGTGGTCCTTGGGGGAAATCTTTCCACTGTCTCAGGCTGCCCCCAGAGAAAGTTCTTTCTCTCTTCCCTCCCACCCCCGCCCCAAGCTTTACTTTTAATGTTGAATTTCACATGTAGTGTAGACATGATAAATCGATCCCCGATTGCTCTCCCATCAACTGCTGAACTCCAGTACCATTTTCCTGCTTATCTGGTCAACTAAGGGTTAACTATTTGTTCTTTCGGTTATCTGCCATCTAGTGGCCAGACTCTAAAGTGCAGTAACTAAACAAGTGCTTATTAACATGTTTTCTTCTTAAATTGTGTATTTTAATGCAAAAATCGATCTTCATGTAAATGAAATTTGAGATTTCCCCTTAAAACCAGGATTATTTCTTGAGTTAAAAAGCAAACAAAACAAAAACAGAAATCCCTCTCCTTCCCCCAGAAAAAAAACTAACAAAATTCAACAACATCCTTTCTTCATTCTCTCATGCTGGATTATAAAGTGCAGTAATACAGATTCCTCACTGACAGTAGCATGTCAGCTCTCATCTCTGGGTCTTCCTCTTGGGCAGCCCACAGTGCCATCTGCAATAACTGACACTCACTCCACAGGGCTGAGAAAGTGCTTGAGGTAGATTTCTGCTAGAAATTACAAGAGAAGGATGTGGAGACATTCCGGTTTAATATCCGCTCTTTCTTATCTATATTAGAAATGGCTATCACTGAGCATGACTCAGCAGAGCTGGAATTATGAAGAACAGTACTCTTTCAGGTGCTTAAATTTTCTGAAGCCACAGTAATACTCATGAGCGATAAAGGACCATAGCTAGGCTATTGTAGTGCATTTCGTGCTTTACACATAATAAGTGAAAGGAGGAGAATCAGGCCTTTAGGCAGTCAGGTCTTCAGGTCAAGGACTGTGTCTTCTTGTGTGTATAGAGAATGCTCATTTCAGAATATTCTCCAAGGCAGATTGTACAATCTGATTTTGCTATTATTCCAGTAGCACCTACAATGTACTAGGCAATCTGGCATTGGAAAGAGGCTAGACTAAATTCTCCTCTGCCTCTGAATTATGCTTTAGTGCTAAGCATCCTTTTAACAACATGCACAGCAAATGAAATCCTTGCTTAACCAGGGATGGCAATGGTGCCGGAACAGTCTTCTAGTGGGGGGTGCTGAGAGCCATTGAGCCAACCTTTAAGCCTTGTATATAATGGAAACCACTTCAAACCAGGGGGTGCAACAGCACCCCTAGTTCCAGCACCTATTAGGGATAGTCTGCATTTTTTCAGTCCGTTCCCTTAAAGGAGCTGATACCATTTACAATTTCCTCTTCCTTGTGCAATCACATGTGCTTGAAACATTGTTGCTTTCAAAGGTCCACTTAGATTGCCAGTTTAGTTCCAGAGTTTTACGCTGAAATCCATGCTGCTTGGCAGACAAGCAGATAATTCAGGTGGTGGACACGAACCCATAAATTGTTGCAGATAATTAGTAGATTGGAACGAAACTGGCAGCTTTTCACAGTTGGCAATAATAATTCCTTACTAAGACACCAGCTCCATGGCTATCAGTCCATTACTAATTGAAATTTATTTTCCTATGCAGGATGCATGTTGAATAGGTTTGAATAAACATTTTTCATTATATATTATCTTTATTTGAATCTTGTGTTCAGGGTTCTGGCCAGTACTGGAAACACTGAAATACCATGAGCCACTCATACCCCAGAAATCTCATGGAGGTCTCTCATGAGATTTCCAGTAGAATTTTGCAAACCTTTACAATATAGGATGAATCCTTTTATTCCTGTATCAGAGGGGTAGCTGTGATAGTCTGGATATGTAAAAGGCGACAGAGTCCTGTGGCACCTTATAGACTAACAGAAGTATTGGAGCATAAGCTTTTGTGGGTGACTACCCACTTCATCAGACTTTGTTTTACTCCTGTTTTACCTAACTAAGGTCCTCATTGGCAATGTACTTAAGTACATGCCTGCCTTTAAGCACAGGGTTAGTTCTGTTAATTTTAAAGGAACTACTTACATGCTTAAAACTAAACATGTACTGTAGTGCTTTCCTGAACTGGGGTCTAAGTGCAGAGATTGGAAGCAATTTTGTATGACAGAGATTCTGACTTAGTGGCTAAGATGTTGGATTACCACCTGAGACATTGGTTTTAGTATTAGCACTGCTAATATTGTCCAACATAGCCTTTGGCAAGACCATTCCGTGGTTGCCCATCTGACACATGTACATTGCCCTTCTGGTAAGAGGAATGTAGTACACCTTTACCCTAATATAACGCGACCTGATATAAAACAAATTCGGATATAACGCAGTAAAGCAGCACTCCGGGGGGGCGGGGCTGCACACTCCGGATCAAAGCAAGTTAAATATAACGTGGTTTCACCTATAACACGGTAAGATTTTTTGGCTCCCGAGGACAGTGTTATATTGGGATAGAGGTGTAGTAGGAATAATTTCACCAGATCCTGGAGTTTCACGTCCACTTTTTTGAAAAGTTGCTCCAGTTGGTTTGAATGTAGATTGCCATGTTTTGTATCCATCTTCTTCTTTGACTTAACTATGGACTTCATAGACACCAAAATAAGTGGAGCATCTGCTGCTCTATTAACTTAATCCTGAGTAAGGACTGTAGGATTCAGCCCACCCGTTCTACAATGCTTTTAAATGTAAAGCACTATAAAAGTGCTATTTTACTATTAAATATACACCATATTGTAAAATTTGTAACCCACAACTGCCTATTTCATAATTTTTGCTGGTTTTCTCTACAAAGATTTCTGCCCCAATTCCCCCGATCACAATGTCTAAACATATCTTGAGTTTAGTCCGTAAGCTGCTGCTTTATGCGATCTTGAGTGATGAATGGTATGGCCTAATATAGTCTACCTCTAGAATACAGAGCAATGAGGATGTACCTAGGAGAGTTCTCTTTTCTGACACAAGAGATATAGACTCTGGACTATGGGTATGATTTTTTTCCCTTCCCCTCCCCCCCCTTTACATCAGGGTGTGGAGAAGCAGAGTGGCCTCCCTGCAGGCTGGAGAGGGAAGGATCGCTACACTCCCTCTGGTGGGCAGAGCTGAACCCGCCTCACCGGAAATACCGGGGCAGGATAGGAAGTAAAGGGTATAAAAGGAGGGCTCTGCAGCTCAGTTGAGTGGGAGCCAGGGAAGGAGATGGATGCCTCTGCTCTGCCACCTGGGGGCTGAATTGGTGCTCTGCAGCACCCCGCCCCCGGAGGAGACGGACCCAGAGTAGTTGCTGGGACTATCATTCACTGTGTACCCAGAGGACCTGTGGATTCCAGAGATACCAAACCCCAGGGAAGTAGGAAGTAGCCTGGGACAGCCCATGACTGTCTGGCTATGTGGCTGACTGCTTCTAGGTCAGTGTGTTGCAGCTGGATCCCTGCTGACCGACTGGCAGACCACTCTGCCCTGGGCTGGGAAGTGGTGGTCGGGTGGGCCTGCATCCCCCTACCCCTGCCACCCTACCACCGGAGTAGCTGACTCCCCACCATGTGCCAGGAGGTCTGTGTCAGTCTACCATCCAGCAAGCTAGGATGCTAGAGTGTGTGGGTGCTCCCCCCTTCTGGAGCCCCTAGACTGGGTGCTCATCCTAACCTAACTGTTTGCTGGCTGCCTTGGCCCACAAGCTGTTCCCGGCTCTGCCCCACCCAAAGGGCTGGAGCCCCAGACTATCTGTGTGTTTGCTGGCTGTCTTGGCCAGGAGGCTTAGGCTACAGCCTGCTCTCTGCTCAGCTCTGCCCAAAGGGCTAGAGCACCAAACTGTTAAGTACTGACCGCAGCTGAGGGGCTGCGAGCTAAAGACTCCTGTGTGTTCTGCTCTGCCCAAGGGTGGGAACATGAGCACCCGACTATTATTTCTTGTTTGCCTCTGTTGGATGGGCCCAGACCTATAGACCACTTACAACTCAGCCCTGCCACTGAGACCCGAGGGTTACCGCCCAATAAAAGAGGCAGAGTGGCCTCCCTCCTCACGAGTAAATTGAGAATAATTCCATTGAAATCAATGGTGCAGAACCATTGCAAGTGAAAAGTGAATCAAGCCAAATGCTGATTTTCTTTGAAAAATATCCATGGTATGATTCAAGAAAGGCTCCAAATCATCAAGTGAAGTGTGAAACACCCAATGCAATCTCGCAAGAGTGTTTGTCACCCTTGCTCCCAAGGCCACGGCAAAGTCATACAACTGAGCCTTGTTGTGACCTAAATCTCTCTAGTAACCAATACAACTGTATGTTTTAATTTGTCCAGGAAAAGAGAACAAAAATTATTGTACTGCTGTTGACTCCTCTAATTTGACTGCCTGAGATTCAAAAAAATATTTTGCAGCCCGGGTAATCCTAATCTCTAGACAATAACATGGTAAACAGAACATAATAAAAGGGCATCCACCAGTATATTTATACTGTGTCCCCATAGAAAAAAAAACAGTCCAGCAGCTATATCTGCTGTTAGGGACTACTTATGCACATCAGAGAGGCAGGACTTGTCCCTGAGTTAGGGAAAGCCCACATTGACTGAAATGCTGCTGTTGCCATGTAACATTGAAACCAGGTGCATAACTCTTGGCAGTAATAGTAATGGTGTCTAACTGCATTTTCAGGTATTTTATTAAGCTGGCCCTTTCAAGTTCATTATTATTAATATTTATGATCAGACAATGTTCCTTCAGGGAATCTGGTGTTGTCCAAATAGCTCACCTTGTCAGGTGAAATTTACTGCAGGATGTGAAATAAGAGAAGACTATGCAGAACGGATGTTAAAAGCAAGCTTTCTGAAGAGTTCTAATTTGTGTGCTTAAAAAGATGTCTTCAGCACATGTAAAAAATTTTTCACTGAGATTTAGACTGGTGAGTATTAGTAACACATGACAAAAAACAAAGATATGAAACCTTAGTCACTAGCACTGAAATATTGAGTTAGGGGAATTCCAATTTGTTTTTGGTGCTTTCTATATGATCTATGAACACACTAAATTCTGCTAGCAAATATGGGATCTTTTAGAGTGCTGTGACTGAATATTTAATACCCTCTTTTACGTTACTAAATATCTTTTTAAAAATCTTCTGTAGCATAAAGATGCACTGTTTTTGTTTTGGCAAGAGGGGTGACTTGTAAATTCCTACAGATCTGCAGAGGTGACAAATCAGATGACAATCAATTAGATCATGTGCTTTTTGTCACTTGTAGGGAGTTTGTGAATCATTCTTTCATTTCGATTCCTAAAGAAGAATTCTAACAATGCTTTACTCATGTTAAACCACATCTACCTAAAATTCAGAAAGGTTGAGCTGAAAGTACATTTGAAAAAGTGACCTGAATATTTCTACATGCAGAATGTAATGTACACTAACTCATTAAGTGCATGTCTCATCCAGCTGAATTACACATGCCCACAGCCCACTTTGTAATAAACTACAACATGCAAATGTATTGATCAAAGATGTTCATGCTAAGTGGCAGATAAGTAAAACCTGAAGCGGATAAACAACTGGCTTGCATTATTATTGTAAATCAGACAGATGACTGGCACTAGGTGGTGTCTCAGGAGAGCTTCAACATTTGTCAAAAATAAATGTTGAGGCAAAGCCAAGATGTTTGTTGTATTTTTAAAGTGAGAGAATGATCCAGTGACAGATTTCTATTGCAATTACAATAGTTTATTTTTATCATCCCAAATGTGTGATGTGATATTTTGTCAGATGGATGTTGGAACACTTGAGTGATTGTTGCTGAGAGAAAAGCAGCATTCTGATTAACTCAGAACATGCTAGTTTAGTCGATCAGCCAACGATTATCCATAAAATTAGTCTTTTAAAGAATACTATGGATGTCACTGAAATTATCTTTTTCTCCTGGTTAAATGTTATCAGGATTCTAAATACAATTGGCTGGTAGAGATTACACTAGTGGTTCTATCACATAAACACCGACTTCACCATAGCCTGAGCAGTCTTAAATAATAGTTTTGTACTGTAATTTTTAAAATTAGTTTCTCATCCTTTGATTCTGCTTTTCCTTCTATTACTTCCCACCTTTGTTCAGATGAATCTGCTGACAGCAGATTCCACTGAGATTATGGATACTCTCAATTTTTACTTTTTTCTGTTGAAAAACCACAGCTCTATCCAGTAGCTTTTCTAATAGAAAATGGAAATAAAAATGGCAGGATATTTCATTATATATTTATAGTCTGTAATGAGGATGTTGCTAATACTGCAAATACTAGCACAGCTTGTAAGGAGCCTTGGTAAAGACTCTACAGTACACTCAGGAACAGAACTCACCTTGCAATTTCACTGCAATTGTCACTGGTTACACCGCCAACAGTGGACCAGACTTTGCCCTCAGATCTGCATCGATGACTCCCAGGGCTTCTAACATGAGTTGTGATGGGAATGAATTTGTGAGCATTATTTGGACATTTGAAGATTGCATATAATGACTTATAAACCATTTCTACACATTAAAGCCCCTTTTCGGCAATTAAGTCTGTGCTTACTTTTGAACATGGGCTTAAGTCTCATTTCAACTGGCTTTAAATCCATGCTTAAATTTAACTTTGAACTTAAGTTCATCCCTATTCAATAGTGTACTTAACCCCTTCAAGTACTTTGATAAATTGGGACCTAAACCAAAGTGATAATCAGTTGCTTCAAGAATATCAGATTAAAGTTTGAAAGAAGTTTACACACACAAAAGAAAGATAACAGAAGTGAAGAACAAATATTGCTATGTACAAAGCTTTTCTCTATGCATGAGAGTACTGCCATGTCTGACTGAAGGACATTTTTCATGGCGCTGGGCGGTATTAAGAGGTGATGCCATCTGATATTTTTGACAAGTTAGAAAATATTACACAGTAAGAACTAACTTCAGCAGTTTGCTGGAGTAATATAATGCAAAAACAATATATTGGATATTAATTTAGTTATTTGTTAGCAAAAAAGAAAATAATCTAAAACAGACAAATAATAAGAATGGGGCTACATCTCCTCCTTTCAACACTGCTGTGACTGTTGATTTGCAGTAGAATTAGTCCAGAAGCTAACTAGAGGAAGTGAAAGGAAAGCCAGACAAACTGACTTTGACTTGTTACACAGGATATCCCCCAAAATGCCAAAGTATTTCTTTTATGAATAAAAGTTAGACATTTGACAATGACTGGCTTGCTGTTAAGAAGCATTACTACCACAGAACTAGGGAAGGTGATAAATTGAAAACTTAGTTTTGGTACATATTTGCCAACATTCACTAATGAACTGTTGTCACTTTACATTTAGAACTAATAATTTAGATGGAAGACCATAGGAAGTAGGGAGTGTTTTCTTGTACAGCACAGAGTACATTAGCAATGTTCAAACATATGCTCTGCTTTATTTTACTTCAGTATGTAAAGATATTGATTTGCTATATTTATTTCCATGTAATGGTCCTTTTCATGACAGCCATTCATATTTTCAACTGTCACCCAGCAAGTGGATATTATACTGTGTCTGTACCATCAATAACCATCCCTTTGGCTTTTATTATTCCCAAGCAACTGGATTCATTTTCTCCCTGGGTCTCTTTAGCCAGGCTTCCTACCACTTCTCCTAATTTCCAGATTGTTCCTACCCCCTGATGAAATATCAGCATAAAACTGTTCTTGACCTAGTGATGCTGAAAAAGTTTCACCTTTAATTTTAAAGAATCATTAGTAACGTGAAAATCTACATACACTTTAACTGTCTGATTTAAAACAATGGTCTGAACAGGTTTCCAATTTTGGAGAGAACTGCAAGATCTGTGGCAGTGTTGCAAAATATGCTGGAAGAAATAGCTCACTGTATTCAGTGCATGCTGGATCTGAAGGTGGTCACATTTGAGTGTTTTATCAAGAGTTCTGATGAGTTTACTTAGAGGCACTATCTAGAATTGCCAGTAACCACAAATTAATAACAATTTTGCATTAATTCAAGGTGGAAGGGCCATTCTCTTCATCTGGACCTTTCTTCAGCATTAGCTTTAAATATTTAACTGAAGCTGTTGTGATTAAATTGTTCATTAGAAACTGAAGGGTACTTAAGGTGGAAGTAAAATTATTTCTTTAGAATGTCCAAAATGCAGAAGTTACAGAGACAGAACACAGTCCTCTTTACCCCAATGGAACTGAGATGAGTAGCCTATTTAATCCTGTATTCTTGAGTTTATATGGGTACAGTTACAAGTACATACACAAGTTACTAATTTCCATGAAATGTGATTCCTGCTTTAAAAAAAAACAAAAAAAACCCCTAAACTCGTGATGTAAAGAGAATTCTTTAGTTACAAGAATTAGCCAGAAAATCCATTAACAAAAGGTTTTCAACATGTTGCTCTTCTGAGTATTTATCTACACATACAATGTTTGTTTTGCTCAAGCATAAGTTAAAGTACAGCTACAACTGAGAATATAAGCTTGGAAAAGTTCCAGCAATGACAAGTTACATATATTATGTAAGAACTCAATGGGGTATGTTTGAAAATAATCAAAGGATTATTACTTTAAAAAGTACAGCTGCATTGGTGTCTCTAAAAATATTGTTGCGGCAAGTCTATTCACATGGGTTCTGAATAACAATTAGAAGATACTCCTTATCTGTGAAGAGATACAAGAATATTGTAATCAAAATCAAGAAAAAAACATTTAAATTAATATTTCAGAAATATTAACATCTGGCTACTGGTTTACTAGTAGTTTGCCCTGATTGATTTATTCCTATCTTAACAGAAATAAAGGTTTGAATTTATACCCTAAAACATGCTTGACAAAAATGATTTCAGTCTTTTACTATTAATTGTCGACTAATTGGTATCCCAAAGTAATAGGGCGCGATTCAGCTTATATTGGTTTTACACCAATGTAACTGCATTGTCTTCACTGGAGTTACTTATGATTTCTAGTAGGAACAGTGAGATCAGTGCAGCCACTTTGCACTGTGCTGCCAGTGGAATCTGACGACAGAATCAGTATATCTGGCACTGTGAGGATTACCTCAATGTAAGGGGTATTATGGTGGTACAAGTATAGAGACTCCAATGTCATCTCCCTCCCTACTGACAGCATTAGGGGCAAGGTTGGGTCGTCTTTATACTCTACACATTCTCAGCTGATATTTTTACCCATTGGGGTAGTTGGCAGCCAGCATAATATATGCTGGGGTACCAGTCTAGCACACACACAGAATCACAGCACCTTTGCACTCCACGTCCTGGCTGCCTCAATTTGTGGTGTATGCTCCTTGGCCGTAGCTAAGGATCTGGCCCCTTATCCATACTAATTAGGGGAAACAACCCAAAGCAAATCAAAAACATTTGTACTTAAGATGAACAAGACAAATAAGTAATTCAATCATAATTGTTATATTAATGGTGCTAATACCACCTGTGTGATCAGTGACCTATATATTGTAAAAGAAACCATCTTATGAACAATGAGAAGCTTGGTACATACTGCACAGTATCAAGTTAAAAATCTGTTCTTAGAAACAACAATAGATGGATGATCATTAGTGGTTCGTTTGGTATTTGTTGTGAAAAAAGTGAACACATTTGCTATGTTTACTAAAAGCTAATTAGCTCCAACAGGAGTGTTGTAAATAAGATACATGAGGTGACTGTCCTATTCTACTCAGCATTGGTGAAGCTTCCACTGTAGTACTGTGTCCAATTCTGGGCACCACAGCTTAGGAAAGATGTGAACAAACTGAAGAAAGTCCAGGGGGGAGAGAGAAAAAAAAAAAAGACAAATTGTTTAGAAAATCTGACCTATGAGGAAAGGTTTAAAAAAAAATTGGTCATGTTTAGTCTTGAGAAAAGAAGACTGAGGGGAGAACTGATAAGTCTTCAAAATGTGTTAAAGGCTGTTAACAAGGGAAGAGTGAGCAATATTTATCCATGTCCACTGAAAACAGGACAAGTAGTAATGGGCTTAATTTGCAGCCAGGGAGATTTAGGTTAGCTATTAGGAAAAACTACATAAATTTTTAAGCTCTGGAATAGGCTTCCAAGGGAGGCTTTTAAGAACAGGTTGGACAAACAGTTGTCAGGGATACTTGGTCCAGCCTACGTGCAGGAGGCTGGATTTGATGACTTCTTGAGGTCCCTTAGACCTACATTTCTGTGAGATCTGGTTGTCTTGCTCAAGTCTTGTATACCATAATCCTTATGCATCAAGATGCTAGTGTAGCTGTCTATGTAGACAAAAGAAGTGAACAATGCTGTGTGCACCCTATCCAAATGTAAAGGACTTATAGCAAAAGCAAGAAGTTACCTCTTATACTTCTGTTTTCATATATCATACATGTTCTACAGTAGCTTTGTGCTTTGAGAAACTTACAGCACAAAATTTTAACAATATTTTAGGAATAGAAATCTTAAATTACCTGGGGCTACCATGATTTCGTGTTTCTTTGATCTGATCCGAAGAAAGGTTAGATCATTCTGAGGATCTATATCTCTCACTGTGCTCCTCGCTTTCATTGTGAGCTGATGAAGAAGACCTGCATATTGTACTGTTGTAGAGTTATCTAGGGTTGTTCTGATTGGAATTCCTGCAAACAAACAGGCATATTAAAGCAATTTTATTATTAAAATCTTTTAATGTCTGTCACATTAACAAAGTGGCAAACAGAACAAGATAGAAATTTTTCATTATATTTTGGGTTTTATATTGTATAGGAAAAACAATTACATTGCTTAATACTAATACATAAGGCTACGATTTTTTCTTGGAGGTCCCAGAAGTTACAGAATCAGTGACTTCCAGTGACCTCCATGAATTCAGCCCCAGCAGCTTGCAGCGGTGGGGAACTGTGGGGTACCCCGGCTGCCTGGGGGTGGGGGCGTACCTCAGAGCTCTGAGCCATGTGGGTGTCAGGGGGACCCTGGGAGCTCCTGGTTGCTGTGGACAGTGGGGGCCTGCTTGGAGCAGGGCCCTGCAGCTGCCCAGCCTCTGTAGGCATAGGGCAGACCCCACATTTGAACTCCCCATTTTGCCATGGCTATTTTTAGTAAAAGTCACGGACAAGTCACTGGCTTCCATGATTTTTTTTATTGCCCGTGACCTGTCCCTGACTTTTACTAAAAATATCTGACAAAATATTAGCCTTACTAATACATACAGCCAAATTTCAAAAAGGATCTCTGAACCTGAAGTCAATGGCAGTTAAATGCTTAGAAGCTTTTGAAAAATCTCACTAGGTGTCTACATCTTTAAACACCTAGGTACCTTTAAAAATCTAGCCCATAGTACTTACAAGTTTCATTGGCTCATCTGTTTAAGATTACATTAAATGTTGCTGCTTTTTACATATTTATACTATGTAAAAATATGTAAAATATGTATATTTTAAATATAAACCATCTAACAATCATTTTAGCCAACTGTATGTAATAAGCATTTTACATGTTTAATGATGGAATAGGATTGGAAATTTATAATTTGTAAAATTTGGTGAGCATATTGCACCTTCTAGAACTGCTCTTTTAAAACTGCAATACAACATGCTGACAGTAGATGGATCCATAAAATGTGGATTAAGATATTACGAATGTTTGACAATATATGGATCCAACCTACTACTACAAGTCTGACAATGTAACATCAACATCCATTTTGATGAATTAATTGTAATATTCTGTCAAATAATTATTTCCATATCTATAGACTATGCAGTCAGAACAAAAGATGTCTTTACAATTATGGTGTAACTGCAAAACTCAAAACTATTAGGGCTTGATATTTTTGCTTCACTTATAAAAAGCTACCTTTCCTTTGGACTGCTTCCAGAGGCATCGTGTTACAAGCCCGTGAGACAATACTCCCCATTTACATACTGATGATGGTACAGCTCCTAAATAATGGATAGAATTTTGCATATCCCAATGCCACAAAACATTTTGACATTGTAAATAATCCAGAAAGGAGCAATCAAAACTTAAGAGGAAGGAGTGATTGATTTTATGAGGAAAGATTAAAAATACAAATATTGTAAATCTTGGCTAAAAAAGTATTGAAGGAACATAACTTTCAAATATATTTGAAGGACGATATATGAAGAAAAGTGAAAATACAAAAGGATGAAAAGTGGATGTGATAAAGGGAACATTGACGACAAATATTTGGAAAAAGTTCCAAAGAGTTAGATCTCTCAAACTATTTCCTAATCTCTTTAGAAAAGCATTCCTTGAGCAATTTAAATCCAAAATGATCTCATTTTTTGATTATCCTGTTCAAGGAAAATCTTTCACTGCAAGGGGATACAACAGGATGACCTAATAAATATATTCTCTCTCATATCTATGAAACCTTAGTATATTGAAACTGAACTCAGGCAAATTTGGAAGTAGGGATTTAAATAAGGACAAAGACAGGTGCTCTCAGGCACTACATTAGTGAGAGAACATCTACATAATCACATTGTGTAGATAGGGCAACAGTCACTTAAAAAGCAGCAATGAATAAAAATATCAAGTTTAGATGACCTTGAAACCAAATGACCATTCCAACAAACTCAGTATCTTTAATAAAATCTGTCAGCCTCTAAAGATGTAAATAAAGTGAAATGTATGGCCAAAAATAATCTGAAAATGAATGGCTGACATTAGTAACTTCCCTAGATTTAAAAGGAACTGATGCTCAGTTTGTGGAACAAACTGGATATTAACAGAGAAACCACCAGGGCAGATAATTTTTAAACTAGTGATCTTATGTGTGTGAAAGACAGAATCAGTCTGGAAACATTTTCAATTCAAACAATTGAATACAGCTCTATCAGGTGTAACAAACTGTACTCTTTTCTTAAATTAACTCTACTACATATTATTTTAACAGGATGTTCAATATTATGTGCTTGTTTCAGGAATTTTATCACCATTTTATTTACATTGTTAACCACTTTAAAAGAAAGATGAAAACAAGTTTGTTCTGTTTAAAAAATAGGCACTTTAATCTCTTTTTAGAAAAATGTAGACACCTGGCAAAAAAAATAAATAAAAATAAAGTGGCTATTGGACCACCAATTCAAATTGGTCTTCTGACTTCAAATACTGACTTCTTTAAAATAAATATGCAGTTATTTTTCATGCTCCTGGATGGAAAGGTACGGATTTTCAAAAAAGTTAGTCACACAAATGTACATTTAATTTGTATGACTAACTTGTTTGAAAAATATGTTCCTTTCCATTAAAATAAATAAATAGTCATTTTTCAAGAAGTACATTTAATTTGTGTGGGCAAAGTCTCAGGTAACTGTACATGCAAATGGTGATTCTGGATAGTTGGGGAACCATGCAGTCATGAACCTGACTTTCTTGAAAGGCGGGGGCCTGGTCACTCTAACTTTCTTGTATCTTGGATATGCCCACAGTCTAAGAGCAAGTTTGTTACATTTGCCCCCAGTATAATTGGATGCAACATCTCTGAAGTAAATGCACATGTCCTGGGAGATCCTTGACTGACTCTGGCCAGAAAAGATTCTAGAGCAGGGGTAGACAACCTATGACACATGTGCCGAAGGTGGCACACGAGCTGATTTTCAGTGGCACTCACACTGCCTGGGTCCTGGCCACCAGTCCGGGGGGCTCTGCATTTTATTTTAATTTTAAATAAAGCTTCTTAAACATTTTTAAAACCTTATTTACTTTACATACAACAATAGTTTAGTTCTATATTATAGACTTATAGAAAGAGACCTTCTAAAAACGTTAATGTATTACTGGCACGTGAAACCTTAAATTAGAGTGAATAAATGAATGAATGAAGTGCACACCACTTCTGAAAGGTTGCCGACCCCTGTTCTAGAGGGAGGTGAGGAGATGGCAGTTGGAACAGAACACAGGGAGGGCCTCATGCTCATCTATCAGTGCCCCAATGGGTCAAACCAGAGAGATACTGTTCTGACCTGCCTGTGCAAGGAAACTGAGACCCAAGAACAGGAATCTGATTATGATTGTACTCTGTTAGTCTTTAAAGATACTACAACCATGATAACCTCTAAACAATGACATAAGAGCCTGCCTAAAAGTGTAGGTGAAGATGAGGTGCATTAGCAGATCTATGAGAGAAAGAATACTGTACTTGTATTATGTCGATGAAGCTGTGCTGAGAAGAGTGCTTTCTTTCATGCAAACAAGATTCACAATATTTAAAAAGACAAAGCAGAAACTCAAACTTCCATAATCTGAATAAAGAAAACATTTGTCCTTTAAAAATTTAAGACAACAAAAATGAGAAAAATATTGTTTGCATAAAGTAGGCAACATTTTAAGCACTACTGCTCTTGAAATTAACAAAGTTTTAAAAATATTGGGGTTATTTTCCTATTCAGATATTATGGATGAACAAATTAAACAGCCATCCATAAGAACAAAAAACTAAAACAATCAATCTGCAAATTCCAAACATTGATCAGTCATTCTTCCAACACCATTTAAATGGTTGTTTTTGTCCATAGTTTAAGTGTGCAAGTTAATCAAGGCATAATTGCTCACTGGACCAAGTCACATAGTATTATTTCTAAACAGTTGTCCTAAAACCAAATTGTACCATCAAGTTAGTAAACAGTTAATAGACACAAATATGCACAGGCACAATACAATTGTTCAATTACTGTTAATGTCAGTTCATGCATTTCTCTTTTGACCTGCAACAGCTATTCTGTGACCCAGTGAACCATCTTTGACCTGTCCAGGCATGTAAATTAATTATCTAGATTTACCAACCTCTGAAAGAACACTTCTAATTCCCTGTTGGTTTTTCTCCCTTCTGTTGTTGAACTGCTACTAGGGCAACAGATACATACTGGGTTTATTTGGATTGTAAAAGTGACAGGGGATTGTCAGAACTTTACCACAGTATATTCAGTTATTTAATGCAGTGTTTTTTTCTTGGGGTGGAGGGAGAGACTAGAATAAAAATACTCTGGATCAGAACCTTGGCCCCACAAACAGGCTTAAGTGAACAAGTGGGGATTCCTCCAGGAGCACAGGACTGGCAGATCTGACTACATGCCATGCCCCGCTCATCCGCACTTGCAGCCCTCTACTTGAGGGTTATGGCCAAGGACTAGGTGGCATAATACAGGAGCCACTATTTCCACCAAGTCCCTGATGACTCAAGGAGACATTTGAAGACCTCTGAAATAGTTGAAGTTAGAGCAGCCCTGAGGCTGTTGCCCAGCAGCCTAAGCCTAATTTCTGGCTGTGGGATATTTTTCTCTCAATATTTTTGTCTTTTTTGGGGGGTGGAAAATGGGGAGAAAGTGAGTTTCTAATGTATTTTCTTTTAAAATATTATAATGTGAAACGAGTTGGTATGAAACAAAGGAATGATAAGAGGGGCTGTTTACTGCTCCCTTTTCACCTTCTGAGCTATGCCAAGGGCCAACCATTCCGTACTGTAAGTCTGGCCTTTCAGCTCTACATCATATGGTTGAATTTTGCTAACCCACATTTGGCTAAACAGCACACTTTTTAAAAAAGCCCTACAAAAATGGTGGTCTCTGACCAACTCTCAGCAAGACTTAATGGCAGATGCTGTAGCAAGAGCTCAGACTATAAATATTAAGTTTCTCAGACCTGAAGAAAAGATCTGTGTAAGCGCAAAAGCTTCTCCAATAAAAGCAACTATCTTATCTACCTCATCTCTCTAATATCCTGGGACCAACACAGCAACAACAAAGCATATATTAATAGTTACTAGCAGACTATAAAGTATTATAAAAATAGAACTACAGTTGACCAAAAAAACAAAATGTGATGGATTTTTAACAAGTGCTTCTCCACTTAATTCCTAATTCATAAACTTCTGGAATCTGCCATGTTTCTGGCTTTCAGTATCTTGAATTAAAAAAGCTGCAGCATATTAAAAATATAAGGTCAGATTTACAGAAGTGTGTGCATTTTTGCTGCACAAATCAGGGTTTGCATGCATCAGTTCTGAGTGTGCATTTTTGAAAGTCTAACCTGTAACAATTACATTTTTGCAAAATATTGTAAAGTGGTTACATTGTTTAATAACACAGGATATATTGCAATGATTTAAGTGGTTACATCCAGTGCCTCTTTGAAATTTATTTTGGATTTATAAGCAGCAGTATATTTACCTTCTGCATTTACAACAATAGTTCCAATAACCCCTTTGTGTGCCTGAATCCTCTTTAGTGTTTCCTCTACTTCTGCCTGTAAAACAAAATGAAATCATACAAGTCAAGTCAATTAACAGTCTGTAATACTGCTGTGTCCCAGCTCTCTCTTCCAAGTGTGTGTGTGTCTCCCCCTCCTCTCCCCACATTTACACTCATGGAACCCTACTGAGGGCTGACTAGCTTCTTGGTTTTCATCCCTGCAGAAAAGTGCTGCGAGCCAGAACACGAGGCTCTGTCCAGCAGCATTTACCCAGGCAGTGACTAGAGAGGAACAGGTAAGCAGCACCCCACTGCAGGTGCCCTTCAGGGGCAATGGCGTCTGTAAGGTGCTCTAGTTTGGCAGAGGGGTCAGGTCCCAAAGACTCTCAGTGGGGAACGGTAGAAAAAAGACCGTCCAGCACTGTGTGTTATGGGGACCGCTGTACCCCCACAGAGCTGCCTAGTGACTGCCCCACCCCCGCCTGCTGCTGCCCAGTGCTCCCCCCAGAGTGCAGCGCGGTGCCTGCCAGGAAACTGGGGCTGCCCAGCGCCCCTCATGCCCCGCTCCACCCCGTTACCATGGCCAGGGAGACGCAGGAGGAGTCACCCGCGTGAGACCGAGACTTCCTCCTCGCAACGGTTGCTATGGGGCAGGGCCGGAAGCGCTGCTGGGAGCGGAAGTGCGGGGGTGGGGCAGAGGAACAGCCCCGCCCCCTGCGAACCTCGCCGCCGCCCCAGGCTCCGCTCCGCGTGTCCCGACCCCGCAGCGCGTGTGATCCCTCCAGTGACTCGCCCCAGCAGCACGTTGCTCTTTGCTGTGGCCCCGCAGCCGGGGCGGTGGGGCCCCCGAACAGCTCCCTGCGGGCGGAGCGGCCGTCACCCTCCCCCCCCCCGGAAACCCAGGTCCTCAAAGGAAAAAACCCAACCCAGACAAACCCCCCCACTCAATGAAACTAACACCCCCCCCCATCCCCCACCAAACCCAACCAACCCTGACAAACCCCCCCACCCAATGAAACTAACCCACCCAACCAACCCTGACACCATCCCCCATGAAACCCAACCAACCCTGACAAACCCCCCCCACCATCCTCCACCAAACCCAACCAACCCTGACAACCCCCCCCCCGCCCTCCACCAAACCCAACCAACCCTGACAAACCCCCCCACCCAGTGAAACTAACACACCCAACCAACCCTGACAAACCCCCCCATCCCCCACCAAACCCAACCAACCCTGACAAACCCCCCCATCCCCCACCAAACCCAACCAACCCTGACAAACCCCCCCACCCAATGAAACTAACCCACCCAACCAACCCTGACAACCCCCTCCACCGCCCTCCACCAAACCCAACCAACCCTGACAAACCCCCCCCACCATCCTCCACCAAACCCAACCAACCCTGACAACCCCCCCCCCCCCCATCCTCCACCAAACCCAACCAACCCTGACAAACCCCCCACCCAATGAAACTAACCCACCCAACCAACCCTGACACCCCCCTCCACCGCCCTCCACCAAACCCAACCAACCCTGACAAACCCCCCCACCCAATGAAACTAACCCACCCAACCAACCCTGACAACCCCCTCCACCGCCCTCCACCAAACCCAACCAACCCTGTCAAACCCCCCCCACCATCCTCCACCAAACCCAACCAACCCTGACAACCCCCCCCCACCATCCTCCACCAAACCCAACCAACCCTGACAAACCCCCCCACCCAGTGAAACTAACACACCCAACCAACCCTGACAAACCCCCCCCACCAAACCCAACCAACCCTGACAAACCCCCCCACCCAATGAAACTAACCCACCCAACCAACCCTGACAAACCCCCCCATCCCCCACCAAACCCAACCAACCCTGACAAACCCCCCCACCCAATGAAACTAACACACCCAACCAACCCTGACACCATCCCCCATGAAACCCAACCAACCCTGACAAACCCCCCCCACCATCCTCCACCAAACCCAACCAACCCTGACAACCCCCCCCACCATCCTCCACCAAACCCAACCAACCCTGACAAACCCCCCCACCCAGTGAAACTAACACACCCAACCAACCCTGACAAACCCCCCCATCCCCCACCAAACCCAACCAACCCTGACAAACCCCCCCACCCAATGAAACTAACCCACCCAACCAACCCTGACAACCCCCCCCACCGCCCTCCACCAAACCCAACCAACCCTGACAACCCCCCCACCCAATGAAACTAACCCACCCAACCAACCCTGACACCATCCCCCATGAAACCCAACCAACCCTGACAACCCCCCCCCACCATCCTCCACCAAACCCAACCAACCCTGACAAACCCCCCCACCACCATCCTCCACCAAACCCAACCAACCCTGACAAACCCCCCCACCCAGTGAAACTAACACACCCAACCAACCCTGACAACCCCACCAAACCCAACCAACCCTGACAAACCCCACCACCCAATGAAACTAACCCACCCAACCAACCCTGACAACCCCCTCCACCGCCCTCCACCAAACCCAACCAACCCTGACAAACCCCCCCACCCAATGAAACTAACCCACCCAACCAACCCTGACAACCCCCTCCACCGCCCTCCACCAAACCCAACCAACCCTGTCAAACCCCCCCCACCATCCTCCACCAAACCCAACCAACCCTGACAACCCCCTCCACCGCCCTCCACCAACCCCAACCAACCCTGTCAAACCCCCCCCACCATCCTCCACCAAACCCAACCAACCCTGTCAAACCCCCCCCACCATCCTCCACCAAACCCAACCAACCCTGACAAACCCCCCCATCCCCCACCAAACCCAACCAACCCTGACAAACCCCCCCACCCAATGAAACTAACCCACCCAACCAACCCTGACAAACCCCCCCATCCCCCACCAAACCCAACCAACCCTGACAAACCCCCCCACCCAATGAAACTAACCCACCCAACCAACCCTGACAACCCCCCCCACCGCCCTCCACCAAACCCAACCAACCCTGACAAACCCCCCCACCCAATGAAACTAACACACCCAACCAACCCTGACACCATCCCCCATGAAACCCAACCAACCCTGACAACCCCCCCCACCTTCATCCACCAAACCCAACCAACCCTGACAACCCCCCCCACCATCCTCCACCAAACCCAACCAACCCTGACAAACCCCCCCACCCATTTAAACTAACACACCCAACCAACCCTGACAAACCCCCCCATCCCCCACCAAACCCAACCAACCCTGACAAACCCCCCCACCCAATGAAACTAACCCACCCAACCAACCCTGACAACCCCCCCCACCGCCCTCCACCAAACCCAACCAACCCTGACAACCCCCCCACCCAATGAAACTAACCCACCCAACCAACCCTGACACCATCCCCCATGAAACCCAACCAACCCTGACAACCCCCCCCCACCATCCTCCACCAAACCCAACCAACCCTGACAAACCCCCCCACCACCATCCTCCACCAAACCCAACCAACCCTGACAAACCCCCCCACCCAGTGAAACTAACACACCCAACCAACCCTGACAACCCCACCAAACCCAACCAACCCTGACAAACCCCACCACCCAATGAAACTAACAAACCCAACCAACCCTGACAACCCCCTCCACCACACCCAACCAACCCTGACAAACCCCCCCACCCAGTGAAACTAACACACCCAACCAACCCTGACAACCCCACCAAACCCAACCAATCCTGACAACCCCCCACCATCCTCCACCACACCCAACCAACCCTGACAAACCCCCCCACCCAGTGAAACTAACACACCCAACCAACCCTGACAACCCCACCAAACCCAACCAATCCTGACAAACCCCCCCATCCCCCACCAAACCCAACCAACCCTGACAACCCCCCCCACCATCCTCCACCAAACCCAACCAACCATGACAACCCCTCCACGAAACCCAACCAACCCTGACAAACCCCACTGCCCCCATCCCCCACCAAACCCCACCACCCAATGAAACTAACACACCCAACCAACCCCTACAAGAACCACCCCACCATCCCCCACCACTGAATGAAACAAACAAACCCAGCCACCTAACAAAACAAATGCATCCAACCAACTCAGACAAAAGTCACCACCACCATCCGCTCCCTGAAAACCCCAGCCAATCAACCCAAACGAAAACCACCACCAGCATCTTCCAAAACAAACCCAGCAAATACTACCACCAAAACCCCAATACAGAACAATAAAACCATCCCTTCCCGAAAACCAACCAAGCAAACCAGAACAACCAAACCAAATAAAAAAACCAAGCCACCAAAAAACCAGTTTGATGCTATTCTGCAATTAGTGGGTCCTTTATTTAAGTCTACTTCATTTTGAAACTTATTAATGAGTGAATTAAAATAACACCTGTGTATAATGCTGTTGTATTAGATAGGACAGCCCCACATGTTGAAGTTATACTTTTAATTTCCCCAAACATGGGCCATATTTTGGTCTCTTACACCAGTGTAAATCAGGATAATCAAATTGATGGAGTTGCTGTGGATTTACACTGGTGTAATTGATTTCTGAATATGCACAGGAATGGGTTCATATGAACGACTGGAGTTATGTCCAACAGTATGATGTGCATTTGATGAGTAAACAGAAAGGAATTAATTTCTCTGCAAAATGTTTAATTCAGACCTGCCAGCTATGAAATCTGAAAAGATGCACCAAAACAGTTTTCACATAATAGAAAGTACAATGTTCTGAATCCTTGGAATTGAAATATCCCTTCAAAGATTTCCCCATTTTTAAACAATTGGAAGCACTGGTGCATGATTATTGAATCTAACTGGAACATCTGGCTGGCAACTTTTTATTAGCACAGTTCTGTAGACGTTTTTAATTAAAAAGTATGTATTTCATGGGTCTAATGCTGCAAAACCTTATTTTCAGGAGTGATCCTTACTCACACAGTCCCATTGCAGTCAATGGGGGTTGAAGGATCACATCCTGTAAGTGTAAGATACTAATGGGCTTTCATGGGAAATTCTTTGCCCAGTGCTCATCCCAAATAACTGGGATTCAGTTACAGAGATCTATGGAGGTAAGAATAAGGAACCCTCCAGTTTAGCTGCTACTCCATCTTAAATGGCCTTTGAATCCCTCCCTGCATGGGTATGGACTCTTTTTAAACTCTTTTTAAAATTATCAAATATATCTTTGTAGGGAATCCTACAAATGGAATTAATGTGATAGTAAGTGAGAAGCAGATTTAATTGCAGAAGCATAATTTATGCCCAGCATTACAGTTCAAAATAATACCCTTTTAGAGGTAACATTTTCTGTGTCACTACGTAGTTCAAGCCCCAAATTTTAGGTTTTTAATCTAGACAAAAACAAAAGAACTAGCTTCTTGATTACTTTTTAAATCATATTGAAATCAGCTTTTAAAAATGTGTATACTCCCCTGCTACTCAGTGATATATGTGCCATTCCACAGCACTGTAGTTACACCTGAAAATCAGGAACTGTCCACAGACTAGGACCCCCAACCCTGCAAATGCTTGCCCATGTGCCATGGGGCATACAACCCCCGCCGGCAGAAAGGGGTTAAAGAGCAAGTAAGAGTTTAGGCAGCCCTGCACCTGCACAGCATGTCAGGCTTGGAGGAGGAGCCTTAAAAGGGAACACCCCCTCTCCCCCTCCCCTGGGAAGGAGTATACATCGCTCATTCTTAGTTCCCACAGGAAGAGTGTGGCTAAGGACAAAGAGTGGTTGTAGCTAGCAGGAGTTTCTTGAGCAGAAGGTGAGCTAGACCTGAATGGCTACCGTAGGACTCCTGTCAAACCTGAGCAGTAGTCTAGATGGTAGGAGGATGATTAAGGGTACGTCTACACTACGGGACTATTCCGAATTTGCATTTAATAAACGGTTTTGTAACAACCAGATTTTTATAAAATTCGAGGTGCGCGCGGGCCACCACTAAAAACATTAAATTCGGTGTGTGTGCGTCCCATCGGTCCGAGGGATAGCGTTCGATTTCTGGAGCGTTGCACTGTGGGGTAGCTATCCCGTAGCTATCCCATAGTTCCCGCAGGCCTCCCCCGGCCCCTTGGCATTTCTCGGGTTGAGCTCCCCAGTGCCTGATGGGGCAAAAATTCATTGTCGCGGGTGGTTTCTGGGTACAGCCTCACCCCTCCCTTCCCTGAGCAGCAGACCAACCGTTTCGCGCCTTTTTTGCTTTGGTGAAACTGTGCAGAGCCATTGCCACCAGCAAGCATGGACCCTTGCTCAGCTCAAATACCGGCCAATCGTGACTTGTTATAAACACTCGCGCACTCTCGTGCAGTCTATGGTGAACCAGGACCTTCAAATCCGAGGCGAGGATGGAGAGCGGGGATCCGGCAGCGCAGCGTATGTACAGTGTATGAGGACTGTTAGACACAGAATTCTCTCAAACCGCGGGCCCCATGCGCTTTGGAGATCCTGATGGTACTGGGGGCAGATTCTATCCATTGAACGCCGATTTTGGGGCCCGGGGCAACAAGCACTGACTGGTTGGGACCGCATTGTGTTGCAGGTGTGGGGACGAATTCCAGAGGCTGCGAAACTTTCGCGATGCGGTAAGGGCACTTTCATTGGAACTTTGTGACTTGCTTGCCCCTGCCCCTGAAAAACGCCATAAACTACCAAGATGAGAGCGCAGCCCTACCAAATAGAGAAGCGTGGAGAGTGGGCGATAGGCCCTCTGGAAGCTTGCATAAGCCAGACGGCTACCGGTCAGTCCGGGAATCAAATTTTGGGTTGGAAAATTCTTACTGTGGGGGCTGCTTGTGTTGATGCAAGTAGCCAAAGCAATCTCTAAGCTGCTGCTACCGGAAAGGTTTGTGACTCTGGGAAACGTGCTGGCCATAGTGGATGGCTTTGCTGCACTGGGATTCCCTAAACTGTGGAGGGGGCGGATCGATGGAACTCCATATCCCTATCTTGGCATCCGCAGCGCCAGGGCACCCAGTCGTAATACCGGAAGGGGTACTTTTCAATGGTGCTGCAAGCTACTGGTATATCACAAGGGACGTTTCACAAAACATCCACGGTGGGATGGCCAGGGAGGGTTCATGACGGCTCGTCGTCTTCAGAAGCACTTACTCTGTTTTTTAAACGGCCTCTGTGCAGCAAGGGGAATTATCTTCCCCAGACCAGAAAATAATAGTTGGGGATGTTGAAAATGCCTGTTCGTTATCCTGGGGGAACCCAGCCTACCCCTTGATGCCATGGCTCATGGAAAGCCATAACAAGGCAGCCTGGACAGTGGTCAGGATCTGTTCAATTACAGGTCCTGAGCAATGTGCAGAAATGGTGGTGGAATGTGCATTTTTTTTTTTTTTTTTTTTTTAGTTCTGCCATTGTAAAGGCGCGCTGGTGGACATTACTGACTCGCCCAGGAACCTTCAGCCTAACCAATGGTCCCCTATGTTTATTTACTGCTTGCTGTATTCTCCACAATTTCTGTGAGAGTAAGGGGGGAGACTCTTTATGGGCGGGGTAGGTGTGGGAGGCTGAGGCAAATCACCTGGCCGCGATTACGCGAAGCCAGACACCAGGGGAGATTAGAAGGAGCACACCAGGAAGCGTGGTGCGCCATCAGAGAAGCTGTGGGATGAAAAACGAGGCTTCATCAAGGGCCAGGGTACAGTGTGACTGCTGTGTTGTTGATGAAACCCCTCCTCCCCCTTGATTGACTCTAGTCCCTGTAAGGCAACTTCCCCTCCCCCTTCGAGTACCAGCTTACTTGATGGCGAATTAAAGTCACTCTCATTTAAAAACGCATGATATTCTTTATTGGGATTCAATTATAAAAAGAGGGAGAGAAGTAAGGGGTGTGGTTTGGGAGGGGAGGATAGGAGGGATGGAGGAAGGGCCATTAAGAAATAATTCACAGTAACGACATCCTTTCTGGTTGGGGCTGTCCACTGGGGGTTTGGAGTGGGTACGGGTGCACGGGAGGCCTCCCCCCACGCGGTTCTTACACGGTCTGGGTGAGGAGGATGTGGGAACATGGTGAGGGATTGAGGGTGGTTATACTGGGTGCAGCTGGCACTCTGTGATCCTGCTGCCGTTCCTGAAGCTCCACAAGACGGCGGAGCATGTCAGTTTGATCCACGCAGCAGCCCAGAGTTGCATCCCGCCACCGACTGATCTTCCTGCCGCCAACCGCTGATGTCCTGCCGGTCTTCCTGCCCGCCCACCTCTCATATCGCGGTTGTCCCTCCTTGTCCTCACATTCATCCTTCCTGTCCTCACGTTCACTGGCACTTCTTTCCTGTAATTTGATACCACGTCCTTCACTTCATTCAGGATGAAGCTCTTTCATTGCGTGTAACTTCCATTAATTCCGAGGAACATCTCATCTCGCGTCTTCTGTTTCCCTCCGCCCTTATCTGTGCGAGCCTTTGGGATGAGTGGGGGATGGTTGAAAAAATTTGCAGCTGCATGAGGGTGGATAAATATTTAGAAAAGATTACATTTTAACAGCAACAATGGTTATACTCTTTCACAAGTGAACAGCACTATTCACCTAGCACATGTTGGATATCCCTGACAAGGGTCGCATTTTTTCATCTTAATAGTGAGTTGATTAGCAGCTTCTGGCGTTACTGATCTCACAGACACAGGTCCAGGCATCAGAATTCAGCTTGCATGCAGCCATGGTAAGCCCACTGTTCTTTCGGCTTCTGTAGTTGATTTACCCACTTCCCTACCCCCCAACGCATGGCTAATAACCACGCTAGGCTCCCTGCTAATCAACAACCTTCCCACCCCCCCACCCACTGCGATGGGGCCTGGTTAGCTTGGGGAAAGATCGTCCGGTGACCAAAACACAGATAAAGTATTCATCGGCATTTCACTCCTCCCCCTCCCTCCGCTTTTCGCTACGTGCAGGAAAAGTTTTTTTTTTAAGCTGATGCAGTCCACGCACCACAGCTAGAAAAAATGGCCACTCCCCTTACTTAAATTCCTGATTTTTAAACCAGGTTATCCTGAACGATCATCACTTTGCTGAGGATAAACAGAACAAGATTAAAGAGCGGATGCTTCTTTGAATGCCAGCAGTTCACCGTGGACCATACGCTGCTATGCTTTGCCACGCAATATGGTTATCTGATTATTGCTCCAAGCATTGGCGTGGTAAAGTGTCCCCCCCCCCCCCCCCATCCCCCCCCCCCCCCCCCCCCCCCCCCCCCCCCCCCCCCCCCCCCCCCCCCCCCCCCCCATACAATGGTGGGCGGCACAAGGTGCCTAGCCAAGAAAACCTTCTGCCAAAGGCTTCTGGAGTTCTACAGGTAGCGCTTCATCCGAGATGTCCGCTGGAGGATTTTCCATCTCAATCCCCGGACATTGTTAACAAATCTTTTCTAAGTAAACATATACTGTCTGCGAATGCATCCCAAGTCCTCAGGGCCAATATCAATCATTAAATAGGCTTGCTTAAAAAACCAATGTTTGCTATTTTGCAAAAGGTACCACCCTCACCTGAGCTCCCTTCCATGGCGGTCATTGTCTGGGATAGTGGCTTGTGAGGGCTGGCCTGAGGCCGTAATTCCGTCAGGGTAGATAAATAGCTCCTGGCTGCTGGGGATCACGGAGTGGCTGATGTGTGCTGCTTTGCTAGGTTTTCTCCTCTTCTTCCTCTTTCATTCTTCCCCCCCCACCGTCTGCATCATCCTCAGCCCATGGCAGAGATTTACAAACCCCCACCTCGGAATCCACGATCAGGGGTAGTGGAGAGGTACTTGTGGCGCAGCCCCCTAAAATTGCATGCAGCTCAGCATAGAAGCGGCTCATTGTTTTTTTTCGAACCTGCCCCGGGACCTTCCGTTTGCTTCTTTGGTTTTTCTGGTAGGCTGTGTATGAGCTCCTCTAACTTTCACTCTGCACTGCACTGCGTCCCTTGCGTGGCCTTTATCCGTCATAAGCCTTTAGATAATTCTTTCAAATACTTTTTTCATTTCGTCTTTTGGAACGCCGTTCTGTTAGCACTGAATCCTCTCCCAGATAGCGATCTAGATCCAGTATCTCCGTGCAGTCCCATGCTGGGGGCTCTTTTACGATTCTCAGGAGAGCTGTCATTGTTTATAACTGTGCTGAATGAGCTGTGCGTGGTCACCTGTGCTGATGAAGATCTCCACGCTGGGAGCAGCAGGAAATGGAATTTCAAAAGATTTCGCGGGGCTTTTCCTGTCTAACCTGGCCCAGTGCATCCGAGTTCTGAATGCTGTCCAGAGCGGTCACTGGAGCACTGTGGTGATACCGCCAGGAGAGGCCAATACCGTTCGATCAGCGGCCACACTAACCCTAATCGATTATGGTAATACCGATACTAGCGTTTACTCCTCCTCGTTTAGGGAGGAGTACAAGAAACGGTTTAAAGAGCCATTTAAAAATCGATTATAAGGGTGCCTCCTAGTGTGGACGGTTGTGGCGTTAAATCGGTTTTACGCTCCTAAAACCGATTTAAACGCCTAGTGTAGACCAGGCTTGAGAGACAGAAGGTCTGTTACTAACCTTTTACTTTTGTTAGTTTGGTTTCCTTTTTCAGACATTTTGCAGACTCCCTCCTTCCCTCCAGGAAATGTTTGGGACTGTAGGTTTTTTTGTTTTGTTTGCTTCTGAGACTAGGAATGGCCCAGAAACGGGCTGAGGGAGGAAGCAAGGGGGTTGAGGTGGTAGCTCTTAACTACTTGCTACAAGTTCCTTGGACTAAACCGCAGGGCATATGGAGTTCCTCCACAGGCTCACAGACAAATGGGTGGAAGGACTATCAAGCCCTTAGCAAGTCTGAAGACCTGGTGTGAGGTTGCAGGACTGTTGTTGCGTTGCACCCTTTTTTACCCTAGAAGGGGTGGGATTGAACGTGATCAGTTGGAGGGCTGAGTGTGGGAAGGGCAGGAGAGAGGAAGACCCTACAATTCTGTGCCTAGCCACGAGGGGCATGCCGCTGAGTCACTCTGGCATACCATGTGAGTAACTTTCAGTATTGCCCACCCTAAACAATCATTAAACTGGAACAATGCACAAGTGAATCAGGTGTTAAAAATCTAGATATTGCTTTATTTTTATTTAAATCACTGGGGAGGGGAATTGTTAGCATGGTTGAGAGCACAAAGAGGGTAGAATGTGACTGGAGGTTTTTATAGGTGTTGAATATAAAAGTGCTCAAGTTTCATATTGTTTGGTATTGTGCATTCTAGAACAGTGTTCATTTTTACCAAGTGAAAGCAAGGTCATGACACTTGAACTCTGCTGGTCCAGAATAGCAACAGAGAATCTCTCCCCCCCTCCCCCCCCTCCGCGCAAGGACAAACACTCCTATGAAGAACCATCAAGCTGTGTGTTCATGAAAGATAGGAAGAATGGTTTTATATTTCTGACCACCATTGTCCTTGAACATCTGAGAAGGATGTGCACTTGTGATGGAGTGGGTTAGCTAGGTATGACATACCCAGATGGGTTGTGTAAAATGATATTGAAAGCACGAAGTGGGGGTGAATTGCTTGCAGTGGAGAGAGCATAAAAACAAATTAATAATTGTGTGTCATGGGATGTGCAGAATGCCTGGGAATATAGTGTAGAAACCAGGCATGTGCCCTGTGCCTACTTTAGGATCAAAGGTGGGGGGGAAATCTCTCCTCAAGTTTGGTGAAATTCTCTTCATTTTAATGATGGTCATATGAACAGTTTTCTTTTTGGGAATAATATGTGAAGACTGTGCATATGTGGCATAGTAAAATGAATTACATGGTAGCAAACATCAGCTTAGGTAAGAGTATGCTCAATAGTAAAGACTCGAGTGCTACAAGATTAATATTAAGCTAGTGACTTTCATTTTTTATATACCTCCTTCAGTGCTAGGAGAAAGATGTGGGGAATACTGATTAAATAGTTAATTAACAGATGAATAATTCTCATTCCTGGTGGACCCAAAACTCCCTACGGAAATTGAACAAAGCCCCATAAGCCACAAGGGCCCTTGTTAGATGATGGGCTGGCACATGTGAATAAAGGAGGAAAAAGTTTTGCCTCCTTTTGATTCCTTCAGCTAGCTCTGCAGCATTGCAGAGGTGACCTTCCACCCTGTAGTATTTCTGGCCTTGTTCATGGACTTTCTGACAGGCTTGCAGGCTACAGCCCAGTGTAATTATTTCCCCCTGAGTCCCCGTTCAAAGGGATGCTGAGCTGGGATTTCCATGCAGCTCAGCATAGTACCTTGTTGTAGTATTACAGATCCCACTTACTGGACGTGCACCATATCACAGAACCAAAGATCAAAAGTCTGGAACATGAACACACAGTTCATCAAAGGGAAGAGAAAATAAGAACTAACAGGGGAAAATACACTTTAATTACTGGGCATGCAAATGACTGTGAGCTTTGTGGCATATTTAATATTGGTTTATGGAGTTAAACCGTAGAACCTGCACTCCTGGAGCAAAGGAAACCTTCATGTGGTCGGAGCAGTCAAACCCTTAGGGGCCAAAGGGATGGATGGAAAAGACATGGAACACACACAACAAAGCAACCTGCTGGACCAGGTCATTTCTTGTTGGCTTGCAACCACGGATAACCAGCAACTTCTGTTGGTGAAATAACAATGACAAAACATAGTTCTTTATTAATCAGCTAAAGTTAGTACCTTTCCATTGAAATTTTGGTAATGTTCTCTGTATTGGAAATTACTCTTAAAGGGTTGAATTCAGGAAGCCTGAGTAAAGCCAGTAATCCTGCAGGGTATGAACAACACTATTTGTCAGGGCACAGTTGCAGACTGTTTCCCCAAACCCACTTGCTGACCATAAATATTCTTCCACCATCCATCTGCTGTAATCTTATTTTGGTAATTCCAAAAGTTGTAAGCTATAGGGAGATTTTTTTTTAATAAAAAAATCATGTGAACATGATCCATAACTTAATACAATTCTATAGACAGTAGAATGAAAGGCCTTTCGAAATTTTGGGTGGCACAAAGATAACTTATCACAACTTCTAAAGTTGATGCCACTGGCTATTTGGATTTAATTTTTTACCCTCAAGAAATTAACTTCAGGTAAATTTGAGTTTCTCTCTCAAATCCTCTAGATGGTGCTACAGCTATAGCCTATGGAAATGATACTATGCTTAAGAAGCTGCTAGCTATCAAAACAAATGTTTAACTTGGTAAATGCCAAATAATTTTGTTCAGGCATTGTACTACAGTATTAACAGATTCTGCTATGATACTGTTTACAGATCTAGTCAGGGAAGAATCAGGGTACAGGAATCACGTACTCATTGCTAAGTAAAAAGGGTGGAACACTTTTTTTATCTAATTAATTTACCTGTAGGAAGCAGTGGTGTGGCCAGATCATCCTTTGAAATTTCCATAAAAATAACTCCTTAATGCTTCCATACCTAGAGTTCTGTTGAGGGCAGAAGTGACCAACTAGTGTAACCTGTGCTGCTGATTAAGTGAAGGCAATCAGCTTCTTAAGACTCTCAGCAGATGTTGCTGCTTTTGTATGCTAATGAGAACTTTATGAACCATTTCCCTTCCTTCTGAGAGCAGATATAAGTACATGAAAATCACTTCTTATAGCAAGAGCAAATTGATAATAACCTTGGCTCAGTTGTGAGGCAGAAACTGTATAGACACTTCATTTGATAATTGCTATATGCTTATGCAGAGCGTTATCAAAATTAGTATTTGTTATTCTGCTGACTTTTCTCCTATTAGAGCAAACCCTGAATAGTAAGCCCATTCCTACCTGTCACTTTAAATACAATCTCTGTCAGCTTGGCACTTTTCCAGCAGACTGATATATGGATCCACGCTGACAGGTTTTTTTGCCACAATCCCAGGTGTAAGGAAACACCCAACCCTCTGCCCCACATAGTCTTTCAGAGGGGTGAAAAGTTAGTCAGAAATAAGCAAATCAAACTTAAGAGTAGACTTGTCTCAGGGAGACTCCATTATAAAAGCGAGTTGCTTTGTGTGGTCTGCAGAGAATATAAGAGTAGGATGGCTTATGGTTAAGATTTAGTCACAAGCATTTTTAGTAAAAGTCAGGGACAGGTCATGGGCAATAAAGAAAAATTCACAGAAGACTGTGACCTGTCTGTGTCTTTTACTAAAATATGCATTACAAAATAGAGAGCTCATCTGAGGGGTCCTCACATTGCCTGCAGTGGCTGGGCAGCTGCAGAGCCCCGCTTGGAGCTCTGGGGGCCCCCACTGCCTGCAGCAGCTCAGAGTTCCTGGGGGTCCCCCTGCTGCCCATGGTGGCTGGGAGTTTCCAGGGGCCCTAGGCAACTGGGAGCTGCGGGTTGCGGAGGGACCCTACAGCTCTCAGCCACTATGGGCTGAAGTCACAGGGATCTCTGGAAGTCACAGATTCCATGACTTCCGCAACCTCCGTGATAAAATTGTAGCCTTACTTATGGTTCAGGAGGAGGGTACTGAATGAGGTATTCTGCAACACAACTTGTTGATGTTTCCCAATCCTGCCTTGCATAGAAAGGGCCCCTCGTAATCAGCAGGAGTTTTGAGCAAGGATCAGTGGCTGGGATTAAGATTAGCATTTGTTGTTGGCCGTAACATGAAAGGTTTATTTTTTTGCACATAGCTATTCAGAAAATAAGTGCTGAAGGAACATCATGAGCGTGGAGTTACAGTTTAAAACTTCTGTTCACATGGATAATTGTATCCTTTCTGAGGCAGGCTGGCATCTTGCACTTCAGAGGCTTTCTGAGGCTAAAAATGCTTTGGTAAATGTTTTCTAAATCAATAATTTAAAATGACTTTGTATTTCTCTTGTATAAGACAAAGGAAAAGTCCTGTCCACTCAAGCTAATTAAAAAAGCCTACAGCACTCCTCATAACAGTAGGGGCTTTAGTTCCTGGCCAAATTCCAACTTGGATAGTGGCAACCTGTCCACAATCCCTCTGTAGCATCTGTTATATAAGACGGGAGTGATTCTCAGCTGAAGCCAATTGAGAGATGCCAATTTACACCAGATGAGGATCTGGTCTAATATTATTTCTTTAAACTATGATGCAGTGTTAAACCACTGTGTTCCACTCAAAGTGGCTTCAGTTCAGTGAACATCTGAAAAAATTGCATATTTGTGTGGTGCTTTTGAGATCTTCAGGATGACAGCTGTTTAGTGTAGGATCTCTCAGTTGTGTTTATATGTAGTGTATTGCCACACAGGTACAAAAGTGGCCAAAAAATTAGATGGCTCACTACCTTCCCTCTCTGCTCCTACCCCTAAACCCTGGCTAAATTTTAAAAATCTGATTAAACAAATGCCTCACACAACCTCGTTAAAGTGACTAACCTTGAGATTTGGTAGGTCATGGGTGATAGTGAGAGATGGAGACTGGAGCTAGAGTCCTTCACACCCTAGAGAATTCAAATCTGAGAATAGAGTGTTCCAGCTGGCTGTAATTGTAACCAGGGGAGATAAAGGATTGGAGGAAGCTGGGATGATCATCTGGGAATACAACTAGATGTGAATAGGAGGCCTCTGCAGAGTTTGGAACAGAGGTGTATTTGCACATGCTGACTTTTCTGAACAAGTGAATAGCTTGTTTCCCTGGTCTGAAGTTTCTGGGTCTTCAAGGGCATTCTCAATTAAAATGCAGTGTAGTAGTCCAATATTGCTTCCTAGTTTCAGGTAGGACAAGAAGTAGGGCTATACAATTTAAAACAGTTAAACAGTAAGCATTAGTCTTACCAGTTAACCCACATCCGCTGGCCCGCTGATGCTGGCCCCAGGCTGGCCAGAGCAACCCCAGCTCCATGCCGGCCGGAGCAGCCCTAGCTCCTCTCCCTTTAATCGGTTAATTTAGTGGTTCTCCAACTGTGGGTTGGGACCCCAAAGTGAGTTGTGATCCATTATAATCAGGTCACCAGGGCTGGCTTAGACTTGCTGGGGCCCAGGGCTGAAGCCCAAGCTGCACTGCCCGGGGTCGAAACCAGAGGGCTTCAGCCCTGGATGGCAGGGCTCAGGTTACAGGCCTGCTGCCTGGGGCTGAAGCCCTTTGGCTTCAGCTTCGGTCCCCCCCCGCTTGGAGCGGTGGGGCTTGGGCTTTGGCCTTACACCTGGGGCAGCAGGGCTTGGGCAGGCTCAGGCTTTGGTCCCCCGTCCTGGGCTTGTGTAGTAACTTTTTGTTGTCAGAAGGGGCTCGAGGTGCAATGAAGTTGGAGAAACCCTGGGTTAACCTATTAAATATTATTTTAATCGTTTAAACAGTTAACTTTTTAAACAATATTTACATCCCTAACAAGAAGTAGAAATACCAAAGTAACATAAGAAAAACAATATTTGTGAATTGGAAATCCTGAAAGAATCAAAACAAACATCTGAACTTTCAAATACTCACTGAACTGAATTTCATGAGCTTTTCTCAGCACTAATGATTAACCTTAAAGATGCTCATACATAAAGTACTTAAGGACCCAATTTGCCATCAGTTTTCCTAAACTTAGTTGCTATTAAAGAGACTGTTAAGGGCCGTGTATGAGAGTTCCTGAATATATCGCTGGAAGAGTGGTGAATGAGCTGTCCTGTAATCATTTCTCTAAGTTAAAAAAAAAAAATCCACCTATATCGTCATAATCTTGTGACTTGCTCTATGTGGCAAAGTCAAATTTCCTGGAAGACCAAATGCAACTGTGTAACTTCTTCCTCGCATCACTGATGTGTTTTGAAAACCAAACTTGGCTACCAAAGACACTACCTGTCTCCCTCAGTGCTGCTACTTGAGGGTAGCTGAGGTGTTCTTTTGCTAACAACCCTTACACTGGAATAGTGGGGAGATAGAGTGAGGGCAGTTCTCGGTAGAAGGCCCTTTGTTCTTGCGTTCATGTTCCTTAGTTATTTCAATGGTGATATGTGATCAGTGTAAAACTTCTCAGAAGCAATGGGGATTTGCACTAGATTTAGTTATTGAGTTGTTTTGTAACTGGGCAATGCAATCTCCCTAGTCAAATTCCTTCCTGCCATTGTAACTTAGTGAACCCTTAAATGCTTTGGTCACCTACTCTGGCTTCCTGATGGTTTACTAGCAAAATACATGATTCAGTTCAATCCCTCTGCAGCTAGTAAGTTGAAACCCAGCCCCCAGTAGAGAGACGGGTAAATCTGTTTCTATTTCCCTGGAAGTGGTGTGAGAATAGCTTTCCTTTGACAGACCTGCATTTACTTGGTGCTCTCAAAACTGAGTGCTGTACTGCTAAGCAAGTTACTAAATAACGTAGAACTCTGACATCTTTGGAGAGGAACCAAATGCTACAATGGGGTACTATAGTTTAAGCAAAATTATTTGTCATCTTTCATGTGATAGAAAAGCCCATGGAACATTTCCATCTAAAACAAACAAATAATAGCCATTGGCACATGAAATGTAAATGAGGATGTATGTTTTCCAAACACCACTCATGTTGCATTGTTGATCATAACTCATGGGATTCTTTGTCCGACTTCAAATGGATTTTTTGATGCATTGTCAATATCACACAATCCACGATGTGGCATACAGCAGCTTCAAGTGCCAAACGTTGAGCAGTGTTGCTGAAGATACTGATCCAACTGTCAATCCATCCCAGCTTTCCTTTCCACTTTGACTATGTTACTAATGTTCTCTCAAACCAGGTCACTGTTGTCTACTCCCACAGCTGCATTCTGGCTTCTTTTGATCTGATGTCATCTCTTTTGAGTTACACTGTAATTTATCTATTTAATAGGCACCTTTGAAAAGTCTCTCTCTCATTCACTATTAAATTTATCCTTGCAACAGCCCATGAGGTGGGGGGTGTATTATGAGATGGGGAACTGAAACACAGATGGAAATTTTTTCAAAAGTGCTTATGTGTCTTAAGAAACTGGAGTCTCATTTTCAAAAGTGACTCTGGCACTTAAGAACCTAGTATCACTGAAAGTCAGTGGGAATTAGGCATCTAATTTGCTTAGGCGCTCTTGAAAACATCACCTGTAGGTGCTTATTTCATTTTGAAAATGGGACTTGTGGTCCTTAATGCCTTTAGGCTTTTTTTTTAAACTTCCCAATAGAAAGTAAGCCATTTGCTCAAGATCGCACAGGAAAAATGCAACAGAATTTAGATCTCCCACCTCCAGCCTAGTGTCTTACCTGCAAGACCATTCTTCCTTCCATTTCAAAGAGGAAAGTGTGGACAAGGTGGGATCAACCTACATGAGCAACAGTGGCCCCTAACATTTTATCCAGTCACCTGCCCTAACAATATTTTGGTGCTGATCTTCCACTATTGCGATGCACTGGGAATAGCTCAGCACTTAGAGGGATACAGTCCCCCTCCTTCATGGCATCACCTCTTCTCTTCTGACTCTGCATCTCCTCCTCCCAGATTTTCTAGCCTGCTACTCTCTCTTGCTGCCCTCTGCTAGTCCACTAGCTGCTCTTAAAGGTTTCTCTGCCCAAATGGTTCCTGTAACTGATGCTGCTCCCTGTGACAGATAAAACAATGTCCTGCAATATCTTTGTAGATCTTATTCTATTAAGCTTATGTCTCATTGTGGCCAGGGATTGTATGTAATTCCATGCAGGAAGGTGACCACAGCCCTCGAGGAATTAAGAACAGTGGGTGGTGAGTAGGCCTATTTGCTCAGGTTGTAACACCTCCAGAGAGGTACCCCCACCTCGAAAGACTCACATATGTTAATTCACACTGGATTATCCAAAGACCCACAAATGAAGAAAGGATTTTTGGATGAATAATCTGAGTTTAAACTGACTCAGGGCCTTGTTTCTGATCCAGCAAATGGATTCTGTCTGGGGGTGAGGAGGGGAGAGCACAATCCTTTCTGGAAAGGGTTGGAAGGACTTTGGCCTACTGACGCCCCATAAGACTGATGGGTAACCTCTCATAAGCTTCAAGCATGCATATAGGAACTCCTGTTGTTTTAGTGTGTTTTCTATGTAATACTTTCACCTTAAGAATAAATGTGCTTGCTTATATAGAGGTCTGTGATAATTTACAACTGCTGGCTATGACATTGTTCATATCCTTCTAAAAGTAAGCAACATGCCTGGTTAGCCAGTTTGGCTTGCTGGGAATACCACAGTGTAGATAGGGAATTGTGCAGGCTGGAAAAACCCAGGTCAGGGGGAAAGAGACATGGGTCTCTGCCCAAGAGAGGGGCTGGAGCCTAGAGTATAACCCTAGTGGATTATGGAGGGGGAATGCAGGTGCAACTGTCTCGAAATGTGACTCTCCCCTTCCCTACAGTCCTACTTGTATGCATAGCTCTCTTCAATGGCACCTTTATGAACACTGTTGCTAGCTCTGACCTCATAGGCCTGTACATTAATGTATCCTTGTGGGTGGATTTTTCTGCTTCTTGGAATCTGTTTCAAGTTTCAATTAAGCACCCTAGAAATCTTCCCATAGTCCAAAATTTATTATGAAAGGTAATGTAAGAAAAACGGCTGGGTTTTATGTTTTTGCTTCCATTGGTGTTATCTCTTTGCAGCCAGCTGTGCTACAGTGTTTATTATGCAAAGAATAATTATTTTGATTATTGGCAATAGGCTCCCTTCTTACAATTTAAAATTCTTCATTTTGGAATTGTCTCCTCACCTCATCCACTGTAGTTACATATGAATGCAAATTTAAAACACTTGCCAGTATCCTTACTCATAGCAGCTGTTATGGGAAAATAACAGTATAAAGTTCAATAGCAAGTTGATAAACTATTATCACCATTTGTAAGAAGAGAAGATAAATATGATCAAACAATAGAGTCAGATACCTACAGCAGAAATCATTTTAATTATTAAGAGAATGATTGCCTGAAATCCCATAAATACGAGCAAGACTGCTACTCAACTCCATTCAAATTTTGCGTAAAAGAGGATTTCAGGATGGGGGTCTTTGATTCTCCAATAAATATCTAATTTTGTTATGTAAAATGCTATGTAGCAGCACACTGTTACATAGAACATATGCAAAATTTGTATGATGTGTATATATAACCCCTACTGTTCACTTAATAAAAGGAAAGTACAAATACATCTCATTGCAGCAAGATTAGCTTAACAAATTGATATTGCAGAAATAAAATGATAGAATGCCATCTAAGGTCCATCCTGTGAGGAGATGAGTTCCCTCAATGCCTGTCGAATTCAATGTTTAGTTAGGACACTCAGCACTTCCCAATATCAGACATTTGCTGGGATAACTTCTTGTGATATCCCCCATGCCCCACCCCACCCTTCTGTAGTTTTTAAAGACTACGAAGTATGTGCAGGGAGACTTGGGTTTTGTTTCCCCTTTTCTCCACATAAAGCTCTTTCTTCCTCTTCACCCCCTACCCATAGCTTTTTCAAGTTGGTGAATGAAATAGAGAGAGAAGATTAGATCTGATCAGCAAAGGCACAATGCGGATAGCAGAGAGTAGAAGGCACTGCTTTAAAGCTTAAGTTTGTTTTTTGGCTGGGGTTGCTTGACATAATGAATTTTAGCTCAGTCTTGCTGGGCTGAATGGGAGACTAAAAAAATACCTTTTATTGAAATGAGTGCACAAGGAGTATCCTAGAGATTCCTGTTACAGCTGCAAGGACTTCAGTTTTACAAACATAGGGAACATGATCCATTTTGGAAGTCCAAGTTCATTACATTAAAAAACGGAGCTGACTTTAATACAGCAGTGCACTGTGCAGGGGTCCTCCCATATATATCACTGTACAGGGCCATATAGAATTCCCAGAAAGGAATAGTATATTTTATACTATTGTATCTAGTCAAGGATTCCCGTTACTTGAGGGCTATTATAAAGTGGATCTTCATTCATGACTCCCTGTGAGACTTCTGAAGTCCGTGCAGATGCCTTTCGGACCCCCCCCCCCCCGACACTTAGCGTGGTGTAACATGTAAAACTGCATAAGAGAGAAGAAGATAGATGTTTGTGCGGAGTAATCCTTAGGAGTGTGGTGTAGAGTTGATGTATGTGCTAACAAAGGTTGTCTTATGGCAGGGCAATTCCAGCTGCCTTGTTACAGTAGCTTTAAATTGCCTTTGCACCACTTAACATGGGCTAAGGTTCTGACTTTGGGTGAGAGTAAAGGTTTGCAGGTCTGAACCCTTCGTTGCTGTGCTGTATAGCTGAAAAATTATGAATATTTAAGATCAGCTCTGCATTTGAAACTTTTGTCAACTTAGAACAAACTTTTAGACAGTAGATCTTCCTGGGGGAGGGGGAAATTCTAACAGATGTGTTTGAAGCAGGTTGCTTTGCTGTGACAAAAGTTGCATGTTTAAGTGAAAAAATCATCTTGGTGTAAGATGAAGGTTGTCCAATTAAAATAAAATAGGCAATGAAACCATGAAGATGCCTACAGCAGCATTGTGAATTACATTGCATGCCTTGGGAATTATGTGGTATTTATTTAAAAATATAGGATCCTGCTATGTATTGTACAAAGTGAAGGGGAAATCTACAGTTTCACTGCTTGCTCCATCTCACCAGGGCCATGCAAATGCTCTTTCATGTGGACAGAAGGTAAAGCTTCTCTATTGGAGAGGCGTGTACCATGTGCACTCTGAGGTGCCCTTACTGGCCTTGTTAGTAATGGTGTTTATGGGGTCAGGATGGTGTCCCAGTAAGCCATCGTTGGCAAAAGAAGGCAATCATTACATAGAGTCAAAAAGGAAGAAGATGAGCTCTATTGAGCACAAAAAGCAATGTTGGAAGAAAGCAAGTAGGCAGGTTGCAAAGTCAACTCAGAATTTGGTCCCTAGCACATTGGAGTGATCCCTTTGGCTCACACCCAATCAGTTCCTTTTTATGATCTTTTTGTGTGCATGTAAATGCACCCCACCCACCTAATCAAGATTTTTTCTTTTAAATATCCTGAGTAGCAGTCTTTGTACCTTGCCCTCTTTTGCCTCTGAGTACATTTAGTGATCATATAATACTTTCTGTCACAGCCACTGCAACACCTCTGTTGCACTCAGTGTACTCAACTTCTTAAATGGTAGAAGGATGACAGTGGAGTGTACATGTGAATATAAAAACTGCCAGTGGTGCTAAGAAAAATCAATACCTTAGTTACTGAAAAATGTCCTTAAGAAAAGCAGATCTGCTTATTGGAATTTTGTGCAGTTACCTGCTAGTAACTAAATCTTGCTGTGGTTCTTCTTGCAATTGGAGAAAATTGTGTCCATTCCAGAAAATTAGTGTTTATCAATAGTAATACCTGGAGAAAATTGAATATAATATAATAAAGAATAAGAGATTCTGCTTTCTTGCTAATGCATAATGAACTTACATGGTAAAAGCCTGACCCTGAAATCAATCTTCATTCCAAATGTCACATTAGAACAGACCAGCGGTCCATCTAGTCCAGTACCTTGTTTATGATAGTATCCAATACCAGATGCTTCAGAGAAAGGTGCAAAAACCCTGGAAAATACTGTCCATAAAGTTAGGGAAAATACTGTCCATAAAGAAAGTGTCTTCCTCGACCTGCTATCAGAGGTTGGCTTATAGCCTGAAGAATTAGGTTCTTTAATCCCTCAACTCCAGTTGAATTCACCGGGAACCAGATCTGAGTTCTAATCGTGGGTCTGCTCCTGACTTGTGATCTTGGGCAAGTAATTTCATTTATCTGTGCCTCTTGCTTTCCCTCCCAATCTTTGTCTGTTTTGTCTACTTAACCTGCCAGCTTTCTAGGGCAGAGAGTCTCTCTCACTCTGTATGTACAGTACCTAATACAGTGTGACCCTGACCTCTGTTGGGGCCTCTAACTCCTACCATAATACAAATACATAGGAGTGAGATTTCTCACACACAAGGCTGCAGGCTCAATCTCTGGGCTTAGGTGCCCAGTTTCCATACGCCCTTTGATAGTCACAACCTGACTAGTCATAAGCTTAATACATATCCACTGCACATCAGTTGACCCAATCCTGCTACCATTGCAGTGATGCAGGACTGGCCTCTTGGAGAATAGCACAGGGAACATAATCCTAGAATCACTACAAGAGATCCCAGAAATCTTCCTTTGGAACTTATCCAAATTTTAAACAAAAGGAGAGAGATTTTTCAGTGCAACACATTGGGCTTTGGGGACAAGCAAATTCGGTAGTTACCAGTAGGACTTGCATGCCTAATTCTCTGAGCACTGAATAGAAATATGCACACTCATCTCTTTGTTCTTTACTTAATTAAGACTATGTATAAGCATGGGCTGGCAACAAGGTAAATAAACTAACCGGATTAGCTAGTGTGGAATGAAATGGGTGTGGAAGGGTTTTCCTCTCTATCTAATAGGGACACTTGGAATGGAGTTAGTGGGTTATTAGTTTCTTTTTATTGTAAATATAAAGTAAATTAAAGCAATAGTTTTAATTAAGTTTGAATTGGCTATGGTTTTAAACCATTTTAAAGGCCACTTGAGACACTCGAGTTGCACTTAAATCTAATATTGTAATTAGCGACATCTACATGCATTATAGTGGTAACTGCACTTTAATGAATTTATTCAGTCCTAAAGAAAACTACAATATCTAAACACATCTGAACATAGAACTTTGGCTTCAGCTGTATTTTTATTCCCTCTATCCCTGTGTAGTTTATCTGGCTTCTTAAAGTAGAACTTGGGTGACTAAACTCATGGTTGAGGATGTTGGGGCTGCTAGAAATTAGAAGCATGGAAAACTATAAATGTACAACTCACTTATTTTTCCACAGAATTAAAGCTTCTCTTTAAAACTGCAGCTTCTGGTCTCTTCTTCCATCTATTCTTTCCAAGGTTCTTAATGGTCCCTGTCACTGTTATATCAGAATGCCTCAGTCTCTACCATATTTCCCTCTGAACACCCCTGTGAAGTAGGGAAGGGCCATTATCGTAATTTAACCAGGTTTCTAGACTCCTACAATAGTACCCTGACCATGGACCATCCTTCCTCCTACTGGACCATCCTCCTTCTCCTGCTGAGGTAGCTTTACTTGCAGAGTAAGAATATGGTCAAACCAGCCCTGGAGAAAACTAGGGTACAGAGAAAAAAATAACTTCTAAACCTGGCAAAGATTTTTCTACTCCAAGTGCTAAATTTCACTGAGCAGACTGAGAAATCCTCAACTAGGATAAAAAGGTACCACTAATTTTATCTATCCATGTCCACTCAAATGTACCCAACATAAGTTCTTTGGCCCTTCAGTGAGGACCATGCAAACAGAACCCCTGCACCTGTATGGAGCCCCATTGAATTTATTAGGGTTCCACACAGGGCTGGTGCAACCATTTAGGCCACCTAGGCGATTGCCTAGGGCGCTAGGATTTGGGGGGTGCCATTTTCTTCGGCAGCGACCGCAGCGGACAGATCTTCAGTAATGGGTTTTTTTGGTCTGTTAGGAGAAGAATTTTAAATGTTGACACCTGTCACAATAGCATTACAGGCTGTGATAAATCATACACCCATTAAGTACAAATTTAAGCAATACTGGAATGTAGCCCAAGATAATGGTATAATCTTTTACAGCAAAAATAAATACAGATTATACCCTGAAACACTGACCTCGAGAAAACCATCTGACAATAGATCACATTAATTAATGGCATACTTTACATGTGTTAGACTTTAATTGGCACATACTGGCGTTTATTTTCCAAGAAGAATTCATACCATTTAGCCTTAGAGTGTTAGTTTCTTGAAAATGTCCTGTGAGTACAGGTTGGTTAGAGGAATGCCTATAACTTTAGGAAATAACTAATGATGCTGCGTAGTTAGTTCTGTCATTGATTTGTCCTGATTGCTTCCCTGTGCAAGAGAGTGGTAAGGAGCTAGTTTAAAAGAGGAATAGGTAGCTTTTAGGAGTTCCTTTTGACTTGTGTTGATTCTAGTTGAAAAGAATGTTGGAGAAATTCCATCAATGTTAATTTGCTACATTATTAATTAGTTATCTGAAAATCTCAGTTCTTTGTTACTGCCATTGTTCCTATGCTGAGTATCTCAGATGTCACATCTCAGAACTACTGTGGAGGGTAATTGTGGATAAATGACAGGTCCCACATTTTCAAAAGTGTCCATGCCAAAGCTGATATGGCATATATCTGACTTGTATGTACAATACCCAATGACATATGTCAACTGAGGTTATGCATGTGCATAAACGTGTGCATTCCTGGCTGTTGGCACATATCAGAAAATATGAGCCTGACTCTAGGTAATTTGGTAATCCTCACTTTCTTATTGATCATTGAGACATTTTAATAAAAGAAAATGGCTCTCTTTACTCTTTCTTTGAAAAGGCAGCTTTCAAAAAATGTTAAATAGGTCATGTGATCAATACTATACAAAATAATGTATTGTAGATGTGTAATCCAGATGCGTAGGGGTTAATGCATGGTGCCTGAGGAAAGCTTCTTAAAGGGCACTACACATATACTTGGACAAAATCCATAGCTAAGATTTTACTTTAGGTTATGTGTTTTAGGTTAAAAGATGATGGCCACATGGTCAAAATAAGGAGTGATAGGCTATCAAGGTCATGTACCTTATCCCTCAGGCTCACGGGTTTTAAAGTGAGTTCCCTTCATCTGACTCCTCTTTGGGACTGACTTGTCACAGAACCTTCCTGGCCACCCACTGGGATTGCTCTGAGGAAAATCCAAGCCTTTTCTGCTCGGGATCCCTAGGGTGTGTTGAGCTTATGAAGCCTCCGCAGCCTGCAGCACTGGTTTCTCCGTTGACCTCTCTGGCACACTTCCTGGGCACTGACTCTGTCTGTTATCACTTTTCGGCAATGGAGTACCTCAGCCCACTTGGCCTAGGCTCCAGGACCAGCGATGACCCCTCCAAGATACCCCAGTTGTTTAAACCCACCCTCTCCCTGAACTCCACCAAAAATGCAAAGCTTCTGGTCACAGTTTAACTCTCAGGGACATGCAGTAGTTGTAAAGCAGTCTCACACATACATACGCTCTCATTCACTTTGCACAGTCTTACACTTTTATGCTCCTTTATACTTAATTATATAAAGCACAGAAGAGTACAGATCATACAAAATATATACTAAACGCATGTCCCTGCCTCAATTTCTTCACTACTCCAGGGCTGGGATTTGAGTCCCTTGGGTTGTCCAGAGTCCTTGGGCCATCTGGGCTCAGGAAAGCAGGCAGGGTCCCCTGTTCCATGCAGTTGCTACATGCTCGGTGACCTCTTCTTCCTGGACCCTTTTACCCAAGTTCTGTGACCATGGTCTCTCTGGCCCCCCTGCCCTTTCCTCCTCCTGTCTGGTGTCCCCTAGTCCCGTATTTATTTATTCCCCTCTTGGTCACTTGATCTTTTTTTGTTCTACACTTAGCAAGTTTTCACTGCTCCTGCCTTCCTCCGTCCCATCAGGGAGTTAAGTTAAATCTGGATTTCTAAGGCTTGAGTTGCTTTTTAGCATAACCTTTCTGATGGCCAGGTACCACATTCACCTGCAATATTTCCCTGTGTTTCTGCCTTGTGATCTGTCAGCAGTGGTGGATCCCCATATACATGCAGGCATTCATGACACACCAGTTTTTCAAAATATAAATTGACAATATCAACCAGAATTTGTAAGTTGTGCAGCCATAGCCCCAATTCATCACATGACAGAATAAGGATATCTTTCATTTGCTTATTTGAGGGGATCATTTAACAAGGCTGAGTTGTTTTGTAGGCTGTGTAATGGTACGTTTACTATATTAATTATAAATGCAGACTTACGCTTGGCATAGAGCCAAGTCTTGGTTAAATGTCTGGAAATAAACCAGTTACAGAAACCTGGATGTTGCTGCAGGGGAGACATTTTACCAGTTGTTTACAATGGTGCATTTTGAACCAAAATTCTCCTAACAAAGAATATGTTTTAGAAGTGTCCACACTCTGATGAAAACTGTGTTTTCAATATCCTGGAAAAAGGACATGGTGCACTGTATGATCTTAATGCCAGACACTTTCAGTGTGCATGGTTCTGTGGCAACTTGATAGTTACTTTAAAAAAAAAAAAAGCTGGTCTTATTAATGCACTAGTCAAAAGATGCTTGCTATATGCTTAGCAAAGAATTAGTAGACCAATATAAAGAACTGATTCAGAAAATGTTCATATAGACAAAGCATCATGCTAAGTGTTATTTGTTCACTCTAGTGCAATATCTTAAATAAAGGAAAACACAACAAAATGCATACACGTTTGTAGCAGGGTGGACCCTGCTCCGGGGGGTTTAAGGGGTTAAAAGTGGCCTGACAGAGCTGGGCTGATTGGGAAAGTGGCTGCAGCTGGGGGCCACGCCCCAAACTGAAGCCCTGGGGCTCATAAGAAGCAGGGAAGCCAGAGCCCACACAGTCTCTCTCTGGCCATAGAGAGAGATGGGCCTGGCTGCTTAGGGCCTGAGGCTAGATACCTGAGTGAAGCAGGGCTGGGGAAGGCTGAGGAGCTAGGGAAGCTCCAGCCTGGAAAGCCCCAGGCTGCGGCCTAGCAAAGGGCCAAAGGTACTGGGAGTTGCAGAGGGCAGCCCAGGGGTAGGCCAAAGCAGCAGGTCCAAACCCCTATTGCCTGTGATGAGTGGGCTGATACTGCAGTCTGCCCCAGGGTGTGGGGCTAGGCCATGACTGTCAGTGGCCACTACTGAGGCAAAGTGGGGATAGTAGGGTGGGGGTTCCCCTGGGAGGGGGAGACCCAATTATAGAAAGGGGCACCGGGTTCAGGGAGGGACACGGGGGCCTGCGAACAGGGGGATCACCAGCCTGCCGAGGGTGCTCCAGGGCTGGACTGCGGGAAATTCCGAGACCAACCAGCAGGAGGCGTGGCAGGGGTGAGTACCGCCCGTTTACAACGTTCCATTGTAATAGCCATCAGGTTTCTAGTTACAAGAATAAGAACACTTTCTATGTCCTTGTATGCGCTATAGCATCTTTGTATGATCATTTGAGCAATTTTTTGTCAAAATACTGGGCTGCTTTTTTTTTTTTTTAAGGGTTGTTTCAAAGAGAATCCAGCCTATGAAGCATGTACATTTTACGATAATGAGAAGCTCTTCCTAATAAACTAGCATAGAGCATCTGGAAACATAAAACACCCATTAAAATGGCTGAACAAACACCCTCTCCCCAATCTGAGACCATTAAAATTTATCAGTTCCAAAGCATCATGTGAATACTTTAAAAAGCATATTTGGAGCAAAAATGCCAATGAGGTTGCATCAAACTGTAAAATCTCTTCCGACCTCTGCCCCATGCTTTCTACATACAGAAACATGCAAACTCTATTGCTTTAGAATACATTATGCATAGCATGTTTTATTACAGGACTAAATTTCCAAGGAAATTGTTGCATGTGTAAAGCACAGCTGTGATTCTGCCCCCACCTCCCCCATATGCCAGTTTTCAAAAGCCAATAAGTACCTGCAGACAGATTGAAAGAAAGGCCTGATAAGACCCTGCCCAATGCCTGGGAGTGCATAGATTGTTATAGGCCTGATCCAAAGTTAAGTTTCATCAACTTCAGTGCGTTTTTGGATCAGGTTGTACCTGGACGTGCAGAGAAAACGTACCAAAGTGCTTACAGTCTAAAGAGAGAACTGATGAAGGGGTGTGGGGACACAGGATAAAGCATAAAGGTAAAGTGGAGTGATCTGCTCCTTTCCCCGCTGCCCCTCCCAATGGGGAAAGGAGAAGAACCTCCGGCTGCACTCCCTGCCCTTCCCCAGAGCTGCTTCTCCTCCGGCTCCGTCCGTCCAGCAGCATCCCGCCAGAGGACAGGGCTGGGGTGGTACAGCCGCTGGAGGAGCTGCTGGCGTTCTGCTCCTTTCCCTGCTGAGATTCCCGGGAGAGCCCTGAACTGCGGGGCTCAGCGAGGAAAGGAGCAGAACATGGGGCCACCAGGCGGTCCCATGCTGGTAGCTCCTCTGGCGCGGCTGTACCACCCCCATCCCCGCTTCCAGCCCTGACCTCCGGCGGGACTGGCTGTTGTAGAGATGGAGGAGACCCTGTGTGGAAGGGCTGGGGCAGTAGAGCTGCGGGCATGGAGGTGCCTGGTGGCCTCATGTTCTGCTCCTTTTGCTGCTGCGGTTCCGAAGGCTGCAGCGCAGCGGGAGGAGGACAGAGCACCCCCCTCCCCAGGTAATGGGGTGGGACATGGGGAGGGGACGGGGACAGCGTGGGGGCCCCGGGCTAGGGGCGGGGAGGGGAAGGGTCATGTGAAGGGTCACGTGAGGAGGTCACATGCCCCAGGTGCCCTCCCTTCCATATCGGTAAGAAATGGATTTCACTTGCAGCACTGCTTGTACCATCTGAGCACCTGGCACCTTATCCTTTGCCAGGATATCTAATCTTATTAATTATGTTCTTGCATCTTTTTTCTTCAATAACAGTAAAAACCTCACAGGCCTGATTTCTACTCTCCCTTGTACTTGTCTTACACTCTTGTAACTCGATTGATTTCACTGCGGTCTTTCCAGATTCCCACTGGAGAGGAGACTCAGGTCCCATGTTTCCATTTGCTGCTTGATTTTATGCTGCTTACATCTATCACTGACTTTGACGTCTTGTTCTATATTTCCACCACACTTCATGAAATGTAACTGAATTGTTTGTTGTTTATCATTCTCCCAGGGTTCACCTGATGCTCTCTTGGTTTTGAAATAGCAACTGTGACGCAGCTCATTTGCATCAGTCTATCACTTGCCTTCCACGTCTCTGAGAAATTGAATCCCCCTTTTTTTCTGTCATATCTGTATTTCCTGAGCTATACAGGACAACTTCAGCTAATCTTTAATCATAATTCATACCTCCCTCAAACGTCTGAATTATTTTGGTTGCCCTCTGCACCTTTTCAGTTTCACAAACATTCTTTGCTAAGTGTGAATGGAATGATAAATAATATTGTAAACTTCTGCCTTATAATAGTGCCAGAACAACTTTGAGAGGTATAAATAGGGGTAGGAAGAATAAATTTCCTCAAGATCTTGTTTGCCTATTTATTCTTTACCCAGTAGAGTCTCTCTGTGTTGTCCCTCCTACAAAAATAGACAGCGCTCCATGTTTTTGACAAATGTGCAATAACACAAAATAAAATGAAAAACAACCAATGAAATGAAAAACTCACTTTGCAGTAGCGGCTCCTGCCCAGTGGGGTTGAGCTGGGCTCCCTGTTCTGGGCGCCATTCAGGTTTGGCCTAGCCGCACCTACAAATTTGAGTGAGTGGTGCTGTGACCTAGAACGAAGGGGTCCAGTGCCACTCACTCAAATCTGGCCTGGCTACCCCACACTGGTCATGATGGAGGGGGATGACCAGGCTGAACCTGAGCCGCACTGCAACCCTGTGTGCTGGGTCACAATGCCTGGGGCAGGGAACTGGGCCCAGCCCCGGAGGACAGGATTTGCCACTGTGGGGTGAGTGCAGGACTGGCTTTCTCTGCAACTCCCTCCTCTGGGGGCATGAGACACCTAAGCTAAATTTCTGGAGGTGCTATTCCATAGTGAATCTCTTTTTCAGAATTGTTTAATTTTAAACAACTTATAGACCATATATTCAGGAATTGTTTTATTTAGCAATGAAATATAATTGCATCTGAAAACTTGATCACAGAAAGGTTTGATGAAAATGACCACAGAAGGGGTGCAGCCATGGTCCAAGCAAATTAATTTTAAAATTGGAGCAAATATTCACAAGAAATGATTTGCAGTATTTGCTCAGCTTTACTATTTTTTTATTTTTTATTTTTTAAATTATTGCAGTAGTGTCTAGAGGCCAGATCTCTGTTATTTTAAGCACTGCACAAACACAACATAAAGAAAGTTCCTGCCTAAAAGAGCATACTATCTAGGTTACTTTTTATTTCTAGTTCTCATTGTCCTTTAGCCCCTGGAACATATATCTCCAAAAATCAATAAGATCCTTGTGAATATGAACTCTTTCAGACTCGGGGAGCTTTATTCAGGGTAACTAAATGAGGTTTATACTAGTTTCTTGTCCTTCGAAAATAGCGTTCTGTCACCTTTGAAAAAATATTCCTAGGGAAATGAACATATGTCATTCCTTTAAACAACAACTTCTGGCATCACGGTGAATCTGATTGGTATTTTCCTTTTTTATAAATCTCTTAGGAGAGAGTCAAGTCATGTCAAAGCCTTGTTGTTTATCAGATGATTACATCTTTCATTTTAAAGTTTGTATAAAAGAACAAATTTGAGTTCATCTTTGATCTGAGGAAGCTGAGTTCATTCATTGAGACCAATCAACTCAAAATGTTTTCACTGGAAGCACTAGTTCATACCAGGCAAGAGAACTACTGCTTAGTGTCAGTCAATATGAAAGATGCTTCATTTTACATGCCTTAGCCTCCCAGGAAATACCCTGACCTTCTCAAGAAGAGTCAAGATTTTCCCTGGAATATTGACAGGTCCTGAGATATGTACAAAATGCATTAACACAGTAGCAATATTTACCTAACATGGGGAGTGCTGGTACATAATCTGTGCTCAGGTAACTGAGAAACTGGGGACCTCGCTTAGGCTTGGTGGCTTTTTTTTTTAATTTTTTTTATAAGTACCCCCCCATCCCTTTTTAGGAAAGAAAATGCATACAGTGATTCTCTTATGCAATTTCCTGTTCTATACAGTTCCTTTCATAGCTTTTTAAAAATGTGCTCTCCTATCATGTTTGGGAAAAAAGTACAGTCCACAAAGAATCAAACTGAGCCCAAATCTCCTACTTTAGAGCATGATGCAAGACTAGCATTTCCCCAAACAGCATGTGTCAGGGCTGCCCAGAGGGGGTGGGGGGGCAAGTGGGGCAATTTGCCCCAGGTCCCGGGCCCCACGGGGCCCCCATGAGAATGTTGGAGGCTCCCCCCCCGGCCCTGCTCCTGCCTCCGCCTTCTCTCATCTCCCGGCGCCTCAGCGCGCCGCATCCAGGAGTGGCCCTGGACAGAGCTAAAAGGGCATGGCTCGGGCAGGGTGGTCAGGGGACAAGGAGCAGGATGGGTCAGGGATTCTGAGTGGGACAGTCGGGGGGGCAGGAAGTGGGTGAAGGTCAGATGGGGGCAGGGCCAGGCTGTTTGGGGAGGCACAGCCTTCCCTACCCTAAAGCTCATTCAGCAGTTTGAGGCTTGCAGACAGCTGTTTAACACAGAGCCATGCTGTTATCTTCTCCCTTAGGGCTACCATCCCTTTCACTTCTCAAATGCCAAATTATAGTCTACATTTAATTTCAGTGCCATAGGGAGATTCATGTCAGGGGAGGGTAGCTTCATTTAAAATTAGCCACTTTTGATTAACAGTAATAGAGCCATGGGGGAGAGATCACATGAGACGAGCAATATCCTATACCACCTACCTCCTTCCCAACCCTACCAAGGGAGATCCCCCACCCTGCATTCCCCGAGGCTCCAGAGGGGTTAATTCAATGGTTCTCAAACTTTTGTACTGGTTACCCCTTTCATATAGCAAACCTCTGAGAGTGAACCCCCTTATAAATTAAAAACACTTTTTAATATATTTATATTTATAAATGCTGGAGGCAAAGCAGGGTTTGAGGTGGAGGCTGACAGCTCGCAACCCCCAATAATAGCCTCGTGACCCCCTTAGGGATCCCGATCCCCAGTTTGAGACCCCCTGGGTTAATTTAATTTTAGCACTCTGTGTCCATTCACATGCATGTGCTATTATGAGCATTCTAGTTTTCACACTATAGGCTCGTTCCAGAATCTGGAACAAGGCTCAAATGCTCAGTTCGTAGAGTATGTACATAGTCTATACTAAAGACAAACCCACAGTAAACGTCTCCAGTTTGTGAGGGACCCCATGGAGCCAGTCTCTAGGAAACAGATAAATTCATGGAGGTTAAGTCCATTAATGGCTATTAGCCAGGATAGGTAAGGAATGGTGTCCCTAGCCTCTGTTTGTCAGAGGGTGGAGATGGATGGCATGAGAGAGATCACTTGATCATTACCTGTTAGGTTCACTACCTCTGGGGCACCTGGCATTGGCCACTGTTGGTAGACAGGATACTTGGCTGGATGGACCTTTTGTCTGACCCAGTGTGGCCATTCTTATGTTCTAACCTAAATGAACCCAAAGTTATGGAGACAAATATGTGTCAAGGAAGCCAGCAGAGTATCAGAAACCTGGAAAAATCTCTGACTGCATGGGCTCAGGCGTTTGGTCACAAGCTGAGGAGGTTCAAAAGTTCTGGATTTTTTTAAAGCAGATTTTTTTATTGTTTCTTTAAACAATCAAATACAGCAAGCAGCAAGTATTTAGCCACACGCTTCTGAAACCCCAAACCATGTTCAGGTTTTGGCAGACTAATTTCAGCTTTTCAATTAAAAAAACCACAACAAATTTTGAAGGAAAGCAGACATTGTCCGTGATTTTTTTCTGCTTTCTAAAAACCCCTAGTTTTTGATCCAAAAAAAGTTTTGATGGAAAATATTTGTCCAACCCTTTTAATGAGCTTTAGTGCCTTTAGCACTAGCTGATGCTGAGAACCAGTGATACCTTGTATAGGTGACTTGAAAAGGAAGTTTTTTCTCAAAACTGGGTTTGTACCAAGATGCGGAAGGTTTTTAAATGTTTGTTTTTTCCAGGGCTGCCCAGCGGGACAGGGCAAGTGGGGCAATTTGTCCCGGGCGCCACAGGGCCCCCCACAAAAATATAGTATTCTATAGTACTGCAACTTTTCTTTATGGAAGGGGCCCCTGAAATTGCTTTGCCCCAGGCCCCCTGAATCCTCTGGCCATGTGCAGAAAGAATTAGTTATAAGAAACCACCTTCAGAGAAGAAAGGAGGAGAGTAGTATTCTCTAGAGATAAATGGCATATTCTAAACAGTATTTTGTGAGCTCTATAGAAATATCTATAAATAATAGTATGAGATGCCCTGAACTTATGAAAATAAATAAACCCCACAGAAATATGGGCTGACAAGATGCAGGCTTCTCTCCAACTCTAGGTCACTCTTCCTTTTGTCACTTTTGTCTGTACCTGGAAAGATAAGGGAGCAAATAATTAAGCAATCAATTTCCAAACATCTAGAAGATAACGAGGTGATAAGTAACAGTCAGCATGGATTTGTTAAGAACAAATCATGTCAAATCAACCTGATAGCTTTCCTCAACAGGGTAACAAGCCTTGTGAATAGGGGGGAAGCAGTAGACATGGTATATCTTGACTTTAGTAATGCTTTTGATACTGTCTCGCATGACCTTCTCATAAACAAACTAGGGAAATGCAGCCTAGATGGAGCTACTATAAGGTGTATGCAAAACCGGTTGGAAAACAGTTCCCAGAGAGTAGTTATCAGTGGTTCACAGTCAGGCTGGAAGGACATAATAAATGGGGTCCCGCAGGGATTGGTTCTGGTTCTGTTCAGTTTCTTCATCAATGATTTTGATAATGGCATACAGAGTACACTTATAAAGTTTGTGGATGATACCAAGCTGGGAGGGGTTGCAGGTGCTTTGGAGGATAGGATTAAAATTCAAAATGATCTGGACAAACTGGAGAAAGGGTCTGAAGTAAATAGGATGAAATTCAATAAGGACAAATGCAAAGTACTTCACTTAGGAAGGAACAATCAGTTGCACACACACAAAATGGGAAATGACTGCCTAGGAAGGAGTACTGCTGAAAGGCATCTAGGGGCCATAGTGGACCACAAGCTAAATATGAGTCAACAGTGTAATGCTGTTGCAAAAAAAGTGAACGTCATTCTGGGATATATTAGCAGGAGTGTTGTAAGCAAGACCCAGGAAGTAATTCTTCCATTCTGCTCTGCTCTGATTAGTCCTCAACTGGAATATTGTCAAGTTCTGGGCATCACATTTCAGGAAAGATGTGGACAAATTGGAGAGAGTCCAGAGAAGAGCAACAAACGTGATTTAAAAGTCTAGAAAACATGACCTATGAGGGAAGATTTGAAAAAGTTGGGTTTGTTTAGTCTGGAAAAGAGAAGACTGAGAGGAGACAACAGTTTTCTAGTATGTAAAAGGTTGTTACAAGGAGGAGGAAGAAAAAATGTTTTCCTTAACCTCTGAGGATAGGACAAGAAGCAATGGGCTTAAATTGCAGCAAGGAAGGTTTAGGTTGGACATTAGGAAAAACTTCCTAACCGTCAGGGTGGTTAAGCACTGGAATAAATTGCCTAGGGAGGTTGTGGAATCTCCATGATTGAGATTTTTAAGAGCAGGTTAGACAAACACCTGTCAGGAATGGTCTAGATAATTAGTCCTACCATAAGTGCAGGGGACTGGACTAGATGACCTCTTGAGGTCCCTTCCAGTTCTATGATTCTATTGAGTACATATCATCTATTTTAGGTTGTATACTAGGTAGAGCAGGGACTTGTCTTATCAATCTATACAGCATCTAGTACACCATGGCTTCTGTACAAACAACACTAATGTAGTAATGAGTATCGCTGAAGTATCAAGACTGAAAGAAAAGTACCAAAGTAAACTAAATAAATAAAGTGTATATCTTTTTAAAATTTAGGGTAGAAATTGTTAGAAATCCAAAAATATGTTCAGATTTGAAGTTTGAGAAAGTTCATCCCTGGATTCAGAACCGTATGCAAATTTCACAGTGGGTCACCATCTATATAATGGACCAAACAAAATGTTGGAAGTATGAATCCAAAGCTTTCAACTGAGGCCAAACCCTTCAGACGTTATAGGGAGTTGAGAGGATGCAAGAGTTTGAGTTTTGAGCTGCAGTGGTTGGATCTAGAAATGGACTTCTGCAGTGGATTCAGAGTTGCAGTTTGGGCACATTGGAGAGATTGGCCCAAACAGTGAAGTTCTTATTGAATCCAACCTTTCTCAAAATTCAGGACAGGGGTTCAGGGCCCATCTCCATATGGAATGGTTGCAGAATGGCCCAAGGATAACTGCATATAACTTTAAGTTCTAGATGTGAGAAGAAAAGAGAACCTATTGGAATGCTGATTGCTTTCTTGATCACTTGTATTTAACTTTAGTAAATCACTGTACTCTTGAATCATGTTTTTTGTACTTTCGATGATGATCTATATTGATATGTAATTCACTACTACAATAGAGCCACAGCTAACTACTACCCTCCTCCAGTGTTGAATTAAGAGCACAGGTGAAGTTCCTTCTTTTATTCAAGAACGTTCAAAAAATTCCAAAACCGAATAAAGAAGGAATCCTCTCTCTAAGTCTGTTGGCTTGGATCTTCGATTTCCGTAGTGTAAATCTTGAGTGACTGTGTTGAACTCAGGTCAGATTATGATCGCCCAAACACCACTACCTTCAGTGGCATCATACTGGTGTGAGAGTGGAATCAAGCCCATTGTTGCAGTAGCCAGTGTGAAATTCCTGGTCTCATTGTCAACATCCTGTCATTACAGAAACATTGGGAATGCATCTCCCTCCCTCCCTCCCTCCTCAAACACCATTAATGTGGATTAGTGAGGTTCTTCTGCAATGGCTTATAATTTTGTATTCAGTAAATAATTGCAAGAGTGTAGAATTGGAAATGTGCACAATCTGCTTTGCTGTGCTTTTTGTTACCTTTTCAGAAGGGAGCTAGATTTGCTTTGTTATTGATGAGTAGTCTTCTGAATGGCACTATGCTATTGAACAGAGCTCATTGGCTATTGATTTACATTATTTAACAAAATGTAAAGACTTTGTGACCTTGTCACACTCTTCATAAACTAATTTCCGTGCAGTGCACATAAGTATTGTGAAATTCTCATGCAGCTGGTTAAGGTGTGTGAGTCTCTCTCCTCCCCACTTCCCCCACCCAGAAAAAATACTTATTGCATGATTGTGTGCATGGATATTTACAAGTTCAATCCTTTTATGAGATGTTTGCAAATATTTGGCTTTGGATAAGGATTTGAATTTTGAATGCCCCCAAATTTATGGTTTTTGTAGTTTGAGGCCACTTCTATAAAAGACTCCCAGAAAATCCACTCTGTTTCTTTGTGTTTAAGGTGCCACAGGACTCTTTGTCGCTTTTTACAGATCCAGACTAACATGGCTCCCCTCTGGTACTTTGTTTCTTTGGTCCACAAACATTAATTTGGAACACTGGAAAAGAGGAAAAATACATAATCTCTTTTAACTGTTAAGTATTCTATTCTCAAACTATATGCAATAAATGAGGGAGATTTTCAGAACTACAGTTTGTATTGATTATACAAATGAATTGATTTATACTTGTTTAATAATATGTATAAATGTCAAGCAATTTGATTAGCTGACAGAGTGGCATTTATTCTGATGATATACCTACTTGGAATGTTTTGTAGTTTCAGAACAATATTATTTTATTTAATGGGTATTGTCAGAGCTTTTGGGTAGCAGGAACTTCCTTCTGGCTAGATACAGCCTTGATGTCAATATAAGATAATCTTGTTTGTTTGTTCTTGCCTTAGTCCCATCTATATGGGGTCAGCTTTTCAAGTCCTCTCCATTCCAGTCTGTCTTGAAGCAGTTTCTTGGAGATGCCACAGCTGATCAAATCCTTTAGTATGGTATCCACCTATCTCGTGTTGGGGCTTTCAACCCTTTTCTTACCCTCCACTTCTAAGTATAACACCCTGTTTCCTATATATTCTTCTGATCTTTTCACATGCTCAAGCCAACTAAGCCTGGATTCCTTCAGGTTTTCTATAATTGGTACTACCTTCACACTTCCTGTAATTTATTTGTTCCAAACATGATTCATCCTTGTAATTTCAAGCATCCATCTTGACGTGTTCATTTCAACTGTATTCAAGATCTGCTCCTGTCTCTTCATCAGTTCTCAGCATTCAGAGCCATACAAAAGTGCAGGTCTAATTACTATCTTGTGGATCTTACTTTTTTCAATTTTATAGGCATTCTCCTATTGCAGATCAGTCTGCTCCATTCTCTCCATTTAGTCCATGCCCTTCTGTTCTGCTTATAAAACACTTTGTTTCCAATTGTATTAATTATGATGTGCTAATGTTTCATAATGGTAAATACTTTGTTTCCAACTTGTATCTTCACTTGGCCAACCTTTTTAGAGGTGCATATTTGCAACTCTGTGCAAAAGCTAACTTGTGTCACCGTTTACATCAAAAACAACGAGGAGTACTTGTGGCACCTTAGGGTAGATCTATACTTACCGCGCGGGTCGACGCGGAGAGTTCGACTTCTCGGAGTTCGAACTATCGCGTCTAATCAAGATGCGATAGTTCGAACGCCCCACGCGCTCCGGTCGACTCTGGAACTCCACCACCGCGAACGGCGGTGGCGGAGTTGACCTTGGAGCCGCGGACTTCGATCCCGCGGCATCTGGACGGATGAGTAGCCCGAACTAAGGTAGTTCGACTTCAGCTACGCTATTCGCGTAGCTGAAGTTGCGTACCTTAGTTCGACTCCCCCCCCCTTAGTGTAGACCAGGCCTTAGAGACTTACACAAGTATGGGTATTATGTAGTGCCACAAGTACTCCTCCTTGTTTTTGCTGATACAGACTAACACGGCTACCACTGTGAAACCATATACATGAAAGTCTGTGCTCAGGAAGGTGTTAAAATGATTATCTGCATGTGTAGTTCCCATGTATGCATCCAAAACTACCATATGCATCTAGAACTACTGCTTGTATACTTAAAGTTAATGGTGGTGCAATCCCACACTAAGAATTAAATTAAAAAAAAATAGGCCTCTTGTTATGATTTGTCGTTCTCTACACATGCATATAATTTCTTCTTGATTTGTGCTACTTTGAAATAACTGCAGAATGAAGACATGAGACTGAGTCAATTCAATGATACAGAAAGAGACTTCTCTTGTATCACTCATGTTAAAATTTCTTAATATATTTGGACACTGAGGTTTTGAGGAATTAGTCATCAAATATGTACAATTCTTATAACCCACATTTTGCTTTCATTTTGAAGGAATGAAAGCAACGGTATTAGGAGTTATCCCCCCAGTGTGAGGATTTTCAAAGCATATACCGGTAAGTATTTTAAGGATACACACTTGTGGGAGGAGTGGGGGTATTGGGGAAATGACTAAACTTTGATCTAACCTATTCCTCTACATGTGCCAGACTATCAAATTGCTCAGTAGAACCAGATCCAGAATGGAACAATGGTACAACACCATTAGAAAAACAAGAAAGGTTAAAAGATTTTTCCAGGGTCTCTCCATTTTGCACAGTCATCAGTTCTATTACCAGAATGGCTGCTGGAACATATTTGAAGATGCCAGTGAGAACATGGTCTCTCCTCTAATTAAATTCTCATCTTTGTCCAAATGGTTGAAAGGGCAACTGTCTTAAACCTTTGAACTTTATTTGTAATACAAAGCTTCAATTAGATAAAAGACAATAATTAGCAAATCTTTTATCCTTGGGCATAATTAAATCTTTAAGAAAGACATCTTAATCAATGACTTGTAATGACAAGCTCATAAATTAATTAACCCTATCAATGAGTGTCTGGCAGGAATCGATGAGTGTTAAGAGAGATTCAGGATGAGGGGACACCACTACAGTAACACTGTAGCTCAATTCAATTTGGTTTAAAGAGCCTCATCTATAAAATATGAGCTTGTTCAAAAGATGATGTATTATTTAAGGGAGGATCACTAAAATATTAACCTCTAAATTGGTAGAGACATTTTTTTGTACCTTACAGCCTTTTTAATGTTTAACCACACACCCCAGTTGGTTTGTGTGGGTTCTATGCCAAGAGGAATATTTACATTTTTACATTTACATCATTAGACCATGTTACTTTTTTTTTTTAAATTTCTGGTGATATACAAAACATTGGCAAAACCAACACATAAACTATGTAAATCTTTTAAAGAAGTTGAGCTCAATCCTGTAAACCCTTACTCAGTTGAGTAGTCCTATCAAGATGAATGGAGATACATACATGGGTAACACTGCTTATCTGAATGAGGGTTTGCAGGATTAGGATAGGTGTACTTAAGTACTTTTTTATTGGGCCAACTTTTTCAATCTTTCTTTTATTTTATTTTATTTCTTCCCCTCCCCTTTTTTCCTCCCTTTCCCCCTTCTCTGCTATCACAAACAAAACTTCTACTGGTTCCAGTGTACAAGGACTGGAAGGAGGAAAAAAATGAGTGAGGACTTCAGGATTTGGTTCTTTTGTGTTTTTGATGATGATGATATGTATGAGAATATGAGCTCTGAAATACGACATCACTTCTGTTACAAACAATATACTAAGAGATTATTCCCTTCCATGTTTTATGACTAATAGAAATGACTAATAAGAAGGTGGTTTGAGATTGACAATGATTCAGCCCCTCAATATGGCAAGAGTTTAGATATAAAACTCTAGATGCAGATGTTTCCTTGGTCCTAAAATGATGTATATCAAAATGTAGGTTCTTTTTTTTGCTTGAGGTTCTCCTTTGCTGGGCATAATCCAGCATGTGTACATGATGCCCGCCAGGGATATGTCACTAGAGAGGTCATATATAGTTCAGGGTTTCTGGCACCATATGGAAGGGTCCAATGGTGGTCAGGCTCCTCTGAGAGGCCAATTGGATGGGCAAAGGTTTCTTCAGAGACAGCAAAGGGGGCCCCAGAGGCTTATAAATAACTACAGCTTGGAAGCACACTACTTTACCCTAGCAACATCAATAAAACAGACCTTCCTACTCCCCCATTCCCCTTTTTATTTTGATCTTCTGGCTTTGACTGGCTTAGGCGGGTAGGCTGGTTGTACTATCCTCTGTGGCTGGTACAGGGCCTGGGCCTAGGTTAATACTTACAAGCTTAATACAATATATATTTAAATCACATATCTTGCATGGTGACTAACCTATAACCATTCAATCCCCTCCCAAATATTTTACAGGTGATTCAAATATATATGAAGGGGAACTCTATTGCCATTTGAAGTCCTTTCCAGTGGTATTCTAAAAGTGTGTTTGCCTTGCATTTTATCTGGCATTTCAGGTTGGTTAGGATTATCTCGGTGAAAACTGATTTTACAGTATGACTTTTTGACTTTTTAAAAAATAATCCTATGTGTTTACGGTTAGGACTCCCTTGCTCAGCCAGTCCTAAAGCTTCCATACAGAAATGGAAGACTAGGATTATCCTTTGGTAGTAAGAGGTCCATTCATGCCAGCTATGGACAAAACAGTTGCAATTTGATAGTCTATCTGATTAATGGCTATTGCTATATTTTGGAATTAAACTCAACATATGTTTTGCTTAACCTGTAGTATTAACTAAATACTTAATATTCCTTACTATGTTGATACCCGGCACTGCAATCTTGTTTCATTTTTTGAGTGGTGAATATCTTCTAGAAAGATCTGCTTTTCATCTTGGTGAGGGGAGCAGTGGGTATCAGATAAAGCTTAAATGCAAATTTATTTTGAAGTGAGTAAGTTGTGGGGGAGTGATTTGCAACTAGTTTAAAGAGCTGAACGGAGGGTTACAGATGGAAACTACTGTCGGAGAAAAACTCAGTTCTCGCTTTTTGTTTGGGTGCAGCAAAATCAAATACTTTATTATTTCTCCAGTAATTACAATGGAGGGAGAGAGTGCCATAGGACACAGGGTCACCCCAGTCCCGGACAGGTCTCTCAACTGGTAAACAATTACAGCAAGCTTTATACCTTTGTTACAGACAATTTCTAGCAATAATACAGACGGTAAAAAGCAACAAATACATTTTGTTTATACATAAGCTTTTCTGCTATCTTATTTGTCTCACTCCTAAGAAAAAGCAAGACTGCATATTCGGTTATCTGAATTGCAAGGTCGTAATAACTTTTCACACAGTTCACTCTGTCTCACATTATCTTGCTTCTACAAATCTCACGTCATTAGGGTCACAGCTAGCCTAACTCATGCTAAGTAACTGACATTCATTAAGATCCCTTCAAATCCTTGTTAATTATTTCCTGGCTTCCACACTACCTCTCGGATTCACAGTGCTCAGGCCTTTCATTCAATAAAAGAAGTGTAGTATCATATATATTAGTAGCTGGTTTTCTACTTAAAAGAGAGACTTATCAAGACAAGTCCCCCATTCTGTCAATCCTGTGGTGCTTCCTCTGACAGGGAGCATCTGAATCTCCTCTCACATTGTAAAGGTCAGTTCTGATCCATGTAAAACTACAGTATAGCTTTGAGCATCTTTAGACAGAATTGTTCACAGCCTGGATATTTTCTGTTCTTCAGGCTGCTGATAGGAATCTTTAGATACATTCACCTTTCAAAGCTGTCATCCACATTGTCAAAACTTACACTTAACAGGTTTCAACTCTAAAAGTCCTCTTATCAACACTTCTGTCCATCACATTAGGACTTCTGAATGACTGCCTTTCACTGCTTAGTTTGAAGAGGGAATCCTTTACTAGCTCTCCTTTAAAAAGCCTATAGGGTCATTAAAATTATTTGAATGACTCTTACTGTTTCACCAGCTGCCTGGTTCAATGCATGATAAATTGTAACCCTTTCTATAGTAATCTCAGCATTTGTTTGGGAGTTAAATAATAAATCTTTTCTTTGCTCTCAGACAGGAGCTCTAACACCTGCTTAGTTCACTGAGGGGTTTGTTTTAAGGAAAAAATGTGCATTCTCCCAATGCTCTGATGTAGATGGGGAGTTTATTTTCTCTGTGTTCTTTACATGCCATCAGATTTCTCAGGAGTCTGCAATATTTGAACCTTTGTGCATCTTGAAAATGCCCTCTTACTCAATGTATCATTTTAGAAGTATTGAGTGAAGAAGGAGCTCCTTACCTACCTGTGTCATTTCTGTGGCTCTCAGCTGAGCGTTTATTACAAACACGATGGGTTTTTATGATGCTCCTTAATGTGTCTTTACTGTATATTACAGTATCTTCATCCTTTTTTTTCAGCAGATTCAGATTGTCTAGATTTTTTTTAGTCTGATTAAATCATCTGATTCTCATGCCAGTACACCGCTACCTCAATATAATGCCACCCGCTATAATGTGGTAAAGCAGTGCTCCAGGGGGGCGGGGGGCAGGGCTGCACACTCCGGTGGATCAAAGCAAGTTCAATATAACATGGTTTCACCTATAACGCAGTAAGATTTTTTGGCTCCCAAGGACAGCATTCTGTCGAGGTAGAGATGTATACATAAAAATGAAAAGACTGAGAGAGAAGGAAAAAGGGAAGGTACAAAGAACAGTATAAATACAGGAACCAAAGTTATACATTTGGAAGGAAGGGAGATAAGAGATACTAGAGGTGAATAGATCACATTTAGTGGAAAACGAGGTCAGGTTTATGTTATGTGCCTTTTTATTTTTAAAGCAAGAAAAGACTGGTACCTCTACCCTTAACATAACATAAGAACATAAGAAAGGCCGTACCGGGTCAGACCAAAGGTCCATCAAGCCCAGTATCTGTCTACCGACAGTGGCCAATGCCAGGTGCCCCTGAGGGAGTGAAACTAAAAGGCAACGATCAAGTGATCTCTCTCCTGCCATCCATCTCCATCCTCTGACGAACAGAGGCTAGGGACACCATTCTTACCCATCCTGGCTAATAGCCATTTATGGACTTAGCCACCATGAATTTATCCAGTCCCCTTTTAAACATTGTTATAGTCCTAGCCTTCACAACCTCCTCAGGTAAGGAGTTCCACAAGTTGACTGTGCGCTGCGTGAAGAAGAACTTCCTTTTATTTGTTTTAAACCTGCTGCCTATTAATTTCATTTGGTGACCCCTAGTTCTTGTATTATGGGAATAAGTAAATAACTTTTCCTTATCCACTTTCTCAACATCACTCATGATTTTATATACCTCTATCATGTCCCCCCTTAGTCTTCTCTTTTCCAAACTGAAGAGTCCTAGCCTCTTTAATCTTTCCTCATATGGGACCCTCTTTAAACCCCTAATCATTTTAGTTGCTCTTTTCTGAACCTTTTCTAGTGCTAGAATATCTTTTTTGAGGTGAGGAGACCACATCTGTACACAGTATTCGAGATGTGGGCGTACCATGGATTTATATAAGGGCAATAATATATTCTCAGTCTTATTCTCTATCCCCTTTTTAATGATTCCTAACATCCTGTTTGCTTTTTTGACCGCCTCTGCACACTGCGTGGACATCTTCAGAGAACTATCCACGATAACTCCAAGATCTTTTTCCTGACTCGTTGTAGCTAAATTAGCCCCCATCATGTTGTATGTATAGTTGGGGTTATTTTTTCCAATGTGCATTACTTTACATTTATCCACATTAAATTTCATTTGCCATTTTGTTGCCCAATCACTTAGTTTTGTGAGATCTTTTTGAAGTTCTTCACAATCTGCTTTGGTCTTAATTTAAAATAAATCTTCAAGTATTTTTAGAGTTTACAGTGAATACTATTATAAAAATGAGATGCCTTGGTAGTTTATGTTCTATAATATTTATTGTATTTCCTCTGTAAAGTGTTTGGGAAATGCCCCAGTAAAGGAAAATACAGTGTGTCTGTGGTGCCCGAATGTTAATTTTTTTTCATGGCACAGACTGTTTAAACAAAAATATCAAAAGTCCCGAATAGAGCTTTTTTGACCACTCAGTCTAATCTCAGGACAAAACGCACAATGTAGAACAGAGCAGACCAATTTAAGCAGAGGTTTAAATTGCCCTCAGTGTGTAATTTCAGTAATTATTCATTAAAATATTTTGAATAACATCAGAAATATTTTTAAATAAATTACTTGACAGGTGCTTTTGAGACTTACTGGCCCAATTTTATAAACTGTACCAACAGGGTGACCAGACATCCCGATATTATCAGGACTGTCCCAATATTAGGGGCTTTGTCTTTTATGTAGGCAGCTACTATCCTCTGTGGGCCCCCACTGATTTTTCACACTTGCTATCTGGTCACCCTGTGTACCAATAATAGAAACAAAATCATATTGAATATTTTTTTTAAAAATCACAATTCATCAAATATATATTATTTAAAGAATATTATCTAAACCAGCTGTGGATCTAAAGTACTTTACCAGACCCTGCAAGTAGTTAACCAAAATATGGGCCTGTAAATCAACCACCCAAAAAAGTCAGGGTCAGCAAGGTTTGTCCTCAAAGTTCCTTTCTTATAACAAGGACATAAAAGAAGCTAACATTGATTGAAGGAAAAGGAAAACTTCCCTGCTTGGGGTTTAGCCCAGTCCTGTGATTATTATTAATGAATCCCCATGTTCTGGACAGTTATTTGCCAACTTTCTCACTTCATATCATTGGACGAATGTAGCAGCTTGTTCCCTACGTACTGTATTGTACTACCTCTCTCTGCATCACAGCCTCTCTCTCACTGTCACCTTCTCACTCTGTGTTATCGTTTGACTTTTCAGCCTCCAATTTGTCATGTACTGTTCTGTTCCTCCTCCTCCACACTGTCTTACTCTCTCTGCAGTGCTGTATTATCATCACATCTTCATTCCTTTCTCTGTTCTGTACTCTCTGGCTTGTTATAGTCTCCTACTTGCTCATGTTGTTACATTCCAGTTCTTGCCCATGTACTGTGTTATCCTGTTTCTCTGCTCACATAATTCATTGAATGGCTTACCTTTTGTTCCAAAGGTCTCAATTCAGCAAGGTACTTATGCATAAGCCTTTACACAAGTGGTTATTACTGTACACTTCCATGGACTCTTGCATGCAGAGACGTGATTAAGGACCCACCTGAAGCAGGGCCATAGATGCACAGTAACTCATGACATTCTGTTTGTCTCACCCTGTATAATTACTACAGAGGTGTCCAAAGACAAAATCTGGTGAGTGTCAGTGTCAAAATCCGAACTTTGCCAAACTTTATACGTAGAACGGTTACAGTTCACTACCAAATGTAGTGATTAGAGTTGGTAGAAATATCCTGAATTTCAAGCTTGTGACTAATTTTTTTGGTCTAAAAAACTTTCTGGCTTTTTGAGTAACACTAGTGCTGGTCATTTTTTTTTAATTAAAAAAAAAATCTTAAATCTCATGAAACTTTTTTTACTTTACCATCTCTACTAATATTTTAGTGCTTTCCTATTTTATGGTAGTTTTAATTTTTAAAGTTTTAATTTAAGGCTCAATTTTCAGTTGTGAGCATTGAGCTCTGGGGCTTCTCAGGGGAAGTTATATGCTTACATTTTTACTTGTGTGGGGTGGGAACTTTACTTCCTGAAGAAGGCTGTGTTATTTAACATCCCACCCCAAATACACTGGTGCCACTGTAAGAGTTAGCTTAAAATAAATACCTCCTCACTCCACTGATGGACTGGAGCAGTGTTTCAGTTGTTTTCTGTCTTGACAGCGTCTCTTTAATCCTGTGCCTGTTCCCACCCCTCCCCCAAATCTTACAATTGTATTCATAATTTGCTGCCTCACTTATTTGACTGTGTGTAAAAACCAGGTATTGCACACGGAATTGTGTAATGGGCCCATTGTACATAATATGAACAATTTGTTCATATTTGTACATAATATGAAAATTGCCTGTACAAGCTATTCATGTACATTTAAAACACGTATAATCAAAAACGAATTCCTTACCAGCGTTACGAATTATGCTTCAAGTTAATACAAGACAAAAGACACTTCAAAACTGAACTTGCTTTTCACTGTTTATGCTTCTTGTTTACTTTTTGTATTATAATCAGTTTGGACAGTGAAACTACTTGGGTCACTCCTGGTTTCTGTTTGTAGTCTGTTCCCCATCCCTGCTTCTGGCTTTTGTGCCCTTGCCCAGTACTGTTGTGTTTGGGTTCTACAAGGCTTAAGTAAAGCAGGACTGTTTTAATCTACATTAACACAGAATCATTTATAGTGGAGCAGAGTTAATTTGTTGGCTGGGTGAGAGTCTGTTTTTTGGCACATCCCTGGACAGCCCATACAGAGTGTGACTTCTTCTGGATAGCACGGAACCTGCCTACCTAAGTATGAAAAATAGTGCCTTTAAATCAGAACATCTAGACAAGAGACTGACAAACTGGTAGTAAACTGGTTAGTCATATGGGGACCTGATTCAAAGCCCATTAAACTCAATGGGAGATTTTTCAGTGGCTTCAATAGGTGTTGGATCAGTCCCATGGTGCTGGCTACTTTCTTAACTTCTAGTAGAACCCTCCTCCCCCTCCAACACCACCGAACATATGGGAGGAGAAGATTGGCTGAAAGCAGACTTCGTGACTAAGTCATTGTTGTCCCCTCTCTGCCCCACCTTCCATTCTGGCAAGGCCAAACCCCTTGTCACACTAAAGGCAGCTAACAATACATAGATATTTCCCAGTGTTCCAATATTTGCTTATATGGAAGAGTATCTGCCAAAGGGAAGTATCTGATTCTGAAGTGAGGTGAGGTAAGGATTGGGTGATGTTGAATGGGAGGGGAGATTGTATAATGGACTATATCTATTAAAATGTGCTACAGACAATGAAGAAGTTTGAGTTCCTGCACTAGTTTGCTCAGGTCGTGAGCTGGGCTTTGTGGAAAGGTTATCACTGAGGCTATTATTAAAGCAACAAACTCTATATAAAGCGTGTTTTAAATGTGGACTAACTTCTCAGCTGGGTGTCAACTGACCTATCTCCAGTGAAGTCAAGGGAGCTACATTTTAAGTGCACCCATAAACAATTTGATGGATGGTGGTTGGAAATTTATCATTCCACTTCACAGTGGAAAGAGAACCAATTTCAGGCACTTGTAAGTGGCAAGCACAGTATCGTGTGTAATGTTTCTAATGTGTTTACTTTGTTAGACAAACAGGAGACGGAATCAAATTCCAGCATTGACCAGAACAAGTTCTGAGCTATGTTTTTTCATTTCTGGGTGTATTTAACTCAGCCTTCCTGATGCTGCAGGTGGCATGGTATATATTTTGATTTAATTCTTGTTTTAGTGGAGTTTGGGACTTTTTTTGGGTGGTTTTTTTCCATAATGTCATTTACTTATGTATCCAGCACACCTGTTAAAATATATGGGACATCCCCAACTTCCATAAAAGTATCTCAAATTGTCTTTATGCCCAGTAAAATAAACAGGAAATTATGATATTCAGTAGAACTGTTTGGAAAACAGATTCTTCAATTCCATGAAAAATTTTGAGATGTCAAAATTTATTTTTTGTTCCAAACTGAGGGGGAAAAAGGCAAACTTCAGAATTTTTTCACAAAATAAAATTCCAAAAGATTTTTTAGTCTCAGGTCAATTGCAAAACTAATTTGGAATAATTTGAATAAATTTGTTTTTATTTTCAGCCCTTTAAAAAGAGTATCTTAAATACATTTTCTAAACAAAAAGTAATTTTGAAATGAAAAATTGAAACTCTTCATTCAAAAATGTCTAAATATTTTGATATTTTGATATTTTTTCAAAACAAAATTTCTTTGAAACGATATGATTTTGTGACAGTTTAATCAAAATGACCTTTTCTGAAAAAACTTTTGACAAATTTTCTGACCAGTTTTAGTACTTGGTACCTTATATAATTATGGGGCCCAACATTTTATTGGTATAGTGGCATATATATATTTCTGCAAGTAGTAGAAGCTTTTTAATATCCATAGGAAGAAGTGGAAAATCTGAATAGTTATTAAAATACACTAATTTATGAGAGACCCACTTGGAATTTATGAAGAGCTCATCCGTGTTCCCACTAATGTCAGTGGCAGTTTTGCCATAATCTTCAATGGGAGGAGGTTACAGCTTGAAACTCTTTGTTTGTAAAGGCCCAAGTTCAGCAATGTATTTAAGCATGTATAATCTCACTGACTTCAGTGGGACTACTTCATTTTTCAAGTTACCTGCATGCTTAAATACCTTCTTGAATCTGGGCCAAAATCCTTAAAGAACTGCATGAAGTACATTTCAGCCACAGTAAGAGATGCACAGATCAATTGAGCCACCCAGTGTTTGAAAATAAACATATTGTATTACTAATAGATTTCATAGGGAAACTCCAGTGACACCATGTGGCTCTGACCTAGCACTTGATGAAATGAGAATCTATGGCCACATTTTCCAAAGAGTTAGCTTTCCATATGCCCATCCAATTCGGCTGTGGGTGCAAACCCGAGTATTTGCACCTCTGCTTGAAGCAGGCCCACAGTCAAGCAGGTAGAGATGCAAGTAATCAGGTTTGAATCTGGAGTTCATTATATGGGTGCAAAATGTGGGCACAAATTATATGGGAGCCTTAATATAAAGGCTGATGCCACTGGGAATGAGTAAAACTGAGCGTGGATTTCAGCATTTGGTCCAAATCTACTGGAGCTCTAGGAATAATTCATAGGCTGTTTGGGTAGGAGTTAAGTGACATGGCTATAGAATTCTAGGATGAAATCCTCCAAGACCTATTGAGGTCAATGGGAGTTTTTCCATTTACTGACTTCAGTTGGGCCAGGATTTCACACCTGGAATGTAGCTTTAACCATGGTATCTTATCGTTTGCAGAAGAAAACTTCTGTTCAATACAAGTCTTATTGGTGAAAACCGCAGTTGGCTGAAAGTGGGGTGTTTGTGTGTCTACATGGAGAGCAGCTGAGCTTCATTTTAATATTTACTGTCATTATAGAAACATGCAAAAATGACTTGTTCCAAAAAAGTAGTCATGGATTTTAAATAATTCAATGCTGGCAAATTAATAGTTGCCTGCATGACAACCAGAAAGCTTTGGCTCCTAGTGCAAAATATTAATGGCTGTTATTTGACCTTGTAGCTAATTACTTTTGACCAGTGTAAAATTCCATATACTAAATTTGTTTATGATACTTCACTATTCTAGGCATCTGATACTGTGCCAAGACCTTAGTATGTGTCTATGAATAGAGGTCATTTCTTGGCCTTAAAATGGGGACTTGAAATACAAGCCGCATGGGGGTGGGTAGAACTCATGTCCCTAAGGGGCATCTGAGTTCCTTTTCTATTGTTATACAATGTGAAACTCCAGTAACCATGTTCTGTATTACCTCCTTATATTTCTCAAATCAGAATAAATCTATTTTGCAGCTCGTGTCCTTTTTCATAGTTTATCCAGACCTTTATATTTTTCACACATGGGCTTAATTAGGTATGCTAGTGGTTATCTATCATCTATATTGTACATCTGTTCATCTGTCTTTGTTTGTTTGGCTTCTTAAAACAAGCCTAAATTATATCCATCTTGTGTTTTTAGGATGGAGTAGTTGTACCCTGGTTATTCAGGCAGTACTACTCATGTCATTTAATGTTTCATAGTCTGTTTTGATTTGGGGCCTGGTTTTTAACTAGTGTACAAGTCAGTAGAGCCCAATGGAACTGCTGATTTACACCAGGTGAGAATTTGGTCCTTTGTGGTTATCTTTCTTCTTGTCTTAATACAGCAATCAATACTGTTCCATCTGCAAACATATTAAGGATATCAACTTGTGCTAAATTTGAATGAATGATAGTGACACCTATGGAAATACTGATTTGATTAGGGATTTATTAAGTCATTATATTCAGTACATATTAGTACAAATGGATGCATCCTACCATGAATTATGGAGGCAGACCTGCTTATGTGGATTCTTTTTCAGTCCCACATTAGCACAAAGTGTTGCATAACTATACACATAATTTTAAGAGGCCCAAACAAACACTTAAAATGTACCAAACCCTGTGAGTTTGGAAATCTAACTTTTAACCCAGATACAGTTTTTGGAGCTGGTTCAGATATGTTTTTCGTATCTGAATGAAAGGAATAGTTTTCCTTTCTTTTATGAGACAGTCCATACTTCTCATAGATTTGTGTAATAAAATCCACTATTGGCATGTTCTGAAATGCTTTTTGTACAAGATTGAAATGCTGCATGTCGTAAGTTAAAACTTTGCCAAGTAACCTGAAAATAATGACGGAATCAAGAGAGTACCCAAAAGAGTCATGGGCTCAGGTGTATTTCAATAAGCACATGCTTCAGTCCTTGAAAAGCTCACATCCATACTTCCATAAAAGGAAAACAACGCTAAACTAAATTAGATAAAAAAATTTCCTCTAAGATTTGAACTTTTAGATAATCAGAAATCATTTTCCTCCTTACTGATAGCTTGCTAGTCCAGTAAAGAGCCGTAATAGTACTATAAATTCTGAAAATAAATTGTGCTGCAATTGTAGTCACTCAGTGTAAAGTGCAGATTTAACTCAAGTGTAGAGATATGATGAGCATTGCAGATGATTGATAATTACCCCCCCCCCCCAAAAAAAAGAAAAGGTTAGAATGTCACACTGAAATAGGAAACTAGAATACCTATCGGGAACATAGACTTCTGATTTAACCCACACTAACTTGCTACAGTACCTGATGTGACTTTATTGACAAATAAGTGAATTGCAGCTGTTGCTGTTAGTTCTTTTTTTAAATCTTTTTACCAGTAGGCAAAATATTACCAGTTTAAGAAGAAATTCCATAAGTGTATAGGGCTAGATTCACAAAAGGGCATATTACCTGATTACCATTCTTGGCACCTAAATCCCAGAATCAGGCCCCGCTGGGATTCACAACGCCCCTGCTCAGCTGCCTCTAAACTGTGGAGGCACCCAAACTCGTATGTCACCTAATTTTTGTGCAGTAAAAGTTTCCTAGGTCCTATGTTTCTGCCTCTGAGAATGCACGTTGCAGCCCCTCATCAGGTGTCCAGACACCTAAGCCTCAGAGTGATTTATGAGAGGCATTAGTCTGCCTAACTTACCAGCAGGGCCTGCTCTGGGAAGCATGCTCATAGCTTGCCTACTGGATGAGGTCCCTATAGATGAGGTTGCACAAAACAGCTGGGAAAGAAGGGAGGCTCTTCCCCCTCCCCCCCCCTTTAGCCCAGTGGTTAGGGCACTCGGCTGGTATGTTAAGTACTCACCAGGGATGTGGGAGACCCATAGTTCAAGTCACTCCTCCACCTGAGAGGGGGAAGGGATTTGAACAGGGATCTGCCACTGGGCTAGGGGATATTCTGAAATGGGGCTCCCTCAATCTCTCATGTTGAAGCTGTTCCACAGGGGATAAACAACAAAAGAATCATTGGGCCAGAGAGAACAAAACTGAGCAAGCATGAGGATTCTATACCCAGGTGGTTAGAGTAGTCACTTGGGAGACAAGGATCCAGTCCCACAGCTCCAATGACTCTCTTTAAAAGTACATATCCACAGTGGCACAGCTTCAACAAGAGAAAATGAGGCATCCTACATCAGAATATCCTATAACCCAGTGGCTGGTGTACTTACCTGAGGGGTGCAGATCCCTGTTCAAATCCCTTCTCCGCCTCAAGTGGAGGGGTGACCTGAACCAGGGGTCTCCTACATCCCAGAGGAGTACCCTAACTATGGAGCTAAAAGTTATGAAGGAGGTTCTCCCCGCCCCACAACTTCTTGCAAAAATGACATAGGCACCTAATGCAAAAAGAGGGTTTGCGTCTGATAATCCCAAGAAGAGGGACACACCTCCCTGCAGCCTGGATTTAAGCATCTGTCTCTAAGGTCTTGTCTACATTATCGGGGTAAGTTGACCTAAGTTACGCTACTCCAGCTATGTGAATAACATAACTGAAGTCGATGTAGTTTCGGTCGACTTATTGCGGTGTCTACACCGCACTGCATTGACCGGAGAGTGCTCTGTGGTCCATTTAGCGGGTCTTCACTACACCCACTAAATTGACCCTGGTTGCATCGATCACAGCAGCATTGATCCCTGGTAAGTGTAGACATGGCCTAAGACTGGGCATGGCTTAACACTACATTCCCCCATTCTCCTCTGCTTGACATCTCCTATAGGATAGCTTAGGGCGAGGAGCCACATAGCATGCTGGCTTTTGTGAATCCCATTCTAAGGCCTGGTCTACACTGTGGGAGGGGGGGAGGTCGAACTAAGGTACGCAAGCTGAACTCAAACTACCTTAGTTCGAACTACTCACCCGTCCAGACGCCGCGGGATCGAAGTCCGCGGCTCCCCCGTCGGCTCCGCCACCGCCGTTCGCGGTGGTGGAGTTCCGGAATCGACAGGAGCGCGTTCGGAGTTCGATATATCACGTCTAGATGAGACGCGATATATCGAACTCCGAGAAGTCGAACGCTACCCGCCGACCCGGGCGGGTAGTATAGACGTAGCCTAAGGCACTTAGCTTTCCCTATTCATTGTATAGGCAGCTTAGGTGCCACACTCTGGCTTTGTGAATCCCAGTGGTTTTTCAGGGAGCCTAAAAGTTAGGCATGGGCGTCACCATGCTTAAATTTCTTTGTGAATCTAGACCATGATGGAGAAAGCTGCTGGAACTGGCAACACTTTCTCCTAACTACTGATAAAAAGCGAAAGAACTTTTAAGGCCAGATCTTCAGGTGGTATAAATTGGCTTAGCTCTTCTGAAGTTGGTAGAGCTATGTTTACTTACTCCAGCTGGGAATCTGGCCTTTAAAGTTGGCATTGTACCAATAAACTAACATGCCGACTATAGGAGGCATTACAAATTCTGGGTGAGATTCTCCACTGATTTGCCCTTTGTGTACTCCATTTAGACTTGTGCAAAGTGGGTTGTAAAACACAACTCTGCAGACTCTCACTTACACCCACTATGCACAAATGGAAATGACCTACACAATGGAGGGTCAGGCCGAACTTGACGCAAAGGAAGTTCTGAAAAAAAGCACAAGAATTGCTTTAGTTAATTCCATTTTCCATTTACTTAGCCATTAAAACAAATGAGATTCTCTTTATGTCTGTGAGATATAGTTCCCAACTGATATAAAGGGTATGAAAACCGTTAATGGCTAAAAGAAAAATAACAATATAGTTTTATATTATCTTGGAAGATTCTATCTCTAACTCCATTCTCTTGGCACAGATGGGTGTTGAATTTTGGAGTCATTTCATAAAATAAGATTTTAAAATCAGTCTGTATCCACAAAAACAATGAGGAGTGCAGTGGCACCTTAAAGACTAACAAATTTATTTGGGCATAAGCTTTCATGTATCTGAAGAAGTGGGATTTTTACCCATGAAAGCTTATGCCCAAATACATTTGTTAGTCTTTAAGATTTTAGAGTATAAATTAACAAAATGAAAACCAGAGCTTACTTTTTAAAAGGCAGAAGTTACATAGTCCAATCTTTCTCTTTGTAACATATGGAAGGTGTGGAATCAGATATTGTAGCATCTCTAATTGCAGTAGTTAGAACTATGATGAAATGCTGATGTCCTTTGACCTTTGAGGTGGTCCTTTTCATCTGTCTTCAATCCACTCTATGCAGTTGCAGGAGTACGGGGCTGGGAGGACTATATAGTATGAACAGGGTATCCATGTGGACAGAGATGGACCTAAATCACAAAACTTGGATCCAGGGCCAGGTTCCTCCAAAGTCAGAGGGCCTTTTTGTATTTAGTGCTTCACTTTTAACCTGAACTTCTCGAAAGTTCTCTTTCTCTCTAATAGAAGCCTCCTGCCCTTCAGGACCAACTCATTTTTGCTTTCCTATTAGTTTGGAGGGAGAAAGAGAGCTACATTCTGGGGCCCGTTTCTCCACAACCTTTCACCTTGTATAGCTGTTTACATCCCTGCACAGACTAAGGACAATGGGTGTGTAAAAGTGCCACAGATGCAATGCTGTGGAGAATCAGACTCAATATTTTAAGGCAGGATTTAATTAAATCTTAAGTATCCCAGAAAGGAAAATGTTGGGGAATTTAGGGTAATATACCTTCGTTTTTCTGAGAGATCTCAGTTCATGTCCTTTCTGGTTGAAATACTTAATGTTTCTTTCAGTGCTGACAAAAATAGTTGTTGTTTTTTTTGTTAGGGTGTTGGAACAAGTGAAAATAGTGTATTGATTTTTTTTCTAAAAAGTGTAAAGTATTTTCAGACAGGCCACCAGATGGTGGTGTTTCCTTTGTAATTAGTGCTGTAAATTTGCAGAATCAACTGCTCTCATTTGACTTAGGTCACTCAAGGACTGCTCAATAAATAGTACATTTAAAAATTTGAAAGCGAGGACTAATACTAGTTAACTAAGCAAAAAGGAATGGGGAAAGCCCATCCATAATCTCCAGTGAAGTGAGACAATAGAGGACTTGGTGAGGCACATGCTCATGTCCTCTATATAATAGCTATCCCACTTGCATCAAATCTCAGAAATATCACAGGTGATAAAAGCCATAAACCATGGGGCAAGTCGAGAATGTTCCTCCTTTAGTTAAACAGTAGCTTTTGTTCTCACAACACTATATTTTGGAAATGAAAACGTATGCCTTTCTTGTTGCTGTTTGAATGGAGTGCATATAGCATTGTGTCCTAGTGGGTAATGCACTGAACTGGGACTTGGGGGAGCTGGGTTCTATTCTTGGCTCTGCCACTGTGCTGCTGGATGGCCTCGGACAAATCGCTTCCCTTCTCTGTGCCTTAGCTTCCTTATTTATAAAATGGGGACAATGATACTGACCTCCTTTGGAAGCACTTAGGGTATGTCTACCCTGCGCACATTCTACCCTTTCTACCCACCCATGAGTCACTGTGACTTGGGTCAGCAAGCACTCAGGACCCAAGTTCTGCTGTGACCTTGGGTCCAAAGCCCAGCCATTTTGCAGCATGGATGCGGGTCAAGCAGTAAGCCTGAGTCAGAAGGTCTGTGTAGTGCAGTATGGACATGTTGGTATGGCTGGGAGACCAGGGTCCATCAATTGTAAGCCCAGGTTAACAACGTAGTGTGGATGCTCAAGCATGGGCTTGGAAACACTGAGTCTGCAAGCCTGGGTCTGTGGGACCTGGGTTTAGTGTGCAGTGTAGACATACCCTTGGAGATTTTATATATTTCAGCTGTAAGGAAATTACTTTGCAGTAGCTGACTTTGTCTTGAATTCCTGTGATTTGCTGGGTTTAGCTGCTCTAGCATTTTTATTGTGGATCGTGAACGTCATACCGGGGATTCTGGTGTTCCATTTAGAGAGACTAATTAGAAGTGGTCACATACTGCAGAAAGTTTCCATGAATGTATGTTTGTCTTTAAAAATTAATTAAGTTTGATTTGTATTGGTGCCCCCTTTGCGTTTTGTTTTGTGTGAATATTCTTGCAAATAACATCAGTACCATGAAAGTTCATAAAAGAAAAGCAGCATGTTTTAAGGGGAGATTTGACACTCTTTCAATATGAAATTCAAATTCACTTTTCTGTGAACAGTTATACACAAGAAAGCTGATACCAGGAGATATGATTATCCAATCGAACAGGGGTGACTCCAGGCACCAGCACGCCTAGTGTGTGCCTGGGGTGGCAAGCCATGGGGGGCGCTCTGCCTGTCGCCGCGAGGGCGGCAGGCAGGCTGCCTTCGGCGGCATGCCTGCGGAGTGTCCGCTGCTCCCGTGGCTTCGGCGGACCTCCCGCAGGCAAGCCGCCGAATCCGCGGGACCGGGGACCTCCCGCAGGCAAGCCGCCGAAGGCAGCCTGCCTGCTGTGCTTGGGGCGGCAAAACACCTAGAGCCGCCCCTGCAATCGAAGAACAGAAAAAGGGCCATGTGATTTAGGTGACCAACTGACCAGCTCAGATTTTGAATACTTCAAAATGAACTCTTTGCATATGAGCTACAGACCAAGTAGTATTTGTAGAAATTGATAGGTGAATAATTTTGTAAAAGGATAAATCTAAGAATGCCATGTTCTGCTTTTAAACAGCTGGTGCAAACCAAAAGGTGAAATTCCTTGAATTCATTATTATTTGCTCACCTCTGATATTAACTAATGCACTTTTTTCTGAAATCCATTCTTTTCACAAGAAGAGGCTCTTGGTAAATGGAGAGATGTGTTGGAGAGACATGAGCTCAAAATAAGCAGCAGAAGAAATGTAGACGGTATGTAATTTCAATAAGGGTGAATACTGAAGCATTACCCTTGAAACAAGATGGCCAGATAATGCTGCAAATGCAAAGTTTCAGGTATCTGGGTTCTAGAATCTGGGAAAATGGAGAATGAAATTAGTGCTAGGATAACAAATTTCAGGATCAAATGGAGAAAGATAAGATGTGTAGTATGTGACAGGAAGATACCAGTGAGGTTAAAAGGGAAAGTAGTGGTCCATCAGGTTTTAAGGTCTGGTGCTGAGTGTTGGGGAAACTCTCAGAAGAAACATGAGCAGATGATCTGTTCCATAGATCTGGAAATGGTGAGATCCATGAGTGGTGTAAGCCAGAAAGACCATGTGAGGAATGTGTACGTCAATCATGTTTGGTGTGTTTCTTTGAGCAAAAAGAATGAGGGGATGCAGGCTCAGATGGCTTGGTCATATAAAACACACACACTTGTCAGGACTGCACAAGAGTCCAACAAAGCAAGACTGCAGGAAGAAAACAGAGAGGCTGACCCAAGGAGAAGTGGTGGATCTCATAAAGTTAGACATATTAGCATGTGGTGTTTTAGCGGATATGGCATTGAATCAAGCACTTTAGAGGGAGAGGACACAGAGGAGATCCCATCTGATGGGATTAATGCAAGGAAGAAGATAGAGCATCTCTGCTCTGATACTCTAAGCAAAAAGTGGTATTTCTCTGTTTTGTCTGCCTATCGATTTATAGGGTCACCCATCACCATGATATCTGAGCATCTTCCTTACCCCTCCAGCCTTGCCTTTCCCTGGTCTTCACTATCTGTGGCTTCCTCCCAACCTTTCCTGCAAGCTGATGCATGGGAAGCTAACCTCTATATGCTTCTTCCATGGCTCCCCCAGATTTTGACCCCTTCCTCCATCCTTACTCAGTAGAATCACACGACTTCCACTGCTGAGGCCTCCTGTACCTGTAGAGGTAATGCAAGGTTTTCTCTTTTTAAAAAAAAATATGTAGATTTTCTTTGTTCAGCATGTATATGTGACCGGAAGATAAAGGCCGTACTACAACCTCAGAACGTTTGCTTCCTCAGTGATGTAAGTTTCTTGCAAAAGAGAGTACCACCGCCTTTGAAGCATGGCAGTAATTACAGAATACAAAACTTACAGCTGAGTTCACTTCAGGGTTTGAAGGAAACAAGTGGTTCTCAGCACAGACTCGTATAAACTACAATGAAAGCCTGAGGAGAGTACTTAGAATGTTTACTTGTAACCAGCGGATCTCCATAAGTGTAAGAACATAAGCATAATGTGTTCGAATATTTTAGATGACAAAGAGATAACTGAATGCCTGTACCATCGTGTAGCAGTCTGAGAGGTACACGTATTGGCAAAGCAAAGTCCAACCCCTGGGACTGAATTTAAAGATTTACAACATCCATTAAGCAGATTCAAAAGAAAAACAATAGCAGCTGTCCAGCAAAGAAAGAGTAAGAGGAGAGTTGATATGCTTCACATTTCCAGTATGAGTTTATCTTCAATTCATTGCACACAGTATTACTCCTGAATTGTGTTACAAAACATACTGGGTCTGATTCTCCACTCTATTACACTGTTTTATTCCAGTGAAAAGTCAGTTATTTGGCTTATACTGACAAAACTGGGTGACTGGACTACAACAAAATGGCAGATAAAATTCAGTGTTGATAAATGCAAAGTAATGCACATTAGAAGACATAATCCCAATTATATATATAGGGGTATAAATTAGCTGTTACTACTCAAGAAAGATCTCGGAGTCATTGTGGATAGTTCTCTGAAAACATCCAGTCAATGTGCAGCAGCAGTTTAAAAAAAAAAGTTTAACAAAATGTTGGGAATCATTAAGAAAGGGATAGATACATGGGTAGTGGGTGGAGCCCCCCTTTGGGGAGGCTAGCGTCCAGCTCCACCCCCCATGTCTGGAGCCCTGAGACCCCTGCCCCCCACGGCGGGAGTCACAAGCCCCCCTTCCCTGGAGAAGCCCCGAGCACTCCCCCCTCAGCCGCAGGAACCTCAGGCCATTTGCAGCCTGGAGTGCCCCCGGCCAGCGGAGTCCCGGTCTGGCCGAAGCTCTCTTCCGCCCCCCTCCCCCCACCACACATGCTTGGAGGAGCCTCGGCCCAGCTGCAGCCTTCCCTCCCCTCACCCAAGGTGCCCCGGGGAAAAGTATCTCTTTGGAGTCCAGAGAGATTACTGAGGAACCCAGGAAGCTGACTAGTACATACCATCTCCTCAGCCACCCCAGAACCTGCGTGGGATATAATAAAGCAAAAACTTTACCGCCAAACCCCACAACTAGGGGTCCAGTGGCCACAGCAGTGCCGGGGAGGCAGCGCCTTCCCAGGCCTATTATACCCACCACCCACAGATAGCCTCTATATAAATCTATGGGACACCCACATCTTGAATAATGTGTGCAGATGTGATCACTGCTTCTCAAAAAAGATATATTGGAACTTTCATAGGAGGAGAGATTTAATATGACTAGGACTTTTCAGCTTGGAAAATAGATGATTAAGGGGGGATAGAATAGAGGTCTATAAAATCATGACTGATGTGGAGAAAGTAAATAAGGAAGTGTTATTTACTCCTTCTCATAACACAAGAATTAGGGGTCACCAAATGAAATCAATAGGCAGCGGGTTTAAAACAAAGGAAGTATTTCTTCATGCAATGCACAGTCAACCTGTGGAACTCTTTGCCAGAAGATGTTATGAAGGCCAAGACTATAACGGGGTTCAAAAAAGAACTAGATAAGTTCATGGAGGCTAGGTCCATCAATGACTATTAGCCAGGATGGGCAGGGGTGGTGTCCCTAGCCTCTGTTTCCCAGAAGTTGGGACTGGGCGACAGGGGATGGATCACTTGATGATAACCTGTTCTGTTCATTCCCTCTGGGGCAGCTGGTATTGGCCACTGTCGGAAGACAGGATACTGGGCTAGATGGACCTTTGGTCTGATCCAATATGGCCGTTCTTATGTTTTTATGGCATAAAACTAGTGTAACAGAATGGAGAACTGAGCTCAATGTAGACATAAGTAAAAAAGCTTTTGAGCAAAGTTGCTTGTAATGTTTTATTAGAAGTGTATTTTAACTGTGTTTTGGAGGACCATTGCCAGGTGTAGCAAGGTCAGGAATCACTGGTGTGGCACCTCCTGCTGGTCATCCTGGGAATTGGCTCTTTTCCAGCCTTGGAGCACCCTCTGCCAGCTGGTAGTTCACCTGCCTCAGGCCCCCATGTCCCTCCCGGAACCCAGTGCCCCTTTTCCCTCAGGGTTCTGCCCCAGCAGTACCCCCACACTCTGGGTCTCCCCTCCCAGGGGACCCCCAATCTTCTATCAGTGGCTACAGCCAGTCATCATCTAGCCCCCTTTCCCTGGGGCAAACTGCAGTCTGTAATGGCCACTCATCATTAGCAAGGGGGTTGGACCAACTGCCTCTACCTATTCCCAAGCTGCACCTCCCAGCCCCAGTACCTGTGTAGGCCTTTATCAAGGCCTCAGCCTGGGGAATTGCCAGGCTGGAGCTCCCCAGCTCCGCTTGCCTTTCCCCAGCACGGCTCTGTCAAAGGTACTATTTGCTCCTTCAGGCAGCAAGGCCCTTCTCTCTCCAAAGCTAGAGAGACACTCACCCAGCTCCTCCCTGAGCCCTTATAACAGGCTGCGTCCCCAATCAGCCTCTAACCTTATTCCCCAGGAGCAGGGTAACTGCCCCGCTACAACCAGTAAAAAACAACTCCTATAGAATTTTTCCTAGAAAATAGGTGGTGTCTTTTTATTGAAAAATGCCCCTTTCTTCAGTTAATCACTTTGGTTTTGTCATATTATACATATATCACTTTTCTCACAATTTTAAGACATTATCAGTATCTATCTTGTAGTTTTTAATAAATCACTTGTTGGCTGCCTGTAATACAGGGTCTTTTAACTGAGTATTAGAATATTGCATTGTTGCTACATTACTTTCTTTTGATGTTTCTGTTTTCACTTATGTGCTGTAATTCAAATTTCAAGATAGTAGCTAGAAAAATAGGAGGCAGCATATAATCTCCAAACATTTGTTTTGATAGTAATAGAAATTTCATAATCTTATTTATCATTTCTTCTGTTTGTGAATCGACAGTGCAAAATGTGTATGTCAAAATTGTGTAATATATACACACAATATAAACAGAAGATGACAGAGAAGTTATAGTAGGTGATGTAGTGGACTCTCTTTTTTATATATATATATATATATATACTCCAGTTTTACAGAGTATGAAGCACTCCAATTCCCTCATTAAAATGTCTTTAATACATCTGATATGATGCTGCTCGAAGGCTCCCAATTCTGTTCTCGCCAAGTGTAATATTTCTTTTTACAACACAACACATGCATCTTTCATACCACACAAGGAGATCTCTTCGAAGAACAGCTTCATCAAGAGGATGTAGTAAACAATAAGGAGAAATTAGCATGAAATCTGCATTTTGTAGAGCAATCTGAATGGTTGGTGAAAAGCACTTTTCTTCAGAGATGTGCTTAGTGATGAAATAGGGCTAGAACGTTTGGGTAAATTTTGAATACATGAAAATTTTGCTGCTTTGTTCAGAACCTCAAGGGATTGTTGTTTTCACTCCTTCCTCCCCATGAAAGAATGCACATGCGAAAAAAATCCCAAAATAGTTCTACTGCCTCCACTGATCTGGAATAGGGTTTTGGTTTTTGTGTGTGTGTTTTGGTTTTGGGTGTTTGGAGTGGAAGGGATGTATGAAAAGAGCTGTCTGTACCCCAAACAGACAGCTGCTCATTGCTATTGCTACCATCTCTGGGTGATTTGCGTTAGAGCCTGAGCTTAGAAGCCATTGCAAGTGGTTGTGAAGGAATCTAGTTTTTCATGACCTGTTGAGAGAATTCACACATTGCAGTGGTTTTCTCTTACCATCTGATAATCTTGGTTGTATCCGTCATGAAATCAGAAGAGGGAGAATTGGATTGAAACCATTCTACATCCACTACCACAGCTGGCTCCAGGCACCAGCCCAGTAAGCAGCTGCTTGGGGCGGCCAATGGTGAGGGGTGGCACGTCTGGGTCTTCGGCGGCAATTCGGTGGCAGGTCCCTCACTCTCTCTCGGAGCGAAGGACCAGCCACTGAATTGCCGCCAAAGGCTGAAGCGGCGGCAGTAGAGCTGCAGATCACGATCACGGCTTTTTTTTTTTCTTCTTCTTTCTTTTTGCTGCTTGGGGTAGCAAAAACCCTGGAGCCGGCCCTGTCCACTACTTACCCAGCTCAAGGAGCTGAGATTGGAAAATTTAGCCTTAAACATTAAGTATTAAATTCTGGCCTTCTCTTTCATATATGGCAAAAATGTAGTTAAGCAGATCCCAAGTTCCATTGCAGACTGCTTTGGGCTCCCTACAGCCCACAGGAAGCCACACTCCGAGGACTTCTGTGGCTTTCCAGAAAGGAATGTAGGGTCCTCAGCATGGAATGTGTATCTTAGTGAGTTTGCTCACTGAGCTGACCATCTTGCCCAGATTGCTTTTCCCCCTGCAGGAACTAAGCTGCGTGAGAGGACTCTGGGAGGAGCTGCGGCTGAGTCAGAATGCGGCATTAACTTATGCCCATCTCTGTCACAAAAGCAGCAAAGGGCACTTGAATTTGGTCCTAAAGTAACCTCTTGTGATTGATAAGCCAGAATTAAAGCAAGGTGGGAGTTGGTTTGCAGTCCCTCGCACTGCCTTCCATCCTGCTGCTGTCACAGTGATGTCCCTTTTTTTCAGTAAGATGTCCATCACCAGCCTTAAGCGCAAAAATGCCAATTTTAATCAACTAAAACCCCATTATTTTCAAATAAGTTCCCCGGATTCTGTAAGATGAGTGGTGCTTCTCTCCAGAAACACAGTACTTAATGGGAGCACAAACCATTAATAAAAGATTAGAGGAAAAACAAAACACGGATTTAAAATTCCAAACACATCTCAGTAGACTGTCTATATAAAAGGCAGTTTCCTAGGCAGGTGTTCAAATGCAGTTCTTTCCTACATGTTAAATAATATCAGAAATGCAAACTTTCATATTGCTGTGCTGAGCAAAACGGCTCCATTTTTCTTTTTCAGTCCAAAAAAGTAAGGATATTTTGGAGTTTAAGAACCTTGATCACATCAGGGTACAGCTGGAAGACTACAACATGTTACAAAAACCTCATTTAAACTGTCAGACTATTTTTGTATTTCCTTTCCCAGCATTGCGGATTGCCAAGATATTTGTATGTAAACAGAAGATTTTCTAACCGGACAACTCCTCCTCTCATGCCACATTCTTGCATTTGACAACAGAACTGTTTCCATGGGGATTGTGACTTGTGATGTCACAAATAGAGCAAATGAGGCAGGAGAAGGCTGTGGGTGTACAAAATGTCCGAGTAGGGCAGCAACAACAGGAAAAGAGAGGCAGAAAAAATACATACCTTTTTAATAAGGTTTGGGTAAAATATCAGTGTGGCTCTTTTAAAGTTCACCAGGATGTGCTAATAGCTCTATGACAAGGCTCCCTTCTCTACCTTTTGGACCTCCACAAACAGGCTGCATGCTTTCCAGGGTTATAAGCAGCGGTGTGTTATCTATTAGGTCCCTGCCACCAATTCATCTGTACAGCCTTGTGCAGCAACATACAAGTGGACAATAAATTTCCCCCTTCTCCCACCCTCGATAGTGGGCTAAGGAAAGATCTCTTCATTCTGAGATCCTGTATCCCCTGGCCCTTGCCAGCCTTCCCCTGGTACTTCTTTCTTGTCTTTTAACTGTGCCCAGCTGATGGGCTGACTGCTCTCATTGGCCGGTCAGCCTCCTGCCTAAGTAAGCCATGGCACACCCATCTGCCAATTAAATCCACTCCTGGGGAGGAATAGCTAGTAACTCTAGGGACCAGAGTGCTTGGTCAGCTCTAGGCTCCTAGCTTCTTAAAGCTTCTCTTTCTTGACCATAAAGCAAGTGGTTCTTGATTTTACAACAAATACTGCATGCTGTATAATTAAGGACAGACCTCTCCAGTAACCAAGATAAAGCAATAAGACATAAACCTGCAATGAAAAACCTAACTGTTTAGGAGGGAACACTAAACCAGACACTGCAGCTGCTTAATGCTCTTATGATGCTTTATATGTGCATACTTCAGTGAATCCTCATAACACCCACTGAGTTAGGTAAGCAAGTACTATTGTCCTCATTTAAAAACTAGAGAAAGCGAGATAGCAGAACATGAGTACTGTGGCTCAGCAAATCACTGGCAGCAGAGGGACAAGAATTCAAGAATTGCAGTCTCTACCGTCCTGTGCTTATTTTGTTAGATCAGACTGTCTTTCGTCATGCATCCAACGAAGTGGGTATTCACCCACGAAAGCTCATGCTCCAATATGTCTGTTAGTCTATAAGGTGCCACAGGACTCTTTGCTGTCTTTTGTCAAATACTCAGTTTTCAGAAGTGGCTTCTAAAATTAAATGGTACATTGTTGCCATCAATTTTTTAAATACAGGTAAGCCTACAGCTAGCAAGAACAACAACAAGGATTTGCATGTCCACATCAGTGATTCATATCAATTGTTTGCACATATAGCTACTGCAAGCGGCAAGGATATGAGCATTTTAGGTGCTGAGGTGTGCATACACCTGGGCATATAGAGGTTTGTAACTCTAACTGTCTGTATAGCACAAATGATAATCCTCCCAGTACACAAGTTTTACACTAGTATAACTTCTGATTTATGAGGGGAGAATTGAACCCTCTGGCTTCTGAGTTTCAGCGCAAAGCAGATTTTTATGGTCAGGGTTTATAATGGAAATGCTGACAGATTCAGACACTTAACTATATTGGCACGAAGTATGATGCTACAATAAAGATATGCTTTACTGCCAAGGTGTCTCATATAGACCTTGAGGAAGTCGTGCGTTTCAATTTTCCACCTGTAAACGTACATATTTTGGCAGTGGGAATGTATTTGCCAGATTAAGATCATTACATAGGAAAAGAATGAAACAGTGTAAATAGCACAGCACCCAACATATCTCATAGTCTGAACTAGACTGAGGTTTTCTTATTCTCACATACCAACCATAAATACTGCGTCTCCTTGATTTTTCCAGTGCCCCAGCCATTCAGTGTTAACAACTGTCCTGCTCCCCATTGAAATTGTTAGAGCTGCATGTCGAAGAACTGCAGAACTGGCAGTAAAAAGTCCTTTTGAATAGATGCTTGCATGACCAAAATGTATGAATGCAGAGTAGTTGTAGCCATGTTACTCCCAGAATATTAGACAGACAAGGTAGCTGAGGTAATATCTTTTATTGGACCACTGTCTGTTGGCGAGAGAGAAGCTTTCGAGCCGCACAGAGCTCTGCTCTCCAACAGAAGTTGGACCAATAAAAGATATTACTTTACCCACCTTGTCTCTCCAAAATGTATGAAGTCCGTTCTGGCGCAGACAGTCTATATGTGAAACTTGGGCAGAATGACCTTTCAGCATGCAAAGAGCATGTCTCCAGTATAGTTAACAGTCAGTGTAAAATGCCACATTTATTTCGATGGGCTTTGGATCAGGCACATGGTGCTTTAGCAGAGTGACTTCCATGGATCAGTTTTTGGGTAATAATATTCTGTATTTTGTTTCTCCTCCAAGGAGAATTTATGTGTGCATGTCAAATGAATTATTGTGTGCTGAAAATATTGGAAATATTCATCTTGTCAAAAACCCCAAATCTGAATTTTTAGTTTTTTGTTTTTGTCAAAAATCTGAATTTTTCCCACAGAAAACTTTTAATGAACACAGACAAGGTCTATTGTGTTCCCTTAATCTCTCTTTGTAGAGACCTTTAAGGCAGAGTGCCTGTTGTCTATGGAGTTGTTGTCTTGTTCTGTTCTGCTCAAACTGATATGTGTCTACTGGAAAACAAATGCATATATTTTTAAATCCTGTGTCTAGAGGATCCATTTTTTTTCAAGCATTTTGTGATCCCATCTTCGCAGATTTGCTGTACTCAACTAATGAAGTAGTTTTTTGGCCTGGGAAGAGTAAAATATTCATGCTGTACTGTGCTGATATTGAAACTGATCTGTCAACTCTGTTTCTTTTGTCAACTCTGTTTGGATGTCACCTGTGTTTCCAGTAAACTTCTGAGCCCAAAATGTTTTGTTATGGAGAAGAAAAAAAGATGTTCACCATAATATGAAGATTAAGATTTTTAAAAATAGGAGTCTGAAGTAGACTCCCTAACCCACATTTACGCTCCTACAGAAGTAGCCTGATTTTTCCAAAAAGGGCTGAGCAGCTAACAGCTCCATTGGGAATCTACTTATTCACTCTTCTGGCCCATTTAAATGCAAAGTGCACTATGGTAGCTTCCTGCTGGACCCAAGTGTAAATTCTCTATTATAGGGATTAGCTGGTAGCAAACATTAGAGGTGGAGCTTACAGAATGAATACGTTGTCATGTACTCATAACTTTATGGGACAAACTTAAAATCAATTTTTGAGTTTTATAATAGTCTGTATTTGGTTTCTTGTCCAAGGAGAATGTTTGTTGTGTGCATGTCACATTTGGGGGAAAAACTCTTTTTTGGCCATGTTTTGAAGGTGGAAACAAAACAATTTTCTCATTTTTAAACTAAATAATTGGAACAAATTATTTCACTTACCCCTTTCCCCACTTGGATAATATGAGAATGGCTTAGCTGTGATACGTGGCCTAGGCATAGTCTTTATTGAGGAGAATGTCTGCTTCCAAGGCTGAACATGCAGACTGGGGCCAAACTCTTTAAGGAGTCAATAAATCTCAGAGAAGAATTGGACTGGCAGGGCCTGGGCCTGGGACTCTCCATCCCACAACAGCCCTTGGGATCCTTCCTTTCCCCTCCCTCCAACCACAGGACCCACTCCAGCAGCCCCTTGTACTTGGTAGTGTCTTCTGAGGATTGGGGTGGTTGGGAGGGTGGAATAGCATGCAATACTCCTCTTCCCAATATGTTTGGGAGCAGCTGACTGGCCAATTTGCCACATCCTTAGTTGTCAAACAAAAGTCCCCTTTTGGAAATGTATTCGGGGGAGCCCTGCTATTTGGCAGCAGCAAGATTATAAATACAGCTGTTGGTCTTGCAGCCATTTTACTGCCCTTTGCCTCAGTCTGAGAATGAGAGGTGCCCCCGGCTGCAATGTGTTATTAAGGAATCCACAGAACATTCCATTCCACCTGGCTTTTCTGCCATATTGCTTCAATGGTCTCTTAAAATGAATTATGTGGCAGCATAATTCCTGTTTCCTAGACAGTCCCTACTCCCTCGTCTTTCTGATAGCTTCCCTCTCAAGCTTGACTCTGTTATCTTGACATGGGAAGGTGAAGTTTCAGAAACAAGTGTCCTTCAGTGCCCTCTGGCAACCATACACTGTTCAATTTACCAATGGGTAAACTGAGTTCCATAAAGGTTAAGTGATTTGTCTGTGGTCACACTGCATGTCAGTAGCTGAGCGGGGCCTAGAACCACGAAGCCCTGACTCTCCTGCCATAACCACTAGACTACACTACTCAGACATAAGCAAATTAGAGTGAAGAGGAGATTCAGAAACACTTGCAAATGTTGTAGTTCCAAAAATGTACCAAATATAATTTTCTCTCTCTTTTTTTTAAAGCTACAGCACATATATCTACCATCTTGAGATTGGAATATGCCTTTTGGGGATTTTTCTCTTAATGAAGTAACTTATGCTGCAGAAATGCCACAATATCCTTGCAATCTGTGTGCTTTCTGGACATAGCACTTGAAGTTTTAGCTCCTTCTCAAACATGTTGGTTGGAAAGATGCCGTTTTTAGAAGCTAGATATTTTTTATTGGATTTGATGGGAAGTATAAATTGGGTTTGGAAAAGGGCTAACCCTTCAAGCCCTCAATTCTCCCTATTAATATTTTCCTTGCAACTTGGCCTCTTTTAAACTTCCATCTCGTGCATACTCTCTTCTAATCTGATACCTCAGCGTACATATCTAAACATGATCAGTGACAGTTTTAGCTGCGGGGTGAGACTTTCTGTGACAAGGGCAGTGAGCTCTGATTTGAGACCATTCATTGCAAGTGACTTCAGCTGTCTCTTCAAGTGACATCCAGCTACTTGAGGACCGAGGGATGACGAAAGTTCTTTGGACAGAAAACTTTCACTGACAAGAAGGTGACAGGTCCTTGCACAGCTGGTCTCTGATATGCCTTGGAAGAGGCCCACATAGTTACTAATTTAAGTTTAGCGGTGGCTGGAAGCATGGAGCAAACAAGTTCTTGTAGATTTGTAACTCATCTGCAGGAGTGACAGGAGATGGAGCTACACTTATGGCGATGGCATTGTTGTATAACATTTCCACTAGCCCATGTTTATTTAAAGAGAGGGAGAAGTCAAACTGCAAGCAATTCCTGGATCTCATTAATGCTTCTTATCATGTAGCTGAACATGGTGTATTCTGTTAATTTGTTCATTTATTTAAAGTGAGAATGACCATTTTTTTTAATGGCCTGACAAGTTACGGTAATGCTCTCCTCAGCCCAAGGGGGTTGTCTCTGCTGTGCTTTTTTGCCCTAAATTTCCCTGTGGCTTCCAACCATTCATTTCCACCAGAGGTAGCAAAAATGGGAACTCTAATGTAGGAAGGGCTCCAAGTGGGTTGCTGGTGTTTTAAACGCTGTCATCTAACTCTGCTCCAACGTAGTGCTTAAAACGCTGGCAGATGTGAAGGCATTGTGTGTATTAGTGCTTTCAACACTGGTATCTCTGGTGAAAGCACAGTGGGAAATGTTGGGCAAAAGAACCCAGAAATGCTAGCTGGATGGTAGAGTGGATGTTGTACAATGAATGCATTTTTTTCAGAGGTTTGGGAATAAGTCTCTGCCTGCTAATGCACAAGCAGCTGTGATTTCAGTGTGTTTGCTATCATGTTAGTATGAGACTGGGACCTAGGAACCTCTGAGTTCTAATTCCACCTTTGCCACTGACTGCTGTTTGGCCAAGTACAAATCACATAATCTTTCATGTGCTGCAGTTTTGCCGTCTGCAAAATGGGAATCGTTACTGATTTGTATCTCATGAGAGGTGTAGAGAGATTAATAAGTGAATGTTCATACAGCTACATATAAACACTGGGAGTTATTAGAATTTTTTTTTTTTTTAAAAAGTGTTGGAAGATTTCCACTGTGAAGTACCCACACATATGGAAGAACGGAAATATTTTATTCCTCCAAATGGCAGATAAATACTGGAATGAACTGTAATGACAGCTCCAAAAATGTTAAGAATCACATGAAAAGGACACTTCTGCCCAAGCACAAAGGAAGAGAAATTGAGTGGCTTATTGCTGGTATTAGAGGAATAACTGAAATGTTGGAGGAAAGATTGCTCAAGTGGGATGCATTGATTAAAAAGAAAATAATTGATATCACTTTAATAAAAAATAATGGGACAGATTCTCAGCTGATCTTCAATGGCGTTATGACCATTTATGCCAGCTGAGGATCTGGCTCAGTATTTGCACTGATGTACATAACCCAACCAGTACAGCCTCATCTCTGTTGTAGTCACTTACCCTTTGTGTCTGCCACTCTCTGTTTTAATACTTACTTCAGAAAAGAATTTGTACTGTAAACAAATGTGTTTCTCAATGACAGCATTGAGGCCTAATCCACAGCTTGTGTGAATCGGCCAGGCTCTATTGACTTCAGTGGAGTTATCCTCATTTGAACCAGCTGAGAATCTGGCCATTGGTAAATAAATGCAAACATTATTATATGAATATTATTATACAGAGCCAATCTAATTTGTTTTTAAATACCTTCTTGGCATTTCATTGAAGATAGCATTGGTGGAACAGAGAACGATGAAGAGGGGATAGTTAAATATTTAATAAGGATAACAATGTGTGAGAGACTCTTTCCATGGTTTAGGATATGCATCTCTACTCTGTAATCATTTCCAGTCTAGTTGGATAGTTTTACCTACGTATAATGCCAAATAAAAGGTTTGCTATAGATATTTAAAAGCACCAAGTGCACCAAGTACACCACTTACAGATATGTTGTTGACAGTTAAAAAAATGACATATCTATTATTTATGCTGAGCAGTCTGACAGGAGAAATGTTGCCCTAACTCTTGCATGGTAAATGAGAGAAGTGGAACATGGTGTAGCTTGTAGAAGCAATCCTACAAATTGTTTAAAGGAACATCATGTCTTTTCTGTAGCCTAATTCAGTAATAGTACTTTGTAGGCTAAAACACTCCAGGCCAAGGCCTGAGTCAGTGGCAAAACTCACGTGGGCTTGATTGGGATCAGGATTTGGTCCTCTGCATATTTATATCAGTGTATAGGTACAGGGTTTATGTGCACACACGCATCCCAGGTTGGAGGCTGATTTTCAAACGTACTTGCAAAGGTTCTCATTGGGGCAGGGTGCTCAGCATTCTGAAACTTTACATTTTCAGTGGCTGATATGCATGAGTTGATAAAACATTTTAAAATGTTGCATGTCTCTTTCCTCTAGGGTTTATTTTAGCAGAATGTCCTATAAGGACCACATAATTGCAAGACAAGATTAGTTTTGGTTTTTTTGTCTGTTGTAGCCTTTTTTTTTTTTTAATAAATTTGGTAAACTGGATTTTTAATGAAATCAGAGTTATGGAGAGGAGATGAAATAAGGATGCAGTAAGCGGAGCCTGCTCTGCTTTTGATGCTTATGCATCACCTTCCGTTAATGATAAAATAATGATGGGTGTTCCAAGCATCGAGGGAATAGACTCCTTTCATTGTAAAAGAGGCAACAGAGAGTACATGAATCCAGGACTTAGAAAGGGAAGCTGACCAAAATGAAAGGGCTCAGTCATTTAGTCTTTGAGGGTTTTGTTTCAGTGACGCCTGTAGGACTGGGCTTTTACGTGGTTTTCTAGCTGCCCTGATATTGCCTTAGGATGTTCACTTGGGGCCTCTTCTGCTTTCATATTTGCTCTGTGTAAATCTTAGATTTTTAATGTAATGTAATGAATAGAGGAATGTTTAGCAGTGAAATGCATTCACTTCAACAGTGCAGCGTAGGCATAAGTGTAAGATCGGTGGCATATCCTTAGAAGACACAGATCACATGAGTGGGGAAGAAGGTGCATGCCCTCCAAAAGGAGTGAGTATCCCATATAAGGATTTGTTGTTTGCATAATTCTGCCTATGAATACACTAATTTTACTGAATGTCATCATTCGGATGCTTGGAGCTAGACTGTTATCTCAGTTGCACAGGTGAATATATCCAGTAATGGAACTCCATCATTCCCATGCAGCTGCACTGAATATTCACCAGTGATCAAAATCTGACTCTTGACTTAATACACATTTTAAAATAGATTTAAATATCATTTTGGTTTTTTTAAAATGAAAGCAGCATTCTTTCTAGACTAGTCAGGAACCGTTCTGGTGCCGTTTTCTAACAATAGCAATAAATCCGCACAGCGCTTTAGTATAAGGTATTGAAAATATATCACTGCTGTTAAACATCCTGAGCAAAACTGTATCCAGCCCCAGTTCACATACACCAGATGGGAGGAGGTTCAAGGAGTCTCCCTGCCCCTTCTGTAAGGGCCATTGACATTCCCTTGAATGCAGAGAGAACTTGTCTTGTGCTGTTGGTAGTTTTAGACCTCTCTACCCCTGGAGGGAGCTATAGCCCAAACCTCTCACACAGAGCTATGAGCAGGACTGGCCCAGCTTTGGTGGAAATATCTGCTGCACCCACTGTAAGAGTAGGACAGCATAGTCATTGTTAGGGTCTCTGAGGAAGATGAACCTACCTGATGCACAATGACTTTCCTCTTTCCCTTTCTCAGTTAGGGGTAAGATCTTCTCTTCTGTTTGCAGAGGTCTGCGGTCTCTGTCATCATCCTTGAAATGAACCTTCACAATCAGGGCCGGCTCCAGCGTTTTTGCCGCCCCAAGCAGCGGGGGGGGGAAAAAAAGAAGCTGCGATCGGCGGCACTTCGGTGGCAGGTCCTTCCCTCTGAGAGGGACTGAGGGACCTGCCACTGAAGAGCCAGATGTGCTGCCCCTTTCCGTGTTGGCCACCCCAAGCACCTGCTTGCTGCGCTGGTGCCTGGAGCCGACCCTGTTCACAATCCTTTGTGATCCTTGTGCATAGTGTGGCCTATCTTGAACATATAGTTCCATGAGCATCATTTATTAGCTTCACATTTGGAAATGCAGCCTGGCCACCTACAGGAAGGGAAAGGGTATGTCAGCAAGGAAGAGGAGTTAAGTCTTTGATTTGAGGCATTGTTTCTATGTCACAGAAGAGAGGGGAAACTACCTTTCTGAAATGCACATCTACACTATGCAGTATTGGAAGGAGGAATCCTCAGGATGAGGTTAGAAATTTCTGGGGGGTTTTATGTACCTGTCTAAATACCACAGGCCTGGTTGCTCTAGTCTCCTAAGTAGGTTTGCAGGTGTGAGATTGCAGAATGAATGAGGTTCCTTCATCCCCTTGCCTAGGTCGATCAAGGACCGGTCACAGTTGTAATCCTTGTGCTTGAAGGAGCTTGGGGATTGCTGCATAGATGCACTCTGAGGAGGAGCAGGGCCTTAGTCCCACCAGCACCACACCAGCCTGCAGAGCAGACTGGCTGTATCAGGTAGAGCAGCATTTCTCAAGCTGGGGTCTGCAGACCCTGGGGTGGGGGGTCCATGAGGGTACTCCGGGAGTCCACAGGGCCCACTGATCAACTCCTCCTCCTTCCTTCAACTCCTTCCCCTCCCTCCCAGCACCTCCTGCATGCCGGGGAACAGCTGTTCAGTGGCAAGCAGGAGGTGCTGGGAGGGAGGCGGAGGTGCAGGGATGGGGCGTGCTCAGGGGAGGGGGCAGGAAGAGGGTGGGGTTGGGCTTTGGGGGAAGCGGTGGATTGGGGTGGGACCTGGGGCTGAGTGGGAGGCTTCCGGGGGTCTGCAAAAATTTTTAAATCAAAACGAAGGTTCTCGGTTTGCTAAAGTTTGAGAACTGCTGAGGTAGAGCAAACTGCACTGGACCAAAGGAATAATGTAGCCTACCTAGCCCACTGTGATAGTTGGGGAAAGATTGTGCTCTGCTGAGAGGTGGCCACTTCAGACAAAGGTCAAATTGTGACTTTTAGCCTATCTTTAGTTTTGTTCATGGCTACATGTTTTTGTGCTACAGGAGCAGAAGTGACTCAGGGCTCTTATTCACACCTTTTCCATAGACATCCTCAGCAGACTGGCCTTTCGTACATTACAAATAGTTCTCCAGAAACACGAACACTTCCCATGCTGAGTGGATCAAAAAGCTCCAAGATATTTTGGATCAATTGTCCAAAGACTTTCAAAGGGACAAAAAATATCCATGTTTGTACCATTTTCAGATGGACCTGAAGGAGCTGAGATGGGAGTTAACTGTCTTACAATGCTGTGGTCCACTCTAGATTCAGGACCAGATTCTCTGCTGGTGTAAATTGGCATAGCTGCATGGGTGTTAGTGGAGCTGTGTTGTTTTATACTAGCTGAGCATCTGGTTTTATGTTCAAGCTTCAACATAAGTAACCAAATTGAGCATGTATCCAAGTCTGTCTTATGAATTGCTCTTTAGAGTGCTAATTTTTTCCATAGTTAAAATGTCCCATCACTTTGTAAGCCATCTATCCAGTCTGAGAACTTTGTGTTAAGTCATTAACCTTCACACACATGAGTCCCATGTTTCAGCTCTTTTTTGAGCTAGGTATTACCTGCCCAAATGGCCATAACCCAAATTATCCCCCCACCCCCGAGCCCGTCTGGCATGAAAGATCCTGAGGTGTAAATAAATCCACAAAGATAAATATCAAGCTTTGAGATGCTATTCCATTTTACTGAATGTTTATTTGAACTTCACACACAGCATCCAGTTAGATAATTTGCCCACAAGGCAAGTTTGATTTCATTTTTCACCATGTTCTGCTACTTGGGATTATTTATTCACTGCAACAGAGCCACAGACTAGCCTGATTTGTTATGAATGCACTGTAAGGATGGAAAAAGCAGTATTATATTTAATGAAAAGCTTTGGAGTGAGGAGCAATGAATTATCACACAGTTCATCATGTTATAGTATGGGGCAGACGGTCTGATAGGAGAGCAAATTATGGAGGTAAGAAGAGACTTTTCCCTGTAGAAATACCTTTATCTTCTGGTCACTTTTATTTGCACTAGAATAACCTCACAATTTTTGGAATAGGGGTGGAATATACTCCTAAAAATGGGAGGGATCTATAGTCAATTTCATTACCTGGATAGACATATATTAGTTAGAGAAATGAGTAATTTCTCCCACCCTCCCACATGCTTTTTTTCAGACTCCTTAATTCTAACTTGACTACTATCGATATAATAGACATATCTTATACTTAGGAATTCATTTTGCATGGATGTGTTTGAGATCAGAAAAAGAGAACTAACATGGTGCGTTAATTTACTTGAAATACATCTCAAAGGGCACTGTCATAGGGATTCTGTTCCCTTACACCTTAACATATTTTAAGTTAAACTGCCTAGTAAAAATTTAGCAAAGTTAACTTTAGCCAAACAAAACATCTGCTTTGGACATGACTTACTTTATTTTCTAGCAGGAGAGCTCCATATATCAGTGCCCTGCCTTGTCTAATTTCATTAATATGATCTTGTGTCCATCCCGTGGCAGTTTAATAGCCATTATTTGTGGCCTCCATCAAATAAAGCATTGACTATAAATCCAGCTTCATGTAAATGAATATATAAATGTCAATCTGCATTACTGTATAATATTATTTTAATTAAATTAAACTGATTGTGACATTTGTTAGATCACAAGTTGCTAGTTAATGGCAGTGAATGGCAAAAAATGCTTATTTTATGCAAATAATTATTAGATTTTTTTTAATGTTATTGTGTTATGTTACCAAAATTCAGGACCTCAGTGGTCCTTTATGGAACACAGACTCTGTTAGTAATGGCAACAATGACATGCATTGCAAAAATAGCAAAGAGCAAATGTGGAAGGTGAATTCACCACTTTTGCATCTGGAGTTTTTCTTCACTACTTCATAGTTCAGTATTTATATTATTGGAACCAAATGTTACTTCTGTTTGTGCTGGATAACTCCAAGAATTTAAATAGTTATTTTGGATTAACACAGATAGAATTCAGACTTTTTTCCCATTATGAAGGTATCAGAGTTTGTAGTTTCATGATATACTTTCTAAAAATTAAAGTACTGGGGAAAAATAAAGTACATATATAGATTTTAAAATATTGAAGCCTGTTCCAATATAATCTTATCGCAAAGATAGAAATCTCTTAGAAATGGGTAACTGTTTTTATTTACTGGCCTTTGTCATTGCATTCATTATGTTTTTAAATATACATTATCCAAAATGCATTTTATTTACATCTTGTATGTGAGAAAATATTGGATAACTACTAAGTTTTTCATGGTCTTGATTCTGGCAAAGTTCCTTATTGTGGCAGAACTCCCATGGAAGTAAAGAGTGCAGGAGGTGGTGGTGTGGGTTTTTTTTTCTTGATATCTGAGACATTTCTTGGGTTGCAAAGTGTAGATTTTATCAAAACTGAATTTATAACAGTCTTTCTGGGGTTGAGAACAGCCCCCATATGTCAAAGAAAAGTCAGTGAGAATATACTGTATTTACAGCAGAAATTTGGGATGAAGAGCTTTAATTTTATTTAGGAACCAGCATAGCTAAGTTATTTCTATTTTTAATAACAGAAAATATGTACCCTCTTCTTGCTGCTTATGAAATCAGTGGCAAAACTCCAATTAACTTCAGTTGGAGGAAGATTGAGCCCTAAATTAGTTTAAAAAAACAAAAGACAAATCAAAGTAAAATTAGTTGTCTTTCTATATATAAACTTTGTACCTGTACTTTTGCAATGATGGTCTGATCAGCTCCCATTAAAATCAATGGAAAGTCACACATTAACTTCAGTGGGAGTTGGATCAGCCCTTAAGACATGTTATGAGATGCTGTTTTAGAGTAGTTTCAAAATCTGTTTACTGCAGATCAGCCCTTTGCTTTCCATACCCCTCATATGACATTATATATCTTTATGGGGAAAGGCCTCTAAATATTTTTCACCTTGGGTTTTTAAGATTTTTTTTTAAACATAAAACTTTGATTCCTCTAAGAATTTTAGTTTAGTTTTGAATTGAGAAGCATAAGTTTATAAACGTTTACAAAGTAGTCAGGGCCGGCTCCAGGGGTTTTGCCGCCTCAAGCAGCCAAAAAAAAAAAAAAGCCGCGATCATGATCTGCGGCAATTCAGCGGGAGGTCCTTCGCTCCAGGCGGGAGCGAGGGACCCTCCACCAGATTGCCGCTGAATACCTGGACGTGCCGCCCCTCTCCGGAGTGGCCGCCCCAAGCATTTGCTTGCTAAGCTGGAAGTAGTAAAGCTAGGCACAGGGCTCATTCCTACACTGAATCTTATTGCTCATCTTTAGCTCAGGACCTCCACAGAGAAGACCTAGATTCTTGCATTTTATCCTTTTGGTCAATACGGCCCATGCATATTCATTGGAACTTCTAAGCATTTACTAGCTATTATCTAATAAATATAAATGACCAGTATTAGGTAACAGAGGTAACATTTATAGATGACAACAAATTTAGGCCACTACTACTGTGTATTTATTTATGTTTTAAGCCCCCCCACCCAATGAAATTGCCAGCTAAGTACTTCCCCATCACCACCAAAATTTAGAAACTGAATGTTTATAGTATTGAAAGAAGCCAAGAAACCTTCTGAAATCTGTTCCCACTTTTGAATTAGCAGTTTTATTCCAATGTATTTTTTCTCCAAATGCTTGACTTCTAAAAACTTCTAATTTCTCTGTGTAGCTATGTAACTGTGTAGATGTGACAGTGTAGCTTCTAGTCTATATTTTTTCTTTTGACATTACTATAATGTATTTCAATTAGGTACTCTTAATTTCCTCTTTATTTAATAAAACAAACAATCTACAGTTGTATAGATTTATAATATTTTCTTTCAGTCTTTTCAGCTGCTAAAATCTAATAGTCTTTGGACTCCCCATCTCAGTTTTGCATCATATTAATCAGTTATCTTTGTCATAATTAACATGACAGTTAATAACATGGGGGGAGGGATAGCTCAGTGGTTTGAGCATTGGCCTGCTAAACCCAGGGTTATGAGTTCAATCATTGAGGGGGCCACTTAGGAATCTGGGGCAAAATCAGTACTTGGTCCTGTTAGTGAAGGCAGGATGCTGGACTTGATGACTTCAAGGTCCCTTCCAGTTCTATGAAATAGGTATATCTCCATCTCCATATATATATATACTGGTCCCCATAGCACTTCATTGGTTGGTTACTTCAGAGCTGACCCTTCATTCTCCTACACACCTAGAAGTTAGTAAGAGGTTTGGGTGTACAAAGAATGCAGAGGAGGGACCTTCATCTCAAATTGCTACCCCTCACTTTTGTCTTCAGTATCTGCATGGATATATAGCCACATAGGTGCCTCGTCTGGGTACCATAGTACTGATGATCCTGCAGCCCTCCTATACTCTGAACTCTTGCTGATTTTCAGGAGAGTGCCATGCTCAGAGCCACAGCAGCATCTTGTCCTTTATAGTCTAGCAGTTTTGTGTGGATCTAAATGTATCATAAACTCAATGTAAATCTGATTCACACACCAGCCTTTTTCACATTAAAATATTTGACCATATTTCCCGGGTGTGATCATCCTTTTGTGACATCATGTTGACAGTTGACAATTAAACACACTCTTTCAGATGTTCTTCCAATCTGTCTTTGATTACTTTACTAGTATTCTCTATTACAGTATGTCAAGTTTGCATGTCTGTAATTTCTTGGAACTGATGTAGATGTCTTGAGTTTCGAATGCATTGTAGATGTTGCATTCGTTTTTCTCTAGCCCACTATTACACCCCTTTTAAATGACTTTCAAATACAATTTGTAAAGGATTCCCTAAATGATTAACTCTTTCTTCCAGAAATTCTTGAGTGGAATCTGCTTGGTCCTGAAATTTTATCAGTTTTGAGACATTCAAGTTTCTTGATTACTGTTCTAGCATGATCCTCTTTTCCTTCAGTATTTCTTTTTCTTCCCCAGGGAAATTTAATATGAATTCTGACTTGTGTTCCCTATCCTCTTTGCTGAAAAGCGAGGCAAAGAATTCATTTAGTTTTGTAGTGGTCTGTCAGTAAATTACCTTTGCTGACTCTTTAAGGTATTACTTTTCTTCCGCTGTTGGCATCTTGTTTATGTGTCTACAGTAAAAAACATATTTATCCTCCCTATCCTCTCATGAAATCTTCTTTGGATGTTCCTTTTTTCTGCACCAGTGCAAGCTGCTGAGCATCTCCTATGAAAAGCTGAGTATCTTGAGATTCCATTGATAACTCACAGGTTCACACCCTACAGCAAGAGTGTCAGGGAATCTGGCCTCCTGAGTTCTATTTCCCCGGTGCCAATGATTTGCTGAGTGAGGATGGGCAAATCACTTAATCTCACAGTTTATCAGCTGTAAAATAATGATCACTGCTCTGCTGGGGTCTGAATCCTGCCTGCCTTCCTTACATGTGTGGTCCCAAGGATATTCTGAAGTTTCATTCATTAATGTTTGGAAAGTGCTTTGAGATCTTTTGAATATAAATCCTCGCATAATCATATTTAGCATTTCACAGCACAGTACATATCCTTGGTCATCCTTACAGTGCTCCTGTGAGACAGAATTACCTGTCACTGCAATTATTATCCTCATTTTACTGGTTAGAGCTGGGGAGAGAATAATGGCTAATCCCGCTCCTGTTGAAATGGAAGTTTTGCCATTAACTTCTGTCAGAGCAGGATTAAGCATTCTCAAACATGCCAAAGTACGATTTGAACTCAGGAAGTCCTGGATCCCAAACCACACTCAATCCCATGGACCTCTCTTTTCATACATGCAACATATCATAATTGTCATATTAGTTGCATACTTTTACCTGATTCTGTGATATTTCAAGTCTTTCTCTGTAAAATATCTAGCGTTTTTGTTCACCTTGTATGTGCCTCTTTCTTTTACATTTCTCATACTGTCTTATTTCTTCACTCCCAATATATTTATTTGCTGATGCTGCACTTAACCCTAGAAAATACATGATTTTATGTGTGAGCTCATTTTCTGTTTCCCCTCAGCAGTTCATTTGCTTCCTTGATTTATCCAGTCCAGCTCCCCTGCCCCAGAATTTTCCAAAAATTTATCTCCTTAAATTAAACATCCTTATTTTTGCCTATACCGTCTCGTTTTCTACACCATTACAAATGTAATTACTGTGTATTGGGAGATGCTGCTTCTAAATCTCCAGGTATATCTTTTGTTTAACTGAACACCTAATTGAGAAAAGTTCCCATTCAGTTCTCATTTCCATATTGGTAGTCCTGTATTGTGCCTATGATTACGTTAATCTGCACATTAATGTATTTCTTCCTCTGTTTTTAGAGTCTATACCACACAGATAAGCCCTGTAGAAATACTATAGATGGATAGATTGTCAGTATCAGCAGTGTTATTCTTGAGCTGCCCAACAAATCAGCAGTATAAAAAGAATGAAAGAACACATTTTTAAGCCTTAAAAATGAAACCCAAGCCTAAAGAGGAGTCTCTTAAAAACTGTCCTTCACAAATGGGAATTTGGTTAAGGATCATCATGCATTGGGTTAACAGTTTGCATCTCTATATCAAGAACTTCTAAAACCAAACTGGAAAGATTATGCCTTGCTAACCCCTGTGGCCATTGTGCTGGCTGTAGTGAAATTGCACAGGCCTAAATGAAATGCACAGGGAGAATAGGTGGCCTAACGTCTTGAAGCCAGATTGAGATCCCTTCCTGGTGTTTGGTAGCCTTTGTTGGTGTTTAGTCCCACTTACTTCAAAGGGACTCCTTGTGGAGTAAGGAACTACGCAATCTGAGTAACATTCATGTAATCTGGCACTTAATCGGTTTGTAAGTAGCTAGTGTAATAGTCTATCTGAAGATTCAGATGCACTTGATGGAGTAAACTAAAGAGCTTTCAGAGAGGGGGAGAGGGCTGGCCATAGCTTGCATAGTCTGTTTGCTTCTGTTCATGCAGAGAATCTTTGGGAGAATCTTTCCCTATGTCCCCTCCATGCTGTGCAAACAAATACATTTGGATGGAAGCCAGGCTGCATGCATTGCTTTAGGCTCTTATTGGCCAGTTATGCCTTTGACAGTGGTAATATTAGACTAATTAAGGGCTAGCTGTATCAATAGAGCCATATTTTCAAGTAACTTGCTTGCTTGGAATGGCTATTATTGAGCATTAAAGGCAAAATCAATTCTATACAGATAAATAGAGCTGCACGGTAATGTGACTATGACCTTTGAAGTGACAATCTGACATTAATTTTTAAAGATCATATATTCACATATGCTGTCATTGTAGGGCAAATAACTTGACTGGAAGTAAGTCTATGCATTTTGAGAATGCATTTACAGTTTAACATGCTGTTACAAATGTAAGGAGGCTCCCTCTCGCTCCTAATTTTTTTCCCACCAGCTTGACAGTTTTTCAAACATATTCACTGTCAGCCCTAACAACCTGTCAACAACTGCCATTATGGGAAAATCGCAAAGACTTGCTGGAGCACTGTGAAAAGTGACAGACATGCCACAAGGATAAGTTCCTCAGAAACAGAGGGCTAAAACTTTTGAAAGGTGCTCTAGCCCTTCCAAGTCAAAATGAACAGTCAGATATCTGAAAAAAACATACACTTGTCACATCTGATATCTATTTCTTTTCACTGCAAATAGAGGTGTATGTGAAAGAATAAAACATAGATTAGGACAAACCTGTGCAACTTCCTAGAGTTTGTGCAGTTTTCCTCACTGTGTGAAGAAAATATATGGTGGACCAAATTTATCACTGGTGCAATTCCTCGTGTGGCCAGCGCAAGTCCAGTGAAACCATAGGAGTGGATACAAGACTGGAACATTCAGAATCTTTTTCCTATTGTACAGCTTAATGTGTTTCAGATTATTTTGTCCATGTGTCTGTTACTTTTCTGTAATGGAGACTGATCCTGCAAAGTGCGGAGTAACTTCTGGGATAGATTCTCCCCTGGTGTATGCTGATGCAATGCAGGAGTCATTCCATTGATGTCAGTGGATTTACACTGGTTTGAAATAGGTGCAAGCAGAAGGCTGTGGGGCTGAGTTCTTGTTGAAGTCAAGCTGCAAGCTCAGGTTGAGGGGTGGAATAAATAAGGCTCATCACTAGAAACATGCACAATATTAGAACTTGCCCATTCTGTGCTATATTGTTCAAACTGCCCTTGTCCATACTGGGCTAATATGTCTGCAAGAATACATATCAAGTGAAATCCTGTCCCCATTGAAGTCAATGGAGTCTTGACATTAACTTCATTGGGGCCAGGATTTCACACAACCCTTCCGAAAAGGGGGCAGATAATACAGGTTAGGAAAAGATTGTATCTAAATCTTTTCAGTAATGTTTATTAAGAACACTGGCAACTGCTAATGATGACTGAGCTGACTGCCTGGAGATTTTCCAACTTGGGTTTTCTCGATCCGTTATTTAATTGTTACCAGTTTCTTTAAACATGTTGTTCTGATGTTTGAATGTCATTGCCAATGAACAGCAATTTAAGATTTTACTCAACAGTGCTTGTATTCAGAGCTGATTGGCGTAACTGATGGATTCCCAGACAGAGTCCACTTCACATCTCCTCCTTGTTTATAATCTCTTATGGCTTTTAGCAGACGGGTTGTGGATTGGATTTTATTAGAAAATTAACATGCAGTTAGTGCTGAAATGTGCCCTATGGTGCTTAGGTGCTGGAGCAATTTTAAACTCTAAACATTTTCCATTTTTGTCATGGAGTCAGACCCTTGGGAACATTGACTATCTTGATTTATATATTGACTCTAATGCTAGTTCTGAATGTAAACTCCCTCTACACTGAGGAGTGAGTGACTCCAGTATGTTGTTTCATGTTGTTTTAATGCAGCGTTGGGTACATGTGGCAACACAAGTTTTTTGCTGCATTACTCGCAGGGTACAGAGTATAGAAAAGAGAACATATGTACCTATAAATAAAATCCTTGGCATGGGCTATCTGTATCGTATGTGAAATTTATAGCTCAATAGTTATAGCCTAGTGGAGAAGGAAAAGGGTAATAAACAAATACCTTAAAATAATAAATTCCATAGACATTTACTTAATGCACACTATGAACTTGAGGTACTTATAGTCTGGTTGGGCAAGGCATTGAGCAGCCTCAGCTCTCACTGACTCTTAGGCAATGCTCAGTACCTTGCTGGCTTGGCCCATGAGTGATGAAGGAAAGGTGGTCTTCTGGTTCAGGCACTGGTTGGAGAGTCAGGTGCTCTGGGTTCAGTTCCTGGCTCTGTCACAAGCTTCGTGGGTGACCTTGGGCAAAACACTTCATCTTTCTGTGCCCCATTTCCCCTATTATTATCATCCTCTAAAACAGGGATAATAATGTTTCCTTACTTCACAGGGGTATTGTGAGGATAAGTACTTTGGAGGTGCTGAGCTAAAACAATGATGGGACCATGTAAGTACCTAGCCAGTTAGATCGATGCCCATGCACAGTGCTCTACCAAAATTTCTGACAATCTGGGCAGTGGAAACCTGCTCTTTCATTGTGATGCTTTGACAGAAGACACTTGAGGTGTGTTGTGGAGCCTAGAAGCAAGGGAGCATGTTCAGCATGTTTGCACACACACACCCGACCCATCAATGGCATGTATGCATGGTATCCTTCTCCTTTCACCCCCTGGTATAGAAGCTGGGATGGGGATGGGTAGCAGTCAGAAATGGGCTTGTTAATGCTGCCTCTGCTGTTTACAAGGCCAGATTTGTTCCTTAGATGTTTCTGTTCACTTTTAAATTCAAGCTCATTTTCTGTGCTTTGAAAAAAACAAAACAAAAATTGTTTTTGACAGAAACTTAGAACAAACCTTCTAAAATGCTTTCTCTAATAAACCATTAATTTTGCCTATTATCAAACACTGTAGAACAGAAGCCCCTCATTTAATGATAATGATTCCTTTTAACTACCTCCCACTAAGGGACATTTAGCTCCCCACAGACATTAGGTTCCTGGTTATTTCATATGCTCTCAGTTGTTTTTGTAATGCTAGTTGAGTCCTACAGAATAAAGCACCTGTTCCTCAAACTGCTCAGAGTAACTCAGATATGCTTTGGTTTTAATATCTCTTATTTTTTCACGTTCTTTGTTTTTCTTTCAGTTCCCAGTTACAAAAATGAACGAGTAATAGTTATAGGACATATTTTTCATGCTGATTTTCTTTGGCATGAAAAAAGCAGAGGTCTCCACTAATGATATTTCCAAATTTAATCTCCTTTAATATAAATTTTTGAATACAATTCCTTGATTTCATACTTGTAACATTTTATGTTCAATCTGTACATACTCTCTTATTATTTACCCAACAGATGCTCTTATTTCTTCAGATCAGAGAGTTCCAACTGAAAAGGTGTCAGTTTAAAGTTCCCCAGTTACTAGTTGGTTAATCTCTGGCAGGCTAATCTCAGGTCACAGATGATTTTTAATCAAAGCCTGATTGGTATTTATCACACTGACTTTAGATTGTGGCATCTTATTGCAAAATCCTGCTAATGCTCAAACACGTTCGAGCTGGACATCTGACCCTGTTGTTGCAAAAGGTTTATCTTTTATATTTTCGGACAGCTGTACCATTGCTGTTATTGAGGGATTGTGCCGGTAATACAGTTAGCTAAGATAGTGTCTGCATTTTATTAAACTGAGGACTGCCCATGCACTCGGGGAATGTCTTTCAGTATATGTGGGAGTATATAAGGTTATAAATCATAGAAGGAAAACACTGTAACACTTCAATAAAGCATCCTGCTCTTGAGTGTCTGGGACAGAGAACATGAGCTTTCCACTATTTTCAGGGAGCATAAGAAGTCATCAAGAAGACAAACTGCTCATATAATTTCTTGTTTTTACATCTACCATTCTAGGCAGGATCCCCATCCAATGCTACTTCCTGAGAGCAAGGCCTCATCAGTTCAAGATGAAATCCCTATTCATGAAAGCACTTAAGTTAAGCACATGATTAAGTACTTTGTTGAGTCAGAGCCACAGTCCTGTTGTTACTGTAGTAAGACACACAGGGGAGAGGGGGACAAGAATCATCTCTGGGTACTGGGAAGGATGGCTCACAGTACCTGGGGGAACTAGCTCCCATAAAGCACTTTGTTGTGTCTTTGAGCCAGTTTCTACCACCCTTGACTCACAGTGAATACTAGCTTACTCAGTCCGCTGAAATCAACAGGAATAATTGCCGAGTAAAATGCTTCTGTTCTGAATGTTATTTAAGGGTGAAGAATCTGGTTATTAATAGCAGCAGCACTTAAATTAGCCAAAGGCAGTTATTGGGTAGAGATACTCTCCTTTACTTTTTAGCTGGTATTTGCCTTTTGCCCGTGCCTGTCTACATCTGAGGAAGTTTTTCCAGCATAACAATACCTCCCCCACCAATACCCCCGTCCCTACGTCCCTCCATTCCAATTTCTCTTTTGTAAACCTCACTGTGACTCTGGAGTTCAAGCGACAAGCACTGCTTGTCTCCCTCAGCGAGTCATATTTTGACATCGAGTGTACTTGATCTGGGGCTGGTAGCTTGCTTCAAACATTGTTCATGTGAATGAGTCTGGCAGTAGGGAAACTGCAGAAAAAAAGTGCATGAACAGTGATTCTTGTTTTCTATCTTCAAATCAGATCTATTGTTGTTGTGTTCCTGCTGGCTGTTTTGAAGAGTCTTAACTTTGAGACCAGAGAGAAATCATTATCCAAGTCGCATTCATTGAAAGCTGAGTTCCAGTGGTCTCATAAGTGATTACTCAGATTAGCCTGTATGAACCTTCCATACACAGGGGCTTGTGTTTACTGTATAGCACCTAAGGCAACTTTTCTAATTTTTAACAGAAAATTCAGTGGATTGGTGAATATACACTGAGTATTCCGTGTGATTTATGTATTACCACTTAGCACTTGATTATGAATCACAGCAATTTCTTTTTTCTCTTGACATCCTTTAGTTTGTGACATTCCCTGCTGTCATCTTCTTATTTTCCTTGCTGTGTTACCATTGTCATTTTCTCATTGACTTTATCATGGACTGGTATTCAGCCAGCTTTTATTCTAAGTCATAGAGCTTAAACTTGGAAATTGAACTGTGCTGACTTTCTAGATAAGAATGACGGTCTGTGAGTGTTTCATTTTGAAATCTATGTTGCTGATCTTTCAATAATACTTCACGCCTATGTGATGCTTTTCTCCCATAGATCTCAAAGGAAGGTAAGTCGTCATCCCCATTTTATATTGGGGAAACTGAGGCATAGAGTGCTTGCCCAAAGTCACATGACAGCTCAGCTCAATCAAGGGCACTTGCAAAATGTCACCCACCAAGCTCAGGAATCTCACTGGAGAAGGTTGTGCATGCCCCAAGCACAATCTCTCTGGTGGTTTTCCTGGGAAAGTGAGGTCTGTGCCATTTTTACTCAGGAATTAGCTGGTGGATAAATGTAGCATCCCCACCCCAGGGAATATGTTCTCTGTGTTATCAAGATTGCTCAGTTTTTACAGCTGACCCATGGAATTCCTGGTCAGCGTGTCCTCACTTACTACTAATAGTAACTCACAGGTTTAACACCATCCACAGTCAGTCCCTAACTGGCTAATCCGTCACTTTGTGCTCTCACCTGTTATGTATGCTGTGAAATGGCTGACATGTTTTACCCTAGAAGTAGCTACATTTGAGCAGGGGTATAATTTATATATCACCTTGTTAAATTTAGAAGGTGCTATGGCTCCTTTTGGGTGACCCTATCATAATGATAATTGACATAGCTAGTGCCTAATACTTCCAGAGTTGTTCAGATAGATAAGTAATCCTTGGAGCACAATTGTGATGCAGCTGCTATATGTGAGTGTTTTGCAGATGGGGAAACTGAGGCACAGGGCTGTTGAGTGACTGGTTCAGAGACAAGGATTAGAATGTAGGCGTTCCTGGCTGCTAATACTATCCTCACCCGCTAGAAACTGCTACTTCTAAATGTAAACAGATGATCATTAAGATCAGCAATATAGTTGGATAATATATAGCTCCTGTGATTTAAATGGTGAGGTATAGTACTAAAGGTTAAAGCAACACACAGTCTGAATGGACAGTCAGGGCAGAGGGTAACACCAGTGTGGTAGTGGGAAAGGATGAGGTGGAAGGGTTGTGGTAATGTCACTTCAGTGCAGCATCACACCACTGGCACAGAGATTTATGGAGCATATTTGAAAGGGACAAGTGGGTATGGTGGATGGGGTAAGTCAGTAACAATTAGTGAAATTGCACCTTTCTGTCATAGTCTATCACTAACTTCCTCTCTCGGCAGTTGGAGTGTTTCCCAGTTGCAGTTAGAGGGAGTGAATGGTGGTCACTTCCCCTCTCCCCCGCCACTGGGTCATGTAAGCAGCTAAACAATTCAGCCATGTTACCTGAATCATCCCAAGTGAAAGGCAGAACTCAATTCCTGAAACTCCCAGGCAATTGAAGCCAGTATTATTTAGGAGCCACTGCAAAAGTCTGGAGATTCTTGGAAACGATGAGCTAATTATTGACTTAGTTTATGACTATTCCACGATAAACCAGAAGAGACAACAGAGAAAATATGAATCAGGTACTGGACGCCTTATGGTAGTGGTAGCACCTACCAAGAGAGGGTGTCTGCAACAAAGTGCTTACTATCAAAATAGACAAACAGACGAAGGGTGGGAGGAGAAACAGAGGCACACTGCAGGTAAGTGGCAGAGCCAGGAAGAGCACAGGACTTGCAGTGCCATACCCTATCCATTAGACCTTGCTGCCATCCCAAATAGAGATATACACTTTATAATACAGAGACACAAGATGTGCTTCAGGTAAAGATGATTTGAGATGGCAGAGCATGAAGTAAACACCTAGATCCCAATCCCCCCAAAGTTTGCGCTGGTTCAGATTCAGATCTGTATGTTATGTTTCAGCCTCTGCTAGGATTATGATGATGTACAGAGTGATGTACGTATGTGTATCTTAGGGTTTTATTCTGACCCCATCACTACAGTCTTAGAATGTCTTCTATGTGAAATGAATAGTGAGAGTGAAGTCCTTAATGGATTTCTGGCACGTCTCCCTTTTTGGGGTAAAAACTTGGCTCGGGGGGGGGTGGGACTTGTGTGCCCCTCCCCCCCGACTTTTAGAATGCATGTGACTCTCCGTTAAAAAAAAAAAAAACCTGTAGGAAGGCAGAGTCCAGGCCCGGAGGACCTTGCAGGCTAACTCAGTCAAACCCTATACATAGGATAACAGTTCAGAGTGCAAGAAGCAGTGTAGCTTATTGGAGAGTGAAGAGAAAGGAAGAGAGAATTTGATGGAGGAAAGAGAAGGTCATTTGATTCACAGGACCTGGGCGTCCTTTACAAATGAGGCAGAGCCTCAAAGGAGGTAATGCAAAGGCTGTGTGCATTCCATTCTAATCTTTGTTGCTGCATGTGAAAATGATTAATAATTCTACAGAATGATTGCCTTGGTTTTTAATATCCCCTAGTGATGAGTCTCAAAAGAAATAGTCTGCTTTTTTATGTTGTTATAACAACAGTTTTTGACTCACTATATGAAGTCTGTTAAATTATGCATGAGATGTGCGTTTTACCCAGTTTGAACTGTCCACACTAATGGAAACACTAATGCTAGATGAACAGTATCTTGTAACTAATGCAATTCTTGCAATGGCAAGCAATATCCTCTCAGTATCAAAACGCAATAAACCTTTAATAGAACACACTGAGAGTAATGTTAAAAAAATAACTACAGACCCCTCTTGGACAACTGAACAATTTATATGAACAGCCAAGTTCTAATTTGTTTGATTAATGGCTGCGTAACTATCAGAATGTAATGCAGATAGAGGTGATGCATGTCTGGTCTGAACTATGGTACAATGCCAAGAAATGAAACCTCAAAAATCTTCTGCTCTAAGATCAAGCAGTAGAAGAGATCTGACTGAGCCCTGGAGACCTCCAGTACTCAAAGACTTTTATTTATATGCTGTACAAAACACTTTTTTTTCAGTCTTCTTGGGATTTTTCTGGCTCAGTCCATATGGTGAACAGCAGCCTTTTATTTATGAACAACAACAACAAAAATTGTATTCCAGAGCTCAGACACACATTGGACAGCGAGGGTGTGGTAGAGAGCCCAATATGGTGTTAAACAGCTGTCTAGATCCCTGTTTATAACAGTATGATGAGACTAAGAACAGTTTTGCATTTTTCTATCATCTTGTTCTATGTCTGTACACAGCTTGAAATCTGCAGTATCTTTTGACAGGCAGTGCCCATTATTTTACTCTGCTGTGTGCTTGTGTACATTTCGGGACCATGTTTGTCTTGGCTGCTTTAGCTGTACACTTGACATTTGAAGTCTCTGCTTGAGACCAGTTGTAATGTCCGTGCAGCACCACTCAGCACACTGAATGTCCTGTGCACACTGGCAAAGCAGGTCTGGGAACTCTCAACTTTCCATGTGGTCACCTTACTGTGATCAGAAAAAAGAAATGGGGCTGCCTTCAGTGGTTGCATGCTGTGTGAGAGAGAAATTCCACAAGAACAACGTTCAAGCAGTTTGATTCACTTTTTGATTGGATACACTAAGGCTGAGACTTCTGAAAATGGACAGCGGTAGAACAAAATAAGACAAGAATGGATCAAGCGGCTGTCTTAGGTTAAAAAAAAAAGAATTTTAAGTGGTGGTGTAAAATAGTGATCATTAGAGTTTAAACCAAAAATACTCTATTAACTCTCTAGATTTTCCTTTCTTTCTTCCTTTTCTTAATCAGCAATTAATTTAAGTACTGTGAAATTAAAGGAATGCTTAATATGGTACCTCAGGATAATGATCCATGCCTAACTTTGACCCCAGGATATGGCATTTAGATTTTATAATCGTCTTAGAATTTATGATGAATTTCAGTCAACTAGGTTAAAAACTATATGGTCAAGGAAATGTTTTAATTTATAGAAGACAATCATATTTTGGGGGTAGTAGCTTCCTGATGTGATGGTGAGGAAAGAAATTTTAAAAGTTAATCAGTTTATTGATTTTTTTTCCCTGCAATGAGCAGGAATAATTTTGGGTATGTCAAGGGAAAATTGGAGTTTTGAGATAATACTGTAATAATAATGCTTTGTGCATCAGACAACAGTAAAGTAATTGTTTTTGACTACAAATTGATTATATGAAACAGTGTTGTCATTCCTAAGGATTCAAAAACCAGGAATCATGCTCCAGAAAATCATGAGGGTGGATTATAATAATAATAATAATAAAAAAAATAGGTTCTTTTTATTTGCCTTCTATTTTTTAAGCATTTTAGAATTCACATTTTTAACCCCCTGCAACCATGAGGTTAGAGACTTAAAGAAAAAAATAAGTGAAAACTTAGATTCTCATATAATAATATGACACCTGAAGCAAGTGGCTTTAAGAAGGAAATTGAATATTATGAGACCCCTGATGATAAATTCAGGAGAATTGGTATCACTGTAGTATTTTTATTTTATTTTTTTAGTTCTGTTCCACTCCCACCTCTTTCTGAATACTATAAATATTGTACTCTCGGTTTTTAGGGGTTTTAAACTTAGGCAATTTCATAAACCTAAACCATGAAATTAGTATTTTTTTAAATACAACAAAGCATTGTCAGGGCTTGATATTTAGAAGAGTCTTTCACTGTTTATTTTACCCAATGATGAGGATGGATTTCAGATATGCAGCAGTGCTTCTTGTGGCATAAATTCAAACCTGGACCCACATTCCAATTTTTCCAATAACCTTTATGTCTATAATGAGCCAAAGTGAGTTTGTGGTAGAGTTTCGCTTGTGCTGTGGCTTCGGTTGGCACAGGAGAGGGAGTTGGGGCTCAGGAAGCTGGTTATGACCATTTGATTCTGAGGGCTGGGCCAATCCCAGTTGTGCTGCCAGTGGTCTATTGCCATAGTGTAAAGGGCCTCTGCCAGGCCCCCTGTGCTAAGAGGTGGAGGAGCAAAGGCACAAGACCCAGAATCCACAAAGATTTTCCAGCAGAGAGTTCCTCAATGCCATGAGAATTCAGCATGGGTTATTTACAGCAGGATTGAGGCCCTCCCAGACCTGAATGACACAAAGAGGGCAAATACCAGAAGAAAGTCTGGTCCAAAATATCTGAACACTCGAGCTTTGGGATGTTCATAATTTGATGTTCATTGAGTTTCAGTGATGCTCAGGTAAAATTTTCAAGTGTGTCTAAGTGATTTAGGAGCCCAATTCCCATTAACTTTCAATGGGGCTTTTGTCTCCAAATCGCCTGTGTCACTACTGAAAATGGAGCATAGGACCCTAAGTCACCTAGTCACTTCTGAAAATATTGCCCTTAAGCTTAAGTTATTATTTAGTAGTTTGGCTACTCACATGCTAAAAGTTAAGCCCGTGCTTCGATGCTTTGCTGGATCGGGGCCTAATTTTGAAAATGTTGGCCAATTGGCTATTTTACCAGCATACTATATTTAATAAAATCCCTCTTTAAAAAGATCAGTGCATAAAACCTGATCCCTATTTTAGAGATTAACCATAGAACAAACTGAAATAGATCCTTTCTGCACAGTATCTTCTTGTTTGGATTGTTGAAAGTAAAACTGCAAAGGGAGATTGCAAAAGTCATGGAAATAAACTAAAGTTAAACAAAGGGGATGATGCTCTCTTTAACTTTAAGAGTGCACTTGTTTAGTCAGCTGCATCCTGTCAGAACTCCTGAAGTAAATAATAAGAGAGATAGTAATATTTCATACAATGAAGATAGCTGCAACAAATAAATTGTGTGAGTCAATTTCCATCTGAGAGGGTATCCTGAGAACACAGTTCAGACAACTGCAGGTTTATGCTAGCCAGGGTTTCATGATGTCTTGTAAAAGCAGCAAAGAGTCCTGTGGCACCTTATAGACTAACAGATGTTTTGGAGCATGAGCTTTCGTGGGTGAATACCCACTTTGTCGGATGCATGATGTCTTGTGTTCATTTATACCTCTGTGTTGTGTTTCTCTTATGAATCATCACATTTATATATTGTTCAAAATTGCTTATTATTCCACTGGAGGGCTAAACTCTAGCCTCAGATATTGGGATGTACAAACCGTTGCAAGTGCAGTAGTGGTGATTTAAAGATGCTAAGATTAAAATCAGCCTCAAAGGTTGGATTCATAAACAAGACTTGCCTTTTCTCCCTCTTCTGCACCTCTGCAAATAAAATCCGGAAAGCAGGGGCAAAGTGCTTTGGAAGAGGAGCAGCTGAATAAGTCAAATAGTATTTTAAATACCTGAAGGATACATTTTTCAGAGACAGATGACAGAAGTCAGTGTTAGAGGTTGCAGTAGGGTTTCCATAAAACATCAATGGACGCTGGTTTTGAATATATATTTTGAACTACTCATTTTATTGACAGGCTGTCATAACTGTGAAAGGGGAAAACACACAGCCATAAATAACAGCAAACCTAAATAAATTGCTGCTAGGCAGTAGGTCAATACGAGCCATTTGATGCTTACATTAGGTTTTTGTAAGGATGGAGAAGGGCAATGAAATTCAGAATGACTTGGGGAGACTAGAAGAACAGGCAGATAAAGTGACTTATGTAATTCATTGCAGAGCAATATAAATGGTATTTATTATATTACAGCAGCACCCAGCAGTGTCCAGTGTGCCACATGTTACACAAGGCCCTGCCTCACAGAGCTTACAATCCCAGTGCAGGCATGATGCAATGAAGGAGATGTAGTGGAGGAAGGGACAGGGTTATGGTGGCTATAGGAATATGGGAACAATAAGGATGGGGCAGGAGGGCAATAAGATTGTAGTCTTTGCGTATATAAACACATGGGGTTATCACGATGGCGCAGGTTCAAATGTATTTTTGTTGACTCAAGTCTTATAGGCCTCCCAGTGGAGGTAGGTCCTCAGAGGGGGGATTTAAATAAGCAGAGTAGCATTAGGCAGTGGCATAAAAAGGAATCATAGAAATCAGAAATAGAAAAGTCCTGATAGGTTGACTAGTTCGTTCCCCCTGCTGGTACAGGATTGCTGCTTCTGGTATGTTTGATGGCAGGTGAGTCGCTTGCAAAAGGAGGAGATATGGAAAAAGAGGAGAGGCTTAGAATAATGATTGCGAGCCTGGAACTGAGAGGGTGAGTCTGCAAAAAAAAGAGGAAAAAAAGGAGATGTTTAGGGTTATTAGGGTTGAGAGTAATAGCAATACTTAGTACTTTCCATCTTCAAAGTGCAGCATAAATATCAATCAGCTAATCTTCACTACTGAGCCAGAGAAGTGTTCAGTTAATTGACCAAGTCCACAAAATGAGTCGCTGCAAAACCAGGATTCAAATTTAGGAATTCCTGGCTCCCGGTCCTGTATTCTAACTGCTACTCAAACACTCTCTCTCTCTCTCATTGTGAGGCAGAGAGAGCGGTTTCAGGATCTTGAGTGTCTAGATGAGAAACCCCAACTACAGTGCTAAAGGGTCCGTTGCTGAGAGATCCTTTAAAATTCTAGACTTAAAGGTAGAAGGGACAATTATGGTCATCTACTCTGATTTCCTGCATAACAGAAGCCATAAAATTTCACTTCAAGATTCTTGCATCATGACCAATAACTTATGGTTGAAATAGAGGATATCGTTAGAAAGACCCAGTCTTGATTTTAAAACCCCAAATGATGGAGAATTTGCCATATATTATTTTCAAACTTATGGATGATAGGAGAGGTCCCGGAAGACTGGAGAAGGGCTAATGTAGTGCCCATTTTTAAAAAGGGGGAACTAGGGACCAGTCAACCTGACTTTGATACCTGGGAAACTACTAGAGCAATGTATAAAACATTCAGTTTGCGAATACCTGGAGGATGAAGGGGTAATAACTAGCAGCCAGCATGGATTTACTAAACAAATCATGCCAAACCAACTTGATTTCCATCTTTGACAGGGTAGCTGGTTTGGTGGATAGGAGAAATGAGGTGGACATAATATATCTGGACTTCAGCAAGGGTTTTTGACACATGACATTCTGATAAATAAACTGGAGAAACGCAGGCTTGGTGGAACTAGTGTTAAGTGGATACATAGTTGGTTAAACAATCACAAGCAGAGAGTAACTATTAATGGAAAGATGTCAGATTGGAGGGAGGTCTCAAGTGAGGTTCCACAGGGATGTGTTCTGGGCCCGGTGTTGTTTAACATCTTTGTTAGTGCAGGCATAGATAGCATACTGATCAAATTTGCAGATGACACAAAGCTAGGTGGGGGGTTGCCAACACTTTGGAGGATAGAGCTAAAATTCAGAGTGATCTTGATACATTGGAGAACTGCGCTATAGTCAACAAAATGAAATGAAATGTAATGTGCTACACTTAGGGAAGAACAAACAACTGCACAAATACAGAATGGGGGGACGGGAAACTGGCTTGGCAGCAGCATTGTTGAGAAGGATCTGGGAGTTATGATGCTGTTGCAAAAAAGCAAATGCAATTTTAGGTTGCAATTGTAAGTTGCATTAACAGAGGCATAGAATGCAAGTCAGAGGAGATGATAGTACTGCTCTACTCACTGCTGGTTAGAGCTCATCTGGAGTCCTGTGTCCAAATTTGGTCACCAATGTATAGAAAGGATGTGGAGAAACTGGAAAGGATCCAGAGGCAAGCAACAAAGCGATGGAATGCAAGCCATATGAGCAAAGGCTGAAGGAACTGGGTATGTTTAGTTTGGAAAAAAGGAGATTAAGGTGGGACATAATAGTGGTCTTCAAGTACTTGAAAGGCTGTCATAAAAAAGATGGAGAAAGTTTCTCTCTTTTGCCACAGAGGACAGGACAAGAGGCAATAGGTTCAAACTACAGCACAGCAGATTTAGATTAAATCTCAAGAAAAAAACTTCCTAACTGTGTGAACAGTAGGAAAATGGAACAGACTGCCGAGGGAGGTGGTGGAAGCTCTTTTGCTGGAGGTTTTCAAAAGAAAGCTGGATAACCATCTGTCTTGGATGGTTTAGACACAACAAATCCCGCATCCTGGCAAGGGGTTAGACTGGATGACCCTTGTGGTCCCGTCTAGCCGTATGATTCTATATCCCTCTATAATCTGTTCCAGTGGCTAATTAAATCTCCCCACAAGCCCTCTCCTTTTAAGCAAACATGGTTATACATAAGAGATTTCTAAAGTCTGAAATGGCCTGTATACTAATATGCTTAGTTCTAAAAATGGATTTTGTTTCATGTCTGATGATTGCCCTCTTAGGAAAAAGTTCTAAAAATGATGTACTGTTTTGTCAAACATCTAGAACTTTTCTGAAAGGTCTTTTGCACAATCCAGAATGATTCTGGTTTCTCCCAACCTTCTGGAATTACTGCATTTGTTATGCTGTGTCATCTGCAGTAAATAACAGATATTTTCTTTGCTAAATTTTGGGATTTACTTCTTGGAGAAAAATAATTAACACTGGCAGGAGTTTGATTGCATGAAATTCACAGAAAGAAACACACAAATGATAAATCCATAGTGGGAGAACTGCCCATATGTTACAGATTGGCTTAACATGGATGAGGCATTAAATAAACGAAGTCTGAAAAACACAAACCTTATCAGCTTTATTAGCGTTGAACTCTGTGGCTTCCATTGGGGCTGACACACTTAATTAAAGATGCTCTGGTCTAATTAGGTTGCACATCAAATATACAATTACAAGTGTTTAAAAAAAATCTAGCTGAGCTGCATTTCCGAGTTATATGAATATTTATTTTCGTCAGGTAGGATCCATCAAGAGAAAAGCATTGTTAGGTCAGATAATACAAAAAATAGAGGAACTACAGAAGCTAGAATATTTACTACCTCAATGACTGATTCTGCAGCCACTTTGTGGGCCCATACCAACTTCCACTGAGGTGAATGGGAAGACGCCTATTGAGTTAGTAAAAGTTGGATCAGGCCCAGATGTCAGTGGGAGTTCTGCAGGTGGAACACCTGGAAAATTAATGGCAAACTGGGAGGAACCTATGTGTTACACTGGGATGCTGGAGTAAAAGCCTGTCTTGCACCTGAATATAATTTTGCTTAGTGGCAAGAAATTGCATAAAGGACTGTGTACTCTGTGCTGTTTTACATTTAGGGGTAGATTTGGGGTTAGACTTCTGGAACCGTTTAATACTGTTTCTTGCAGAAATGTGGAGAATGACCAGAGTGATTTAGTACTAGAAGCGGGAGCAACACAAATGGCAGGATGCTCTCAATGATTTTTAGCTTTTCTTGTTTTTTTTTCATTGTGTGCGAGTTCACAGAACAGTTCAAACTCATATCAGAGTTCAAGAAAGAAGCCCCATCACCTTGCTCAATAAATGAGTCACCTATACAAACTGACTGACTTGTAAGTGGACATAATTTCCCAGAATTTTAATGTAATTCATGTGTGCTGAATCATGATAATACCTAGCTGTTCTGTAGTGCTTTTCATCAGTAGCTCTCAAAGCACTTTTACAAGAGATGTGTCCTGTAATCAACAACACTTTCAGGACCAAACGTGCAGTGTGTCCCTTAGGGCTAGTCTATATGGCAAATTACTGCATCACAAGCAAGGTGTGAATCTACACTGCGCCATTTTGCCACACAGTAATGTCCCACTGCTACGCATCCAAGGCTTTGTGATGTAGCAGTGTCCATATGGGACATTACTGTGTGGCAAGCTGGTGTGCTGTAAATTCAAACCCTGGCTTGCCATGCAGACAAGCCCTTATTAAGGACATGAAGCTGCTTGAGCTTTAGAATGGATACTCCAGATCAGTTCAGTGGAAACAGTTCCTACTGGGCCACTTGCACAACTCTCTGCATCTGCTGTGGTCAACTACTACTGGGTCTGACCAGAGCAGAGTGGATACACAGCTGGGTAGCCCTTGGGATTTGTAGCAGGGACAGGGCTGCTGACCATGCCCTCTTTGTTTGAAGGCTGGGGTACTAGTGTCCCTTCCACGCTGCATTGTGTTAAATGTCATGCACTCATAGTCTGTAACATAGTGTCTTACTTTTCTCAGCTATGTGCTACTTAGTCAGCTACCTGCAGGAGAAAAAGGTTGACTGCAAGAACGTAAACTATGGCAGAAAATGTGGCCTTGTATGTTCTTCCATAAGTATTGGTGAGTTCAGAATAGAGTGGCAGCTTTATCAGTGAATATCCTGTTTGTTTGTTTGTTTGTTTTTAAAGATGAAGTTAGATATTTAGGAGTAGATGCACCCTCTTTCTCTTTTCTGAACATAGATTTTTGTTATGAGACCTTACAGAGGCTGCTCATTTTAAACTCTGCTTCAGGGCAAAAATATTTATGGCATACTTTAAATAAAACATAACATGTGTTTTGTACTAACATATGTATCATTGTCCCTCTAGCTGGAGCTGATATAATTTCTTGACACGGTGTGCTATGCTCATGCAAAATTGATGATATAGCATTGCATAAGAATGAATGTGTTCCTTTAAAATACTGTTCTTTCACTGTCATAACCCCACTCGGGTTTTAGTTTCAGGAACCAAAATTCTTCTTAACTATTACTGTTTCATTAAACCACTGCCCAGGTGATGGGCAGCTTAAATCCTAGGCACTAGGTGGTTGATCCTGTTTTCCTTATGTAGCTTATACTCCATCAAACTCAATGGGATTTTTGGGTGCACACCCAACATACATCTTCTGTTAGGCTACTGGAAAGGCAGGTCAATAAATACTTATCAGACTCGTGGGTAGATGAGCAATTCCCTGCTTCTACGTCTGTATTAATGCCAAAACTTTTCAGCTTCTAAACTTCATAGGAAAAAATTCACTCCATTAGTACCTTCTTAGAGGAAGTCATTGGCGATCATACTCAGAAAATCTAGAGAACTTTTTTTTTTTGCTTTTATACATATATCATTTATTTATAATGTAATCCTTAGGGATGCTAATTGTAGTTTAGGGCTCCATTGTGCAAGATTCTGTACAAACACAACATAAAGAAAGGCCCTGCCCTGAAGAACTCACAGTCTAAATAGAAAACAAGAGAGAACAGGTGGTACAACAAACAGACAGGGGGAGCACAAGGTAACAATGAGACAATACAGGCACTTCTTTGGCTGTCCATTTGGGAAATGCCAGTTTGACAAGGCTAACAAAGAAATGGTAACACCCTGGGAAGGATAAATGATTTTTGTTTGAAAACTACAACTATCAGTGGCACTTGATGCATGAAGCACATTATTGGTTTTCTCTCCCTTGTTTGTGTTTCTATGGTTTTGGTCTGATTGACATAGGATGGACAGTTACAAATGCAAGGGGCAACATTCCCATTCATTGCAGTAGGACAGGATTTCACCCAGATATCAAAGAACATGTTCACTTTTTGGTTGGATGGGTGCATTATACAGGTGGGATATGGTGTGTAGGTTTCCTGCTCAATCATTATAGCTTCTTAGATCCAGACAAATTAAGAATGGAAAAGCATTTTAAAATTGATTAGTTGGAATTTTAGGTGGTGGCAAGATAATGTTTGGGTTTGTTTCCATATGAACTATAGCATCACATAAGAATGAATGTGTTCCTTTAAAATACAGTTCTGTCACTGTCTCAGTGACAATGTACCTATGAGGATTGTAAACTCTTTGGGATGGGGCCAGCTTTTTGATCTGTGTTCAGTGACTGGCTCCACAACTAGGGCTCCTACACGCTATCTCATACAAATAATAATAAACAATAATAATAGCATAGGAGAGCAGCAGCTGAACTTAACGCAAGTATTTCCATTGTAAACAGCTGTTTTCAGAAATTTATAATAAAGGAGTTAAAATGGACTGTTGGGTGAGACTTGGCAGAAAAGCAGGTGCCGAATGTTTACAAATTTAGCCACCATCTCAACCGCACCAGAAAGTGTGTTTGTAAGTCCCAACCATCCATACCTGCAATCTATACCAGCCAATGAAGGGGGAAATCTTCTTCAACTCTGCTCTTAACTATTATACTGAAGGATTTGGCTACGTTTAACTGGTGAAGGTGAAAACCTGGTTTTCTTGATACTGATTTTGCCACTACCAAATCTGGCCTGTGTCATCTCACAAGATGCATACTGAAGGAAACAAAGGTTCCTGCAGAGCATTCACTGCTTACCACAGAAGATGCACAGTGACTGAGGCATGTGCTCCAGGCACCGTAATGAGTGTAGACTGATAGCCAAGATCCCAGATTTCTCTCTCCTCTGAAGGCTGGCACCTCTAATAGTCCATTGTCTCCTAACAGCATGCTGGGGTATTGGCTCAGCAAGAGGATCATCTCCTGAATCACCTTAGTTGGAAGGGGTGACCACAGTTGAATCTCATAGTAGAGGTAAAATAATCTTGCTGTACAGGGCGTCACAACTCTCTGATTAACACACTTGGTTCTGTTTCCCTAATTCTAGAGACCTAATACAATGAACGGTATTTTACAATAAATATCTCTCTATTATTAGCGTTTCTGGTCTGTTGATTTGTTTCCTATTTTACGATGTTTAGACGGACAGATTTGGACCATTAAAACTCCACTCAGGCTTGATACATTGGGGCTGCCTGACACACAATAACACTGATATATTAGTTCAGATGAATCTCTAATTAGATTTTTGGCAGGACTGTCACAGTCAGAGAAACTTTCCCTGATTGCTCCAATGAAATGATGCTTTCTGCAACCTCATGTAATGAAGGCCATCTTTTAATTAAGCAGGTCCTCTCAAAAGGACATCAAACTTAATGCCCTTTTTCCACTGGCCTTTGCCCTTGCAGTGTCAGCCTTCTCAAGCCTACTCCTCCATGGCATGATTTAGGCAGTATATTAAAAAGTACATAAAACGAATAAAAGTAAGTAAAAAGTGATAGCTGAAGCTTGCCATGAAAGTTACAGTGTAAAGTTACAGGGGATTACAGTTTTAAACCCAAATGCAACAGTTAGTTTGGGAAATTATTATTATTTATGTAGTCCTTGAAAAGTTTAGGACCGTAAAATGACTATATGATTGCACAATAGTACCAGTATTGTGTAAAATCTCAAATTTTATGACTGGCTTATTGTAACTATTGAATGAAAGAGCCTGTTAAATATATTTTCTGTTTCCAATAAAATGTAAATGAAATATTTTGACCTAGTTGAGGCATCTAGGAGCTACTAGAATATAAACATTAAATAACAATATATAATTGTTTAAACTACACTGAAGGTAACAAGAGCTATGCAAGTTTACACAAGCAGCTTAATTTGGCCAAATTTTCAGTTGGTGGTGGACAAATATTTGTGCATGCTGATTTATGCATGCACTATCAGATGTGCACATGCAAATAATGAATGAATACTAAGGCTTCAGTTGTGCAGTCAGATCTTATAGCCTGGACCTGTACCCTCAGACAGAGACCCCTTGACATCAGTGAGGCTCTGCAAGAGTTCAGGGATCCAATGTAGCAGGTCTGATTGCAGGTTCCTGAGCCGTAACCAGTGAAGCAGCTAAAATGGCCACCTGTGCAGGACCAAAATACCTGCTTTGTTAGGCACGGATGACTGCAATTTGTGTGGAAACAAAAGTTAAACAAATTTGTTATAGTCTAAATCAGTGTTTCTCAAACTGGGGTCACCACTTGTGTAGGGAAAGCCCCTGGCGGGCCGGGCTGGTTTGCTTATCTGCCGCCTCCACAGGTCCAGCCAATCGCGGCTCCCACTGGCTGCGGTTCACTGCTTCAGGCCAATTGGAGCTGCTGGAAGTGGTACGGGCTGAGGGACTTACTGGGCGCCACTTCTAGCAGCTCCCATTGTCCTGAAGCAGTGAACCGCAGCCAGTGGGAGTTGCGATCGGCTGGACCTGTGGAGGCGGCAGATAAGCAAACCAGCCCGGCCCGCCAGAGGCTTTCCCTACACAAGCAGTGACTCCAGTTTGAGAAAAACTGGTCTAAATCCTAGAAATCCTGCATTTCGCTGCTAAGGGTCTGTTTATTCCCTCATGGATTTAAGAACTCTCTCTAGTGATGTGAATGGAATTTACATGTGTTAATTGCTGTAAATTGAGAAAAGAATACAAAAACTGACATATGACACAGGAGTGAGCATCCAGAATGCCCACTCAAGGGCTCAATGCTAGAATATGAAGCTTTTCACCTTATAACAACCAGTTTGCATCTAGTTTAGGTAAGGATGTTATTGGTGAAATTACTAACTGCTTAATAGAAAAAGCCAGGCAAGGTTGGCATACATTGTCTAGTTACAAAGGTTTAGGTTTAGAGATCAAGTCTGTAATACCATGTTACATTTCTTGAAGATGATGATATATGTTTGCTTCTAAGAAGTTAAAGGGAAATCAGATATACAATTAACCACCGTGTTAAAATAATCCACTTATCTCCACCATTTAAAGCAGTTTAACAATGCATTCATTGTGCTTATGAGGTCAGTGAATAAATGACTTCTATAAATAAGATAAGATAATACGGGAGCTGGCTTAATGGAACCTGTCTTGCACAGAGTGAAGAAAGGATGATTAAAATGTTACTCCCCTGGCAACCATCATTTTATCCTTGGAGGTTTCCCCCCTGTTTTAGTTCATATTGGTGAGCACTCTGTCATATCAGTAGACCTAGAAAAGTCAATCCTGGACCCCTGCCGTGGTCTGGAGCATCAAGAAAGGGACACTACTTAGAGACTACTTAGACTCCTTAGGTGAGTAAATGCTCACCCATCTGTTGTTGGCATGCTTTCATCTGTGAGACACAGTGGGAATTGCAGCCTATGATGTAGATGTTTGCAATGTCTCATGTGACTGAATAGTCCAATCGAAGATTTGCATGATTTTTGGCAGTTATTGCAAATGTATGTATGTTGGTTGGGAGCTGCTTGCTCTTCTCTTCAAGCTGTAGGAACCAGCTTCAAGAGGGTATCATGGACTTTGATACCCTCTTGAAGACGGTGGCATCACTTGTTATGATCACTTGCCAAGATTTCCCATCGGTTAGGATCAATTCCAAATTCCTTCATATTTCGCTTACATGTGTCTTTATAGCGAAGCTTGTTCTTGTTCCCTCTGATAGCTCCCCGTATAGCATGTCCTTGGGTATGCGTCCGGGAGGGCTGTACAAACTAGCCCTTCATATGAAAGGGCCCAATCCTTCAAGAGACTGGAATGGGCCCAGTCCTTCAAGAGACATGTTCTGCTGAGTGCTTTCCACTCCCTTTGACTTCAGTGGGAGCCAAGTGCAGGATGGGCCCTGTAATCTGCAATGTGAATAGAACCGTGAATGTCTGTCTGGATTCTGGTGGACTCCATCTGGTTTAGCGTTCTGTTAGATCACAGTGCTGACATGAAGGAAGATCATGACGGCTGAAGTTTGATATCTGCACTCGAGGAGGGGAAGAAGAAAAGAGAACAACCAGGAGATTAAACAGGCAGCGCTTGAATTAAAAAATGGCATCTTCGCTTTCTGCAAAATTCTCATAGAAAAGCAATGGCTCCATTGATGGGTGTGTGAATTGGTGCTGATTAGATATGTTTAGAGCTTAATAAAGAGGCTCCTTTCATTTTCAAGCACAAACTTGGCACAAAAACATAATAGAAATTATTTATCAGCAGCTTTACATTTTCTCTGTAATTTTAAGAAATCGCCAAAATGACCCACTAGTAACAATGGTTGTGCTGAGAGATTATAGCAATTTATTAATCTCTATGGCCCTGTTCCACAAACGTACTTAGGCATGTGCCCAACTTTAAGCACCTGAGTAATCTCATTGACTTCAATGGGACTATTCACATGTTTAAAGCTAGGTATGTGCTTAAGCACCTTGTTGAAGTAGGGCCCAGATAACCAGTGTAATATGTATAAATTGTTACTAATATATTTCTCTCCACTCAGATAAGTCTGATCCTCCTTCCACTGAAATCAATAGGAATTTTACCATTGACTTCAGTGGGCTCAGGACTGAGCCTATATTTTATTCTATTTTATACACACTCATCACAGAAGTGTTTGAGACACTTTAAAGGGTAATGTGATCAAGTGATCAATCATTCTAAAACCAAAACAGAAACGGGTAACTTCTTGTCTTATTTTGCGATAGTTTTTCATTTATAAACTGCCTGTTTACTAGGCACTAACCTAGGTGGAAGGTCTCCTATATTTTGGTTGTCAAAACTTCTGTTTTGGACTGAATTTTTCCTTCTTTACCAGTTCTCATAATATTTCTTTGACCATTTGGAATGTACAAAACTTTCCTGCTTGAAAATATTTTTAAAATACTCAAAACTGGCTCTTTCTTTTTTTTTAAAAGAGTGAGTTATTGGTGGATAATCTGATCTCAGATCTTCTCTCTGGACCACCAATGATGATAACATAATAATTATACATCTTTCATTTGAGGATCTCGCAATGCTTTGCAAACGTTAGCTCATTAACCATTACAATGCTTTGAGGTAAATAAGGGACATACCAGTTCAGGAATCACTTCTGCAATACAGCCAATTCCAGAGGGAACAGAGCAGCTGTTTAATAAAGCACAGCAACATCACAGAACAGTGAAGAACAGGAAATAAAGATACATGTTTTAGGTAGGTAAAATATAATGAATTGCTTTAGAATGTGGATATAGTACTGGGGCTCATTTTAGGAAAGTGCCCTGAAATCTTTATTAACTACAATTGGGCAGGACCATCCTTTTATGCCTCATATAAAAGTTAGCATCCGTAACAGCACAGTACTAGTGTACACCATGCCGGGGCACTGGTTTGATACTGAATGAGAAGGAAGAGTGACACCAAATGAAATACCAGTGCTACTTCCTGCCAGTGCCTAGGTAGCGTATAGGAAATCTCCAAATGAGTTCTGATTGAGCTTGTGCCTCATCTGGCTTTGCTGCGTGCTCTAATATGATCCAAATACATTACAAGGTGGTATGGCTTTCAGCATAGCAACTAGGTTCCAGTCAGCAGACAATGCACAAGAGTGGGAGGAGGACTTGGCCAATGCCAGTAGAACAAATAAAGAAGTTTTCTTGCTTGCTGTTAAAGTAGATGTACTCTGCACCAGTTCTCTTCATGGGGCTGTCAATGTGAACCCTGTGAGTGCAGAATATGTCTCTCAGTGTAGTTTGAGGTTATCACCTCCAGCTCTGTCACCACTGTCCACTCCTTTCCTCCTCTTTGGACTCTGAATTTGTTTGCTCAGAATTTGAAGTCCCATTAGGTAAGGCAAGGGCTTATTTTTCCTGAAGAGCCACTAGTTAATGAAAACATTAGGTCTGAAACCTCCACTGATGATACTAATCAGAGGAGGTTATTGGTATTAATAGTAGTTGTATTGCATTAGCCATTGTTAATCCCCACTCTGAACAGTGCTGATGGTTTAAGATGATTAATTGCATACATGCTTAAGAAAGAGAGAGCTGCTCAGTCTAAAGCCATGGATGGAATGGCATTCTAAACTATAGTGCAGGACACTAGCAGTTAAGAAACTGTTTCATATGTTGTTAAGGTCTGATGCCACATGTTTTCAGCATGGTGCTGCCAGGACTTGACTCTCAAACTACATGGCATCTATGAATCAGACAAGCCTTCTAAGGACTGCCACTGTAATGACTGTTACAAGACAGAATATAGTTTTGTACGATACCTTTCATACTCAAAGGAAGCCAAAGTGCTTTACAGAGCAATGAGAGAGACTCCCATGGTGCAGCTGTTGTGCAGACAGAGAGAGAAAATGTTATGCACTTAGCAAATAGCTCAGTTCCTAGCCTTAGACATTAGAACATATGTGGTACGACCTCTTCCTTCTAGGAAGTGCTGAGCCCCCTCAAATATAATTGACTTCAGTAGGAGCCAAGGGTTCTATCCTGTCCTCTGCTCTTTCCAAAATATGCTCTGGAATCTTTAATTGCCACCTTGGCCATCAACAGATGTGGATAATAAGGACATTATTAATGAATAATACTGACTCCTGTATAAGAGAGCACTTCTAACAGTACTAAAGCTTCTTCCATTCCTGGAACTAAAGTATAGTGTCAAAAGTCAGCAAGAGCCCAAGTCCCTGTATGAGACCCAACCCCCCAATCATCAGTCTGAGTGTAAGTGCTGCTGGTATGAGTATATTGGCCCCAGCTGGCCACAGGCTTTTTGTTGAAACTTTTGTTTAGATGGAAAATTGGATTTTTGACTAAATGAAAAATGTGGAAAATGTCTGTCTTCCTCTGAAAAATGAAAATTGTTTGAGGAAAACGAAAAGCAGAGTATTTTTGATTTTCAGCCAAAATATTTTCAGGTTGTGTTTTTTGACAAAGTAAAATTTTTCACTGATTTTTTTCATGGTAATTCCCCTTTCTTCCCATTTTCCTCCAGCTCTAATATTGACACTGCAAAGCCTATTGCCCAGCACATTAAGCTGAAGCAGAAAGGGTACATTCATGGAGGGTGGAGTTTGATAGAATTTAAATTATATAGAAGATAATATGAATTAAAAAGGTGATCTGAAGGATGATATGCTGCAGGCAAAAGGAGCAAAGATCTATTCAAACTGATTGGCATGTTGCCTTGTCAACCAGTAAACCTTAAACAAAATCAGTACATATGTGTGACTATCTGCAGAGCATTTCCCAAGTTCAGACAATAAAAATGTGGAAGAATCTGGTAACACTTATCTGTTCAGCAAATCTACATTTTGAGCTCTGTAGTCAAATTGGGGCGCTGACAACCATGCTAATGATAGCTTCCAATAAAGCGTGCAATCAAAGCATTGCATCTTTTTGTTGGTGATAGCAGGGCCATTGTAAAGAAAATTACATATTTGGATGATAGGTGGAAAACCTGTAATGCACACATTTTTCTCAAGAAGAAACCAATCCTATAGTACAATGTATACAGTACTTTAGTTCTGAAAGCAATAAAACATCCATTATCTGTCAGATATGGAACCCACCAACCCTGTGTTCCAGTAAGGATTTGTGCCATCTGATGCATGGTAACAATTAAAGATACCCAAGCTGGCAGGTAAATGGTTTCTATTGTGTTCTTACTTATCACAGTATCGGAGAGAGACCAGCCATTTGAAAAGATGTCAGTCCACAGCGTACAACGTAACGTACTTCTTCGGAAGTGTAGGTCCTTTCAAATAGGGTTTTGTTGTTGCTGTTGCTGTTGCTGTTATTATTGTGCAGTGATCATAACCACATGACACACATTAGTTTGTCTGTAATGATTTCTTTCTTCTGGCTACACCGATGCTTTCAGGATTGATAAATGACTGATCAGTCCAGAGTCTGGATTTTAAATGAATGACTAGCTGCCCTTGTTCTATTTGTGACTATACACTGACTGCTATTAGGAATAGCAATATACAAAAACCTGTAGGAGAACACTTCAATCTCCCTGGACACACAGTAGCAGATTTAAAGGTAGCCATCCTGCAGCAAAAAAACTTCAGGACTAGACTTCAAAGAGAAACTGCTGAACTTCAGTTCATTTGCAAATTTGACACCATCAGCTCAGGATTAAACAAAGACTGTGAATGGCTAGCCAACTAGAAAAGCAGTTTCTCCTTCCTTAGTGTTCACACCTCAACTGCTAGAAGAGGGCCTCATCTTCCCTAATTGAACTAACCTCGTTATCTCTAGACTGATTCTTGACTGCATATTTATACCCGCCTCTGGAAATTTCCACTACATGCGTCTGACGAAGTGGGTATTCACCCATGAAAGCTTATGCTCCAATATGTCTGTTAGTCTATAAGGTGCCACAGGACTCTTTGTCGCTTTTTACAGAGCCAGACTAACACAGCTACCCTTCTGATACTATACACTGACAGTAAAGGAGGGTGCATGTGAGTGGAAGATGTCAGAACACTCTATAATAAACCAAGTGGCATAGTATTATTTTAAATTGTAAATAGTAATAATACTTTGCCCATAGATGGCACCTTCCACCCAAGGGTCTCAAAGCACTTGGCAAACATTAATGGATTCAGCCTCACATTGATGCTTTGAGGCTTAGGAGAGCATTGTTGTCCCTATTTTACAGGAGGCTATACTGAGGAACAGAGTAGTGAAGTGACTTTCTGGAGGTTGTTCATGAAGGCTGTGTCAGAGCACGGTAAAGAACACAGATCGCAACTTCCCATCCTGTAAATGAATTACTGCATTTTCCATGCTCCTGGAATAGCTTTTTATGCTTTTGTTACTTCTGTGTTTTTAGGCTGGAGAAACTCCAACCCAAACTACTATCTGGGCCAGAACCCTTGCTTCAGGCAGGTGAGTTGGGCAGAAGGGGCTTTAAACCACTTTTATGCTCTCATGATCATTCAGGGCTCACATGGGCAGGTTTAAGCTCAAATCTAAATTAGAGGAGCCTCCGGGGTGCTGTAATCCACACTGGCCTGTAACGGGTCCCTACAGGTCAGAGAAGTCGATGTTGACCCCTTCGCAAAGAGTGGAGTTCATCGGTGCGGTCCTGGATTCCAATGTGGCCAGGGCCTGCCTGCCCCAAGCTGGCGGGGTAATTGCTGGTACAGTGTGCTGTGACTGTGCTCCTTCCCAGGCCTCTCACATCCCCTGTGCTGGAGGTGTCAGGAGAGATGGAGGAGAGCTAGCCCCATACCAGGGAATCCCCAGATACCTTTCTAAGGCTATGTCTACACTGCAGGCTTCTTTCGGTGGTGTGTACAGTATGTACTCTGGGTAGCCCATCAGCATAGGTTTAAGGAGCAGTGTAGACAGTGGGGCACAGCTTAGGCAAGTAGAGTTCAGATATGCCTGAAGGTTGTGGATATGTGCCTCAGTACATCTCCTACATGGCTCTCTACCCCCCGCCCCCGAGCCATTCCTCCCCGTCTACACTGCTGTTTTTAGCCATGTATTGTCCCGCTGCCTCCCAGCCTCTGGAGCCTTTCCTCACTGCTGGAAAAGGTTCGGGCAGCTTCCCGCTTCTAGAACCTTCCCCCTGCCAAAGGGAAACACTCTGGCAACTCCCTGCTGCTGGAGCCTTTCCCCGCTCTAGCAGCAGGGGAAGGCTCTGGCAACTGACCGCGCTACCACAAGTGGTGTGTAATGTAGACGTAGCCTAAGACAATTCTATGGCTCCTTTGTGCTGCTCTGGTGGTAGGCTTTTGGAGGCTAGTCCTCCATTTGTAAGGACAGTAGATGCACAGAATGGGATAGCAGTGAAGCTGTGCAATGCTCAACAGTTTCAACTCACATGGTCTCAAGTGGCCATTTTCTTTGCTTTCACTCCACATGAACTCACACCCTCTGAGTTTTACTTTGAGTTCTGGCCACTAAAGATTCCCCTCTGCAGAGGAATCCTTGGATAGCCTAGAGGTTTCTGAGCCCCACCATCCCCATGCCAACCCGTAACTGCTAACATAGAAAGTATAGCCAAAAGAAAGGGACCAATCAACAGGGCATCCCTGCAGTCAGCAGCTGGAACAAAATAGAGCAACCACTAAGTTGCTCTAATAGTCTCTGGGGGCCTGGACCCACACAGAGTGACCCTTAGACAAAAGATCAACTTTGTCCCCTCTTGCCCTCTTTGTGACCTCAGTCCTCAGGTGCACTAAGCACTCCTTAACTTCAGCTGAGGGGTTGGCCTATTAGTTATCATTTGTTAAGTGTTGATGGTGTGTTTGAGGCTGAGCACGACCCAAATATCACCACAGTTTCTGCCCTTACAGAGCTTGTGCTGTAGAGGTGAGAGTGTAAGACAAGACCCAGAGCATGGCAGTCATTTGAAATGATTTGATTGTACTTCTTTGTCCTGTCATGGTCTGGTAATTTTTCATTTGAGAAGCAAAGAGTCTGTGGGAGGGATTTGCACGAGTAGAGGGTTGAGTCATGGTACATGGATTTTGGGAGGGCACTTCCTGCATATGGAACTGCTTTGGAATAGGCATGAAAGATGGGAGTGGGATAAGGAAATAAGGGTTCATACGTGCAGCTGCTTCTATGTCAGTGGAAGTTTTGTACATGTGTATCCGAAAGCAGCCTTGATTGGGTCTCATATGTGCAGCACTGCACGTTGGACTGCATTTTATTGTTCTGACCAGAACCTTATCTTTTTTCCATAAGGAAAATACCTGCTGTGCTTTACAGATCTCAGTGACAGTCTCACTTTCTCAGCACAGAACTAATATATCAAGCTAAGTTACTCCCATGGTGTGTTGCAAAACCTATATAATATTGAGTAAACATTGTTGGCTTATACATTAACTGTCACTAACACCCTGTGCAAACTTTATTCTGGCCACATGAATTTCCTTTAAGAGGTGGCTAAGAAAAGGGTACTTTTATTTTCCAAGGAAAGCTGGCTCTTAAACTTGACAGATCTGTTAATTTTAGGTCAGGCTAGAGGGGTAGGTCTTTCATTGCTCATATTACCAGTTAAGGGATTTCTGCTTGGCTCATTTGATCGACTCCTTTCTGTTGTCAAGATTTCATAGCATTATTTAATACTTGATTTTTTTTTATCCTACTTATGGTGTGAAAATCTGCCTAATCAAAGGAAGGCAGAATATAAAACATAGGGCTGGGAAGCTCTCTTGGTTTTGGAGGCTTGGTAGGGCTGGCATTCCTTCTTTCCGCTGACCCTTAAGAACAACAAAGTGCTATCAGGTTTTGGATGCTCTTCTAGGGAAGAACACAAAATATTTAATACTTTGCATTTATGTGGGACCATTTCTTTGAGGATCTTAACATACTTTATAAACATGAATTATTTAAGCAACACAATGTCCCTGTAAGGGAGGCACTTTAAAAAGGAACCATACCAGGATATAAACACCTCACCAGAATATTATTTATACTGGGTATAGGAAAGGATACAGTAACAAATTGTGATATGTTAATATTGTGGTAATACAAGTGTTTGGGGTGTTTTAAGGTTATCCACGCTAAGTATAACTGGACCATTTGACAGATGGATAGGCTAGGGAGGTTAAGTGCTTGTTCCAGGATCACACAGCCGAATGCTGGCAACCAGGAATATAGAAACCTGGATCAGCAGTGGTGTCTGAATGGTTTCCCTGACCTCCCCCAGCAGGCTTACTTCCCTTCCTAGCTCTCTGATAGCCCCATTATTCTCTTAAACTATCCATGGCAAAAACTGAGCAACCCAGCTTTCCTCTTACATTGTCTTCTCCACTTTTCTGGATTACCACTAGACGCTCTACTCTGCTGCCCGTTTCTAATGGGACTGATCCCAGTGCGACACCTCTGAATATGGTTCCCCTGGAACAATACTGCCCTGACTGCCAAACTCACTAAGTGACACTGGGAATTTTATAGTTCTGCTGAAGGTAATTCATTTGGTACCATCAGATACTGGATACATCTAGTCCAACCACCTCTAAACAAAACACATAGCTTGTTTGAGGATTGCTCAGGGAACCTGTGACTATTGAAGTAATAAAGCCTTGCTGACAGAAAACACTAACCCCATAAGCATATGCGGGGAGGGATAGCTCAGTGGTTTGAGCATTGGCCTGCTAAACCCAGGTTGTGAGTTCAATCCTTGAGGGGGCTATTTAGGGATCTGGGGAGGAAAAAAAATGCTGTCAGGGACAGTACTTGGTCCTGCTAGTGAAGGCAGGGGACTGGACTCAATGACCTTTCAAGGTCCCTTCCAGCTCTATGAGATAGGTATATCTCAATATGGTGGAAGTACTCCAGCTTTGGGTTCTTCAAAGTAGATCAGCTGCTCCACTAGAAAATATATTCTAGGGAGCAAACCTTCATGGAAAGGGGCAGGCAAGAGGACTTAATACTGTTCTGTGTGTCATTTCTATGATTCTGAGATTTGTACCATATTATAAAAGCAGCTCATTGTTTGGCTTCTACATTTCTGTTATCAAAAAACAATCTCTTCTCATTTTATTGGGACAGTCCCAGTTTCTCATGTGATATCCCAGTGTCCTGCTGATGTCTTTCGGGAAACTTGAAATATCATTTCACTGATCAAAACATTTGTAGGTTTTCATGTTTCTTCAAGACATATTGTTCTCCTGAGTAATATTTGTTCTGTGTTTACCAGTAGCAAACAGTCTAGTAGATGAATGTTTAGCATGATGAACCGTTTTGGAATTAAAAGCTGAATGAACAGGGACACTATGTATGAAAGCTCCTGTTTTGCTCAAAGTGAATGTTAATGTCACTTGTTCAGTGTTTCATGATCTACTCAATCAGACACAAAACTACTGGAAAAAGTCCTGTACCTTGAGAAATGCACGTGTTTTGTAGTGAATCAGAAGATGGCACTGGCAACATCAGCATCTGTTTGTTTTTTTCCAGAGACCAGTTTTGTCTTTTATACAAATTTCATCACAAAAGTTTTTTATTTTAAAAATATTGTCACTTTACTTTCATCCTGAATTTCTGCTGGATTCTGCAGGGTGATTGCTGCTTGGGGATCCCTGGTGGGAGGCGTACTTATGAACATTCCCTGGCAATAACTGCATCTTACCCACACTTCCTTGTTTACTCCTGGTAGCCTAACAATTATGGTTTGTCTAAATCCTTAATCATAACAACAACTTCTATTCAGGCCTAATTTGTAACAGTCAAAGCATATGTAGAACATACTGACAGGTTTCAGAGTAGCAGCCGTGTTAGTCTGTATCCGCAAAAAGAACAGGAGTACTTGTGGCACCTTAGAGACTAACAAATTTATTTGAGCATCCGATGAAGTGGGCTGTAGCCCATGAAAGCTTATGCTCATATAAATTTGTTAGTCTCTAAGGTGCCACAAGTACTCCTGGTTTTTGTTTTTGTTTTTGTTTTTTTTTGTAGAACGTACCGTGACCCTTCTCATGTTCACCGCAATGTGGGGGATTATTTCCCATTGTTTCCTTTCTGCATGTGAAATTAGTTTTCTGGATAGTTTTCTGTGTGTTCTTCAAACAAGTTCAATTGAGTCATATTTCATTTTTATTAGGTGCAGTCAGGAGGGGATTCTCTCTTCTTGTTAGGGGAAGTTTATAGTGGGGTAAGACCCAACGAATAAAATCAAAAGAACAGACTAGTAATAAGAGTCCATCTGTATTTCTGTCGAGACTTGAATCAGTGTTGTTGTAGCTGTGTTGGTCCCAGAATATTGGAAAGACAAGGTGGGTGAGGTAATATCTTTTGCTGGACCAACTTCTGTTGGTGAGAGAGACAAACTTTCAAGCTCAACATGACCTGAAGAGGAGCTCTGTGTAGCTCAAAAGTTTGTCTCTTTCACCAACAGAAATTGGTCCAAGAAAAGATATATTACCTCATTCACTTTGTCTCTCAGGTTTGAATTACACATATTAACATTGCCCCTGTTTCAGTCTGTATGAATTTCAGTCTGTATGAAAACCTGGGGAAAGGGGCTTATACTTATGCAAAAAAAAATATTTTTTTTTAATGCAAATGTCTAGAGTTCCTAGTCGGAGCTGGGAGACAAAATGCTTCAGTAAGTATATAGATTTGTTTTGCTTTTTTATGTTGACATTCAAAAAATGTGACTTCTTTAATAAAATTAGTATTGAAAGAGCAACACACATTTTTTAGCTCCAAACCAGTTACATGCAATTTTGAAAGTTTCCAACTGACTTGATGTAACACACAAAATGAGGTCTGAATATTCTGAGTTAAAGGATTCAGACAGTCTCTTTCATATTATATTTCATTCAAAGAGATTTCATTCACATTGCAAATCATTCTTCCATAGGTGACACAAGGCTTTAGATGGCTTACATGCCTTACAACCAGGTAATTTAGAATCAACAGTGGTTTCAGATGGAAAAAACCTATTAAATAATCCAGTATCTCCCTGCCAATGAAAAGTTGTTCCCTATAGTACATTTACACAATCATAGGGGTTAGAGATGAAAAAGACCCACTGCAAGATGGAAAGGACCTCATACAACATTTATATGTTTTCTAGGTCAACTGTGAAAATTCAGTAAGGAGCCATTTAAGGAGCTGACTAACTCCTATAGAAGGTCATGTAATCAAATGTGTGTGTGGGAGGGGGATAATAAATTACAACATTTTCAAAAACACCTAATTCCCATTTTCAAAACTGACTTAGGCCCTTAGGACAAACATTTCAAAATCACCTAAGTTACTTAGATTAAGTCTCATTGAAAGTCAGTTGGCCTTAAGCTCCTAACAAAGGCATTCAGGCCCCTAAAATGCATACTAGGTGCCCATCTGCATCTTTAGACAATTAAATAACTCTGATAAATCTGGTGCTAAATGCCTAAGTCACTTTTGAAAATGAGATGTAGGTGACTAAGTCAAGTTTTTCCAACAAAAAGTATTAATTGCTCGTATTTAAAGTATCAAGAATCAGGAAAATCAGAATTGTCTTGTGGAACATGAAACAAAGGTATCTTATTTACTTCAGTCACATCACCTAGAAAGTAAGGGCTAGATTCTCACTGGCGCCAGAGCTCTCCAGGGTGCCATGAAGGGGATGGGGTGGCATCAGAAGGAGTTATGGCTCCCTGATTCTTAGAGCTGGTACCAGTGTAACTTGGAGCAACCACCAGGCTGCTCTAAGCTGCACCACTGGTGCAGAGTCCTTAATGGACCCTAAACCAGGGGGGAGGATATGTGTAAACTCTGCATTGTTCCACCATGCCCCAGGCATGGCCCTTTCCACCCCAGCACGGTCTCCACATTGTGCAGGGGCACACTTAAATCAGTGTGGCACATTGGTGAACTTTCTCCTGGGCATTTATGGCTACACACATACGCACAGTGCCTCCCAGAGGAGCAGGGAGACAAAGAGCACTGATTAGCCTCTGTGCATGGGAGCTCCATGCCAGCTCCAAATATACCACTGTGGAGATGAGTATTTGGTAGAGGCTGGGAGCGGGCCAGGAAAGGTGTCACTGCATCCTTGCTTACTCAGAATCACTGGCCAGCAATCCTGGCATGGGGAGCACAGAGGGGCAACACTGCTGTTATTCCAGCCCCTCCACTAGAATAGTAGCTCTGTGGCAGCCTCTTATCTGCCTTCAGTTTGAGAACTAGATGTGTATTCCACTTCAGCTCTTCATTAGAGTTTGATCCTCCAAGGAGCTGAGTGCTTTGGCTCCGATCCAGCAAAGCAGTTAAGCACATGCTTTAATTTACTGGGGCCAGATATGTGCTTTAAATTAAGCATGTGCTTTCTTTGCAGGGTCAGGGCCATAGTGCACCTTGCATATTGTCCTCTTCTTTCTGTCTACAAAGGGCCAAAGCCTCTGTTGATGTAGCAGAGCTTTTGATACGGTCTCCCACAGTATTCTTGCCAGCCAGTTAAAGTAGTATGGGCTGGACGATTGGACTATAAGGTGCATAGAAAGCTGGCTAGATCGTCGGGCTCAGCGGGTAGTGATCAACGGCTCCATGACTAGTTGGCAGCCGGTTTCAAGTGGAGCACCCCAAGGGTCGTCCTGGAGCTGGTTTTGTTCAATATCTTCATCAATGATCTGGAGGATGGTGTGGATTGCACTCTCAGCAAGTTTGCAGATGACACTAAACTGGGAGGAGTGGTAGATTCGCTGGAGGGTAGAGATAGGATACAGAGGGACCTAGACAAATTAGAGGACTGGGCCAAAAGAAACCTGATGAGGTTCAACAAGGACAAGTGCAGAGTCCTGCACTTAGGACGGAAGAATCCCATTCACTGTTACAGACTAGGGACCAGGGCTAGGAAGCAGTTCTGCAGAAAAGGACCTAGGGGTTACAGGGGACGAGAAACTGGATATGAGTCAGTGTGCCCTTGTTGCCAAAAAGGCTAATGGCATTTTGGACTGTATAAGTAGGGGCATTGCCAGCAGATCGAGGGATGTGATCATTCCCCTCTATTCGACATTGGTGAGGCCTCATCTGGAGTACTGTGTCCAGTTTTGGGCCCCACACTACAAGAAGGATGTGGAAAAATCGGAAAGAGTCCAGTGGAGGGCAACAAAAATGATTAGGGGGCTGGAGCACATGACTTAGGATGAGAGGCTAAGGGAACTGGGATTGTTTAGTCTGCAGAAGAGAAGAATGAGGGGGGATTTGATAGCTGCTTTCAACTACCTGGAAGGGGGTTCCAAAAAGGATGGATCTAGACTGTTCTCAGTGGTACCCGATGACAGAACAAGGAGTAATGGTCTCAAGTTGCAGTGGGGCAGGTTTAGGTTGGATATTAGGAAAAACTTTTTCACTCAGAAAGTGGTGAAACACTGGAATGGGTTACCTAGGGAGGTGGTGGAATCTCCTTCCTTAGAGGTTTCTAAGGTCAGGCTTGACAAAGCCCTGGCTGGGATGATTTAGTTGGGAATTGGTCCTGCTTTGAGCAGGGGGTTGGACTAGATGACCTCCTGAGGTCCCTTCCAACCCTGATATTCTATGATTCTATGTAAATCAACATAGCTTCACTGAATTCAGTTCTGTTACACTGATTTACACCAGCCAAGGATCTGGCTCACTGCCCGTTTACTTGGGCTCTGCGTGTAGTGTGGTGAATTTCACCCTAAATGAATGGGATGATCAAGTGAGTGAACCCCCACCTCTCTCTCGATATCTCCAGCAAATACAATAGCCATGGTTGCTGAGATCCCATAGTGAACCAAGTAATGGTGGTAGGCCCTAGGCCTAACTCAGAGTCCATGACATTGCTCTGGAATGAGAAAGAGGGTATTTACAAAAAAATCTATAAAACTTTTGATTGCTTTATGGAAATAAGTATGCTATTCCCCTCCCCCCAACCCTCCCACACATGAGGTCATAATATCAACAATGGGAACAATGATTAAGAACACATATAAGAAACAGAGCCTCAGGGAAAAGAATGAAATGACATAATAACCAAGTCAAAAAGACCAAACACATGACAATAGCCTAGATGGGAGCAAAGGACGGGGGGCGGGGTATTTTCCTTTCCCATCCTCAGGTTGTTTAATTGCCTTTCAGTTCTAGGAGATGTATTAGAATGAAAAAGCGCTGTGGCGATGGGGTGCTGGTTAGATCAGATTAGATGAGATACCTTGTCTGGGAGGGATTTTCAAAAGTGACTCAGTGATCTCAGAGCACAAATCCCTTTGGCTTTTAGTGGGAATGAATTAGTTTAGATTTAAAACAATGTCCAAGGCCCTAGGTGGCCCTAACAAATCCTTAAAAATACCATATATACAATGAAATCCCAGCAGCATTCAAGTAATCATTTCAGCAGGACCTCAGTTAGGCAGGTACCTATAGAAACTCAGCAGCACCCCTTCATTGTTGCAGGAAGCAATACTCTCAGCCCTCTCCAAAAACCCTATCAGCAGATGTCTATTGCAGAATGCCCTGAAGGTCATCAACTTTGAGCTATTTTGGACTTATGCTTTTAAGTCACTTAGGCACTTTTGAAAATTCTACCCACTATCAGTAAGAGTCCTGAAGGGTGAAAATCAGCTGGGCACATTTTGGGATCATCACACAGATTTGACGGCACCTGATCTTGTGGACTCCTGGGCTCCATGGACTCCTACTGACTTCAGTAGGAGTCAAGGGCACTTAGCGTCTCTCAGGAGGCACCCAGTACTTTGCAGGATTGTGACCTTTGCTACTAAATTCTTGACAAGCGATAGTGGCTTCTGATGATGCTGTGTGAAAAGGTCAGCTTTGTAAAAAGAAACATTGGAGTATGGGAAATCCTTGCATCTCCTGCACCTGTTTAGATTGCACTGACATGCAAGCAGCTGAACTCATGGCAAGTGCTTAATGCAAATCTGGGGAAATGGGTTGTGGATGAACATGAGAGCAATGCATGCTGCACTCTGCTGTCAGGAATATGTCACATGAGTGATTTTTGTTTAACCAGGGGTTTTCATTAGCAGACAGTTGAATGAATGGGGTTAGGCAGTCCAGTCTTCACATTTTTTTTTCTGTATTAATTTTAGGATAAAGTTAAAGCACACACAGCCAGATTTTCAGATCCCTGCATGTGCAAATTCACAGGCAAAATGCGCATGATTGCTTCCGTAGTTGTAATCACTGTGTATGCAAACTGACCTGATTACGCTTTGTAGTACTGCTATAAAAGCTACGTAATTGCATGGGCCATACTTTTCAAGGGATTTTTAGTTCTCCCTGGGCATCTGTCTGTGCAGGTGTAGTGTCTTGGAGTGGTTCCTCCCTGTCTGTGTCAGAGGGAGGCCACTCCGCCTTGCTACAGAGGGGTTTTCAATAGTGTTTCAAAACACTCCAGCTGACTTTTAACTTTCATTTTTATTGCAAGGGAAAAGCTAAAACACTGCCTCCAATTTGACAATTTATTCCTCAAAACCTTGAAGGTTAAAAGCATCCTGGCAGAAGGCAAACAGGTTTTTCTGCTTTTGCAGGTTTCATCGAAATCTGAGCCAAATGAATGCTCCAGCGTTTGAGAACTGAATTAACAGAAAAGCTAAAGTCCAATCTGAAATGGCAGCAGATGATAGAACAAATAACTAAATTTTTTTTAAAAGGCAGCCAAGTTGTCAGTAATATAATATCTCCAGATAAACACAACTGGTTACTGTTAAGGAAATGGCCCAGAAGGGTTATCTGAAATAAGTGTGGGGACTTTTGATTGTACTGTACATGTTCTTGATTTTATATATATCACTTCATGTTTAACCTGAAAATCACACCTTGTTGATCTATTTTATTGGCAATGTATTTTATATTTGGGTTGGGGGTGATAGTAAAAACATCTCAAATAAAGCAAAATTCTTAGGGTCTGTAGGCTGCTTACAGGGGGATTTGAGCCAAATGTTCAGGTCCCAGGAAATTGGCCAAGTTTGGATATCTGTAGTGTCAACTTGCATGTACAGTACAGAGTTTAATTTTTTATCAGGCTCTTAGCTTCTTTTTAAAAAAAAAGCTGTTTGCCATTTTAGCTTTGCTCACAAGACAAGCAATCAGCTGAATTGGTTAGAAATATAATCTCCCCTTGGCTTAGTGTGACTGTAGTGTTCTGCCCAAATAGGAACTGCAGAATTTTCCCCAAAAGAAGGGAAGAGGGAAATTCTAATAATACAGCTTTCAGAGGGCACCTCAGCATAGCTCCAAGAGAGCCTGGGAGTGAAATGAAATGCCAGCAGTTGCAAACCAAGGTTTTGTTTGGCTTCTGCTTGTTTTTATGAGAGATTTCCTTTAGTTTTAGTGAATGTTCTAGTCAAAAAGGTGAGAAAGGAAATGTCAAATGAGGATTATTAGTGTTATGTCTGATTCTGACATCCTTCCCAACACTGAGACCTCGTCCAGACAGGAAAGTTGCATTAGTATAACCTAAACTGTGAATTTAAACTGGATAGTGAAACCAGTGCAAACCCCAAACCTGTTAAAATGGCTTTACTTTAATCAGTTGGGAACAGGTTTAAGTTAAACTGAAATAGGGATGTTCACATAGGCATTTAGGGTGACCAGATGTCCCGATTTTATAGGGACGGTCCCGATTTTGGGGCCTTTTTCTTATATAGGCTCCTATTACCCCACACCCTCTGTCCTGATTTTTCACGGTTGCTGTCTGGTCACCCTGTAGGCATTGGCAGTGGTTTTACTATATCTGTTCAAAAACCTTTGTAGCCCCTTCTCCATGAGCAGTTTGATTGAAGTGAATGGGCTGACTCCTGGAGTTAGGTGCTATTCAACATGATTAAGAGTAACAGAATCTGGCTGATTATTATTGTTTACTAGAATCTGCTTCTCAGTAAATTCTCCTTTTCAAATTAAGGGGTGGCTGGCTTAATAGGCCACTGGCATTGGCTCCATTGATAATTATACCATTTTTCTCCTTTCAGTAATTGTCCCAGTATGAACTGTGCTATTTTAGTGGAAAGTATTAATTATTTTATCAACAATTGGCAGACCCTGCTTGTATTTACTGGTTTCCTTTTAACCAAAACAAAGATTACAGGCCCTATTCCATGCCTCAGCTGCTAAATCTAATCTTTACTAAGAAACTTGGGAACCCCTTTTGCATGAAACACTGTGTAAAGCTTTAAGCACTCTTTGAAGCTGAGTTGTATTAAATGATAGACAAAAAAAGCCCTCTGAAGAATTGGTGCTTAATTACAACTTAATTAGCATAATTATGCATGCTAATAGCATCTCAAATGAATAGCAGTTGTCAGGAGGTTGGGACCATCTGTAAGAGTGCCGGATTAATACATCATTTTTTATTTCTAACAACGCTGTAACTCTTTCCCTGAAAGTGATTTTCATTAATCAAGTTCATTTTTATTATATAGAAAATTTGGCATTTTTCATTATGGGCCATTATCCATTTCCCCATGCAGTCCTAACACAATACTAATGAGACCCCATGTGGCTACTCCACATTGACAATGGTAGTACAGGTGTATTATTATAATTGTTACAAACAGCACATTGTACCTCAGGACTAGTAGAGTTCTAGTCTCAAGGTATCAGGGTTTCCACTTGGTTCCTTCCCTTGGGTCCAGTACAATTTCCAGAGCTTTATGAAAAACATACATGTTTGTGGTTATGAGGAAGCAGATTTAAAGCGATAGAAGCATGTTTGTTTTTGAACCAGATAACTTGGAAGTTCAGTAAGCTGTTTTTCTGAGAGTCTTTTTTTTTTTTTTTCCTGGACCTACTAAACTCTGAGCTTAAAAGAAAATGCATGCTGCTCCAAAGATCTGCTGAAGGGGCCAGGGATGATGCAATGGATATGGTGAAACCATCGGTGTTTATTTAAAAAGCCTTTTTGTGGAAATGAACAAATTCTAAAAGCATTACTCACTGCTAAATACAGTAATACAACAGCAGTGGAAAAATTGTCTTGGTATATGATGACCCCAAGAAGAAACATATGTGGCAAACTCTAATGATACACTGCATGTACATAAAACACACACACACACACACACACACACCCTCACTTGAAAGTTTTGTGCATTTGTTGCACTGAATCAACTGGCCAAACTCCACTATCAGGTATGCAGCTGTAAATCCACAGTAACCCCATTTGAGTCTCTGGAGTTAGTTCAGATTTACACTGCAGTAGCTTAGCATAGGATATGACCCTAAAGCTTGTGTTTTAGCTTTGGGTAATTGGTTAATGTTTGCTTTGTAAAGACAAAAACTCTGTATAAATGCTAAGGGTTATAATTATTGAGACACATATTTTTTCATTTTTTTCTTCAAATGTACTATTTTTTTTTAAAAAGCTTTTCTTGTTAGATTTTTGCTATCTTTATGAAAAACAAGGGCTGGCTTTCCTTTAGTTTTTGGATTCCTTTGGTGACCTGACTACAGAGTGATCAGAGCCATTTCAATCCTGTATATTTTAAGAAGAAGTGGTGATGAAGATTCCACACAGCCATTGTCCCTGTGTTTATCAGCTGTTCTCTGCAGGTCACACTCCTAATCAACCCTAAACAAAAGAACATTGAAAATAACTCAACTGACACAGTCCTCATCATAACTCAGGGCTTGATGGTACGCCACAGTAAATCTTGCTCCGGTATTGTTGTTAATTAATATATGTACATATGTAAGCCCCACTTCTGTCTCTATTCTGGTTACATGCCTACATGGAACAAACCTGTCAACTTTTTTTTCACTGCTTAATCAGTCGGAGCCAGTGACAAATGAAATTTATATCCAACTGTCCCGTGGCTTAGGAACAGGTGGAAGCTGAGAAGACCAGGTCAGGATCCAATGAAAATAACATGTAAATTAGCAGCATTAATATGTAAAACAAAAGCTCAGAAGAGATTAGTCGTTCAGGCATGCAGCTTGTCAATGTTTGGCATGGATCTGATTTAAAAAAAAAATATCAGTAGCAGCCCCAAACTAAACATCTCTCTCATCATCCAATACATCTGCATTATATTACAGAAAAGACTGAACATAAGCAGGCAAGATGGTATTTAAAAGGGACTTTCAGTTTGCTACTGTATAGGAAAGCATTGTGATTTATTTTTCTTTCATTTTGAGCACCTTTGTAGAGCCCTAGATGTGAATAAAATTTTTTAAAAAACGGCTCTATCCTAGTATATCAGGTTTTTTTTGTTTAGCTTGGCCTGATTACATTTATTTTATTGTTTAAAAATATGAGACTATTAAACAAATAGACTGAACGCTATCAGACGGGCTAATGATGCCCTCATAGTAGTCAACTGAAAATTCCCCGGGCCTTCAGTGAAAGCAGGTTTAAACCCAGAATTGCAAACCAGTTGTAGTGTGGGCAAGTGCTGTGTTCTAACAATGCACTCCAGGACTGATCTGCAATGTCCTATTGTATTCCAGTATTGAGCATCTCCTGAGCAAGGATTTTAAACTGGGCTCCATTGTGTTACATTGTGCGGTGTTTTCTAATGTCATTAAACAGCTTCTGTGAACTAAGAAAAGACCCCCACAAAGTTATTTCCCCGGTGACCTAAGATACATTTGAATCAGGCTCTTCACAAATAAAAGGCTAAAGGTTGTTACACCCTCCAGGTTAAATAGACTGTACATGTCCTTAACTCCCCGATTGAGACAGAAGATACAATACTAAGGGGAAGAAAGAAAGAAAAGAGAGAGAACTTCTAGGCACAGAAGGAAACATTAATAAAAGTATCTATATATATGTTCTTTTAATTTCTATTTGCGGTGTGTTTCTTGGGTTTTATTCTTAGATTTGCTTTTTGGAAAATGCATATTTATAGTAAGTAGTTCCTGTTTGACTGCTGTATTTGGACAAAGCCTCCATGTCTAGCAGTACCCACTGTAAGTTTTAAATACTGTTTAGTAGCATATCCCTTTGCAGATTATTGGTGGTCCGATCAGAGCCTGACCTGTTTTCACAGAAAGCAATCAAAAAGAGATACTGTAACTCATTTGAAGTGTAATTTACCAAGTGGAACAGTCTGTTACTGGCCTTTGAATGACTTGTATGCTGGTGTTTAAAGACAGACAGTTTGGGTTTAGTATAATGTGAGCCAGCAAAACAACTATTTCTTACTCACTTGTTTTGTTTTGGTAGCATTTTCTATCACAGGATGGTAGGGGCATTGCAGGGATGATGCAGCTGGTCTCTGAGTCAGCATGCAAGCTACAGTGCTCTCCATCCACTCCTGTACCTTCTGTCTGATCCAGGTGCCAGGCTAAAGGTGACCTCAGAAGAGTTGTTGCATACCGAACCAGTGAACTGGCTGGAAGTGGGTGGATGTAATCAATGATGGAGGGAAAGGAGGAAAAATGGGTCATAAAATGCACTAGAATGATGGGCTGAGTGAAGAGATTCGACCCCTTTGTATTGTTGTGATAAGCAGCAGTGTGTGAGTCAGTGCTCTGAGGCCCAAAAAAAGAATAACAAAGAAAAGCCCGGTTCATATTTAGTGTCTTTCATTCTTCTGCTTGTTTCCCTTTTTAATTTAATCACTTTATTAGTTTGAATTATTTTCCCCCTTTTCTCACCAAATGCCATTTTCACATTTCCTTATTCATATCCTTCTAAGCAAATCCTGACTCTCAGCATCAAAAGATTAACCCTATAACATCTGTGTGTGTGTGTGTGTGTGTGTCCTAATCTGCTGCTATTATTGCAAAATCCAATTGTCCTTTATAGCACAGTAATGCACACGGGTGGTAAATATGTGCAAAAGAATGAGAAACACAATGTTAGAGGTAGAAAAGATCATCCTGTCTAGCTTTGGTACAAGAAGACAACTTGCTCTGGATCATCTGAATGATCTCTGTTCAAGATGGTCTAGATACATGAGATCTGGGAGGAACTCTGAGTGGCCAGTGGCCATGTGAGGCCAGGCAACAGATAGATAGGTTTGTTGACCAAATACCATAAAAGTAGTGGCATATATGGCCCAAGTTGGTAACCAAAGTGAGCAACAACAATGGGCTGGTTATTAGGAATGACAGGGTGGAGGCCATGAATAGGAGCAAAGTATGTTCAGCAGATGTTGGAAAGTGTTGCCTGTTGAGAATATGTAGAAGATTATGCTTCACAGAGATGAAAGAAGAGTCATGGAAGTGGAGACCCTGCCAGTCACATGTGTATGAGATAAGGCCAAACTGTGGGACATGTATCCAAATTCTCACTTGAGTATATATTTCCCCAAAGTTTGTGGGTGCTCAGATTCAGTGTTTAGTTCACTGTAAAGATAGTCTCAAGCCAAGAAGTTTAAACTTGGATCCAAACGTCTGCAACGTTTAGGAGATTTGGAATCTGGAGTTTCAGTATGGGCACTATTGTATTGCATTGGTATGATTCTTAAAGAAACAAAAAGCAAGAAAGTCATGCGGTGTTCATTGCACTGCCATTGCCAGGCTTCAGAGCATATCTCTGTATGCTTATATTTGGACAGAACACGAGGCCATTATTTGTTAACTTGTGTATATTGGAGGAGATCACAGCGAAGAGTACTTTAGCACCAATAGATTAAGACCAGAATAAGTTACAGGCCTGTGAGTGTGTGTGATATTGGAAAAGGTAATGTGACTTTGCAAGGATGGAGGAGGTAACTGCCTTTTCTATGACCAGGAAGAGAATGAATTTGAGGGTTTGTGGGGATGGAGGGCAGATTTTTCCAGACAAAGAAAACAGCAATGCCAAGACTCAGTTTTGGTACATCATGTCTCCATGTCCATGCGGAGCACTGCTGATATTATGCTTTTGATAGGAAAGAGTCTCTGGAAAAGTGTCTTTTACTAAAAGCAGCACACAGTGTGCAGTGCAATATTAATCCAACAACAGTGCTACAGTTTTGCTGACAGGTCCCTAGTACCACCTCGGGTTTTAAAAACATGTCAGTTAAATATTTAAGCAAATTTGAAAAGGTACTTCTCGTACATTGAGTGCTCTACAGCTGGGGAAAAAAGCACTTGATGAGATTGAATAGAGAGCGAAACCTAGCTGCTCTGGCTAATAACGTTCTTATTAATACATAAAACTTCTATTGTTTCTTAATTTACTTGAAATGGTTGTTTAGGCCGTTAATTGGCCTATAACAATATAGCGACAGCAAGTTAGATTTCAATCAACATACTCATGAATTGCCAGTATTTTAGCAATAAATTGCTAGCTAATAAACTTCTTGTAGCTTCCTTTGTAAATGCCAACTAAAGGCCTAAACATTCCATGCAGATTTAATTACACATTTAGTGCTCAAGTAATTTTGAATTAATTACGTGCCAAATGGATTTATATTCTATGTACTTAATAAACCTTGGTAAGTGCCCTTTTAACAATCTATTGGTATTTAGAATCCTATCTGTTTAAAAAGAATGTCTTACGTTGTTGGGTCATGATGCTTCCCCCATACATTTACAAACTGATTGCAGTGCCTGCTGTGTTGTACATGAGTCAGGACTGGAAGAATCAGACTTAGACGAGTGAAGGTGTGAACAGGGCAGAGGCTATGGAGATTCAGACATTGAATGCGGAATCAGTCCATGATGGGCTGAATTTTACAGGGGCTCCTGTTTGCAGACCTGATCCAAAGCCCATTGAAATCAGTGAAAAGGCTCCAGTTGATTTCACTGGGCTTTGGATCAGGCTAGTGCAGTGCCTGGAACAGCTATGGGAGCTCTATGTGATACTCCCAGCAGCAGGAAGAATCAGTGGCAAAGACTTGCCTGTAATTGTAACACTCAGCTCTCTACTGGGATGGAGGAGGATGCTAGGATTCATACTGGGTGCTGATCTTGCACTGATTTGGGGGAATTCCATTATGTTTACCAACCTCTAACTAGTAGGTGTCTGATAAATGTTGCCCAGCTACAAACTTAATACCTTTTTTAAATAAAGCTTTTTCTGCTGACTTAGTCAACACCCTCTTCCCCATGGCCACATGTATAAATGCAGGAAGGAAGGATGGATAGAGAGACTGGTAACTTGCCACAGAAAGTTACTCACGGTTGGGAAGTAGATTTTCCAAGCCCTGTTTTAAAATCTTTTGCTTTTAAAACATTTTATGTACGGAAATTCACTAGGCCATTTGTTTGATGTGTTTCTATTGTCACTAAGTTGTCGGGGCTGAATTTTATCTTTGACACATCATAAGTAGCATGTGATATGTGATTGCCCTGGCAGCTTTACATAGTTTTCCCATTCAGAAGTTTTTAAAAAGCCTAACAATATGTCTTCCCTTTGCAGGTTTTGCCTCCTCTGAAGACAGAGTTGGTAAGCTGAAGGCCACGCGTTTTATTTAAATTTAATTATTGACCTTTATTAATTCTCTCTTCTCTGCACGTAGCACCTCATTTAATACATTTTAACATGTAATGAGTGTTCAGTAATAATGTTTCAGGGAGATATTGCTGTCAAGTTGTAGCAGCAGTAGAGTATTCATGAATGGAATGGAGTATGGAGGAGCAAGCTTCTGCCCTCTGTACACGAAGATAAAGGCTGAGCGGCTGGGGAATACAGCTGCAGGTCAGGGTGAAGTGAAAAGGGCAACAGTAAAATGAAAAAGCAGTTCCTTGGGGCCTGAAATGGAGTTCTACATAAAACAGAATTGTATAAGTTCTTCCACGACTGTGGAAATGTCTGATTTCCCTTGTTGTCAAGAGGTCGGGAAGGCAGGTTTACAAGCACTAGATAACTGATGCAGCAGTATTACTAAAGATGTTCCTTTTTTGTGTATGCCATTCAAATAAATTGTTATAGTACCAAACAGGCTGAGCTGTCTAAATAAGTAAGGAATCTTGGGTGGGGGAGGGATTAACCAGCTCTTCCTATGCTAAAAACCATAATGACAACATCACTTTAAAATATGCATTTTATTAAAATTATATTGAAAAGAAAGTTGCTTATTTTTGTAAAGGGGATGTGTATTTATCTGTGAGATAGTGGTGGCTGTGAAAGGAAGCAGCAACATACCCTGTAGCCGTCATTATTGCTAGAAAATTGACTGTGCCACTAGTTAAACATCACAAGTGAAGCAAAGATGGTTACAGGCTGATAAAGTCAATCATCACTTATTAATGATGTTTCAGGCCATAGCCTGGATGTTAGGAGTTGAGTTTTAAATTAAAAATCTCTCTGTTTACATGTGAGACATGCAAGGGTGAGTGCAGGAAGTGATCGGACACAAATGATCTCAAAGGATATATTTTGGTACGATGGAGAATCTAGGGCATTTATAGTGATGCATTCACAACAATATCTTTGTATTTAAGACATCTTCAATTCAGAAACAGAAAGGTGTCTCTAAAGCCTTTCTATATCATTCCATTTTATTTGTATGCTACAGTTCCCAGCAACCCCCATTTTAAAGGGCTGTAACCCTGTGATACATGTGCTGGGCACACCGGCTTTTTCAGACCAGTGCTCTGTTATTCATCTATCCTGCAAACTGTAGCACCAAATACTCTAGGGTGAAATGCACATGGTACAGCAGGCACGCACAAGACCTGCACATTACTTAAAGCCCACTTAAGATGAAGTGGTGCATAGTCCTTATGTGGATCCTCTGCAGAGAATGAATTTTATTCCTGTAGAGTTAACACCATCATAAAGTTCAAATGATAAATATTGCAGAGGGAAGTTTGGGCAAGGAGCGAGATGGAGGATAGTCAATAAGATAGAGAGCTCCAGGAAGGCTGCTCCAAGAAAAATCTCACACCAGCACTAGCGAGGTTCATATGAAAGGATTTAAAGATTGCTGTGCTAGATAAAGAAAGGGAACAAGTGGAGACGTGGTCCATGAGGTTGTAGCAATCATGAGGAGAGGGTGAATAATTATTTGTATGATATAAACTGGGTGGGTAATTTTGAACTGAATCCTGAAAAAGGATGCTAGCTGATAATTAGGCATAATGCTACATTGTCACCTGGAAGAAGACAGAGGTCAGAACTTCTCGTGGGATTTCAGTTCTTGAATGGCAGAAGAGCCATGAGAATGGCAGCTCTTGGGTTACTGTGGGCTCCAGAGCCAAGCATCAGAAGAGCTCAAGGAAAGACAGCAACTGAAATACTTAGCTATCCAGGTTCAGCCCAACACTGCCATTTTTGCCTCTGTTTGGGTTTCTGCAGAGCCAAGTTAGAGGGAAACACAGCCCCCCTACCAGGGAGTGCAGGGACCTTGGATGCCTCTGCAGCTCTGTGGCTCAACTACTGCCCCCTGTGAGTGGCGGGGACGGGGAGGATTTCTAGTGTCTCCCTGAACTCCATGAAGATCTCCAGTGAACTCCATGGAGATCTCCAGTGCAAAGCCCTAGTCTCTTTGAGCAAGGATTGGCATTTGCTATGTGATTTTTCCTTTGCTAAATGTCCTAGAACTGTAACATGCAGCATTTACAAAAGTGTAATAGCCTCACACCCTGAGGAATTAAAGACACTCGCAACTACTGCAAATGCTAACCATGGACCCAATCCTGGAAACCCATATGCTACTCAAAGGAGTTATTTGCGAGAGTGGGAATTACTAATGTGATTAAGCATTTGCAGGAACATACTCTGTACTTTATTCATCATCAGCCTTTACAATGCTGTTAAACCTGACACCTGGAGGTCACTGGGATTGCTTCCTGCCTTTTAAGGTCCCAGGCTCAGTTGTTTGTCAGACACTGAAGGACACAACAGCAAATTTTTCCAACTTGGTGTCCCAGCTTTTCCAAGCTGAATGCATGCAGTTGCATGTATCAAGATGGCCAAGGTGTGGAGCAACTTTGGTGTTTTGCACATTGGAGATTTTCTTGTATAAATTCTGCATTTAGGCCCTGATCCGGTGCTCCTGAAGACTCCAACGGAAAGACTCCAGTTGACATAATTTGGCTTTGGATAAGGGACTTCCTCTCTGGCATTGCTACCTGTAATGTGGATACCTGGCGCAGAGGTGTAAGGAGTTTTATGCTCTCTTGCCATCCTTCACAGCCACACACTGTTTGGTCTTGTATTTGTGATTGCACAAGGGTACCACAAACACAAGCATGAGATGATGCCTTCACGCCCTCGGAAACAGAAAGATATGACTAGATATGGGACTGATCCTATACTCCAAATCCGAACATTACAGAAATTCAGATACAGTTGCAGACAGACTCAACGTCTGCTTGAAAGCCCACAGAATGGGAACATTTCTACTGACTTCAAAGGACTTTGGACCAAGCCCTTCATGACTGGCACCTCGTCCAATGATGGGCCTGACCAAATTGCCAGATGTGAAAATCCATGCAGAGGGCTATAGGGAATTTTGGATGTAGATCTCCAGTGTTTCTGAACTCGGCAGTTTGGGCCCATCTCTCATGAAGAAATCTCTAATGACCACTTGAGTTTTTAGACCTGTCAGTATCCACTGACTCAGTAGGGAAGAGATGACATCTTCACCCTAACTTCTATTTTCTCAACTAGCTTTAAATCACAGAATCCTTGTTTATTGTTCACACCGCTATACCCTCATCATAATGTAACACAGTCTTTTTTGGAGTTAAGCCCACTCGAGTTCTAAAATGGTCTTGTGAGGTGAATAGTGGCCAGAACAGAGGGATAAAATGTCAGAACTTCTGGGCTTTGGTCTCAGATATGTGTGTATGTTAATTTGGACAGTCATTTAACTTTCTGTGCCTCAGTTTATCAAACTGTAAAATGGGGCTAATACTTGCCTTTCTTACCAGGAAATTCCCTGTGCTGGGAGAATCCTCAACTGTCTGGTTTAATTGGTTTTCCATTCTTTTGTGCTGCCATAACCAATCAAAGCATGCAGAAGGGTGCCAAGATCTGGCTCTCAGTTTAGAAATGCATTAATTAATAATAACTTTTTCACTGGTGTCTCTGAAGAGGTTTGAGATCATTTGATGAAAGGTGTTATGGAAGCACAAGGCATAATTATAATAATAGTTTTTGTTTATTGTTAGTGTTGCTTGGCCAACACTTGCTAGCCTTGCTCACGCAAGTAATCCCATTGAAGTTAATGGGATTGTTTCTGTGAGCAGGGTTTGGCCCATTCTTATTTATTAATATAATTTATAAGACTATTGGTGCACTCTGGGTAAGTCCAGATGGTAATGTATTTTGCAATGCATGATGAGACCATTGTAAGGAAGTACCTGTGTAATGAAGCTGGAGTGTATATTGCACCCAGTTGTGGACGATGCTGTTCAGAAATGGTGCTGCAGACCCAGCAATGACGGCAACATTGGTTATTCACTGTCTTGCCCTGAAGTACAACATGCTGCTTCTCAATTTACTGCTTTTGGTGGTGGGAAATGTTTTTCTGGCTTTGCTGAGAGAGAGAGAGAACTTAATTCAGATTCACTAAGGACAGCTCCATTCCGTGCTTCTGACATCTAACCCTGTGCTTTGGGGCCCAGGGCACTGGTAAATCCACAGTCCCTGCTGTTAGTGATCACATATTGTATCAAAATTCTTCACTCCTGGCAACAAGGGATTAAAGTGAAACAAAAGTTGGAAAGAAAGAGTTTCTCACTGCCTCCTCCCCTCCATTCTATTAAAGCCACACTTCTTGCCTCCACTATAAATATTTATAGCAACAGTAGCCAACGTTTAAAGATTGGGGCGGAAACAGAAATCTAACTGTGTCTGCGTCGTCCTTTTCAGCATGCCAGCAGCACAGTGCAGCACATTTATCTAGAGGTCATTTGCATTCTTAATGAGGTCATCTGCCCTCTATTTGCAGAGAAAGGAATATGAAACTTCAATGAGCGTTCTAATCGCTAAGCGAGGTGTATAGTCCTGATGAGTTGGATAAAGCTTTATGATATTATACTTCCAGGTTCACCAGGCAACAGGGGTTATATAAATGGTTGAAATTAGTAAAAAGTCTCCCTTTGCACATGTTTTGTAATCCCACACAATCTGTGAATGGGAAGTTTAAGGCCCTTCTCTGGGTTTTGGGTGTATATTACCTTTCGGGAACACTAGAGTTAAAGAGAGAAGAAAGAAAATGTTAAGACTCAGGAAATTTAAGAGTTATGGTTCAATTTAGATGAAACCTAAACTTCTGAAAATGTGGAAATTCACAGTTAAGGTGCCCAAACGAACTGTATTCTGCTCTCTTTATGGGACAACTCTCCCATTTTCCTTCCTTTGTTTCTTTTTACAGCTACTTTCTAAGAAGTGGTGTTGTTTTTTGAATCTGGGATTTTTTTAAAGGACTTTAAGAAGTCCACAGTCTTCAATGTAAATCCTGAGCGGCCACTGTACTGGCAAGAGGAGCTTCAAAGGTACCCCACAGAACACCGGTTTGTGTGTTTGAATGACACTTGATTCATTGGTTGCTACCTGGAATCACACAAGTCCAATCCTGAGAGTGGCTGGGCACTACCAGCAAGCTGGACCTCCTAGTTCAGGCCTCTGACAAGAAGTGGGAATGATTGCCTCCATTTCGTATGGTTGGGAATTTGTAAGAATCTGTCAACTTTTCCTCTAACTCAGCCTCCCACACACCAAGTAAACATCCCCTCTGACACACAAACATGACAATCCTGATAAACCGATTATAGCATTTTTTTCCTTCAATAGACCCTTTGGGATTAAATCAGTTCTGTGCATTTTGGTTTTAAACCAGAAATCCTTCAGTCATTTGTTTCCTCTCTTTACAGATCAATTATTGTGTTTCATTCTGGGGATATGGAGGAAGCTTGGTGTGGGTGAAAGAGTATTGTTTTCATGTACATGGCAGCTGGTGCAAAAAAAAAACCCAAAAAACCCCTGCTAGACTTTAAAGGCATTTTCCTTTCTTTGCTGTACATATAAATGCAGAATCAAAACCATTTAAACTTAAGCTCTGGCTACGGAGAATGCGAGGTACGATATGGAGTTGTTTATGCTGAGAGAGTGATACAGATTAAACTAGTTTTCAGGTCTGTGGATTCACAAGCCAACCCCTTGCTAAGAAAGGCATTTGGTAGTGTACTTTCCAGCCACACCACATACTTAATAAGTGGTTTCCCTTGGAACTGGAAGGGCTTACGTTTGGACAGCATATGATGTCAAGGGTCTTAAAGACTAATCAATGTGGAGTCTTGCTCTTGGAAGATTATATTGAACTGCTTTTTATTCTGGGTAACTGAACCATGTGTAGTAACTCAATACAGCCTGAGAGAGGCTCCTTAGGACTTTGGAAGATGACATTTGATTTGCAGGCAGAATAACATAGAGGTCCATAAAAATGATCCTCAATCCTTTCCTTGCAACGAGACATTGTGTCAGATGGTTTGAAGCATTTCCTTGGGCATTCAACAGCATTCTAAGAGCCTGATCCAAACCCCAGTGAGGTCAATGGGAGTTTTTCCTTTGACTTCAGAGGGTTTTGGATAAGGCTCTAAATGTGCATTTCTTTTCCACTTCTTTTAAAAACAAAATCCTCGTAATTAGTGTTTGTTTGTTCCTCCTTTTTCCATTTCTGCTGCTCAGCTCCTGTTTCATATGAGCCTTCGAATGTCTGTTGTAAAAATATAAATGCTGATAGGTGGAGAAAGGAAAATTAATCTATCAGCTGTGTGATTGCCGTACTATATTTGGATATTGAAACTGCTAAATTGCTGCCAGTCCATGGGTACCATTGAACTCTGTCATTGACTCAATGGATGCTCTTCAGTCAATTTTTCACTAGTTGCTTTCTGTCTCTTGGACCTGCTATACTCAAGCCAATAACTGAAAGGCTAGTGTGGACATGCAGTTTCTCTGCACTTCCCAATTCAGTAGCAGAGGTTACATGGTATAAATCTACCATTACTTAACTGATTAATCTGGACCACACTCTTCTGAAATACACATTTGGCATACTTTTCTCAGTTGCCCTACCTGGCAGGCAGGATTAGTTACATTGTATTTTTAATCAGTGCATTGATTTTCCAAAACCAAGTAACTCTTCCTTAAAATAAAAACGGAGACATATACCCTACCCAAGGAAAGGCTTTGTCCTTAGCCCACAGCTCTCACTGCAGAATGATGTAAATCACATGATGTACTTAGGCTTTATTTCAGCTGATGTGCTGCAATACACCATAGCAAAAGAAAATCATCCTCACTGCAACCTACAGAGGGCTCAAGCTGCGGAATTCAAATCTGGATCCAGATATTTGATTTACACAGTTCAGATGTGGGAACTCAACCCGTTATCAAGGTTCATTTGCAGAACTCTGCTCTGGATTAGGATTCAGAATGCCTCAAAGTTCAGGGGTGTTTAGATCCAGAGTTTTGGCTCAGGCCCATCTTAACTTACAATCATAAATGTTACAGACTAGCTTGTGGCCCTGAGTAAGGGTCTGTGCATTGTTGCACTCGCCTAGGTGCAGACGGGGCGGCTCTAGGTATTTTGCCGCCCCAAGCATGGCAGGCAGGCTGCCTTCGGCAGCAGCCTGCGGGAGGTCCGCCGAAGCCGTGGGACCAGCAGACCCTCCGCAGGCATGCCACCGAAGGCAGCCTGCCTGCCGCCCTCGCGGCGACCAGCAGAGCGCCCACCTTGGCTTGCCGCCCCAAGCACGCGCTTGGCGTGCTGGTGCCTGGAGCTGCCCCTGGGTGCAGACCAGGAACTGAGTGAGGATTCAGAGTCACAGTTCAGTATCTGGTTTCCCTTTACTCCAAGGGAGAAGTGGGCTATGCCATCCAACACCTGGTATAGATTACTCCGTTCTCTGTGCGAGATCATCTACACTGGCTAGTGGCTGGAGTCACGGCTCCATCTGTTTCTCACCCCAGACTGCTCATTCCCTGCCCTCCTTTACAGGAAGGGTCATAGAGACCGTGTAGCAGCTGTGACCTGCAATGTGAGTAACCCAAATTACAGTCTTTCCCTAGAGTGCCAACCTGGGACCCTCTCACTCACATGAATTAGGCTTGGTCTGCACTACAGAGTTAGGTCAACCTAAGGTAGCTTATGTCAACCTAACTATGTCAGTATCTACACTACAGCCTTGCTCCTTCCAGTGTAAGTGCCTTGCTACACAGATATAATAACTCCACCTCCACGAGAGGCGTAGGGCTTGTGTCGGTGTAGGTAGGGCGACGCAGTGTCTACACAGACACTGCGTTCCTTACATTGGCTGTTGGCTGTCTTGTGAGTTTGAGCCGTGAAATTGACAAGAAAGCTCCCTGCTGGGAGTCCTGCTGCCCCCTGGAGTCTCTGTTCTCAGCCGGGAGCATGGAAGCTGATCAGGCTCCGGGTGCAAATCTCCCTGTCAGAGGCCAGAAACTCTGGAAGCTTCCCCCCCCATTCCCAACTGGGAGCGGGGAAGCGAGAAGCCCTGGGGGGCAGCTGGGCTCCTGGTGGGGAGCTGAGAACCCTGTCTCTCAGCCCCCAACATTGTCCCTCTTCAGTCAGTGAAAGCACTCCTGGTGAGGATGCGCACCACCGACAGAAGGAGGGTAGTGTGGACATCAGCCACTGGAGTAATTACCGCAGTGTCTGTAAATCGACCTAACATAGGTCAATTTAAAATTATAGTGTAGACATGCCCTTAGTCCCACTGACTTCAAAGGCCTTTCTCAGACAAATAAGACAATGACAATTTGGCCCAAAGACCCTTTGAAGAATTGTATACCCTGCTCTAGTTTTAAAATGGATCTATCAAAGACTATTGATGAGACTTGTCGCTTTCCCTAGGAAAAGCCCTTGCCTAGCACTGTATGCAAAGTTGATTGAATTAAGTCTGAGCCCTTTCATACTGGCTGGTACCAGTTGTTAATGAACTGTTGCTTGGGATGGTTAATGCTGTGTGAAATCAGTCATTAATTGTAGAAACAACTGATTTCAGGGAGATCATGGCAATTATGAACAGTTTGTAATAGCAATGACATAGTAAAGCAAAACAAAAAGGCTTGCATTAGTCACAAAGGAAATGCCAGGAACGCAGCTAGGAAGGTTGGCTCGGGGGAAAACATGTTAGGCTCTTCCCTGCCAATCACCCCAATCAAAAGCTGAGTATTGAAAAACAACTCTGGGATGTAGTAGTCATTCCCGAATTGTCACGAATACAGTTAATATAAAAAGGCGGCACACTGTATTGTCTATCTAACCCTTCCTCACAGTTTATCCTTTCGACTTACTTGGTGACATTGCAAAATACTAACCTGACCACGGGGAACTGGGGTGTGTGTTAATTTCCATTCCTTTATGAATCAATCCATAAACAAACTATAAAGGTGCTATAAATCTTAGAAAAATTGCCTGCTATGAAAGTATGTTAAGCATTTTTATGCAGTTCTTACCTTCCCAGACTTGAATAGAAGACAGCCCTGAAATATGCGAACTCTGAATGTTAAGGTTAAATCAGATACATAATCAGTCAAACTGGCTTTGCTTTCAAAATGCAATTCATACAATAAATATAATCATATGATCTGTCCTTTTTAGCACTGTTCCATGCTGACAGCATCTGAGGGAAGGCAGCCAGACAATAAACACTACCTGAGCTCTGTGTGGTACCCTCTGCGTGTCTGTTTGATACAGATTTACTGCATTTACAGGGTAAATCTCCCTAAGCTATAGAGAGCTTTTAAGACAATTATACTGCAGTGTCCCCTTTTTAAAAGAGTCACTGTCATAATCTTGCTAAGAAGCAGTGGAAGAGCATGCTGGGTACTTAATCTGTAGTTTTTTGCCTTTCATTCATAATGAGTTACTTGTTTTAAAAAAAAACATGTAATGCATTTCTTAGGCAGCCTGTGTTCTTCTTAGAGTAAAATCCTTGTTAGGGTGTAGCTTTCCTCCTGGTCACAAAAATGCTCATTGGGCTGGTTCAGGTTGACTGCCTATACAATGGTGTGGACATGTAAAAAGCTCAAATATTATTCAAATTTGGGTTGCACAATAACAGTTGAGGTATTTATCCTTTAGCTTTCTGCTATGGTGGTGTTCACAAGACAGGAAAGGAATGGAGCTGTAGATCACAAAGGGATGGAAAAAGCGTTCACTTTGGTTCACTCATCCTCATAATCATCAAAGGATTTGCTAGAAAAAAAGCTCATGGCAGGATGCAACCTTAAGGAGTCGTGATAAGATCACAGTGTTAAACATGATTTTGCAATCAGTATAGACAGGGGCAAGTCATGGTCTGGCATGTTAGGGGAATGTAGTTAACCCAGTGGTTCCAGTAGTATTTGCAGACAGTCAGCTGACATGATGTTAAGCATGACTTCTCTTGACTGTCCTGTTTACAAAGTCATATTTAACATCCTGTTAGTTATTTTCTAGTCAGCATCAGCCCAGAAATCAACTGTAATCAGATCCCCAGACAGTGCAACCCAATTTTGTTTAAATTCCGTAAGATTGGAAGAATTCATTTGCGAATTCATTCACACCGAGACACAACCTAAAGACAGTTGTGTGGTGCTAGATCTCTGTCAGTCTCTTGGACTAGGGATTTATATCCTATTCAATGCTCTGAAAATCGAGAAGGGGGAAAATCAGTTAACAATAACGGGAAGCTGTAGTGTCCTGTGCTATTTATATTGTCAGCCTCCTTTCATGACTATATTTCACTGGCTTGTACACTGATATGGTTAGTTGTGTTGTGTTTGTAACTCTCCTTGGAGCAGATCTTCAACTGTTGTAAATTGAAGTAGCTGCTATGGTTTCTATAGAACAATGGCAATTTATACCAGCCGAGGATTCTGTGGCTTTGAGATTTTAGAGTGGAAAGTGTTCCACACTGATTGCAACATTAACTTATTTCTAAGTTTTTTTTTCTCCCAGATACATTAATGCAAAGGAGAAAAAAAGCATCATTATTTGTATCTTTCAGTGATTTATTTTAGCACCCAGATGATACAATCAAAGCCTACTTCAGAGAATATTGTATTCAAACTATGCAAAGTTGATTTTAGAATATTGTTTTGGTTTTAAAGCCAAACACCATCTTTTTAGAATGCTAATGTCCATTGTGTTTTTGATTCCTCTTTGCTTGAAATCAGTAGGTCTGAGTCACTTGCAATATTGGCAGCTCCAGGCATCAGTGAATGTTTTCAAGGCAGCATTTATCCATGTCACTGTAATTTTTAGTAGATTTCCTGTAAAAATATGATAGCTCAAGAAATGTGAAACAATGTGTCTTCTTGATGGTCTGCCTTATTAAGCACAAGTTTTTTAAAGCCCTAAATCTTTTAAAACTCGAGCCATATTGGGCAAAGATGCATTTTGCCAGCTGAAGTGGCAGAGAGCATTCTGCCTGCTGAGTGTTGAGGCAGGCAGAAGATTTAAGGGACATCTCGGTCTGGGGCGCACACTAAAGCGGTTCTTACCCCTTCTCTTTGGGATGGGTTTGTATCCGGTGTCAGGCTAGGATAACCAGACAGCGTGGACAGGGGATAAGGGAACAAAGCCATGGCTTTGAGACCAGGCATGACCTTTGGGGATGTGTGGCACTTCTAGCCAGGTGTAATAAGGTGGTTTGCTCTTGGACTGGAGAGCCTAAGGGCAAGCCAACCCTAACTACATAGCGAGCTCCATCTCAGGAGAATCAGACAATTTTCTCTGAAGGATAGAAGGTGGCTGCAGTAATGGGGAAGCCCAGGATGCTGTAGTGAGACTCCAGAGAGTGAGAGAGGCTCCTGCAGGGAAGACTCGGAGACCAGGGGAATTGCTCCAGCTAAGAGGAGCTGGGAGTAGCCTGCTAAGGCAGGAAGGCCTGTGACCAGACAAGAGCATTTGGACTGTACCTAGCTGAAGGCTTGGAGGGAAGGCTTGTGTTTAGTTTGGAACTTCGTTAATAAATCAGACCATAAGGAGGGCTGTTGTGACTGGACTGGAAAAACCCTGCATGGAGTTTATTTGGTGATCCCAGAAGGGAAACTTGAGTTGAGGGGCTGCATGCCAGGCTGCCCAAGGCCACCAGGGGGCACCATGATGCAGCCATTCATCTGCACCAGAGAAGCTGCTGCTAGAGAAGAAGGATGGTTTTCTGGTTAAGGCACTGGATACAGATTTAGGAGACTGGGATTCGGTTCCTGGCTCTGCCCAAGACTTCCTATGTGACTTTGGTGCAGTCACTTAATCTCTCTGTGCTTCGGTCCCCAACTGTACTTTGGGGATAATGATGCTTCCTTTGTCTGTCTTGTCAATTCAGATTGGGGCAAAGACTCTCTCTTACTATGTCTATGTGCAGCATCTGGCACAATGGGACCTTGATATTAACTGGGGCCTCTTGGTGCTGCTGTAATTCGGATAATAACAATGTTCCCCTGCACTTTGCATTGTACAAAGGGTTAACACAAGGACTGGACACGACTTAAACCCTCAAGATACCACTTATGTTAAATATAAGTGGTGTATAGGACTTGTGCGTGATGATTACCTTCTCACTTGATGGTTACCTGTTCTCTTCATTCCCTCTGAAGCACCTGGCATTGACCATGGTTGGAAGACAGGATACTGGGCTAGATGGACCATTGGTCTGACCCAGTATGGCTGTTCTTATTTGCTGACTCATTTCGCTCAAGGGGGTGGAACTGCTGTGGGTGAATACCTGGCTCTATTGAAATCAAAGGCAAAACTGCCACTGATTTCAATGGGGCTGTGATTTCACCCAAGGATTCTGGTTGCCCTCTGCACAGGAGTGTACATGGGGTGAAGAGTTGTGCTCTCACAGATGTTCAACCAGACCCCTGGCCTAGAATGTGTAATTGTGGGCTAGCACTGGAAGCATTTATCTGTTCTTCACCTTCCTCCTGAACTTTTGGGATTTGGATAAAATGGATCCTGGCTGTCACTCACCCCTGCATTTGGATTTTGTTTTACTAAACAAAGCTTTGAGTGGGGAGGTTTTGCAAAACTGAAGCCACCCCTTGGTTTTGCCAGGCTCTCTGGTTTGTGCTGTTTCCAAAGTCCTTTTTTAAAATGTCTGAAGTTCAACTTGATTTAAAACAAACAACTAGGTTACAGTATTAATTAACTAAACCCTACAGAATGATTTCAGCAACACACTAATGAGCCTTTCGCTATTTGGGATGAACTGGCTTGACAAAAACTATTTTGTGACTGTAAATACTGTTGGAACTTAAGCCTAGGTAAATATTTTGGAATGGTTATGACGTAGACAAAATGCAATGCAAGGTTTGGGTTGATTTTGATTTAGATTGGATCTGCTAGACTGAGCTGTGATGGAGTCTATGGTAATTGTGTCTGAAGTGTGGCTAAAAATGGACTGTTTTCATAATTTTGCTTAGTACTGTGCACAAAGGAAAAAATGTACCCTGTTCAAAAGGCCAAGACAAGGCCTGTGCATCATGGACTTCTACTTAAACCCTCAGAACAGGGCTTAAGGGAGAATTAATCAAAGAAATCAATGGAAGGGCAAATGATGTTTGCTTACCCCTAACTAGACCGGGGGACAGAGTCATCCCTTGTATAGCTCTACTGGTGTCAGTGGACTCTACTGACTTCTGGGATGACTTTGGTCTGGGATCCAAAAGAATAGTAAGTACCTGTTTATCCAGAAAGGTAAAAAAATTGAACAGTTTGAGTGACTGAAAACATAAATATAGGCTCAGAATCACCTTTTGATTTTGCATCATGATGCCATTCAGCCCATCATACTGAATAAGCTGATCTGTTCTGATATCACTATGCATGTGCATATTGTTTTCCAATAAAAAAGCAGAGCTATTTCATTGTAAACATAGGCTGACCAAAGCATGGCAAATTCTCACCCACTTTAAGGCATGTGACTTCAGTGTGGTTGCACACTAGACATTTTAGGGCCTGCTCCTGCTCCCACTGAAGTCAGTGGTGAAACTCCCATCAACTTTAATGGTGCCGGATTAAGCCCAGAGTTAATTTTGAGGAGGGTGAACTACATTTTAATATGGAAAATAAACTGTATTTTGCTGGATTTAAAACTGCATGTGGCTGTTAATCTGTGGATTAATCCTGCACACAGCATCACTACATTGCAAGGACAATTTACAGTTAAAGATCCTACATATGGATATATACTTATGATATATGTGTGTCCACACACAAACCTAGTCTGCTAAAAAGTTCTACTGACCTCTTGGAACTTCACACAAATAGTAGAAAACCCTCTTGCTCCAAAAGCAGTTCAGTTAAAGGGGTATCAGATAAACATAGCGGTGAGATATTTAATGGATAAAAGAGTAAATTATGAGCCATCGTCAGTATTAGCAGCTCTGTCAAGTTTCAAGTTGGTGTGAATTTCTGTGTGTACACACTCTGTAATAATAATTAATTCTTTCTATTTTATATATAGACACAAGTGAGCACACACATCTAGATACTGCAATGAATACAGTGCAATATAAATGCCTCAAGTTGAGACATAGGCTCAACTCACAACCTTTGTATACAGATTTGGAATTTCAAAAATACCACAAGTTGGTTGCGTTTGGATCTAGCCCATTACAAAGATAGGGGCTGGGAGCAGTGTGCCAGTGGATGGATAGATCGACAGAGTCCTCATTCATTACATTAAATAAAAAGTGACTTGAAATCTAAGAAAGCTTTTACTGAGTATATGATTTTGAAGTTTGGAATTCTTCCTTCTTTTTCTTCTATTAGCCGAATGCTTCAAATAAATTAATAAGTATAGGGTTGCCTTAATGCCAAACAAACCCTTAATTTTGAATTTAAATTCTTTTGTACATTTAGTTTGCCGCCTATCAGGCTAGTTGTGGTCAGAAAGTACTTTAGCTCTTTACCACGGTATGCTTTCCCCCAGGATATTTAAGGTCTTCGATTATTTTCAAATCTTTCATAAGTAGATGTATCAAACATTTATATTTAGTGTCCAATAAGAGGATGGGATTGGAGGGAAGAGTGATATAATATCCTGTCTTCAAGTCTTTGTGGATTTGTCTGTAGAGTTTGTGGATTCATTGGTTTGGAATTTTTGCAAGCTGCATGGTGATGAAATGAGAAATGGTTCTTTACTTTTTAGTTCATTTTCACTCTAAATGTTAGCTTGCTGATTTTTTTTTTTTTTTAAACCAAAGCCCATGCTAGGGCCATCTTTTTGACTCGGGTTGGCAGGCTTATATTTATTTATATTTATATTTCAGAAATCTTGGAAGCTTTGGAATTATTATTTTTAAAACAGTTTTTATATATTTTTCTGGTAGTGCTGCGATGGACTCACATTTTGATTTGTGTTGCAGCTTGTTCTGTCATTTACACTTGGGCAAAGCAGCTGTGAACTGGCACCTTCTGACTAGTTAGTAGTCTTTCTCCCCTTTGTATTTGCAGAGGTGTAATTGATGACACATGCAACAAAGCAGTGGAAAATAAGGCCCGCTTCTATGCACATGTATAGTACAAGGTCTGGATGCCATAAACACCTCTCTCAGATAAGGAATCTTGACTTCTCTAGTCCTGCTGAAGTAAAGGGGTGAATGAAATACTGGCACCTTTGAAGACAATGGGAGTTTTGCCACTGATTTAAACAAGGCCACGATTTCACTCAGAGACTATTCCCATGAGTAAGGGTTACTCATGTGAGTTAGGGATAGCTGGATTGATTTGTGAATGTACCTTTAGATTTCCCCGTGGTACCATGGAATTGTCACCGGAAGTGAAATAAATGCTACTGATTCCTTTGCATCTGTTTTGATCATTTGTGTAACATAAAAAAATATTTTTTACATTTATTGTGTGATTTATGTTTTCACAATGGGTGCTTTGACATGCCGCATCAGAGAATTTGTTGGACAAGCTAAAAGTGATAGAAAAATGTTCTATTTAGGTGTCATAACTATTTTCTTTTTCATGTGAAAATTCTAGTATCAAACACAAATGTTAACCCCCCCCCAACTATTTTGTATAAAGCTAATAGTTTTGGAATAGATGCAGATTTTTTTTAATGCAATGCCATGGTTCTGGTTTATAGAAAAATGGATCAGTTACGAAGGCAGGCTTCAAAGAGGGAGACTGCCCTAAATTATAAATGGCTCAGTCCCTTAATTCTGTCATAATCCTATTTGATATATAGTTCTCAATGCTGCCGAATCCTTTTAGGGCTCTTTGATCAAGTGAGCACTTCCAAATGTGATACCTCATGTCATCTAACCCCCTAAATATAACACAACTTGCCATTTAATTTCTGGAAACATCTGTTCCCCACCCCCCCTCCCCCGCTTTTTTTTTTTAGTGGAGAAAACAAAAAGCCTGAGTTTCATATCAGCTGATTTAAGGGAAGATGGGAAAGTCCTGGCGGAGGCAGCAGTTCTTTTAACAATGAATTATTCCCTTACCAGTCCTACTGCCACTGAAGCCTATGGGAGTTTTGCAACTGACTTCAGTGGGACCAGGATCAAGTCCCACCATCTATAAATCATCCATCTTGGCACTGATCTGCATCCCTCACTCAGGCATTGTCTTCAGTGAGAATATTGGATATTGAAGGCCTGCAAGAGCAGGCCCATATGCCACAATTTTCAAGACTGACTTCGGGCGCCCAACTTGGAACCGCCTAAACAAGGCCTGATTTGCAGAAAGTGCTGAACACTCACTCTCTGAAAACCAGGCCTCTCGCTAAGGTGTCTCAGGTGTGGCATCCATAAATGAAGGCACCCCAAAGCATAAGCCACTCTTGAATATATTGGAGTGTATTAGCACCTTTTCAGAGTCCTTGCTCTAATAACTCCCAGGATTTGCTGTGTATGTTTGCTGGTTTCTCTGGTTTTCCTCTGTGTTCCTGAAAAGTTAACCCAAGAAGCATATGAAGTTGTGTATTGGTTAAGCCAGGGTTAGTTTTCACTAGAGATGGAACACGGAGAATAAACTCCTGCTTTTTTGTTGGTTACTGAAACCAACTTTAACTGTTAGGCCAAGCCCAGCACTATAAGAAGAACAAGGTATCCATGAGAATGGGCAGTTCCGTGTTTAGCATCTCAGAAGGTCTCTGATTTCATTCTTCTTCAAATATTGCCATGGCTTGTAATAGCAACAATGAAGCCTGGGGTGGGTATTCCTTGAGGCTGATTTCACACATCCTTACTCGTGTCACTGGACCCTACTTATGTGAGAAGCCACATTGACTTCATTGGATCAAACGTAGCAGTAAGGGTTTTCAGGAGTAACCCTTTAATGTCCAGCTGACTTCAGCTCAGTGTCTCAATTTCTCCAGTGGGAAATTCATAGATAAGTACTGTAGCTTAGTGGTTCACAGTTTCCTGACTCTTGACTTGGTATCTTCATGTGTTTTCATAGAACAGTCAAAATTGACTGGGGTAGCAAGCCGCAGGGGGCGGGCTGCCGGTCGCTGTGAGGGCGGCAGGCAGGCAGCTTTCAGTGGCGCACCTGCGTGAGGTCTGCCAGTCTCACGGTTTTGGTGGCAATTTGGCGGCGGGTATGCCGAAGGTGCGGGACCGGCAGACCTCCCGCAGGCATGCCGCCGAATCCACGGGACCGGGGACCTCCCACAGGCGCACCGCCAAAAGCCGCCTGACTGCCATGCTTGGGGCGGCAAAATACATAGAGCTGCCCCTGACTGTAACCATAGAGAAAAACTAGTCAGTCTCACTTCACCAATGGCCAGCTCAGCTGCTTCTTCCTCATTCATCCCTTATCCCTTGAGGGGAAAAGACTTGTGGAAACACCCAGGAGGTGAACCTTACAGACTTTCCATTCTGTTCACTCCCCCATGGGGAAGGGTTTCTAACTTTGCATTCTGGGAAAGAAGGCTGGCCTGGAAACCACATGGAGTTCTAGGCCCCAGGGGTTATTCAGGCTGCAGCCATACGGGTGGTATCAGAGAGAGGCTGGTTCTTCTTGCCCACTTCTTCAGCAGAGCTCAGGAACAATGTTACCCATGGCTGTCCCTCACACATCTCTGCCCTATCTGAAGGTTCAGTGGGAGAGTTAATGCTGCCCAAAGGCAGATTTCCCCTCAGAAACTCTTTATGCTTAGATGGGAGCATATCATATACACTGTTTTTGTTCCTTGGGTTCCACTGTGTCCTATCGCAGACCTTCTGGGTCCCCAGCTGAGGAGTCACAACCCCCTGTGATGATTTTACAGGCGCTTCTGTGGGCTTGAGAGTGAGAGAGAGAGAATGCCACAGAGAAGAGGGCATCCTCCTTCCACACACTGCTGCCCAGCTCCACAGCTGCTAGCTCCTCTCCACTAGTGCAAGTAGAAGACAGCATTCTATCCTAGTCACGGCCTGCTGGGACTGCTGAGACATTATTCAGCTTCTGCCTTAGATGGAAACCTGAGAATTGTGAACTCCTGAACCGCCATCTGCTCAGTCTATACAGTATGTTGATCAATGCACTGTACAGTCCAAACCATTTTCTGGAGTCCTGCCAGCTGTGATGAAATATTAGTAGCCATATATTTTGAAAACCTGTGGCTCTATGAGCCAAAAGTGCTCTGAGATCCCAGCTGGTAAGCCAAGAGCAGCATCACATTTTTTGTGGTCAGGGGCTCCATTTGTTTATCAGAATGCGGTGCTGGATTTTTCCAGGTTCATTACAAAGATAATTGATGAATTAACCAATTAAATTGAGATCTGAATTAAATCCAAAACTCCATCACTGAATTCCTGTTCCATCATAAATAACAAGCACAGCATAAAGCTACTAAAAATAAATACATAAAGCAATCAAGCAGGATGTTTTGTTTTGATTTAAATAAAACCCATTTTGGGGAAAAAATTAGTTGTGAACTATACTGTGATCCTGCAAACACTTATTACATGAGCAGATGAAGCCTAACCTAGCACCCTGAGAGAATGGGGTTATGCCCTTAATCCTACTGGGTTAGATTGTGACATCCTTACACTAAGTAATACCTTGCTTCACAAGTAGTCCCACTGACTTTCGTATCTTCTGGTGTAAGGTACTATTCAGTGTGAGTAAGTGTATCACTATTTGACCTTGGTGGGAGTGCGATTGGTCTTTATGGGCAAGATCATGGATTGCCCTATATGCCAAGTAGCAGATTAGGAAAACTGAAGGCACTCCCTGACTCCCAAGTGCAGAATACTCACTCTGCAATTCACAGTGCTGGGGTTAAGGCAGCCTCTCCTGGGCTGCTATTTCTCTACCCACAAAGGTGGGTTGGGATTAGGCCTGACTCCCTGTGCTCTGGCTAGCTAGCACATCTGAGACAGCATGGTGGGGGTCTAACCTGATCCTGGTATGGACCCTGAAGCCCTGGAACAAGGAGTGAGGGAAACGAAGGAAGAAACTGTGTCACAATTCATTCCCTGGTCTGCTCCAGGGACAAGATAGCAATGTGCTGCGCCTTGCGGTAAATGGAGAGTAAACCCCCAAGCTAGCCCGAAGTGTGTAGTGCTTTCTGCTGTGAGTGATTCCTTCCACTTCAGCGCTACTCCTGATAGTAGGCATGACACTGTGTTGCAAGTGTCTGCAAGATCAGGCCTTATAGTGGGAGTTGGGAAGGAGTCAGGATTACTTCTTAGAGGAGCTCAGAACCTGCAGCCATCCGAGCCGAGGCACTCGCCAGCCTTCTATAATAAACCCACTCAAGCCACTCATTCTCCTTTCTGATCAAAGAATGAAATGGCTTAAGCTGGATAAAGCCTGTACTGGTGACAGACTTCACTGCTAGGGCCAGCCTGTTCATTTCCTTCATTTAGCAGTGGCTTTTAGGGAATTTGATTTAATTCTTTGGGTCTTAAACATAAGTAGAACATTCTTATGGTTAATCATTCATTTTTGTTTTAATTATGCAGTTTGGCAGCTTTAAAAAATACTGTCTGTACAGTTTTCGTAAAATGGTTTGGTAAAAGTATTGTTCTAGATTGCTTTCACATTTTCTTGCATAGGATTTTAATGCAGGATTGCTAAAAGACCACCACTAAGGATAGTTTGCATGTTACATCTCAAGGAGAAATTCTGTTTCGACAAAATATATAACCTTTAAAGCCCCAGGACACATCTGATTTCCACTCACCTCTGTTGTAACTTTTCCTGTGCCATGAGACTATTGATAATGTATGTATCTTCTTAGTATACTGATTGGTACATTCTCCTAGAGGTAGATCTGGTATGCAAGCACTTGGAGTTTCTTTACACATCTCCACTTCCCCAAGGGATCAATGTCTTGATGGATCACATTCAAATACATTCAACATCTCACTGAGAGAGTGTGAAAAGGACAACAGAATCACTTTCATTCTATCCATATCCATTTCCTATCGCACTCCCAGTTCTACAAGTATTGGCATGCCCAAAGGGAACAGTGCTTATCAAGGTCACAGGAGCCGGGAAACAGCTGCTATCAATGTTCAGAAACTTTTGGAATTAGCACAGCAAAGGTGTGATTTCTTCCACTGTTCAAGGGGTTTTTACTGTTGTGTGTTGCGTATGTTTGTGTGTGTAGGGGTGTCTGTTTTCAGGTTTTTTTGGCTTTTTACTTACAGCTACCTAGCTCTTCCCTTATTTGCTCATTTTTAAAAGCTCATGACCATGTCTGAATTTTACAAGGTAAGAGGCAATTTTTTTTAAGGTTTCTTGAGTCTACTGCTGTTGGGATGAAGGAAAATACTGGATTCTAATTGGCAAAGGACAGTCAAATTGACAAAGTGGGATTAATAAAGTGGTGTTGGTTACTAGGGATGAAATCCTGGCCCCATTGAAATCAATGACAAAACTCCATTGACTTTAGTGGGGCCGAGATTTCACTCTAGGAATATAAATGCAGTGGGCTTGAATCAGCATTGTTCATCACTATTACACCAGTGCAAAGTGAGTTTAAAACATTGCCAGCCAGAATGGTAGCATTTCACACCAACTTCAGATTGATAAAGAACATACCCATTTAGGTCATACAAAAATAAAAGGATATATGAATTTGTATAAACAAGTGAGTTCATACATTCTGGAGTGTCTAGGGTAGGATAAAGCAAAAAAAAAATCTCACTGGAGCTGCTCAGGAACTTTCTGTCAAAATGTTTTTTATGGAAAATGATGTTTCCACAAATGGGAAATTTCCTGAAGGCAAATTTTGATTCTGCCATATTTTTTTCTATTTTCTGTTGGGAAAAAGAAATATTTAGTTGTTCAGAATAAAAAGTTTGTTTTGGGTCAGTTCAACATGAATGGTAGAACATTTGATAGTTGAAATTGCTACAGACAAAAGCCCTATGGTCCAAAAACTCTTTGAGTCATTTATATTTATGGAATGTGCTTTTCAAAATTTGATTTAAGCACCCACTGCAAAGTTCCAGGAATGATGCAGGCTGCACGAACTAGGACTTTGCACAAGGCGGTCTCCACCACCACTGACGTTCCTGTTTTATGCATGGCAAAGCCAAGGATCAGAGTCGTTATTGTAATAGGTCACATAGAGGATATTTGTGGCAGATCTACGTTTAGAACCCAGGATATTGGAAATGGCCATCTACATGTGATAGACAATATAGGTTGGAATCATATAAGCATGTAAGCTATATAGTATGTGGTAAGTATAAAGAAGTTAATGGAATTATGACAAACCACATTTTACCTCACGGTACTTATCATTAACGACCTCTCTAGACGAGTGGCTAGTGAGCCAGTACTGCAGCAAAACCTTCTCCATCCATTCTTGCATCGAGGTAACTTTTAGATGTAGCCTCCACCCCTGGACATAAACCAGGGGCAAAATTATCAAAGATAAAGTAGCCAGCTAAAGAAAATGGATTTAACTGCCCTTTGTGCTTTGAAAATCAACACTTAAGTGCCTGTCTGTGGATTCCAGTGCTTAACATTAGGTACCGAAATGTGAACATTTGGAGCAGTTTGCAGCTGCCAGACTACAGTGACATGTAAGTGCCTTTTCCAGCCTAAAGCCTCCCCCTCTCTTTCCACCCACTGGTCTCAGAACAAAGAGCAGAAAAACATATTCCTTCCTTTAATAAACCGTACCAAACACTATAATTATCTGGCAGAATATAATGATATTGTCTAATCCCAACTCAGTATGATAGGTCAGGTGAATTCAGTAATACTTTGTGCAATACTTTGTGAATTCAGTAATACTTCATATCTGTTAAAGCAGGTATGCCACACTTAGTCTGCCATTTATACTGCCAGTAAATCCTTTACTCTCTGCAGAAAGCCACTCATGGAAGGCCAGGCTCTTCTCATCTTCTAACACAAGGCAGGTTGGAATTACACAGGCATCTGTCTGCCAAGAGAGCCGTATAAAGTATCTGCTGGACAACCCCCCCCCCCAAAATTTCCTGGTTTCAGCTACTTTACAAACTCAGGGCCTAATCCCTACAAAGTGCTGAGGAACCTCAACTCCACTTGATTTCAATAAGAGGAGTGAGGGCTCAGCATGTCTGAAAATCTCTCTCTGAAATGTTGAGCACCCAGAAACTCTGGCACTCCAGACACCTTTCCTTCCTCCTCCTCCCAGCTGTGCCAAACAGAGCTCAGGCTCAGCTGAGAATTGGCACCACAAGTAGATACCTGCATACCCACAGTTGTGTAAATACCTATCTATGTATCAAGATAGGTGAGGTAATATATTTTATTGGACGAACATCTGACAGTGGAAGGTACAAGCTTTCAAGCTACACTGAGCTCTTCAGGTCTAGGGAAGGAATTGGATTGTCTGAGCTAAATACAAGTTGAGCCGGATAGATCTATTCTAACATTATTTAAATATTTGCAATTATACTGCATCTTGAAAAGATTGATAAAGTTCATAATTATTTATAAACTTAATACTTATAATGAAATGGTTGCACTTTGATGCCGGTGTATGTTTTCTAAGCCGGGATGACCTATATTGCAGAGGTATTATGTATACGAGGTGATGCGGGGATTGGCTTGGGAATTACCCATGTTTAATGAACACTAAAATTAGAATTTGACTGAAATCCACATAAATGGCTCGACAGCAAGTTCGAGCTGCCACTGGGGAGCTGTGGGCAGCTCAAATTTACCCACAGGCATTTTTGAAAAACATTTTTTTCTTTTTGAATCAGCATAGTTTGCTTTTTCGAGCAGAGAGTGCTGCTTGCTCTTTAAACTTACTCTTCTTCTCCTGCCCCCATTTTGGTGTTGAAAGGCCCTCTCTGCAGAGGTTGACATTATAGAATTATACAGTGCATGCAGGATATGACATATTGTGGACAGAGATGCCTTGCAGAGAACGTACCATGGAAAGTCCACGACATTCTCTATTACGTATTTTGCTGGTGGAGTTCCTGGTATCTGAAACATCTTCTGATGTCTTTTCAGTGTGCATTGATGGGAAAAGATATTCCTAAAAGTTAATACACAACACCACCTACTCTCAAGCCAGGATAGAAATATGAGCCTAGTGCATGCTGAAGGTAAACCATGATCACTCTTGATCTCCCCCACCCCCCGAGAAATTAGAATCAGCAAAACCATCATCTCTTTTTCAGTAGGATCGCATAAGCACAGTGGTTTTGTGCTCCATCTGCTGGCTGTGTCGCAGCAGTTAACCAGCAAAACAGAGCTGTGCTGTGTTAACATCAGCAGCAGCAGCAGCAGCATGTGTGGGATGTATGTGGCAGGAAAATAGACCTTTGTCTCTCAGTGCAAACAGCCAATTGGAAGTGATTAGAGCTGCATGCTTTGTTATATTCACAGCCCAGTTTATTTAATTGTGCTACTTTCCGGTGAAAAAGTATTGCAATTCTAGAGTTATCTTGATAACAGAAATGAGTGCAAACATTCTTCATGTCAGAATAGTTTAAGAATAAAACTACTAACTTAAGAAACTAATGTTCATCCAGAGAAAACCTACAGGAGAATTAATACCAGAGTCATAAAGAAAATTCATTGTTCCCTTCATGGATGTGTATTATTCCCAATAACATTTGTGGGAGTTATGTTTGCCTTAAGAGGGAAATATTCCTATGGTATGAGTATTTGAGGACAAGGGATCTTTAGATGATGGAACAAGGAGTAATACTGATTTTTGAGCCCCTCTTTTATTAGTGATGTTTGGGACATGACATTGTAGAATTTTATAAAAAATGAATTTTACAGATCTATGTTCCCAAGCTGGAAATGGATCCCAGCCCTTTGAAATGTATTTGCACATCATGCCTTTATTTATGTATTAATGTATTTATTTAGATTGTCTTGCCTAAGAGCTGCAGGATGTTGACGTGCCTGGAAACAGACAAGGCTTTTTATTTCTTTTGACCGCTTCTGTAAAGCTTAATGCTGAATTTACATAATCAATGAGCTAACCCTGTCACCCCAAACATGGAGTCTTTAAAGAGAATAGTTCTATGCAAATTAGATATTGATGGTGTAATGATTAATTGGCTCCAACCCTTTGTTAATATGCCGTTGTAGTATAACATGCATTTGTAATTATTTTGGTTTAGTTGTTCAAACAAGTGGTGGACACTGATTTGCTTACAGAAATTGACGATCCCCTTTTAGCTCTTCAACTAGTGTGATTTTCTGATACAGTGCTAGGTTCTTTAGACTGTATATTGGACTATAGGGGTCAGATTCCCAACCAGTGTAAATCAGTCCAACTCCATCAAGGTCACTAGAGCCAGGTGGATTTACACCAGTTGAGGATCTGGCCCAATGGTTTCTGGGGCCCAGGTTTCTTTGCATTATAGTATTCTCCATACCAATGTCATGCTGATGAGTGATATTGTTTGCTACTTGCTGTTTATTCTCTGTGACATTTTAAAAAGATATTTCCAGGGGGAATGAAATTTTCTCAAAGATTCATTAGTGAGAATTCTGTTTGGAAGGTTGAATCTGTTACAAGCCAACAAGCAAGTATATGAAACACTTTATTCTGCCTTGCTCTCTCCAGCTTCCTAGATGCCTGCTCTGGTACTAGTGTTTCAGTCCTTACAGCTCTGGAGCGCCTTTTGCTCAATTGGCAAAGGCCTGTGGATGTGGAGTAGGATCATAACGAAGTGGGTATTCACCCACGAAAGCTTATGCTCCAGTACTTCTGTTGGTCTATAAGGTGCCACAGGACTCTTGGTCACCTTTCCATGTTAGCGCATAGATTTACTGCGCATTGTCTTATGGAGTGAGTCTGAAGTTGCAAGTCTCCTTTCACATGCATTTAGGTTGCAAACATTGGAGTAGATTATGTTGCAATGTTGAAACCTCTGCAGTTTTAGCTGGAACTCTGAGGTGAAGGGGAATGCAGATCAGGGGGGCTCCAGAAAGGGGAAAAAAATCTTAGCAAACTGAGTCTCAGCAAGCTACTCATTTGAAATGCATCTGAACAAAGAGAGAATTTGATGTGATTCATTCCAGCTTTTCAAACGAGGAACAACTGAGGAAAGGGCAAGCAAAGTTATGGGGTTGAATCCTGAAGCATTTGAGAGGTATAGCACCATAGGTTCAGTAAAACACAGAAGTGCTTCTGAGCCACAGACATTTGTAAGTGTTGGATATAGAGGCTTGAACCAAGATAGGAGCCGAGACTTAGGTGGAAAGGCACCAACAGCAACACAAAAAGGGGTGGCGGGGCAAGGGGGGATTATAATTAACAGCAATGTTAGTAGTTTGCACTTGTTCGAGCCAAGTTGTCTGCTTGGGGTGAATTGGCCCAGTTCCACTGAAGTCAATGGTACTGCATCAATTTACATTGGCGAAGAATTTGGCCTGGTGTTTTTATTTTGGACTGTGTAGGTGGGACTGTTTTGCTGGATGAGACCAGATTAAGATTGTACTGTTACCCAAAGGAAAATAAACGGATGGTTCTCTCCTCGTCATAGCTCTGCTGAGTGTGGTAAAGCGTGGGGGAAGCTCCCCGTTTCTTCTTTTTGTGCTTGGATTTCCAGTCTTTATCATTCTCAAAGCCAGGGAGATGTGTTTCTGATTTGTCCAACAAGAACAGAGCCTTATGTATCATGTTCCTGATGAGAGCCTCCATGTGACCGGAATCCCATGGGAGCCAGCTGAGGTCACTCAATTTGGGTGAATTGCAAAGAATGGGGCAGACAATCCCCCAAATGGGTGGATATTCCAATACTTAGATTTGCCAAGCCAGTATAAAACAGCGTCTTTTTTACCTCACTGGTTATTCAGAAGTCAAGAAGATAGTGCTTAACCCAGCCTCAGGCTGCTTAACCCAGCCTCAGGCCTCCACCTAGACACCCAAGTCAGATACGATGAGGATTAATGAAAATCTTATTCATCATATAAGAGAGTTCTACCCATCCCAAAGGATCGGACACATTATCTCTCAGGTTAATGAATATTCCAGATCTTACCCAAATACACGCTACAGCCAATTCTTATTAACTAAACTAAAATTTATTTAAAAAAGAAAAGAGCGAGTGTGGCTAAAAGGTCAATATACATACAGACATGAGTTCAATTCTTGAGGTTCAGATTCAAATGGTGAGCTTTGTAGTTGCAAAGAGTTCTTTTAGAATTTAGTTCATAGGTTATAGTCCAATGTCCAATATCATATTCAGGGTGTTCCAGTTTAGGATTGGGATCTCAATCTTGCAACTCAAACTTCCCCTGATGAAGCTTCAGCAGATCTGTGATGACGGGATCATGACCCAAGGGTCTTTTATACAGTGTTCTAGCATCCACTTGACCATACAGTCCTGGGTAAACAATAGGTTTTTGATATAACCTTCTATTTCCTAAACACCACCAGTAATTAGTTACACAAATTAACATAGGGTAATTTTATCCATTAGGCAGTCTATCACAAACTTCAAAGAGACATATAGACAATGACATTATTTCACCCAAGATTAATCTAAATGATAATATTCCCTTTTGCTCTCTGAATTAAAAGTTATAGTGACAGACAGGAACTGTCTGTTTTACATGGCTAGCATCTAAGATACACACAGTATCACCTCTAATTCTCTAACAATACAGGTTTGCACTTCAAAGTTCTAGCCTAGCTAGCATTGAATGACCCTAATTACCATTCACATACCTTTCTAACATGACTTTAAAGGTTGACTCTGGGTTATTTAGCCTGCAAGCTGCTTAACCCTTTCTGGCCATGTGTTACACTTTGTATAAGATTTGTTGCAATTATATAACAGTGGTAGCATGAATATATTTTAATTAGATAATGTCCTACTCCATCAGTCTGAACACTGGTTCAGTTACTTATGAGGGGTAATTTGTACACTGATCTCTGCTTATGCATTTCCTTCTTTAAATAAAACTGGAAGAGTATAGATCGGTTACAATATTAATCCTTGGGAATGGTCCACTATTGATTGGAGCCACCCAGACAATTTAGAATTGGCTGATTTGCAGTTGTCTTCCCTCTTGTGCGATTAAAAACCAAAAAAGATTCTGATGACTTGCTTGAGCTCTCAAGCCAGCTAAAGGAAACTGCTGGGAGCCACAGTCTCCGATTAGATTTACCCTTCTTGTCTCTTTAACATCCTGTTTTCTTTCCACCTTCTCTCTTTTTCTGTTTGTGTTCTAGAAGGAGAATACTTCCAGAGCAACCTTGTTCATATTATGCATTGAAAATCTTCCCTAAAGCAGCCATAGGATTTTTGTTTTAAAAAATTGAACATTCTAAAGCATTATTTTCCCTTGTTTTTGTGCCCTCTTTCATAGTTCTTCATCCACCATGTGGCACCTCGGAAGGCCTGATGAATAATCAGATTGCTTTAAAGCAACCTTCAATGACAGCTGGTTGAGCTGTGCTTTTGCACTATGGCAATGCGCTCCTTCCACTCACCAGCTGTGTTAGGAAATTGAGTGCATCATCTCCATTGGAGAAGATACTGTTAGCTACTTTGGGATGTTCTCCATCTCAGTCCCCCGATGCCCATGAAAGGATAATAGGTTGCTGTTTGACTTGTCAGGCAGATCACTACTAGAATTCTGCAAAGTGCCTGGGTCCATTTAATCAAGGCATTTCCCTGAAGTGCCTTTCCAGTAACTGGTTACAAATTGGACTTGGGTCCTCTATTGTACCCATCCAATTAAGGGGGACATAACCATCTACTGAAAGGTTTCCTGAAAGGTATGCACCAGAGATGGGACTCACCAGCAAAATTCTTATCTGGATGCTGACAATCTTGAGTTTGTGGGTGTTCAGATCCTTGCTGAAATCATGGTCCCTATGAAGTCAGGGGAAATTTTGCCATTGACTTTAGTGGGGTCAGGATTTCACTCCTGGGTTTGGTTCAAGGCTCATCTTTCTTTTTAAACACTAAAGAAGATGACAAATAATTCAGGATGGTCTAGCTAGGAATAATGGACTAAAAATGAGCAAAGGAAAGTGTAGACTGAGTATCAAGAAGGTTTCCTAGCAGTGAGGACTTATCGGTAATTCGATTCCTTAGTGGCATGTCTGGCATAAAACCATAGCATAGAATACAGGGTAAAATATAAATGATGGGAGGGGGTGACATCAGATAGAGCCCCCCAATCTGAAGCAAATACTCACCAGCAACCACAGACCACACAACAAAAACACTAACCCAGGAACCTATGCTTGCAACAAAGCCAGTTGCCAACTCTGTCCACATATCTATTCAGAGGACACCATCATAGGACCTAATCACATCAGCCACACTATCAGAGACTCGTTCACCTGCACATCTACCAATGTGATATATGCCATCATGTGTCAGCAATGTCCCTCTGCCATGTACATTGGCCAAAATGGACAGTCTCTACGTAAAAGAATAAATAGACACAAATCAGACGTCAAGAATCATAACATTCAAAAATCGGTCGGAGAACACTTCAATCTCCCTGGCCACTCGATTACAGACCTAAAAATTGCAATATTACAACAAAAAAACTTCAAAACCAGACTCCAACGAGAGACTGCTGAATTCAAATTTAATTTGCAAAATGGACACCATTAAATTAGGCTTGACTAAAGACTGGGAGTGGATGGGTCATTACACAAAGTAAAACTATTTCCCCATGTTTATTCCCTCCCCACTGTTCCTCACACCTTCTTGTCAACTGCTGCAAATGGACCATTTTGATTACCACTACAAAGAGGTTTTTTTCTCTCCTGCTGGTAATAGCTCACCTTAACTGATCACTCTCGTTAGAGTGTGTGTGGTAACACCCATTTTTTCATGTTCTCTGTGTGTATGTATGTATGTATGTATATATATATATATATATATATCTTCCTACTGTATTTTCCACTGCATGCATCCGATGAAGTGGGCTGTAGCCCACGAAAGCTTATGCTCAAATAAATTTGTTAGTCTCTAAGGTGCCACAAGTACTCCTGTTCTTTTTGTGGATACAGACTAACATGGCTGCTACTCTGAAACCTATCAGGGAGGTTGTAATCCTAGTTGGATTGCAAGTGAGTGTGCCTATATTATGATAGCTTTCTGGTGACAGACATGGAGCAGGACATCAGCCCACACAATAGCCAAAAATGTGACTAACTAGAGATGTTTGTTCTCCCCTGAGTTCAGCAAATGAGAATTTGAAGTTGGAAGTGCAGTATATGCACCTGGGTAGAAGTTGTCTTAGTGATAATGCGCTGTTGAGGTCATGGGTGTTGCTTCTGGTACCCTCAATAGTGCCTCCAATAAGAGCAGCTGGCTGTAACCTGTTGTATGCCTAAAGTGCTGATCCATATTCATATTCATCTTGCTCTTGGTCAGTTGAGTGGAGCGACATGCAAGGTGGAGTTGCGGACCGTGCACACCTCCGTTAATAGGGTATGTTGCAATATATCTGTGTTACATTGAAGTGATGGTAGCTGGTTGTTATTGGAATGTTAAATGGAATGTGTTGTTCTTATGGGTCGTTTCACTTTACAAGGTGAAAGTTGACCTACACAATTCCCCCAAAACAGCTCTCACTGCAGAATTGCTGATGAGAAGTAAATTTAATAAAATACTGATTTTAAAAAATAAATAAACCTCACATCACCTTGTAGCCTTGTTTTCTTTCACTGGCACATGAATTTTCTTTCCTCACTTTTGTTTAGGCAACTGAATCTACTGTATTACATTTGTTTTTCAGGTCTATGGCTAGCTGCACTGTAATTTGCATTTCTGTCCTTCAATCTGATATTCAGGTATAAAATGAAACCACCTTTCTAGTTATTACCATGTGGTTGCTGTCCTACTGCCCATGTATAAAAGAGCTTTAAATCTTGTCTCAAATGCACATGGAGAGATTCTTCTATATATCCTGGTAGCTAAGACATAGTGTGCAAGGCAGCAATGAATGATCACCTGTCTTTCATCTAGACAACTTGAAGTGGCTCATTTTAGCCTTTTGATTCACTGAGAAGCATTGGTGGCAAGGGGTTTTCATTTAAAATTAAGCGTGTTATAAAGCTATTTAGAACCGATGAGCTCAACCATTAACTTGCACAACAACATCCCAGTTAGAATCCCTGGAAGAGAGGCAGTATCTCTTGTATTTGATGGCATTAATGGTTGCAACACAAATGCACAAAACCTAGAAATTCAATGCCAAGGCTGACAGCCTGTCCTTAACTCACCTCACTGAAAGAAAAAGCATGGAGGGCATCAAATTCTTAACCAATGTGCTGTACTAACAGTTCTGGAAGTGGTGGTCCATGCTAGACCATGTCCACAATTTCTCTTGTATAAAATGGTATAACTTTTCTCTCATGTTCATCTATTCCCTTTGTACAAGCACATTGACTAATCTACTGTAGTTCATGGAACATCGTATGTCTCAAACATTCTGTTTTGATGTAAGAGAGCGATACCATTTTCCACACATGCTTGAAAACTGACCCATTTATAACTGGGTGACATTAAACTTTTACCAACTCACGTGTAAATTCTCAGGACTAATTCCAAAGGGTTTTCATAATTGGCATTAGTATATGTGACAAAGTTCCTCCTCTGTCTTGGTTAGTCCTGCTCTTATTGGCGGATTTGTTTGCCTCAGAGATTCACCATGTGGGTCAGGGAACAGCCCAGAGACCTTTCCCTCTGGTAGAACCCACAGTCCAGGTCAATTCCTCTTGTGTCTGATCAGGAGCTGGGAGGTTTGGGGGGAACCCGGGCCCACCTTCTACTCCGGGTTCCAGCCCAGGGCCCTATGGACTGCAGCGGTCTAGAGTGTCTCCTGTAATAGCTGCACGACAGCTACAACTCCCCAGGCTACTTCCCCATGGCCTCTTCCCAACACCTTCTTTATCCTCACCACAGGACCTTTCTCCTGGTGTCTGATAATGCTTGTACTCTTCAGTCCTCCAGCAATACGCCTTCCCACTCTCAGTTCCTAGTGCCTCTTGCTCCCAGCTCCTCGCATGCACGCTACAAACTGAAGTGAGGTTCTTTTTAAACTCAGGTGCCCTGATTAGCCAGCCTGTCCTAATTGATTCTAGCAGTTTCTTCTTAATTGGCTCCAGGTGTCCTAATTAGCCTGTCTGCCTTAATGGGTTCCAGCAAGTTCCTGCTTGTTCTGGAACTGCCCCTGTTACCTTACCCAGGGAAAAGGGATCTACTTAATCTGGAACTAATATATCTGCCTTCTAACACTTGCCTGTAGCCATCTGGCCTGACCCTGTCACACTACAAAGATAGATAAACACACTTGCCTGTAGCCATCTGGCCTGACCCTGTCACATATATTATTGCTGTACTAACCATTTTTAGCTGTGGTAGCTACATTTAAGCTAGTATGGGTTTGCCAACCTGAGCTACAATCAAAGTGCTGATTGCAGTGCATTCGTACCCCTAGACACAGTTGTTAAACTTAGGATGCATTCTTTCCCATCTCTTGTTTGGCATTGCCATTGTCTTCATTATTAAAAAAAAAGTGTAGACGGATACAACACAGACATTGCATGACTTAACAGTATGCTAGAAGATTTAGATTTTATTGATGTCATAGCTCTTCTAAGATTATGTCTACACTGCAATTGGAGATGTGATTGGCTATGACCATGTGCTGGCACAGACTTCACTGTGAACTGTATAAGCCTGCCCAGAACCCTGGACACGTACCCACGTTGTTAGGCTTTGCCGGGGTCCATGCTGCCACATCTTCTCTGCTATTTTTAGCTGTGCTAGCTAGATTAAAACTATCCTGGGTCTGCCTGCTTAAGCTGTATAGACATGCAGCTGGAACCTGGTCACAAATCAGAGAATTTCAAGCAGAGAATTCCCCTTGGAGAGGGATACCCCTGCTGGTGTAGAGGATATGTTTCCTTACCTTGTCAAATCTTGTTTTAAACTTTCCCTTCATTTTTTTAGTAGTTTACGTTTAACTACACTGTACTGCACTGTAATTTCCTCTGCTACTGCCTGATTGTGTACTTCCGGTTCAAAGTGAGGTATGTGATTGACAGGTCAGTTTGTAACTCTGATGATCATGACTCTGAAATTCTACTGCATATTATTTATCCCTGAGACCAGAATATTTGTGGGATAAATAAAACATTTGCATGATAAAGCAGAAAGCAATTCAGAGATATTCTGGCCTCTTGGGTAAATTTGAATTTAAGCAGATATTGTTATGCAGTTTACGTAAGTGTACATTTTAAAAAAAAACTTAAGTAGTATTCAGCCGATATCATAGAATGGCTATACAAAAATTAAGCTTCATAAACTGCTTAACTTCTGCTTTCTTAATACTCTTGTAGTTTAAAGGAGCTGAAATATTTTATTATTACTATTTGAAAATAACATTCTCTTCTACTTCTGTACCAATGTCAGTCAAATTTTTATAGGCAAGATGAAGAGTAAACTCTTGAAGTAGTATTTGTTAATGGAACTATGGGCACGAACTTTACCATGGCAATATGAACACAGCTAATCCATTACCACTTATTTAATCAAAATTTGAACTAGCTGGGTCACAAGAAAAGAAAACACAAATTCGTCCATAAATCCGTTGGTTATGTTTCATCAGAGGAAGACTATTGCCAATGCTTTGGCTAGGCCATTGGACTAAAATAATAATTTAAAAAAACTCATCTGATAATCTGCTTTCTGATTTAAAAAAAGTAGTTTCATGTCTTTGTGTAAAATCAATCTCTTGACTCCAGAAATCGTTATTTCAAAAGAAAGATACTGTGAATAAATTATGACCTGAAAATGGATACAGAAAAAAATAAACGTGGTTAAAATATTTTAAATGCTATACTGAAAAAGAGAAACAAGGTGAGTGACTTAATACCTTTTACTGGAGCCACTTGTTTTTGATGAAAGAGACATCATACCTATATTACCTATATTACCTTTTTTTTTTATTATTACAAGCTTTCGAGCTACACTGCAGAACTACCGGTACTCTGTAGCTCAAAAGCTTGTCTCTTTCACCAAAAGAAGTTGGTCCAATAAAATATATTACTTCATCCACGTTCTCTCCAATATCCTGGGACAAACACAGCTACAACAACTCTGCAAACAATGCTGGAAAAGTGCAGTCTCTTCATTTGCTCAGCAAGTTGTTTGTATCTTTATCATTGCTGTCATTAAAAAAAAACAAAAACACCTCATCTAATTCTGTCTTCTATTTTTTATAAATTATTATGCACAAGTTCAAACTGCCTGCAGACAGATTCTGCAATGTAACAGATTCCTGCTAGTCCTAGTGACTAATGCAATGTATTACAATGAATGTGGATACTGTAAGACATTTTCTACAATATGTTAAAGAGTGAATTCTCTGTATCCTCCTTACTATATCTCAGGGCTGTGATAGCGGTACATTTTGTGTCTCTTTGTGGCGGTGCTCTCTTTGGAATGGTCGTACCACAGGGGGCACATGGTGGTGTTCAGAATCCTTTTCCAGGAAGAGTCATTATCATTCACTTGCACCTTCAGCATATGTAGACTGCGTTATTTTAGCAATTTCCCATCAATCTGAGAAGTTCCCTCTCACGCAGGCTGCCTTTCAGCAGGGCCAGCTCTAGGCACCAGCGAAGGAAGCAGGTGCCTGGGGCAGCCAATAGAAAGGGGCAGCACTCCGTCCGTTGTTCGGGCGGCACGTCCTGGGTGGCTGCACTTCGACAGCAGCTCAATCGGCCTGTTCCAATCTTCGGTGGCAATTCGGTGGTGAGTCCCTTACTCCCTGTCTTCCTCTTCCACAGCACTTTGGCAGCAAGTCAATCGGGTTTTTCTTTTTTTCTTTTTTTTGCTGCTTGGGGCGGCAAAAAAGCTGGAGCCGGCCCTCCCTTTCAGAAGCAGAACAAGATGGAAAGCATGCACCCTGTGCTAAGATTTGCTTTGTCCTCTCATATGCTCCTAAAATAGAGAACTCTTGTGGCCATATTAGAAGGTAATCTAGTGGGCCAAATTTGAAGGTGATATCTAAGGAGGTATAAATGTATATGTTGGGGAATGTGTGTAAGGGAATCTGAACTAGTGTACCTTATGTGGGAGAAGGTGTAATTTTAAGCAGCTGTAGCAGAGCCCCTTTTTAACAAATAACTTACACTCCTCTGGTAGCTGCTTTTTGTGCTGTCCCTCTCTCTTATGCAGTGGCAGACCAGAAGATAGACCGGTTAGTTCCCTTAGATTTACACCCACTATCTGCTTTATAACTGACACAGTCATATACATCACTTTTGACTACATCCCAATGTTTGTGTGTCAGGCCTGCTTCACTACCCCTTTCTACCTGTCCGGCAATTTTTTAACATTAAAAGGGAAGCCTTCAGTGCAGTAATACTTACTTGTTGAGTTCCAGAGCTGATCTCACTAGTGAAAGAGGAGATGGACATATCAAGGCAAAAAGTCAGAATAGGGACCATTGCTGTAATGATTTTCTCTGTTGGGGGGAAAAACATGTTACCGGCTCCATTAAGGTGAACATAGAGTAGAAGACTAAGCATTTAGTTCCTGATTGATGACTGCACAGCTGTGATAAATATTAGAATGGCTGCAGCGGTAATGACTCTATGCCGGACTGTGTTGTCCAAGAAGTTGTATTAATTTAATTAGCTTTAGGCTGGAATCAGAGCTGACGGGCATCTACTGAGTGTCTAAAAAAGAAGCAGTTGACACACATGGGGTTGTAGTGTAGAGTAAGAATGTTCTGTCGTGTTTTCTTTTTTCTTTTTAACTTTTACTTCATAGACAATAAAGCCTAGATCAAAACAAAAATGAGCAATGATGTGTGTAATTTTTTAACAGGAGCTCTTTATAAATATTCAATTCTGCTGTTTGGCAACATTAAGAAATCACTGAAAATGCAGTTATTGCTAAATGTGTTCATTTGAGAGGTTTGCTGTTACAAATGTGAATCTTCAAAGGCTATGAACTTAACAATAGCCTTAGTATTAGACAGAGAGTTAATTATAACATCTTTCACACAAGCAAAGTAACTAAACAAATCTATGTATCTCTTTGTTTCTGGCTTGTTTGACTGAATGCTGTCAACAGGAATTTGCCTCAATGTATTTGCTTGTTAGTCTTATCAAAGTGTCTGTCAGGGAGAGTGCTTTAATATTGTTCAGAGGCCTGAGTGAGTGCATTGGGATTGGCAGAGACAGTGACAGAGGTGGCTAGGGTAGGTCCTGACAGTTTGAATACAGAATTATACAGTGCAGTGACAAAAGTGTTCAGTTTATTTAGATGGGGGAACAGGACAAGACTGAGATAAAGGAGAAGCAGAGAATAGGTAAAGTTACCAAAACTTTAATTGAGTTCTGAGTGACTGGTTTTGAGTAATTGGTTGGGTCAAAAACTTAATGGTCACTGGCTTGGAACTCCAGCCTTTCACCTTTAGGTCATTGGTTCAAATCTGGCCTATGCTGGTCTTAGTGATAGATGTTCAGTAAAGGCTAATATGAAATGAATTAGTGGTCTCCGTCCAGTTCCTATTGTAGTGTCTGCATCACATTTGGCACTAATTGGAACCCTTGTTGGCAATCCCCAAAGAGGCAGAAACCTGAATGAACCTTTCTACTGTCATCTATAAACCCTGTAGAACATTGGTAGACCAGAGCATGAGATCTTGCACTACTGCTGCAGATGCTTTACTTACTCAGTGGAGAGAGAACTTTACTCTTCCATGTTATCAGTCCGGCATCTTCTGTGTGCACTCAGTGAAATCTTTATTGACTAAGGGCCTGTCACTCCAAACCACATGACTGCCGTAACCAGCACAGAAAAAGAATTCTTTGGGGAATGGATACAGAAGCCTCACTCCATATTTGGAAAAAATATTTTTAATTATTATGTTTTTAGAGCATAATTATACAAATATATATTTTTAGTTGTATGTACAGTATTAACCCACACCATCCTTCCCATACATACATGGAGAACCCAGTCTTGCCGCCATTGGAATCAATGGCTTGTCATTGAATTTAGCTGGAATAACCTCAGGCTCAATGTCAGTGGATAAACACAAAAGACTGCAACAGATAAACCTGAGATATATTTATGAATATTCATACCTTTATAGACTCCAGCCCACAAACCAGTCCCACCAAAATCATCCCAATCCTTCTCCCACAGAAACAGGCAGGGGGTATGGGCACCTATGCAGCTAGTCAGAACTGGCTGATGCTCTAATGATTACACAGATCACATCCTGTAGCTATTCCGCGGAAGGTTTTCTTAAAGGAATGCAGGCTGAATAGCTGCCATGTCACTCAGCACACGCAATGCTGATGGGCTGCTCTGCTAGCAATAGGACTTGACAGGTTTTGAAAACGTCACCTCCTCCAGTTTGTTCCTGTCCACCCCATGACTAACCAGAAACTACTATTGTGGGGCTGCTTGAGTTTTATTATAAATCTAGACTGGGATTTTAATGGGAGCTGGGAGCCTAGCTCCCTTTGGCTGCTTTGAAAATCCCAGCCTGAGCCTAATGATAAACAAGCCAGTTTAAAAGACGAATACACCTCTGAACCAATGCCCATTGTTCCTGAAGAAACCAGCTCAATTTTCCCTGCTAAGCGTATTGAGATGGACTTACAATACCTTAGGTGGGGCCAACATTTCACATAAGTCAATAGGGGTTTTGCCATTGACTTCATTGGAACCTGGATTTCACCCTCGGACTCAGAAGCTCTGTATCAGACTATAACTTAACATCCTTGGTCTGAATTTTATGAGCTAATGTAGTCGTTTTTGCTATGCTCTGAACTATTTGGAGGGGATTTGTTCTGCAGTCTTCAATGAGAAACTAGGAATGGGCAAGGACCTGCGTTATAGTACTGCATTATCCAGACAGCTGGGTCTTGATGCAAAGTTATGAACCAGGGTCTTTCACTGGCTTTGTTGGCCCTTCCTGGATATATTCTAGATGAGAGTGCTGGCATTTGACCATTTGTAGTCCCCAGATGTTCAAAGTCCAATGTTTTTCCTCTGCATATGAGTTTGATTACTGGCATGTAAATGTATATTATGATTCTTGATATGTGTTTGACTTCATCCTTTTCTGATTCACTCTGTGGTGTGTTTTCTGGATTGAACTTAGTGATTGAGGCATGCACAAGACAATTATTTCTCCTCACCCCTTTATTTAGTATTTTTCACTATGGTAAGCTCTAAAAGCTAGTAGAGGTCTAATGGAGAAGATATTGCCTTATCTGTCACTTATAAATTTGTCACAGGTGAGAGGGCAAAGTTTGGTAGAATGATATGTTTGTAATATACTGGAAATCCCTTTATCTTTAGGGTTTGCGTGGTGCTATATAATATGCCACATTACGCTTACAAAATTCTACAGTGTTATACATACTATTAGCCCCAAGCACTCCAATTCCACTATGGTAAGATATATCTTGAATTATTACTGTATAATACAGTTGTGCTTTTTAAAAATAGGGATTATGTTCATATGGGGAAGAATTCACCACTGGCTTGCTATATGACCTTGGGCAAGTCCCTTCCACTCTCTGGGCCTCAGTTTCCCCATCTATAAAATGGGAATAATGATACTTAACTTCCTTCCTTTCCTTGGTATCTATGCATGAAAATAGCTAGTTAAGAGCCAAGCAACACTATTATTTATTACTTCTGAAATGCCAAGGAAAACATTTCAAAACTTACAAAACATAAGAAAAAAACAATAGCCAGAAAAGGGTTTTGAGAAGTTCTTTCTTAATGTCTGACTAGTGGGTATCACTCCTTGTGCAAATAGAATTTCTTAGGGTTTGAGTCAGTAACATATGTCCAGCCCTCGCTCTGCAGAAGCCCAAGGGAAAGGGAAAGTGCACTTTGAAAGCCAAACATATTTTCTGATTAATTGGACCCTTGAGGCTTTGAGTGACATTAAAGAATCTGCCAGTCATTTCTCTCCCCACTTTTGAATGATAAACCACAAAAAAACAAAACCTGCTTTTGGGGGTTCAGTACAACAAAAATGCTTCATTTCAGAGACTTTGTACCTAACCTGGGACTCATGCTGGTAAGAAGTGGGGTGGGCAGGCCAAAGACTTGCTCTGGCAATTATAGAAATACAAGTCATCTCCCTCTCTCTCCATTCAGAGGAACTGAATTATTCAGTACCCACCATATAACTTATTATCTATTCTTTACCCACACTGGTCCCAGGAGGTGGATTTTTGGAACATGAATAAGGGGGTGCCCTTTGCGGCCCCCAGTGAAGTTCATGACAACACCCCCACTGATTTCAGTGGAGGCAGGAGAGTGTTCTGAGTGCCTTCACACACCCAGAGGAGACAGGCACCCATCTGATATGCAGGGTCCTATGTAAATTTTGTCCTCAGTGGACCTACTGCAAACAGCAGAAGCACATGTATGAGGCATGGCCTGAGGAGTATCCCACATTTGGCTCAGGGGGATTGTATTAAATATTCATAATAAAGAAATGGCACAGTCTGTAAATATGCAAAACCCACCATTTTTTGTTATTTGCTGGAACAGTCAGCTAATTTCCCCAGCACAGCCAGTCCCAATAGAATTGACTGTCTGAGCAGCTATACTTTTTCTTTAAAAGGAAGTTCTGTCTGGTATTTTTTTTAATTAGTAAGTGTAATGTAATTAATTACCCTGGTTATATATATCAGAAATTCTGCCACTTTCTGCCTTTATTTGCTAGGGGCTGCTGCATCATCTTGGTCCTACAGGAAACTCTGTCTGATTCATAATTTCCCTGGTGAAATTGCCTACTTTGTTTCTACTGACAAGCAGGATTCAACCCACGGTCTTGTGCCCCTTTTCCATCTGAAATAAGAGGGAAAAGACCAATGTTGCATCAGACATGATGGGCATTCGTTCCATAGGATTGTGCAGCAAGGGGCATAAAATATTTTTTACATAGAGCAGGTAGGTGAGCGCTAGTAAAGAATACACTCTCTCTCTCTTGTGTGTGTGTGTGTGTGTGTGTGTGTGCTGACAGTCTGTTGGTATCCTTGTAAAATTCCACCACAGTTAAAGGGAACCTGAGAGAAGATATATGGCTATTAAAGTAAAACATAACTGCCTGTCAAAGAAAAGTAGTGGCAACATGCACCAAAATCTCCACCATCTAATGTCTGTCAGCAGGAGCTGGTAGTTTTTAACATTGTTCGTATTCCTGAGTGAACGCAGTTGGATTGGCAGAGACAAGGATAGAGCTGACACTGGCAGGTCCTGTCAGCTGAAATCCAGAGGTGAAATGTGTGCATCTGAAATCAGGCCCTGACAGCTGCATTGAGACATAGACATGTTTAGGAAGCAGGGAGTAAGTGGCAGGGGGAGGGGGGCGGTGAGTAATGAAGGGAAAGGAAACCATACAATGCCTCTTGTTATCCCATGGAGGCAATGTCCTCTTCTTTTGTTAAAAACAAAAAACAAAAAACAATGCCTATTATGTTTCATGTCAATGTTGCTGTCATTAGGTAGTCGGAAAGATTTCAAACAGATAAACTCCCCTTTGGGATGGCAGATCGCCTTGGCAGCCAATTTTAGGCCTTGATTTGATTGATAAACCCTTTGTGACAAGGGAGGATAAAAGAGGCCCCTAGTTTGGTACATATAAATAGGAAATTAGCTGGCAAAGTTGTCAAAGATAATTAACTCTCTGATTCTGTGTGTCTATTCAAGTTGACATACTGAAATTATTTAGAAATGCACATGTCAACGCTCTGACAGAATTTGGTGCTGATCAGATAAACAGTTTTTGAGATGCCTGATTGTAAAATGATGTAAGAGCTTAACTGGTGGTTTTATCATTATGCATTCTCTTTAGCAGCGGCAGGTATCAAACGGCCACACCGTGCTTTAATGTGAGAGATTCAGGCATCAGAAGATAAAGTCAAGCACTGTGCTTTATAGCAACATACTTTTTTTGTTCCTAGCCTTTAGGTTAATAATAATAATAATAATATAATTAATAATGTTCTAAGTTCCTGGGTGTTCATCTGCTCCTCATCCTTTCCCCGGGCACATTTGGAAGTTGGAGAGAAGAGTCTATGAGATAAAAGGTCTGAAAGCCACAGAATTTGTTACTGTTTCATAAGAGAGAAACTATTCACTGTTATAGTCCAAGCTCAAAGATTGGCAAGGTTAGGTGAGTGCAACACAGAAATTCAGGGACTAGGCCAACCATCTTTATAATGGCTCCTATTAATGCAGTCGCAACTGGCAATCACTAGAGTTAGGGTCGAAAAACCCAGCGTCCTGACCACTGTCCTGAATTTGTATTTTGTCTAGAGTGGTGTATGTAGCTGTACAATGTGATGCTTTATGTATTGTATACTCCACCTTTTAATGCTGAGATTTTCAAAGCTACTATTTTAATGGGAATTGAGCCTATAAATCCCATCAGCATCTTTGAAAATCTCAGACTAAATTTCTCACACTTCATAGGTGCTGCAGCTTGTACAGAAGAGGGACACACTCTCTTGAAGACTTGAGTTTAGTTGTTTCTTGTTGCTTTCCTTCATCTAAACTAGGTAATTGAACCTGAAAACAATATGGCTGCTCTTTGTGTACGTGAAAGTGCAACTGCCATAATATCTACCTTGATTGCAATATCCATGGAGCAGGAACTTGGTGTCCCTATCAGTCTGTAGAACCCCTAACATGTCATATGGGTTACATGGCTCTTTCCATTGTGAGCAGCAGTGTCACAGTAGTTCTGACTTTGGATGCACTTGCTAGGCTCCCACTGTTCTCCATCCTGCAAGATTTGTAGTTCTTGTATTGCATAGTCTACACTCATCATGGGCATGGGACACTCTTCTCTCTTATCTTCATAGGCTTTTCTATCATGCTCATCACTGTATTTATGGGTTTTATCCTTATGCATCCCTGTAAGGTAAGAAAATATTATTTCCCCATTTTGCAGATGAGGAAACCAAGGTCCAGGGGTTAAGTGACTTTCTTGAAACCACACATGAAGTCTATGACAGAGCTAAGAAGAAAAAACCAGCATCCAGATTTTTGAAAGTGCCCAGCACCCAGTAGCTATCACTGAGAACATAAGGTGAAACAGAATGTGTGAACAGAGAAGTACCCTGAGGATCAGAAAAGAGAATTTTGTGTGTAGCTCCCATGAGGGAAAACTATGGTTTTCCCATGAGGTTTCTGGGTGCTGAAAAAAATTGAAAATCTGGCTATTTCTTCTAGAGACCTAAATGGGAGCTGAGCTCTTTTGAAAATCTGGATGCAAGGTCCCCTGAGTCCAAGTACACTGCCTTAATCACAAGACTGTTTTTCCTTTCTTTGGAATCAGATGAGACCTGTAACCAGGACACCTATGGGTACCGTGGCAGGTTAATTATTTGAGTTCTCATCCATCTTTCCTGCAAGGATAATCCCTGAAAAACTACGCCATGTTACTTCAGCAAAAGAAAGTTTAGTAACTAACCACACCAACTATAGTATCATCAGCTCTGTTTTTTCAGTCAGTATGAGAAGCCCTCTTCGAGACTATAATGAGTTACTTCAAATTTCCTCTCTGTGAGCTTCTTTCCATCAGCTTGAGCAACTAGACACAGCTGGAGCCAGGAATTTCATTTAATAAGGTCTTAGATTTTCCATTTCATACTTCTCACGCTAATGGGAGAATTACAGTGTGATCCTAGCATTGGAAAGCATCTTGATTCTTAAAAGGTGAATGGTCCATTAGAAGGTGCAAGGCTGTGGCTACCTTTTCTGGATGCAGGGAAGGGAGTATGTCTTAGAAAAACACCCCAAACATGGATATTTTGCCTTTATTGTGTCATCAAGTCTAATTCTTGTAACCTCCCAACCAACTGCAGTGCAGTCCAGTCCTTCCTTATGGAGAACCTGATATCCCCATGTCTAATGCAGCATTATCTAATCTGTGTATATTGCTGTTTTAGGATTAGTTATCACAGAGCCGTAAAATGCTGGTGCTGTACAGTGTCTGTCTTAGAATATATTTGTTACAAATTGCAGCTGAAACTAAAGGAATAAACTAGGAGGAGGTGTTCTGGGATGCTGTTTCCTTTGAGTGGCTCTTGTTAGTGCTAAGTTGAAATGTAGCTTCTTATGGAGATTTTGTTTAGACACAATTTGATGATGGAGATTCTGCTGCAGGTAGCCTGAATTCATGAAAAAAGGCTTTAATCACAACATTTCCGCTTTCTCCATTGGGAGATGTAGCTGCTAAGCACCTTGGAAGATCAGGCTACTTTTATTTAAGTGCCTAAATGTGAATTTATATGCCTAGGTGTAGGCACCCAGGTTTGAAAAAAATTGTCCATGTATATAAGAACTGCTCTGGAGTATAAGAATTATACAATATTTCCTATGTGACATAATTAACCCCATAGTATGGAATATTCTTTTCTTAAAATATAAGCTTTTTCTAAAGCGAGGTACATAGGTTATTGTGTCCTGGAGCAGGAGTAACTTCCTTGTAACTTGTTGGCAGATGCTTCACACATCTGTTTGCTCTAGACTTCAACTGGAAATACATTCCTGTTCCTGCATCATGTATCAGATACTGCTTCTGGGATATTAGACAGATGTTTGTACAGAAGAAAAAAATCCACAAGTGGGTGTCATGGGCTTCAGTATGTTTTCCAGTGTATTAATGAGGAAAAATAAGTTACTTTTAATTAACATATTTCCCTATATTTAAAACATGTTCTGATTCTACAGGCTGTCTTTTTTTAATGTAAGTGTGTGTGAATACTGAGTTATATTTGGTTTATAGCATGTGTGTGTGTGTAACGCCAACAGACCCCAGTTGTTGGCGGGCAGGATCGAACTGGGGACTTCTGCAGCTTAGTGCATGAGTCTCTACAGAATGAGCTAAAAGCCAACTGGGTGTTAGCTAAGGCTATAGAGCAAACTCATTAATCCCTCTCTCTCTCTCTCTTTTTAAGTGGTCTTGGTGTCACTAGACAGGACAGAACACCACACCCAGGAGGTGTGTGGGTTACATGTGCATGCATGCACCTGCATATTATCCTCTTGCTACATGGATATAAGGATGCACTCAAGACACTTGCTTTCAAGGTGATTGTTGGTGGTTATGATGCTGCTGCTGCTGCTGTGCATGGTTCTTAGGAAATCGGGTGTCAGTGATTCTACTGTATTAGACTTATAGACTTTAAGACCAGAAGGGTCCATCATGATCATCTAGGCCGACGTTCTGCACATTGAAAGCCACAGAACCTCACCCACCCACTCCTGAAAGATCCATAACCTCTAGCTAAGTCACTGAAGTCCTCAAATCATGATTTAAAGACTTCAAGTTACAGAAAATCCACCATTTACACTGCAAGTGACCTGTGACCCATGCTGCAGAGGAAGGCACCCCCCCAGGTCATTCCCTTTCCCTGTGCTCCCCTACCCCTTTACTGATTTATTAATGGGAAATTAATTACAGCAGCTGTAGAACTGGCTGCAGATTCCTAGGAAGAAAACTGGCAGTTATATAAATGACAGGGCAAACTCTACCCGTGCAGCAACCACTGTGGAGGGGAAGGTGCCCTGGGGAAGTAAATAGGGTGAGAAAGGTGTCCCTTGCTCTTCACCAATTCATTACTCTTATGAAACTTAGAAAACAGTAGCTATCCCTCCTTTTGAAAGAACCATTTAAATTCTGTATGTTAGCCATATGATCCAGCCAGCTGTGCATATCCTATTTCCATTTGCTCATCTTTGATTTCCAGGCACAATTCCATAGATTGTAAAGGGTCAGTGCATTTCACTTTTTGTGGGGATGGAGGCTTGAGTCTCTTCATGTCATGTGTATCAGTTTTACTCACTTGCTGACCTGGCAAGCTTTCCCTACCTGTTCTTCCATTCCTCTTGCGATTACAATTCTTCCTCCTCCACCGAGAAGGATGCAATATGTTGGCTGCACTGATCCCTAAGCCAGTCTCAGATTTTTCTGCTTCACAGATCACACAGTCATTTGAAGTGGGAACGGGATCATCTAATTCCTCACTATGCATGTAGTGTTCAGAGTCAGAGCGATTGCTAGCTCATTCTTGCATTCTCCAGCAGCACCAAATGCATCCCATGGGTGACAGAATCTTTATCCAACAGCTAGGGGAGAGTGTCCCAACGCCAGCTCCAGAATCCGAGTCCAATCCTGAAACTGCTCACTGACAGGTGTAGTGGTTGCTAGCCTGTGGAGTCTCATATTATGTCATAATAATAATATATTGTGGTTGCCATTTAAAAGTAAATATTTCCCAACACTTCCCACATCACAGTACACGAGATACCGCAGTGAACTGGAGTTTCAAGCACAGTGAAATACTGCTGTGTTTCAGATACCACAATTTGGTAACTGTTGGCAAATGTATTTGTCTACGATTCAGAATCAAAATAAAGTTCTCAACAAAACATTAAGGGTAGAAATCTTGCTGAATCTAAGACCCAGTCCTGCACTGCTTGAAGTCAATGGCAAAGCTTTCCATGGCTTCAGTGGTGCAGGGTAGGTCTCTTGAGCAGCTAGTCTCAACCTGGGGATTATGACAACCCTAACCTACCTAGACTGATTAATGGGAGGTCCCGGGTATACCTCAGCTAAATAGGAGGGAGATCCTGATATAGAAAAGGGATCCCATTAAGGAATACTGGTTCTAGAGGATAAGTCAACAATAATCATTAGTAGCAAGGATGTATATAGAATAGTTACAGTAACTCCTTACTTAAAGTCGTGCCGGTTAACATTTTCGTTATTAGGTTGCTGATCTATTAGAAAAAAATACTCCTTTAAAGTCGTGCAATGTTCCGTTATAAGGTTGTTTGGCTTGCCCCATTCCACCCGCCTGGCGCTCCTGCCGGGGAGCAAGGGTCAGGGCACAGGGGCTTACCCCACTCCACCCGCCCGGCATTCCAGCCAGGGAGTTGCAAGCTCCCGTCCCTGCTCCCCAGCAGGAGCGCTGGGTGGGTGGAATGGGGCAAGCTCCCACACCCCAACCCTGCTCTCCGACTGGAATGCCGGGTGGGTGGAGCAGGGCAAGCCTCTGCGTCCTGACCCCACTACACCCCTGCCTCAACCAAGCTTCATAACCATCATTGGGGAGTTCAATATTAAACTGTTTGTTTAAAATTATTTAAAACTTACATTGTATATGTATATAATGTCTTTTGTCTGGCAAAAAAAAAATTCCCTGGAACCTAGTCCCCCCCAGTTTACATTAATTCTTATGGGGAAATTGGATTTGCTTAACATCGTTTTGCTTAAAGTAGCATTTTTCAGGAACCAAACTACAGCGTTAAGTGAGGAGTTACTGTATAGCACACATCTTGCAAGACAAATGATCTCTTTTGGACAGAATTACAAAACAAATGGATAAAAGATACAATAATAGAGTTGAATTTTAGGAAAACACTTGATGCGGCATCTCACAAGATCTCATTTGCAAAACTAATTCAAATTGGTTTTGATACAAACACTGTGTATAAACACAGGACTGAAAACTGCCTGCAAAGTAATTCTAAACAGCAATGCATTGTGTTGCGTGGGGAGGTGTCTAGCAGAGTGCTGCACTGGGATGGTATTAGGTCCATTCTTAACCCCTTTAGTAATGATCTGGAAGAGGGTTTCACTAATGAAATCCACAGATGATACTAAATTGGGCAGTAGGATGAAAAAGAATGAGGACAGAGAGATAATAAAAATGAACCTATAGGGGAAGGAAATATGGACAGAAAACAACAGTGTGAGATGCAATCTGGGGAACTGCAAGCTAAATATGTCTGGAGATAATTAGACCAAACCCCACTGCATGGGAGAAATCTGGAAAGCAGTTTTGTTAAAAAAGAGGATCAGGGTGATGTAGGGGAACAAATGAAATATGAGTTTGCATTGCAGTGAAGTGGCAGCAAGAAAGGCCAAATTGATATGGGGTGGTAAAGGCATCCGTTTATAGACGTGATCATCGTTCTCTCTGCGTCTCCGATGAGATTGTGTCTGGGACAGTGCATTCCGTTCTGGGCACCTCAGAGCCAGGATGATGTTAACAAATGGGAGGGAGTTCAGAGGAAATCATTGATGAGGAAAGATAAAAAGACCTTTGGCGGGAGGGACATGGTAACTGTCTACTGGTATTGGAGAGGCGTGACAATTATGGAGGTAGAAACATTATTTTGGATTTTATAAAGGGGATAGCTAGGAGTTATGGGATGAAAGTGGGATTAAAGGGAAAATTGAGGTTGGATATTAATTAAAATGTCTTGAATAAGTGAGATGCTTTAGGCTGAAACTTTATCTGTTGGGATGTTTAAAACGAGACTGGAGAAAACACTAGGCAGTATTTGACAGGCAATGATTCTGCATTGGAAGAGGGGAATGTTGGCTACTTGAACTAACTTCAGCGATTGTGTGAACAAATCAAGTTTGCAAGATGTAGTACTTTTTTGGATTCCACTCTTTAAAGTTATTTCACACAGGGCCTTACCAGTTTTGAATGAAATATGAAAATTACTATTCACACTTCACCATGAGGCCTGAACAAACTATCTAGCGATCAGTCCTGTCATATGCTGATGTAGATTTCGGTGGCCAGATTTTCAAAGGCCAGTGTAATGGATGAGTTTTGCAAACGATACATGAATGCAAAGCTCCACAAAACCTCTTATCTACACAGACAGACACACATGTACTAGCATGATAGTTGACATGCACACATGATTGTGAGGGTGCATGGCAGATGAATTTGTATTTTGTGCCAATTGCTGGTTGTGCAGAGCTTTGAATATTTGGTCCCAGATCAAATCCCTTCTTTTCACTCCATTAACTCGGTTGCTTATGATAAAATACCAGTTATGTTATTCAATACCCTTTAATCTTCAGGATTTTTAATGATATGATAAAATTTGACCAATCAACATTAACAATTCCATTTTCCATTATTTTACATCATGCAGCCTGGTAAAAGCAATAAGCAATGTTGGTTTAAAGAGATCAAAATAAATAAGTGAATAAATACATAAACCCATGGGTTTACAGAGTGAGTCAAAGAGCAAGAGATTATTGCTGGCACCGCATTGAAAACTTTTTTTTTCCTTTTGAAAATACCAGACCCTGACAGTTTTGCATCAGGATAAAATTAAGTTGAGACTAAATCTATCTACTCAAGTTGTCCCAATACAGCAGTAGAATCAGACGATTCTGGAAGGTAAAGAGAAATGAACAGAGAATAACAGTTTTAAAAGTCCGATGATAGATTAGATTTTTGACTCCTAAATTGGATTTATTTCTAATGGGGCAGGGTTACCTAAGCATTTACATTGCATTTAAACTAGCACTTGTATTGTACTTTTTCTCCAAAGACCTCAAACCATGTTATACTAGAGGACAAGTATCCTAATTTTATAGGTGGGGAAACTGAGGCATGGAAAAAGTTACAAGACCTGCCCAAGTCTATACCACAAGTGAATAGCAAAGTTGTGTGCTATTTACATGGCCTTTCCTTTTAAATGCACATATGTTTTGAATTCAGTCCAGTCATCAAATCAAGAGACTTTAGAAAATAAATCAGAATGTGCAAATTAAAATCCAAACATATGATTAAAAACTTTCTAAGAAATAATTATAATGGTAATGGTCTTTGCAAGACAAATCTATTCTGCCATAGTTATATAGACCATAAACCATGCCCATCCACATTTCAAAATCAGCCCCCTCAAAAAAAACTATTGAGAAGAACTACTCAGTAAAAATAGAAGTGATTGTTGTAACATCTCATATTCTTCTACAAAAACAAAATAACATGAGCTTGGGAACTGATTGACTTCCATCATAAACTCTTGCCCACTCCACTCAGACCTCTTGAGAACTGCTAGAAACCAAAATATTTTGTCTCCACATAGATTTTTCTCTAATGGATTTTCCATCCACCCCTTGTTTCAGCTTCTCTTAGCGGGTGATGGACTCAGACGCTCATCGCTGTTCTGGGCTATATCAATTGCTGTCACTTCAGAAATATCAAGAAGCTGATTGAGCGTAACATATTTATTATGCACAGTGTATTTTTCAGGGGAGGAAGGGGCATTCTTCTTCACCAGTTCAGCATGGTTTTCTAAGTGAAATTAAAATCAAACTGGGAAAGGGGGAGACTTTCTTACATCTCAAGCTACCCTTTGTCGGCCAGATGCATGTTGCACATGCACTGATAATTTGTGCATATCAGCTCTTTTATTATTATTATTTTATTTATTTATTCTATTTGTATTCCAGTGCCACCAGAAAGCCCCAGTCATTGACTCTAGTGAGCTAGGGTCAATGGTGGTCTGAGTAAACAGAGTAAAATGGTGGTCTCTTCTCCAAAGAAATTAGTCTATCAACATTGTCTCTGCAGTGGAGACACATTTACACATTACCTTCCCACTCTTTAAAGTTTCAACTAATTACTTCAAAAATGCTACGTTTCTCCTCCTTAATTTGGCTGGATCTAAGAAGCAGCTAAAGATTAAGCACCCTGCCCAACCTGTATACTCCTACCCAACCAATCGAAGCCGACTCTTTGGTGCTATATTAGGTGAAATTCTGGCTTTTTCCTAACATTTAGATTATAATAATGTTGGGGTCTGATTTTTCTCTCATGTTCAACCCTTTGGCTCCATTGACTTCTTTGGAGCTTCTCCTGATTTTCACCAGTGTAAATGAGAAGAGAATCTCATCTATCATCAATATGGGCAGCCATTGTAATCTGTAGTATTCCTACCTCTTGCTTTCAGGGATAATTATGAAGGCAATTTAAAAAAACAAACCCAAAACCCACAAACAAACAGGTTTTTATTTACTCTGTTTGCATTTACAGAATTGCTGATCTCTGATGTTCAGAAACCAGGAGTCAGGCCACACAAAAATAATGGGATTAGTTTAAAAATGATGAGATCTTTTTAATGAGCATTTTTGGGTTTTTTTTCCTTTGCTTGCTGGTTTCTGAGCTTTTAGGGTGCACTCACTTCAGATTTTCAAGATTTTCTCACAACCCTGATGCCAAGACACCGACTTAAAAAAAAAAAAGGGGGAGGGGAAGGATTCTCATGCAACCTCATAACTCCAGCAGTTGGAGCTTTAAGAAAAACACCAAGTATTGTGAAACTCCTGATTAAAATCATGACAATTGGCAACACTGATGTGGTGTAAATTGGCCTATCTCCATTGAAGTCAGTGGAACTAGATCAATTTGCATCAGCTAATAGTCCAGTCCACTATGTTTTGACTTATAATTTTTTTGTATTTAAAGGAAAGGGTTAAAATGTAGCCATCTGATTCATACTAACATCTGGAAAGAGAGATTCACATTGGCTTTGTTTCCCTTGCAAATAAGTCAATCCCTGAAGCTTGTTAAAAACATTTTTAAAACAACATTCAGACAAATTATAATTATAGAACAGGACCCTAAAAAAGTTGCTTGATAAAGTGAAGCACATGAGGCACAGTTATTATGTGTATTAGAGAAACATGTTTCTGCAAGGTAGAAAGACAGGGTCTGAGCCCATGTTCAGCACACTGAATTCCCATTGGGGGAGCCTGCCCCTGAATCATACCAACAAGTAGTGTTGGTTATAAAAATGGAAAAGTTTTTTTTACATTTTTTTAAAATCTCAAACCCATTTACATTCTGCAGTTTGGAAAAGCTATGATTCTGTGTTCATTCATAGTTTTTCCATGAACATTTTTATTGAAAATGTTCAGGTTTTCATGTCCCCTTCCTCACTTTCTTTCCCCCTTTATTTTTATTATTTTTGTCAGTGAGAAAGGAAAACAAACAGAAAAGAGAGAGGGGAGGAACAAAGGAAAAGCTGACACCTGAATATGTTTCATTTCCCAGTTTTGTCAGAAAAATGGAAACATTAAATTATTTTCACACATTTTTAAAAGTTTTCATGTTTGTGGGAGAGAGAGGCCATTTTTTTAATTTGAAAACATTATTTTTTTTAGCAGCTGTATCATCCAGTGTAGGAGGAGGGCAGACAGGACTTTGAGGTGTCCAGAGTCCTTCCAAGGTTCGGAAGGCTAGTTTACCCCCTCACACCTTTCTCTATGACCACATGACAATGGATTGTGCACAGAGCTATTCTGAACGTTGATTTTCCCTGGGCCCATTTTGGATTGAGCATCTCTGACAGTCCAACAGCGTGTCCAACAAAGGGGAAAACCTCTCACTAATCCCTGCATCTCGTCGTCTCACACTGACCAGAGTGGTGCTGCTGGTGTGACGTACTGCAGCCACAATGATCAGTTCCCCTGATGGCCCAGGTTGGAGCCACACCTTTCATTTTCACTTTCCCTTTGAACAAAACACTCAAGTTGATGGTGTTTTAAACAGGCTTGGAAAACCATTGTATATCACATAAATTAACAGCAGGGCTGGGAATCTGGCCTCATATTTCCACAGCCTTACATGTGGAAGTCTGGGCAACATATTTTGTGTGTGGTGGTGCAATTACTGCACCCTAGTTTTAGCCTTTCGTATTTTATTTATATTGTTATCAGAATATACAGCACTCTAGCCTATGTCGCTTAACCTCTCTCCATTAACTTCCCTCCTTTCAAATGGGGAAACCAAAACTTACCTAAGTGTGAAGGGTGTGGTGATGAATAACATGTTTATATAGCACATTGAAAATAGAAGTGTGATATACAGATTCTTCCACTCCTATTTATCTCAAAGGTTCCCTTAGACTCCCACTTGAATAAATGACGTTACTCTTGGAATATGGTACTATTCAACATGAGTAAGAATGACAGAAACTGGTGCTAAATACTGAGAGCTAGATTTTGATATTCTTACTGATGTTGAATAACACCTTGTTGTGTGAGAAGACCCATTTATTCCAAAAGGTGCTATTCAGTATCAGTAAGGGTATGAGAATCTACCTCTAAGTATTATTATTAGATGAAGTGCAATATATTCTCAGTATTCTCACCATTGTAGGCAGCTGCACACCTGGTTCTTGGATCTCTGGGAAGAAAGCTGCTCTACTTTTTTGCTGTTTTAGTGTTTTTGCCCTGAATGTGGTCTGAGCTTCCCCCTAGACATCCAAGCAGAGCACTGTAGTACCATTTTCGTTTCTGCCTTGCTAGCGTTCATTGTGTGTGCAATGAACAAAAGCCAATAAGCAGTGATGACAGCCATGTAATCCAGTGTTTTGCAGCCCTCTATATCAGGGGAAAAGCTGCCTTCTAGTGCCACTCCAATATAGTGAATTCCTGATCCTGTCTGAAACTCTGCAGGAGGTAAGGATCTTTCCATTTCTCCCCTTGCCCCTCCCTTAGTACACTGAGATGCTAAAGATCATTAGTCTTGAAATCAGAGGAACATTCCTCCATTCAGACAAGCATGAGGACTTGCCTTCCAGGGAGAAAATAAACAGGGGGAGTACAGACTGATGTTCCTGAAGAATGGGGACCTGTTTTTCCCCAGCCTTGCATATACATTTACTCCCTGTGCAAAGCGAGTGTAAAATACAGTAGTCTAAATATTGTCCAATATGTCAAAATTATGTAACACTTGGGAGTAAGGAATACTGGAGTTAAAAGGGAGCTGGGGGAATGAGCCAGTGGGCTAATGGCAGGACAGTATGCGGGAGATAAGCTAAGGACTAAACACTCTCACATCCGGCCCTTGCTGCCAAAGAAGGACCGTGTGTTCTTTATTGATTACCCAATCCAAAAGAACTATTCCTAGCTCAAAAGGGAAGCTGTGATGACAAGGCTGCAGTTTGGTTTGGATGTATTGTATTTTCTCCTTCTAGGGCAATTGAATCATCCAAAGCAGAGCTTGCAATGGTTTTGGTCTGTATTATAACAGTCCCCTCTGCTCCACACTTAAACAATATACCATTTCTCTTCTCTTGTCATCAGTCCAGAACATGGTTATTATTCTTCAAGACTGCTTCCTTAGGGTAAAGCTATCTGACCATTTCCTATCGCCATGCTATTGGCTTTCATAATTCCTAAAGGTGCTTCCTACTTTTCTCCAAAGCTAATGCCAAGAGCAGCAGTGCAACACAGTGAGTCAACGGGTGAAAGCCGGAGACCCGGGGATTTAATAACCTATGTTTGTTTCTTTCCTGCCTCTTTCCCAGAGATCAAAGACACATGTTCCTTCCTCCTGAGTGTGAAAATGGAATAGCAAAAGCTCTGATTTTCTTGCAGACATTGGAGCCTAGTTTACATTTGTTTAGATGTCTTCATTACCCAATTAAGCACTTCACTATAGGTCATTCTCTGCATCCCCTCCAAATGGCAGCGCATGCATCTCCAGTCATCATTCTCACTGTTTCCAAACTTTTCCTCTCCTCATCACCACCCCAGACAGACAAAATGCCAACACTGAGCATTATCCAGAAATGATCTAATCCGTTTTTATAGTTCCAGGCCTTTAATACGATGATGCTGTTCGGTCTTCCAACTTTGGTTCTATGTGTTAATGCAATGAATGATGCACAGGAAAAATGTTCGGTTTAGCAATTGTAGTAAAGGTTATTTCAGTAAAGACTCAGCTTAACTAAGGATGAATGCACTGCATGAGATCTAGCGAATCCTAGCGTTTGAGACAGAGATCCCAAATTATCTCCAGTCTCTCTGTTACTGAATTGCTGTTAGTACTAACAGAGCTTCTTTGTAACAAGCTATAAATACAGCTGTGTCTACTTGATATTGCCCAAGGGGTTGTACATCATAGTTTGCTAAATTTTAATCATGCTAATGTTTGCATTTGTGTGAGTTCACATGTCCCATAAAGCCCTTAATCCTCAGTTTGCCGTCCCAGGCAAAATGCCCAGTCTCGGTTAGGACTGCCTAGCAAACAGTGCTGATTCCATTGACTTCTCACCACATTCTCTAATGCATTTATGGATCTGATAAGAGCTTTGCTAGAGAGCTGCATGCCTTATACCAGGGAGATAATCTGCTGCTGTTGATGATACTGGTTGTTAAAAAATACAATACAAACATTCAGTCAAATAAAAATGAAATTCATCCATCTCTCTTGGTTATATAAAAAAAGTTTATTCATATAAAAGTACAGACAAAACTGACAGCTGGAAACGACTACATGGAGACACTGTATTTATTCTAAGTGGTTTGAAAAGCAAGTTATAATTATTGTTAGAATCCTCTGCATATAGTACCGCCAAACTGCCCCTGATTTTAAAACAAGTTAGGTGTTCAATTTTGTGCCTAATTTCTGCATGCAATTACCACGATTGCATGTGCAAATCACATAATTGCACATACAAATTATCAAAAATATCAGATTTGCATATAGTTGTGGTGATTGCATATTCAAACTAGAGATGCAGTTACAGATACATCTAAGCATTCACTTGTACACTTAACTAGTTTACAAATCCGGCCCTATCCATGTATGGCCTGATTTTCAGAGGTAAGTACCTATCACTCCAAGTAAAGTGAAGAGCAGCTGAGGAAAATCAGGCTTTTAGATCCTAAATGATAGATGCAGGTAGATCTGCTTGTCAAGAATAGATTTCCCCTGAAAAAGTCCAAGAAATTCACCTATGCATATGTGGAGCAAAGGGCATCATTCATTTTACCTTACAGTAGTGCAGCAGAACCTGGAACTGGACAGGTAAGAAAAGGGAGACTTGATTTACATTTGATTCATTTTGAAATGTACCAAACTCACTCACAGGGTTTCATTTAAATGTAGGGCTTCGTCCTGACTTCCACTTGCTGCCCAGGCAGTTGCATGGGCACTTTTCATGCGTGAACTGCTCTGCATGTGGGTGATAGATTCTACTTGCACATGTGCTCACTAGGACTTGTGTGTGTCAAGCCCAATAGGCAAATGGGTCATGTTTTGAAGTTCTGACCCCCGTGTGCACTAATGTTAAAATCTATTGCTTGCATGCACAGTGTTAGTAGGGTGAAAGCATATGCAAAAAATATGATGTGCACAAGCCAGGATCTGATTCTGAAAGCCAGGCTGTTCTTTTCTTACTGTTGAATCTTAAGCAGTTAAAAAAACCTTTACAGTGCCCTCTTCACTTATTATCTTTATTACAGTCATACCTACAGGCCCCAAGAGATTGGGGCCCTACTGGTCTAGGCACTGTATGCAAACATAGTGAGAGACTACTTCTACCTCAGAACGCTTTACATTCTAAAATAACAAGACAGGCACAAGGTGTGAGGGGAAACAGAGGCACAGAAAGAGGAAGCATCTTGCCCACGGTCACACACAGCAGGTCAGTGCAGAGCCAGGAATAGCTCCCTTAAGTCTTCTGACCTCAGTTGTGGTGCCCTGCCCTCTAGGCCTGGCCACATTCATGCTCCTTTATTTCTATATTCCCTTTTCTCTACATACAGGCTCTGGTAAGCAATGGAAATGGTTAGTTCTTGCTTGAATTTCATAAGTGGCCTTCTTCCCATCTGTATATACATCAGCACCTTTTATGCTGGCATCCTCTGGTCTATATACACTCCACTTTATCTTCTTCTAAAGCTCCGGAGGCAAAGATTGTTAATCTTTTGTTTCCTTAATATGTTCTTCTCTCAACAGCAGACAGATTTATTCTGCTTTCCTTTATCCGCAGCTAGATTCAGATAGGTCTGTAGCTTCAGAGAGAAGGGAGGTCAGTTGGACAGGGGTGGTGTGCTCGACTTCAATTGTTTAGAGATGGCGCTACGTTGAATGAGGCCATGTAACTGAAAGTGGTGATGACCCTGCAATGGCTTAGAAGTGTCCCATGTTTCATGTGAGCTGGCTGAACAGCGCTGGCCCAGAAGGGTGTACAGCATGTTTTCTTTCACTAGTTAGTTAACAAAAGATGGTGTTGGGGAGGGGAGGCTTTGGCTGAGGGGATAGTCATAGAGTTCAAGGCCAGATGGGTCCATCAGATCATCTATTCTGACCTCCTGTATATCTCCAGCCACCAACCCCACACAGCACCCACACATTAAACCCAACAACCAACATTAGACCAAAGTATTACAGCCCTCAGGAGACAAGACTATTATGTGCCACAGGCAGAGAATAGGAAGGACTGAGGTCCCCAATCCCCGAGACTCCCACAATAGCAGGGAAATGATTAAGTGAGGGAAGGGAGATAAATAGCAGTGCCACCTCCTCAAAAATTCCAGTATGACTATATTTTCTCGGTAGCTAAAACAAAGTATAAAGCCCCTGAAGAAAATATTTATCAAGCCACAGATGGCAACGCTGAGCCTCTGATTTCCCTAAATCCTTAAGAGGATTGTTGTACGGCTTATAGGAGCGTCTTAGTGGCTGGATGCTCAGCTTCTTATTAGAGATGTCAGACGTATATCCACCACAGTAACTTGAGCAGAGAAGGTGCTTTGCTAATTACTCACCTTAAATTAGGGTAACAGATAATGAAGTACTCTCTCTCTCTCTTTTTTTTTTCCACTTGCATGAGCTCCCAGGGCTTCATGTGCATTCTCATGAGTTACAAACCTATTCTTTCTTATTTATTTAACTATGAAATCCAGAGTAGCCAGCAATATAAATGTAAATACTCAAAACAGATGTCCCCTCACTTTTGACAAAGCTTACAGAAGTTGATGACACCTGCCAGGTCAGTACAATAAAGTCAAGGAACACATATAGATGAAATCACATTCTCTAAAAGTGGGATGTGTGTCTTCTCTTGATGATTACCTTTTATTTCTTATTCCTTTGTCTTTCTCTCCATTCTCTCTTTTCTGACCTTCGTGCTTGCATTCCTTCTTCATTCTTCTCATTTTACAAATGGGAAAACTAAGGCTGAAAGTTTAAGTGATCTGACCATGGTCACAGGAATCTATCTCAGAGCCAGGAGTAGAATTTGCTCCAGTTCCATTTTAGTCATCAGCACCATGCTGCTTTGCATGCTAGTGAGGTCCTCACACTTCTGTGTTGATCTGGATGACAATGGCTGCTCAGCAAAGAACCTAGACTAGATGCAGACAGCTCTCCAGGAGCCCTAATTGTATCAAAGGCAGCCTGGGTGGCACCCCTTCCCTAGACATTAATAGGTCTGGGTTTCCTTCAAAACTCAAGGCACCTACAGCTCTGTATTTCCTAGTTCCAGAAGGCCATCTCTTAGCTGTAGGGAGGACCATGAAAAAGGTGTGGTTCTTAAAGGTAAAGTCAATGGGACAAACGTTCAGCTCTAGTGATGTGTTGATATTCCCATAGTTCCTTGAGATGAAAGAAGTTTGGGATTTATTTTGTTTTTTAAATGAAAGCTAAGATTAATCTTGACCCTTCTAAAATAACAAATATCGGACACAGACCAGTTCTGACTATTCCATCAAATTTAGGAGAAACTAGATGTCCCTTATGCTGTATGTACCCAGGTTACTTCCCAACTTAGATCTCTTGTTTGGCATTGCCATTGGGCTAGAAGTTGTAGATAGGTAATTGATATGGGTACAGTATCACTCTGCATACTTTAGTGTGTCACATTACAGTATGAGACTTGAATAACTTCTATTTCAGGGGTCAGTGGCATAGAGGATATTTCCATACTTGCTTGCGTACATTTTGCTGTAAGAAGTCCTAGGGTTGGATGTACAGGCCGTAAACTAAGAAAAACGTTTTGATCGTCTTTGCATATGTCTATACTTTCTTGCATGGCTTGCCAGAGTTTTTGTATGTGACTGTGTTTTGCTAGGAAATTTTGTTTAGTGAATTTTTAGATTTTGAAAATAGGCTTCGTTCTGAATTGGAATGAAACCTGAAAAATTCAAAATTCTCTGCAAAAGAAAATTCTGAATATTTTTTTCATTCTGGATCTTTTCAAATGTTTTGTTTTGATTTTTGACTTGTTTGTTTTATATTATGGAAATACAAAAAAATTAAATATTCAAAATTAAAAGTGATTTCAAAATGGAAAATTAAAATGTTTCATTCTGAAAATGTCAAAATGGGACATTTCAACATTGTTGAAACATTTTCACACCGTTTTCCTAAAAAACAAAAATTTGGTGGAATTCTGATGATTTTTGTGAAGCATCTCTATTTTGATGGAACTGCATTCTCCAATGGAAGATGGTTCAGTTGAAGTTACTCCAACCAGCTATAATTACAAGCTAAACAATTAATTTTATCTTGGGCACCAAGGTCCATGATCAAGTGACACAAGTTCACTTAAAAAAAAATGTATCCTGGATGTTGACATCATGCAATTGGCTAGCTAACCTCAGTTAAAAGGACAGATTCTCAGCTGGTGTAAATCAGCTTAGCTTGATTCCAGTGGAGCATGGGCAAGTTTACCTCGTTTGTGAACCTGAGGTTATAATTGGCCGCTGTATGGAGAAAATGATTTCAGCAATACCATTGATCACCTTTGAATTGCCACAGCACTAAAGAATTGAAGAAAAATACTTCTAAGTGTAATGATAAACAGAAGAATGTAGCTCAATTGCTGTGAAAATAAAGTAGATACATATATGTGATTTTTCCACTCTGTAATAATGGAAACATGGTAGCAAATTCATAGTGCTACAAAAGAGTACAACATTAATTCACAGAATTAATGATATTTTTCTCCACTGATATCTCAGACTTCCCAACTCATGCAAAACACACTGTTTGTTTTTCTTGTGTTGACTTTAAAAGGATTTTTTTTTTTAAATCAGGAAATCTACTGGAAAATTATTCTAATGGCTCTTCCTGAGATACTAGTTATGATACTTTGGTTGTTACGAGGGAAAGAAAGTGCTGCATATTTGTGAATGGTAAAAGAATTTTGAGGTTTCTGGTTAGCTCTAAATAGGCCATCAAGGATGAGTTGTTCCTTAATAGCGTGATTGATTATGTCATGAAAAATATACTTTACCAGATGGATAAAGCAACCATGCAATTATCGAATTGAACTGTGCTGAGGATGTATTCTTTCTTGCCAACTAAAAGGGAAAACTGGAAAAGATGTCCTGGAATTTAAAGCTGCAGTATGTAAGCCTGAATTCTGTTTGCCAGTGTAAACCCATTTTGTTGGATAATTTGTACTGTAAATGTATCAATAGTAACAGTCTTCTGGTGACATTTCTTAGAAGGAGAGTACCTAAGTCAACTGCTTCTCTTGCTTGATTTAATTTTATAGGACAGTTTGTGACAATTATTTTCCAGAAAAAGCAAGATGAAACTTTGTGGTGTTTGCTTACCTCCTCTGTGCTACAGGCACATGAATTCCAGCCCATAGCAAAGATAGTCAGACATTTGCTAGAAATGATGTGAGACTCTTTCCCCTCATTACTTACTTGCCTTTGATTTAATGAGTAATTCATCTAGAAATTACTTATTCTTAGATGTCTTGAGAAATACAAGTCCTGCAATTTATTCAGCCTTGTAAGATATAGTGATAACTTGATGATTTCGGGATGTCTCCAGCACCCATCAAAGTCAATGGGAGACTTTCCATTGACCTCAATGGGAGGTGATTCAGGTGCTCAGTCCAACCAACTGGTGGTAACTTCCTTTTCTATTTACAAACAGTTTACATCTCCACAAAAATATATAATGTTGTTATCTAATACCTTAGATTCAGGGCCTTTTATAGATTATTATTGTGTAACTCATCAATCTTTATTTTAAACAATATTTTATGTTAGGAATGGAACAAAAAACAAAGACACAAATTCAGCCCCGGCCCTTCAAATTCTGTGGGATTCCAGGCAAGTGTGCTGGGACAATTTGTACAGTGGGGAGGCTGAGAGCCATTTTTTTGAACCAATTGAACCAAACTGTAAACCCTGGATATGATGGAAACCACTTCAAGCCAGGGAGTGCTGCAGCACCCCCAGCACTCTTTGTTCCAGCACCTATGATTCCAGGTTCTTGACACTTAGATCCAAACTGCATCCTCTGACTTTGGATCCAGATTCGGCTGCAAGTATATGGGTCCTAATTCCAATTTGAATATAGTGTAATTTTTTATACGACACTTGGACACCCAAATGGGGGAAATATAATAAAATCTAGTTTCCTTGAAAACTCTTCAGTGTTGCAGAGATGAAATCAAGCAGATATTGTGATGATATTTCAGGCAGTCCATTTTCTAGAGACAGAAGGAGAATTCTGCCAGCAAATCCTTCTCTCTTTTAGCAAAAAAATCTATGTTTAGCCATTGACTCCAACAGTCATATGAGGAATTAGTAGCCAGAGGGTATGGCTGCATTGCAGCTAGGAACAAGCTTTCTAGTCCAGGTAGACAGACGTGCGCTAGCAGGGCTCAAGCTAGTGTGCAAAAAATAGCTGTTTGGACATTGCAGCTCTGGCAGAGACTGGGGCTAGCCACCCTAGCTCAGACCCATGGCGGTGGTGGGCTACCACCCAAGTCACAACATCCAAACGGCTATTTTTAGCGCTCCATCTTGAGCCCTGCTAGCGCAAGTCTGTCTACCCATTCAGGGACGCCCACACCCAGCGGCAGTGTAGACATATGCTGAAAGTACACCAGTTACTTCAAGAATTTTCTGCTTGGTTTTGGACTCCAGCACTTAGAGAATTCTGTCCATCACTTATAAACTCCACCACTATACCATTATTGGTATCAGTCACGATCCAAGAGCAGTGACAAGGGAGGGAACCTGTCCAGGAACTTGGGGAAAATGCAAACAAGATATTTTTGGGGGTGTGACAGGTTTATTTGGCTGAAGTGCTCTTGAATGTTACTGAGGCATCCAGTCCCATCAGCCTGGTTACTCAGTCTTCATGTAACACTTGGAAGAGATCATCAACACAATTAGCCTGTGCACCAGGCACAGTTTGGTGTTTAGGTACCGCAGATGGTGCCACAACATTTTCACCATAATCATAAGAACAAAGGGAAGATGAGAAAATAAAAAAGCAAATTATCTCATTGTCCTTTACCTCCTGGTATTCTAAAAGGATATTATGGAACTGTAATCGCTTTGTGAAAATATATGGCAACATTTCTTGGATGTGTGCACATCCCAATGGAGATTCCTGCAATGTGAAATGGTGCTACTCAGAATATAACACAATTTGTGTAATGTTCCTCTAACTAAGGCAGTGCTAATTTATCACTCAACTCATACATTTGATTATGAAACAAATTTCCTGACATATTTTAACTTTCAAATAAAAACAAGTAATAAAAATGAATAAAATAATACATTGTATTTATATATGGTCTTTCTCCCAAAGATCTGAAAGTGCTTTACAGTGGTAAATTTAAACCCCATTTTGCTGAAGGGAAACCCGAGGCTCAGAGAAAAAGAAGGCCTACTGCATGTGCAAAGTCTGTGACTGATGGCATAAGCTGGGCGCTCGTACACATGCCAACATCTAGTTAGAGACAAACCTGATAATTGTAAATGACCAATTATTATTTATGTTATCCAGAGCACCCACCGTGTGCCAGATACCACACAAACATAAGGGGAGGCATGGTCCCTGGCCCCAAAAGCACACAATTTAAAAGATAATCTGCCTAATGGGCTGTAAACATCAGCCACACAGTGGCGACAAAAGAAAGTTTCTCCTCCCTTGGGTGGATAGGAGGTGAGCTAAGCTTGCTTCACCTGTAATTTGCAGCCCATGGTAAATTACGAGCCAGGCTGCAATAAAAGTGAAATTGAAATAATAGTGAAGTGGGAGGAAGTGGTTAATGTTTGTTAAATATCCTGATCCTGGACTTTTGGTCCTTTTGTCAACACCCGCTATTTTACAGGTTGCATTCCTGATAACTGATTTTATTCAGTGAGATAAACAAGCAGTAAAACCACTGTCCATGGAGTCCAATGTGCTCTAGGCAGCTTGGAGATTAGAAAGCAATTGTATTAGTTAATCACAGTTTGAAGAGATCAGTTTATAGCTGTAGAAATCAGGCCCAGTAGGAATAAAGCATCAGTTGACCTGGGCTCTGACGCTCATTGCCACAACTTTGGGTTTTGCTTAGCAGTGTAGACATAGCCTCAGTTTCTGTGAACTCTCTGGGTCTGTATTATTTTATCTGGGATTGCGTCATTGGCCAAGAATTGACATGGCATATCTCAGTGACCTGGCTTTTGTGTGTTAGGTTAGGTAAGGTTTAGGGAGCACAAGGAGCTGACATTTACACAGTACGGCTTGTATAAAGTCCTCCATTATCAACTACTAGTACTTCTGTAACATAAGTGGTTTTTCACTGCCGGGGTTCTTGCTGAGGATTCTTATTGGGTTAGTGGCATTGCCATCAAACTAGAATTTTTAAAGAATTAAAAGTGTAATAGTCACCCTGACCTAACTGCCACAAAGACAGCACTGGTAAAACTGTCACTTAGGAAAGTGCCAGCTAGGGACCGCCACAGATTTGTCTGCCAATTGATTAGGGAGACTGTCAGAAAGTAATAGCCTGAAAAGTAAACTGCATTATGTTCAAAGAGACACAGATTGTCATAAGAGCAGTGGCAGTGCAGATAAATCCTTAGTGATGCTAATAGCTGCCAGTTCTCAGTTAAGTGGGAATCGCTTTATTAACGGTCTCTTGTCCTAGCTCTTTAAGCAAGCAAGTGTGTCAGTGGCACAGCAAACACTGGACATACATAGAGCTGCTCACAGGGTGCAGCCTGTGCTGTGTGTAACACTAACTGGGGAACACTAACAGAAGAGAAAATATCTGATATATTCTGCTGGTGGTTGAGATGGCAGCTGTATCTCTGCACAGAGACCAGAGAAAATAAATGTGATTGACTGAGATCAGGCTGCTGCCATGCCCCTCCCTTGAGTGCAAGGAGGGAATGGAGGGGTAATTGAAATGGATAACCATAGTCTACAGCCCAAAAAGGGTGTGTCTAGTTGCAGTGACAGTAGGGCCACTGCCCTGGGCATCCTGCAAGCCTGCTAACATCTGGCAACAGGCATAAGAACATAAGAACATAAGAAAGGCCGTACCGGGTCAGACCAAAGGTCCATCTAGCCCAGTATCTGTCTACCGACAGTGGCCAATGCCAGGTGCCCCTGAGGGAGTGAACCTAACAGGCAATGATCAAGTGATCTCTCTCCTGCCATCCATCTCCATCCTCTGACGAACAGAGGCTAGGGACACCATTCTTACCCATCCTGGCTAATAGCCATTTATGGACTTAGCCACCATGAATTTATCCAGTCCCCTTTTAAACCCTGTTATAGTCCTAGCCTTCACAACCTCCTCAGGTAAGGAGTTCCACAAGTTGACTGTGCGCTGCGTGAAGAAGAACTTCCTTTTATTTGTTTTAAACCTGCTGCCTATTAATTTCATTTGGTGACCCCTAGTTCTTGTATTATGGGAATAAGTAAATAACTTTTCCTTATCCACTTTCTCAACATCACTCATGATTTTATATACCTCTATCATGTCCCCCCTTAGTCTTCTCTTTTCCAAACTGAAGAGTCCTAGCGCACAAGGATGTGAGGAGCACATGCTAAACCATTAAAAAGAAGTGCAATGAAAACTAGGGTTCCTTCTCTTCCCAGCTCTCCCCGGTAGGGTCTGTATTGGATAGGCAGAATGCCTCAATCCACCACTCAGTCGCTGCAGCTGGGAACTCCTTTCCACACAAAGTGTGCCTAATACGTGCACAGACATAATTTAGGGGTGTGTGTGGGTGCGTGTGCGCGTGCGCGTGGGACAGGCTGGTTTGGAGCATAATCTAAATAAGCTTCACAGCTCTTTTCCCACAAATTGAATCAAAATATCTTCTTTCCATCCCAAACATGCTCTCAGAACATGCATGGTACTTTATATACCCAGGATAGCTCATTAATATCATTTAAAATCCAAATGTGGTTACAGTAAATGTAACCAGTTTAGCACAAACCCCATGGAGTATCTGAATTTTAAACTTAACTAATAATTATTAATACTAAAGAGAAAGGAAAAACTACAATGCAGTCACCTATACATAGGACATAGGGTATAACTAGTTTCTAGAGACAGACCCTGTGAACTCTGGGCAAATACTTTCAGTAAAATTTCTTTCCTTGTATGAAAATCACATCTACCAAATCTCTCTCATGAATGTTTTATCTAATTCCAGTTTTGCAAACACGTTAAAGGGTTGTATTTCAGGTAGATTTCCATTTGTCTGGTACAAATCCAGTTGTTCATTCATGGATGAAATCTGAACAAGATGGCGGATACTGCAATGAGTGGGGTTACCGCTGGCTTTAATCCTCTGGTCTATAACTAGAGGGGCAAAGTAAATTCTATTCCAGATAGTTTTCTTCTGCCCTGTTTTTTATTTTTCCTCTCCCCCATTCTATGTTTCTTTGGGCACTTGGCAAATCCACAACTGTTGCTACAGCTGTTCCTTGTCTGAACAGTAAATGCATGTTTCTGCACAAACTGCTAATTCCTCTCTACCCTGCACTTGGGTGATATGCCCAGATTATGGTGGCCTAATGCCTGGGTTTGTGCATGTTCCTGGAACATCCCAAAGGAAATCCCACACAGCTTTTCTTTTCTGCATCATCCAATGGTTGTTAAAAACTTGGGTTGTTTTCCAACTTCTCTATAATGTCTGTGAGATCCTAGTTAAGGATGATATTGATATAGTATTCAGTTTATAAAAGCACCATTCATGGTCTGAAGAGTGCTGGACAATATGTAGAAAACCCATACATAACTTCATGACCAAAGACAACACTGGAAGACTTACATCCGCCATTATCTTCTACATCATCTCCATAATTACCCTTTCAGGCAAAAGTGTGCCAGTATAGCTAGGATCTACAGCATGCTCATGCACTGTCCCACACCCAGTTCACATCCTGCCCCAGTCACAGAGAGCTGATAATGGAAGTATGTAATGTGCCATTTCTTTAGGTATGGAGGGGACTCCCATAGAGTAGCGGCAGCAAGACTGGGAACTGCTGCCCCCATTGAATAGAGGCAACACTTCTCAGTCAGCCAGAGCAGAGAGGAATGGGGAGGTGATATCATCTTCGGAATGCAGAAAGTAAATACCTGTCTGGTAGATAGCTGGTAGACATAAATTGTTCCATTCCAAGCCAGTTAGCACAGTGGAATATGCATCTAATGGGATGAATCTTTATTTGAAGTAGAGTGAAATTTCTATAAAAAGACTAAGACTTAATTGAAATAACTGAAGATGTCTGCGGCTTTCACACCACTGATTATTTATTAGTTAGCAAATGCCCCTTGTGCTATACATATATATGGCATTTCAACACACAAAATATGATACGCGCCCTCTCCCAGTGATCTTACAAATCTAACCACCAGTGGAGATTCACATTTTATGTAAGGTTCTACTGTATTTATTTGGAGATTTGGAACTATTTCCTGATTTGAATCTGTTTCTTGATAGCATTTGAATTACTGAATTCAAGCTCAACATCAATTTCTTAGTGTTTGAGCCTGCTTGGTAGCTGTAGCCACTGTTTATCACCTGTCAAAGAGATCCTTCACATCTTTCTATATAGGAGAGAAGTTGGACATCAGATCTAAGATGATTTCAACCTTAATAAAAGTTTCTGGGTTTCCTTGACTCTCAGCAGAGTTAGAGCAGTACATTTTTTGTTGGCCAGGGATTAACAAGTAAAAGAAAAGTAATATGACAAGAAATGTCATAGCCTAGAGCTAGGTACATGAGAAGAAGAGAAATCCAGCAATTAATTTGCTAAGGACATCAAATAACTCCTCGAGAGAGAGAGAGAGAGAGAGAGAGTGGGGAGTGGGAAAGGAAGGAATTTGTTGTTGTTCAATAAGAAAAGGGGGGAAAAGGCAATCTCTGTTGTGCTATATGTTAAACAAATAAGCAAAAAAACTTAAATTCACAGACAGTTCCTTGAAGACTAACGTTGTGAGAGTGTGAGTAAAGTATTGAGATAACAGATGACAAATTATAGAAAAAATGCTGAGTTTAATTAATGCAATTTTCTGTTTCCCCTTCCACTTTTTGTCTATCTTGTCTCTTTAGACTGAGCTCTTGTCTCTTACTCTATGTTTGTGCAGTGCCTAACCCAATGGGGTCCCAATCTTGTTTGGGGCCACTGGACGCTACTGGAATAACAATAAATAATACTTCCACCAACTTCATGCGATGATCTAGCACAGGGGTCGGCAACCTTTCAGAAGTGGTGTGCCGAGTCTTCATTTATTCACTATAATTTAAGGTTTCGGGTGCCAGTAATACATTTTTAGAAGGTCTCTTTCTCTAAGTCTATAATATATAACTAAACTATTGTTGTATGTAAAGTAAATAAGATTTTTAAAATGTTTAAGAAGCTTCATTTAAAATTAAATTAAAATGCAGAGCCCCCTGGACCAGTGGCCAGGATCCGGGCAGTGTGAGTGCTACTGAAAATCAGCTCATGTGCCGCCTTTGGCACACATGCCATAGGTTGCCTACCCCTGATCTAGCAGCTAAAGTATATAAGGCTTAGTATCTAAAGGTTTGGAATGGCAAAATAGACTTCTGGCACTTTTTATCTCAAGGAGCAGTAGTAGTTAAATTGTTCACTGCAGTTCTTCAAAGAGGACTACATTTGTCCTTGGTGAAACTCCACAGAGGTGATTGGAAAGATTCCTGTTTATTTGACTGAAGCTGGATCCAGCTCTGAGCATGGGCATCAGAATTACGCTCATTAATAGGACTAAAACCCATGTCATAGCAGAGTGGAGGAAACAACCCTGGGATGACATGTGCCAACTGTAGGTAAGAAAAAGCCTTGTATTAATGCTTCTTACATTCTCTACCCTGTGCATATCCCTTCTGTACACTAGATGCTCACTCAAATTTGATGGAAGTTCTCAAAATTCAATGGGAGCAGGAACAAAGTTCAGTCTGTCACTTTGACTTCGGCAAGGGAAGGTAATTATTCCCCCAGCATTCACTGTACTCGCAGTTGGTTTTTCCCCTAATAGTTTTTTAAAGGTCATATTTAGCTCCTTTTGCAGTGAGATAACTGTAGTAATCAGACATTAATGACAGGCAAGGTTCAAAGTAGTTCACTATATGTTTTCCAGTTCATCTAGAATACATACGGTCTTATCTATGGGACTCTCTCAGTGTTGTGCCTCTGCAATATCTGGGAGCTATAGCCCAAGATCTCAAAGGAAACTTTGGACCCACTATACTAGTTGAAACAGGTTTTTGGCCTTTGGCTTCTTTAATCTTTTCCATGGCTCAGTGTTAGATCAGAAATGCTGCAGAGTTCTGGAAGAGCCTGCAAATTTGTTTCCTTTTGCTCTTGATCCAGTCGTCATTCCTGCAGTTCTTACTCAGGCACATTTCCAATTGAAATTAATGGGGATCCTGCAGATTACTATATACCTATGGATGTGCAAGATACCGAAGGTCCTCTATACCTATTGACTTCAACAGGAATGGAAGGCCCTCTGTACCTTGCAGGAACAGACCCTGAAACACCAAAGCACATGACAGTGTCTTCATTTAAATGAGTCCATGACTTTGCACTGATACACCACCTTTCAGTCAAGGGTATCAAAATGCTTTACAAATAATAGTTCACGCTGGGCCAAATCCCACTGAGCGTCCTGGGCACAGCTGCAAAATAGTATTGAATCCCCAACAAAGTAAAGTGACTTCACAGAATTAATCTGTGTAAGAGTTGGGAAGAGAAGCTGGGATTCCAACTCCCTGATTTAACTAACAGACCATGCTTAGGCTTTGTCTACAGTAAAATTACAGCCACCAGTGCCAAATAATCAGTGGGGATTTGGTTTAGAGCTCTGCGGCTTACCCCAAATAATAATAATAAATTAATAATAATGTAAACCCCAAGAAATAGGCATGCAAATAAAGATATCACTTGGTCTTGTAAAACTTAAGACAATTCAGATTTAAATTATTTATCTAAATTTAATACTTAAGCACTTTTGTTGGAAACGATGTTTTTGTACTCAAGAAGGGTTACATTAAAATTGACTAATTACAGGGGGTGAAATTTTCAGACGCTCCAAAGTAATTTAAGATTTTACCCATTGTGCTAATCCTTCAGTCTTTTGCCCATGTAGCTCCCACCAGTTTCAGTAGGAATTTGCTCAGTGCTTGATTGATATGGAATAAATTTTAATACATCCAATTAAGTTGTTTCCAAATTGCTGTTCCCAGGTATGTGTAAACAATATTTAGGATTTATGCCTGATAGCACTTTTCATCTTCACATGCTGAACATGTATTAACTTATTAATCCTCACAACCCTGTGGTTATTCAATTTCCTTTTATTCTCATCCTTATTTCACAAATAGGGCAACCAAGGTAAAGAGAAACACTCCATTAGGCAAAGGAGGCAAGTCAGTATCAGAGCTGGAGTTAAACTTGGAAGTTTGTACCTCTCACTCAACGGACCAAGTGTCTCTTTAGTAAGATATTTTTAAGCTAAAGAGAAAGATGACACTGATTCTTTCCAATGGACAGGAGAATTAACAGCTGATTCTGGGCCAAATTCAGACCCAGTCTCACTCTGCGGCTTTTGATGGATGAGTTTGTCCCAATATGGAAGTCTGAAGTAGTCATTAGCCCAGCTGAGTAAATCAAAGCAAAATGGCTCAGTTAGCAGGTAAACAAGTTTGAGTCCTAAGAGCCAGATCCTCAGCCAGTGCAAATCAGAGTGGCTCCATTAAAGTTAATAACTCACGCTGACTTCAGTGGGAGTCCTGCTCAATGCAGTGTTGACTTCAGTGGAGCAACACTGACTTACCCCCACTGGGGATCTGACCCTCATAGTTTGCTTATGACTGGTTTGCAAAACCCTATTTTGATTCTTCCAGATGTTGGATAACACTATGCGGTGCCTGCTTGAGTGGCTGTTTATTTTAATTGTTTCATTTTGCAGTGCTGCCTTTATAGAGCAGAAAAATCCTGGTCCCCAAGAGCAAATCCTATTTGTGAGTGTAATAAATGGTAATGTACCTAGAGCCGGCAACGATTGTACGTAATTTTGGAAGATATATAATACAATTAGCAGTTGCTGTGAGTTGCCAGATGACAATGAGGCAAGATTTATGTGCTTGCTTTTTACATAAGTATGGTTTAGTTTGATAAGTACAGTTCTGAGATAAGAATTAATACATAATGTATTGGCCAATCCTTTCCCTGTGATCCTGAAATCTATATTACCACTTTCCTCTAATTATATAAAATTATGTTGCTTTCCCTTTTTGTCGCTCCTTTGATTACCTCTTTAACTGTCCCCCTGTCCTCCTGACCAGAGGGGTGCAATTATTTCTACAAGTTCGACCTCTTGCATTTGGGAGGAGAGATTGTGTAAACTTGTTGCCAATGTGGCGGCTGGCTGAATCAAGCCGTTTGCACTTGCATAACTTCTTTCAGTAAAGGACCCCGAAAAGGCCTTCGTTGTTTAGGTAAGAAAATGACTGAGCTGAAAGGACTAGTGAGCTATTTCTGTGCTTTATTTGCCCTAATGTCTCCCTATTGTGTCATGGTACCAAAGCTTGTTACTGGGCTGCCCAGTAATGGAATGTGGGTCTATATGACTCCCTCAGTGTTTAGCTCACCCAATCCCATGGGGAAATGGGTTGGTCGCCTCCACAGAGGCATTGGCCTGCACCCAAACTCATCCCCCACTTTCTAGGCCATACAAGAGCTCTCCATGGCGGCTGGAATCTATGCTAGTGGTCAGGTTGTTAAAAGGGAGGGAGAAGATGGGGAGAAAAGAAAGCCCCAGGCAGAAAAGAAATACCACTAAAGCTCCCTTCTGGCCTCATGAGCCCTGTCAGTGAAGTTCCACTTGGCTTATCTCCCAAGACTGGAGGTGGGGTTGCTGGAGACCCGGAGCTGGTGCAGAGGCAGATACGGCATGGATGGCTCTGGCCTTCCACAGACCCATTTGGATCCCTCTGAATACCAAGGTTTGTAGGCCAGCCCCACCAAAACTCTCCATGCACCCTGATAAAACAGTTGGAGAGAAACCTGTGTGGAAAGAACCTCAATGAGACCTCTTCCCCGTTAGCACTTTGGGGGTGGCTACCACCCCTGGGGCCATCGTTAGAGATCAGTTCCTGTGCTGGCAAGGGGGAGGGCCTAGCATAGCACAGCTTCACTGCGTTTAGGGGTGCGAACTCTCAGCCATGCATTCTTCACGTCTTCCTTCTTCTCTGTGGTATTAGAAGCTGTGCTTTTAAGAACTGAGCTTCGCAGACAGAGAAGCTGGGAGGGGAACTGTGAAGCTCTTGTTCTTACTCACAGCCCGCTGGAACTGGACACACAATAAAGCAGATCTCTGCAAGTCCCTTAAGTGCGGCGTGATCAGGGAACACCACACCTTCCCCCTGTGCAGTGAAACCAGACTGATCCTGCTGCCTTTCAGAAGGGATCCTGTCCCCACAGAAGGGATCCGAATTTGCTCCTACACCTGGCTCTACCCATGGCTACATCACCCCTCAAAGAATGTGGAGTGAGCACCAAAATAACAATAAAATAAATCCACTACTAAAGCAAATGAAAGCCCATTTGTCTGAAACTTCCCCTCATTAGAGCGCTCGCTGTATGAGGAATACCCCTTTAACCTGCCAGCCTTTGACTCTATTGTACCGGTATTTGTGCAGTTCACTGATTAGAAACAATACTAGATGGACTTCCGATAAACTCTTTGGAACTTCAGTCTCTGCATGGCTGTGCTCATTTAAAATGTGAAAATAAATTATGTGCTGTGCAGCAGTATAGGTCTCAGTTAGGTAATGATTAAAATACCAAACAAAGATCATGCTAATAATCATTAATAATTAATAAATAATAATAAAAAGATGTAATAGGAAAATCTCTCCTGCATTACAGCCTTTCCGTTTGAACAATTTAAAGATTTACCCTGAAAAGTTCCCAGTTTCCAAAAATCAGAAGAGGGTTAGGGGGGGAAGAAAATCCAAACTGAATTTAAAGGCACAAATACCATTTAAGTTACTACTGAGCTGCTTCTCTGAAAAAAAGGGGCATTTTGGAATTTTGTTTTAAAGCAGTCACTAGTGTACGGTGTGCTAAGTATTGTCAGTGTGGACACCTGGGTCTAATTGTAAGGGATTTAGAGGCTTGTTTATTGGGCCTAACTTTTTATAAAAGCTCTACTGTTTTCGACATTAATCGTACAAAACACTACACTTTGAGGCCCTGATTAGCACCTGGCTAATTTTCACATGATGAGTAATCCCCCCAATTCCATTGTCTTCAATGAGATTTGGATCAAACCCCATTACCTAGAGATAAAAAGATGATAAATCTAACCCCAACATTTCCCAATTAGCTATTTTAATAACACCGGTCTTTTTAAAAATCTCAAAATAATGTAGGACTCAATTCAGGTTACATGAAGACTTTCCACTGATCTCAGTGAGAGTTGAAGTGCTGCCTTGCTGAGAAAAATTAGAGGAGATTAAATGACAAATATAACACATTGAATATTTACCAGAATAGTTCAGTTGCTCTTTCATTTGTTACAAGGCTCTAGCATAAGATGCTTGGGAGATCTGTAGTTTACTGTAGACGAAAGATTTTATTCCATCCATTATATTTTACAATACTTTTTATTGAAAAAAGGAGTAGGGAATTTAAGAAAATACAAGCCATGTCAACATAGTTCAGTTTCTTGACATGTCATCCTGGCTCAGTTCTCTCTGCCAGAGCCTGCAGAAGGCCCTATGGCCAACTTGTCAGTTCTAATGTGCCTTTCTATTCCTAGTGGGTATTTTATTAACACTTTTTAAAAAATGTTTTTTATTTATCTTGCAGTCTATATGCTGAGGCAGCAACCAGTTTGTTTCTCTGTCTTTTTCTTTCTCCCTTTCCCTTCTCTCTCGCTCACTGTTGCATGAGAGTGAGGTTAGGTCTTCTGGCACTGGAGTCCACAAATCACAGCAAAAGGGATTGTTGCAGTTTGCATAAATGCGGTGTTACTCGAAAATTATAGACTGCAACTGCTTATTGCAGTTCTGTGGAATGGCCATAAATTGGGCCCTGTATCTTTCTAATGACATTCATTCATGCAATTGGTTTTTTAGGAAATTGGAAGGGAAATTAAACGAGGGCAGCCCGGGGTAACTTTCTTTTAATCTTTGACGTACATTTCTGAACTTCTTATCTATCATACTCAGGGTGAAATCTGTTAGCGAATTGTCAGTGGATTTAGGTGTTGGTGTTTGGCAGGAAATACATTGCTCTGGTCCAAGTGAAATGTATGAATCAGAATAGGAAGGTACAATACCAATTTAATGCATTATTTCTTCACATCTAGACTATATTTTGTGTTCATTCTCTTAGAACCATAGTTGAAGGCAAACCTGTCTAAAAGGATGAAATAGCTTATGCCATGGCCTTAGGTAAGCAGTAGTTTGCAAAGAATATTAAATAGCAAAACATGGAGGGCTAGATTGTGGCTTGAACCACACATGTGTGCAAGAATATGAAGCCCCCTTACATACATCCTTGAATGGGCTGTTTACTCTCTCTCTGTGGGTGGAGAAAAGCAGAGCCTTGGTTTCATACCCCCTACTCATTGGCCTACACAACTGAGCTAGTGCATGGGATGTTGTAATATGCTGTTAAAGATCATCTTTAAATTACTAACCCCATCCCCCCACCCAAAACAAGGGAGGGAATTATGACTCCAAGGTGTGCCTCTGAGACTCAGTGCCTCCCTGGGTTATTCCTTGGTTGATGCACCTGACTCATCACCATTTCCTCAGGGATGTGCCTAAAGCCATCATCTAGCCCTGCAGATGTGGCCTTCATTCAAGCTTGATTTGAAGGGAAGAGCTGCTCACCTAACTTTACCTTTCTCTAGACCACACACCCTTTTACCCTTACAGTTACCTCAGGTAAACTCTACTTTGACACCCACAGCAGTGAAAAATCTGTCTGGAGATGCCCTTTTATGTTTGTTCTACAGCAGTAGAATAACAGGGTAGTTCTGGCCACAGCCCTTTCTCTAGGCCTACGCCTGAGACACCGCCCCATATAAGTAAAGTTTAAACAAGCACCTGCCCTAAAGGGTAGGAGGGATTCCCAGATTTACCAGCTCACCACACCCCAAACACAGGGCTACTTTCCTTCAGGCTCTGTTGGAGCAACTGGATTATTTCCCTGCATGAGGCAAACAGCCTCTATGCTGTAGTTTGTACCACTGAGCAGTAACACTCTCTATTTAACATCAGGAAATCAGGCAGTAATGAACCCTATCCCACTGTCCAAAACCAAAGGGTGAGGATGAGACTTAGAATTCTGCAAATATGTGAAACTATTGATTTATCTTCGGCTTGGTTCTCAAAACAAGAACAGAACCTTGGCCTTGAAACACCCACATGTCTCCAACACTCTTGGATGTGTTGCCAGAAAAACAGCGCCTTACCTAAAATGCAGAATGACAAATCTTTAGACATCCCTGGTGAGAGCTGTCAGGGCTTCATCCTTTGACTATGCACTCCTTCCAGCAAACAGATCCTCACTCAGCGTTCCAGCTCTACATGGACACCCTCAAATTTAAGGCCATTGTGAAAAACACAGAGTGGCTTACATGTGAAATTAATTTTGATTATTCAGATCAAAGGGATCTTAAAAATCTGATCTTGAATGCTGTTTATTTTTTATTCACTAAGCTCAGACAATGAAAGCAGAGAAGTCAGTTTTGCTTTTTTCTATTGCTTATTAGTTCTCATGCACTAGCACAGTGCTGCAATGTTTGGATTGCAAATGATGCCAAGGAAAGTTTAACTCCAAACCAAGAGTGCTGCTTTCACTAGAATACACAAAAATAATCACTGAAACATTTGTGTTACTCATATATTTTTCTTTAGAAACTTAAGTTTTGGGTCAACTCAACCTGACAATGTTTATCTAAGTAAAAGAGTGCAACAGTTGTGGGAAGAGGAGCTGGACTTTAAATTAGAAGGACAACGATTACATTAGAGTTTGGCTAGAAAGAATAAAAGCTTCCAAAGCAATAAGATTTAAGGGTCTCTTCCTATTGTCATTGAAATAAATGGGAGTTTTGTCATTGACCTCAGTGGAACTAGGATCAGACCCTAAATTAGTATTCTGTATTACTTCATAGTTCTTACCCACATCTGGCAGTCCTAGTTAAATACAGTTTTAGCTAATCAGTGGGGTTATTTAGAAATGACTCAAACCTATATGCTGTTAAAGTCTTAAATGATTTACTGGATGTCTAGATACCTATAATCCTGGAATTAAACCTACTGGGATATAAGTCCCTGAAACTCGCAAGCAGTTAAATAAGTACTAAAAGAAAAAGGCCAATGCACATCTAATCCACTCCATGTTAAGGTATACAAAGGAACAACACTGGAAAAATTCATCTTCCACACTGAATAAAGAGTGATTACAAATGAAAGCAAGAACATTATCCAGAAATATAAGAAACTAGAGAAGCAGCATGATCAAATAGAGAGCCCGACAATTGCTGAAAGAAAAGGAAATCGCTGTAAATATTCATTCACATGTTTTAATGGATCTGCATCATCAGTGTGCACAGCCCTTTTATGCTCACTTTCAAAAAATATTCTTCTTATACCTAGTTCCTTGCCTGGACAACATCTCATTAAGAGGAGATATGCAAAGCTTTCATCAGAATATCCAAAACTTGAGCCAGGTTTGCTAAAATTTGTGATGCTTTTGGAGTGAACCGTGGCCAATCTCTGAGCAAACCTGGGCTGAATTGTTTGAGTTGGAAGCTAATGGCCTGATCCAAAGTGTACTGAAATCAATGGAAAGACTCCCACTAACTTCAGTGGTCTTTGGATCTCAGTGTTGCTTTCCACTATAGATGGGCTTACATTGTAACTGCAGTTCTGAACACCCCAGGCTTTGGAATGTTCAGATCCAGATCCTCAGCTTCAACATGCTGCCACTCTTCCACCTTCTGCAGTCCTCTGGCCACCTAAGTTTCAAAGGAGTGAAGGCCAACTGTAGGAAAACTACCTGGGGACAAAACGTCGTTTTAAGTGACAAAGCCCCACAATGCTTTATTCCTGATACAAAATCATGCCCCATACAAAAAAATATTCACATGATTGTATTGGACTGAAAGGTTCTTTGCATAGTTAGTGCTGAAAAGGGACATGTATTGACTTGGTAGAGGGCTTGGGACTATAAAAGATATCCAAGTAACGGATATCTTTTATAAGGGTCATCGTATTCACTGTGGCTATTGTCTGGGAAGCGAGCAGGAGTCCATTTTATCTCCTGGGCTGTTCAAAGGGGAACCAATGGGCTACTGTTTCTTCTAGAAACTCCTCATAATAGTCTACTCGTCCCTCTGTGATTGATTTCATAAATATTTATTGAATGTAGGATGGGGGTGTCAAGGAGGAGGAAGAATCTATGAACAACTTATACCATCTTTGCTATACAGTACATCCTAACCACCTTATTCCTTCAGAAATCCAGGCCTGACCTAGTGACCCTTCCAATAATACCCCTTGTTTGACTTATTTGATATGATTACTTATGTGAGTCATGACTACTCCCATGAGTAAGGGTGGCAGGATTGGGCCCAGCAGCAGTGGCATATTAATGTGACCTTGTGCAACATAATGACTTTCAGCTCTGATTTGAAATCAGTGGAAACATTACTTTGATCATTTAACAAAATGAGCAGACGCAGGTAATTAATTGTGGTTAGTAAGCATTTGGCCAGTATTTAGAAATATGAGTGGATCATGGGTATTCTGCCTCTGGGCCTATCTTTGCATAATTTTCTTTGTTTGGTAACATAATGTGCATTCCTGGTGCCAGAGAAAAGTCATGTAATCCTTTTATGGTGGAACCTGGGTGTTTACTAATATCCATTTAGAGTCTGTGTGTTTGCTGCTAGACTCTGCCCTTGTACCCAGTGTTCTGTATGTGTGGATTAGGTGTGCACCAAAGCATTGCTCCATATCAGGAGCCAGTGATTCCTTGGCTACATGCACTGCTTTGAAGCCATGCACGCACCAAACCATTCCAAATGTCAAGGCAGTTTTATGTGTCCTGCCTTCCAAGTGATGATTTATATTAGCAGCTTGTAGAGTCAGCATTTCCTTTGATAAATCCTGTTCCAGGATATATATTGTTATAATTTAGAAGACATTGCACTTGCCACACTTCAAGATGCCTGCCCACATTCACTATATCCTGGGCATTATTCACTGGAAATGGGATATTTAACCCTTAGGACATGCATAGAAGTCATCACTGGCCCCAGCATGTCTTGACTAGTTGATAGACCAGCAAAGCTTCACAATATCTTTGGTAGAAGTGTGCATTCTAAATGCAGACTGTACTCCTCCTATAAATACTGATGAGAGCAAAGTAAGAAGAATGTTAAGCTCTTCCTGCATTCCACAAGAGGTCTTTTTCTTCCAGACATAACCCTGGGGCAGAAGGCTGTGCTTTTTATTTCCTCTAGTAATAAGCACAACAAAAACTTTGAAGGTTAGAAGGGGAGGAGAGTTGCCTTGGAACGTCTTCTTTAATCCATGGAATTTAGGCTACTGCCCATAAATCTTCATGGGATGGAGGGGTGGCCTAGGTCCTTCTAAGCACTTTGGGTAAAATTGTGTGCAAAGCTTTATCACAGGGCTTTGCACTGAGGTGAATTTAACATTACTTCCAGGGGCGATATTATATTTTAAGGCCAGAAGAGACCATTATGATCCTTGTGTCTGACCCGCTACCTAGCACACGTCCAAAGAATTTCACCCAGTGAGTTTTGCGTTGAGCTCACTAGCTTGTGGTTGAGCTAGAGCAAGCAGTTTAGAAATACGTCCAATATTAATTTAAAGACTCCCAGTGATGAAGAATTTGCCCTGAACACTTTACTATCTCTCCTAGGTTGTCCTCCTTGCAGATCAAAAGTCCTGACTTACAAAAGTTAGTCTGAATTTAAGAAGCAGTGGCAAACTGCAAAAGTGTGTTCCTTCAAGACCATCACATTACCTGAGACCCAAACTAGCAGGTGGATTTACCTTCTACAACGCAGTGCACAATTTTTTTGCAGAATTTTCAAGACAAAGTATATTAAAAATGACATTATGATATCTGGAATTAATTTTTTTAAATAATCTGAATGAAGTTCATAGTTGTTATCTATTGTACAAGACGTATACACTTCTTTTTTGGCAGTTGAAGATAAGGGGCCGTCCTCCCTGGTTTCTTTATTAATATCCCTGGAGGCCTGATTTTGTTGAATAGCACAGTTAGAATGGTATAAGGAACATCTTTTATAATTGTAGATACTGTTTAGCAAATGAAAATTTAGCCACCTCTTGACAGATTGCACTCAATAGAGGCACATTACACATACAAAGAGCAGCAGAATCTATGGGTTTTTTGTTGTGCTTTAGTCAACTTCAATGTAATTAGAAGATCTGTGACATCCGTTATGATCCTGGTTAACCAAGTAGACAGTATGTGAGCCTCCCCTTCCAATAGTATTTTGGTTCCTTGACCATCAACTCCTGACTACTCAGTGGAGTGTGGTGTTGCCCAAGCTGTGTTGGGACTTGGGATATGGATATATATTCAAAGGGAAGAAAGAGTGCCTGGGCTCCACTTGAGCATGGCTATTTTTAGTATGATAACACATATGCTCACAGGTCTGAGACCCTTTCAAAGGAACCACACTGGTGTCAGTGTCCTATGTAAGGTCCAGGTTAAGGACCCATTGAAAATAAACCCCCATATGCCCCAAGTGTACCGAATGGATTAGATATTCAGCCACTACAGGTAATTGAGAACATTAAGTAACTATTGGCATTGATCACGCTCCTTAACAGTTTTTTATCTGGAGTTGTCTTATCAAAGTTCATAAAGGAAGCCTATAGTAAGTGAGCAAGGTGAAAAACATCTTATCAACTGGTACCAAAGTTAATATTTGTCAGTTTATTTAAGGCTTTGCCTATGGTTCAGAAGAAGAATTGCATCGGGAGTCAATAGCCTTTAATATATTTAACTGTTAAGCCTCCCTGAATTTGTGAATGAGCCAGATCCCGAGCTGGTATAAATCTGTGTTCCTCCATTGACTTCAATAGACCTAACTATTCACCAACTAAAGACCATCATAACCTCTTCTGAGGCTACTGATGTTATATCTGTACCTCACACAGACTCCTAGAAATTAGAGCTGGGGAATAAACATTTTTCCTATCCTGTGAAAATGTTCAAGATTTTGGGAAATAAAATCATCCCAGATCAGGATGAAAAATGAACATCTCAAATTTTTGCACACCAAAAATCAAAACTCTGAGTCTTTGGAGATTTAGTCAACACCCAATTATCCCTGATCTTTGGAGAAGTTTTGATTCAGATTCTCTCCCTCTCTTGTGTGTGCCCATGTATAGTAGATTCAGTGGTTGCCATTAAAAGTTTTAAAGGTGTTATTTATGCTTATTTTAGCTCATACTTGGAATGCCAGATGATGCTAATTACTATCAAAGGGTAAAGAAGTGTCAACATGGTATGTATGCACATGTGTGTATGTATGCACGAATGTCTTTGTATACATACACAAACAACTTAGTCTGTCTTCACTGCAGTAGTAGTTTGAGTAATCTACTCTCAAGTTAACTCCGCTCAAGTTAGCCTCGTTTGAGGAGAGCAGCTATGTTGCAAAATAACACTCAATCTGTGCAGTGATTATATTAGCAGCACCAAGTAGCTGTGTCCCCACTGTATTAGTAGCTCAGTCATCAGCAGTGCTTGAACTTCAAGCTATAAATCCTGATGGGCCAGCTAGCTTGAATTTAAAGCACCAGCTAACTTGAGGTAGAGATTTTTGTGTTTGTGCAGAAGGGAGTCAGGAGAAGGGCAACACTTGTGTTATACCTTGAGCTAACACTGTGGTGAACACAGGGCCTTTGAACTGTTTGGAGACGTTCAAAGAGTTCAAGTAAATAAAGTTTACTGTAGATTGTTGACCATCTCAATTGAAAAATAAATAAATAAAGCTGCACATGCAAATAGCAAAGTAGGAGACCAACTCTCCCATTTCCATACAATTTTCGGTGCTATATCTCTCCAAGAGAATGTATGTATTTTAGCAAAAATCCTACCTTTATTCATATATCAACCTGCTTGCTTGGAAATATATGCAGGAAAACCAGACCTAAAATCAAGGGAAACAGCGGGTCCTCAGTACCGCTGAGAATAATGCACCTGGGGTGAAAACCTGGCCCCACTGAAGTTTATGGCAAAACTCCCCAAGTGTTTCAAGTTGAGGGGGGCACACAGTTATTGAACTTTTCTGAAAATGTGACTGTATGAGGTGACTCATTCAAATGACAATGATCAAGAATTCTCTCAAACCTCACTCATTTCGAACTTTAATTCTTGCTCCCAATATCAATCCCTAAGTCACTGATTTCACTCTCCCTGCATAATGGCTTTCATAAACATTAAGGAAAGGACACACCTGACACAAGTGTATACTGGCCTTTTCAACTTCGAATAGCCAATCTCCAACTGGCTCATGCCTAGGCTTTTCACACTGGAAGAGGAAACCTCCTTACACATAAACTTCCTTCTACAGCTACTCCTCACTACACAAAGAAACTGAGACCAACATTTCAATATGATCCAGTTTCAGCTGTTCATCTACAGAGAGGGTTTGACACAGGTGCTTTGCTGCCTTTTTCCTTTTAAATGGCCTGGGATGAAGTGACTGGCCAATACACCACACTACCAAACCAGCCGTCCCAAAGCAATCGTTCTTCTACTTCTTTCCTTTAGATTGAAAAAAAAGGATGTTCTAATTTTACATCCCAGTTTTGTCCTTTCTCCCATTCATTTGCTAGAAGGGATAAACCCAAAGCACAGTGGCTATTGTGGCTCTTTATTTCTGCCAATAGCCAATTTTTTTATTTTATTTTTTCAGGAACAACAGGTACATTCCTCCTTTTGCATGGTTCATCTGTCGTATGACCCACAGTGTCCCTTTAGGCAAATAGAAGTAGGCTGTGATGCAACATGCATGAAAAGGTTTAACATATTTCTGCAGACATTAAGGAAGGAGGGGGGATCTTGTTTCTATCAGAAAAAGATGACCTTTTGAGTTAACTGACTGAGAAGGAGTCGGGGCTTTCTGGGTCAGATCTTTCCTGGTATATCCAGTCCATATGGATTTCATCTCAGAGTTTAGATGGGAAAACTACATTATGTGACTTTGGAGTGGGGTGGGAAGGGAGATGCAAGGACTCAAGCATAGTGCAAATACTTTAATTTACTTTCTGAATCATCCTGAATAATTTTTAATGTTATTGGAGTTGACAGACTGATATCACTGGGTAGGCCAAGGAACAATCCAAAAGGCTCTGTTCGAGTTCTTGCATGCACATCTCTGCCAAAGGACTTCAGTCCTTATTTAAAACAACTTTGTTTTTCCATTACCAAGACTCTCCTGAACAGACACGGCCAAAGAGATGAATTAACACATGTGTCCATGCCAGCAAGTGCAGTATGTGTCTGTAACCTGGAAGTGTGTTCATTATATAAAAAACGATGGCTATAATGAGGTTTGTTTTTCAACAGAGTAAATATCACACACCTTGGTTAGTGTAATTTAGGTCACTTAATTAAATAAATGTGCTATAACTAGCTGGTGTTTCTCAAGTTTAAGATCTTCCTTTGTGGTCTTTTGTATTTCCTCAGCCTGCACCCATTTGGTCCAGCTCTGGTCGCATCATAATGTCCTATGTTTCTTTAGATGTTTTTGCCAATTCAGCATGAGTAGCCTCCTCATCCATAGTGGCTGCTTGTAAGATGGATCCAATGCCTATATAATAATGATCATAATCATTTTCATCCCACTTCATCAGTGAAGGCTGCTTCTCATCTGAAAGATTTTTTCCTCTCATTTTTCTGTATGAGTCCAAATTTTTCCCCTGGAGATCAAGAAGCAGGAGGCTGCACAGGTGTTGTATTGCCTCCACTTCTCCACCCGTGTATGACTACATGTGAGTCAAAATGTTTCCAATTTTGACAAATTAAAAAAAAAAATCTGAAAAAATGGCCAACTATTTGCGAAAAATTTCACCCATTTTTGACCCACTACAGAGCTGATTGATTTAAAAAAAATTTTTTTAGACCTTTCCCTAAGTTTCCCTCTCACCCATTTCCCATCAATTCTATGTAATATGACCACAGGGTGCCAGATGTGACAGAGGTTTCCTTAGATAGGAGGAAAAGGGATTTCACAAATCTGAAGATTATCTGTTTGTGACAGGAATATGCACAAGTACTAAGAATATTCTAATATGTGAAGCTCATTTCAGAATCCAAACTTTTGATGCAGTTAAGGAAAAATTGAGGCCCAAAGATGTGACTTTCAGGGGTCATCGTTCTACTGGCTTGAATGTGAATGGACAGAGGTTAGGGCCTAAGAGGGCTGATAAGAGACAACCAGTGTGTGGGGCTGAAGACAAGTAGCGTAAATTGGATACTAGTGCTGGTCAAAATGTTTTAGTCAATAACATTTTTGATGAAAAATGCTCTTTATTTTCTAAATGAACATTTTTTTGGAAAATCTGCATGCAATTTTCTGGATTTTCAGCCAAAAGCTGAGAGAACTTTTCACATTTTGAGAACTGGATTTTTTTTTCAAGATTCAGTTTTCAGTGAAAAAAATTTGTGATTTTTTTTTTGTGATTAATTTTTTACAGAATTATCATTTTCTGACCAATTTTATATTGGGCACTTTTCTCCTTCTGGGCCAGGTATCCCCTTTCTATGGAAAATACCCAAGGGAGGGGGCCAGGAAAGGAAGACAATGTGGAGAGGGTCTCTTTGTGAAGTTTTATGCAAACCGTCCCTCTACGGATGGGGTGAGTTTGGGAAGGCATTATTTTTGGAAACCTTGTCCTTTCTTAAGTAACGATGGTGAAGGAACCTTTAATCTCTGGTCAGATTGGAGCATACTATTTCTCCAGTGCCTCCCTTGCAGGAGTCCTACTGTCAGGGTCCCCCCCCCACCTCCCCCATTACCTAGAGGGAGGTGACACAGCATTGAGTTGCAACACTTCCTGCCTGAAACTCCACACAAGAACTCCTGGACTCTGCAGGGGTATGGTGAGTAACTTGTTATCCTGCCTTTATCTCTCAGCAATGGCTTGACCAAAGTTCTGCTTTTGGTGTCTTTGCTGTGCCCCACACACTGCAGGCAGAAATAATGTTGGATAACTCTGTACAGAAGTTTGGTTTAATAAATCCATCTAATAAGTGCAACAAAGGAACAGAAAAGGAGCTTTTTAGTGGCTGAGCCAGCTTAAATGAGGAGAATGCTTTACAATTAACAATCCAGTGCTTCCCATCACATGCTTTGCTTTATTAAGGGCAAAGCGAAAAATGTTTTTAAAGCATGCAGATAAATCTTTGTTTTAAAAGAGTGTGCAGATTCTATTATAACGAGCCGACCACCATCAACGATCTAGAGGCCATATAGCACTAGGTCACTTACACAAAATGGATGCCAATATTTTCTCAGCAAACTCGCTATTGATTGCATAAATACAGTACAGTACCCATGAGGTAGTGTTGACCTGTCACATAGTAAAGATGTGGTGAGCCCCATAATTCATTACCAGTTGGAAATAGAACATCATTGGAGAGATAAGGATAACAATGACTTTCCATCCAATGATAAATTACTAGCAGCTGCATTATTTTCCCTCACTTATATATGGCTCTCTTTATTGAATTTAGCTTGAGATAAATAAATGATCTGCCAGAAGCCTGGTTAATATTACTTCTCTGGGACCCATTTTAGGCCCAACTAGACTTTTGCTGATAATATCTTTAAGCTTTTCAGTAGGGAGAGACATAACATTTGTTTCTGACAAGAACCCTATGTTGCCTTATCTATTTCATTTGAGAGGCCGTCGACCTCAGCTTCTTTAGTTAAAACGAGAGCTTTACTGTAGAGGCTAAGTTCTTGAACTTGACTCTTCACTTACAATGAGATTATATATCCCGGCTGTAAATTTGAAGCCACACATGATATACAGCTATTCTTAGCATTTCCTGTTGATCACAGGGTGGTATTGATTGCCCTGCTTTTGAATCCATTTCCTATTGGTTTGAAGTCAAGAAATTCCATTTCTCTCCCCCCACACGCAATAATCTGCAGATTCTTCAATGTACATTTATATTTTATTTTTGTTTGTTCCTTTTAGACATGACAGTAATTTTTGTAAAGTGTTCCCCTCCCTTCACCGCAAGAAGAAGACAGCTTAACAAATGTATTCTCTTGATTAAAAAATTAAAAACCATATGGCAACAAAAACATAACTCTTCCTATGTATCAGCATGCCAAGGAAAGTCCTTAAGTTCTTGAAATTCTCTTTCTTACCATTAAAAATGTATCTGCTGCATCAGTGCTTCTGGACTTTGCAGACATTGTTGAAGCAGACAAGGGGGGAGGGGCAGAAGGGAGGTGTAAGGCTGAGGTGTAATCAATCTTTTTTGCAGCCCTACAGTAACTGTTTGGATACCTTGAATGTTGTATTTTTGTTATTTCTGGGAAGACCTATCTTTGGGTTATAGATTAAAATCAGACAAGTGGAATTTTTCATACCATGAGAATTAGAGAAAATTAAACCTGACAGCTTCTGATAAATCGTCTCATAAATAAATTAGCTGCTGGTGGTAATATAAGTCCAGCAACCATTTGATTCTCATTCTAGAGAATGTAGAACAAGTTCTCTCTGTTTTTTAACATGTCCTCCTCCTCATTATTATTATTTTATTATATGTACAACAGTAATTCCTGGAGGCCCCAATGGACAGTGGGGCCCCATTGTGCTAGACACACAGTAGAATTTACCTCAGAGAGTTTACACTCTAAAGAGACAAGACGGATGAAAAATGGGAGAAAGGAAATGTTATTATTCCTCTTTGTCTTACAGAGGGGGAACTGAGGCACAAAGAGGTAAAGCAACTTGCTCACAGCCACATGGGATGTCTGTGGCAGAGCTAGGAATTGAACCCACATCGCAGCTTCAGTAAAGTCCCAAGACCATCCCTCCTCAGCATTTCTTGGAACACATGTTCCCTCCCCGGGCAAAAGTGAGAAGATAAAATGGAGCAATAGGAGTAAATCTCCACTGTCATTGCATATGTTTGTATAAGTGAAGCTATAAACTGTACACGTTAACTCTAATTTGAAGGACTGCCTGTGTTGAAAAAATAGAGTATTGGCCCTTTCTCTGTGATAGGAATAGTTTTTACCTGTCCTGATCACTTCCCATCACACTGTAAAATACAGTATGTTGCAAAATGTTCCTTTTTCTTATTTTCAAGAAAGAGTCTTATTCATCCAATCAGAAAACAGAAGTCACATGGCATACATATCCTACCATACTAACCATTTCCTGTGAGCTTCAAATGTTCACAACAAACGGCTTGACCTTCGGATTAAGACCTAGTGGCATAATCTCTAATAATGAGTACATTCATCAACCTAACAAACAGGAAGACCGCTGATATTGTCGAACAAATTATTTGCTGCCTGTTAATAATAATGCATTTTGCATTGATATAGTGCCTCCGTTCTGAGGATCTCAATCAGGGGCGGCTCCAGGCCCCAGCACACCAAGCGCGTGCTTGGGGCGGCATGCCGCAGGGGGTGCTCTGCCGGTCGCCAGGAGGGCGGCAGGCGGCTCCGGTGGACCTCCTGCAGGCGTGCATGCGGAGGGTCCGCTGGTCCCGCAGCTTCGGTGGAGCATCCACAGGCACGCCTGCGGGAGGTCCACCAGAGCCGCGGGATCGGCAACCGGCAGAGCGCCCCCCGCGGCGTGCCGCCGTGCTTGGGGCGGCGAAATGGCTAGAGCCGCCCCTGATCTCAATGCACCTTGCAGATCCTGTGATGATATTCACACACACATACAAAGCGCAAATGAAGAGGCTTCAGGCAGATATCTCTACAGAAGACTTGTGGAGAGTGTGGGGTGGGACAAGGGGGCATGGAGGGGGGAGGACTGCAGCCCCCCTGGTATTACTGAACCCCAGAGAAAGCTGGAATGGTGGTCTCTGCTGCTCTGCACTTCCTATAGAGTTTTTGAGCCACTGGATCCAGTAGCCCTGTCCCCAGATTTCCTTGCCCCAAGGCCTCCGTATGGGCTGGCCTATTTGGGGCAAGAGAGGAGACAGACTGTTTCTGGGATACACAGAGTGCAGGTAGCCCAGCCTACCCTCCCACGGCCTTGCCACAGCAACCCACTATGAGGATGAAGAGGTGCAGAAGGTATTGTGTGTGATATCTGTCACCAATGAATTTCACTCACTAATGAACTGACCCTAATTAGACCTCTGCAGGATAGGTAAGTACTATTCCCCCATTTGACAGAGTGGGAAACTGAGGCATAGCGTGATTCAGTGACTTGACCAAGCTCTCACAGAGAGTCTGTGGCACACTTGGGAATAAAATCTAGATCTTCCCAGCATTAACCACACGACCATGCTTCCTCCCTATGCAGTAACTGCTGGTTATTCTTTAAGCAGTAAATCTGTCCATTTTACGAAACAAACCGTATATATCTATCATCCTATACTTTGCATACTAACTAAGATTAATAATAATGCATGTGTAGTGAATAAAAATCCATACGTGTTAGTATATTGAAAGGAAGTGGTAATAATATTTCTGTGTAAGGACAGTATAACATGATGCATTATTTATATGACAGTCTAATGCTGTTCTTACAGCTCTTATTCTGAGTTGCCATTTTGAGTAATATCCACAAGCATAACATGCCATCATCACCATTCAGCCCACAATGAGGTGAAGGACTCTCCCATACATTTCCCCTCCACTCTGCTGAAGAAGTTAGCTGTAATTTTGCCACACAGGTCATAATGTGTTGCCAAGGACATACCACTGCAAATCAACTCAGTTTCCCTTCCTCATCTTGAATTTATAGGAGAATATAATCCACTGTGGTTGGATTGTTACACCAGTACATCTCATCTAAGGTTCTTTCTCTAACATCAACAGAAGTAATGTAGCTCAGGCATTGGCATTTGCAACCTTCCATCTCCTTGCCTCAATCTTGACCTGGTGGGACCATATTTAAGGTAATCCAACCTCTCAGCCTATCCTTGGCCACTCTCCTAAGACTACCAAGAGTGCCAGCTATGGTGGCTGTGATAGTGATATGGACACCTGTCCACAGGAACTAGACCAAGACCAACAGAGCAAGTATCATTAAGAATACCTGTGCCCCCGGTGTGATCAGTGGCGGCTCTAGGATTTGGGGCGCCCCAAGCACGGCGGCTCGCCGCGGGGGGCGCTCTGGCGGTCGCGGGTCCCACAGCTCCGGTGGACCTCCCGCAGACGTGCCTGCGGAGGGTCCGCTGGTCCCGCGGCTCCGGTGGAGCATCCGCAGGCACGCCTGCGGGAGGTCCGGCGGAGCCGCGGGACCAGCGGACCCTCTGCAGGCATGCCTGCGGGAGGTCCACCGGAGCCGCCTGCCGCCCTCCCGCGGGACGCCGCCCCAAGCGCACGCTTGGCGCGCTGGGGTCTGGAGCCGGCCCTGGGTGTGATGGGCTCTGTGTCCCAGTACCAATCCCAAAAGCTATCTACACTGCTTTGTAAGAGGAGACCCATACCTGGAGTCTACTTACTAAAAATTTCTTCACTTGGTTAAAAGAAAATGTCCCTGAGCAATAAATTCCTAATGAAAATATTTGGCTTGACTTTGTTTTCACATTCCCAATAGCCAAAGTCACTATTATGCACTCTAGTAACTTTTTTTCCCCTTGCATAATCTAATTGAAACATGACTTCTTGTTTGTATCACACTTTCTATTAAGAAAATCCCACCCTGCATAGCTGCAACCTTATTTGCCAAGTTCCAGAGGATGACAAACCTATATATTTGACTTGTAAACTCTGAAGGAAAAGCCTTATCTGATGTTGTACATCACGCTCAGTGGGGCCAGTGCATGCCGTTGGGTAAAAGCTATAGTAGAACTTTTAGAAACATATCTGATATTACTTTCACTGTGCTAAATTACCAGAAAGATGCAGGTGTTTATATTTACAGACTAAATATTTATCTGTATTAAGTGGTTGTTCAGTGGGTTGTTCTAATTAGCAATACAGGTGAGTTACATCATATGCGAATTCAACTATACGTGCTTGGAAAAAAAGAAAAAGAGAAACAAGAAGATACCTGTAAATAGTGTGGGTGATTCCACCCAATGAGTGTATGCCTCGGAGTGAGCGTGAGATGGGAGACATGAATCTGCTGTTCCCTCATTCGGTCTCAGTTCCCATGTGCCTCTCATAGTGTGAGCATCTCACTGCGCTGAGTGTGATTCTAGTGTTTAAAGATACGTATTTTTCATACAGCATGGCCCCTAAAGGCAAGCCAACTACGTCATCTGCTGCTCAACCAAAGAAACAGCGATCTGTTCCAATGCTGGAGGAAAAACTGTCTGTGTTGGACTTATTGAGAGATGGTATGTTGGTCTCAAATATGGCTGCAACTAATCTAGCATCCATGCCATCAAGATTTGAAAGAATGAAATTCGTCAAGAATTAATTGAGAGCCATAGAGAAACATTGACTAACGAAGAGTTAGAGGAACTGATAAAATCCTCTACAGAAGACTAAGATGATGACGATGAACAGGAGGAACCAGCAAGTTGGAATCTTCATAAATTTGCTGAAGTGTGCCAAGCAGCGAAACACTTGAATTATTTAATTTCTGAATACAATCCCTCTATGGAACAAAGCCTCAAAATCACACATAGTATTACGGACGATTTGAGACCGTATTAAGAAATGTTTGAGCAGCTCAAGAGACAACAGCAACAGTTGCCGATCACCATGTTTTTCAAGGAAAAACAACCAGCAGCAGATGAGCCTATGCAATCAACTTCTTGAACTGAACCAGAGCCAACCACTTTGTCTACGACTCACTTCCGTCACCCAAGCTCTCCATCACCTCCGTCTCCTGGATCTACATCAAGCCCTGGTGACCCCCTGTAATTAAAAATACAGTACTATAAAATTATATTTTGCATATGTACTCTTTATTATATACTGTACTTTACTGTATACATTATAAATTTGTACATATTACTGTACAGGGTTGTATACACAAAACCATGTACAGTATACTGTACATTGTAGGTGATTTAAGGTATTTTCCAGGGTAATTTTGACTATGCGTGATTTTCGTCTTATGAGCTGACTTCAGAACCTAACCCCTGCGTAAGATGCGACTCCACTGTATTCTAACAAGACTTGATTCAGCTTGAAATTCCACCTCTGCGATAAAAGCTTAGGTAGACCATGTTCTGAACAGGTGCAGTCTTCTATCAGCCTGAATGGTGGTACAGCGATATAAAAACATTTTGATGATGTAAGAGCAAGAAACCCTATTAAGGAAGGCTTTCTTCCCTTGTAACCATTATTGCTGAACAAGTCATTCTGATGATTTACCTAGTGAGTCCTAAGTGTCCTTATAAATGTAACCCTCCCCCACCCACCTACCTAAACTTTTTTTTTTCCTGAGCAGATGGAAGTCTGAAATGGAAGAGAATAAAAACTTCATTTGCTGGAGCCCTCAATTAATCACAATCAAGTTTGTGCATGTTATACTCTACAAGGGTAACAACAATGAAAGGCAGGGAGAAAAGGATGCTTTCCTGAGGCAATGATGAAGACACAAAAGCAATAAAGGATCATACTTCACAATAATGTGGAGATAGATGACAGCACTAAATAAAAATGTTCCTTTAAACGTACTGTAAAAATAAAGATGTTTGGATAGATTTATCAGCCCTGTTACAAACTCAAAATCCAGGAGAAACTCTGGGCCAGATTCATCCCTTGGAGAACACTGCTGACTCCAACAGTTCCTCTAACGATGATTTTGGCCCAGTATTTTTTCTAATTATTTAAACATGACTTCATTTATTAAAGAGCTGTTTTCCCCCTAGTTTTTATATATAACATTAGACGATCTCTTCATTTGACATAAATTATCAGCTATTGTACATCCCTTACCTTTTTTATGACTGAACCATCTATCAATAAATGTATGGAGGGGAAAAAACGATCAACCTTTGCTTATTTGCCTGGGATTAGTATGATACACATCTGATTCCATGAAACTACAATTTTGGGTTTTTTAAATCAGTTTTTTATAATGTCAAATCCTGTTTTTATATCTCTGTACCAAAATCCTAGCCTGTTTGGCTTCTAAAATTTCAAAAACTGGTGAGATTAATTTCTGGGGCCTAATTCAGCCACTCCAATGGGTACATAAAACAATGTGTTGTATTTGTAAAATGAGATTATCCATTGCAGGCAAATAGTGGGATACTGCTTGCAGACTGCCATTGGGACAATTTTTGGCAATGATATCAAAGCCATTAGTTTTGGATATGTGTTCACTGATGTTCAGAGCTGTACATTTCCAATTCAATTCATGAAGGGTTTTTTAAATTACAGAAAGCGCTTCATTAATTGCTTTGAAAAAGGAGAAGCAGCAAATATTGGACCCTGTAAGTGCATTGGGCATAGAACTGCCATTGATTTCAGTGAGAGTGCTGCACTGGGGGCATGACCCAAAATGGTTGACTTCAATGGGTTTTGGATTAAGCCCAGGGAGTGCCTGAATGATCCAACTCTTGGTGGTTGCTCAATAATGCTATTCTTGATTAATCCAGTTTTTAAATAAAAAGCAAAATCATTGGATGTAGTTTTGACCCATACATACATGCGACCCGGCCTTGCAAATTTTTGCCTGCTCACCACACTAGTTTCTTAATTGTCAGGTATAATGTTTTTAGCATGTTGGTTATCATCAATCACTGTTGTAAAAAGAAGTCAAGGATATTTTGGGGAAATGAATAATATAATAATACTTATCTGCCTCCTAGGGTGCTGTGCGGCTTACTTCATTCCTGCTATTAAAGTAGTTTGAGATCATTGCTATACAAGTATAAAGTTCTGTAATAATGTGAGGTGGTGTTATGTCTTTATTATGTGTTTGTATCTGCTATTTTTAGCATGCTAGCTGGAGCCCCACTAGTGCAAATTTGTCTACTTGGGCTGGGAGACTCAGTCCCAGCTGCAGAGTAAACCATACCTTATAGGGCATTAGAAAACTCCAATCTGATGTGCACATTCTCCTTTTCTGCGATATGTCTTTCCAAGCTCAACATGAGTCAACTATTGTTGCTTTACCCTCATTCCTGCACCAACACAAGATGCAAGAGATGGAGTATTTCAAAGGAGTGGGGCTAAAACACAGCACCAGTAAGACAATTCTTTTTTGGCAGAGGAGATTCTGAGTACAGATGCTCCCTGGGTTATGCAAGACCTGACTTATGCAAGTTTGTACTTATGGAAAAAGTTCCATAAGCCAGAAATAGGATTTTCGAGTTGCGAAAATTTTTGCGTAACGTACGGGTATACGTTTCTGATTTACGCAAAATTCAAGTTACGCAAGGCTTTCCGGAATGGAATAATTGTGTAAGTTGGGGGGTATCTGTAGTGTTTACACCAATAACTGTAATGATAAAAAGCAAATTTCTTGTGCCCTCCTTGCAATCAGCACAACCCACATGATCCCTGATCAACAACAAATTGATTTATTTAAATAATAGTAATGATCTTCCTGTCTCCCCTGCCCCGAGTCCTAACTCTGGAATCCCCTGCAACTCTAATCAGCACATTTATATACTGATTTTCCTTTGCCCTCCCTTCTCCCGGCCAAGAATCACTCCTTGATCCCCGAGTAATAAGAAAATGAATTGTGCAAACAAAAATAATTACCTTTCTTTGCTCTTCACCCTTCTAGCTGCAGAATCTTACCAGCTTCATGTTTAACAAATTGATTTATTTAAATAAAACAAATGGTGATCTCCTTTTAACCTCTGCAGTACATCTCTGCTGAAAATTCCCATCACCGTCCCTACCTTTCTCATATGGCAAAAAAGACATTTAAAAAAAAAAGAAGAAGCTATACCTCCCGTATCTGACCTACCCAAGAGAAACCTTCCTTTCTTTCTCTGAGCCCAACTAACTAAGAAACCTTCTAAACCTGGGCAGTTCTGTCAATGGGGAACAGACCTAGGCCATCCAAAAAAAAATAAGTAAAGTAAAGTAAATCACATGTACCTTTATCCCAATGCTCTGTACCAATCACAACTGTTAAATCAACAGAATAGCTCTTTTGTATGAAGGATCCATACGGGGTAGCTGCTTGTGTTTCTAACACACTGTAGCCACCATGTGTGTTTTCCCAGTAGGAAGTTCCAAAGCAGTAACAACCCCAACTCTAAACCCAGTGGACAGCTTTCCACAGTGTCCTTAATTAGTGTGCAATTAAGGTGCGCTCTCATGCCTCACATAAAACACTAACTTAGTGCCACCTAATACCAGCATGCCCAGTGACAACTGCCAGCAGCAGATGCCACTCTGCCGTGAGCAAGCCTATCAGCTTATTCATCAGAATTCAAAAATCTGTCAGACACCCCATTAGGACCCGATCCTGTTGCCAGTGAAGCCTTTTGTAAAACTTCCATTGGCAATGGTGGTAGAATCTGGCCTAATAGCAGTTTATCAGTTTGTCCTTGGAAAGGGGAGGGCAGTAGGGTAAGATAAGTGATAGCATAAGGCTCATGTTATTTAGATCAGTGTTTCTCAACCAGTGGGTTGCAACTGCGGGGGGGCGGGAGGAGGGTAATCGTAAAAGTCAATCAGGGGATCACGGTCTAACGTAGAGAAAAATCTTGCTCCTCTACTCCCCAAACACCCTTACCCTTCAAGGTCAAGCAGTCTCTGTCAACCTCTTGAAACACTAACATAAATAAATGAAGTAGGCTTTGTTGATATTGATACTTTTTTTACTCTTAATTTTATATGTAAAGGGGTCATGAAATGTTTGACTTTGAATAAAGGGTCACCGAGCTGAAAAGATTGAGAAACACCAGCGTTGTTCTGTTCTGACAGAAGCCTTGTAATTATATAGTTGGTTTTTGCACCTGAGCTTACTTGGACATATGGACTCAAACTGCATTTGAAGTTAGACCTCTCCCAACTTGCATCTGCTAATTCAGTCTGCACAGAGTTTTGGGGTCTGATCCAGTTCGGTTTTATATTCACTTCAGTGGAGTTATTCCTGGCTTTGCAAAGGAGAAAGTGAAAACAGAATCAGGCTCTAAGTGGGTGCAAAAAAGGAGAGAACGAAAATTCTCCTTTAATAACTTGTACACACAATTGCAGCTGCAAAGTTAGAGGCCACTTTTGAAAATATGGCCCTGAATCTTGGACAGCCTGAGAGGACTCTTTGAGCAAGTTTTCCTTTTGCAGGTGTGTCAGGATTAGCAGAACATGGCAATGGTAATGGCAACAGGATTAAGCAGCAGTCCTGATGGTATTGAACAGTTAGCAGAAAGCTACATTGCACAACATGTTCGTCCGCAGGTGAGCCTTGCAGAGTTCTTACAGTAAGCAAATGCAGAAGTATATTTCCTTTTCATGGTCATCATTGCATGCCTTTCACATCATCTGAGACTCAGGACCCGGTGATGTATTTACAGTCTGAATGTTAAGACTTTTTTTTAAGATCATTAGGGGATACAGACAACCAAATCAGTTAGTAACATAGAAAGAAGGCAGGAAATCAGGACACAGAAAATGTATTTTAGTGCAATACAAAGAAGCATTGAATAGTATCATGTAGATCCTCAACTACTTTAATTACCTCTAAGTTTTCATCATTGTACTTCTAAAATGAATAGACTGTCATCCAACAAGTCTGTTGGGCATAAAAGGCATTTAAAATATCTGTGGTTTGGTGAATCTCTCCCTCAGTCCAGGCCCCGATATTATCAGTATTAAATGAAGCTATATAGTTATGTCTTGCTTCATTAAAATGATTAATTTTTTTTGTTCAGATGCAAAGGTTAATTACAGTCTGTTGGAATGACAGAAACAATGCATCATCCATGACCAAATGGGATTTTCAATTGCCAGAAAAACTTCTCCTTGAAATCTGATGGAGCTCAGATCTCTCTTCATATGGGTTGATTTTCTGTGTATTTTTGCAAGACTGACTATGTGCTAGTAGGGGCTGAACGTGAAAGGTTCAAGGGTTCCCTTCACATCAGCACTCCCAAGCCTGCATGCTTATTCAAAGCTTGTGCAAACTTGTTGGGACTAGAAATTGGCCAGAAAATATTGCAAGAACAGTCTGTTGTGCTCCTTCTTGGTTCCAGCACGGTGAGAAATAGCACAAGGAGAGACTTCCTTGCAGTCATTTCGTATTTCCCCTTCTGTTCATTGCTGAAACCAGAAGGCAGAAAGGAAGAAAAGAAATAAATAAAACAAAGTTACAATTGGTGTTTTTTTAAATCCACAGAAAAGGTTGGGGTCAGTTCTTGTTTTAGCTAAGTAGGTTTGCCTAGACTGATCCTGAGAACCATTACAGATCTCAAGTAACCTGGGTATAAATACAAAAAAGCTGTATGTCAAGGTATTGTTATTGAATGTAAAAAATTATTGACAAAGAATTCTAGCAGTAAGGAGATAATAAATCACATGATAAATTATAGAGTCTGCAGTCAATAGTTGTTTAATATGATGCAAATTTTAAGTGAAATTTAGAGCATACAACCCTTCCATGTGTAGCCACTTCCTCTTGCTAGGTGAAATAAACATGCAACCAGAAAATGTAGCAATGAATTACATTCAACCTCAGAAATGCTTTAGAATGTCTTCAAGAATGGCTGCCTGCTCCAGTGATGGATTATAACTTAGCATGAGATCCCACAGGCACAGCAAGGTATTTATGTAGCCTTCTGATTGCCCAGGCAGTTGGAACAAATGTTTATTCAGTGCTAACAGAAATCAGAGCAGTGCTGGTCCTCTCCCCCTCACCCCCACTTCCCAGTTGCTGGAGTATTATAAGCTCCCAAACACAACAACTGCTAGAAGATAATTTCCAAAACTACTTACAGTGGCCCTTACTGACAATGGATAGTTATTCCACAAGTATTCCCATTGACTTAAATGGAACCATTGGTGGAGCCAAGTTCTATTCAATATAGTAAAGGTATCACAATCTGGCCCGGTGTTTGAAATGTAGAAACAACTAATTTACTGCTCTGTTTTGCAATGAGTGTACAGTTCAAAACAGATACCTCCCCCCAAAAGTTTCAGTAACGTCACAGAATGCTAATGGAGCAGGAGGGAGATTGCCTTGCAGGAATTCACATGAGCATACTCGTCAGGTATCATCCACGTAGACTGTATGCCTTGAGTTTTGCTTTGAGCTTCATGCTTGAACTAACCCACAATCTCAACAAGAAAAGCAAAAATGGAGCGTCACATCAGATGCCGAGAACGTTAGATGATGTTGATTTAAAGCAAACATTTATCTGCCCAGATTTGCTTGGCACTGAGCCACGGTTCACTCAACAGGTCGGTGAACCCTAGCGAATCTTTCTAGGAATCTGCTTTGTGTTTTTAGTGTGTACTGTGATCTGAAATCAGCCGAGTTTCATGTGCGTTTGATGTACAGGTTTTGGAAGGCTTACGGGGACAAATCCAGAGAAATACTGATATTGTATTTGCACGAAAGAGTGAGGTAGCTGTAAATTGTCCCTCTTGGCACTCCTGGATACCAAAACTGGACAATGATGTTGATACTCTCAGTATGGTTTTAAAGAAAACAAGCACAGTAAACTGGCTTCTTGTATTCTTGTTTCAGGAGAAGGTGTTTGAGCTCTAGGAGATGCTGTAGGTGTTGCATCATAAATAAGAGCATCACTGAATTCAAAAGCCTCATGCCCCTCTTCTCTGGCTTCTGTTCTGTTAATTGTCTCTAAACCTGTACTGCATGGAGAAGTTGTGGCGTTGTAAAGAGTTCAGGTATGTCCAAAGGTACATCAGTACCTTCCATGTTAATTGGTTTCAGATAATTATGTATTGATAGGAAAGTTAATAGCATTTCAGAACAGGACTATGTTTTACTCATGTCGGTGGGCAACTTATGTTATGACTGGGTCCCTCATGACATCTGCATTTGTAATACAGATGGGACTGGAGAGTCTGCACAGCTAAATGTAAAATGTTTGAATGTTTTCAATGACAGCCTTACTGTCACGAATAAAAGGCATTCCTTGATCCTGATCAGGATGGAAAAAACGTGAGAAGTGACATTTTCTAGCAGGTCCATTTCCAGCCCTGGCCAGAATCTGGAAGAGTATGTGATGAAATGCAGATGTGAGAAAATGGGGTGTGGTGGAGAAAATAATTAATTAGAAAATGAAGAATTTCGAAGTGTTTGGGTTCATTTATAGAAATGGGCAAAAAGGTGACTATGGAGGGGAGGAAGCGGACAGAAGCTAATTATATTTTCTACACCAAGGAGGAAGCTTAAAGGCTTAATTAGGCTCAATACAGTGGTAACTGGGTGAAATGTAATTCCTTGTAATATACAGGAGGTCAGATTAGAAGATCTAATGGTCCCTTCTGGCCTTAAACTCTATAAATGTTACACAAAAGAACTAAAATTCATGGTTCCCAAATGTAATAGGTAAGAACAAATGTAACTCTTTGAGTGTCCTCTAATGTCCCCAAGGTTCTACTCCTTCCAGCCAGATGAGCAGATTGTGGTAAAGCAGCAAATTGAATTGTCCTGTCCATCAGTTCAAAAGTACAGTAAAAGAGAAGAGCACTTTTGTCAATAATACTCAGGCTGAAGCTGACATCTTTGTTCCTCTATTAAATGGTTATGTTTGCACCTGCTTGTATCACTTCATTTTTCTGCTAAGGTTGTCTAACTTATTTAACTTGACAGACTGAGCACCCCTCAGAGGTCTTTGAGATTCAAACCAGCATTGGAAGTGACAGCCCAGATAACACAGGTAATCATATAGGACCTTGTGGGACTGCACTGACTACTTTTTAATTGATATTTCCAAGTTTCTGTAATAAATTTATTTCTTAATTATATATGCAATGTCATACATGGTAGCTAATGATTACTACTAATTTAAGTTTGCAGGCTAGGAGGAAGTAATGAGCTATAATATTCCTCACATTAGTCTCTGGGTCTGAAAAACCCATTTCCCTTCTTGAAATCATGATTATTTTAAAATTAAGATTTTCTAACAAAGCAAAAAGAACAAAAGGTGCACATTAAATTCACTTCTTCCCAAATAAAAGGAGGCTTTATAAAGTTAAGGTTCTAAATTAGGTAAGGGTATTTAATTAGCTGATCATTTCAGAAAGCTCATAAAACATTTAAATAACTCTGAAGTTATGTATATTTAAGCAGTTTAATAGAGAATTAAAGTCTTAAGTGGTAAATTTGAAATGTAAATACAAAAGTCTATAGAGGAATGTTAATTGCTTTTTCTAAGTTTCCTACCTGGACTGGTATGTTATAACTCCCAATACATTTTGTATTTATAATAATAATGGGTTGGATTAGGCCCAGATAATTCCTTTAGGTGTTTAACGTCATAATTCTGCAACAAACATGGAAGTTACTTGCAAAAATAATAAGTAGAATATAAATATTCTAGGATAATAGATTTCTGGTTTAAACTCACAGAAGCCAGGGAATTTAGGGACAAATTTATCACGGGAATTTAGCCAAAACCCACTGAAGTCAATAGAAACCCATTGGTGCCTTCTTTCAAATCCCTTGATTTCAACACCTAACAGCCTTTTAGCACCATCAAACTGACTTGCAGAGGCAGAAAAATTTACCCACTGGAAAATACCATTGAACGTATGTAAGGAAATATCATGCCAAGAGATGGGATTAGCACTCAGATGAATTCTCATTTGCCTGTAGGTAATTTGGGAATATTTTTGCTTTTCTTCTGACTTGCCTGGATTAAATTAAAACCTTACTTGAGAGTTTAGTATCCCCATAATGCTTGATACCAATTACATGAAAAAAATAGGTGAAATAGCTAGGTCTAAAAAGGATGATTTGTGTATATAAACTGATCACTCAGTGTTAAACTTTGTATAGAGAGGAAGAACCCACAGGAAGAGGGGAAGTGGAGAGTAGTCTGTAGGTGACCTTACAGGAACCATTCCCTCTGCTAGGCATCATTTGAGGGGGCCATGGAATTTAGAGACTGTGTCCCCTTCCAGTGCTGTGAATCTGCACAGGTGGGAACCTCCCTGCATGGACAACTACTGTCTTACCAGGTTCCAACAGGATTGGGGTTGCCATTGTCTGGGTGCCTATGTAGCCAGGTGATAGCAACCAAGAGGGAAAACCCAAAGGGGGGAGGGGTAATGTAGCTCATAACTGTGTGATGTTCCAGTGGGTTTCCAAAATGAACCCTGGGGGATGGTGTCATGGAGAGTAGCTCCTCCCATGTTTTACATCTTTCTGCACTTTCACCAACACCATAATTTTCTGTACAGTCTGAGCTTCAGCAGAGCTCCACCAATGCAAGGAAAGGAGGAGGAGAATGGGGATCTCAGGTGGTCGTGCCCTCTCCTTTTGTGCAGGCATAGGCAGATCAATACATGTAAGATTCCCATTATGCACAGATCCCAGGAGGGATGATCTGGGCCCATATATTTGACTTCTCTGTGCCTCTATTTCCTCAGCATTGGAATGGGATAGTAGCACTCTCTTATCTCCTGGGGTGCTTGAAGGGTTGACTATTTTTGAAACCTTGTGGGATTCTCAAATGCAGTGTGGCTTAGAAGTGAGATGTGTTATTATAAGGATAAAGAATAATTTTGCTGCTTCACATTAATGGTTAATATCTGCACCACGAAACCTGCTTGATCACATAAAGATTCTACTAAGCATTTAATCCTAATCTTCAGTCTTATGCATATTCATTTTATTTAGAATATTAATTTAGTCCTCAAAGGTTAATCCCTCTCAGGTTTGTAATTAAATATAGCAGTGACTTGACGTCTCTGGACTCACCCATGTTGGAATGGGCTTTCCTAATGGTCAGGTCTGTAACTGTAACCCATTTTCAGATTCAACCAGCAGTCAGAGAACACAACTTGGCATGCTAGAAGCTCTGGCCATTCCAAAGACTTTGCATCTAAGTAGAAAAAGGGAAATACAAATAGAACAACCCATAGAATGAGTTCCAAACTTCTGGTTTCATTCATCCACTGGCAGGTTTACTCATCTTCATTAAATGTCAGAGGAAAATTGGAGCACCCCAGACTAAACATCTTTGATGTTTTTATATTTAAAAGTTACACAGAGTTTAAAATTGTAATGGTTCACTAGTATGAATGCTGCCGTGTGTTGTTTCAGTATTTATGTTTATCACGATGCAGAAAGTGTCTGATTTTCCAACCTGTAAACTAACTATGCATGTCCTGCTTGAGACTTGGGGCCTGATTTTCAAAGGTGCTCAAACCATAGCTCCTGTCCACTGGATCCATCCCCTTTGGAGGAAAGGGCATCAAAAAGAACTGTAGCCTGAGTGTCCTCCGCAGCTCTGCAAATCAGCCCCTAAGTGTCTCAGATTTGGCCCCAAATTCAGAGGTCACTTTAGAAAATTTGGTCTTTATGTGGAATGATAATAATATTCATCTTAAAGTTATACCATGATGCTTCATTAATTAATGGTTATAAAGCACTTTGAGATCCTCAGATGGATGGTGTTACCTAAGTGCGAGGTATCTGTATTATTGTCTCATCCTTTGAAGCAGGAAAGAACAGTTGGTTCTTCTTTGTTCTGATCTCAACCTCTCCCTGCTGAATGGTGATGAAAGCAATAAGATATAAGAGGGTGTGTATTGAACTAAAGATATTGCTTTACCTCAGATGTATCATTATATATAAGGCTGCTTTTAGCTGTAAACACACAAGGGATGAGGAGAGCCCAGCAGACAGGCACTGTGTCATGTCTTACTGCACTTAGTGAATGGCTCTATTCAAATATCGCCAGGAAGGCTGAGATTTTCAAAGGTGCCTATGGGAGTTAGGCACCCAATGCATACTGACTTTGGGTAGGAGTTCAATGTCTAACTACCATAGGTGCCCTGGAAAATCGCAGCCTGAAACATTAAATCATTCAATGAGTTGTGATAAAAAAAATAGTGTTCTTGTTCCAATTGAAATTGCTCCATACTTTAAATTAACTATTAAAATTAAAGAATTATAAATAAATAATAACATGATTGTAGAGTTCCCATTTGCAGGGCGGTCTATAATTAGGCTCTACGGTATTGGCGGGGGTAAACTTGTGCCTCGCTGGTAAGAATTCTTTTTCCCAATCTTCAGGTGTGGGAGCACAAATAAAATTTGGTGGCATGGAGCTGTTCTAGCTCCTTTGCCAAATGTTTGTCCACAATGCAGGCCATGACCTTTTATATTTTAAGATGAAATGGCTGGAATCTTATCTATGGAGGATATTCATAGTGTTTCAGGACACAGTAGAGGGGTAAATTCTGCCCCCATTTACCCAGAATTGAACCAGAATAACTCCATTGGCTTCAGGAAAGTACTCCAGATTTACACCAGAGTAATTTGGCCCACAATACATGTAACTCCTCCTAAATTATATTAAACTTCCATACTTTTCTGAATGCTGCAGTAGATTATTATGACTCCAGCAGATGGTTCAACTGAGTAAGTAATATGCATTTTTAAAAACTGGGTGAATGCCTATTTACTTTATACAATTGTCTGTTAAAACTCCGAAGGCCTGATGTAGTCCGTTAAGTAAATAACTAGAAATAAAACACACACTCAAAATTCTTTAAATATGCATTATCCCATTAAACTATAATGGTTGGAAGGAGCTGTGGTGTTTGGGAAAAATTATACATGTTTCTTAACAACTGTCCAAATATATATTTACACATACTTACAAATATACACAAACCATCTCAATATCAACTCAGACAAAAAAGCCTTATTAAGCATTCCTCTAATGTAGTATTTTTAGTAGCTTAATCACTATAAGTAGCCAAAAGCCACAAAAAACATCAGGAGAAATGCTCACTCCCTGGGAGCAAAAGCATAAGGCTGGCTTTGAACCTATGAGTCTGAGACTCTTAAAGTCATAAATTATGTCCCTCTAACTCACAGATGAAACAAATGATCTCAGGTGGCTTCAGGGGTGGTGGCAAAACCCTGGAGGTGGAGCTAGCTCATTAGCAGGGTCTGTCCATCTGGTGACCAGGCTTACATTTGTGTATGTCCTTCATATTAACGCAACCGAGGTTGGAACCATGACCACCATCAGCTTGCATAGTAGGTAGCTCTACCAGATGAGGAAAAAAGGGCCCTGTTCTGGCCAAGAACTTTGTTAGCTGGCACTTGGGCTTTGAATACATTCACTCTCACAGTTGGACTTGCTCTTTGTAAATACACGATTTGTGACATCAAAACACGTTAGGGTTTTTGGTGACTTAGAATTTGCTGAGTCCCTAAGGGCTTTCTCTGGTTTCAGATTTTGTGTATGGATGTAAATATTTGTATGTTACTAGAAAGACAGATTTTCCTTTAGCTTGGGAGCTTTTCAGAACAGGGACCTGGCTTTCCTGCATGCCCATGTTGTTATAAAACAATAACTCTTTTAAAATTATTTTAAAGAAGATAATAGTTTAAACAAGACCAGACTGGTGGAGTATCTCCTTGGCTGAAGGTGTTCCTTGATTGTGGAACTGCCAAGTTGAGAAGATCTGGCAGTCTCTGGCTGGTTGCCTTTAGTTCATGTTGTAAATGTTGGTCTGTCTACGGGGGTGGGTGGGAATTTGTATGTAGGCTGTTCAGCAGCTTTCTCCACCATCCCTTAGAGCAGAACAATGCACTGGCCAACCAACACTAGGGCTCTGTACTGCTGCCAAGAATAAGGGCGTAAGAGAATACTCCCCTTGATTATAAAGTTCTGGAATCAGGTTCTCTCTTGTTGGTACAGATTATTTGGTTCATATTGTACCTCCCTGCTCTATCCTGGCCCAGGGAGTTGTTGTGCTGAGGAATTCTGGGATTCACTGAGAAAGGGGAAGAAGGCAGTAGTGCAAGCTTTCCCTTTGGCTTTCTGCAGAAGGAGGTTACATTTATGGTCTGCAAGGTGTTCCATGGGACTGATCCATTGCTCACTGGTATCAATGGAAATATTCTTGTTGCCAGTAGATCAGAACCCAAAGGAGCTTAACCAACACAAACCCCCAAAGGGGCACCCACCTCAGCCAGCAGAGCACACTACTGGCCTGTGCTGGCCAAGTGACGTTTCCCTAGCATCATTGCAAACCTTTCCTGGGGTCCCCTTCTGCCCGTAGGGCTCCTCCATCGGAGTCTATGCCTGGTCAGTTATCGGAAGCCCATGCTGGAAGCATGTTGCTGTTAGCTGATTACTGTTTCTCTTTGCTGGTCTGTTCTTTTATTCCAAAATTGGCAATTGATGGGTGAAAATATGTGACTGTTTATCATTTCAAAATGCTGTGCATTTCTGTCTTGTGACCCAAAGTGTTTAGTTGGTATCAGACATTTGATTCATTCTTGACATAATTCAGTTTCATGACACATTTCGGTGTAATATTAATTATGTTAATATTCATTACTGTGTTGACTACCATGGGATCATATACTTGTGCGTGCCTCCAAATTGATATTCAAGTGCACACCCGGGCATACAAAAAGCTGCAATTGATTTCCTCTGACTTTTTTGCCCAGCTTTAAATAGCATCAGTGTACATTCATTTTTGCCCAGCAGATTCCTTATTTGAGTGGGTCTGAACTCCAACATAAGCTTCATTGCAAGAGGAGTCATTCTTACAAATGGGATTCACGCTGTTTCCAGTACTGCTTCAAGTATTTCCTGTGCTTACAACCAAAGTCTAAATACAAATCTACCACACTAATTTTACTTTAATTTCCTAGTTTGCATCTGCCATCCCATCAGAGCAATCTGGCTGTGCAGTGCACTGAGGAAACTGCCTAGCATTACCACTGGTTTGGATTTTTCGCTTGATATATAGCAACCTGCTACTTGCTAGATTATGGCTCTGTAAGAACCCATGAGTTTTGCAGCAGATGACAGCCTGTTAGATTGTTTTGCAAGAGAAAGCATTACTGGAAACAGCAAATGTGTGGGGTGCAAGAGAGAGCTCATCTTAAAAGCTGGCTTTCGCCCGGCTAACACAATGGAGCCCTTTAGGCTTAATACCTGGGAGGTGCTGAGCACCCTCAACTACAAGGGCCTGATGCAAAGCCTACTGATGTCAATGGGAGTCTTTCCATTGACTCAGCGGACGCTGTGGATCAGTGAACCAGCCTCCTAATGACTTCATGCTGGATTTAGGGTACACCTCACAGGAGTACTCAGCATCTTTCTAGGGCAAACTCTTTATGAATAACCGCGTATTGATACAAAACTTATCTATGTCCATGTAGCTCTGTCTCTTCTGGGGACGTGGGGGTCCTGCTAGATTCCAAGATGTCCTGTACAGTGTTGGATTCTTTTCTCTAATTCAAATGAGGATGAAAGAGGCTGCAAAGGCTTTTTTCTCCCCAGCATTTGATTCTCATTGCATGGGTCTAGCATCCAGTGTTAATGGAAAGAAGAGGGATAGTGTTCTGTTAAGCCACTAGACTAGTTTTTTCAGATACTGGGTCAAAAGATTTGTGTGTGTGTGTGTGTGTGTGTGTGTGTGCGCGCGCACATGCACAATGCAGTCAGGGTGTTGAAAATTTTATTGTATTGTAAGGCAAAGAACATTTTGCTTGCCTACTCCCAGCACACCTGTACCTTTCAAGGTCAAATATTCTCTGTCAACCTCTCAACACACAAATGAATGCTATAGGCTTTGCATTGTTATAATTGAGCCTTTTTTTAAAAAAAACCTCTTATAGTATATGTAAGGGGTGGGAGAATTTTTTTTTTTTACTTTGAATAAGGGGTTGCTAACATGAAAAGGCTGACAAACACTGCTCTAGACTTCGACTAAATAGATCTGGGCTCATTCCCACCCCTGCCACAGACTTTCTGTGTGGCCTTGAAAAAGTCACTTAACTTCTCTGTTCAGTTTCCCATTTGTAAAAGAAATAATAGGACTTCCTTTGGCCTAAGCTATTTCTTTCTTGTCTACTTACTATGTAAACTTTTCGGGGCACAGGCAGACTCTTAGCAAGCATTTGTACAGTGCCAGTGAACATTTTATCTGGATAACTGTCAGCGAAGGACTGGTTCACCGTGGTATATCAAAGATTTCTACAACTGCATTTAGGACTGATGATAGAATAATTGTTTTCCATCAAGCAAACCAAAAAAGAATTCATAATAAAATTTTACAAGTTAGCTGCCACCAAGAATAAACTAGAGAGCACTATATGAAATGAATTGGGTGCTTTAACTGAATCTTCTCTCAGGACAATAACTCTAATGTAAAGCCAAGGTCTGAGGAGGTCGCCTGCAGAAAACCCTCATGGGGCATTTCAGAGGAGAAAGAAAATATTCTCCTTCCTGTCAAGTTCACTTCATGTCCTAATATGTCTGAGGATGTGCATTGAAAACATAATACACAGCCACCATTATGGATCAAGGTTTAGATAACAAGGGCCATTAAGAAATCTCCAAGGATGAGAAACTTAACCCTATATGAACTTTAAAGAGAATATGTAGCTACTAATGCAAGGAATAAGTCAGGTTGATTTTAATTGTGACTGAACTAAAATGTCACTTACCATTATAGTCAATTTTGTAATTTTTTTTTTAAATACTATAATATTCCTTTTTAAATGTACATGAATGCTCTATCTAGCTCCATTGGACATAATCTATTGTGATTTCATCTTTTCCAATAAATATGCTAGAACATCTAGAGTCTCTATTAATTAAATCTTTGCCCATCTTTAAGACTCCATTTAGGTATCATTTGTGTGCATTAATGCCATTCTGGAGCAGAAATTACAATATGTATTGAGAAATCTCCATATTTGTCATCATGGATATGTTTCCGAACCTCCCAGTTTCTGCGCAGGCACTAGGATAAACAAGATAAATATATATATATCATGACTCATCCTGAGTACAAAGATGACAGTTGATTTACAAGGAATGTAGAAGAATCTTGGTTGTGATCAAGCATGGATTTTGCATTGCCTGCATCTAGGGTGACCAGACAGCAAGTGTGAAAAATCAGGACGGGGGTTAATAGGGGGGTTAATAGGAGCCTATATAAGAAAAAGACCCCAAAATCGGGACTGTCCCTATAAAATCGAGACATCTGGTCACCCTATCTGCATCACACCAACTTTCCACTAGATTGCCTCATTAAAATCACACTAGTGGTGAAATTCATGCTGTTTTGCATAAAGGCTGTGTAAATGGTCTTTGTGTAGGGCACTGAGTGTGGGTTCTGGGGGGATGGAATTCCACACTCACCCATGGCCAATGCACAGGCCATCAGACTAGAATGGCTGCTGTTGCCCTTCTGCGTCCCATTGAAAGGCATTTCCCAACCACTAGATCCATTTAATTAGTTTTCAATGTACCCTCAACGCTCCTTCATATTAACCTAATTAAGATCCACACTAGTGCATGCTTTTGAAGCAAGCTTGGTGGCTCCCTTCATTTCCCTTCCCCATTTCCCTCCTCCTCCTCCCCCCACACATTCCAAACAGGGCTTCTGTGGCACAGAGAGAACCATGTGGGTTCTATTCCATGGAATTTCTCTTAGCTACACAAATCTCCATGTAGCATCCTATAGATATTTGCTAAGGGCTTGATCCTCAGCTCAAGTAAATCGGTGCTGCTCCACTAAGAAGGATATAACCTGAAGATTGGGATATTAAGTTTGAACAATAACAGATTTCAAAGGTGTTAAAATATACAAGCAGCACTTATTAAAATCACTAATGTAAGAAATTATTCAGCTCCTTTACACTGTATTTTCAGCAAAACTGGGGATTCTCATTTTGTTTCCTCACTTGTTTGCATGTATAAACCCTGTATGTGGATGCACTTCTAGATCAGGTTGCCAGATATGCAACTACCACATTTGCTTGCTTGCATTCCCAGATGGCTGTGTGCACCAATAAAGAGGCCAGTTGGAGACCGACTGAAAATGCACCTTTTAATGTATGTGTTTATTGTTGTTTATCATTTACTGGAGTGGGGGTGCTTAAGAATGCACAGGACTGAAAGCACTGGCTAGAAGTTAGTATGGATGGGTTGTGTGAGATTTCTTAGCTCCAAATTCAACAAGGATTTATTGGATGGGCTGAGTAGGAAATTGCTTTCCCATCCTGGAACAATTTTGCAAGATTTTGAAAAAAAATTCCATCCCAAATAAGGTCAGAAAATAAAAAATCTCAAAATTTTTCAAGAACTGACATACCAACAAAATTTCAAATTTTAATTTCAAGCTTAATCTTTTTATTAAACTTTATTTTAGTGTAAATTAAGTTACATTTTGAAACAAAATGTAGTTACATTAATTTTTTTTGTCAAATATCAAAACCCAGAATTTGTTGACAATTTCAAAACTATTTAAACTTTTTTTTGAGTCAGGAAATTAGTTGAAATTGACCCTTTCTTACGAGCAGTTTCAGTTTTGACAAATTGACATTTTTGTTGAGAATATTTTTGCAAAAAATTCCTTATCAACTCCAGTTAGTAGCACAATCTATGGAAGTGTTGCCAAAGAGCTAATAAGAAATGGACTGCTTGGGTGTGTGTCAGCGGTAGGGATGATTTAAAAATCAGAGTTATACACTTGCATCCATTTGGCAGCAGTGTCCCTGCCTGATCTGCTGTCCTGCTTCTACATAGTTACAACTCTGTAAAACTAGTGTAAATGAGAGGAGGATTGGATGCATTTTCTCTCTACAATGCACTCCGCCAGTTAAAACTTTTCTTTGCTTCCATAGGTAGAAGTGAATGAGATGGTCATGCATGTATTAGTTCAGTCTGTGGGGAGGGGGACACAATCAGGATGCTAACGAGCTGTTTGAGTGGCCATGTCTCCCTAAATGTCAGTTTGCTTCAACTCACCTTTGATTCCAGAGGATTTGTTCACCACTCTTCATTTGTAACTAAAATCTATACCTGCACATGTTTGCCACCGAGAGTCCTACAGGACAATTTTATGCTTGAAAAGGGAGATTTATTTCACAGCTATGTATGCTGTCTGTGCAAATGGTATTGATGCTTGACATCCTAGGAAGAATTCCATTCACTCTGTGCCTCAGGTTCTCTTTGCCAGTAAGAAATGGAAATGAGTGTTGAAAATCAGATATTGACTTGATATATTCCCCCCCCCCGATATTATGGCTCTACTTTTAAATTAAGTGCACTACAGCTATTCACTTGCAGCACATTGCTGGCACATGGTTTATAAATTGCTAGAATTTGCCATGCCTTGGTTTTTAAATTCCCACTGACAGCAAGAAGCTGGCCCAATCAGCTCCAGTAGAGTTATGGTCCTGTGTACCATCTTAAAGGAATGTACTGTAGATACACATCTAAAAACACATAAAATAGCAACATGCCAGACACTTTACTCTGAGCAAAGGTTTTATGTTTTAACTCTGTATTTTACATCTTTTCCAATAGTTCTGAAGGAAATTACCTCCTATGTGACAGCAGGTAGATCTATATCACACAAATCTAAAACTGACAGAATCACAGTTTAAATAAAACTTGGGCGGAGTGAAAGAGTATTATTGGTGTTAGAGGCTAGCTGCTGTGAAGTTCAGTTGGGAGTCTCAGCCCAGTCCTCCAGATAGAAGAGAATCATCAGGTGAAATGCTGGCCCCACTGAAGTCAGTGGGAGCCCGCACTTCACCCGTAGTCTGCAGAATAACCATTACATTTGAACAAAAGTGGCACTGAAGATTGGCCTGAGTCATAAAGATCAGTCAGAATCAGATCAGGATATAATCTTCCCCAAAGATCAACAGTGTTTGTTTTTGGTCTTCACATCTGACCCAATTATGTACAATGGCCTAAGTCACAAACTTAAGAGACAGATCTTTATCTCTATCTGGCTATGTCTATTCATCAGTTAGGACATGGGAGATTGGATCATTGGTTTGTGTGAGACCGCCTCCACCTGTGGAATGTGGTATGTACAGCAATGTAATTATAATACTCTTTTCTAGGTGTTGCACTTTGAAGGGTAAAATTGCACTCTTAGCCCATCTGCAGAAGTACTCTGTGTAAGTTAGTTCAAGATGGCGGCTGTTTTAGAGTGAGTAACACACACCATGCTCTCTCATGTAGACTTTGTATTTGTTCTGTCTCGTTTTGTTTGTTCTGTCATTTTAAGTTGATCTGTGAAAGGAAAAAAAGGGTTCTGGTCTTTTTTCTTCAAGTTGAGAGAATATTTGTATAGACTACTGGTTGCACTCTGGGCTTTTGCGAGTGCTCTGCACTGATCCTTTTACCAGAACCTCCCTTCCTCCAACATGACCATATATAGGGCAGAAGGCAGCATCCAAATCAGAATCAAATAGAAAATCAATTCTCCCTGTAGTTCACCTAAGGCAGCTAGATTCTGCAGTGCTGAGCACTTTAGAAATGCAGATAGCCACAGAAGTGTATGCATGCAAAGGCGTTCACGTGGAGAATTCTGTTCTGTAGCCAGGTGGCTGTGGGGGATGAAAGGGGGTGCAGAATCCCCCTGCATGGAGATCCACTGCTTGTGCCACTTGCATAGTGGAAATATTTGATTTCTGCTGCCTTTATCCCTTACATACCCACATACAAGAGCTCAGGACTTGGGCCTATGCTCTGAAGAAGTGTGGATATAAAATATCCATTTGGTTATATAGCCACACCGAAATCACAGACTGCAGATAAAATAAGAACTAGCTTGTACCTTTGCCCAAAGCTCAAACCAAACCACAAACCTTCCTTTGCGTTCCAAAATATTTTGGATTATTTTTTTCCTTTTCCATTATTTTTCCAATTACTGCAGCATCTCAGAATTCCCTGGTTCTTTCTGGCCAGACCCAAAATGGGAAGGGTCAAAATACCCTGAGAATGCAGAAAGTGTGTGAAGCCTCATACAAACGCATGGTCCTGTTTGATTTCAAGCCCAGCTTTGAGATGTGAAAGGGTCAGATAAGCATTTGAGGGGAAATGCTGTCCCCACTGAAGTCAATGGGAGTTTTGCCCCTTGATCTTCTGGTGCTTATTCCAACTGAACCCAACCTCTGAACCTTTTCAGGTTCATGCATCACTAATGCATGTGTGATGGCTGCCATCTTTGCTGACAGCGAGCTCCAGAGCAAAAAGCAGGAGCTGTTACAGCAAAAGCAGGAGTATTCACTGGGGATGGGGGAAGAGGGCAAGCCGGGGCATGCCAGGGCAAGCCGGGGCATGCCAGGGCAAGCCCTCCCCCAGTAATTGGTGGGGTCACAGCTCCTCCGGCTCTGGGCCCACAGTCGGCTCACAGGATGTGCTCCTCCAAAGATGGTCAAATTTAAATTCCTGTGCACACTCCTCAGCATGAGATAAAGATCCAAGGATCGTTAGCTGTGGCTGAATGGACTCGTATGCTCTGCAGATCTGGCATGGCTGAGAGACCAATACCACAAACTTACAGAAGTTTACACAATTTACTGTATAATATCAGCTGCTTTAAAACAACAATTAAGACCTAAATTTTCAAAAGTGACTAATGATTTTGGGTCTGATTGTTGTAGAGTAGGTGTGCAGTGAGATGTCTCAAGTCGGGTACTTGTAGAGTATGCAACAAGTAATTTATTCCGTTGGAGTTGGGTGGATAGAAAAGCAGCACTCTCAGAATTAAGGTCAATTTGAACAACCAAACAGAAATTCACTTCCTAGTGTCCTTTTTTGGTAAATCCACACAACGCTCAGTCTTTCTAGCTTATTGCTCTTGCTTCTGCTCCTGCACCCACAAACCTCAATGGCAAAACTCTATTGGTTTCAGTGGTTACAGGGTCTGTTCCCATAAGGGCTGAGTGAAGTCAGTCAAAGTAGAGGGTGCTTCATTCATTGTTGGGATAAGATCTAAATGTGTAACTTCAGACTAAAAAGAAACATTTCTTTTGAAGCTCAGTTGAATGTTACTACTGCACATCAGCATGTTGCACTGCACATAGATAGTGTAGCAAATGTGATTTTTTTATTTTATTTTTTTTGGTCTCTTTTCCCTCAGAACCTGTACATATCCTCTGGTAGCAAAACCAGAGAGGAATAAATTCTCTTCAAGGTATTTACAAATGTGAGAAGCTTTTCAAGTCATATTTGCAATTCTCTTTCTTGCAACGACCTCTATTTTCATAATCCTTCATGGAATATTATGGTTTAAAGAGCTTTCTCTCCCTGCTGTTTTTGTTAAAAGGTTTTTGGTGTGATATTTGAAAAGTCAAATTCTGCATTTAAATGTTGTGTTTTCACAGATATAATACGAAAGAGGCCATATTTATGGACTGCCCCCCTTTCTCCCTTTTCTGGGCGCACCAATCAATTCCTCTCTTCTGCATGGATTGTTAACTAAACCGTGAGAGCATACAACAGTTTTAATAGTAAAGCAATTGTGATTACATCTTGCTTGTAATTACATTTATTTCATCACATATGTCCAAAAAGGCAAGCATTAGTTGGCCTGTATGGGCATGTGTTTGTGGCAGGAAGAGTGTCTGGCAGCTTGACGGCAAGGAAAATAGCTTACAGTCACTTAAAGTCTTTTGTGTCATGGAGACTTGCAAAGAATCTGAGTGCTTATTTTGTTTGCTTGCCTGCTTTTAAAATCAACTGCATTTGAAAAGAGGGGGAACTTATTACGTGGCATGGATTTGAATCTAAATAATCAAAATATGAAGAGCTACAAACAACAAGGTATGCACGTGTGATCATAAATATGAGAAACCCAATAGGTGCCACATTAAGGGACTGATCTATGAATGGTCGGGGCCCTTCAGGTTCCATTATGCTGTAGTGGCAGAAACAGCTGCAGGATTTTCAGTTGGCCATGCAAAATGAAAGGGAGGAAGGGGGAGAGAATTCTGCAATCTCCGCAGATAGCAATGAGTCACTGACTGCTGGCTAGATTCTGAGACAGCTCACAACTGAATAGCAGCGTATTCTATGAATAGTCCCATTGACTTCACGGAGGCTGCTTGTAGAGTAAAATGCTATTCAAAGGGACCAAAGGGACTCAGAATCTGCCCCTTTTAAAACAAGGCTTTTCCAGCACAAAATGCCAATAGTGAAAATATTATGTTCACTTAAAAATTGGGCTGGAGATTTTACAAATAATTGTATGACAAAAAGCCAGAAGTATGTGCACATTCTCAGAAAACATCAGTATCTGACTTGAAATGACAAAGAAAGCTTTACTTTGAGTTTTGACAAATATTTGCAAAGATCCCCAAAAGTTCTGTTTCAAACTCACCTGGTTTGTTGCTGTGTTTGATCCTGAAACCAGATGAGTCTTGCACAGCTTGGGGATTCATGAGCAAATGTTAGTGTGTTCCACTCATTTGGACACACTAAACTGTGGCTGCTCCTCCTTGATGATGCCATGGGGCCTGCTTCTGTACCAGGGCTCCACCCTCGGGGCCAGCCTCTGGGATGGTTCCACAGGGATTGATGGTGCGTACCATGAGAATAATTTCTGGAGGTGCCAACTGCATTCACATAACAAAACAAAAAAACAAAAACACGCCCCCCCCCCACAAATAATGGACTGCTTTTCCCGCTTAAATAAATACCCACCCATAATGGGAACACCCCTCCAAAAGGCATAAAAACATCATGTTATTTTAAGTATATTCTCTGTACGTTTATAAAACCAAGTGCACATTAATTTAAACCAAAAGCTAGTATGTACTTTTCAGGTAAAGAAAATATAAATAAAATTGCAGACAATATACAAATATAAACAGATTGGGGCATTGGTAAATAGACTGGATAAATTCTAAGCATTCATTGACCCACAATATTTAGTGACACCTCCTGTGTGATAAAGCAGTTTAATGTGTTTTGGCTGGTAACAGAAAGATTGTAAAAAAGCGACAAAGAGTCCTGTGGCACCTTATAGACTATTGGAGCATAAGCTTTCATGGGTGAATACCCACTTCGTCAGACGCATGTCACTAACACGGCTACCCCTCTGAAGAAAGATTGCAGTAGATTTAGATTTGAATAACTATCTCTGCATGTAGTGGGTGCTCTCTCAGTTTCATTCACTTCTTAGTTGTATTTCTTTAGCTCTGCCTTCATATAAGCGCATGTTGAATGGGCCAACACAGGAAAAGAACACAAGAAAATTCATCCTAGAGAACAAAGAGGAAGGTTTACCCCTCGCTGCAAGAAAGTTCATCACCAATAAGGTGAAACTGTATACATCCGCAAATGAAATATGGTTGTATATATAAAACTACATTAAACTATTATATAGTTTAATACCTATAATAATATATAGTTAATAACTGGTAATGTAACTCCAAGTCTACTGCAATCTTTCTGTTCCAGGCCAAAATATATTAAACTAGTTACAATACTGGTTGTTAGTACTCCAACATATTGCACTAAAGTTGCCCCTTTAAACTTGCTATCTGTGTAGAGATTTTTTCATGAAGAGGTTTAGTGTTATTAAGCTGGTGAACATCTGTACCTAGAAGATTATTCAGTACGCCAGTAGAAGTAGGATGGGAAGCAAAAATGGTGAGTAATGTGCACACAGGGAGGAGCCAAGCAGGAACTTCAGATCTAGAGCTTCAGCCCCGGAGTTTGAATTCAGATCTGGATCAGAAGGTTGAAGCTCAGGTCCATGTCTAATGACTAATTATTGTGGACTGGGAGCTGCTGATTTGTTGATGGCTATGGCCAACATTTTCAAGTTTGGGTGCCAAAGTTAAGGGCCTAGATATGGATTTGACCTGATTTTTCCTAAGGTACTGAGACTTGCAGCCAGGGGCGGCTCCAGGCCCCAGCACGCCAAGCGTGCCTGCGGCAGGTCCACTGGTCCCGCGTCTGGGGTGGAGCATCCGCAGGCGTGCCTGCGGGAGGTCCACCGGAGCCGCAAGACTGGCGAGCGGCAGAGCGCCCCCCACGGCGTGCCACTGTGCTTGGGGCGGCGAAATCGCTAGAGCCGCCCCTGCTTGCAGCTGCTATTGGCTTCACTGGAACAAGGGGGTTATAAAACTCAAACAAAAAAAAAGCCATTTTTACTTAAGAGCATTACTTTCAGGCACTAAAGTTAAAGGACCAAAGGCACATAGGATCAGTTTTTCAAGGAGTTGGTCTCTCCAGTTACGCATGCACAGTTTATTAGTGCTACTGCATTGCATGTGCAAAACCCACACTTGAGCACACATAGGACTAGACTGCCAGCCTGGACTGGACCCTGAAAACTTCCATGTTCAGGGTGCAATATTCTGCCTGCGAACAGTTATGCCTCCATTTCTGTGACCACAATTATCAGATGTTAATTGTTTGATGTTTACTTGATTTGTACCCACAAATCGTTAGACATCTAATTATCAACATTTGCACTCTGAGTGCACAAAATTATGGCCACAGTTATATAGATCACAATTGAAAGTGCAGGCTCAAATGAGTAATTACATGCACACATGCCAAACTGCATGCACAGCTCAGCATCTGTGTGTACAGTCTTGCAGAGCTGATGCACCTGCCTAGTTTGACATTCCCCGGGCTTAATCTAGCCTGAGCCCAATTAGGTCACTGTGTGGCACCTGGGGTGTGTGTTAGACTTAATTGGTGATCAAACCCAGCTGGGGAGAAGCTGGGTCTTCACACAGGAAGGAGCACAGGGCAGTGAGAAAGCTCAGGGAGAGGAGAGTTAAGAGAAAGGTAGTTGGGAGTTTCATCTGTGGGGCTAAGGGTGAGAGATGCCTCAGAGGCCTGAAATTTGAAGCCAGAACTAGAGGTCCTGAGCCCAAAGGAAACCCAGGAGGCTAGGGCAGTGAAGCCTGGGGCAAGAGGTGTGTTATCCCTAAGCTAAGAGAAAGATGGAGGCAGTGAAGCCCGACAAGCAGTGATCGTAAAGCCTCAGGGCCATTTTGGAGTGAAGTTTGTGGGACTGCATAGAGGAGCTGCACAAAAGAAGAGGCTCCTGTGACAGCCTCGGAGGAGGGGAGACTCCAGGGATGAATCCTTGGGAAGCAGTCCTCTGAAATAAATCAAGAAGGAACTTTTCAGGTATTAGGCTGAACCCTCAGCGAGAAGCCCTGAGGTAAGCAGCCCAGGAAACTGAGGATGTCAGGGAAAGTCCTGGGTACAGAAAGTTAAAAGGATAAGAATACAGGAGATGGTAATTCTCATTGCAGCAGGCTTGAAAGAAGGCTCAGTATGGAGCTGAGACACAGGAAGAACCAAGATGGAGGGAGACAAAGGGTTTTTGCTGAGCCTGAGACAAGGTTTGATAAAGTACTGGGAGTTGAGTGGGACTAAAAGTACTGAAGCGGAGATTTCTTTGAATGGTCTACATTGCAGATCCTGGGTGAGGACGTGTGGGTCTTAGTAACCCCCAAGAAGAGGGCCTGAGACTGGAACATGGATATTGTTTTCTGTGAATTTGAGACTGGAGTACCCCGAAAGGGATGTGGAACTAAAACTGGCCTCGGGGATGAGTAATGTGGGACCAGAGTGCCCGTGGCCTGCGAATGTGAGAGGAGGAAAGCCTGCTTTGCCACCCCTGGACATGAGGGGGCACAGCTGCGGTGAGTCAACCCTTCAACAGGCCTCCCTGAAAATACATCCCATAAAATAACATCCCCAGTACACTCAAGACAATAGATAGAAATAAAGGGGCAGAATCTTAATTGGTGTCAATTTACTTAACTCTATTGAAGAAAACTGGGCGTCATTGAGTTACAGTAACTTATATCCGGTGAGGATCCAGCCCAATATGTTTTGCTGGGTAACTAGGACAGGATAGACAGACAAATATCCATACCATAAGGATTAGTTCTGCTCTCCAGAGACCACAGTCAAATAGAAACAGCAAAATAAATAGAGGTGGTTTACTTTGTGTGTTTCTGACTCCAAGGGGAAGGCATTTTCTACTTGGGACAATAAAATCCCTAGAGCAAATGCTGGACCATACCTATGGGTATAGGCATAGATTCCAAGGCCAGAAAGGACCACTGTAATCATCTCATCCAACCTCCTGCACAACACTGGTCATAGAATTTTCCCAAAATAATTTCTAGAGCATCTCTCTTACAAAGATATGTTCTCATCCATTTGGAGATGCCCATGTTCCTTTCACTAATAGATAGGAAAGTGGGAGTTATATGAACATTCAAAATGTTTATTAGAATAAATCCCATAATTGTGCAACTTTATGGCTAAATTGATTGTATAGGTGGTTCACTAAAAATAGTTTCTAGTCAATTTGTTTGCTTCCAATGTACTGTGTCCTGTCACCAATCTGCACCCCAAACTCCTACTAGGTTCAGACAGTGTGATAGCAAGGATATGGAGCTATAATCTGTATAGGTTCATCAGATCTTTTCAATAACATACTCCTTCCTAGCTGAACATTTTGAGCTGAGATGAGGAGAAGATGGTGCTGAGGTGTGCATTAATACTATTCAAAGTATATAATAGGGTTGCACAATAGACAGGGGGCTTGTATTTTAATTAGAAATTAGCCTAAATGACAGCATTGTTTCTTCAAAATGGGGGTGGGAGGAGGGAGATTAGGAATTGAATTTGGAGATTGAATTCTGGGTTTGTATTCCAGTCCAGTAGTTGTGGGTAGTTTGAATCCAGAATTTTGCTTCCATGGGGTCTGGTTTTTAATCAAGAGCCTTACAATGAGGCTTGTGTGTCATAGCTATTGTACGTTAGCATTTCTATTCTGCCAGCTGAAAATGCTAATATTTAGGGGAGGTTGTATCAACAACAACAACATGGAAATATTAACAGGAAACAATTTTGATGCTACAGGAAATTATAGCTATGATGGCACTTTCATATTTTATTAGTAGAAGAATGAATGAGGCTTCTGCCTGTCCAAACTTCCTCATCAGTGTTGGGAAGAAATTGTATTTCAGCCTCTGTAGATGTGCTTGTGAACATTGTGTTTTATAATAGAAAGTAAGCATTGTTTGAGAGCTCTGCTCAGAAGGATTCATATTTCTTCCATATCAATTTTAGTAGTTGAAAGGTTTTGAAATTTGACTGTATAAAAAATAGGGTAACCCTTTTTCTAGCCAGTTCTTGTTAACATGTCACCTTACTTAGCTTACTCTGGTCACAGAATCAACATCCATGTTGATCTTTAGAAATAGGACCATGGGCTGTAGGACAGGAAGGGACCTCCTGGAACATAGAGTCCAGTCCCTTGCTATTGCAGACAACCCATCATATAAACCCAGTCATAAATTTATCACACTCTAGGTTGCTTGCTGCCACTGCTCCTTTTTGGGAGGCTGTTCCAGAACTTCACTCCTCTGATGGTAGCAACCTCCTTCTCGTTTCCAGCTTAATTTTATTCATGGCCAGGTTGTAACTCTTTTTTCATGTGCCAACATTGTCCTTTAGCTTCAATAACTTCTGCCTCCCTCTGATATATTTATATGACATTATGTGGGATTTACTTACATGGCTCTTGTAGTCATGTGTGGTCCAACTCATGAATTCATGGAGAGCTTGCATTGAACAACTACATTATTTTAAACATTACATAGCAATGAGAGCCTGCCCTAAGCTTAAGCCAGCCACTGTTTGAGATCCCCAACTTCCAAAATGGAGGATGACCTTTACTCTCTGCACCCAACAGCAATAATAGCTACTCCACACAATGAGGCTACATCCCCCAACCACTTTGGTGTCTCAATCAGGTGCCTGGAACTGCTATCTGGATGACCCATACTTTACTGCAACTGAGACTTGTATTGGGACTTGTGTGGCCTAAAGGCAGCTGTTTTATTGGGTGAGCCAAAAGGGATCCTCCCCATGCAGAATTGCTGTGTTAAGCTTGTTTTGGCCAGAAATCTCTGGATCCACGTTCAGCCTGAAATAGGAGTGGGATCGTGTGGTGTGGGAAAGCTTGTGAACTGGGATCACTTGAGGATTGTAGTGGATGGAATTCTCCATAGCTTGTAGGACAACCTCAGGACTGAAGTAAATCCTATTGACCCTGGGTTCTCACCATGTGAAATAGGGAGTTGCTAATAAAAGGATTAAGGGTCTACTAGCCATGCCACATACTAGTCGTACTGTGTACCACCACCATACTACTGGTCTAGACTCCCTTCACCTGCTTCCCATGCACAGAGTACTGCATCAAGTTCACCAGGAATCAAAAATCTTCCATGCCCACAGAGTTATGGGCAGGATTTGACATGAAATGGAGATCTACAAAGAACTGACAGGCTTAACCTGCCTCAAACTAACAACTACCCATGTGCACAGAAATAAAAAACCGGGGGGAGGAAATCATGAGATGATCAGACACTGTAATATGGTCTTTCTGTGTCCTCCTCCATTAGACAGACAAATATAGCTGTGGTCCGCATTTGTTAGCCATATATTTGTTCTGTTCCTAATTTTAATGTATGTTTATGTAAAGCACCTAGGGGCTCCGCTAAACACTTTGTACAATAAAAATACGCCAACTTTAATAGGTCAGTTATCATTCTCCATAGATCACATTTTAACAGAAGAAAATGAAAAACATGCCACCCCCTGCCTCCCCCCAATCTGAGGTGATGTCAACTATCAGCGCTAAATTAGAATGTTGCTTATTACTCCTGAACCTGGAATTATCGGATTACGTGACTAATAACAAAGCAGCACTGTGATTTTATTTATGGTGGTAAAAAAAATATTTACCTACTGGGAAGAAATGGACAGATAAAGCCACATGTATGTAGCGTATCAGCTCTTTGAGATGCTTGATAAATGTATTTCAACAACATTCTAAAGATACAGAGCTCTGTGTAGCGCTCATTACAATGTATTGCAAGCATATTATTCCTGTTTTACAGTAGCAAAACCAACAAAATGAAGGGGTACCTGAGGAAAATAGCTCATTGTGACATTTCCTTGAGGTGCCCAGAATTGTAAGCCACTGTTACCCCACCATCTCAGCAAGAGAGCTTTGTTGGAGTTTATTGTGTGTGTCAGTTCCCTGTCACACCAGTCTGTTTACCTCACCAACAAACTCCAAGACACTGCCAGTCTTAATCTTGCCTTGTGGGTAACATGTAGTGAACCCTAAGAACTGCTGGAACAGCATTCCTCTACAGTATCCAGCCCCTATCACTGGACACGCTCAGGAATTACCACATCCACTTTCTCCAAAGAGAGAGAATATACACAGGCCTGTTAGCTCAATGGGGATGCACATCTCATTTTAGAGTAACCACACTGATATGAAATTATAATAAGAACATAAGACTGGCCCATACTGGGTCAGACCAAAGGTCCATCTATCTTAAAAATAAGATGGATAAAGAACAGAGATTTAAGTGATACTAAACAGAGATGATAGAAACAGAAAATGTAACCAATAAAACATGCTTTCTGGAGTCTAAAATTTAATCCTAGTCTCATGCAATTTCTCACCTGCAGTCAGTTCTCAGCATCCTCAACCCACATAGGTGGGAGATCCACCTTTCACAGGTTCCAGGTGCACTGGTCCCTTTGTTCTTTAAGTGATGGATAACAAAGGAGTCCCCTTTCTTCTCTTTTATAGTGCAGAAAACATTTGAAATGTATTATTTGAAAAACAGGTTTCCTTTCCTTTGCTGCTTGTTATTTGAGATGCAGACAGCAAGCCCCTTCTTCATCCTCTGGTCATCTTGTTTTTTCAATTGGCTTGATTACTTTGTTTAGATGCAAATGTATTATTGTCATTTTGTTTATAAAACCACATGGGTTGAGTATCATCTGCCTATTAGCTTGTTCCATGTGGACAGGGAAATCCACATTCCTTTGTCAGCTGCCTCCAAAATGTATTTTAAGAACATATTTCCAGAACACTTACTAACATCACACCCTGATATTCACAATCAACATGTCACCAGTTCTTATATGATACCTTACAAGAGGCTATTTGCAAAATATTTTGACAGTATGTTGGGCATAGTGAATTTATCAGACCAGCTGGGATTTACTTTTTCATAGCAGTGAGTTGGCATAAACTTATCAAAATGAAAAGGCATGTTGAAGGAAATGAAATCTGGATGGTGGATTTATTTTCAGATTTGGACACTGTAGAGCTCATTCTCCTCTTGCTTTCACTAATTTCACCCCATATCATCCCACTGATTTTTTGCATGATTTGAGCTCTGTGGAGAGGAGAATGAGAATTTGGATATGGAATTGTGGCTTTTAGCTACATCCCCTTGGTAGAGCTTGTACATAGTTCCATCACCCAAGAGGCAACCTCAGGAGCCACTGGACCTCAGAAAGACAGTGGATGAAATCCTAGTCCTATTGAAGTTGATGGGAGCTGTTATGTGGATGGCACAGGAGGAGGAGCTTCTTATAGCCTTTGACCCTTATGTATGCCTTTAGAGACGGGCCATAGCCTGGACTCTCCCTTCTACTCCCATTCTTGGACCATGTTACTCTCCTTTTGGGTCCCTTCCCCCTCTTCTCCTTGCCTTCCATGTCACAGTCAAAATTTCTCATCCTCAGCTTCCAGGATCTGTACAGCTCCTGTCCTGCCTATATCTCTGCTCTCATTTCCTCTACCTTCTCTTCATCCAAGTTTCCCCTCTAAATACCCTCTTAGTATCCTCCTTCCACTTCAGTGGTCTTCCCTTTTTCCATCATGCCTCTTCTCTATGGAGCAGTCTCTTCCTCCTTGAGCACAGCACGAGTACTTATAACATTTGTTAACATGAAGGTTTTGAACAATTATCCCCCAAAGAGACATTAACTCTTGTAGTACCATTTTGAGATTGGATCTTCCAGCGTTTTCATCCTAGTGTTTTAAGGCCAAAGTTTTCACACTTGGGTGCATAAAGTTCGGCACCTAAATTCATAATTAATTGCCTAAATAACTGGCCTAACTTTCACTCACTGCTCCCATAGACTTCAAGTTTTTGGTTCAATGCAACAACTCATGAATAAGGGTTCAGGGACTCGGCCTGCAACCCCCTGGGATTATTTTAGTTTCATAACTGATGTTCATACTGGCAGACTGTCTATTCATCAATGAGAGTTTAAGGTAAATTTTCTAAATGTAAACATTTCCATCACAGTCACAGAGATTTATTCCCACTTCCTATTCCCTTATCAAGTATGCAAAACACATCGTATATTAAAGTATGGTCTAAAGCCTACTGTCTTCAGAGGGAGACTTCCAACTGATTTCAGTGGGCATTGGATCAGACCCTTATACCATATCTTCCAGTCCTGCCAGGAAGCCAGCTGCAAGGATGCTACATGCTACCAGAGGGTAGAAAGTCAGTGTTAGTAGTGGCTTGAGAGCTCATGGATTTTCATTTAAAAAAAAAAAATCAACCCCACCAAACACCCCATCAAACTACTCTATGATATTCATTGACTATCATGAAATGTAAAAAAAACCAACCCATGCTTGAATATAGTAAAATTTCTTCTAATTTTTTTCTGAATATAATAAATTAAACATAGTATGAAATGCAAAAAGGTACATTGAGACATATAATATTTGACGGTTTAATTCATTTTTCTAGTGTATAAGACACAAGGCTATTAAATTATTAAAGCAGTGATCTCCTGAAGTCCCTACTTTATGAGGGCTTTCTTCATAAAGATAAATGGTTTCCTTGCCAAATCAAATGCAGATTTGAAACAAATTAAGTTAATGTTCAACGGTACAAGGTAGAATGGATGGGGGAACGGTTTTATTTTGCATTGTAATAACCATATACACCTAAATCAATAGCTGTGGGGGGAAAAAGGCAATAATATCACGTAACTGCAGGAAATGAAATATAGTGCGATGGGGGTGGGGGGAGCAGGTTGCAGAATGAAAGGATTTGTATTGGAATAATGACATTTCATTAAAAAGGGAAGGAGTGCTATTGAATATAAGTCCATACCAGTAAATTCTGTTTCTTATAATAACACTTGAGATGAGTTAAAGTTGGCTGGGTATTGTGATAAAGTATCATGCTGGATTCCTTACTTCTATTATGTTGTAATTTTATGTAAAAAGAAACATTTGAAATGTTAAAGTGGCAGTGCATGTTTTTCAGAGTGCTTTCTCTTTCTCCTAATGTTTCATTTAACTTGTTATATTAGCCTGTGATTCACCACTGGGACATGAGAGAGTTTATCATTTTCATTCTGCCATATGCTCATATTAAAAAAACAAAATGTGAATCCAGGTCTGGTGAAAGGTGTGAGATTTGACAGCTCTGCAAATGAAAGCCTTCTCTTTATTCATATGACAGAGCATGCGTGGCAATGGCACATATCTTTGCAAAAATAGTTTGCTCTCACTGATAGATGGAGTCAGATTCTCAGCTGGTATAAATTCAATGGACATCCATGGAGATGTATTGATTAACACTAGATGAGGGTCTAATATCTTTTTGGAAGTTCTTAAATCCGAGTTCCATTGAAGTTAATTGAAAAATTCCTATTGACTTCATCAGGGCCAGGATTTTACCTTAGGGTATGTCTACACTGCAAATGAAGTGATTGTAGCATAGGTAGGCATGTTCATGCTTGTTTTAATCTAACTTGGATGGGTTACAATAGCAATGTAGACATGGTAGTTTCAGCACAGGCCAGCAACTAGAATATAAGCCCTCCAGTGAGCCTGGGTACATATTCTGGTTCTGCTAGCCTATGCTGAACCCCGTGCCAACACATGTATACTGTTGTTCCCTATGCCAGCTAGGCTGAAACTAGCCCTGGTGTGCTTACCCATGCTACAATCACTCCTTCACTTGCAGTGCAGACATATCCTAGTCTTTCTGTGTGCTGCACATCAGCCCATCAATGTGCATCAAATCTGCCCTAAAGGACCACCTATACATATAGAAAGTAGTCCATTTGCCTCTCTGCTGGGACTGCCTTTTGGGGGATGACATGCACAGGTCTACTAGAAATTAACATGGGACCACCATCTCATGTCTCACAATGGCAAATGAATTATAATATTAAATACAAAGTAATGCACATTGGGGAGATAAATTCAAACTACTCATACATCTTACATGGTTCTGTATCAACCTAGGAAATGGTTCTGGGCATCACTGTAGGCAGCTCGGTAAAAATCCCAGCTCAATACACTGCTGTAGTCTCTCCCCCCCACCCCTCCACCCCCCAAAAAAGCTAATGAGGTATTAGGATGCATAAAGAATGGGATAAAAATAATCCTGAAAATATGATGATGCCTTTATATAAATCAATGGGGTAGCCTCATCTAGAACTCTGTGTACACTACTGGTCATTCTGTCACAAAATATACTGCTGGAGGCTCAGAGAAGAGCAACAAGAATGACCAAGGGAAAAACTCTGTGAAGAAATGAAAAGACTGGGCTTGTGCACCTGAGAAAGCAAACAGGAGGACAGAAAATGATGAGTGGTCTAGAGAAGTTAGATCGGGAACTTCTGTTCTCCCGGTCTCCTCTTGTGGTCCTTCCACAAGACCAAGAAATACCAATTAAATTAAAAGGGTGGAAATTCACAATTGATAAAAGGACATTTTTCACACAACATTTAATTAAACTGTGGAACTGGTTACCACAGGATGTCGTTGATGCCAAGAACTTAACAAGATTCAGAAAGGGATTAGACATTTATACAGGTAACTCTGCATAGTCTTACGATAACTGAAGACTGTTTAAGGGTTTAAGCCAATCTCTAACTATAAAAGACAAAGATGAGACCAGTGTAGGGCAGATTTTTTTCCCCACATCTGTGTATTTCAGGGTTCTTACACCTTCCTCTGAGCATCTGTTTCTTTCTGCTATGAGATCAGATACTGAACTAGATGGACCTTGGGTCTGATCCAGTATGGCAATTCCTATGTTCATCACTTATTAAATCCAACTGGGGTCTGTATTGATCTGGAACCAGAGACTCAGAGGTGAAGGGATCGGTCTTCTATTAAACTAATTCTCTGAGTTAATCAGTTCCTTAGAGCAACCCCACTCCACTGTCAATGATCACTCTTATCTGGTTATTCTTTAACTTGTATAAAGGAATTGTGTTGTATTCCTTTGAATAGTATGTGAGCATTCTAGAGGGCTTCCCTGTCTTCTATTGCAGAAGCCAACAGAACCATACCAGAGCAGCACTTTACATATGTAGGTAGGCCTCTCTTTGTATAGAGTTAGTAAACATGGATATTTGGGTTTATCGGTGTGGTTTCTTTATATTCTTAATGTTGTGAGAGGGTGTTCCACTCACTACTAAGATGGTACCTCCTCCTGGTCATTCTGGGGAATAGCTTGCAAGGTCCATGCCCTTTCCCATGGTTGCAGGGTGTCCTCTGCCTCTCTCTCTGGGTCTGCAGCCTCTCTCTCACTCCACAAGCTGCTGCTGCTGCCTCTTCGTGACTCAGCCTCCAGCCAGGTCACTCTATGCATTTTTCCCTTCCAGAGTACTAAAGTCTTCCTCCAGCAATCCTAGGTGGTCTTCCCATTCACTGCCTTGTAGTGCCACTCCCTCAGCAGCTGGCAGGAGAACCCCAGGCCTGCTCTTTACTGTGGGTTCAAGCTCAAAGACCCTCCAGCCAGCAGTCAAGGTCTGTTCCCTAAACCCTGCCCCGCCCCCCCTTTACTAGCCCAAACACACTTCCATTCTCCCAGGAAGTGACTGCAGACTTTCCCAGCTGCCCCATTTGCTGTCAGTTTCCTGCCTTTATAAGTCCAGCCCTGCTCCTTCCTCCTCAGCTGGGCCCCCTCTCTCTCAATCAGGGGCTTACTTAGCCACCTGATTCCTCTCAGCTGTGGCCTGTTGGGTTAATTAGCCCCCTTCTTTGTCTTCATTAACCCTTTCAGGGCCAGTGCAGAGTGAACACCCCATCAGAGTTGTGTCCACTACTTGCATCCGACGAAGTGGGTATTCACCCACGAAAGCTCATGCTTCAAAATGTCTGTTAGTCTATAAGGTGCCACAGGATTCTTTGCTGCATGTACAGATAAGATACCCATTTTCTCTTGGTGATGCACTATTGTATGTTGTCTAACATTTTCATGCAATTTCCACCCAGCAGGGTAAGTACCAAAGTGGGCATCTCTTGTGGTATTTCTAGCATGATCAGTTGCAGAAACCAAGCTTTGTTCTCCTTGGATTTGAAGGTCTGAAGTTCTGACAGTTTGAATAAGATTTGGATTAGCAACTAAAACATTTGGGTGCTTATTTAACCTGGGCCTCTGAAAGGTTGGAGGCTACCACAATACTAGAGGAGATCCATTTTTTTTTAAATTTGTGGCTTTTGGACTAATTATTTGGGATATTTATCTGAATGTTCTTTTGCACCTAGTTTAGGAATGGAACCTGCCTGCATATACACAGATATGCCTAGTCACATATCCTACATAATTTGCGTGTGTGTGTGTGTGTGTGTGTGTGTGCACGCCCACTCATACCATGCACAGCCAATGATCTGTCCATTACTGTTTAGCCAGTAGGGGGGCTTGCTTTGAATTATTTTTCTACTCATTATAAGCTATTTACTTGTAGTTATCAGTGTGCAGGGCTTTTTGGTTCATTTGTTTTAATAGGCACAGGTCAACATTTTTCTCAAACGTATTTCAGACACCATTCTCATCTCTTGGGGTGCACTGAAAGAATGTAAATAACTGTACTTGAGATTGTCTGACTTCCTTAGCTCACTTCAAAATAAGAGCAGAATATGAGCTCACTGAAGCAAATCAACTTTTCAAAATTGCTTATTGTCAAATCAGTACCCATCTCTATCAGCAGGAACCGATATCATTATCCATGAACATTCTAGTGTCCTTATTAGCATGCCTCTGCTAGGCTCATCATGGGCTACAATTATGCAAACTATATCTGTCCCAAGAATACTGTACATATTCTCCTTTCTTAAGCTTCTGGGCTAGATTCTCAGTTGATGTTAAGCAATAAAGCCAGTGGCGCTCTGGTGACTTACACCAGCTGCAGATTTGGCCCTCTGCTTTTTTTTTTTTTTTGCTTTCCTGAGGGGTCCTGAGTGAAGCAGATGCTCAGTGGAGTGAAAGAAATTCAGAAAGCAGCTAAACATAGCCAGAAATGATGTAGCCAAACCCCCCGTCTATGGAAATGGTGACATTGCAGCCAGATTGTGCCTTTTGCAGAAACACAAAAATGAGGCTGTCTCTAACTCAAGACAAATATTATGTCTTAGCCACAGTTAGAGCGGAGTGAATAATGCTTGGTTGGGGGGGGGGGGTTCTTACTGTTTCTGATGGGTTTTAACCACATCCTAACCCCATTCTGGCACAACTGTAACCAGCACCCCACCAATTCTCATCTCCTTGTTGGTCCTTTGATTTCTCCCCTTGTGTCTGCCCACCACAGTTTAATGGCAATTCACTGGATTAAGACACCTCTGTCAATGCCTCTTGACTGAGACTGATGTGTTGAGATGGAGGTGGGGAATTGTGGAATTCTTTATCCTTCAGCACCTCTCCTTAGAGATTATTGCATGCTCATTTCTCAGGGGACATCTGCTGGAATTGCCCATACCACAGTAATCTGAACAAGATTTATAAGAAATAGAGAGAAAATGATGACAAAAGAAATAGTTAACTCTTCTCATAGCTAAACTAGATAAGTAAAGACATTTTCAGCTTAGTTACAGAGGAAAAAGACAAGTGAATAACTTACATCTCAGGAAAGCAAATCTCTCCTCTGATCACCTTTTGGTCAGGCTGTCGGCATCACTTGCTGTCTAGAGGGCAAGGCTTAGATCCTCAAAGGTATTTAGGTGTCTAATTACCATCAATTTTTTTTCCAATGGGCGTCAGGCACCTAAATACCTCTGAGGATCTGGGCCCCATTCCTCCCTATGTCAAGAGATTTTTTCTTTTATCAAACCTTTTCAGATAGGCTAATACAGTATGTCCTCACTGCCCAGGTGTTAGAGTGCATTTGAGGTTTCATTAATATTAACACAAAATATTCCTTGATTAGACATCCTGTTTGGGGAGGGGAAGGCCACACAACAATTGCCTCCTAATTTCCTCTGGGAGTTCCCTCCACCCTTCCTACTCTGAGTTGTTATGTCTATAGTTCCAGGGATTTCAGTTTCTTTAGAATAAGTACAGTTGATCAACTTTTGATCTATGCCATTATTTCCCATACCCTCTGGCTGAATACACCCAATATCTACTTCTTCTGGATACACAGATAGCTGGGATATGGCCCTTGTAAACATTTTTAAATTTATATTGCCATAAAACTTGAACTGACCACCCCAGATCCTATGCCACATTAACCAACACAGTACAGATTTCTAATTGTACATTGGCTAGTAATATTCACCATTCACAGTGGATCATTTAGCTCTATAAATCATTCAGGCAATAATAGAAGCAATATCATGAGGCCAACTCAGTTCAAATTGGGAATCTTCACCATGAACTCTTTTGGGAACAATCTGTAGCTCAAGGAATGTTTTACTGCAGAAATTCACAGGTAGTGATTTTAGATAATGGTTAAGTGTAGAATTTCACACTGTGTTGGAGGAACAGTTTAAAAAAATGAAATGTATTGAATAATGTATTTATTGGGATCTATTCGTACCACTGAGCTAAGCAATCAATTTTTTCCCTATATAATAGTAGTTAAATCAGTCATCATAGGGGACCTCTGAGATTTCCATAAAGGATGTTATGAGATGGGTGAATAGTGAAAACAGTATTCATGAATGTTCAGATTCCAAATAGCTGACCTGTTAGCCCACGTTGGGTGTCCTTTTTATGGATCACATTAATGCAAATGTGATTTTGGTGGCATATGTGTTTGGAAATTGGCTGTTCTTTATGTGCATTCCTGTATTCACTTGAGAGTATAGATATTTGCTGGTCAGCCATTCTGGTCCATAGGTTTGTTCAGCCAGCCAATCTGAGAACAGAAATAGTAGATCATGTGACTTCAGTGACCAATAACACAGCTTGCATTTAAAAAAAACGGTGGAAAATAGCTGAGGCAAATTGTAGGGGAGCATCCCACTAGCTGAAATCTATTTGCATGAAATGTTTGAACGATTGTGAACCATGGAAAAGGTCCTATACATGAGTTGGCTAGTAAATATCTTGCTAGTAGAAAAACAAAACAAACAAAAAAGGGCTGAATTCATTGAATAAATTCATTGCTATAAGAAGTTTGCCTGTAACCACACCTGGACAGTCAGTTTCAAATGAATAAACACAGTTCCCTGTGGATTCAACTGGAACCACATAAACATACCTATGGGCAGAATTTGGCCCTAAATGATTGTTTAGACCTTGTGGCCCATAGTCCTCTCTGGTGATCTCAACTGAGTTATGACAGTGGTGAAGATGGTCACAAGTTTGAGCTGCAAATTTAGATTTTATTCAAATAGATTAGTGAACATCAGGACTCAAGGCTGACTGTCCGAAATGATTTTTAAGCGTGCCTTCTCTTTTCCGTGTGTACGGATGCAGACTAGCTTGCTATAAGTTAGATCTCATACTAGCAATGATTTGTTGCGACTGTTGCCTATAAATAAAATGCTGAAGAATGTTGACTACATATAAATGATCGAGAATGTTGGTAAAATTGACCACAGAATCTAGAGAGTACAATGAGCCAAATTCTTCCTTGTTTCCACCCAGGCAATACTACTGAAATCCATAGGTGTTACTAGGGTGTAAAATAGAGTAGAATTTAATCCAGCTTCCAAACTGAATCAGTTATTATGCTATTGATTTTAAAATGAAAAGGGGAGGCACATAGAGCTTTCTTTAGATGTGTTATGCTGCTAAGACGTTTTCTCTGCTTTGGGCCTTTTCCTTGTCACAAATGCTAAGTGCTCACTGAAATCCACAGTATATTTTGCAGGGCAATATCAAATTAGCATTTCATGACTAATTTAACATTTGCGCTGATTGTACATTTTTCTTTTGCGGGAGGATGAGAAACAGAGGAATTAAGCAGGAAATGCATTAGCAATTAACAATGAGATGAAAATCCCACGTTGGCTCCAACATGTTTTTCGATGTATTTTCTCTGAGTTCAGTATTTATTTTCTCTTCAGCCTGACAACTGTTCAAAAGCAGGTGCACACTTTGTCAATTAGCAAATAACATTCTTTGTAAACTGCCTCAGTGTGTGTAATTTGCCCAGGAACATCTTCTTTAAGTAATTAGTGCAAATCAATCAATGAATCTGTGTTTATAATGCCTAAAAAAATCTTGCTGGGAGTTTGGCAAACGCTGCATATAAAGCCTATTGATACACATTATCTTTTATAAGTGCTGTTGATCTAATGCAAGAGAATGATCAGTTCACACTTTTGAAAAAATAGATCAGTGACACTTTGATTGTGTAGCTTTTGATTTAGAGAGCTTTATGCATTTATTCAGAAGACTAGTGGCACTGTAACTATTTTACCACTTATTAATAAAGCACTTAAGGCATTGCTCAATAAGCCATTCACATTGAAAATGTGTAGATAGATTGATCCTTTTCACTCTGATCTAACCATGTGACTTGCTCCAAAATCCATGTAACCTCAAGCTGGAATGCTCTGAGGAGTTAGAGCAATACTGCATGGCATATTTGCACCCTCTGCTCTACTGCGTAGCACGAACACGCAGGTGAGTGAGAGTTGTACAATAGTGTCACATCACAGCTCAGCAGACTGGCTGGACTCTTATCATTCAGATAGCAAGGGGAAGCCTTGAGCTGCACAGGAAAAGTGGCAAGAAGGTCCCCTGCTTCAGAAGGAAAAGGATGGGGGTTGAAAGAGTGGGATGAAGTGGTCATCTGTTTCATGGAACAAGAAGGCAACTGGCTGCAAGGGGAGTTTGAGTGACGATGAAGGAAGTGCAAGGAAGTGTAATGTGTGGGACATATTGACACATCCAGTCTGGCAGTTTGATAAAGTTGTCCAGAAAACTGAAACCAGTTGACTTTGTCCTATTTGGGTGCAATTGTATCATCAACACAATATGGATCCCGATTTTCTCATACCAGCCCTTCAGTGTCTCGCAGAACTCCCATTAGTGGGACATTGTCAACTTGAAATATAGTCAATGTTTTAAACAGGAGTTGAACATAATTTAATTTCCTGCCTTGAATCTCACTGTCAATTTTTGTGGTTTTGCACCCATATTTTCCTATTTATTTTATAAAAGTTTTTCCTCTTGTCTGCTGCTCTGTGAAAGACCTAAACAGGAGAAACTGACTACATGGAAAGCACTGTCAAATGTACAGTGTGACCTGAAAACATGCAGATTTATTTAATCATTGTTAGTTACAGCCCTCTTCGGTGTTACTTGAAGCTAAATGAAAATATTCACATAGAATGAGGTTGAGATTTTCAAACAGCTCAGGGAATGTAGCCACACATCTTCTCCTTCCCCCCCCCCCATTAATTTTAATTTCATGGAAGATGTCAGGCTAAATCTCTGGCATTCTTTAAAATTTTCATCCATGATTTTTAAGCTTCTGAAAAGCCAACAGCTTAGAAAGATGCACTGTTTTTTACACACACACACACACAACACACACACACACACACACACACCCCAGAATCTTTTAAGCATTTAACTCTATTATGATCAGCAAAAATATACATTTTCCATCTTAAACTCCAGCTTTTTTATATAAACCAGTGTCACCTGGAGTGACAGCACTGGACTGGATTTTCCAGAAGTGCTCAGCATCCATCAGCTCTTCTTGAAGGGGCTTCCAGATGTCCAGTGTGTTTGAAAATTTGGCTATTTTATTTCATTTGCTTACATAGATCTGTGCCAATGTACACTCACTCGCTCTAGGGCTCAGATTTTCAAATGAGCTTCAGAAAATTCAGTGAGAGCTGGGTGCCTAATTGAAAATTCCAGCCTAAGTGCCCTTGACATAACTTAAAATCACAACACAATAAAAAACAAAACATAACAAAAGGGCAACCGTCCAATTGAAGAGAATGCACTGCAAGCAGGCTAGGCAAATTACCCTCCATTTCTCCGGCCTTACAGTTCCCACCCGTAATTTTCAGATACCTGGAAAGAAAATGAGAAACAAGAGCTGATTTCCTTTTAAAAATCCTCACACCACTCTAGGCCCTATTTAGATAGTCTCTGCCCCAGAGAGCTTACAGTCTCATATGTTTGTACAGCGCCTAGCACAAGGGGGTCCTGATCTCAGTGCCTAGCCGTGCCGACAATTGTACTGCCAGTGCTAACATGCCAGTAGGGGAGCTTTTGGATGCTTATCCCTTTCCAGTATCTGGCTCAGAAGCTTCATAGAGTCACTAGCAGTATCAAAATCCAGAAGCCCCTATAGAAACGGCCTGCATATATTGAAAGCTAGCACTGGCTTTAGGCTTCACCAGGATCTTGTGTATTTTACATTTATAAAACAAATTTAACACTCTAAACCCTGCCCGCCTCCCAAGAAAATATTTAGAAGTAGATTTCTTAATGACCAGTGTTATGGCAATTACATAACACATCTTGCAATCAGGAAGTGCTTAGAAACAGCATGGGCCAAAATGTCCGTCTGTCCTTCTGGTGGCTGGTTAGTCAAGGGATACCAGTTTTATGGATGGAGAAATAATGAAGGACCAAAAATCCTTTAGCTTCCAGAACAGATCAACTGTACAGCAATGGGCCTTCTTTCCCTTGTGCTTTTGGATGGCACTGACTTAATGAGACTGAAGAACAGTGATCAACAGATCTTTTTAATAAAAAAAAATGCATTAACAAATCTACATCAAAGCAACCGGTCTACGTCCTCCTAGCCTGGGATGGTTGACACTGCTAGGGTGCTGGACAAACACGCTTCAGCACGTTGATCTTAAAAGGCTGTGGTATCTTTCAGATGCTCTCATTCCTGAGACTTAATTAAAACCTAGTTCACTCTTTTATTCAATTTATGAGGCCTAGCCAGTAGGATTAAGCGATTACAGGCAAAAAGCCCCATTTGTGAAACACTCATAAGCTCAAGCTGCTAGGCTGCTCAGTTGTACTCCATTAAATTAATAAGGAATGAATAGGCTGATCCATTATGAATAAAGCTGTGGGGAGTCAGAGCATTGCTTCATACTCTCTGCACACTCCTTAGAGAACATTTGTGTAAAATGATTATGTTCATATTCATTCAATTGGAATTCTATAAAAGTGGAATGCATAAATTACTCTAAAGATGGGGAGTTTATCTTAAACATTAACTGTGTGTGTGAATTAATAAGACTATTATAAAACCATTAGCATTCAGTGTATTTACCTACATATGCTGCATACCTAAACCAAATTCAACGATTGCACCTAATTGCTATTCTTGTTGTGTGAGCAAGCTGTGGTTCATTTTCCCTTGTAGTCATAATATGTATGAATTACAATTTTTCTATTAAAACTTTTTTGAATCCTTTCCCCGCCAGCTTTACATTTATTCCTGTAGGTTCTCCAGTTACAACTGAATACACACAATCGTTACTGAATGAGAAGGAAAGGAGCAGCAGGCATGTATGGAAACAAAAGCACTGATAGATCAACAGATGCCTGAATATCAGTTAAGAGTTTAACATCAAATAGCTTCTGTTCTCAGCCAAACTGTAAGGTCAGAAGGAACCAGTGTGATCATCTAGTCTGACCTCCTGAATAGCACAAGTCATAGGATTTCCCTGAATTAATTCCTGTTTGAACTAGAGCATATCTTCTAGAAAATCAGCCAGTTTTTATTTAAAAAGTTTCCAGTGATAGAGAATTCTCCATGGCCCTTAGGCTTTTTCTGAACTCCTTTTAAAGAATGACGGCTTGATCCAGCTGATTTCAGTGGAAAGACTCTCATTGAATTCAATGGCCATTGGAGTGGGCCTAAGGAAAGGAGAAAAGGACATTGTGACAGGTTGTGGAGCTGCCTTAACCTAGGCAAATAAGGGGTTAGAACCAACTCTTGGCTTGCACAGGTGCTCCAGGGTGAGGCTATAAAAGCAGCTGCTCCGAGAACAGGATGAGAGCTGGGTAGAGTGAAAAGTAGGGCTCTAAACTCAGGGTTAGAAACCAGGAGCTGGGGAACTTTGCTTCCATTTCTAAGGTTAGCTGTTAGCTCTTTGCCTGATATATTAAATGTGTCCTGAGAAAGACACATGACCGGCAGACCTTGTGAGTTTTTTGAGCGGAGATGATTTGCCAGGCTTCAGGACTAAAGCAAATAACACATTATGAGGACTGATTCCACAGGATCACAGTGAAATGACAATCAGAGATACACATTTTCAGTAGTGTTGCTGAGCAGTGCAAGGAAGTTGCATGTTACCAGGGGTTGGCTAGCACTTCTGACCTTCATTGTTCCCAGTGGAAACAATGACAGTCTATTAGCCCTCCTCAAGGGATGTCATCATCTCACAGCAGTTCTGAAAATCCCTCAGGACATCTGTGGAACAACAATAATTCAGAGAGAGTTCACAGAATGTTAGAGCTGTGTGAAATGTTCGCACCAAATGTTGTCTGGACGGGGGTTTCATTTGGAATGCTGAGCTTCAATAGAACAGCCTTTCAAACATATGTGACCTGTTGTGAAGTTTGCAACACACAATCATATCAATTTAGTTCAAATGCAAAAATTCAAACACACAAAACCAGGTGAAACACGGCTGTTTTAAATCTAATTTTGCTTTGATTTTTTCCCTCTGATTTAAAAGCTGAAACCTAAGGAACTAATATCCACATAAATTCCTACAAAACCAAACCACAGAGTTTAATGTAGCTTTACAGAAAATTATTTGTCATATCAAAGCAGAACCTCATGTGAGAAAGAAATAATTACTGTACACTATGGACAAAGAAATCTATGGGAGATTCTGACACAAAACCTCTCTTCTCTTTTTGTTTTCTCTGTTGGAATGGGGGGTAGAAGCTCCAGAAATCCATGATGGATCCATCCAGAGGTGGTCTTCTAGATGTCTGAATGCCCTTCACAGTCCAATGTACTATCTCTTCCAAAGAGCCACTGATCCTATAGATTCAATAAACGTTCTTAGTTACACGAGATTTCATGTGGTTTCATTACATGCTCTGGCCTAAGGAGGAACAATCTCTATTAGAACTTCAGTAGGAGAGACTGAAATCTAGATAGATGTAATGGGCACCCTAGGCCTATGTAATTAGATGCAGATATAATATTAAATATCTTCAGGGATAACCTCTTTCTGGCATTGAGACCTTTGATTGGGAAGAATATCACAAGACAAAGAGTTGCTTGATGTCACCAGAGCCCATGAACTACTTAATCCAGGCTCGACAGGAAGGATTAATAAATTAATTCTTGACTGAAACTACACGTAAAGTCTGTATTGGAGAAAGACTTATTCTTTGGCCCGACTCCAAAAGAAACTAATCATCATGAACTTTGTGCAGATTTACAATTATTCTTTCAATAAAAAGGGGTTAGGCTAGTGCTGCTCTGACAATAATGAAAAAGCTGCAGAAAAGGAGAAAATACTACAGTTTAAACAGAATTTATATGGATCATTGGATTGTATTGCTTGCGATGGTACACTTGGATTTGTACAGAAAATTAATGTAAAGGGGCTATTATATATTAAAACAGACAGTATCGCCAAGCTCATCTGAGCTCTGAGGGACAGTAATATGATAGTCTTATTTTTTGAGCAGGATACTGTTCCTCAAGCAAGTGATAAGAAAGGACATTACTGAGATTGTATGAAATATATATTATTCATACACGCTGCCTTTAACATGGTAATCTTTTATAGCTAAAATATTACTCAAAGCATGAATTACTCAAACACTATTCCCCAGCAATACTCTCCTGGGGCCTAATGTGGTACCTATTAAAGTCAAAGGAAGGAATCCTATCAACCTGAATGGGCATATGGTTGGGCCTTATAACACTGCTAATATCTGTAATGTACTAGGGTGGCAATAAATAAATACATTGGGGCTAATAACCAGATTGTTGATTTAACTCCTGTCTTTGGAATATACCTGAAAAGCAAAAATCACAGCCTGTTTATCTAGAATTTCTGACCTTTGTGAAAGGCAGCGGAAAATGTTTGTTAATTTGGTTTGTCTAATCTAGCTCTCCTGCATTGAGATTAGGTTGACCACCTAACATTTTTTTTCTCATCTCTAACTCACAGGACTTTGTTAATCTCAAACCTGGAGACCTTCACTAAAACCACAAAGCTTTTTCCCAGAGGCCTTCCTTTGGCCTTTAGAGCACTTCACCATCTCTACCCTCCTCCCCCCTTTCTGGGATACTTTTTCGACATGAAAAATGAATTTCATGCTGGTTACACAGAAGGTCTGTAGTGCAAGAAGAGAGAGATTGTGTATGAGCTGTAGAATTCCTTGCTTCCATAGCACAGCAGACCAGTGGTCTGTGTGATCCAGTATCCTATCTCAGAAGATGAAAATCTCCATAATGCACCTGGCCAGCTGTACTGTGATGGAAACAATTCCTCTCAAGTCCCAGCTGAATCCATTTATTCCCAGTAGCATGAGGATTGATAGCCTATATGACTTTTTTAATCTAGCTAGTGTATCTACAAGCATTACTCCTATTTTTATCAATGTCCAATCCTTTCTATATCCTTATTGCATTATTTACACCCCAGTAATCCGTGACACAGTTTGTGCACTAGATTTCACGTGGCCTGTGCATGGACATACAGGGGTGAGCATGAAGCTTCCTTCCTCTTTCTAAGCTGCACAGGGCTTGATGCAATAGCAGTTCCTGTTCTCCCTGTGCTATCAAAGGTGCAGAGACTACTTGCTCCTGCTCTGGCCTCAGCTTCAGTACTGTGAAAAGGGGACAGGGAAAAAGCAGGGCCATGGCTGGAGATGACTGTGTGCAAGGAACAGCATCACTGACTATGGAACTCCTAACTGTGAGAGGTCAGGATGAATGCAAATCTTTTAGGGAGCAATGCAAGTTCCTTCTTGTGCTAGCCCTTCGTCAAAGGCTGAAGAATGATATGTAGTATTTTTCACAGACAAATAATAGTAGCAACAATTTATGAATATTAGTAAACAAAATCTCATTAAATCACAGCAACTGGAATCATAGAATCGTAGTTCTGGAAGGGATCCCGAGAGGTCATCTAATCCAGTGCCCTGCACTCATGCCAGGACTAAGTATTATCTAGACCAGTGGTTCCTAAACTTGTTCCGCCGCTTGTGCAGGGAAAGCCCCGGGCGGGCTGGGCTGGTTTGTGTACTTGCCGCGTCTGCAGGTTCGGCTGATCGCGGCTCCCAGTGGCCGCGGTTCGCTGCTCCAGGACAATGGGGGCTGCTGGAAGCTATTGACAAGGAAGCCCATGTTATCTGAGTGGCCCCTTAGTGTTCATATTCCAATATTTGGCTGTCACTTTGACACCCCTTCCCCCCCCAAAAAAACAAAAAAAACCCCAAAACAAACAAACCACCCAAAATGATTTTAGAAAAAAACCAATCACACAAAACATGCATTTATGGCACTGGGTTCTTCAAGGGGTACTTCAAGAATGCTGGACTTGTGGGATTAATATGTTGTACGGCATTAGTACCCTGGGACACTGGGGGAGACTGATATGCAAAAAGAATAGAAAGACCCTCCTATCTAAGAGAAGACTGACTGCTAGTTGCAACTGTCATAGGAGAGGATTTGGAATACAAAATAATCTACATAGTTCCAAATGACAGCACTTTTGTCCTGCGTACTACCCATGATAATGCTTGTTGAAAGATAAATCGGTGGAAAGAGAATATCTACCTGCCTGACTCTGAAGTACAGCGTGGGTTTGCCTAATGTATTGGATACTCTATTCAAAACCAGTTCCTGTGAGAACATATGGCCCCTGTAATGGAGCCAAGGTCAGAGAGGTTAAAGGTGGACTTGCTACATAATTGGCAAATGTGTAATAGCCCAGGAGGAAGTTCTAACTCACCCAGTTTTTCCAAGTTTGAATGCATGTAAGTGGCCTGTTAGGTCACTGACTTCCCTTTTAGAAATTTCTCACTGTCTTTTTTGGATGTATTCTCTCCTTTTTACATACTGCATCTGGCAAATTCCCCTGAGTATGCACCAAACACTCAGATGTTAAGGTTTGTAAAGCAGATAACCACATTATACTGTTTTGTTTTTGTTTTGTTTTTTTCATTTAAATTGCATACAGATCTGGTCTGGGCACAGGCACGATCAGAGTTGGCACCATGAGTGTCTTGCCAATTCTAATATTATCATGTTATGTTTTCCTGTGGCTTTATTGTGATTTAAAGGATGGGCAGATACGATCTCTTTTGGTTGGTAAGCACGTAATACCAATGAAAAGTATCCCCCATGGAATAATAAGCTCTTTAATAACACAAATGTAGCAACCACAATCATGAAGAAAGTGATTACATTCTACATAAAAAATATAAAAGCTCATTTGATCCTAAGCTCCCTAGTGGCACATTTATCTGAACTTTTATTTAAAATATAACTTCCCTTACTTACATCTCATTCAGGCCCTTTGTTAACACTAATATAAAATAACAGTACAATTGCCCATAGAGGAATTTAATAAAGGATTACTATGGGTCACTGATCCAAGCTGTTAATTCTGAAGCTGCCCACAAATCTGACCCACAGAACTCCTAGGAAAGGGGTTAGAAAATGCTGAGCATTTTGACACTGAGTCAAGTTTTACACACCCATACACAGTAGCAGTTAATGCAAACGAAGTGACTCTTGCTTTAACAGCAGGCTCCATTTTCTTCCCACAGAGGTGGCACATTTAATGTGGGAGTCCTGCCTGGGTGTGACTCTATAAATGCCTCTTCTCATACACTGTTTGGAAACCACTTCCCCTCTGTTCTCATCTGCTTTCGCACCCCATTTCCCCTTCACTATGGTTAACTGCCTCCTCCCTGGCTTTCCATTTCCACTTCTGGGCTTACTTCTGGGCTGCCCTCTACTCCAGGAACCATTTCTTGACCTAGTTTGCCCATAAACATCTCTTCCAGGAGGCCTATGAAGCCTCACCTGCTAGCAGGGAAATATTCGTTTATTTGGGTGATGACTCATCAATGCACTATAGAGAAACATACTGAAAAAGGAAACCTAAATACACACTCAGCTTTGTCACTCACTCGCTCTTGCAGCTGTTATGTTGTTTATGTTCTTTATTTGCATGTTGTCTTTAACTGTAAGCAATTTAGTACGAAGTGCTTGTCCTCACATGTCTCTAAAACTAACAGAAAGATGAGGGGAGAGGAAGGATGGTCTGGTGGGAAAGGTGCTGGGCTGGGACTCCAGAGATCTGGGTTGAATTCCCTGGTTTGAGACTGCCTTCCTGTGTGACCTTGGGCAAGTCATTTAGTCTCTCTGTGCCTCACTGGCCCACCTGTAGGACTGGGGTTAATAGCACTGCCCTACCTCACAGGGGTTTTGTGAAGTGAAATATATTAAAGGATGGTGAAATCCTCAGATACTATGGTAATGGGGGCCATAAAACTACCTTAGGTGGAATGATGCTCTAACTGCAAGTAGTAATAAAATAACAGTACAATAAGACATATGAATGTATTGGGCTCCCCTTGTTGTTTAAGCTTATGAGAGGGCTCCGAGTTTTAATAAACCTTGTCGCTGTGTTCTAATGAGAAGTAGGTTCATTCTATATTTGCACTGCCAATTGCTGCCATCTATATACCATCCTTTCTCCTGGAGTTTGGTCACCTCAGGAAGCTTCAGCTGATGATTGATGAGAGCCGTGGTCTTCTCCTGTCAAAATCACTGCAGCATTTTATAGTGCTGACCCAAAACTCTGTAGTGACATTAATGTAAGCTGGCGAGTGGGTGGGGCCATTTCTGCAAGAGGTTGCTTTTTTTTCCCCTCCCCCCTCCAAATATGATTGTGGTTCTTAGGGAAATACCATTTTCAAGACAGATAAAAGGGAGGGGGAAGTTACAGATGGGAGAAAAATGGGGACAAAATCACAGGATTAGTCCTCACATTTATTACTTAATTGTTAAAATTGTAAGAAAATACGTTTATCTAGGATGCTCAGCTGCCATGGTGAAGGCCACAGGCATAAGGACTTACCTAACCTGAATCAGAGAAAACTTTACCTATTCGAAGTCTGAGAGACAAGGATGAGGTAATATCTTTTATTGGACCAAATTCTGTTGGTAAAAGAGACAAGCTTTTGAGCTTACACAGAGCTTCTTTTCAGGTCTGGGAAACATACTTGGAGTATTAGAGCTAAATACAAGATGGAACAGATTGTTTAGTATAAATCCTTAACACACATTTCTAGGGACCATTCAAGGTGAAGTGGCCTGTTTATACCCCTCTAGTCACAGGGGGGAGGAAAGGAAGACACTGCACTGCCCCCCGGAAGCAGCCAGCAGGTCCGGCTCCTAGGCACGGGGCTAGGAGGCTCCACGCACTGTTCTCACCCACAGGCACCGGGACAATGGGAGTGTGGAGCCGGTGCTCGGGGTGGGGACAGCACACAGAGCCCCGTGGCCGCTTCTGGGGCACAGTGCAGTGCCAGGACAGGTAGAGATTAGCCTGCCTTAGCCCCGCAGCACCGCCAACTGGACTTTTAACGGCCCATTCGGTAGTGCTGACCGGAGCTGCCAGGGTCCCTTTTTGACCAAGTGTTCCGGTCAAAAACCGGACACCTGGTCACCCTAGTTGTGAGGTCTGTTGATTATTGTATCAGTGGAGATATGTCAACAGGTTTTGCATCTGTTGTTTTGGCAAAGTCTGGTGCTGCTTAGAGTTGGTGTGTCCTGGTCTATGAGGAGCTCACTTCTGATGATGAGCTTGGAGAGCCGGGGGGCATTATTCTGAAATTCACAGCTATTACTGTTTTTCCATAAAGTATATTATATGAAAATGTATATGGGTCAAATTCTGCTCTAGATTACAGTTGTAAATCCAGAATAACTTCATTGGATCTACTCCAAATTTATGCTGGGGTACCTCAGAGCAGAATCTGGCCCTATATCTGCAATACTTATTGCAAAATATGACCACTGATTTCTCTCTAATTTTTTTCCTGCACATGTAATTTTAGGGGTTTGGGTAGGGATCACTCACTTAGTGATGGTACCAAGACATAGGCAGACTTGGTAACATTCTGAAACCCCACAGCAAATGTCTGCTCTGGATCTGGATGGAGACCATGGCAGAAATATATTCAAAATCTTCTATTTCCCCATTTTAGCCTGCCAATCCCAGACCTCTTACTGCCATTCTCAAACTCTGGCCAGCCATTGCCATTACTGAGAAACTAATCTCACGCTCTGTAAGGAAGAGCTAATGGAAAGTTATTAGTCCAGGCCAGTCTGTGAGAGGGACAAAGTCTCAGTGCAGAGAGTTTCTTTCTTGTAATCAGCAGTCGAAGGTGTGGAATGGGAGCAAGATGTTTTTAGGGTTTGTGTTCTTAATCCAGAGCCAGATCAGATGATTGAGAACATGTCTGAGGTAAAGTGCATTAGATAATCCACCTTGGAGGCTTAGGACGGTAACTATGGTGAACCAAAAGATCAAAATTACCCTGTGTATATAAATTAGAGCTTGTACCTGCACTTGCACAATGTGCTGGTGTTCTCAGCTGCCAAAAAGAAACGCCTACCTTAGCTTCTAAGTAAAAATTTGTTTATACAAAGTGTAGGTGAGCTTAGGTAAAATAGAGCCCGTGAACCATTGCTCCACTCTCTTCAGTTATGCAGATCCAATGGCATTAATCCCATATATTTAATAATGGGCCCATCCTACTCTCTGGAGCCCAGTTCCTCGGCTTGTATAATTCATCATAGCTCAGTCAAAGTCAATGGAAAGGAGACAATTTACATTAGCTGAGTTTCTGTCCCCTTGGGTATTTTTATAAAAGCTTTATACAAAAAATAAAGTTTTGGTACGCACAGTGAGCTAAGTGAGCTCCTGGCTTTGCCACACCCTGCCTAACATCTGTTACAGTACTAGAGACCAACTGACCCTCATCTTCACTGGCAATGATGTCAGCCTTCATTGCCTACTAATGACATTTTCCAACAAACATCTTCTTGCTTTCTCCCTTATGCATAAGAGGATATCCTCATGGCCATTCTCCTCTTCAAATCTCTCATGAAACCCCACCTTTGTCATGATACCTATAAATTGCTTGTCAATGGTAAGGCAGTGTCTCAGCCCATTAAACTTCTTATAATCTTCTTGCTATTATCCTGTGCTCCACCCATGTCCATTAGTTGTATCCACCTGTTGTCTCTTATCTTGTAGTTAGAGTGTAAGCTCTCTGGGGCAGGGAGCATCTTTCTGTTATGTGTGTGTATGGTGGCACAATGTGGCTGCCATGTCTAGGCATTACTGCAATACAAATAACTAATCATAATAAGTTTATAGACTGCCTGGGCAAGTATCCTAAAAAAAATAGCCCGCAGTAATATTTATTAATGATTCTGTTACCTGATTAAAGGGTGAAAAGCCTACCAATAAAAGGGTTGTGCTACATCGCCTCCCCACCCCCACTCTGGAGCAGCCTGCAACATCAACCAGCATTATAACAAGTATTTGTTTGTTTTTAAAGTGATAGCACTGTCCCTTGAAAGCAGTAATGTATGGATAGCTCTATTTAATAGACGTGTAGGAATTGAGTGAGACGTGCTTGTTCTCTTACCAGGCATTGACTGGAAATGGTCATAAAAGAAATAAAAGTACATTTGCCTTGTTAATACAATTTGTACTACATATTCATAAACCATTTTATAAAACTCCCAAGGAAAAAATTCAATTGTACTGAAAGCACATAATGGTAGAGCAACCATACAGAAAACAGGCAGCGTGCTACAGAATTAACTGCACCATGAATGAAATGCTATGTCTATAATAAACCCATTCAGATATAAATTATGGGAGAGTAGATGAAATGTTTGTTAAGCAATAAAGCTTGCTACCATACATGTGAAATTGAATGGGATTTATCATAAAATATTGTGGAGGATATGGCCTGAATATGTGTTACAAATTGACTGAATTAAAAATAATCCAGAGAAAGAAAGCTTTCGGGAGACTGAAATTTTAGGAAATGAGTTCATAAGCTATTTAGCTGTGGCCCAAAGTCCCCTGGTGCCAAGAAAAAGAGATTTAAGAAAATAAGAACTGCTTGATTTCTGAGAGGACCGCAGATATGTTGTCTTAATTTTAATGTCCTAAATTTGTCATATAATCTGGCTCCCTGTTGGGTAAAACAGCATCTCACTGGTTGGAGTAGAGGATAGGGAATTTGGCAAAACCCATGTTTGGTTAGTATGATTTACTGGGGAAGATTTTTTTTTTCCTGAGTTGTTTATCTCAGTAATGCCGCTGTATTGAGAATAGGACAGATGATATTTTGGTTGGACTTTAAAGAGATATGTGGTATGTTTTCCCAAAAGACCTTACCAGATATCTCAACACAAACAATAAAGTTGCTAAAGAATACATTCCATGGGTTTCCATGTAGCCTTTAGCTGGCCTTGGCTACATTCCACTTTTGAAAATTGCAGTCTTCGCTTTCTTTGGATCCTCATTACTTCCAAAAATTGTAAATACTCCCAATTTTACAACATGATGGAAATATTGTACATATGCTTAAAAACCTTAACAGAAGCCCCAGAAATTATATTTAAAATTTAAAAATAGATATTTATGGGCTCTGGGGATAAATGAGAGACTGGATAGGTTTCAGCCACAAATAATATTTGTAGCCATGGAAATGAACAACAAGGTAAGAAAATAAGGGTCATCAAATTCTGTGAACTCTGCCTGTAATGGTCAAGAAAGAATGGCCTCTTTTCTCCAATACACAGATGGGCAAATGCATTTCAGGGTGGTAGGTGGACACTACAGAACTAGTTAGACTTTTAGGGATAGATCCTCAGTCCTGAGGGACAGAATGTAAATCAGTTTTTCTCTGTTCACTGATTTATGCAAGTTGAGAATCTGGCCTATAGTTGGCCCCAAAGAATAGAGAGTCCAAACTCTCTCTGTCTACAGAGCTTATGTGGTCTTATCTTGTGTAGTGAAACTAAGGTTCCAATTAACTTAAGTACATTTTGCTTTGTTGGTGGTTCTGTTTGTTTAAAAGGTTTGTTGGGCTGAAAAAATGGATACGTAACTTCACTCATCAAGTTAATGTATCTGACTGACTGACCGACCAACTTCTCTTAATCTTTTTGACTGTGCAGTCCACTAGACCACTTCTGTTTGCCATTGCCTACTATACAGTAAATTCCCTGTGATCTACTGGGTGAGACCTCTCTAACTTAGTTGTTTGTTAGCTAACATTTCAATCCCATAACATGTACCACATTCCCTTTCTTGTTGAACAGTAACCGTTAACCTGCATTTCTGTGCTAGATAAAGGCGAAAGCAGGTTTTCAGCAGGGCTGCCTAGGGGGGCAAGAGGGGCAATTTGCCCCAGGCCCTGGGCCCCACAGGGGCCCCCACAAGAATATAGTATTCTATAGTATTGCAACTTTTTTTTATGGAAGGGGCCCCCAAAATTGCTTTGCCCCAGACCCCCTGAACCATCTGGGCAGCCCTGGTTTTCAGCAGCAGATTCTTTTGTCACCTTGCAAAATGGGTCTACACGTTTTCCCACTTAACAACCCACTCACCCACCCTGGAGATATTTTACTGGTTTGTTTCATTTTTTTCTCCCAGAAATACCACATTCAGCACAAATGTACTTCAGTGACACAGTACACATTGAGAATGGGGGATAATCCTATCCCTTTAAGGCATGTGCCCATAGGAGAGTGAGTTTATTTTACTCACAGAAATGCAGTCTATCAGAAGCCTCTTTTCGACAGAGGAGGAAAAGCCTGTTAACTTGTCAAGCTGCATCTGAAAGGCCTTGGGTTCAAAGCTGCTCATCAGTGTTGGTTGACATTCCCCTTTAGTGCCTTTGGAAGTATCAAATTTGCCAGGTATTGACTGCATCGCTGAGTTATCTGTTGAATAAGCACAATCTCCATAAAGGACATAAGGCCAGGGACATATTCACCATGCATTTTAAGACATGGTTGATTTGATTTTTTTCATTCCTTCCTCCCCCAAGCATATTTCCTTCAAACTTAAACACTAAACTGTAACAATATTCTTGATTGTTTTATTTGGGGAGTAATAGCATCAATTTGGCATTTATTTTTCAGGCATTTTGCTCAGGGGTGTGGGGTCTGGGAAAAACTAGCACAATGCTTATAGTGTCTGAATTACCTTTTGCCCCTAGAGATGAATACGTCACCTCAAGGTTAAGGTCACAGGCATGGCAGCATGAGCAAACTTGTCTGGCAGCACTGCAGAAGACCAGATCTCTTTCTAGAGATATATAAATAAGAGACCCAGGATTTCAAATCTAGAGTTTAATGTTTAAACTTTGTGTACATGTTTCTTAAATAAATTAAGAATAAAAAAGCCCCAATGTTGAGTTAATTTTGGGAGGCACAGAATTCTAATTTTGGAGTACGAACGTCATAAACTGAACTCCACAATGCACAAGGAAGAACAAACATTGGGTAAAACACCTGGGCAGAGAAAATGAATGAATGTTCAAAATAATGCCTGCGACCACTTCAACAGAAAATATTTTGTGGACTAAATCACAATTGAAAGGGAGTCTGAATCCTGTTTTTCTTCTGACTACTTTAAGAAGTTGGTCCAATAAAAGATATTACCTCACCCACGTTGTCAGTATAAGATATTGTCAGTCAAGAGGCATATAGTTCAATGCAAATTCCATTCTGTTCCTACATCTCTGCGCACATTTATCATTGACCTGTCATACCTGAAAACAGAATTGATTGTGGTGGGAGCTATGACTTTTACTCTTAGGACAGGGTTCTTACCCAACTTGTTTTACATTCTTAAGTGTCATTTTTTGAATGAGCCAATCATGCGGTCTCTGACTGATAGATCTTTCAGTGGATATGTCACAGAACACAAAATACGTTATAAAACTGATGGGAACATTTTTTTTTCTTTCAACTAAATACATATGTCAATGTCCCTCCACTCAAGTGGCAAAACCTACACATAAGTCTCAAATTGATGAGAAATATTTATTAACAAAAGTGGCTTAAGAAACCCTGTACACATGGGCACATTAGTGAGGATCAAATTCTTTTGGAACCATTAACAATGCACCTTCCCAAGCCAAATATTTGCCCATTGCAAGACGTAAACCTGAACTAAATCTTTTGTGAAGGTTCAGCAAAGTAATGACAATAATATTTTGTAGTTCTACAACAGCTTTCACCCGAGGATTACATGGCACTTTGGCAGACAATAATTAAGACTCTTAACACTATTGTGAAATATGAATCCACTCCTTTTTGCAGATAAACTGAGGCATACCCAAATTATCTAACATGTCCAATAATCTTGAGTGCCCAAATTGAGCCTCCTGTGACCTAATTTTCACAGGTGCTGAATGTACCTTCCGAAAGGGGATCTGTATTCGGATTCTTGACATAAATGGACTCTGTAGCTCCTAGGCTTTCTGGCTCCCTGAATGAGGAACGCAGCTCATGCTGCACAAGGCCTGCCTAAGTCTTGGTCCAGAATAAATGATCATGATATATGGACTGCTCACTGTTCTATATTGAGCACCAGCATCTCCATTTGACTATATTTGCCATGGTGAATACTCAGAACCTCTGAAAATCAGGGCCTAGGTATCTGAAGTTGGGCACCCAAAAACTTTAGCTCCCAAAATTCATGAATACTTTTGAAGAATTTGGTTTTAAATAATTTGCTCAAGATTATTCAGCGAGTCAGTATCAGAGCCATGAATAGAACTCCTGACTTTTGGTTTTATGCTCCAAGTATTGTGATCATGCTTCACTAGCCTGGACCAGAAGTGGACATGAAGAAATACTACAGGATTTACTAAGAATACTATTTCCACTGAAATTTGCAAACTCAAGAGGTTTGGGTAGTTTTCCATCTTCAAGAAAGTGGTAGGACTGATTCTGCTCCTGGGACTTTCACCTCCATGAGTATGAAATGGGAGACTCTCCTCACACTCCCTGAACTAGAAGGTGGTTGGGGTGCACGTCAGGCTTATTTTACTCTGGAGAGCTAGTAAAACCAACCCCTAGAACTACACTCCCCCCTAGTTCATGATTTGAAAGCTTAGTGGCTTCAAAATCTCCGCCCACAAAGAGGACAAGGAGAGTGGGGAAACTGGCACACCAATAGCAAGAAATGGGTGGAGTCCCAGTCTTGTCATCAGCTGACCAATCATTAAGGAAAGGTATTTGCGTGTCATTAATGGCAAAGGGGCTGATAGAATAAGTCATGTCTGCCCTCTGCAATGAGATGCTGGCAAGAGACTGTGAAAGACACCGAAGAAAATCAATGTTATGCAGCTTTGGTGGCCTGGTGCAGAGCTCTGCAGTGCCAAAGTCCAGACGTGTGTCTTATTGAACTGAGTCCTTATATGTTTTATTTATAAATTACTGCTATAATTTCTCAAAGAGATACAGCGGAAGAGGGAACCCATAACCTTATCATTCCTATTCTTTTTAAAGTGACACTTTCTAAAACCAGGGTAATACATTTTATGCTAGGGAAAAATATTTAACACGATAGATCTTCCCATAGTAGCACTCGCCTCATCTATCATTGCACAATTTTGCTATAAAAATTACTGCATGTCAATCATTTGATCTAAAAGAAATAATCTCAGATGTTATTCATCTGGCATGCCATGTTACATTACAAGGTTTTTATAACCCAAACACTAGAGGTGTGAAAGAAATTAATTGCCGGTATCATTTCCCATCAAAACAAATAAATATTAATGGTTGCCTTTAAAGTCAATTGGAGGCTTGATTTTAATTCAAATTGTATTTCAACTTGTATTAGTTCAAGGACTGGCCAATCCTGGGATTTAAAATACAGATACTGACATTTCTGATTGTCACATATTTTAAAAATTTGTATTGGGATTTCAACCAATCTCCTAGTATAATGAGACTATGCATAATGATGTATTAAACATGACAGTGGCATTCACATCTCTGCTCTGAGTGCAGCAAGACATTAATAGAATGTAACGTTAGCAATTTTTTAATTTTCTTGGGGCCCAAACTTCTGTATTGTTCTGACCATTCCATTCGGACATCAGGACTATGTCTCATATAGCTTGAACGTCAGGCACTTCAGCAGACATCATCAGTAGTCGCACTACAAGACTCAAATGAAGTGAAGTGCAGGGTTCCTGCTGGCATATGCTCAACCATTGCAAAGTTGGCTGTGCTTAATTAAATTGTATTTGAAACATAGAGATGAAGAGCTTGCCAGGAAAAGAATACACATGCATACAGTGCAAAGGGACTAAGGGTGAAGGAACCTCAAAATGTTTTGTTTAAATAAACTACCAAGAGAGATTAAGAATCCAAACTCCCATATACTCAAGGTTAAGCATCCAAAAGTTATGTATATTTGATCACCTGAGTTACCCAAATTTCTTCCTTCAGCAGAATCTGGGCTGGAAATCTCATGGAAAAGACAGTCTCATGAGATGTTTAGTTAAATAAAGTAGTTAAATGTTACCACTTATATAGAGCAACAGAAAAGAAATTCCGTCAAATCCAAAACATTTCACATTTTCTTTTAACAAAAAACATTTGCTTCCTCATTTGTTTCTGTCTTTTGCACCATAAATATGTCAGTTGTTTAAAAGATGCAAGTGCCCTTATAAATGTATGGGGGATAAGCCAGGTTGTAAAGGATTCAGGTTCATGAACTGTGTTTATGCAGTTCATTGTCTAGTTCTCATGAATAATTGATTCTTGTCCTTCCTGCACAAATATTTCTATCAGATACCATTCAAATGGATAGCAGGTGTCTGATCTGGTTAAAAATAAAGAGGCTGCATTCTTTAACTTAAACTGTAATGCAAGACAACTTGAGTGGTGGTATACAGAGTGGAGTCACACATTTCAAATGGGATTCATTGAGGGAGAGACTCTGATTAAATATATGCACAATTCAGATGTGTAGTAATTTCTGAGAAGTAATTGTTCCAGACCATGCTGCTACATTGTATTTGAATTATGTGCGCTGTGTAGGAATGTGCAGTGGTGAAATGACTATCATTAAAACATGGCTTGTTATAACAACAGGTTAGGTTAGCTAGAAAGAAGAATATATTTGTACCTGGTAAATTATATAACAGGCTCATTATGTCTCAGGACTTAAAAAGCAGACCATGCCTTCTCCAGAATAATGTAATGACCAGGAGGCATAGAAGAGTAATTGCATTACCCAATAGGTCTAAGACCAAATAGGTGGGTGTCTGTTCCTTTAATTTTGAACCTCTTTAAAACAATTATCACTTCCTTCCACTAAAGGAAGAGTCAGTCTACACATGAGTCAATTCAGTTCTGAGAGCCAAAGTGTGCATATGGGCACAGAAGGGCAGAGGTAGAACACCCCATGAGGCTTGATTCTGATCTCAGATCATTGTAACACCATTGATTTAAGTGAAGCTGCACCTCATTTTACATGGGTGTCTAATCAGAATTAGGCCCAAAGACATATGAGAAAAAGTACAGAGATCAGTACCCGATTCTGCTCTCACTAAAGTCAACAGGAGTTTTGCCATTGACATTAATAGGAGATGGAGCAATTCCTAGGAGAGTGAGACAACATCAAAGAGCAACTATCTGTGACTTGTAAGGTGTTCTGTGTGTAACAAACTGATATCAATAGGGATTCTTTCGAGACGCTCCCTGTGGAAACAATTTTGTGCCTATGTTTTATCTCCTTCCCATGCTGATCTGTGGGGTGATGAGATTCTTTGCCATTCTTTGAAATGTTGGTGTTCCACTAGACATTCCAGCATTCTGAAGGGCACATAACACAAAACCAGCATTGATATGCATGTATCATGATATGTATGCATGAGTACATCAGGTACTTTTCAAGAGAGCATGGGAAAAATACTTGCTCTGTGGGTTCTAACCCATTGCTGCCCTATATGGTATATCTGGCTGTATTCCCCCTACGGTATTTTGGACTATTTTAATTTTCACATCATAGATGTTACCAGATGGAGAAGCCTGGAAACTGAAGTCCTCTCTTTAATCCACAAAACACATGCAGCCTTCCCAGATTTCTCACTTCACAGCAACTCTTTTCCTCCCTTCCCTCACCAGGGATGAAAGAAGGGCTCTGTCATATAGAAGATGGTTCAGTCTTCATGTTCAGGCCGTTTTTGGCTGTGCTAATGAGACTGCCAACCGGATGGATATTTGTGATGTCGACAGCTGCTGACAGGGGACTGGACTTAGACCCCAAACTCCTTTTGCACAGGCCACTGAACAGCAGTATAATGGGAATAGCTTACAGTTACCATTAAATTTATACCACTGAACTAGGCAGGCATTCTGTCATGTTTTGGGGTGCAGTCTAGACCAGTGAGAGGTTGTCACCACTTGTCCTATAATCCTGAGTGCCTTAAAGTGCTCTGTTGTTGTAGCTTCCTGTCTGGATGCTCCCAGCCAGCAGACGAGCATGCACTGAGTGTCCGTGTATTGAGCAATTCTGACTCCAGCAGCCTGCTTGTTACACCACAGTCACACTTTGGTCTCCACAAGCCTTGGTTGCTATTAGCCAAGTGACCGCAACACACCTCCTGTCCTGAATTTCCCACAAACCATCTGCCCTGAAATGTCCAGCTCTCTCCTGGAACATTGAGAGAAGCAATAAGGTCCCTTGAGCCTTTAAAGAGACAAAAGCACAGCAGCTTGGTGCTTTCACTGGAGTTAATAATAATGCCATATCAAACACAGCACTGGGCTGATTTAGAATAGAAGTCAAACAAGTTTATTTAATGAAAAAGTGAGATTTTAAGTGAACAGGATAAAGTCAGAAATGGTCACAAACAAACAAAAGTGAAAAACATTTTCTAGTGATTAAGACTTAACAAAGCTAGAGTCTTAGTTCATGGTAAGGTTCTTATCAACCCCTCCTTGGCCAGGATCTCCCACAAATTACAGAGTTCTTGGTTTCTTTGTCATCTTAGTTGAAAGATAACTTGGGGGTCTTTGTCTCTCACTTTTATAGTCCAGTGAGGAAAGTGCCAGGGAGTCTGATGGAGACGGTTTCATGCCGGTTGCCTCCCCACCAGTGCTTTCTACTATACAAATTGATCTGTCTCTGCAGCCTTTGATATGCCAACGAATGACCACTTGACTATGATTGCCAATTGCCAGTGAGTGCACCTATATGGAGGCATCAGCCTTTCCTTTGTCTGGAGAAAACCTGTTTACCCGCTTCCCCAGACATCTCTGGTTCAAATACATTTTAGTTCAATGTTTCCTTCACCTTTGTACAGTCTTTTGGGCATTTACCATACATCCACTTTGCAAGGATATTAGTGATCACTGTTGTTGGTTTTCCAGTGATGCCTTACACAACACCTATTAGACACAGCTTGTGACATAAGTGAATTGGGGTACACTGCACTAGTCAGGCCAGCTGAAATTCACTATCCGATATCAGTAAGCTTGTTGCCATCTGGCACTGGGATGCGCTGAGGGTCACACGTTCCCTGTGAATAGTTTTCCCAGCTCTGTTACTCATCCTAGCACTTGGGCTTTCCCAAAACCTATACCTACTGTCCAGTGCTTTAGTCGTCGTCATTTATTTGTGCATTCATTGCAGATGGGAATTCTTTAACCCTGCATATCTTTGTGCCACATCTAGTACCACACCCTCCTTCCCTTATCTCACAGTCATCCCTCCTCTATATCTCCTTGTGAGTCAAACTCATCCAATTCCTAACATTTAGTTTCCCAAACCCATGATTAATAGCTGGGATTATAGCACCCAGTTCCAAATAAAAGTACTATAGCTGCAGTGCTTACTGCCAAAAGTGTGTCATGTTTTATAGCGAGTGTTGGTCTCAGCTGGGCTGGAACACCCCTTTGCATGTTACTTATTTTGGGTAAAATGTTCTGCGTTAGAATGGCTTATAATGAAAAAGTTCACCCTTTTTTTTTTTTGCATACCAAGAGGCTCTCTGAGTGAGGAGGCTCAAACGAGTGCTTTAGACCCTGAAGCTCGTAGGATACTAAAAAGCTCTATCTTCCATAAATATTACCCTATCCCTGACCTTCCTTCATTTTCCATGCTGGATTCCACTTCGGAATCTATTCATTTTGAGTAAGCAATAAAATCTTCCCCTGGAACAGACAACATGGATACACCTTGCCAGCTATAGCAGTTCATAATGTATATATTATTGAAATATTGGCAATGGTGTCTAAAACCACAAACAGAATAAGTTGTACCTAGAGAAACTACTTTTTTTCCAGTGGCTTTAATAGCCAACAACTACTAAAAATATCCTTTTTCTTTATATAATTTCGGATATAGTATTTAGTGCACAAGCAACAGAATACATAAATCAGCTCTTCACAAAGGCTTCTCTTTCCCATGCTGTTCAAAACATTCATATGGGGCAATGCACAGTTCCTAAGCAAAAGCAGCAATTTCTTTCTGCTCTTTATTAAGAGAATTTAGTGCTAGATGAAGATGCCAGATTGGTAGTCTTCACATCTGAAATTGTCTTCTCATCCACAGAACAAACATAAGCTCCAATTCTGCAAACACCTGGGCACACACTTAACTTTAACTGCATTGTGGTCCCATGGGTTTGTTCACACCAGGGTTGGCTCCAGGCACCAGCGCAACAAGCAGGTGCTTGGGGCAGCCAGTGGAAAGGGGCGGTACCTCCAGCTCTTCGGCGGCAATTCGGCGGCGGTCCCTCAGTCCCTCTTGGAGGGAAGGACCTGCCACCGAATTGCCACCAAAGAACAAAGTGGCGGTGGTAGAGCTGCCACTGAAGTGCTGCTGATTGTGGCTTTTTTTTCTTTTTCCACCGCTTGAGGTGGCAAACCCTCTGGAGCTGGCCATGGTTCACACTATTATAAGCGCTAAAGTCCCAGCAGATTGGCACCCCATAGCACTTGTGTCTGTTCTCACACACAGAGAGAGTCCTTACTCCACAGAGTTTACAGTCTAATTAGATGAGACACGGAAAGGGAAGCAGAGCTGTGAAGTGATTTGCCCATGGTCGTGCAGCAGAGCTGGAGACTAGGTTGTCTGTCTTGCAGGCCACTGCCTGGCCTATATCTGTTCTAAAAGGATTGACTGGGGTGAGAAGGTATTTCTCTTCCATGCCTCCAAAAAGAGTGCCAAAGGAGAGGGGGCAGAGGTTGGTGACACAATAGGAAAGGTGGTGAGACTACCAGATCATGTTAGGTTGCCAAACTCTGTTCATTGCTAACCTCCACTGGATTCAAAGTGGTGATCTGGATTTGAAAGTGCACATGATATCAGTGCGATTTATAAAGTTTTGCTTACGTTATCTGTATGCACCCACTGCATGGGCATCTACATACATTGCCCCTGCTAATCAAGAAACTTAGTCTAGTCAGGTTCTTATACCATGCTTATCACCATAGTATCTGAGCATCTTCCACTAGTTCATTAAGCAATCTGACTGCACATCTGTCATATGCTGCTGTTCTCTCACTCTCTTCCCAGTGGAGTTCCTGAGTAGTTTTTTTTTTAAATATATACCTGTTGCTCTGTGTTTGTTAGAGAAGGCATTTCAAAGAAATAGGCCTTGTCCTTAGAGAGGAAAGTGGAGAGGTTTGTGATGGTTCTCAGTTCCTGGTTGAGTTCATTCATTGCATAATCTCAGACCAGCCCCCGTGGAAGTTTGGTCTCTTGCACAGGTGACTTTTACCTTATTGTAGAGAATTCCATTGTGCCAGAGGAGTGTAGTTGTCGACAAGTCTTTGTCCTGGAGCTTTGGATGATCTTTTAGAGATCCTGGGCCCAGGCCATGGAGTGCTTTGAAGATAAGGATGAAAACTTCCCTAGGAGTCATCCACAGTTAGTAAAATGCTGCCTGCAAAGATGTGCTGTGTATCTTTTTGAGAGGTCTGTCTGGAAATTTTTTTAATGTGTAATGCTATACAAGTGAGTCTCAATAATAATAACAAATAATACAGTGTTAGTAATTAAATGAGAGTAAGAATGGTATTTGGTGTGATGGGATGCTATCACTTTAAAAGCAGGGCAGGCTGGGAACTTTAGAGAGGATACATGCTGTGGTGAAGGAAGCCCCTAAGGAACCCTGTTAAGCAACACACTTTGAAAGTATGGGTTGTGCCTGAATGTTTTTCATTGGGATTTCTTGCTTCCTTTTCTTGCTAGTAAACCGGGATTTGGCTAAGTATTCCTTGCAGCTCTTAGTCTCTTTGGAATCCAGACTGCTCCTGTGTTAAACTCTGGAAGTAAAATCTGATTTAAAAAAACAACCAAACATAAAGCTGTTCAAGCTGCCCAGCGATCCAGTTCTCTGATGCTTTCTATAAATGTCAGTGTACCTTGAGCGCAATAACAAATCCAGCAGCTCTTTCCGAAATGGCAGAGTGGTCTCGATTTTAATTTAGCAAACGACAAAGAAGGGCCCAACAGAAAGTAACAGCACTGAGGTGAATGGGGAAATTTGGTGCAGCTATCCAGTGGCAATGAGTACATCGTGCTTATCTGTTGTTATTGAATAGCTCACCTGACAAGGATATGGAACGGTGATGCTACTAGCCTTCCCAAAAGAAACATTCATCATGAGTAGATGGCAAATCACATATGGGAAAAAAATATTTTGGTTTAGAGAGTGTATAGAATGCAAATTGTATCACAGGACAACTCTTCGTTTTATTTATAATGAAAAGAGTGTGCCATCATTTTTAGCATCAGTTTCATTTGTGATGTAATAGAAGATGAGATTTGTTTTTAAGCAACATTTACTAGATTCACATACAATTTTAATCCACATATAGTCTTCTGGGCCTTCTAATAATGGGACTATAAATGCAAATTCATTTTAATTTGCTTGTCTTGGGATACCCTTGCCATTTCTATTCCAAATCTCAGTATAGATCTCAGAGACTCAGAACAAATATAAATATCTATCACACATTTAAAAATGCTCCGTTTCATTTTTGAAACCTGTCTTATGTTCTCTGGCATGGCATGGTATTCATTATTTAGACAAAGTGGTCTAGGGGCTAGAGACTTAGGAGACCTGGATTCTATGCTCAGCTCTGACACTGGTCTATGCTGTGACCTTGGGCAAGTCACTTTAACCACCTCATGCCTCAGTTTCCCCATCTGTATAATTTACAGATGTAAAAAGGCATTACTGACCTCCTTTGTAAAGTGCATTGAGAACTTCTGCTGAAAAGTGCTAGATAAGAAATAGCTATTCTTATATGTAGCCCATTTTTGTACAAAATTTAGAAATGTGTAAAAATATAAAGCTAACTCAAGAGACCCCCCCCCCCAAAACTTGTTTTCAAATACCACCCTGATTTCCTATAGCACCTGCTAACTAAAGATTTCGAAACACTTTCATGGATATATATAATGCTGGAAGAGACCTCAAGAGGTCATCTAGTCCCCTGAGTTGAGACAGGACCAAGTACACCTAAACCATCCCTGACAGGTGTTTGTCTAACCTATTCTTAAAAACTTACAATGGCAGGGATTCCACAACCTCTCTTGAAAGCCTGCTCCAAAACTTAACTACTCTTATAGTTTTTCCTAATATCCAACTTATCCCTTGCTGCAGATTAAGCTTGTTACTTTTCATACTACCTTCAGTGGACATGGAGAACAATTGTTCGCCATCTTCTTTATAAAAGCCCTTAACATACTTGAAGGTTGTTATCTGGTCCTCCCTTCTGTCTTCTTTTCTGAAGACTAAACATGCCCAGTTTTTTTAACCTTTCTACATAGGTCAGGTTTTCTAAACCTTTTATCATAATTGTTGCTTCCTCTGGCCTTTCTCTCCAATTTGTTCGTATCTTTCCTAAAGTGTTGTGCCCAGAACGGGACATAGTGCTGCATCTGAGACCACACCGGTGCCATGCAGAGTGCGACAGTTACCTCCTATGTCTTATATTCCACACACTTGTTGGTACACACCAGAATGATACTAGCTTTTTTTGCAACTGTGCCACATTGCTGACTTGGTATCCACTATAACCCCCAGATCCTTTTCAGCAGTACTACCACCTAGCCACTTATTCACCATTTTGTAGTTGTGCATTTGATTTTTCCTTCCTAAGTGAAGTCCTGCTTTACTCACTGAATTTCATCACGTTGATTTCAGACCAGTTCTCCAGTTTTGCCAGGATCGTTTTGAATTCCAGTCCTGTCCTGCAAACTGCTTGCACATTTTTCTGATATAAGTGTCACAAAAGCCTAGAGAAGTAGATAATTCTTAGTCCTGTTTTGTGGTTGAGAAAGCTGAGGCACAGAGAAGTCGTCTCAAGTCAGAGAAGGAACCTAGGCCTTCTGAGTGTTTCAACTACAACACCAGTTCTCATGAGTGAGAGCTGATGTGAGCACCCAAATACTGGATGCCTTAATTTAGGGGCCCAAATCTGAAAATCCAAACTACACTTCAGAGTTTATTCTTCCCTAATAACTTTTTTGGCTGAATAAGGAAAATCCATATGGGTAAGGTGCATTAGAGGTGAAGATGTTCAAAGGTACAAAGGGCAGTTAGAGACCCAAGTCTCATTGAAAGTCAATAGGCAATAACTGCCCTTTGGCCTGGTAAAATCTCTCTCATACGCCGAAACATAGGCCACATATTCACAAACTTACATGGCACAATGTTCATGTTTTTAAGGACTTCAGTTGTGCATGCGTATACCATGATTGCAAGGTAGCTGCAGAAACTGTGCATTCAAATAACCCGTGAGATGCATCATTGATCACTTACGTATTCTAAACCTATCTATCCAATTGCGTAGCACAAAGTCCACAAAATACATGCTATCTTATGGACACAGTAGACAAAATATCAAAGTGTAAAAATATTGCAGGACACTGAAGCTACTAAGATCAGAATTTTGTTCTGTGCGTTTCTTAATTAGACTTTGAAATGTGAGTAGTACTGTAGTGGCAGTGCTCTCTAAATTATACCTAGACCATGTGTAAAGATGAGATACTGGTAAGTAGTCACTTGATTATTCACATTTCCACTTGCTCACCAGCCAAAGAAAGAGAAGCAACAGGTCTGAAACCTCAGCTGGCCTGACTTAAAAAGCTCTATCAATAACAATAATCGAAACCACATGAAATATCTATGTAGAGCATAATTTAACAGTGGTGTCCCGAAGTGCTGAACTCTCATAGGTGGGTTTGGAGCCTCAATATCTCACCAAAGCATGCAGCTAGCAAGGATGATTTTTAACACAAGAACAAGTTCTTGGTGATATTATATGTCCCCAAGTGCTAGAGCTAAGAAAATAATTTGCAGCAATTAACTATCTGTATGAAGTTAGACTTTTTGGTTTTGTTTGTGGAAAGTCCATGTGAAGATGATGCTTTCCTCCAATGTGGGGCTAAGCCCAGTGAAATCAGTGGAAAGATTCCCATTAGGCTGTGGATCAGGCCCTATTAGAAATTACTCAACAGGCTGCTTGTGATTTGCTTTTTAAATTTTGCAAACAGATTCCAAGCATTTGATAGCGAGGTCTGTAAACAGGATTAGGGTATTTTAGAAAATTATGAGCCTTTCTCTTTCTGGGCAATGTTGTCATGTTGTAAAAAATAGGCTACTGTCAGAGTTGTCATCTGGGCACAGACTGACTTAATTTTTCTTTATCCCATTCACACAAAGTAATTACATTTGTTTGCACAGTTCTAGCTGCAAAGGGTGTGGTCCGACCTGTGTCTTCTCTGGCTCATTAAATCACCGCTGTGCCAGGAACCTGTCCCCATTGTGTGGGAAGGTAAGCAATGTCCCATTCTGTACGAAATATCCATAAACACTGAAGTGCATGAGCTTAAATGCACATCCCTTCATGTTTCTTTCAGTAGGTGTGTGTTAAAGACAGGATGTTGCCCTTCATTAATCAGATAATGAATCCATTATAATTGAAATAATGAATAAATAAAATACATTGACTAACAGTCTGTCTAAAATGGCTAACAGGACACTCCCACTGGGTTATTTTCTGTTATGGTACAGTTGTTAAGCACTTGGAAAAACCTATTAATATCAAGCAAGAGTATAATATAATTTCATGCTGTAATTCTACTTGTCACACTTTTTTATTTCACATCTCTCTCGTCTTTCTTCGTAATTGGACGCACAAATATTAAGATGTAACTACCTGTACAAAAAAAGATAAGAGAAAAAAATCTGAACAGGTCAGCATGTGCACAAAAAGTTCTACAGTGTGAAATTCCAAAATCATCTAAATACGGAGGGGTGTGTGTGTGGAGGCATGGGGGTGCGTGTACACGTATATAAAAATAATTGGGAAAACGGGTTAATAAAAAGAGCTGACTTTGACAACTTGCCTATTTTAATACACAAAGCATTTAATAGACCAATGCACTGAACATCTGTATTGGATAGGTTCTGGGTAGGAAACAGCAGCAGCCATAAAATACTCAGCCACATCCTATATATAACAATGAAGGTTTGAAAACAAGGACACTAGGTTATATATTAGGCTTTTTCCCTTTAGTGAGCACTTGTTCAACAACAAAAAGCAGGCAGACGAGACACTGATGTAATGTCTCTTTGAACAGATTTCAGTAATTCGTTTCCCCAAAGGTGGGGTGCATTGATGCTTAAATTTGCAATGATTGGCTTGCCCCCAAATTTCTGGTGCTGATACAAAGCTGCCAGCCTACTGCCAGCTTATTGTAAAAAACAATTCCCAACTCCACATGGAGTTCAGTCCCACAGTACTTGCCTGCTAGCTGAAGGGTCTATGCCTCTTGTTTTCTGAACATGATACACAGGTGAGCAGGCACTGCTGATTATGCAATGTCAACAGACAGATGGAAATAGGGTGGAGGTACTCTGATCTTTCCTGCTTGGACTGAGCTCATACCCACACAGTGTACGTGGTATAATTAAAGCACATGGATGTCTGTCTTTCACACAGCCCATTCCCTGGCAATGACTCTTCATTTTGTTTATCAATGGCCTGATGTTCAAATGGGCAGAACATCCATTGATTTTCATGGGAGCTGCTGGGTATTCAGCATTTTTGAAAACAAGACCATGAGTATTGTGATTTTAAGTATGGAGAGAGTGGGATGGAGTATGAGGTCAGATGTAGCTCGGTATAGCTGTCCCAGGGTATGGTGATTTCCTTGATGATTGAGGATCTTTCCACCCCCTGCGTTTATTTTTTTGGGGAGAAGGGGGTGCTCAAGCCTTTCCACAGCTGGTTGATGTATAATGGCATATTCAACAGTATGGGGAGGCACCGCTGTATATCACAGCCCAAGTGTGGTTGCTGCTTACGTAGTCAATATTTGCCTCCAATCGCCACACAGAGCTACTGTACCTAGTATCATAGCATATCTCTATACTTAGAATAGGATATAATTATGGCGGCTTAGCTACATGATAAATACTGGGGTGGGTTCTGGCAACCACTATATCTTGGCTTGGATTCCTGGATATATAAGTTATCATAGCACAATAGAAACACAATAACAGCTTTACTGTTGAGTGCTAAGCAGTTCAAGAGTTCATAAAACTATATAGGGGGAAATTTTCAAAGAACTGAATAACATTTCAAGCTGCTTGACTTTCATTGACTCAAACCCAAAGTCAGGCAAGTAAAATCCTATAGAGCGCTATGAAATTTTACCACCAGTGCCTAACTTTATAGTACTATAGCACATGTTGTTCATGTGAATGAAGTGTCTTCTGAATTATTTTGGATATGTATTTATTGTGTCTAGTGCTTTAGACTGTGTCTGAATCTTTCCATATTATCTATAATATCATGAATTCCTAAAGCACAGCTAAGGGAACACCCTTGACTAGTTATTGTTCTGAAAAAAAAGTTCACAGAACATCGATCGGAGAGGTTTCCCCAGGATGAAACCTCAGTTGGATAAATTCACCTGTTAGAAAGGATGCTAGTCTTTCACATACGCCTGCTTCTGTCCAGAATTCCAGTGGTCCAGTGAAAAGAGTACAGTATTAACAAGTGAACCATGAAACCAGGCACTTACTGCATTAGTGTCAAAACACTTCTTCAAGCCTAAATGATCACAGGCAGCAAGTTAGCCACTCTCCAGAGCACATTTTCCAAAAAGGGAATCTGCAAATGGCTCATTTTCTCCTTTTAAATTAAATTCATTTCTGTAATAACCTGGTCTGAGCTCATATTTTGCCTTTTAAGATGAGTTGTCTTCCCAACCAATTTTTTTTCCTTAACAAGAAACAGGATATATTCCACTTTGCCTGCTTGTTGTAATTTGAAATCTTAGAGAGTCATGGAATGAGACACCTGTTTATGGAAACAATATTTCAAATATAATTCTTTTAGTTTTCTTTGGAGTTAAAATAATATTTTTATCAAGTGCTTCTGCTATGTTATGTTTTTTGTCTGTTCCCCAGGTATGAAATTGGTAAATTTGCATATTTTCAGAGGGGGGATGGGGGAATCTGTGTTCCTCCATAGAAAAATGTATCCAACATTGTATTTACAAACACTGAATAAAACAAGTATTTTGTATCCTAGCCAAATAAAATAGGAACACTTGATTAATTCTCATTATGTCCTTGTACTTCTCGAATCAAATACTTCAACTATTCTTGGCTTCTGTTTATGTAATTTCACTCCTCCTTCAATAACGTGCATTGCACCATTTTAAAAAAAGGTCTTTCTTGTCCTTTACTCCATAATTAATATCAATATTATTAAATTCACTATACAGTCACTACAATTATCTTAGAATGAATTGCATTATTTCATATGCATTGCACATCTCATGGGACACTTACGGTATGTCTACACTGCAATGTCAGCCCAGGGTTGGAACTCCAGCTCAAGTATAACTCCTCCTTCCATTGACACCCACATCATGGTAACCCAGGGCCAGGGGTGGCGGAGCCTTCCCAAAAGTGTGCACCATGAAGAGAGGGCTAGAGTGGCCACATTTTGAGAGAGCACTAAGAAGGCTGGGTTATGGGTGTCTGGACACAGGCCTACGTAATGTAGTGTAGACCCAGAGCCCTAGGTTGGGACCCAGGGTTCAACAATTCCTAACCTGGGGTTACAAATGAGTGTAGATGCTCAAGCTAACTTGAGTTCTACTGAGCCTGAATGTGCATTGCAGTGTAGACATACCCTTAGTATTTGATATGATCTTTGGGAGAAGACCAAACAGCTCTCATAGTGTACTACAGGCAAAGACTTATTCTCCATTACTCCTTAAGGGAAAAAAGGATTTTTAGGGCATTTAGGATTACTTGACCTAATGGGAAAACATGTATCTTGCAGTGGCATCAACAATATCTCACTGTGGGCCTTAGTATACAGCAATGGAGGTACCGGTAAGTACTGAAGGTGGTAATGTATCCTAGTGGAATGACTGTGTCTGCATCCTATTAAATGTATCTTTTCAAAGGGGAATAATATTTAATTCATGTAAATTTTGTATTCTCCAAAACGGAGAAGCAGCCTAGCAAAGGGATTTTACATTTTTGCCCAGATTGTCTGTTGGTGTAAAAGGGTGTAAATCCACAGACTGACTTTTCACATGTATCTAGCAAACTTGCGAAGTTTTGGTTGCATCTACAATGATCTGTACTGCACAACTCATGTCCCCCTCTCTTAGCAGGTCTACTTCTGTCCTCCTCTCTGCTCCACCAATGATACAAGCCTTGACACTGCTTTTGTTGCTTTTACCTGCGATTATCACTGGGTTGTCTTCCATGCTGCACCCTATACGTGGGTATGTCCTTCACTTGCCTCATTCCTATCCTTCCTAAAGCCTCATCTCTGCCAGGAAACTTAAGAAAATTGAGGGGAGTTCTCTTTCCATCTATCTACCTGCCTTACTGATTAACTGCATGATCACATTATTCTCCCTCTCCTGTAAGCATCGCTGCTTGTATCAAGTAGAATGGTAGATTGTCAGCTTTTTGGGGCAAGAACTGGTGGTGAAATCCTGGCCTCAGTGAAATTAATGGGAGTTTTGCCATTGACTGTGGTGGCATCAGGATTTCACCCTCTGGCTTCACTTGTTGCTGTGAGGTGCCTAGCACAGTCCTGGGCAATTGAAATCCATGAATGATAATGAACTTGTGGCGAGTTTCACGTTCACCTGAGCCAATGGATGGCCTCTGCAGTTCTTCGTGGCTTTAAGGCAAAATATGGTTGTTTTGGGGATTTGCTTTTACAGATTTGTTTGGATCAAAAGCTTCATGTGAACTGTTGTGAACTACAACCACTGAGCTTCAGCCATGACCATCATAACCCATCTCTTCCCTTTACATTATTGTCTGAATACATCTGATTAAACTTAATACATCTGATTATTAGGCCCTCAGTTCAGCAAAGTATTAAACATGTGCCTAATTTTAAGCATGCGAACTCAGCGCGGGCTATTGAGATACTTAAGGTTAGGAATATGCTTACAAACCTTGGTGGATCATGGCCTAAGGGCCACATTTTCGCCACTATAGTAGCAACAACAATATTTTGCACACAACCACATCAGTCAAGAAGCAAGAAAATCAGCACAATCAGTAACACCCTGGTAAGGAAAAAAACCCAACATTAACTATGTTTGAAATCCAGCTCTCCCCTCGCTCCATTCACAAAGTGATATAGAACAGCTGGCCATGAAACCTGGCTGCCTATTTGTTAAATGGGAACAGATTAGTAAATCAAATTTGTTGACCAATTTTCAAGTATGTGGCCTTGAGATATTTTAAAAAAAAGTTTATATGGAAGAGAAGGGGGGAAATGTCCTGAACATTTCGTGCTGGTGGGTAAAAATACTTTTTTTTTTATTATTATTCTAATCTCCAACTTTCCTATGAGTACCCTGCTAAAACCTCAGGGAATTTTATATAGTGCATGTTGTCAGTATTTTAATCATCCCCAGCTGTCAAAACTCTTGTAACCCGCCTCTTCTATTTAAAATGTGTCTTCTAGGCATAAAATAATTAAAGGTGCAGGACCATAAGGTAGGCTCAGAGCCACTGCAATGTGACAAAACCCCACATATGAAAGGCATTATTTCAGGAAGTTTTAAATATAAATTTTGTTTTGTCAGAAGGCTGCAGGGCACACATTTTCTATACTGTCAAGCTTGATAGTAACAATATTTATATTTCAAATAAAAAGATTAAATTGCAGTCTTATGTGTTTCTGGTTTTCACATACTTTTTATCCATGTATCATAGTGTTCCCACATCAGTGTGTCATCGAAACTTTTTTATTTTTTTGCTGACACCAGTTTGGCTTTATTGTAATATTAAGTCTTGTTCTGCCAGTCTCTGAATTGAAATAATGAGGGTAGACAGTAGAGTGGTTGGTGTTAGTTATTTTACAAATACTTTGTTTGACATGTACCTTTAAGCTCCCCACCAAACAAAACAAACCATTCAAACAGCTAATTTTAAAGAAATATTTTTGGCTGATGTTAAGTTTGTATTTTTAATTAAAAAATTTCTCTTTCTACAATTGTAGCCCCTCACCCACCCTGCAAATGCTTATCCAAGTATTTAACTCTAAGCATCTGAGTTTCCCCATGGGGATTAAAGTTAAGCACAAGTATTTGCAAGATGGGAAGGTCAGAGTGGTTTACAACTATTTTGATCTCCTGTGGGATTTTTTTTTAATTTTAAAAAGCAGTAAGCCATATTGCACAGAATAAAAGTCTTGGTTGCTTTGAGCTTCTGTAATACCTGCTTGGCAAGCCCCTTTGTGCCAATGCTTATTATGAACTTTCCGGTAACGGTCAACTCTTCAGTGTTCAGAGCTTTGCAGTCCCATGAGTTTCAGAGTCTCTGGCTTTGTTTTATGTCATCTATGCAGCATCGCACTAGACAGAACAATGGGGAGAAATGTGAAAAGGTCCTGACTTGCTCTGGTATTTGAACTGCCAGTTGGATTCACTTACTCTGACAGCTGGGATTGGGGTTGGAATGAAATGTGAATATTACAGAACAACCCCTATGTGTGAGCTCAAAACTGGAAATACCTCACTGAGAAAATCCCCTCCAGTTCTACCCTTTAGATTTGTTTGTTTGTTTTTTTTTACTTTGCCCGCAGTTGGTCATTGCCATCTAAATCACCAGAAGGTAGGAATGTTTTGGACCTCTGTTCCCAAGAAGCACTCTCACAGTGTTAGAGCAACTGAAAGTTTTGGGGGTAAATGAGGGACAGGTTTTCAAACAAATTCTGATTCTCCTCTCTCCTATGCTGGTTTCACACCAGTATAACTTTAGTTGAGTTACTCCTGTTTTACTTCTGGATTGGGGGCAACAGCAATGCTTATAATATGTGGGATGCAAGGATGAGAAGGCAAAGTTGCTAAGACAACTTATGTAAATATTCATCTCCATTAAGCCTCTCAGGACTATTTGGCTTCTCTTCTATTGCATAACAGCGGAAGTCACTTAATATTATTTACTTCTATGCGCTTCATTAGAGTAACAAAATTAGTCTTGCAGCACAAAATGCAACGAGCCACTGTGTGGTTTATCTAATCATGTGGTTCTCACAGCAATTCATGCAGATAGTCAGTTCTCCCCCCAGTTTGAACCCCCCCAATTTTGTGTGCCGTGATATCAACTTTCTTGAGAGCGGTGTTATGAAATATTTACTATCAGTGAAAATTCATGGGTTGGTGGATTTGTGATCAAGTAAAAGCACTTTTTATTCTTTGCTCAATGTTTTGCAAACAGAGAAGAGTTTCTGTGGGTGGAAACCTGACGTTCTCCTCCCCATCCTAAAATACTATGAAACTGGCCAACTCCATTGTCGTAACAGTGCAAGATAATACATGGATGATGATGATACATGGATGATGCAAGACAGGCAGCTGCCAGTTTAATGCCCAGGCAAGTACACTCTTGCCTATTCCATGCATGATCTGTGCATGTTTGCATCAGACACTCATGATCTTTGTACTTTTGGCCAACCAGCTGAACTAATTGAAATAGACACTGCAGTGAGAGATCTTTAACTGTCATTAAAAGTAAAGCTTAAATACAGGAAAGAAACCAAGGACAAAGAGAAGAGAAAAAATAGGTATTATGATGGGTTTCTCTAGTCAAAATTTCACCTTGTTCGTAATTCCTCACCATTTTTTTTTCAGTTTGAACTAATGGATGTACAAATCAATCTATTGCAGCACACGCATTCCAAATAACCCAGGCCTATTTCATGGGAAACATCTGGCCTCATTATACCAGGTAACACCTGCGTGAAATTACATCTGTGCTGACGTCTTTTAACAGAATTTGGTAATTACACTGAGGCAATCTAATCAAAGAAAGGCATGAAGAAGGTGAAACATGAAGTTTCATTCCCTGCCATGCAAATAAACTGCAGTAGTATATCAGTTCTTTCAAGAACTAGTTAATATCCATAGCACTGAATGTTTGTGGTTGGATAGATTTCATGCTAAAAACAAGCATTAATAGTATATCCATAATATGCATTCTGAACTTCCAAACAAGTGTCTAGGGTGCTGTTTGGATTTACTACACTTAATAGCATATTATTTGGAGAGCATTCTGTGCTGTTCTGACTGTGCTTTACAAGGATATTCTGTGGCTCAATTTCCTTTCAATATATAACTGGGCTCTTCTCAAATTTTACACTCATAGCAAAGCCTGGAATAGTTGGCTGTTCTACCATTCAATCATTGCCGTACCAAATGCATTCTGAGTTGTCAGTGCCAGCCTTGAGTGGAGTATAGTTGAGAAGCTTGCTCAGTGTAAGACCCATGTTAGAGTGTGGGGATATGGAGAGAGCTGGGGATTTCTGTGCAAGCTCTGTCCCTGTGAACTGGATTTTAGCTCAGACTTGGATGAATTGGGTGAAATGAATTGAGTTTATGGCTTGATTTTCAGCTGTGTGCTGTGATCACAAAAGATCCAGATTCTACATTAGCCTCTGACCTGGGCTGCTCTACAGTGCACCCTCTGACTGTGGCCCCCGGAGGGCACCGCATCAGCTGAGAAGAACCAGAGTACATTAGTGCTCTAGGAGCACCTGGACATGTCCCCTCTGGCAGAATGAGCTGCACTGATCATGCCAGGACTGATGAATACAGAGTTTGTACTAAAATGCTATAAATAAAGTGAAAACTGCACCAATGTTAAGCACCAATCGTCAATCCAATGATTTAAACACTCACGTCAAAGTATCCCCAAGATTTTCAGTACAATATTTTAAACTTTGAGTTGAAAAAGACTTTGACTAAATAACTAATGTTTGCTGGCACCAAGGGTGGTCCTAATACAAAGAACACTCACATTTCATTGCCTAAAGTATTTATAGGATTTCAATGTTTTTCTGCATAAAAAATACCTGAAAAAATATTAATCTGCTATTCAAAATTACTGAAATTCCAAACAAAGGAGACTTGGATATGAAATTTTAATGAAATAATAATCATAGCTAGTGCTTCTCATCAGTAGGTCGCAAAATGCTTTGCAAAAGAGGTCACAGATGGGGAAACCAAGGCACAGACAAGCAACATGACTTGCCCAAGGTCACCCAGCAATCCAGTGGAAGAGCCAGGAATAGAACCCCTGTCTCTTGATAGCCAGTCAATATGTTTACTAGACAACACCACTCTCCCTCAACTACCCACCAATTTTCTAACTATAGTGAAAAGAAGAAAAATACCAATGAACTGACCAAAAGCAAATTGTTTCCTTGTTCAAACTACAGATCTAAATCTGGAAACTCAGTGTTACTTTTTGATGATTGTGCTCTGTTAAAATATTTACATTAATCTAATGAACACTATAGGGTTGTGTCAAATAGGTACGTCTTTTGATAGTGTACATCTACACTACAGAATATTGAGATGACTTTTTAATGAGAATGTAAATATTAGAAGTTGTAAGGCTGCTCAGCATGGGAGGGGTGCCTATTAGCTGATGATTAAAAGCTTTGCAAATTAATGAATCTATCCATACATAAATACATAATTAAAATCATTGCTCTACTGGACTCTATTAGGGTTTTGAGCACACTTTCTTTGTCAGAACATATAGAAAAATAATGCATGCAACTGTAATGGCAGAATAAATATTGCTACTGGAGTTGGAATTTGACAAGGACTTTGGGTTAACACTCCTAGCTTTGGGAAGAATGCCATGGATTCTTTACAGCGCCGCTGGACTTTTTTTTTTTAAATAGAAGCATTTTCTCGACGAAAAGTGACTTTTTGACTGAAATGATTTTTTTTAATGGAAAATTGTAATCTTGGTAATAAATGCCCCTTCCAAGATAAAAAAACATCTCAGCCCTTCCCTAGAAAAAAGATGGCTCTTGGAGCTAGAAGGTTAACAGGTCTGGGGCTGGCGTGGGCGAAAAGGGAAAAGTAAATTCCAGAATGGAAGGGTCATCCTGCTGGATGCAGTCTCCTGTTTGTAAGAGAGGTGTCCAGTTTGAGTGTGTGTGCTGATTGCAGCTGTGATAGCAGGACACATGGAGAGATGCATGATCCCGAAACGATTTACATTAGGTAGTGAAGTTCTTTGGGGAAGGGACGAAAGCCAGAAATGGAGCTGAGGCCACAAGCCTACTGCCCTCCCCACTGAATCACGCTGCCTACTGAAACTTGCTGCTTTCATCTATTATTATGAACACAAGTCTAGAACGCTTCTTCTGATAGTGCTTTCAACATAAGGCTGTTGGATGTTCGAGCTCTAGAGCCAAATGTGTCTGTGGCATTCTGACCAACACAAAATCCAGCAGCCCAAATACCACCTCTATCCAGTACATCAGTGGAAATAGAGTGTTCCCTTGCTGTTTGCAGAGGTAGACAAAATAAAGGAAGACAGTGGCAGTAAACTTTCTACAAAATCCTACCAGGCTGAAGATTTAAAGGATTGACATTTGCATTATGTTTTTTCCTACCCAGCCCTCCTCATTAGCTAGATATCTTTATTCTCTAAATATTTACCACCCAAAACACATGTACAGTTTAATTTGCTGTATAAACTCATTTATTGACTGATCAAGCTCATTACTAAGGCCTAGCCCAGGCTTTACCGTGCACTGACAGTTTTAATTCTTGTAGCAGCAGGCTACTGCAAGAGAGAAACAATCCTGTCACGTTAACGGCAGGGGTCTAAATAATTCAAATACACTAAATCCTCCCAGAACGGTTCCCTTGCTCAGAATTTGTCTTTTCTAGCCAACAATTAACAAGCAATATTCTAAGTTAACAGTGCCAACTATTTTGAAATCTCAAGGAAAATGGAAACATACACAGGCAATAAATGTTCTTAGATGAGAATATATTAGAAGACCCACGTTGGGAGACGTGCTGGAGAATGTAATTGTTTAAAGGGAAGCACTAGTCACTTTGAATCAGAAAGCATTTGTGGAATTTGCGGGGGGAGTTATGACTCTATATTGGCCATATCTTCAGCCCGTGTGAATTGGTGAAGCTCCATTGGCTTCGACTTGCATCTTCTGAGGATCTGGTCTGTTGCCTTCCCATGGTAGATACTTCTCACGTCTTTTGAATTTAGAGGAAGGAGCTCTTTTCTGACCATTTATTTCTGTCAGAGCTTTTGTTGATTTTCTTTATTAATAATAATAGCAACATAAAAAATAGATGCAAACTGGCCCTGCACTCCACAGGGTGCTAAGTGAGAACCCTTGGATGGGAATTGACGGGTACTCAGCATCTCACAGGGTCTGCCATCATTACTCCTCTTGAGTAGGAATTTACTCTGCAAGTAATCCCATTCAAATCAATGGGGCAAATGAGGGTGGCTGAATCAAACATTTTAAGTGAGATAACTGACAAGACTATGGCTAAGCAACATTGGCTCAGATTTCCTTGACCCCCATTAGTCTGGTTTCGGGTCTGTGCACTGACCTGGTACTGGGCTCCTGTGTGTGCATAGGCTGAAGCCAATTAAAGTAAGGTGACCATATGTCCCTTTTTGGCTGAGACCGTCCCTTTTTTAAGCCCTGTCCTGGCTATGGTGACTCTTTTGGCAAAAGTGAGCATTTGTCCTGTTTGCTCTTGCCAACTTGATTAGTTGGCAAGAGCAAACAGGACAGAAGCCCATTTTTGCCAAAAAAAGGTGGGATGTGGTGGAACGAGCGTGTGTGTGTAGGGGGGGAACAGCAATGCCTGCCCACGCAGCGGGGGGAGACAGAGTTTGAGCAGGGCACAGGCAAGGCTCCAGCGAGCAGTGACGCCAGCCCCAGCCTAGTGCAGGAGGCAGGCAGTGTGTGGGCGTGCAGTGAAGCCAGCCCCAGACAGAGAAAGCAGGGCCTCAGGCCAGCCCCGTGAGGAGAGAGGCCCTTGGGCTCGCCCCACGCAATGTCTCATTTTCCCTTTGGGAAATATGGTCACCCTAAGCATAACTCTACTAAAAGGGAAAAAGAGTGAAGATTTTCTGTAGGGAAAAAATGGCCTCCCTCTAAAGAGAACCTTGTTTGGTGTGTCTTTGGGTACGTCCCCACTGCAATCCATGGTGTCATCGCGGCTCATGCCTGGGCTCCCTGTTGTGGTGGTTCAAACCTGTTGAAGCTCATATTGCTGCATCTGCACTTTTAGTCATGCTAGCACAGTGTGGGTATGCCTGCTCGTGCTGCACAGATTGCAATGTAGACCTACCCCTTGTGCACACCGTATACAGTCTGTGATTGGTGATATCAAGGGATATTACCGCCACACCTACCATAGACACCCTGTACATCCCTTTATACTCCTTCAGAAATGTGCTCCCCATCTCTTTTTCGGCCTACTCCCCTGTTCTCTTCATTCTGTGGTATCCATTCCTGTGCAGAAAAAAAATCCTGGGCAAGACAGGCCCTGCAAAGCAAAAATGATGGGTCTAATTTGTGGCCGAATAGCTTTGACATTGCCTCTACTTTTGCTTCGGTTTATAAAAGACTTTGCTTTTTTTATTTAATCTTTTCATTTTAGGTCACACTGTTAATGCAATAAATCTTTCTGCACCATTCTCTGTGACAATTTTAACTTTCTCATAAAGCTCCCCATTTTTAACTTCATTATAAACTTCTGTTTTATTGCATAACGTGCAGTGCTTTGTTTTAATGCCGAGAGATTGCAGTTTCCTGAGAATACCTGTAGAAATAGGATGAGGTTATAATGTATCATCTGTGTAATTCACAAGAGCGATAAAATAATTGGAAGAGTCAGTAGGGATGATAATAGTAAAGGAAGGAGTCAGATGATTTATTTTGTAGAAACACCAAGTCTATGCATATTTTTCTAGTCATATAGGGCTTTGAAGCCTTTCCACCAGAGAAGAGTTGTTCTATTGACTTCACTGGGAGTTGGACTGGGTTGATATATATAGGTCAGGTATTAGAAACAAAAGTTATTTGATTTTTCTTTTGTGTTTAAGGACTATTCTAGCCCATTCCCTGGACTTTGGTAGTCTAGACATCAGAGCTGGTTGTGAATTTTCTGTAAAAATGTTTTTTCAATGGAAAATGCAGTTTGTACAAAATCAAAAGTTTTTCTTGATCATCTGCTAGAAAAATTGAAATGAAACGTTTCATTCTGGGGCAGATTTATTGAACCAAATCGAAGTGTTTAGTTTCAGGTCAGTTTGATGTTAATCTGCATTGCCTGAGCTGCTCTGGTGCCTCTTGCCTCCGGTCTCCTTAACGGACTGGGTCCCTGCGTGGACTCAGTCAACCCATGAAGCACTTAAGTATTCCCTATGATTAAACGAATGTGGTGTATGATCGGAGTCACATGACCATGGTTCACTGTTGGAGATTCAGGATGGAAACAAATTTTGAACTATTGGGATTTCTTGCAGGATGGAAATTCCAGTTTCCAACCAGCTGTGCTGGATCTCACTCTCGCTATAACTCACTCCCAGCAAAGGTGCATAGATTTGATTGTTTTGAAGAGGGCATGAACACTGCCACTATCACTAAGTATGTGGAAGTCAGTGTATTTATGATGGGCTCTCCTCCTTCACTAGCTCCTGTCCTGAGATTCATTCCAACACCTTCAACTCCTAACTGTGGGTTAGGTATGTAATCTAGTATGCCACCATATTCCCATCTTCTATGAGCGAGGAACTGATACAGTGAGTTTCATACTTGCTTATTTTTGAGCACTCCATCAGAAAAATGCAAATGGCCTTCCAATAAGTAGGCAAGGTCAAAACCAAATCTCTTAGTCAGCAAGCTGCTTTCTAAATGTCACATCACAAAGTGAGCTGGTTAAAGCTGCAGTGGGTTTTTGGATACAAATGTTAACACCTGCACTCTTGTGAGTATTAGATTAGAGCATGGATGTATTAGCACATGCTCAGGTGTTTCCATCCGGAATGTCCAGGTGTGTGTACTTGGACTGACTGTTGAAAATTTGGCCAGGTTTGTGCAGCACTATTCAATGCAGCATCTAGAGCAATGAATGTGTGTGCTTCAGAAAACAGACACCCATACTAACAGAAGGGTCGTATAAGGACATAGAATAGATTGCTGGAGACCTGCATGCTGGGTAGATACACACATGCCTGCAGAAGTAGGATTACACCTTGGCACTTCAACTCCCAAACCGCAGGTCTCTACTGCTTGAACAGAGAGAATTTCCATTATGTGTCATCAGGATTAGGGCTTTGATCCAATTCAGGCCCGCAGCAACTTGACTGCTCTCTGTCATTCACTCACATGCAAACACATGCACACCCAAAGCCAATACCTTACAAAAGCATCAGTGTGAGCACCTATTCATATCTGAGACTAGGGAGCAAGCCTGCCCATATACCTCTGATTTACCTCCAGTGTCATGTGCCATATCTGAGGGGATTCTGAGCCGAACAGGCAATCTCATGTAGACTGGGCACTAAGAGGTGTTAGTGCAGGTGCTTCTAAAGCATTTTGGTCAATATCACCTCTGCCTTATCTGGAACATCCACGCTCACTGAAAACTACATGGTCCCACTGAAAATGTGCACCAGTTTGGGGTATAGTACATTTTACTGTTTTGGAGTAAATTTGGGGGCATTTTGCTGCTTCCCACATTTTTGCTGGAGGGGGCTGATCAGGGTCCTAAATGTCTGGGAAATGTTTTGGATTTGATTCTTGCAAACCAAGTCCACTTGCACCATTGCACATGCAATTACTCACCAATTTTGTCTATGCACTGCTGTATAGGCACATGTAAATAAGAGATTATATACATGTATGTGGCCAGATAGTCACTGGTCCGGCCTGCTGAGCGCACACAATGCCAGCTTTGTCCCTGAAAACACAAGTGTGCATGTGCACAGGTTGGACAAAGGCTCCAGTTTCTGAAAACGTGTGTGATCTTACTCATCCCCTTTTCCAATGGCTTCTTTTTATCTCTCCTCACGTCAATATTCTCAGGCCATCTATGCAGCCACCAGAGCTTTTGACCAGTCACTGGGAAAGGAGAGAAAGGAGTATCTTTCTCATAAGAGTCTGAGCATGCCACTGTTGCAATACCACAGGCTTCTACCAGTTCGGAGCCTTTGGGTCAGATTTGCTGGTGTAAATCAGTGAAGTCAATAGAACTACACTGATTTACACCTGCTGAGGATCTGGGTCTATAATCCTACATCTGTCATTTAGAGATCTTTATATCCCTCCACAATGGCTATCATGTGCTGGCACTAAGTTACAGGGGGCTTGACCTGTGCTTGTTTCTTTCAGATGTGCCCACAGTTGAAATAAAACCCGCTTCTCCAGCCCCTGTTCTAGTGTGTGTGTGTGTGTGTGTGTGTGTGTGAGAGAGAGAGAGAGAGAGGCTTGGAGACTGAAGCTGGTTAATTCAGTGGTAAATGTGGTTTTCTGGGACATCTAAGGGTTATGTCACTTTTATAAAAACCTCTTTGATCTTGAATCAAAAGAAGAGGGTGGGTTTTTAGCGTCTTCTTAGCTGTGTGGCTTTTACAAATTAAAAACCCACTTGAAATTGGTTATACAATATCTGCCTGTGTTTCTCTAAGGCTGATGAGACCACCTTTGACTCTAAGCTGTTTTTTCTAGCAGATCATCAGGAAAAATCCTGGTAACAAACAGTTGGGGAAAGCTAGAGGGAGCTTTTGAAATAGGAACTGTGCATTTTTCTCTATTTTGAGAGCTTTGGCTCTCGGTTATAAGAAACAGCGGCTAGTGAACTAACTGTGCCTCATTGTCAGTGAACTTTATACTGAAAAAAGTAGTGGAACTGAATGAATTTTAATCTGTTTTGTAACTAAAAATAATTCCACTTTTAAGCATTCAGAATCGAGGGCTTGATCTAAAGCCTATTGAGTCAGTTGGAGTCTTTTCATTTTCTTCATTGGACTATGTATGGATCAGGCCCCTAGTTTCTGATTGCTGTGTAGCTTTGTGTGTATATGTACAATCCCTGGGCCTGGTTCTCTGTTTTACAGCACATTGCACTTGTGTTATTGGCTGCACAAGGAGCATGTAACACAATGGAAAATTAAGCCCTGCGTGTGCTTAGTGTGCATCAGAGAGAGAAGAGAGGAGTAAGAAAGGGGAAAATAAACGGCTAGCGGAGACCAAGTTATGGGGCTATGAATACTTCAGGAGGTGGTTCTGAGTAGAGCTAGTCAGGAATTTTTAAATCAAACCTGTTTTCATTGGAAAATGCGGATTTATCAAAACTGGGGAATTTTTCCTCTGAATTTCTCATTTCAAAAACATTTTTAGGGGAAAAAAAGTTGAAATTTGCAAACAATTTCAACATTTTCGAAATGAAAAATTCTGCTTTTTCAGTTCAAAAGGATGCTTTTGAAATTGAAGCTAAAATACATTTTAAATGATCAAGATCACAACAAAACATTTCAAAATCGCAGAAACAAAACATTTTGATTGACCCAAACTGATTTTTTTTGAGGGTGGGGGGGATTGATGGTTCATTAAAATTTTCTAGATTTTGACTTTTCAATTTGGGATTGAAAATGTTTGCAAAGTCGTGAAAAATTTCCTGGTCTGGGGAAACCATTTTCTGGCCAGCTGTAGTTCTGAGTGATCTACTGGTTCCAAGAGAGTGTATGGGTTTTGTGTCCCTGTAATCCAGAGCTTTTTAAAATCTCATCTGCTCAGGTCTCATCTGCTGAGACTTCCATATTTATCTACCTTACTGTCCATAACATCTAATATTCCCTAACTTAGATACACCTTCTCTCCCATTTATTTCCAATGATGATTTTGTAAAGAGATCTTAGGCCATACATCAGCACTATTAAACATCTGGGGTACTATATCAAAGATATTTGAGTTTTTCTTGGGTTGAATTCTGCCCTCAGACATGAATGCACAACTCACAACATGGTGTGAGGAGAATTAGTCTGTCATTAGCAATACTGGGTGTTGTGCATCTAATTCCCATGCACCACCCTGAAAATTTCCACCACCCCCACAAATGGAAGCGAGAAAAAAAAAGAATATCCCATTTATTCTTTTTTATATGTAAATGAGACTTAAAATAATTGTTTGATAATGACATGCATTTTTTTTTATTTGGAAATATCTCTTGATGATAATTTATCCTGCAATTATTGTTGCTTAGTACTAGCCTTATAATTAAGGCCAAGAAGTGTTATTCATCGCCTCATTAAATATTTTCTCTTTCAGGATGCCTGACTCTCTTTAACACAGCCAAGAGCTGATAAAGCCACTTGTATGCAGAGCTGGCTGCCTGCAGATCTTTGATCTTTTTTTTCCCCTTCTTCAAGAATATGACTTTGTGAAGTGGTTGCTGCTGCAGTTTCAGTTTGTTGTTTTAAACAGCTCAGTAGCTATAAATACTCGTTCACTTTGATTTTCAATTGCCCTTGTAAGACAATTGTTTTTTTGTGAGTGCAGTCTCATTTCAATGTTGGATTCCCGTTGAACAGATATAACTCCAGCCTTATTCTTTCTTTTGATTTTATTTTGGAAAGTTGGATTGATTTTTTCTATCCACTTTTTTAAAAGAAAGAAAGTGGCTTCCATAGAACACCTCTTGGGGAAAGGAAAGAACAAAGATCAACATTTGTTACAATGACGAAGAATGCTTTGCACCACTATAATGTCTTTCATCTGATTTTATTGATGGGGAAACTGAGGCACAAAATAAGTGACTTACCCAAGGTCAAACAGTAAGTCAGCAGCAGAACCAGGAGCAGGTGCCAGAAGTCCTCTATATTTCTGGATGCATGAGCTCAGGCTTTAATTTATTCTGTGCTATTTTTTGAGGTTTTGATATTTGAAATGTGGTTGGCATAGGTTAGTATAAAAGCTATTTCCTGGGACACTTCTGTTGCCTAAAATGTTAGAGGTCACACTCCTGCAGTGATTCATCTCCCCTCCTCCCCCATCAAATATATAAGTTCACACAGAGTCCAGGAGAGTCAATTGACTTATGCATCTGAGAGCCCCAGTGGTTAAGGGCCGAATTTGAGATACCTTAAAGGGGGCAGTTTTTTAGAAAGTCTGCAGCACCCACCCCTCAAAAAGGAGGCCTCTTAAAGGTGTCTGAATTGGGCACTCAAAATCACTCATCCCTTCTCCAATTTCACCTTGGTATAACTACATTTTCTTCAGTGGACTTGCCCCGGAGATGAATTGGCCCCATATGTATTAGCTCAAAGGTAGGCAAATAAATGCAGACCTTAAAGTGAACATTCAGAGAAGAGTGAAACTTGTTTACAGCAGATCTGGTTTATATTGCCTGCAGCACTTTCTAAGGGTGTGGTGACAAATGAATGGTGGACTCTCAGCCAATGGTTGTTGGTCTTGCTTTTCCTAGGAATCTGACATTGGTTTTGCCTTCCCTTTACTGGACACCTGGCTAGCTGTTTTAAGAAACTCTGAGATCTGCAAATGGTAAAACATAAAATCATAAAAATGTAGGGCTGGAAGGGACCTCAAGACATCATCTCCCCCACTTGTGCCAGGGTCAGATTAGACCATCCTCAACAGATGTACATCTAACCTAGTCATAACGTGTATATGAGTAGGAGTGAACTTGAGAGAGAGAAGAATGGTCACTTCCCACTGCTAATTCAGCACAAAATCATCATTTTTCCCTCCCAGCAAACAGTCTTGTCAGGCTTTTCTGTTTTTGATGTCAGATTGTGGAGAAAACAAAGTTTCTAGTTCAACAGAGACTATTTTTGTGGTTTAGGAGCACCCCTGAAATCCATTCATCACAGGTTTTACTCATTTTCTGTAGGGGATGTGTGCCTAGCAGATCCATTGTATATTTAGCAGGGACTCAGGGAGCATTAGGCCAATGAGGAGAAGGGAAAAAGCCCTGAATTTTATTTTTCACAATATTTGATTAAACATAAAGTGAATATTTCGGCCCCAGCTGCAGGCATGAAGTTTTCAGCAACGCACCTTCTCCCCAGGATTGCCATGTCCCCCTTTAAAAACCACACCCTCCTCCCTGCATACCAGTGAATGCATTTCAGCAGCAGTGGTGTGCAAACACTGCTCTTCATAGATTCATAAATGGACCATTGTCATCATCTGCTCTGACCTCCTGTATAACATAGGACATAGAACTTCCCCACTATAATTCCTAGAGCAGATCTTTTAGAAAAACTTGATTTAAAAGTTGACAGGGATGGAGAATCCATCACAACCCTTGGTAAATTGTTCCATGATTAATTACTCTCATCTTTAAAAATTTACTCCTTATTTCCAGTCTGAATTTATCTCACTTCAACTTTCAGCCACTGGACCGTGTTATACCTTTCTCTGCTAGACTGAAGAACACATTATTAAATATTTATCCACACGTAGGTACTTATAGACTATAATCAAGTCACCCCTTAATCTTCTCTTTGTTAAGCTAAATAGATTGAGCTCTTTGAGTTCATTACTGCATGGCATGTTTTCTAATCCTTCGGTCATTCTTGTGGCTCTTCTCTGAACCCTCTCCAATTTACTAACATCCTTCCTGAATGGTGGGTGCCAGAACTGGAAACAGTATTCCATCCCACGATTGTGTTAGCTCTTTTGGCCACAACGTCACACTGGGAGCTCATGTTCAGCTAATTATCCACCACCACCACAAATCTTTTTCAGAATCACTGCTTCCCATGATAGAGTCCCCTGTGTGTCCTACATTCTTTGTTCTCAGATGTTTACATTTTCATTTAGCTGTATTAAAAGGCATATATTATTTGCTTGCACCCATTTTACCAAGCGAGCAAGATTGCTGTGAATCAGTGACCTGTCCTCTTCATTATTTACCACTCCCTCCATTTTTGTGTCATCTGCAAACTTTATCAGTGGTGATTTTATGTTTTCTTCCAGGCCATTGACAGAGATGTTAAATAGTGTAGGCCCAAGAACTGGTCCCTGTGGGACCCCACTAGAAACAAACCCATTCAGTAACTATTCTGTGATTACAGTTACATTTTGAGACCTATTAGCTAGTCAGTTTTTAATCCATTTAATATGCATCATATTAATTTTATATCATTCTAGGTTTTAAATCTAAATCTTAGGTGGTGCCAAGTCAAATGCCTTATAGAAGTCTAAGTATATTACATCAACACTATTATCTTTATCAAACAAACTTTTAATCTCATCAAAAAAGATATCAAATTAGTTCGACAGGATCTATTTTCCATAAACCTGTGTTGATTTGCATTAATTGCCTTACCTTTTTAGTTCATTATTAATTGAGTCCTATGTCAGCTGCTCCATTATCTTGCCAGAGATCAATGCCAACATTTTTTTACCTGGGTCATCCCATTTACCTTTTTAAAAAAATGGCCCAACATTAGCTTTCTTCCAGTCTTCTGGAACTTCCCCAGTGCTCCAAAACTTATTGAAAATCAACATTAATGGTCCAGCAAGTTCCTCAACCAGCTCTTTTAAAACTCTTGGATATAAGTTATCAGGACCTGCTGATTTTAAAATGTCTAACTTTAGTAGCTCCTGTTTAACATCCTCCACAGATACTAGTAACTAGTGGAATGGAAAAAGTGATGTCATATGATGCTTCATATGTTTTTTCTCCAAATACAGAATAGAAATATTTATTGAATACCTCTGCCTCTTTATTAATTATTATTGATAATTCTACCTGGCCAATACATTGTCAGGATCCCTTTTTGTTCCTACTATTTTAAAAACATGTATTTATTGTCCTTAACTCTGCTGGCCATATATTTCTCCTTGTGTCCTTTGGTTTCTCCCATTAATTTTTACTAGGACTGTTGATTAATTGCAGTTAACTCACGTGAGGAACTCAAAATTAATCACGATTAAAAAATTAATCGTGATAAATCACAGTTTTAGTTGCACTGTTAAACAATAGAATACCAACTGAAATTTATTAAATGTTTTGGATGTTTTTCTACATTTTCAAATATATTGATTTTCATTGCAACACATAATACAAAGTGTACAGTGCTCACTTTATATTATTATTTTTATGACAAATATTTGCACTGTAAAAATTATAAAAGAAATTGTGTATTTAAGTTCTCCTCATACGAGTATTGTAGTGTGCAATCTCTTTCTCGTGAAAGTGCAGCTTACAAATGTAGATTTTTTTTGTTACATAAATCAAAGACAAAACTTTAGAGACTACAAATCCACTCAGTCCTACTTTTTGTTCAGCCAATCGCTAAGACAAACAAGTTTGTTTACATTTATGGGAGATAATGTTGCCTGTTTCTTATTTACAGTATTGCCTGAAAGTGAGAACAAGCATTCACATGGCACTTTTGTGGCCAGCGTTGCAAGGTATTTACATGCCAGATATGCTAAACATTTGTATGCCCCTTCATGCGTCGGCCACCATTCCAGAGGACATGCTTCCATGCTGATGATGCTCATTAAAAAATAATGTGTTCATTAAATTTGTGACTGAACTCCAGGGAGAAATGTATGTCCCCTGCTCTGTTTTACCCTCATTCTGCCATATATTTCATGTTATGGCAATCTTGGATGATGACTCAGCACATGTTCGTTTTAAGAACAATTTCACTGCAGATTTGACAAAACGCAAAAAAGGTACATATGTGAGATTTTGAAAAATAACTATAGCACTCAACCCAATGTTTAAGAATCTGAAGTGCCTTCCAAAATCTGAGAGGGTCAAGGTGTGGAGCATGCTTTCAGAAGTCTTAAAAGAGCAACACTCCAATGTGGAAACTACAGAACCTGAACCACCAAAAAGGAGAATCAACCTTCTGCTGGTGGCACCTGACTCCGATGTTGTAAATGAATATGTGTCAGTCCACACAGATCCACTGCTTTGGATCATTATCGAGCAGAACCCATCATCAGCATGGACACGTCCTCTGGAATGGTGGTTGAAGCATGAAGGCCCATATGAATCTTTACCATATCTGGCAGGTAAATATCTTGCGACTCTGGCTACAACAGTACCATGCAAATGCCTGTTCTCACTTTCAGGTGACATTGTAAAAAAGAAGCAGGCAGCATTATCTCCTGCAAATGTAAACAAACTTGTTTGTCTGAGCGATTGGCTGAACAAGAAGTAGGACTGAGTGGACTTGTAGGCTCTAAAGTTTTACATTGTTTTATTTTTGAATGCAGTTATTTTTGTACATAATTCTACATTTGTAAGTTCAACTTTCATGATAAAGAAATTGCACTACACTACTTGTATTAGGTGAATTGAAAAATACTACAGTGCAAATATTTGTAATCAAAAACAAATATAAAGTGAGCACTATGCACTTTGTATTGTGTGGTGTAATTGAAATCAATGTAGAAAACATCCAAAAATATTTAAATAAATGGTATTCTCTTATTGTTTAGCAGAGTGATTAATCGCATGACTAATCATGATTAATTTTTTTAGTGAAATGGATGGATTCTAATCTCCAAGGGGAACTCCCCCAGACAGCCAATCCCTACTCCAATCTTCCTCAAGGACCTTCAATAAGTGTCTTTATAGGCAGTGTGACAGACTGACAGTTTCCTGTAATATACTGATTGAACTTTATTCAATAAAGTTGAATCTTATTGAATTAAGATTAATACCTGTGGGGTACATGGTATTGAAAATGCAATTGTGTATGTGTTATTGTGGTATCGTATACACCTTCTGTAGTAGAAAAGGTGGATGCTAATGTACTTCCTTCCTTATTGAAACTTTGAAGTCATCCCTTGGTAAGGTATGTATATGCTACTTCAAACTGGATTCTTCAGTGACCAGGAGACAAAGAAAGCACTTTTGTAGAAATAGCCTAGTTTTATACTGATCCATGGCTGTCTTCTTGGTCTAGCAAATGGACAGGACTCCTGGTCCATGAAGGCCCCCCAATCCTCAGGGTAGATTTAGAAGGACTGTGTGCTTGTTCTGAGCTGAAGCTGTGATGAACTGGTAACCACAAGGAATTCCCTTGGGTGGGGGGTTGATGGACTGCATCCTGGCAGAATCCATGTTAGGGTTGGGGTTGATTCTGGTAACTTATTAGCATGTGTGAAGGTTCTTTTCCGGTTTTTAATGTGTTTTCCCTGTCATCCTTTTTACCTTAAGAATAAAGTAGCCTTGCATAGGACGTATTGCATGGTACCTTATAACTGTAGCAGTTTCAGCTGTTAAGCGTCTCTGAAGAGAAAGCAAACAGTGTCCTTGGGCAACTTGTCTGTGCTGAGAATACCATAGTGTAGTCAGGGAACTGAACAACCAGGACATCCCCTGGTCAGAAGGGAGACAGACAAGGGTGTCCACCCGGAAACGCAGTGGCTGGGGAGCTGGAAACCTTGGCTGGAATACAGGTGCAGTTGTCCTGAACTGTGACAGTGAGAGCTCTTGGTTTGCTAGGAGTAGGGTGGGAAGAGGCTTCTTGAGCCTGAAGTTTTGTGGCACATTGCAAAGTACTTTCAGGGTTTGCAGAGCCGGCAAAACAAGTTTGGGTTTATGAACTTTCTGAACACCACTCTGAAAAGCCAGGCTGGCACATGGGCACAGCAGGGCTATGCTGTGTAGGTGGGAGCAGTATTTTCCAAGCTGCCAAAGTGACATAAAGAACTAAATGGGACTTTTGTTCTTTATGTCACTTCGGCACCTTGGAAAATATTACACGGGATGTAGTTTGTTAACTTAGTGTCTTTCTCCTCCCTATCTCTGCTCCCATCTCATTCCCTAAGTGGCTGTTTTGCACTTTGCACTTTGCCTCCCCTGAGCTCCCCAGGCATTTAAGACCATTGACTTCAATAGAACTTAAAGTTAATCACGTGCTTAAGTGCTTCGCTGAATCGGGGCCCAATTGTATGGGGCCCGGCTGCAGGATTGTTCTTTCAGGAGTGATGAGTGCAGGTAGGGAAGCCTCTTATACTGAAAGGAAGGGCAGGCTTTGCTAGGCTAAGCCACTTAACTGATTAAAATGACCCAGCAATTTATTTAAATAAGAAACTACTTGCGCAAGCTTGTAGCGCACAGTTGTAGTTGATCTTGACTATTCATGTAATCTAATATCATTTAATTTCATTGTTAGGGGAAACAACTCTGCTTCTGGCTGAAGGGTTGGTGTGAAACAATACCCTCCACCCCTCTGATTCAAGAACTTTGCTGCACAACACTCCCCGTGTAGCAAGAACCAGAGGGATATTTTTCCCTTTTCTTAAAAGGAATGCTCGGTGGCAGGAATAGGATTTGAAAATGAAAGATAATGATCTGTAGGGAAAACCAAGTGCCACTTGCTTAGTCCCAGGAGTGCCCTTCCCCCAGCAACACCTGAGTTCCCTGAAATAGTGAGCATGGCACATTGCTGTGGTTGGCCCTGTGTGGTGGCATCCGCTCACATGGTACTGAGCAATGCAGCTGGACGTCTTGGAGTCATCATGGCCTAAAAAGATGGTTATTTGTAACACTGGCTCAATGAAAGGAGAGGTGGCTCTGCTGGTGCGGAGCTATTATATTATTACATGAGAAATAGTTAAAATATTGCTTGGGAAATGCAGGCTGCAAGAAATAATCTTAATTGGCGGCTTACTCCGGTAAGAATACCCACTCCTCCTCCTCAATGTGCAGTATGAACAAGAATGTACCTGACAATCTACCCACTACGCGGCCTGTATGGAAGTAAAAAGAAATCTAATGATCTCCCATATACTCCACTTTTCAAAGAGTAAAGGAGTACAAAATGCAGCACAAGCCACAGGATGTAAATGAGACCTGAAGAAGTATCAGGAAATGCTATTGCTCTTTCTTATGATGCCACCAGGATAAATGGAGCTACCCAGTGGAAGAACAGCATGTGGCTGCAGCAGCGGGATATCATCTCTATGTGACCTGTTTATAAAAGGCTATGCTGGAGATGATCACAGGGGCTCTGCAAGGGCTTCAGAAACAAAGAAATGCAATAAATGCAATTAAACACAAGGATTTTTATGTAACAGTAATTGAAAACTGGGGAGTTTAACCCTTGGAGAGAGATTCTCTTCATGATTAGCTGGCCTGGGAATTCGGTGCATAACTCCTGGTTCATTGAGCTGAGGAAATACCTTTATAGTTAAGAAAGAAAAGGTTTCACTGTGATCTCTCTGTAGAATGTATTTCTTAGAGAGGAGCATGGAGGAGGAGATGTGCCAGCTAAGTGAAATGCTATGGTCTACTCGAGAATTCAGTTCAGATCAGTCCGAACAGTAGATGTGTTCAGCTGCCTGACCCGCCCTTGGTTTGGGTTGCTGTGAGAGACCACTAGAACAGTGGTTCTCAACCAGGGATCTGGGACCCACTGAGAAGGTTTCAGGGGGTCCACCAAGCAGTGGTGGCATTAGATCTTCTGGGGCCCAGGGCAGAAAGTCAAAGCCCCACCACCTGGAGCTGAAGCCTGTGACTCCAGGTCCAGATACCTGGGGCTGAAACTGAAGCCTAAGCTACTTAGCTTTGCAGGGCCCCCTGTGGCATGGGGAACAGAGCAATTGCCCTGCTTGCTACCCCGTAACGCTGGCCCTGGCTTTTATATGCAAAACAACAGTTGTTGTGGCACAGGTGCGCTGTGGAGTTTTTATAGCATGTTGGGGGGGCCTCAGAAAGAAAAAGGTTGAGAACCCCTGCACTAGAAAATTCAAGGGCATCACTTTGCTACGGTCTATGATTATTCCTAATTTCATGGGGACAACCAGGGCAGAGTTTGGACCATCCTATTTCAAAAAGCACAGGTTCCTATCACCTGAACTAAGCGAGAGTCTCCTTCACCTATCAGCAATGTAGGATGCAAGGCACACAGCTGAGCAGTTATCATCCTGTCCAGTGGAGGCCAGTGATCTACGAAGAGCCAAAGAGCTCATTTATAATATCATATCATTGAAATGTAGAAGCAAAAGGATCTTCCAAACTTTTGACTAGAACCTCAGTCTCATTTTTCTCCTATAAAGTGCATCTGGTCACCCTTGCCTTTATCACTAAAGCTTCTTATATGAGTTGCCTATAATGCGAGCCAGTGGATTTTAATGGAGATATAAATCCTCTGAGAACGAGACCTCATTAAAGCAGCTTAGGTAGTAGCTATGTGGTGGATTAAATTTCTTAAAAATTGGTTAAAAGCACCCCACAATGGAGTAGTATATTCCAGCTGCACAAGTGCACCTAAGCATGAATGTGCTATGCACACAGAAACGTCATCATGCTCCTAATAATCCTATTTGGTCAGCTCATCTGTAATTTGTTGGCAATGCAGTTGACTGCATCTACAGTTTGGGAGATTCGCAGGAACAAATCTCAGCTGTTACTTAGCTGTTCGCTTTTGTATTAATGTGTGAGGTGTATTTGGTGTGTTAAATTTAGAATTCTGTGTGTCCTTATGAATTAATACATAACACAATGTTGATTTCTTCTGTGTGTGTGTGTGTGTGTGTGTGTGAGAGAGAGAGAGAGAGAGATTTGCGAAGAAATGAGTGTCTGAAAGAATGACGAGAGCCTTGTCATGTTTTGGGTTTTACCAACCTAAAGCTGAACCCACAGGTTCCTCAGGCCTTATTCTGTTTGATTCCCCTAATGTAGATAAATGTAGAGGAACTTGTGGGAGAGGGAATGAGAGTTAGGTCAACAGGTCTAGTTTTGGCCCATTTTGCCTTCAAATAAAGTTCAATGAAAACCAGGATGGTTTGGATCTTGCAGGATCTAAACTGTTGGATTTTTGTTCTGCAAACTCAGAAATGAGGCCAGATGAGCCCTAAGTTTCATTTTTCCTGGATCATCTGTATTTGAGCCAGGGCTCCTTTCTTGGCCCATGTGTATTGTGCACCCAGATAAATAAATCCACTCAGAAAGCAGAACCAAAAAGCCATTCCCAGGTATTGAGAAACATGGTACTTCTGAATGTTGCATAAACAAGTGCTAGGCTTGAGAGTGATCTGTCATGACAAGGCTAATAAGGTGCACTGAACATGATACTGAACAGCTGAGCATTGCACAGGCCTTTGTATAAAAGTCATGAAGTGCTACTCTTCTGTCCCTAAACACATTAAAAATGAACAGGAGTATATAGAATTCTATCCTATCTCCATATTTAGATGTTGGCTCGGTGGATATTTTGCAGCCCAAGTGTGTAACTGGTATTTGGATTCTGGTTCATATTATCAGCCTGTAATTTTCAGTTTATAAGTGAAAAAGTCATATAGTATTCAATGAAGAATGGCCTTCAAACAGCACTATGTTTAAAGTGCACTAGGGAACCTTTAGTGCACACCAGCAGGTTCTACATGGAGCAATTATTGTGCAGCTTGTTTGTGTGCTTTAGAAATCACACCCCTCTAGTGTGCGTTACCCTATCATGAAGATAAGCCCTTTGTCACTTTTGCTTTTCCACTTTAGGTGGAAGCATGGCTGGGAAATGCAGAGGACTGACAACCCTGGAGATCAAAGGCCTCTGTTTATCAAGAGGTGTAGTTCAGCTTAGCATGGGCCGGCCAATGTGCAGTGTCTGGTGAGACTATTATAATGGGTGAAGAGGCAATTTAGTTTCCATGCTAATCTTTGGCCTTTGTGGAAAATGCCCCTCCGAAGGAGGTATTCATGTCATGCAGAAGTCTCTTTATTAGAAATTGGCATTTGCCCAACCAACTCATTTCACCTAGCCCACCAAGGAGCACTACGGTTTACTTGCAATCAGCCCTGGCTGCATTGGAACCAGTGATCTGGTAGTAAAATACTCTGTATTACATTACCAATCCCTGAGCCAACTAGTTCCCTCTTAAAGTTAATTTTTAAAAACCGTTATGATGACTGTCCTGGCTAATTATTGTTGTCATGAGCACTAAACCAAGTGTGAAGCCTTCAGAGTACTCCGGGTCACACTGCTTCATTAATTATTATGTTCCCTCCTGAAAATATGTGGTTCTGGGAGCAGTGGCTTTCGTCATGTGTCAGATGATGACACTAGAGCAAAGCTGCAATGGCAAAAGAGATTCAATACGACACAAGAGAACAAACCTAACCATCTGTGATTCCAGACTTGGAAGCCCACCAGTAGTTCTACAGCATGGTAGTGTGACGTATACATGGGATATGAAAGTAAGTCATATCGTTTCCCTCTGCTGTCTTCCAAGGAGTCTTCTGAGTACTTCTCAGAATGCAAATTTCAGAGTCTTCCTGTTCTCAAGCTCACATATAATGGGCCCAATAATTGCTGTTCCTGAACTGGCCCGAGGAGCTGCAGAAGTGCAAGAGGAGCCAGCTAGGTAGTGATGCTCTATCACACAGCACTCCCAGAGCCTACCAGCCCAAGAGTCAATTAATGAATCCAGATTTCCCATAATGCATTGCCATTATACTGGTGGGACAGGCCTCTGAAATGAGTTTGAACTAACCATGGTCATCTTTCTCACCCAGTTTTGTATGTTCTTGTTTCTTTCTCTTCTTTTTTTCCATTCTTCCTTTTTCCTCCAGAATTTCTCCTCCCCTTTTCCTGTATCTATTTCTCTCTTTTTCTCTCCCCTTTTCTCCTCCTGGTGTCCTCCTCCCTGTGTTTTTCGTCACCGTCTCTCCCCGTGTAATGATCAAGCACTAGCATCTTAAAAAAACAATTGACTCAGATCATATTCCCATGCACTTGCATTTTACCTGTGGCGCCAGCGGTTATGTGAAATTGACTATGGAACGTGATCCTAGTCAGTTTCACAGTCCTGCTGGCACTGCCTGCCGGAAAGCTCTTCTGCAGAGGAGTGTGATCAGAGTCTGCTCAAATGAAAAAATCAGGGAGGGAGGAGAAGAAGGTGGTGCACCACTCTGTCCAACTGTGTCCTGAGCAGGTAGATCATCACACTGTTCACCACCAAGAAAACCCTGTGATTGCAGGAGAACTGCCTTTCCTGGGTGTTCTAGGGATGTGTGGAAATCAAAGAGTAATACTTTATGTAAGACAGTGGAATTTGATTCTAAACATGTTAGGGCAGATTTTCTATGTGGCACATTAAGGTGTATGTCCTGTCTGATTTGCATGACTCTTTTATTGCTTGGGAAATGTGTAGGACATGGAATGAAACTCAGCCTTGGGGAAACACCATTTTTACCCAAAATAATTAAGATAGTCTTTGACTAGAAATTGCTTCAATCTTTATTAGATGAAATGCTGGAATAGAAACCAGGGCTTTTGTTGTATCTTGCCAATAGCAACAAATCACTCAGTGCCCAAACTTGAAGTGCTGCTACGGGAGCCAGTCTCCATTGCCTCTGCATCATCCCACCACTGTTCAGAATAGAACTTCTCACATTAATTTTTTTTTAATAAAATGCGATCTCCTTAAGTCCAAAATTAATTCAAGCTGAAATCATGGCCCAGCCTGTATGGCAACTCAGGTGCATAAGACCTCATCTCGATGCATTTAGGTGTCCTCTCCAGGCTTAGGTCCAGACGCCTAAGCCGAAGCAAGTACTACACATCTATTACTGTGCCACCTTGACAAGTAGGTTAACAGGGGTTGCCACTGGGTGGAACTTTGGCCCTGGTATCCCAACTCTGATGAAAGTGGATAGGAGGAGTATTGATGGGAGAATGGGGAAGGAGTGATGCCTTTCTGAGGCAAAGGGGAAAATATAACCAAACATTTTCAACAGTGGGTGCCTGAAATTAGGCTCCAAAGTCCATTGTTAGGAGCGTCAATAAGTGGATTACATGGGAATCACTGTCAGAGCTGATAAAAACATTTTCATCCAAACTTTTTTCTACAAAAAATGTTTTGCCAAAATGGAAGATTTTGCCCCCCACTCCCAAAAAATTCTGTTTTCATAGAAAACTTGTGGTTTTTTGCTGAAAAATTGACCGTTTGGAATAGGACCAACGGTCATGAAGGCGGTTTCTGCAAGCGACATGGTACGCTAAGAGCACAGCAAGACGCGAAAGACGCCCTGGTCAACCACTGCACCCAGCCCATCTCCAACCGTCTCGACTTTTGTCCTGCCATTGGAGCAAGATGGAATCTGGGAAGAGAGAGTGAGGCTGACTATGCACGCCTCTCCCTCACTTTAATCCAATTCACACGCAAGTCTTGACATCCCTCCAATTCCCGTAAACTTTAAAGTCCTGTGGCGATGGGCGAGCGACGAAGCAGAGGTGTGGATACACTGGGAGCTGTAGCCACGGACCTGCACACAGGCGGCTCAGGTCTAATGGTCGTCTTCTTGCTGACCGAAGCAACAGCTGGATTTGGCGTCTACCTGAGTGACTGAGCAGCCCTCTTTAGGACTGCACTGCTCACCTCCGTAGTAAGAGGAAGGGGCTAGAAAAGGTGCCCTAAACTTTGTTTGCTTCATAGCCAGCTTACCGCGGCTGGAGGGGATCCCATCTTATGCGGTCGAATAACAAAATTTCAAACAACAAAACACAAGGTGACACCACTCATTATTGGTACATGGAATGTACGCACGCTTCAAGACAACCCCTCAGCAGATCGACCAGAAAGAAGAACAGCTCTGGTCGCCAGAGAGCTCGCAAGATTTAACATCGATATTGTGGCCCTGTGTGAAACTCGTCTAGCCAACGAAGGTCAGCTCACAGAAACAGGAGGTGGTTATACATTCTTCTGGTGTGGACGTAGCAGTGACGAACGTCATGAATCTGGAGTTGGCTTTGCGGTTAAGAATTATCTTGTCCGCAAACTTGCCAGTCTTCCCAAGGGCGTGAACGATCGACTCATGACACTGCATCTTCCACTACCGAGAGGAAAGCGAGTTATACTAATCAGCGCTTACGCACCCACAATGACGAATCCGGATGAAGTAAAGGACAAGTTTTATGAAGATCTCGATGCCCTACTTTCATCCGTGAAGCGCACCGACAGGCTGATTCTGCTTGGCGATTTTAACGCGAGAGTAGGATCCGATCACTCTGCCTGGGATGGCGTCACTGGAAAAAATGGAATCGGCAAATGCAACAGCAATGGCCTACTATTATTGAAGACATGTGCGGCTCATGATCTGATCATCACCAATACCATCTTCCGCCTGCCCACTCGCAAAAAGACGTCCTGGATGCACCCACGTTCCAAGCACTGGCATCTCATTGATTATGTCATCGTGCGGAGGAAAGACAGGCAGGATGTAAGGGTGACCAAGGCCATGCCGAGTGCTGAGTGTTGGACTGATCATAGACTTATCATCTCTAAATTAAGCCTTCACATCAAGCCAAAGAGACGTCCGCAGGGAAACAAAGCTGTGATGAAAAAGATCAACGTCAGTAAACTGAGGAACCCCAACACAGCAGCTTCACTAGTAGAAGATCTCGATAACCAACTCTCAGAGTTGCAATTAGAGGAAAATGTTGAGAGGAACTGGGAACACTTCCGAAATATTGTGCACCTTTCTGCACTAAAGGTTCTTGGACCCTCACACAGGAAACAGCAGGACTGGTTTGATGAAAACGACGAAGAGATCAAGGCTTTACTTGCTGAAAAGCACCGCCTTCACCGTGCTCATCAGAATGACCCGTCGTCAACAGCTAACAAAAATGCCTTCAACAACATTCGCAGGACCGTACAGAACAAGCTTTGTAAGATGCAGGACTCCTAGTTGAGTGCCAAAGCAGATGAAATCCAGAAGTTTGCTGATAGAAACGATTCCAAACGGTTCGACGAAACCCTTAGATCCTTGTACGGACCTCGGCCTTCAGGGAGTTCCCCTCTACTGGACTTAGATGGTGTAACTCTCATTACTGAGAAGACTCTGATTCTACAGCGTTGGGCTGAGCATTTCCAATCCGTACTGAACCGCCCATCTTCCATCAATAATGAGGCGATTGACAAAATGCCCCAGGCGGATATTAATTACAGTCTGGACATTCCACCATCAGAGACTGAAACCCTACAGGCCATCAGTCAGCTGTCCAGTGGCAAGGCCTCAGGATCTGATGCGATTCCAGCGGAAATCTATAAGGATGGTGGTGCAATGCTTGTTGACAAACTCACTCAGCTGTTCCAGTCCTTCTGGAATCAAGGGTCCATTCCTCAGGAATTGAAAGACGCGTCCATCGTACACCTCTACAAGAGGAAAGGAAATAGAAAAGTCTGCGATAATCATAGAGGAATATCACTGCTTTCTAGCGCAGGTAAGATCCTTGCACGAGTGTTGCTGAATCGCCTGATTGACCACCTGGAACAGGGTTTACTACCCGAGACACAGTGTGGCTTCCGCAAAGAGCGTGGCACTGTGGACATGATCTTCGCAGTTTGACAGCTCCAAGAGAAGTGTCAAGAGCAGAATCGTGAACTGTATACCATCTTCGTGGATCTTACCAAGGCTTTTGACACTGTCAGTCATGAAGGTCTGTGGCGCATCATGTCGAAGTTTGGGTACCCTGACAGATTCATCCTGATGGTATGTCAGTTCCATGACGGCATGACGGCTCGTGTTCTGGACGACGGAGAAGCTTCAGAGGCCTTTCTCGTTACAAACAGCGTCAAGCAAGGGTGTGTGTTGGCACCGACCCTGTTCAGCATAATGTTTTCAGCTATGCTGTCAGACGCCTTTCAGAACAGTTCCTTGGGAATCAGCCTGAGATACAGGACTGATGGGAAACTGTTCAACCTGCGAAGACTCCAGGCTGTCACCAAAATAAAGGAGACTGTGCTACGAGACCTTCTTTTTGCTGACGACTGTGCCCTGAATGCTGGATCAGAGCAGGAAATGCAAGCTAGCATGGATAAATTCGCAGCAGCATGCGATAACTTCGGCCTCCTCATCAACATAAAGAAAACCGAAGTGATGCACCAGCCAGCTCCGAAAGCCCAACACCAAGAGCCCACCATCACAGTGAAGGGACAAAAGCTGCAAACAGTGGACCAATTTACATACCTTGGCAGCACCCTTTCTCGCGCAGTGACAATTGACATCGAGGTCAACTGCAGAATCGCTAAGGCAAGTTCTGCATTTGGCAGACTGTTGACCAACGTGTGGGACCGCCGTGGAATAAGCCTTGCTATAAAGCTTAAAGTCTACCAAGCAGTAGTGCTAACTACCCTGATGTATGCCAGTGAGACTTGGACTGTATACAGGAGGCACGCTAGGCAACTGAACCACTTCCACATGACTTGCCTCCGCAGACTTCTGAGGATCCGGTGGCAGGATAAGGTGCCAGATACAGAAGTCCTCTCCAGAGCAGGCCTGCCGTCAGTTTACACTCTGCTTATGAAAGCCCAGACACGCTGGGCAGGCCATGTTGTAAGGATGCCAGACCACCGCATCCCCAAACAGCTCTTTTATGGTGAGCTGTCTTAAGGAAAGCGATCGCACGGGGGACAAAAGAAGTGATACAAAGATACGCTGAAAGCCTCTCTTAAGTCCCTGGATATTGACATCGCCTCCTGGGAAACCCTGGCACAAGACCGATTGACATGGCGTACGCTGATCCATCAAGGCTGCCAGGCATCTGAAGCCAGAAGGATAACTATAGCACAAGAGAAGCGAGCACTCCGTAAAGCCAGAGCTGTAAATGTTGTAACAGTGGTGCCCACACACGTCTGCCCGACGTGGCAGAACATTTCGTGCCCGTATTGGCCTTATCAGCCACCTGCGGACGCACTGTGGACAGCTCACAACCTGCTAGATGTCAAGGTCTTCTTCGAAAACGATGGACGAACATCATCATCACCATGGTGATGGAGATTTTATATGGATAGGCCCTGAATCTGCCACTAGATTCACCTGCATGGATCCAGTAGCAGAGAGCTGGATGCACAGCAGATGAAAGAATTCTGCAATACCCTGAACAGAATACTTGTTACATTTCAGCATCCTGCCCATGTCGTGTGTATCTCACTGACTTGTTTGCTTCCTTTCCCTCAGTAACCTCCCACAAAGTACTTTCCTTTTAATATCTGAGGATTGCAGAATTGATATAGGCTGGCAGAGGCAACCCAGTGTAGGCTTCCCAGTTGCCACTGACCTTTCCTGATAGCAGCTTTTTATCATGCTTCCCCCAGGAACACCCACATTAGTATATTATTTCATCTCATTTCTCACTGGACCAGCTCCTTTTGGATTCAGAGCCTGTGTCTGCCCTGTGAGTTATAAGCTGCTGAGAATAATGAAGTCTTGTAGGTTGTTCATGAACTGTTTTCTTTGACTGTGTGTGTGGGGGGGTGGAGGGGATGTCACCCGGGTCACATGATATTGTTTCTGCTTCCTGACTGGATACAGTGACATTTTTCAAACCAGAGGGTAGCAAATGATGAAACAAGGGTAAAACTGGAACTCCCAAACAAACTCTCTCCGCACTCTTTAACACTGTCAGCAACTCGACTATCCAGGAAACCAGGCCAGCAACTGTAGTATCATATTTGGTTCTTCTCTCTCCTCCTCCTCCCAATCCAGACCAAATCTTACCTCTTATTCCTTTCTAAGAGCATTCAAATCTTTGCCAGAGGATGTTGTGAAGGCCAAGACTATAACAGGGTTAAAAAAGCATTAGATAGAGGACAGGTCCATCAGTGGCTATTAGCTAGGATGGGAAGGTGTGGTGTCCCTAGCCTCTGTTTGCCAGAAGCTGGGAATGAGCCGACAGGGAATGGATCACTTGATGATTCCCTGTTCATTCCCTCTTGGGCACCTGGCATTGGCCACTGTCAGAAGACAGGATATTGGGCTAGATGGACCATTGGTCTGACCCAGTATGGCCGTTCTTATATTCTTTTGCTTGCTATCGCAACTTCACTCTCCCTCTTCGGATCTCTCCTCAAGGCTCACTTCTATCACTGTCCTTCAACCCACCCTCTTTCCCAGGTCTAGGTCTTAATATTAAACATCATTTAACTAAATTAGATTTATATTCTCTTAAAATAAAGAGGCTCTAACCAAGGTACCTGGATGATAATGCAACAATAGGAGAATCTCATGATCTTCCTTTATTGCAACCTTCATATTTTCCATTCCCCAGCCTCACAATCTTTGCTCATTGTCAACCCTTGCTGCGCTCCCAGGATCTCTAATACAGAGTGGAAATTAGGGCAGCAAGATATATTTTTGCTTCTTTGTACCTACACAATGTAATGGTCTGGCCCATTGTATATGTGAAAGTTCAGGGTAGAAATGTAGATAGGAAAAATGCATATCATTATTATTCAAAGTGGAATTTTGCCAAGACACTGGGCTGACATCCCTATTCTTGTAAAAAGTACTAGGGCTTTTTTAACGGCCATAGGTGATCAGGACACGAGTTTCAGCTGGCCTCCAAAAGGTGGCAATTCTCAACAGCAAACAGTATGCCAAGCCCTTGCTTCGCAGTAGTTCAGAGAGAGGAGCAGCCATTGGTGAATCACCAACACCACTTCATGCAATGCCTGGGGGGTTTCCTTACAGGCTTCTTATTGAGGTATAAACTAGGTCCACTCTGTTTAACTCATAAGATCTTAGCCCGAGGCACAGTCTGACTGCAGAGCATTCTGCGTGAAATGAACTCCTCGGGGGTCAGATTCTGCCTTGTATTCCACCAAATGCAATCCCAGGATTTCACCGTCAGACCTGTTTACCCACAATCAAACTCAATATCGTTTTTATTTTAAACAATTCCAAATAATTACACAGTGCATTACCCACTTTCAAAGCAGCCTTGTTTTATTTCTACATTCAACACCTGGTAAAACCAGACAAGGAGACAATTACTCAGCCCCAGAGCACCCCATTTTGGTGTTTACTGGGGTGGCTTCATTTGTTTTCTAGTTGTCTGTCTTGATTCTCTTGATTGCTTGTTGTCTCTATCAAAATGTAAACTGATGAGATTGTCTTCACCAATCATTAACGACTAGGCTGGAATAAAGGGCTAAGTCTAGTAATTGTACTTTTTTACAGCACTTACCCTAGGTTCTGTTCAGCTTCACCGGCCATGACATGTCTTTTATTGCACACGGCAATGAAAATAGACCCAAGTGCTGGAGGGAGGAGGGAAAAAAAACCCCAATTTGCTCCCTATTAAGTTGCTGAAAAGCTTAAGCCCATTTCTATTCCAGTTAGTCGCTAAGTGAAAATGTAACTACTTTATATATTTCACCAGAATTAAACTTAAACCTACAGAATTAGGTTTATTAATTTCTGTCAGTGCTCAATGGGGAAATAAGAGTGCCCATTCATTAAGGATACACAATTACTGCAGACAAAAATGAAGCACGGTGCTATTAACCATAATAAAAATGTTGAACACTGTGGAAATTTTCATTAAGTAGAATCTATTCTTTATATGAATCCACTTAATCCTTTTCTGTCCTTTTTTTCCCCTTTTGTGCTCTCCAACTCATTTTATTTTTTTACTTAACTTTTTATAAATGTTTCTTAATGTAATTATGATTAAATATTTTGGATAGAGAACAGTGTTATTCCATTTTTAAAAAAAGCTTCCTCCCCTTCTTAGCTCTGTGAAAAATAGTCTTTGGAAACAACACAAGTACTAAGCAGGGCTTTGTTATTATTTTAGATCATGAGTATATGAGGGGAAAATACAATAAAGGGTACGTCTACACTTACCTGCCGGTTCGACGCGGAGAGTTCAACTTTTTGGAGTTCGAACTATCGCGTCTGATCTAGACGCGATAGTTCGAACTCCGGAAGCGCCGCGGTCAACTCCAGTACTCCTCCTCGGCAGAAGGAGTTGGCGGAGTCGACGGGGGAGCCGCGGAGTTCGACCACGCTGCGTGTGGACGGGTGAGTTGTTCGAATTAGGATACTTTGAATTCAGCTACGCTATTCACATAGCTGAATTTGCGTACCCTAATTCGAACCCCCTTCTTAGTGTAGACCAGGCCAAAGAACGAGAAACTATGTCAGCCTGGGAACTAAAATTCAGTTGACTTCCTAGGTGAGATTCTCATCTGATGTAGCTTCAGTGATGTCAATGGAGCTACACTGGGCCGAGGCTTGAAGTCCAAATTAATAAAAGCAGTTAACTCTAAATGAGTGTTTCTGAAAAATAATAAAAAGGCCATAGAACGGATAGACAAGGAACCTGAATATCTCTAGAAAGGGAAGAAGCACATTGTTAGGGCATTCTGTAAAGTTTGCACAGCTGCTGGCCAGGTTGCCAGTTTTCACTGAATAATACACACTTAGTTTTCCAGTATTGATTTGTCCTCGGTTCAGTCCTTTGACTCATTCATAAGTCCCCTAACAGTTCACTTGTGCTGCATTCCCCATTGAATTGGTCAATATGTTTCGAACAATTTATTTTTTTGATGAAAAAGTCTTTTTTTTTTTCTGTGGGGGAGATGAAAAAGAATCAGACCCTGCTGTTAACAATTCAATCACAGGGCTGTATTTAACATATTGCTCTACTATTTTTTAATCCAGGAATGAATTTATACAACAGTGGTTTATGGCTTTACTATTGCTATATTGCTTGCATTGCATGGTACTTGCTGGAGATAGGGACAGATCCTCAACTAGTTTAACATGGCGTAACTCTAGGGACAGCAATCAGTGTAGCTCTGCTGCAGTCGATGGGGCTGCGCTCTTTTACACCAAATAAGGATCTGCCTTTCTATGTTTTAAATTATTGTGAAAGAGTCTAGTGCAGTGGGTGAGCACCATTTCCTAAATACATAACCTCATACCTCTGGTCAATGATGTCTAACCAATCTAAGGGCCACATTATTAGAGCGCTCCTTAAAAAGCTGCTACCAGGATTTGTCCGTGGTTACCACAAGGCCTGATTCTGCCCCCTTGAGGTCAAGGGGAGTTTTCCAGTTGACCAGAATGGGCTCCTTAACCCCTTGTTTCTGAGCAAAGACTGCAGCACTATCAGGTATATAGTGAAAGATAAACTCTCGTAAACCACATGGAAGAAGTGATTAGATAACCTTATCACCTGTGATAGTCTTAACAAGTAAACAGGAGCCTAGAGTTTGGGATAAAGGATGACCTTTAGCATAAACGGACAGGGACTATTGATATCACTGATGTCTCTCATTTAATAACATCTTAAAAGAGTTTCCTAAATGCAAACTTGCAAGTTCTTGTTATTTATTATTTGTATTATGGCAAGCCTACAAGCCCAAGTCATGGCCTAAGCCCCCATTATGCTAGGCACTGGAGAAACACAGAACAAAAAGATTGGTCACTGCACCAAAGAACTTATACTTTAAGTAAATGGTGCACATAGAAATTCTATATAAGCAGCCTTCCAAGAGAGAGAATGACTAAGACATTGGGCGAGGATGGGGTAGTCAAGAATTGGACCGTGGGCCAAATACAGACCACCAAATGCTTTTGAATGGATCCCAAAATCTTTTTATTTGCTTATTATCATTATTGTTATTTTTAATTATTATTTTCTCTGGAGTCTGGACCTTGACTATACCTTGATCAAGAAATCTGGACCTTAACAAAAAATAATTGCCTTCCCTTGAGAAAGACCTGAGTTCATGCCTTTGCCATGGACTTTATGTGTCCATGTGGCCTACTTGGCAAAGCACTGGAATGTGACCCAGGTGACCTAGGTTTATTCCCAGTGCTGTCATTGGCCTGCTGGGTGACCTAAGGCAAGTTACTTTTCACCTCTGTGTCTCAGATTCTTCATCTGTAAAATAAGAATAATGATAGTGACCGCCTTTGTAAAGGTTTGAAATCTACTGATGATAAGAGCTAGGAGGTATTATTAGCTTCTCTGTGCCACAGTCCCATATTTGTAAAATAAGGGTAATAACGCTTCCTTTCTTCCACCTTTTTAATGTCTCATCTACTTTGATTGGGATCTCTTTCGATGCCAGGATCCCATCTTCCAGTGTTTATACAGCTCCTAGAACAAAGGGGGTTTGAACTAGGTTGGAATCTGTAGATACTTCCATTATACAAGCACAAATAACATTTACCCTCCTCCCCACTCTGCTTGCTACTTATACACACTTGTTGCGTCTTGTCCTAAGTTAGATGGTAAACATCTCTGCACAGGGGCCGTTTCTTCCCCTCTCTTGACAACAGGGCCCCAATGGGTGTGTTTACACAGCCTACAGCAGTGAGCCTCCCAGCTCGGGTCAACAGACTTGAGCTTATGGGACTTGGGCTAGTGCTCCAAAACTAGCTGCAAACACAGTGCTTTGAAGTTGTGGGTCCGACTGGACTCGGACTTTGAAGCCCAACCCCCTCCCTAGGCTTCAGCACCTGAGCTCTAGCCCAAGCGACAACTTCAAAGCACTGTCTACATAGTTATTGTTAAAGCATGAGCCTGAGTCTGTCAATTTGGCCTAGGAGTCTGGCTGTGAAGACGTCCCCAGTGTGACGGAGACATTTGGATACGTCAGTAATGCGAATAATAAACATAATTATAATAACAACACTGATCAAGAGTTGCCAGTTAAAATCCAATGTTTTCTAAGGCCAGTTTTTCTAATAAAATCCAATCTTAATTCATCCCTCCTAACTTTTCTGCTGCAAGTCAATTTCTTCCTCCACGAACATTGTCTAAAGAAGAATTTCTAAGATTAATTTTTTGCATCTGCACCCTAGCAACTGTTGAGGCTGGGAAACTACCATTTGTTAATTTGTGCCATATTGATTGATGATCTTGGCAAATCTCTCAAGGTTTATGGGCTTTCAATATTTCTATAGAAATTATATTTTTAAATATTCTGTCTTGATATAGCAAATTGAAATGACAGGCCGGGAAGTCCTGATTCTTATTTATCTTTATTAATAAGCACTTCTCAGTACAGTTTGGTGGTGGTGGGCATGGGGAAAACAATCTTTGGTATGGGGATAGCTGATTAGTTTTGTTTGCCCACTTTTTTCACCAGAAAGATGAATGGGACATTTGTTCAACTCTAGCATTTTCGTACTAGGAAGAAAGTCACCCTGAGACAGAAAAGGGTTGAGGATATGCAATTGTCTATCTTTTTCATGCATTCACTCCTTTTAAATGGGCAAAAATATTTATTTTTATGACTGTCAGATGGACTAATTTACAACAGAAAAATCTATCACACATCTTAATGGTTAGCATGTAATCAAACCCTCAAATTTCACATACACCCCCCCAAATCCCTGTTCCATATGAAATTTGGATAAGGATGGGTTAGATTTGGGCTAATCCAATGCAGAATCCAAACCTCACAGGTCCTAATTTTGTTTCCTGGTGTTTCTGCCTGGTCATTGGGTTCATCCCATCATTTCCCACAGGTCCAGCCACCAGTTTAGCAGAGAGGTCACTGCCACCTCTCCCTGACAACTCTATGGATCAGGAAGGTGGAAGCCTTTCAATAGCAGACTTTCCCTTTAGGTGCCGGGCTGTGAGAGTGGCCATCTCAGATCCCCTTGAAGAATGTGGGAGATGACGAAAGAAAACAAGGGTGAATAGGGAGGTAGTGTCTGGGTTGACACTGGGGCCTCTGGGGAAGGAGTGTGTTTAGTAGAGGGTGGAGCCTAGCTAGCTGGGTGGGAGGATGCAGGATAGGTTGAATGAAGGGATAGAGAGGTGTTGAGAGTATCTGAGGACTGATGGAGGATACAAGTCTGAGATGGCAAGGAGGCTGAGGAAAGGGTATAGACCTACTGTCTGTACCTAGAAGATTCCGGATGGAGGTAGCAAGTATTGTCACTTGCCAAGCAAAACACAGTAAATAAGGTTTTGGTAAAACCAAAACATGGCTGCCTGAGCCCATCTCTAGGTTAAAATAGGTTTACCTAACCAGCTAAGCTATGTTTAAACCAATTTACCCCAGGGTGGTTTAGAACTGTGTTTGAAATCAGTTCAGGTAACATGGCTTTAGCCCCAGTGTAGCTACAGCCTTGAAATTTCTAGCCTGCCACATACAGAAACTCACATGTATGCTCTCTCAACTCTGGTGGTTATTCAGAGGGTCATTTCTCCTGAACATTTTATGTCAAACAGTGACAGGTAGTAGAACCACACTAAATATCAACGTTTGGCGCCACATGCATAAGGAAAAACATTGTAGGTTTGCTGACAGGCAATGGCTCTAGATGTATTTTCAGCATGTATCTGAGAGTCCTTGCCCATGAACCAATAACAGTGATCTCCAAACATGTTTTCTACATCAGCGTTGCAAATCACCTTGTGGTTGTGGGGATGGCACTGTATATATGACATATATGATCTGTGCTGGGAGGAGAGATGCTGTCATGAACTTTTGGTTCCTGAGACATTGCAGCAAGTGAGGTGTGGAACTGTATAGACATCACAGCCAAGACAGCCTGTGGTTTTTTTTTAACAGACCCAGACTATTTAGCATGTAGTAAACAACTTTAATAAAGGAGGGTGCAAACTCCTTGTGGCACTTATTACCTTGATAGAGTTAACTAGTCATAGCATAACCACAGAAGTGAAATGCACTTCAGTAAATGTGCAAAATGGCTTCCGTTTTTAAAGTACAGTAGATCCCATAGGTATTTTCTTCTGTAGACAAATACTCATTTTCCTTCAGTATTAATTGTAGCATTGTTGCCGATAATGTTTCCTGCACTATACCAGCTGCCTCATACTGTGGATAAGAGAAATCAGAAGGAGAGAAAGAACAGAAAATACTAAGATTGCAGCTGCATCTCCTGGGGAAATGATTGCCATTTGAAATATCACTCAGTTTGATTCATTATTAAGGGGAAGCACAAGACACCCCCTGCTTGAAAATTGGTCTGCACAGAAATGGAAAGTTGCTTGTATTGTTGCTATCAAAATAATGTAACATTATCAAAATATGCAAGTCTCTATTTTATTTCAACTAGAAGCATCACCTATGGTATCCTTCATGGTGGCTAAATTAATCAACTCTTTAGAGTAATGTGATTGAAATATGACAAAATGCTCCTGTTGTTAAAAGAGCATTTAGCTGTTTTACTTTCATTTGCATGTTTCATAAATTGAGTAGCAGGAAGTGTGGAACACCTGAAGTCTCTGGAATGCACAGATGTTGATTTTCATTATATACTCTAAAGACTGGCCCCTAAGCAACACCACAGAGATTTTTATTTAACTTCATGTACTTAACCACCTTCCACATGAGCAGTGGGACGCAGTGAACTCTGAAGAGCAATGGCAATGGATTCCTGGAGGACTAATAATGATCGGTGTGCCAGAATGGGATTTGCAGTGATTGTGAAGTAACCTTTTGATTACGTTTTTGATTCTGTTTTGTTTTTTCTTTCTTTTCCTTTAACCAAGGTGCAAAATAAGTTAACATGCTGAATTTCTCCTTTGAAGGGCTGTGGGTTTGACTCACTGCACAAAGATTACGAATGCATAGAATCATAGAAATGTAGGGCTTGAAGGGGCCTCAAGAGATTATCTCGTCCAACTATCTATGCCGAGGCAGAACCAAGTCTACCTCAACCATTCCAGACAGGTGTTTGTCTAACCTGTTCTTAAAATCCTCTAATGACAGGGATTGCACAACCGCCCTTAGAAACCTATTCCAGTGCTTAACTACACTTAGAAAAATGTCCTAATATCTAACATAATTCTCCTTTGCTGCAGATTAAGCCTTTTACTTCTTGTCCTGTCTTCAGTGGACATGGAGAACAACTGATCATTGCCTCTCTGTATCAGTCCTTAATATATTAGAGGACAGTTTTCTGGTCCTCACTCAGTCTTTTCTCAGAATTAAATGCGCCCAGTTTTTTAACCTTTTCTCATAGATCAGGTTTTCTAAATCTTTTAATGTTTGTCGCTCTTCTCATGGACGAAGTGGAGATTGTTCAATCTTTCCTAAAGTGTGGCACCCAGAACTGGGGCCTCAACAGTTATGAATAGAGTGGGACAATTACCTCCGGTGTCTTTTTTACACTCAGATCTTTTACTACTGCCTAGCCAGTTATTTCCCAATTTGTAGTTGTGCATCTGGATTTTCCTTCTTAAGTGTAGAACTTTGCAACTGCCTTTACTGAATTTCTTCTTGTTGATTTCAGACCAAATCTCCAATTTATCATGGTCATTTCGAATTCTTATCCTATCTGCCAAAGTGCTTGCAACTCCTCCCAGTTTGATGTTCTTTGCATATTTTATACGCATGCTCTCCACTCCATTATCCAAGTCATTAATGAAAATATTGAATAGTACTGGACCCAGGACAGATCCCTGAGGGACCCCCACTAGATGCATCCCCCTAGAGAGATGATAGAGACCATTGATAACCACTTCTTGAGCACAGTCTTTCAACCACTTTTGTATCCCCCTTAATAGTAATTTAATCTAGACCACATTTCCCTAATTTGCTTATGAGAGGGTCATGTGGGACTGCGTCAAAAGCTTTACTAAAATCAAGGTATATCACGTCTACATTTTTCCCCTTATCACAAGGCCAGTCCTGTCAAAGGAAATTAGGTGACTATTCCTTATAACCCTATTACCCTCTAGGTACTTACAAATTGATTGTTTAATAATTTGTTTCAGTATTTTTCAGGTATCAAAGGAAAGCAGGCTGGTCTATAATTCTCTTCCCCTTTTTTAAAGTTGGGAACTCTGTTTGACCTCCTCCAGTCCTCTGGGACTTCACCCAACCTCCATAAGTTTTCGAAGATAATTGCTAGCAGTTCTGAGATTGATTCAGCTAGTTCCATAGCCACCCTAGTATGAATTTCATCAGGCCCTGCCAACTTGGATACATCTAAATTATATTCTTTAACCAGTTCTGTCTCTATTGTTGCTTGTGTTCCTTGCTGCTTGTTGTTCATGTTAATTGTGTCAAGTATCTGGTCACAATTTACCTTCTTAGTGAAAACTGAAGCAAAATAGGTATTAAAAAAGTTATAATAATATGCCCAGTTTTCAGAGGTGGGTGTCAATAGTTAGGCATCCAAATCCACAGGTTGGCCTATTGCTGCTTTGTCACATACTTTAATGCATAATAGTTCATATTCTTCATTCTCTCCCAGTCCTTCATTTGCATTACCTGTCCAGAGTTTATATATATATATATATATATAAATTAAATGAGAAAATATACTACCTTTAGCTTAAATTCCCTACAAGAAGTGCTGACATTGTTTCATGACTTTTCCAAAAGGATTCTGTTGCTAAGTATGTTCACAAAGCATATGGTGATTTTGATTGAGAACAGGTTTATAGAGCAAACCAACTGCTGTGTTCACCACCACCAAAGACATCACTGAACAATGTATTTCACGCTTAGTATTAAGAAGGGGCAGTCCTCATATGCCATTCTTTCTACCTAGTGGAGAAAGTTGTCTTTAACATATTTCATGTTCAGTTAGTCTCACATGATGCTTAATGTGAGTACCATCTAACATGGTGCTGGCACAAAAATCCCATTAGACATTCTTTGCCCCTCTTCGGAGAGTGCATCAGAAACTTGATAGCCAATGTTCACATTCTTCTTTTACCAGCTACTCAGAATAATTCAGCAAACTCTGACTCTCCATAATGGGTATATATGTGTGTATTATTGTTTGTTTCCTATTAATGCAAAGTATGTCTTATTACTCAGCATTGATCTTTTTCCTTTGTTTTCTCTCTGGGAAAAAAAAGACATTTAGATTGGAACTTTTAGAGTACAAGCATCAAAGAAATAAAGCAAGTCACAAGTGACACATTTTTGAGTTCCTCTCTGTTAAGCATAAACTGTTTCTGATTGCCCAGAGTCTTGCATGTAGATTTAATGTGAATGCCATGTCTGAAGTGACTAATAAATTTATAGCTGGAAGAGAAGACAACACACTAAAATCTCATTAACCCTATAGTGCTATTAGTCAGTATTTTCCAACACAGCCTCTTAATGTAGAATCCTCAAGGCAAATTCGCAGCAAGGTGTGTGGATATTTTATGATTAATGGGAGTCTTGAGGCTAATTCCAAATATATAGGATGCTGAGAACTGTGCTCATTACTAGTGGTACCAAATGACTAGTATGTGTTAATTTTTATTTATATTTTTTTGTTGTCTTGAGAATTTACAGAAATTGTCTTGGTAACTGTCCAATAAAATTCTAAAGGGTCACAGCTGCTTTTTTTCAATGGAGGGCCTGAAGGTTTCTAGTTAGTTCTTTTCTGTTCCAAGTAAAGTATATTTTAATTAATAGCTCAACCTTTTTTTCCAATACAAAGATATTAGGGGCATATGACTAGGTATTGTTTTAAAAGGAGAAAGGTACCAAGAGGCAGATCCATTGGGAGTTAGGCACCTGGATACCTTCAAGGATCTGGGCCTAAAGGACTAACACCAAGAAGGAGCATGATTGAGTAGATAGTGGACTGGGAATCAGGGATCTAGGTTCTGTTCCTGGCTCCTGACCTGCTGTGACCTTGACCAAGTCATGTTGCCATTCTTATCACCTCCTGAAGCCCAGAAGAGAAAACAAGGGTGGATCACTCTGACTGAGCTGTTCTGTACACTCCTCCTGAAGTTCTGGTATAGGTCATTGTTGGAAACATGAATACTGGGCTAGAGGGACCATTCATCTGACCCAGTATGGCTGTTTTTATGTTTCTGTTTCCCCTCCCATCCTTCCTCTGCCTTGTCTATTGAGATTGTAAGCTCTTTGGAGCTGGCACTGTCTCTGATGATATGTTGGTACAGCACAGTGGGACCCTGACCTCAGTTGAGGCACTTGAGCAGCACCATAACTAACATGAGCATCAAGCAAAGGGCTTTTCATAAATTATCTTGCAGAACACAAAGCACTTTTTGCAGAGAATATGGTTTGAAATGCAAACTCTTACAATGACAGAATATCATTCAGCATTAGACATTTAAAACTTCCACAGAAATGGAGCAAACTAAGTTTGTTATTTATGAAGTTCATCTCAGAAGTTCTCAATTTGATGGAAGCAGTTTTATTTTGGTTCACATTTAAACCCTGCAAATAGCTGAGTTAATGTAGCAAAAATGAGTATTCTCAAGATGACCTGCAAGAGGGAGGGGGGGAACCTACTTTAATCTAGAAACCATCAAAGCTTTCTTGACATATGTATTATTGTAGGGCTCAGAAAAAATAAACTGTTTATGTAGAAGATTAAGAGACAGTGTAGATTTGCTTTTGACATATGTTGTCTCCAAATCATAGTCGAGGATTTATTAGAACACTATCATGTCAAAGCTACCTCATTTATATGATAACACATCTGTAATGTTTTATAAGTGCAGCAGTGCTCATTCAGAATGTTGCTTTTTAAGTCTTAAATTACAGTACCTGGAGAGGTATGCATAATTATAGTGCATGTTAGCAAATGATAGGATGCATTTCCCCCCAGGCTCTCAGCATTAATCAGCAGCAGCGTGAATGCAATAAAATCATAATTGCTTCTTCAAAAGTTATAATCTAACTTATAGAACTTTAAGTCAGTTGTATAGCAATATAATGTCTACTGTCATGTAGCATACCAGCCTCCTTCATTTGCTTAAAATTGGGGCAGACTTTGCTTGTTGTAGAAATGTAATTATTGACATTTTCATTTACAGCTTTGAGACTAAATCCTCTGATTTAAATCAGGGTAATCCCATTGAATTTCAATGAAGCTATACTGGTTTACACTAGCTGAGGATCTGGCCTTTTAACTTTTTTGACTATGTCTAATGGTTCAGCAGCATTAACTGTAATTAAAAATAGGTGAAAGCATCTATGATGATTCTTGCTATTTTATGTGCTAGCTTTATAGTCCTGTTTACAAGCATCATTGATGGATGATTAACCTGTTCTCCGGTCTCTTTAACCAGCTGCTATATCTGGAAAAAAGACCATATCATGGAAGGGAATTAGTGTAAGTGGGAATTCTGCTAATTGCTCTCTTTCTCTCTCAGATCTTTGATACCAGAAGAGAAGATAGTTTGTATATTGTAGGCTGAAGATCATATAGTATACAATAAACTGCCAATATCTTATTCTTTTATCTGGAAATATGAGATAGGTATATAGGGTCCAATCATACCCCTGTTGAAGTCAGTGGGAGCTTTGCCATTACCTTTAATGGGTGCAGAATCAGCTCTAAAAGTAGATTCGTTGAAGCAGATCTTATCCCACTCAACCAGTGGCCGGTGATATCACCACATAGGACTGTACAGACAGTGGTGGGTGCAGGACTGATCCACTTGATTATATTAATGTTAACTATCAAGGTTGATTCATAGAATCAAGTCTTCAGTCAAAGATCAAAACAAACCTTTAATTATTATTATTATTATTTTAAAAAAACTGATGTAATCTGTAGGTGCCTTGCAAAACAAAAAATTCTGCTTCACTCTAATTCGTTCCATGTTATGTCTCTGCATATAATCAGGGCCATCACATCCTTTGAAGGTTGGCCAACTCTTTTCAGCCTTATTGAAACAGCCATATAAAGGAATGTCCACAGAGTCTATTGCAAGGTGTCTATGTTCCCAAAAGACTCAAGAGGTTAAAGCAGTGGTTCTCAAACTTGGGCCACCACTTCTTCAGGGAAAGCCCCTGGTAGGCCGGGCCGGTTTGTTTACCTGCCGTGTCCGCAGGTTCAGCTGATCACGGCTCCCATTGGCCACGGTTCGCCGCTCCAGGCCAATGGGGGCTGCAGGAAGGGCAGCCAGCATGTCCCTCGGCCCTCACTGCTTCCTTCAGCCCCTATTGGCCTGGAGCAGCGAACCGCGGCCAGTGGGAGCCGCAATCGGCCGAACCTGCGGATGCGGCAGGTAAACAAACCAGCCCGGCCTACCAGGGGCTTTCCCTGAACAAGCGGTGGCCCAAGTTTGAGAACCACTGGGTAAAAGGATGTGATAATAAAGAAGGTTATTTCAGTTTTGCACATTTTTCCCTCCTCAGAGAGGGTATGTAAATTAGGGTCTGAACCTATATGATGAAGGCTCAGTTCTGCAGGCTACGCACTCTGACTCCAACACTTAAGCATGTTAAAAACATGAATTGTTACATTGACTTCAATGAGACTACTCGTGCTTAAAGTTAAGCATGTGCTTAAATGCTTTGCTGTATAAGGGCCAGAGCACACAGCACCTTGAAGGATCAAGCCCTAATTAAGCACATACAACTCCTATTAATGACAATAGGGTCCATGGTTTTGAAACATCTCTTCTATTATTACTATTTCTTTTATTTGCATAGAGGCTTTGCAGCCGTTTAAGGGCATGGAAGCTTATCCTCAGCTTGATGTACATTGTCATAACTCCATCCAGGTCAATAGATCTATGACAATTTACACCAGGTTCGGTCTACCCTAATATTCCTGACCCTAAGGGCGTACAATCTTTTTGTGCATGTACAATTGAACACACACATTTACAGAGTTATCTGTTGGGTATGCACAAATACAAACACAAAAGCCATTTGCATGCACAAATTATTATAAATCTATTGATTTATTTGTATTATCAGATCACTTAGGAGCTCTTGTCATGGACCAGAACCCCATCAATCTCTGCACAAAGAGTTTACAAGCTTGGGCATAACGGAGTTGAAAAGACGTGTAAATGGTATTTGATACGTACATTCCATCACATACATGAGCAAATGTCAATGCACAAATAATTGTAGAGTCCCAACACTGTGTAGGTCCAACTTTGTCCATGTGAAAATGTGACTCTGTCAGTTTTGCTTGTATAAAGACTGCATAACTGGACCCTTCAGTTGAAGAATTAAATAGCAGACCTGAGATGTGTCGAGTCTACTGCCAAACATTATAAAACTTCAGCTGATTTAGAGATACCCCAAACCAAAATATTTTGATCAAAATACTTGGTGTAAAGAAGAAAATCTGAAAATGTCCTTTACATATTTCTATTGTGCTGTCATATTTGCTGTTGCATTCAGTTTTCGAAGAATACAAACATTGTGTTTCTAGAGGAATGAGGATTTTCATCATTTATCCCAAGAAATTAAAAAATAAAATAGAAAACCAAGTGAACACTCCACCAATCTGGGTGTTTTGGCCTAATTTTTCAATAATTTAATATTGGGGATCTGAACTTTGTCTCATTGTTTGACTTGCAGATCCAGAACTAGAGAGCTATGTTAAGTAACCAGAGCTAAGTCTCTCCAAGTACAAAACAGTCCCCCTCCTCCACCGCCCCACAATTGTACATTTAAATTCCAGTGTACTTTGGGGAATGTATAGTATGCTTTTAATAAAAAAAAATACATACTGACATCATTTGGTAGACTGTAAAAATTAGTGTTAATTTATTTTAAAGTGCACCCCAAATCACAGCAAGCTGGTGTGTAGCAGAGCGTACTGCCAATTCCAAAATCGTGCTTATCTTTTCAATTTTCCTTTCATAAACAGTTGGCAAATATGACATCAATTTAAACGATAATGACCACATTTAATTTTCATTTTAAATTTATTCGGTTACTATATATTGGAATCCTGGTTGATGCCAAGTCAGTCAGCCACAAGTCTGTTTTTCATTTATGCATTGAACTAACTTTAGGTTAGACATGCTCAGTAGTCCTGGTTTAATGCATAACCCTAATTATAACTTAGAATTAAGCTACTGCTGACTGCAGCATTTTAAGGAGGAGAATCAAAGAATGTATCTATTGAAAAAAACAAAGCTCCACCCCCTGCCTGTCTTATCTTTATAACACATTTTACATTAGAATTTTCTTTAGATTGAGTGCGTAATATGGCTATAAAACAGCAGTTTAGACATAGTCAGCCTGGCAGTTTATATATTGCAACTCCGAGCTTAAGGGCGTTTTTACTTTACTTGGAATTGGGCCTCTCTTCTCATTAAAAATACTAGACGCTTTTAAGAGATCATAGTAACATAGACCAGTAATATAGCGCAACACGGTAGCCTTCCTTATCTTCGTGTACTGCAAATTGTATCACTGCTAGAGATGGTTGAAAATGTGTTGTCATACTTTTTTTTAATGAAAAATGCATTTTTAACAAAAATTTCTATACATTTTTGACCAAACAAAATCATTTTTTATGCCGAAAACTCAAACATTTTTACAAAAAAATGTGTCAGTTAAAATGTTTCATTTTGGTCCTTTTTTCACAGAAAACTGAATCCACTGACCGATAAGCTCTAGTGACTTGTCTTTTCGGGGTCTGTATGCTAGAGGGACTAGTTCATACACTGAGCATTCAAAGACGTACAGAGAGGAAACTTAGTATTTTAACATAAAGAACTTTACTCTGAATTTGACAAGTGCATTTTTATTGTGTGTAGGGGGGTGTGGGATTAATTCTAAACCACTAAATTCTAAACTATAAACCACATTCCCAAGGTCAATATTAAATGTGTGCCAGAAAGGTTCTACCTTAGTAATAAGTGAATAAGAAGGCTACTGATCTGACTGGGAGTTTCTTTGAATTCAACTGAGAGTTTAGGAGGAAGTTCCAAAAGTTGGACACTCCTTCTAGAAACAAGGAAGTTGCCAAATGTATCTTTTTCATACCGGAATGCTGGGTGTGATTTTTATGTGGTGTAAACTCGCAGCCTAAGGAGACGATAGGCTTAGGTGGCTTGAAGCCATCTTTGTGCCCTCCTAATTCTGAACTGCTTTGGAAGCCAAACTGTCCATTTAATAGAATTTATATAGCACAAGCCAATCTGGCTAAGTGCAGCAGTGCCATGTAGAATCATCCATGATGATCCCACACCCACTCTGCTCCCTGACATGCCCCTTACACTAGAAATTGTAGAGGTGGCCTGGTCAGCTTTTACACCAGAGAAATTCTTCTCCTACTGGACCTGGAGTTTTTATGCTCTTTGTGCTGCCACAGCAGTGTAAAAAGGCCACAGCGGTAGGGACATTCCTTCTTGTTGTGTTCACACAGATTGTGGAAGCTTTGGGCCTGGTTTTGAGTTTAAACTGGTGTAACTCCATCAAACTTCCATGGAATTATTTATGATTTATGCCAGTGATTCTTAGAGGAGATGAGGCCCTTTGCCGCTGAAACATGTGACACATGCTCGGATTCTTACAATGGGATGAATCTTGCTTGCCTTCTGTGGGGGGTGTTACGTGAGCATGATTTATTCTTTGTGTGGGACTGCAAAAGTTGAATCACTTTAGAACAGAAAATGAGAGCATATGGGCTTTTTGGTTATGCATCTCTTGTCTCCTCATTTACAGCCACACAAAATGGGCGTGAAATGCTACCACTCTGTACCAGTAACATTTTACAGCCACTTCGCATTGGTGTCAATGATTGCACAAAGTGAAGGATAATGGAGAATCAGGACCCAGAAGTCTCTAAGGGCTTGTCTGCATGCAATAGTGGCGATAATTTAACTAAATAATTGGTTTAGTTCAACAAGTGTATACTACTGACTGGATACACTTAAACTGGTTCACAACTGGTTTATATCAAATTAGCTTAGATCTGAAAGTTACCATAATAGCAATATAAACCAAAAATTAATCCTTTATAATTGAACTAATTTGTTATAAAAGGGTCACAAATTGATATACCGTATTTGTTTCCACACAGGAGTTTCTGCTAGTTTAGCCAAATCTATTTTAAAACTAATTTTAGTTAAACCAGTACAACTTTTATATGTGGACCAGCTCTCAAATGCAAAGCTTGTGAGAACTGGGAACTGGAATGGACAAAGGATAATATTAATCTGGTATTTATGGTAATAGTAAAGGAAAACAAATAGACAGATGGTTTGAAGCAAGAATGGAGTGCTAGACACTAATTTCACAGATGAGTTTATAGCCAAGTATGCACAAAAGAATTCAAGTAAATATGCCCCAAAGTCAGTCTCAAGCCTAGGGTCTGTGTGAGCTGTGCTTGGCACAAAGGATGGAAGGTGGGGAACAAAATATCTGTAAGTTTCCTTTATGCTCACCTTATACTGATGCTGGCTAGGGTCCAGTTTCACCCTCTGTGCAAGTTAAAGCAGCCTCGGGGCTTCTTTAAATTTTACTGGATGATATTAGCCCTCCTTAGGCTGTCATGCTTGCTAGAAATGGCTGGAATGTTGCCTTTCCTCCTGGCCATGCCTCCGACCCCCACTCCCACCAAAACCTGGGGACCATGAGGTGTTTGGTAGAGAGTTGGCATAAAGAGTATGTCAAGGACAAGGGTCTGGCTCTATTGGTGCACAATTTATATATGGACTTATATCTTCCATGGAATTGGTCCTTCAGTTATCCAGTAGAATAGGATCTTGTTTGCATAAAGGGATAGGAGCTTTAAGCAGAGAGAAAGAGAGGCATGAAACTATGGAAATAAAGTAAATAAGGCTGTAGAAAAAGATGAGCAAATTGTCAGCAAACTGGAGAATGATTTCAGGATTAGAATTATCTTGGTGCTCTGCCATTAAAACGGATTCAGATTGTTTTCCACAGCAAATAGAGCTCATTCGGATTTCATAGGTCCTAAGTTACCCTTGGAACTAATCTATTTTAAAGGTTCTGCAGGTGTGGGTCATTCAAATGTTCCATTGTATTAATGGTTCAAGATCAAACCATTAAGCTTTTATTGCCACTGTAACACACTGAACCAATCCTAAGAAGTTGTTCTCAGCCTGACTTTAAGGCTGTTGCAGGCAAGCCATCAGCAAAGAAATGTATTAGGCATGCAGGCAGGCCACATGGAATTCCTCACATGGAATTCAGTGTTGTTTAACCAATGAACTTACAGCTCAGATACAGAGGTGAGCCATATGAATGTTCAAATAGATTTGAAATGGGAATACAATGTAACATTTAATCAAGATAACACTGTTAGCAAGCACTTAAATGGGTTAAGGAAGGAGGTGTCCTGTTTTTCCCCAAAAAGAATATGGTGCACACTTCAGGGATCTGACTTCTGTCTCTTTCTCATACAGTAATACTTGTGAACTTTCACAAATGTATCTAGATCTCTCGCAGGAATTTGCATTTCAGAAAATAATAAAGAAAATCTATTTCCCTATTTCCTTTGTGTTCCCTGTTCCCAAATTTTAGAACACTGTTTGGATTTGAAAGAAAGCACCGTTTTCCCAGCAATGTAAAACATAGCTGGGTAGCTCCATAAACCAAATGTGAGTATATTTTTGTACTCTTTGAAATGCTGAGGAGGAGGCATGTGGCAGTAGGCAGCATCCCGGCTACCAAAGGCATCCTGCTGTATTTAAAAGCAATATTTGTATGAATAGTAATTGTGTTAAATGGTAATATGTAGAAAAATAGAAATTGTTTGACAAACAGTGCAAGCATGGTGTGTATGCAAAGAGGTGATTACAGTACATGTAGCAATGAATATACTGCGTCTATGAGAAACACGCTTTTGGATGGTATGGATAATAAGCTGGAAAGAGTACAGAGATCAGAATGAGAGAGAATGTAAAGGCACCAGATGAAAAGACAGAGCATATAAAAAAGAGCGGAGAAGAAAGGCCCAAAAGGACTTGATTTAAAGCAAATTGAAATCAATGGGCATCTTTTCATTGGCTTCAGAGGGCTCTGGATCAGGCCAACAAATGAGCTAGTGGTAAAATAAAGATAATTAATGGGCTTAGAATTAGGTCAGCTGTGCCAGACTCAAATGGTCTTGCTGTACTCCCAGATGTACGGCTGAGGTTCCATCCATGAAGAGATGGTTGTCTGTTTAAAAAAAACCCAAACCTCTTACCTTAATGTAACTGTTCAATGCCACACAATTCTGAGATGGCCAGCAGATCTGATTATAGAGAGACAATTTCTGGAGCTCAGTATGTTGATTTGGTTTGGTTTCCTTTAAATTTCACTAACTCCGGTGGGGAATTAATCCTGGTTGGTTAATGATGGGAATGACCTTGGCCTTCTGTGTTTCCAGTGTGAGTGACAGGCTGCCAAAGTATAGCTCTAAAGTCCACTCTGGCATAACCTCTCACATTTCCGCTTACATTCTGGGCAGTACCTCCCACCCATTGGACTCTGTACTACTGAGTGCAAATGGTTCCTTGGAGTTACTCTGGCAGCCAAAACCAGCAATGTTATATTTAATTTCTGGCACTGCCCTTTGCTGAACTGTGGATACAGCTGTAGCAAACCTCTAGCTCTAGATGTGCCTGGCTAAGGCATAAAATGACAACATTTCACATTTGGAACCAATGTCATCCATGCCACTTACGATCTGCCCTCATGGCAGACAGAGAAATCTGACTACAGTCCAAGTGAGTTCAGCTCTGTTCTGGGGACTAAGGGAGAACACAGGTGTGTTTCTGAAGAATGCATCTTATAGACTCATAGACTTTAAGGTCAGCAGGGACCATTATGATCATCTAGTCTGACCTCCTGCACAATGCAGGCCACAGAATCTCACCCACCCACTCCTGTAACAAACCCCTAACCTATGTCTGAGTTATTGAAGTCCGCAAATTGTGGTTTGAAGACCTCAAGCTGCAGAAAATCCTCCAGCAAGTGACCCGTGCCCCATGCATCTTCTTGTGGGATAATGCACTCCACTCATTTGATACACTCCACCATAAAGTCCTGTTGCACATAATACAAGTCATTGCCTTCCCATACAGACCTTTCCAGATGCCACCCTCAATCTGGGAGGAATAAAAACAAAGATTTGTTCTTTGGTAGTGCAGAGACTTTTAAGAGAAATAAGTTAAACCGCAGAGGACATATATTTGGGTCTGACAAATCCTGATATCAGTAAATGTGGCTGGAAGGCAGCCTTAGATAGACCCATTACAGGATCAGCCGCAGGAGTTGCTCAGTACAGAAGAGCTGCAGTGCAGTCTTCTATTTTTATATTGAAGGTGAGGCTCGGAGAGTAGAAAGATCCTCCCATGCTATGCTCCATCTTGATCTCAGCAGTGAGGTGGCTGCATTGTGCTCCATTTAATGCAAATTATACATGGCTCCAGAGCCCTTCTGAAGTTGCCCAATGTGGTCTTTCTACATTGTTTGGACACTGCTGAGCTTTGAGTCACCACGCAGGGGCATTACTTTGTCCTCAAGCCAGATAAGTCCAATGGAGAGAGAATAAAGAATCCCCCAGGATCCAATTTTTTGTCTGATTTTCAGGAGCGCCAAGCACTCATGTTTCCCGTTGGCTCGCTGGGAGTTCTTGGTACTAAGTACCTTTGAAAATCAAGCCAAGCTTTGATTGAGGTACCTAAATATGGATGTTGGTACCCAACTTCAGGCACCCTTGTTTGACAATTTTGTGCTCCATGGATTGCTCCATGGTGTGTGCATGTCTGTGAGAAACAATCTGTACTGGAAATAAAGCGGTGATATACAGAATGGTTCAATCTATCTGAAATCCAAAGCTAACAAGCAAGCTGTAGCAATCTGGCATGCCACAGCTTGCTCGTTACAAGTTGCTGTTACTAGAGAGAGATTTTGTTTTCTTGGACCAAACTACAGCATATAAAACTGACTCCTTACTGTGTCGAGAAGTGACACAAACATGGACTGTAAATTGTACTCTAGGCATCATGAATCATCAACTATAATGCAATGGGAATGGACAAGCAAGACAGGTACTGCAAGAAACATCCATTTCTTGTGTTGTTCCCAAAGTTTCTGGAAGAAACTACTGTGTAAATTTGCCCTTCTGAAATCCATAAAACCAGTGAGCAGGAGCTTAAGCACTTAATTTGAAAGATCTCCATTTAAATCATTTCTGACTTATGCCAGGGCTAGCCTGTCCTCCAGTTAATTACTCTCCAGGCACAGGGAATGCTAGTGAAAACAATCACTTCATAACAATTTTCTTTTTGTAAACTGTGAAGTACTTAGATGTGCATCATTTATTCATAATAGAGCCATATAGATGCATCCCAACTTTCCTGGACACTAAAATCAGCTAGGATACATTTTTGCTTGTTTATTAACTATATTTCTAGACAGGGGCGGCTCTACAAATTTGGCCGCCCCAAGCAGTCATGCCCGGGAGGCGCCCCCGAGCCGCGGGAGCAGCGGATCTCCCGCGGGCATGACTGCGGAGGGTCCGCTGGTCACGCGGCTCGGCTGGACCTCCCGCAGCTGCGGGCGGTTCGCTGGTCCGGCGGCTGCGGTTGAGCTGCCGCAGGCATGCCTGCGGGAGGTCCAGCCGAGCCGCGGGACCAGCGAACCGTCCGCAGTCATGCCTGCGGGAGGTCCACTGGAGCCGCCGGCCGAGCGTCCCCTCCGCAGTCATGCCTGCGGCAGGTCCGCTGCTCCCGGGGCTCCGGCGGACCTCCCGCAGGCATGACTGCGGCAGGTCCACCGGCCCAGCCTCCCGCCCCCCCGGGAAAGGGCCGCCCCAGGCGGGTGCTTGCCCCGCTGGGCTCTGGAGCCGGCCCTGTTTCTAGAGAGCGCATTGCCATGAGCACTCTCTTGAGATGCTGAGCTCACAGATCTCAGTGGGAGTGGAGAGAGCTACGTCGCACCCTCTGCAGGTCAAGTCTGTAATACTGGCCACCAGGACGGTTGGCCGCGCTGAGCTAAATTGAAGCTTCCTGATTAGACAGGGTTATTTTACTCAGTGCTTTATGTTACAAAAGATAAAAGATGGGCTCAGCTTCTAGCTGTGGTGCAAAGATCAGTCTTTCTTGCAGGCGGGGGTTTTTTTTGGGGGGGAGGGGCTGTTTGCATCTGAGCCTGTGATGATTCCTTTGTTAATAGCACCCTGATTTTATATTTCAGCAAGTGACCAGACATAACTTTGAAAGACTCTCTAAAACAGCGTAGAATTGGAAGTTTCCTTTGTTGGATATTTATTTATGTTTCAGAGACTTGAAAAACAGGTGCAAAGAGTGGATTGGATTTCTGTGAGATTCTCTCCAAATAGACATCTCCGCTTTAGAAAGTAGGCAATGCAGTAGTGTGCATACCTTGTTTGCATCACTCAGTAAAACCTCAAAAGGTCTAGGTGAAGGACTCTGTCTATTCATTTATGCATTCTTTTGTATTCTTTATATATTAAACAGCAGCAAAGGTTATAGCATTAAGAGGAGAAATCTATTGGGCACAGAATAAAACCCTAGGGCCTGATTCTGATCTCACATTAGTGTTTCACTAATGTAACTTCATTGTAGCTTTACTTTAGTGGGAGTGAGTTCAGAATCAGGACATCTATTTCAGTTATATGGTTAGCTGATAAACTCCCAATCCTGCCTCTGCTGAAGTCAATAGCTAAACTCTCATTGACCTCAATGGGAAAAAAAGACCTTCAGATGAAGACTGTTTTTTCTGGACAATTCCTTAAAGATGTGGATTTTTTTAAATAAACAGATGCAATAATTCTGTGAATAACTATCCTTCTTCTACCCTGTGGTCCAGCATTAAAGCTATCAGAAACTGCTGAGAGTTTTAATAGAGCTCCAGTGCCTAGACCCTGGATACCCTGGTATCAGCTGCTATCAAAGAAGCGAGCAATGCTTGGCTGAAACTGACAATGAAAGGCCTGCTAGTGAGCTCTGTACTGCTTACATATCAGGATCTGTAGCACAAAGCTGCAATGAAATTTAGCAATAAAGGTTGTAGCCCATCTTGCAGCCAGTTGTCAGGCACCAGCTGGATACACTGTCAATGCATGAAGGGAACATACCTTGCTGAGATTAAAAGATGTCCTCTCCAGCTCTCCTAATGTGGGCAGTGGTCTACTAATTTCCACAATAAGTCATTGCCTACTGCTTAGTGCAAGAGATTTAATAATTTTTTCCTCTTCCCACAGCTACTGATGTGATCCAAGTAGCCCTCAACCCAGCTACATTGAATTGGTAATACCAGAAGCAGTGATTCCTAGCAGTTGTTGACAGAGTAATCTGCTAGATTTGTATAGTTCGAGGAAAGTAGAGTGATCAATGGCAAGGGAGGGCCCTTAAAGCAGAAAGAGGAGAATGGGGGTAGGGGAGAGGATGAAGATGGGAAAGAAAGTCAGAGCACAGCAAGGAGAGGAGTGCTAATTTTAGATACCTTATTGTCACCCCCCCTCCATGAAGGTCATTTTAATAGTAGACCCTCAAATCGGTGGATACTGACCATGGCAATCTGGCCAGGATATAACCTTTTGTCCTGCTGACTCACGACCAATCTCTTACCAGTGTTCTGGTGTATTGATCCCTAATTCTAATAATTCTCAAAAATGTGCCATGTTTGAGTAGGATGTCCAGATAGAAAGTGTGAAAAATTGGGACGGGTGGTGGTAATAGACAGTATATAAAAAAAGCCCAAAGTATCGGGACTGTCTCTATAAAACAGTCACCCTATGTCTGAGAGAATAAAGTTGGCCACAATGGATAGCATTAAAATGGAAATCGAGGGCAAGTTTGCCCTCCACGCCTGTAGCAACTTATCAAGTGGCTTTGTACAAACCACTTTGCCAGGCATGGCTTGCGGGGTGGGGGGAGCACATTCAGCATGAATAAAACATGACAGTGATGTGCTAACAAACTGTGATTTATTGTGACCGTGATAACACTGTGAACCTCAGCGTGTGAGGACAAGATCACAATGCACAGAGACTATGAAGTCAGCATAACGTGTCCATGGTCCTCTCTGACTTCTGTCATTCCTGCTAATGCTCTGCAATATGCTATGACTGTGATGTGCGTGCAGTGAGACCAAAGTGACATATGACCATTGTGTGACAGCAGGGCCAGAAATAATGTGGCGTTTGCTATTTGCGGCCGGATGGACATAGATGCAGAATATGTTGGGCAGATTATATGAACTTGATAGTAATAATTTATGCAAATGATTTGATACCTTTTAACAGCAGAGAGTTTGAGTTTGAAGATAGGATATTGATTTCTCCCCCCCCCTTAGTTATTCTCTATAAATGTTTAGTTGCCACAGATGTTGGCTGGAAGATTTACCTTATTTAGGGAGCTTTCCAATATTTGACATTGTTAGCCATTACACAAGCTTAATGGAATATACATTGTTAATTATAAACTGGAAAAATATATAGAATAATGTTCAGTATAAGGATCAAGCATGTCTTCCAGTTTAGTGTAAATAATTTTATAGGGAACAGGTTTTTTTTCTTCTACTTGGCTTGATTATTCAAGTGTTCTTTAACTATTACAGCAGAATCCTTTTCAGAAGAAGAGCATTTTTCTTTCACCCTAGTTGCTATGAGAACATGAATCATCTCTTTAGCACAATAGCAACAACTGTAGTGCTTAAGTGCATCCAGTGATTTTTTACTGTTTGTTCTTTGCTCTCAACAAGATAAGCTGTTGTTATTTCTTTCTTCTTGAACAAGCACAACATGATTGCTGAAGTAGTAGGAATAATTGGACCAAATAGTGTGGCGGTTAATGTAAACAGACAGAATTCATCTGTTTCAAATACAGTAAATGCTCCTCCAAAAATATGGAAATCTTGTCTACTTCTTCTTGTGCCCCAGAGCAAATTTTGTTGAGTTTGTTGTCACATAATTATTTTTGGACTGTATTAAATTGCTAATGACTAATGGGTTGCTTGTGTATCTAAAGTCTTGTATCTAAGGCTGTGATGGGGCATGTATAGACCATGGCTGGTTGACATCGAGAGGGTTAATATGTTCTCCTTGAATAGACTATCTACCACAGGTCTCTGTCCTCATTGAAATTGTTGCCAGGGAACCCAGCTATAAGGGGGATAGGGCTGGGTTCAGCTGGAATAATTTTTTCTATAAAGGAGAGTATAAAATGGGTAATATCTGGTATGTCTCTCACTTTGGTAGCTGAGCTGAGACCGAGACCCTTTTTGCGGGGAGGGGTGTCTGGCTGTGAGAAGACTTTTATTTGAACCCCAAACTCACAAGCTATTTTTCCTTCACTGTGGCTTAAGTAACCTGTTATGGGGGCTCTTATAAATGAGTTTCAATTCCTTTACCTCACAAACAAACTGTTAAAAGTCTCTTTTCCCTTTGAGGCTCTGAGCTCTGTCTCCTCCATCACTTGCATTTGCATTTTCAGTCTACTCTGGCCATGCGCAGTGCCCTTAACATCAGACCCAAGAGCATTACCCCCAATACCTAAAAGCTTGCCTGAATAAAATACTTTCTCTTGGGAGCACAGCTGAGGAAATATCAAAGTCTGCAGAGCTGTCATCGCCAGTTACCCAAAGATTCTGGATGTCCATGACTCTTAGATGTTACACTGTGGTGCAGAGAACCACTTTATTCCCAAAGCTGAAAAAATATCATTCTGTCTGTAGAAGTCCTAGTCAGACTCCATAAAGCATGTGAAACACATCAATCTGTTGCAAATTCTAGCAAGTACTACCACAAACAATGGAGTTTCTCAGGTCCAGTTCACCATTGCAGTAGCTTGGCAAGGATAATTCCAAGGATGCTCAAATATTCCATCTGTGGAGGTAACATTCACGTTCAGTATAATGCAGCAAGATGTATTAGAAGTAGGAAAAAGCTAGACAGTGGATATATATGCATAAACCCTTCTGTTTTCATGTTGGGGACCAATACAGAAAGTTTGTAATTAAAATCAGAAATTAAAATTAATATTTTGACCTAGTTCAGAAACACCCCACCCGCACACAGGTCTTCAACTTTTGGTGGCACTTTTAGCCACAATCATTTCCTCCTGATTGATAGATGAAGATAGATCTACATGTGCTTCAAATGGTATATGTCCTAAATGGAACCACTGAGGATTTTGGATGGCATTTTCAAAAGCACCTAAATGATGTAAGAGGATGAGTCCCAGCAACTTTCAATGGGACTTCTTTAGTGACCATGGCCCACATAGACTGACTTTTGATCTGAGGATGTCAATAAGTGCCGAAGAAATATACCTGGCCAGCTAGAGTCTAGGTGAGTTTGTCCCCCAACAATCTCCTCAGATTTTAATTAAAGATGGATCCACCTTTACATGCCACATAAAATATGTCTACACTGCAAAGAAAAACCCGCAACACCAACCATCAGAGCCCAGGTGAATTGTCTCAGCTTTGCAGGTCTTGAGCTCTATGGCTAAAAATAGAAGCGTAGATGTTAATGCTTAGGCTGGAGCCCAGGTTCCAAGACCCTACCTCCTCGCTGGTTTTCAGAATCTGGGCTCCAGCCTGAGCCCAAATGTCTACACTGCTATTTTTAGTCACACAGCCAAAGCTCTGTGAGCCCAAATCAATTGACTGGGCTCTGAGCCTCAGTACTGTGGGCTTTTCTTTGCAGTGCAGACATACCCATGCTATACATAGAAAAGAAGGGGGAAATTGACAGACTGTTATTAGCAAGAGTCATAGGTACTTCAATACAATTTATGAATTTGTAAATTTGTAAATCCTTTGCATTGATGTTATCTGATACTTTTAACTTTTAATAAAAATTAAAGCAATGGGCCACATTCTCAACTGGTGTAAATCAACATAGCTCCATTGAAGCTACACTGATTTGCACCAGCTGAGGGATCTGACCTTACTGCTTAATCAAATATATTGATTGATCTTCTTCATCCGTTTTCCTCTAAGCACAGAAAGTAGAAAGTTTTTGTTTACAAATAAGAGTATGACTCCGTATCATTGCAATTCTATGTCTTACCCTCGGGGGAATCAGATCTGAGTACTTAGCATGGATCTTCCTTAAGTTTGATGAACTGCTCCTCTATTGTATTTAATTGTTTCCACCTAGTATTACACTACACTAAACCAAGATTAAATCCAATTAAGCAAAAGATCAACAATGCAATGACTTTGGTTGAGAGCACCTCATCAATTTGTGTTATGTAGTTAATGTAAGGAAATCCACCAACCGTTATTTAAACATAAAATATTGCTATAATGTGGCCGACCACTGCATGTTTCAGTTCATTCTTTATATACACGACTTGCAAGCAACTGGAGCTTGGCTGTGCTATTGTATAATTTTGATGTTCTTCAGTAAGAAATGTTTAAACCTCAACTTGATCTCAACAACCAGGATGCAACAAAGCTTTAATACTGAAAGAAAGTTGCACCACTAATTAAAAAAACACACTAAAAGAAGCACATTAAGACATACGTTCAGTGGTGCTTTTGTTGTTAAAATGACTAACAAATCTCTTGGGGGCTAAACAGGTTTTCACCATTTAATTAGAATTTGTGGAGGTTGACTTGCGGTAACTGTAAAGTCATCATGAAATTACATAGTTACTCTAGTGAAATCTGACACTGAAATGAATGTGTGTCATCACTGTATGTGTCACAGTAATATAGAATACACATTGTTCTTTGGTTTAATTAACATTAAGTCTTGTGCGCTGAGTAAATAGCAGCAACTGATGGGCTTTATTTGGTCTAATTGAAATCAATATCAAAATTCTCATTGACTTCAATGGAAGCAGGATTGGACTTTATGGCTTTTTTCTTGCATCCAAAGCTCCATGGCTAAATCATTGCTATGCAGGTGTAGTGTTTTCTGTTAGCACCTCTTACATGAGGACTATCCTAAAGGTTCAAATTTCTAATAACCCTACTTGTGACAGATAGACAATCAGTGATTGATTGCTACAGCAAACCTGATTTTTAAGTACATTGCTAAATCCCACAACACCTCTTTTTTTTTTTAATGTGTGGTCTTTTCCATTATTTATAGTACATAAAAATAATCATTTCTTTACAATTAGTTGTTGACAATTTTTGCTTCAGGCTGCTACCTTAATAAAGTGGATGTTAACTGTTCAGTTAACTGTTTGCTTAAATTATGGGCATGTTATGATTTCCCATACACATTCAACATATCTGCTCCATTAGCAAATGGAAAGACTGTTACAAGAAGTTCTGGAATTTTTTTTTGGATTATTTTTGTGAAATGTTAAATGTAGTCTAGAAATAACATTATTTTTTAAAATAAACTTTTATTACATTTCCCTTTATCTCCATCCAATGCCCTTTTTAATAACTTTCTAATAACTGGCAAATGGTTATTTCTTTCTCCTGCCAACAGAAGTGTTCTTTATGGCCCTACTCAAAACCCACTGACATTTATGGGAGTCTTTCCATGGATTTCAATGGGCTTTGGATCAGTCTTTGAAAGTTTTAAGGGTCCAATCCATTTCTCAATGAAGTTAATGGCAAAACTCCCATTGACCTCAGACACAGGAGGAAGCCAAAAGTGATTGCAGTCAAGCTTGTGCTTGTTGTTGATACTATGACAAATGTACACCAGCAGAAGTGATGATATGAGGTACCTCTCTCATTTTACTTCCCTCAGTCAAAAGGCTTTAAGAAGAATCACAAAATCCTTGCTGCTGAGTGTTAATAGCACAGAAGAGACTGCATTAAAATCCAGGGTCTGCAGATGCTAGTTTCTTGGGCCAACTCCAAAGTAACTCCTCTGACTCCACTCCCTCTTTTCATACCAGCTACCCCAAAGTGCTCTTGAGTTCCACAATTTCTGAGTGTCGAGATCTGATGTTTGTATTCGTTATTCTTAAGTGTTTAAGCCAAAGTAGCGCCCCGAGCCCCCACTCGGAAGAGGGCTCCATTGTGTTAGGTGTAGCTCAAACGTATAAAAAGTCATAATCTGAAAAGCTTACACGTGACTGAAAAAGGTTTGAACTGCAAATTCAGACCAAAGTGTTTGGTTTGGGCCCAACTCTTGCTTGTTCCTGCCTGGTTTTCAATGTTTTTAATCTTATACACAAAAGCATATAATTAAAATGCTACTAGTTAGACCTGATCATGCAAGTTCCTCTGTGGGCAGGTAGACGCCTAGCCCACACACAGCCCCATTGCACAGTGATCTAGCGGTGTGGGGAAATTGCAGGATCAAGGCCCCCAATCCTTCAAATGCCTATGCACATGAGTCAACCCACTGAGTTTAATGGAATTACTCACATGCCTAAAGTTACTCGTGCATAACCATGTATAGGATTGGGGCCTTACATTTGTCATGGGATACCACACAATTTATCTCGGTTGGCGGAATGTGGCTTTCCTTAAAGGCTATTAAATATTTGAGGTTTTAAAGTTATTTTCACTGTTCATCAATAACTTAGAATATAACAATCCATAGCTGAAGTTACAGCTGAGGAATATCTTCAGTACAATTAGTTCTTTTGTTTTATTTTTAACTCACTTACAACTTTAAAAAAGAAATGTTTGGGAAATACAATCTTAAAAAACCATACAATGGACAACTGCTTTCCTCGTCACTTGTTCACAACGTCATCAAGACATAAAATATGTTTCTGGCCAGCTGAATATAATAATGAGGCAGCTGCACCATTCACATTGGTTGTTTATATCTATTTGGACGCAGACCTGTTGCGGTGGCCTCTGGATGAACCCTCTTCCATCTCAGACCCTGCAATTTGAAGGCTGCTCCAAACACTGGTTAAAGACCAAGTTTCAGCAGTTCATTTACTCTGTGTGAAATGTAGTGGATTTAAATCATCACCTTTTTGGTGAGACATGCCACTTTGAGGTTTAGAGATTTTTGTGACTTTGTGTTAAATAACGTCTGGGGCCAGGTTTCAGCATTTGGCTTTGAACCCTGTCAGGCTCTTGCATAGACTTGCCAAGTAAATCAGTACAATTTACGTTATCATAAACTGTTGCATATAGGTTGTTTCCACCACACCCCTCCTCTGCAAAGAATTAGGTAAATGAACTACCCAATTTGTTTACACCCCAAGTAGGCAAAGCCAGTCTAATTATTTGAATTGTATGTATTGGCCAGTAGCAAACTATGGAACTATATAATAAGTTATGGAAGTTACCTACATTGCTTTGATTTACAGCTTAGTTCAATTTTTATTTAATTATTACTTACTTCCATTCCTGAAACCTGAAAGGGAATTGCCTAGACCATTCCAGACCTCAACGTAAAGCATTTCTGATGTATGCATGTCTTACTAACCTTTCAACTGTGATCGATTAATGGAATTTCATGTGGCAATACCTTTGCTCCATGAAATGATTGGCAATTGTTTTTAAATCTAATACGTGGCTTCTTTTCCTTTTAAAACTATGTCAGTTTTTGATCCTTATGAATAATGCAGTCTAAGGATTTGTTACGTTTCCCACTGACAATGGTAATCTTGAATGGGATTGAATTTGACCCCTATTAATACTGTCAAGAGCCAGATACAGACTGTCATCCTGGGAGTTTTGCCTGAACAAGTGTAACCCACACACCTCTTGGGTGTGGTGCTCTGTCCCACCTAGTGGCACCAAGACCACTTAGAGAGAGAGTCAGAGAGATTAATGAGTCTGCTCTACAGCCTTAGCTAACAGCCAGTTGGTTTTTGGCTCATGCAGTAGAGACTCATGCACTAAGCTCCAGAGGCCCCAAGTTCGATCCCGCCTGCCAATGACTGGGGGTCTATCGGCATTACACAAGTAGTGTAGGTGGTGACAAAGTACATGCAAGTATGTGAGCATTGCCATTGCCCGTGTCACTTTGATATCTGGTAAAAAAGGAACTCTTATTCTGGAATAAAAGTATCTATACAGGTAGTTGTACTGGTAATACTAAAGCTATATCATTATACCTGTATTCTTTCTGGTAAATTTCCCCATGTAGACAAGCTCTTACATGTACACATAACTTTAAGCACTTCAGTGGTCCTATTGTAGTCAAATTGGAGCTGAAGTTAAAGTTAAACACATGCATCAGTTATTGCAGGATCCAAGCCTAAGGTACTGCTTAGCTTGACTAAGGAGGCTAGAATTGGCCCAAATGTGAAATGGACAGATGTGCTTAATTTACCCCTTAGTATTAATCAAACTCTTTTTATTTATCGTATGACCTAAACTCATCTTCAGTCCAGATTCCCGAGGCAGAAAAAATTTAGACCCAGGGCAATGCTGGTAGTATATGATTTTTGAAAGGTTGTAACATTATTTTAAAGTATTATAACGTAATTGAAATCAGATTTTCAGTAATTCAGCATCAGTTGTCTGTGCTGTCTTCCAGACCATCTTTGTATCTCAGCATAAGACTAGGAAAACCAGCACTAGGAAAACCAGTCTGCTAATAATCAGGATATAGATTATTGAATAAATGGTGATAATGTTTCCCTGTTGCTAAGGTTTTGCCTTTTACTACTGGGATGTAGAAAATACAAAAGACATCAGGCAACATGAAACCTGATCTTAACCTGCTTTATTCATGGGGTGTCTGATACTGCTTTTCCCTCATTTAAGTTAAATAGGAATGTAAAAAGATGTGCTGGCCCTTTAACAACAGTTCCAAGGCTCAGCACTCCTTGTTATAATGAGCAATGCTTCAGTACTTTTGAACAATGCATTGGTCCACTTTCTTACCACCACCTTCTTCAGTGATTTTAATCATAAAGCAAACAAAGCACTTTGCGTATTCAAAATGTGGCCGGATAGCTACTTCTGGGTTAAAGAAGTTAAAAAGGCAGCTTGGTTTCTTGATAAAGATATTTGTATTCAGAAGAGGCAATAAGAAAACGTGGTCCACCCGTGAGCTCTCTGAGCTAAGCCTCCAGATATAAAGGTGCTACAAGTACTCCTGTTCTTTTTGCTGATACAGACTAACACGGCTGCTACTCTGAAATCTTTCTTAGAGGGTCTTTGACAGTCCAAGAAGAGTTATTTCTTAGCCGCCTCCTTCTGGGTGGTGTCCCCAGAGATAAAATAGGGGCTTGTGAGTGAAGAAGCTGGCTAAAAGATTGCAAGAGGCATGGACTAGACTTCTGGGCTGGGAATGAGTGAGGTTGTTTGTTGCGCCTTTAAGAGGGTTGAGGTTTGTGTTTAATACACTTCCATCCTGTTGCAGAGGGTCTGGATTACATGATGTACCTGAGGGAATGGACATTCAATATGGGACAATGTTTTTGGAAGATTTAAATGTTGTATTTTATTCTTCTAAATTATTAGTGATTATTTGTATTGCAGTAATTCCTAGAACCCCAGACAAGAATTAAGGCCCTGATGTGCCAGGCACAGTAAATATAAGTAACAAAGAAAACTGTCCCAGACCCAGAGAGCCTACAATCTAGGTGGCAGATACAGGAAGTGGGACTGGGACTGGGGTTGGAGAAGTATGAAGTAACATAACACTAATAGAGATTAGTATGAAAATAAGTCTCCTTCTTAATCCCTGCACTTTGGTTATCTTGAACAAGTCTACAAAATTGAAAGCACTTAATTAACTATGATCCAAAACTTCATCTCAATAGTAGCCTCCAGATTCAGCCTTGCTTGCCTCCCAAGAAACCAAACTACCAAGGTCTTTTAAAATAATAGTTGTCATAAATAAACAGATCAGGGTTAAGGTCTCTTTTCCCTGGAAAGGGTTAACAAGCTCAGTAACCTGAGAAACACCTGACCAGAGGACCAATCAAGGAACAGATTATTTTCAAATCTCTGTGGAGGGAAGCCTTTGTCTGTGTTCCTTGTTTACTCAGAGCTCTCTTTGATCTAAGAGAGGTCAGTCATGTCTCCAAGTTCTCCTGGAGTAGTTTCTACTATTTAATAGTGAGTATTAATTAGAAAGGCGGATTAGTCTTTTGAGTTGCTTTCTATATTTGCAATTGTGTGTTTGCTAAAGGAAATTCTTTATTCCTGTTTGCTGTTACTTTGCTTTCACTGAGAAAGAAAGGGGGAGGGGAGATTCTCTCCAGAAATTGATAAGTTTAGACCCTGTATTGTTCCATCTTGGTTACAGAGACAGTGACTTTTCTTTTTTTATTCTTTAATAAATTCTTTTCTATTAAGGACTTGGTTGGTCTTTCCTTGGGTGGATTCTCAGGGAAAGAGAAGGGGGAGGTATCCCTCTGTAGTTAGATCCCGGTATCTCTCCTAGGAAAAGGGAGGGGGGAGGAAGCAGGGGGAATGGTTTATTTCTCCTGGGTGTAAGAACTCCATGGATTTGGGGCTCTTGGAATCCCCTAGGATTTTGGGGAAGGACTGTGTCTCAATCCACATATCTGATTGAGTGGTGGCAGCTTACTAGATCTAAACTAGGATTTTAGTTGAGAGGGAAACCAGTGCAGGTCCCCACATTGGAACCCAACAGCTCCAAGTGGGGGTGAGACCTATGACATGGTGGCAGCGGTGGGATTTTTTTCTGAACCAGAGAGCCATTGCTATTCTCTTCTCCTAAAGCAGGACTGCAGGTTAGGAGGGAGAGATACCCCGAAGGCAAACAGACACAGGTTTTCTAACTGGTATTGTTAGAGGCAGTTTTTTTTTCAGCAGGGCTAAGCTGAAAAGAGCTATTCTCTTCTTCTAGAGCAGGAAAGCAACCTGAGAGAAGAAAGGGTTTACAAGTATTCCTTTTCTAACTGGTATTGTTAGAGGCAGTTTTTTTTTCAGCTGGGCTAAGCTGAAAAGAGCTATCTTGCTGGAGGGAATTGAGTTTCCAGCAGGCTTTGTTGGAAGCAGTTTTTCTTTCGGGTTGCTTGGACAGGCAGCTTGAGGAAAAGGGAGTTTTAAAGCAGTTTTTCAGGGTTAGAAGGAATCTTCAGCAAGTTTGGCTGGAGGGAATTAGTTTTTCTAACCAGGCTTTTGTTACAAGAAACATCCTACTGAGAGGGTGCTTAGCAATTTGCAAAAGACAGTGGCAAAACCGGTTTTCCTACCTTCTTGGAAGCCAGGAGATTCCAAATTTGCCCAGATACAACAGGGGGTACATCACATTGAATACACTGTATCAGGCCAAATTCTGCCCTTAAAGATACCAGTGTAAACATGGAGTAACTCCATTGATTTGAATACAAATGCCGGGGAGTCCTTTGATCTTGAGCTCTTTACCTTTTATCTCTTGACAGGTGAGGAATCAAAAGAAAAATTCTGATTAACAAACAAATGTAGGATATACTTGTGGGAGGGAAGCCCCTGAAAATTAGGTCTATAGTTCTGCTGGAACAAGTTTTGCCATGTTACAGTGGCTGCTATGGAAAAAGTCATTGTTTAGCAATGGTCATCACACCATAGTTTCTGAGATACCACAATTATTGTAGGAAATATAATAACTAATTGACAACTTGTCACAGGAGTTATAGTATAGGAAATAAGTGTCATATCTCTGAGCAGAGACTTCTTAATGATCTCCATTGTGTTTTAAGGGGCAGGGCTCATTCTCACATTGTTCACTAGCTCTAGATGTCAAGTATCAGAGGGGTAGCCGTGTTAGTCTGGTTCTGTAGAAGCAGCAAAGAATCCTGTGGCACCTTATAGACTAACAGACGTTTTGCAGCATGAGCTTTCGTGGGTGAATACCCACTTCTTCAGATGCAGCTCTAGATGTGCCTTCTAGCAGACAATGGCTAAAGTTGAAGGTAAACAAATGCAGACTGCAAATAAAGTGCAAGTGTTTAGCAGTGTAGGCTCCCCAAATGGAAAAAAACAGGAGATCCCACAGAATAGCATCCGTTATCTTTAGCTTTAGTTAAAATGTCTCTTTACTTTGTTTCTAGACCTTACCTCAAGCATTTTGTGGGGGGCTGACTATTCAATCACAATTCTGCTCAAAAGTGTGAAATCATCTGGAGTAATTTCACATCTTCCTATATCTTTGATCAAATACATATTTTCCATTTAACATTAATTTCAGTTACTTTTTCTCTCTATCATTTTACATTTTTGTGTGTATCTAATTCCAGCCAGTGCTGGAAGTGGAAGTACCCAAATATCATGAGAAGAAGGAGATTTATAAACATTAAAGTCTCAAACCTTGAAAAGAATCCGATCTGGCCAATAAATAAGCATGCAATAAACATCTACATGTTACTCTGGAACAGGAAGGCAAGTGTGTTTTGAAAATGCCTGTACAAGTCAAAAGGAAAGTGTGGTTTCTTTTCCTGCTGTATGCTGAATTTCAAAACCTCATGATTGTTGGCTCTTTATAATTTTGTTTTCTTTTGAGAAGCTTGAAATTTTAAACTGCTTGGTCTTCCACCTTTGTTCTAAGCTGTTCAGACTGTCATGGAATTAGAATTAGACCAGTGTGACTAAATTTTGTACACCCCCCCCCATTACACAAAGACTTAAAGAGTCTAATTCTGATCTCACACTGAATTCTCACTAGTATACCCTAGTACTGTATAATGTCATTGATTTCAAAGGAGTTATTCCTGATTTACACCAATATGAGACCATCATCAGTCCCATGATCTGGATTTGTGGAATATTTAGGGCCAGATTCTCATCTTGATGTAGCTCAGATGAGAATCCTGGCCCATTATCTTTTTATTCAGTGAGGAAGTTTTCAGCAAAGTTCTCTACTCCAAAAAGAACATACAAGATGTTAAGTTTCCAAATTATACACATAAAATATGGCTCCTATGCCAAGCTAATTGAATTTGGTTATTTATTATATATCATAAACTGTATTTATTACATAGGACATGTTCTCCATTTCCCATATGTTTTAAATGCACTGTGTCCAGTACAAATTGGAAAGATAAATCTCAAAAGTAAAACCACAAAGAGTCAGATTCGCCAACCTGAGTCTTTTGAGCCAAACATAGACTAAATCACTTTTGAGACTGGCTGAACTCCTACTGTTCACACATGACTATCCGCTTCCCCTCCCCCAATTTTTCTTTCTTCCTTCCATAGTTGTTATTTTCTTGTCTGGTCTCCTGGACTTTTGAAATGTTCTCACCTCAGTCTGTTGCCTGTGATTTTCAATTTCTTCTTCTTTTTCATTGTCAACTTGTCACCTTTGTTTTGTCATTTGCCAGCTGGAATAAGTTTCTGATTTTTAGTGTTTGGACAGTGTACATCATCTTAAATGGTCAGGGGCATATGGATCCAGGCATGTGGATTTGTACATGTGGCATAGCATTGGTTGTGGCATAGCATTGGTTGTGGCATAGCATTGGTTGAAACTAATGTTTAGGCAGCTACCTTGGTACTCTTAAGCTTGTACAAAACTGCTCACCATCTTGAATATCTTTGTGATTCCTGGCAACCACCATGATGTGAACATCCTGACTAATTTTTTTCCCCTACTGTTACTCATATCTTCTTGTCAACTGTTGGAAATGGGCCATCCTGATTATCACTACAAAGGTTTTTTTTTCTCCTGCTGATAATAGCCCACCTTAACTAATTACCCTCGTTATAGTCAGTATGGCAACACCCATTTTTTCATGTCCTCTGTGTATATATATCTTCCTACTGTATTTTCCACTACATGCATCCGATGAAGTGGGTTTTAGCCCACGAAAGCTTATGCTCAAATAAATTTGTTAGTCTCTAAGGTGCCACAAGTACTCCTCGTTCTTCTTGCTGATACAGACTAACACGGCTACCACTCTGAAGCCTGACTTTGTTAGCTATGAGCCCAAGACTCTTATTCTAAATATTTAGCATTTCTTTAAATGCTATATTTCTGCTCTTTCACCATGTTTATTAAAACAATTATTTTTAATTACTGGGCAAGGAAGATATATTTTGCTCTCCAGTTATAAGCCCTGCACATAACCACATGAAATTATACCATTTAGTGTCTCAGACCTCTGTGGTTTATCTGATTAGCCACCCATGTTTTCCAGTGACTGACAACAGAATTTAAAATTCTGAGTGCATTATTTTCTTTTATGAACATTCTCAATTGTATTTGCCCCCAGATTTGGAAAAGACCTTCCATATTGGTTTAGTAAATATTTTCCTATGAGGACATAAAAGAAACTCACTGAGATTATATTGTTTGTGGATCATGCATTAACTGTCTTATTAACTGTGCCTGATTTTAAATAAATAAATAAATATCTTCCTGCCCTGCTTAACTGTAGATTTTCAGAAACACTAAAGGGACACTGGCAAGATGCAAACCATACACAAAGGCTAACTTCTGCCAGTGAATAAGCATGTTCAATTGCCAGTTCTATGAGCAGAATTGCACACATCATGTATAACAATCCTTCACACACTTGATTTTAATCTTGCCAAGTTACATTAGGCTACATTAAGTATATAAGGAAAAGGAGTGGTTCTTTTTTGAAATAAAATTGTTTTGGTTAGAAGCCTGAGACCTGTGTTCAATAGTTAAAAATAAAATCCTTGGATGTTTGGGATAAATCCAAATGAAACTAAATTCAAATGATCTCTGATTAATGCAACAGAAAATTATATACTCCTCTGACCCCAAGAACCATCTAACTGTAATAACTACTTCTGGTAAGCTTGATTGATAATGTCTGTTGAGTCACAGTGAATTTCTGAGTGTTCCTTAAACCAAGCTATATAACCACCAAAGTGTTTTTGCCTGGAATTTATGATCATTCTGATGTTTTATCCTGTAACATGTACATGAAACTGTTGTTCAGTACAACTTCAACGTGATGCTAATGTGGTACAATTGTGTCACATGAATTTCGGATGGTGAAATGCATGTTTAATTTGTTTCTGTTTACATCCAAGTTGCACTGCAACATTTCACTGACGACGGTGATTGTTATTGACTTACAGCAAGTCTTGTGGTTTTGGGCAGTGGGATCCTGGCATCCTCCCATATGATGATGCCCTTCCAGTTACTTCTTGAGCAATCCTTCTGCAAGAAGCCAGGATGGCCACAGTTTTGATCATATGACCCAGGCAGTAAATGGAGTATGATTTACCTGTGCCAGGGTTGACTTGCAGCTTGAATAGACTTTTTAATGAAGTTGGTCATGGTGTTTCCAATATCAGTAAGATTGGATCTTATGTTGTACTGAGCATTCAGACATTGAGTTTAAAGGAAACTTTTTCAAATATAGTCAGTGACATGCTGGTTTACATAAAAATTAGGTTTCATCCGGCCAAAAAAATAAAATGCACTGCTGTTTAAACAGAAACAAGAATAAGTATCCCACATTGGGTTAATTTAGAACAATATTACAATCAGATGTCCTGGAAGTGAGAAAGAGAACAGATGGGGATAGGATGACTGATTTGCAATAAAATAAAAATAGACACATGATATTTGTTGTTGAGTTTATTTGTTCTTATGAGCCATCAGGAATGGCTAAGCCTAATAGCCAAAGCCCATTTTTGCTCAGCTTCTTCTGAGAATAGGGTTTCATTTATTCAGATGCCAAAAAAAACAAAAATAAAAACTTCTCAGCTTGTGGTACCCAAGTAGCTGCATTAATTTAACTCGCTGCTAATAAAAACAATACTCCTCTAGTTTTTGAAGCAGTTGAAGGGAATAACATAATACCAATTTATGATAAAGTTCTACTGCACATCATACTCTTAAATCTATAGAAAAAGTTAATCTTTTTCTGCTACATCTTTTGGCATTACAATGAGTTCTGTAAAAGCTCCTGTCACCAACTGGAAAACCTTGATAAATGTTAAATAGTCTAATAGCCACAATGATTAAACACTTTTATATGCAGGGCTTGTCTTTCAAAACTGTCTCTAAATTTCTCTTTTCCCCAAGAGGGAGTCATCTGCACCCTAGATAGTGTCCTGAGGCCCTCCACCACATTTTCTCCCTTAAATCCTCCATCTCACAAAGCCCTTCTCAGTGTAATTGAGCTCTGTCCAAGGAGGACTGGACAGAATCTCTCTATTACTACTGTCAAATTGGCCAAATCAACTATGAGGATGTGAACAATAGAACTGTACTGGTAAAACAATTTAAAGAGTCATTGCTAGGAAAACCATTGGTTTTGGACAACTGTGTATAGTATAAGCTCAATTTTCAAATGCCTATGTTTTAAATCATGCATTTAGATGCTCAGTTAGCTATATGGGTGCATAAATGACTTTTTTAATGTGCCTAGATGCCAATTTAACTGTTCAAACGCAGAATCGAATGGTCTGTTAAGGCATTCATGTTTGCAAATTACAGATTACCTGTTTGCTTATTGTAGCAACCTTCATGGAACTTGTAGGGAGGAACAGTGATTGTAGAATGGAGAAGTTTTGAGGAAGCACAAGGAACTCAGTCTGTGTGCAAATGGTTGGAATGCTGGTTCCAGTAGCAGCAGTTCTGTAAATAGTTCTCTTAATACAGAGCCAGTTTAGTTTCAGAAATATGGGATCCTGTCTTGTTGTTATCCAGAATACATGAAACTCTTACTATTTCAGTCTTTATTTTGAAGGATATATTTGAAATTTTCTGGAATCAGTTTCTACTTTAAAAGCAAGCAAAACACAACGATTTTGCCGAATACAAATTCCATTTCAGCAAATAGCATTTTCCCCTTTATCTCCTCATGTCACAACTAAATGAAAAGTTAAGTCATCAGTCCACTCGGCCGGACTTCAGTAGTCTTTTTATGAAGTTACAGAAAAGGTAATCAATAAACATTTTTATTTCTTCTGGTCTCTTGGTTATAGTGTGAATTGCAGTGGAGCTAAGAGCAGAGATTCATATTTAGTACTGCCTCCTTTCCCAATAGAGCTTATGAGCCAATGCATGTCGTTTACTCTTGGGGCCATATGCAGCTAATCTTTATGGAAATAAAGGATGAAAATATTCATATCTTGCCACATTTAGCTAACATGTTTTTCCCCATCTAAGTAGGGCAGGTAAACACATCTCTGATATACAGTAAATCACTTGTTTGAAGGCTTTTATTATTTTTCCTTTTCTTTTCTGTTTGGTTTGAACAAAGAAAAATAAATCCATAAGAAGAATGCATTAACCTAATATAGGTGCATTGAATGTCTGCTGATCCTTTCTGGATAGTATAATTCTCATCTGATTTACTTCAAAACACTGTGATCTCAGCTGTGGCATAGTAACAACAGCAAACTACAAATACTTAGAGAGAATTATTCAGTTAAAAACCTGTCTCTTTTCAATAAAGCAAAAGGGATAGGATGGGAGTGAAATATATAATGCTGTCTTCATGCACACTGCACACCATGTTATTGCATGAGAATCACTGGCAATTTTCAGGTTTGTCTTCTAAAAAGTGAAGTGCTCAGTTCTGACTTCATAAAACAGGACCCTTCTCTCTTACAGCAATGCGGGCAGCAGTACTGAAGACAGGGCTGAGCACATGACAAAAGGTGATCATCATTGGTAGAGAGCAGCAGTGACTTCCAGAGATGCTGAGGTACTGATGACCTACCTTCTAAACAGGTAGCACGCTAAAGGTGTAATTTTCAAAATTGGCTCTGCGCATTGGCTCTATTATGCTCCTTTTGAGGTCAATATACATTAACCAAACACTAGTTATTGTGAACTGGGTAACTGGGTGAAATGTAATGCCTGGTAATTACAGGAGTTCACACTGGATGATCTAATGGTCATCTTCTAGTCTTAAACGCTATCAATCTATTACTTCAATAATAGGTGCTAGAACTAGGGGTGCTGCTGCTGGCTTGAAGTGGTTTCCATTATATACAGGGTTTACAGTTCGGTTCAATGGTTTTCAGCACCCCCACTGTATAAATTGTTCCAGAACTCTTGATTTCAATGAGAGCACAATTAGGCCGACTCTGAGTGCTTTTGAAAATTCCACCTTTAATATTCTTTCCTAAAATGAGTGTTCAGTTAAAAAAAAAGAGAAAAAAGACCACTGTCAGTATGTTGTAGTGGGGATACTTGTGTAAGAGATGAGTGGTGTTAGAAGAAGTGGATATACTGTTTAAATAATGGTTTCCTTTTCTCAACAAAAGAAAGCTTTCAGTGTCCTCAAGTTCAGTGTGAAGGAATTTCAGTTTTGCTGAAGAGATGAATCAATATTCACTCTAGCTCATTTCTGAACCTATATTCTTCCAGAGCCAATTGTGCCCAAATTTAGCACCATATAGGTGTAGTGATGGGTTGTAATGTGGACTCCGGTCCTTAACTGAAGTACGTTAGACTTGCTAATTTGACAGTTCTTTGCCTTATTCTAATGCAGTGGGACCAATAACTGCTGTTTAGGTTTGTGCTTTAAAAGACAATAAGAAGGTGACTGGAACAACTTCACTACGTATTGTTCACCTGGAACACAGCATGTTTAACACAATGTGTGGCCCCATCCTTTTTAGCTTGGTTGAATCTCTTATCAACAAACTTTTCAGGGTACAAACAGAATCACTCTCAAATGTAAAGGACTGTCCAAGCAACTGAAAAATAGAGAAAGGAATAAAATTAAGTTTAACTAAGTAATGAACAGAATTTTTCCTGCAAAAAAATGGAGGAACCAATCTTGCTTCATTACTTTTATCAGATGGATGACTATGCAGTGCATTCTAATCTATAAGAAGGTTAGGAAATAGGTAAGTGGTTTTAAGACCTCATTTGGTTAATGAATTAAAATGCAAAAGAAAAAGGATGCTTGTAGACATGCCCACTTGGTCATTTATCATTACAAGCATTCTTAAAAACCATGCCAAATTCAGACTTCAGGATATTCACTAATATCAATACGCAAATGAAATTAGCATACTGGTGAATAAATTAGTCCTACTCCAAAGGAAAGAGTATATCCAGCTGAAGCATTGAAGTTTAGTGCAAAGTTTTTTTCCCAGTACATAGGGATTATATCAGGGCTGAGCCAGTATCTGATAAAATAAGCCAAACAAGTCAGATACTCAAGTTGTGAGATGAGAAAAGATGGCCATTTTAAGTTAATTTTTGAGATGCCTGTTCTTAGGGTGTGGCTGCAAATTTCTGACAGACGAATGGGAATTCTGGAGTTGCGCAGTGACTCTGATAATCAGGCCCCTCATGGGCTGAAAATATTATTTTCCATCAAAATAATAAAAAAATTATTCTAAAGTGAAATGAACTGGAAATTAAACATTGAATTGTACCAGCTACTCAGATGTCCATGCCTCTCTCATGGGTGGTATCATATAGGGCTAGGTTTACAAAGGTGTGTGCTAAAGTAACTCTCAAAAGTGTGTACACAACCCAGGTTTCTCATTAATGCATGTTTGAAAATCTGACCCAAAAAGAATGCTTTTGCAGCAGGGAAATGCTATTTATAATTGTTTTGTTATGTATTATTATAGTGCCCAAATTCTGCTAGGAACAAATAGACACGGGTCAAGCATCCAATCTAACTTCAGATGGGAAACAATGAAGAGGTGACAAAAGAGTAGGGAAGAGGAAGTGGGGAGGAAAGACAGGGGATAGAGGGATGAGATTATGTGGTTGCTCATCAGTAGTGCCTGGTGAAGGAAATAATAATAATAAGAAGAAGAAGAATGTTAAGAAGTGTAAATAAAAAAACTGAATGTCATTCTATATCAGCCTTTCTGCTAGAAACCATGTTGTTATTCGTCTATGGTGGGATAAGACAAGTGAATGTAACAGTCTAAAGACTCAATCCTTCAAGCAGTTGCACTAGCAATGCCATTCTACATACACGTGGTGTCCTGTTGACTTCAAAGAGACTCCCCAGTGCACCCCACCACCATGGCTCCCTGTTGTCACATTGTTTGTAAAATCAAGGCCTAACAGAAAAATGTAAGCAAGTAGGACAAGAAACGACATTCAACTATGTAATGGTGCAGGAAGCTGAGTCTTCCCATCTTCTGGAGATTCTGTCCCTCCCTTTCTGGTCAGCACCACCTGCTTTTTGGGTCGTAAAAGGTCATCTTCCCACAAGGACTGGAAGAAAGAACCACATATGAAAGATTCATTGATTTTAAGGCCAGAAGGGACAATTATGATTAAGGCTATGTTATAGTCACAGGTATTTTTAGTGAAAGTCATGGACAGGTCACAGGCCGTGAACAAAAATTCATGGCCCATGACCTGTCCATGACTTGTACTATATATCCTTGACTAAATCTTAGTGGGGGCAGGCAGCCTAGAGGTGCCATGGGTGCCTGGGGGGTGCCACAGGTGCTCTGGGGGAGCAGCCTGGGAACCCCATTGGTGCTGGGGGGGTTGGCGGGGCTGGCAGGCTCCCTACCTGGGTCTGCGTGGCTCCCTGGAAGTGGTGACATGTCCCTTCCTCAGCTCCTAGGCAGAGGCGTGGCCAGGCAGTTCTTCACGCTGTCTCCACCCCGAGCACCGGCTCTGCAGCTCCTATTGACTGGGAACCATGGCCAATGGGAGCTGCAGGGGTGGTGCCTGTGGGTGGAAGCAGTGAGCGGAGCTGTCTGGATGCGCTTCCACCTAAGAGTTGAGGGAGGGACATGTCACTGCTCCTGGCGAGCCCCCTGAGTTAAGCGCCACCCAGAGTCTTCACCCCCCTCCCCCACCGCAACCCCCAGCTCTGAGCCCCCTGCTACACCCAAACTCCTGATGCTGCTGGGGGGAAAGGAGTGCAGTGGCCTGAGACTGCCCCAGCAGTGGCCAGTGGAGCCGGCCCAGGGGCTGCTGCTGCAGAAGTCACAGAGGTCCTGGAAAATCATGGAATCCATGACCTCCGTGACAAATTTGCAGCCTCAATTATGATCATGTACTCAGAGTTTTTGTATAAAATAAGACATAGAAACCCACCCCATAATGTCTGTTCGAGCTGGGGCATATCTAGAAAGATAATAGTCATGGTGCTTAATATACAGCTGGAAGATGCTAAGATATTATGGTGAATATAAGAAATAGAAATAGAATAGAGCGGAGCAGAGCCAAGCCCATCCAATGCCAGGGAGATTGTGACTGTTTTGCGTATTATCCTGGGTGAGTTTAGCTGATGGAGAAGATATGACACTAGAATCTCAGATTCTCTCTCTGTATATGTCTCTTGTGGGACATTCTTTCTAGACTTACTGCCACTTTGGTTTCATTTTTAATTGTTAATACCTTGTATTTCCACTTTGCTGAGCACTCGATGACAGTTCCATTGTAAAAACAAACATCCAGTGTTAAATGTAGTCCATCACTGTAAAACACTCAGCTCTGTTGTTGCAGTGATATAAATGGATCGCCATGCAACGAGATAGTGATTAATAGCAGATAGAGCACAGTGTGCAGAGAGTTGGGACCGTACCATTTCCCCCCCTTAGCAGTTGTCATTTAACACACTCTATCAGGAGCAGTTTTATATAATAGTCATGGGAAGACCCATAAAAGTAACATCTGAGATTGCAGTAGGGCAAGTATTGATTTATTCGTTACAATAAAATTTTTGTCATTACTATGCAATTGCTCTATCTCTGAAAAAATTGATATATGTTGTTGGAATCTACAACCCACTGTGCAAAACTTTTTTTTCTCTTCTATAATTTCCTGTAACTCTTCCGAAGAATCATTATTCCTCATGACATAGGCCTAGCATGCCACCTATTCAGATAAATGCCTGAACAAGTGTGCAGTAAATATTCACAATAGCTCATGTTTCAACAATATATGCCACTAATTAGATAATTTAGTGGTTCAGATAAATAAATCCAAAAATAGCAGATCCAAAGAAACAGTGTAAAATGTATTCTCATTGTCAAATAGACAGAGACACCTACTTTTAGTTCAGTTCAAATGATTCATCCTTATATACTCCAAATGCACCTCCCACTCCGCACCTATATTGATGCATGTTTAAGGGCACTCAGTTAAAATAACATCATGTCATCAAATGAACACATTCTGGTTCCATTAGCAACATTAACTCATCCATGCTGCTTTTCCTTTACAGTATGGTTTTTAGTATGTCTTGTTGTTGTAAGCACTTGTCTAACATGGCATGATGCACATACATGCCTACCTTTAATAATAAGCGCCACTCACTCTTACATAGCACATTTCACCTGTAGATCTCAAAGGACTTTACACGGGGTCAATATTATTATCTACCATTTTACGGATGGGGAAATTGAGGCCCAGAGTGCTGAAGTGACTTTCCCAAGGTCAAGAAAAGAAGCTGTCTTGAGTCCCAGGCCAGCATCACATGCACTGGCATACATTGCTTGAGTGCTATTCTACATCCGGTTCATACATGAGATATCTACACTTGGGACATTATTCAAAACATTTTCATCATGACTAATAGAGGTTAGTTTCAGTAGTGTTAGCAACATTAGAAGCCCACAGGTAGATGAGTTGCTGGTTGCTTCTTGTGTTAACTAGACCTGCATTGGATGACGCAGTGCTTAAAATGCTGACAGCAGTCAGTGGCTAGCTGATACTAGACCCACCAAGATTGCTAATTCCATTGATGTTGAATCAGCATTAGCAACAGTGAAATGCCACCTTTGTGTCAGATTTTTTAGAGGATTTTGCTATGTATATTTCATTGAGATGTTTACAATTTCCTTCAACTATAGTCTGCTCTACATGGTAAAATTACCATAGCACTGGACCTGGTTACAAAATGATAGTGCCTGAAAAGGACTTTGCTTGTTGGTGTCATGATTCAGGAATACTGTTAAAATTTAGTATGATTTCCTTTGCACTACAAGACCAAAATGCATTTAACTGTGCTGGGGCACAGATCATCCTATATAGTTGTTTTAAAAGGAGGTTCACCAAACCCCTATTAATGGAAAATTCTGTACTCTGAATGTCAGTATTGTTTTCAACAATTATAGCAATCAACTATGATGATTCAATTGTAAAGGCATCCTAGACCTTATAGCTGATGTAACTCATTCTCATCACATGGTGCAAACACTGTGTCTGACACTGAAAACACTTACTACTGAGCATAGTTCTTTTGACCATGTTTTGAATGGGACTACTCACAGTTGCAGGGCCTATTCTCAATCCTGCATATTTTCAGGATTAGGTTCCTTGTCCTAAAGTATCATAGGTCTTTCCAAGCTGGTTCATTTTTAGGTTATGTCTACACTACGCACCTTTTAGTGACACAGCCGTGCCGCTACAGCCGTGCCACTAAAAGGTGTGCAGGTAGTGGTGGTAGCGCTGTTGTGGTGGTAGCTTTGTTGGCAGGAAAACTCTCCCGCCGACAAAATAATTCAACCCCCAATGAGTGACAGTAGCTTTGTCAGCAGGAGAGCTCGCTCACCGACAAAGTGCTGTTCACACCGGTGCTTTTCATTGGGAAAACTTTTGTTGTTTGTGGGGGAGAGGGATTTTTTTTCACACTCCTGAAAAACAAAACTTTTACCGATGAAAGTCCAGTGTAGAAAAAGTATCTCTGGCACCAATGAGAGCACTTCTAGCAGCTTGGATACCAAATTGTTAGAAGGTGTCATAGTTAAGTGTTTTCCTTCCGACTGTAGTTTGTGATAAATAGAAAAAGAATTGCTAGAAATAGCAATTCCAAACAATCTTGGTTTGCCCTCTGCAGATGCCATGTATTTGATTTTAATTTTTCTGAGAATTCAATTTAAGTACTCACACACACACACACACACACACTCTCTCTCTCTCTCTCTCTCTCACACACACACACGAAATATTTTCCTTAGCACTCACTTAAAATGTTAGACTTGTGGTTGGCATCTCAGTCAACATTGCAGCACTTGGTGACACAGAGATACCATCAGTTCAATGCCGATGTAGAGATAACTCTTCTTTATCAGTTAGCAGCACAGATCATTTTCAGGAGCCTAATCTAACATATGTGGTGACACTGATCTTCTCATTCAGGAAACCTCTTTATTCAGTGCAGATGGTTCAGATCTCACACCTCAAAATATCTGAATGTTTTGGCATTAAGTTTCACCCTGAATCACCTATAAACCAGCCCTGTAAAATTCCACTCGCTTTCTTGCTCGGTGCAGTTAAAGAAGCTACTTTTCATCATCAGCCTTGTAAATGTTGGCAAGCAGAATTTTGTTCCTGGGCTGGTACATTTGTCAGATTATTTTGCAAAGTTAGACCTAGATCTTGAGCAGTTGTAAATCAGCATTGCAGGCCCCGACCCCAAGAGCTTACACGCTAAAAAGCCAAAGCATTTACATTCATGTTTTTTCTGTTCTTAGATTCTAATGCCTCTGACTTCTATCAGCTTAATAATAGTTAATCATTTGTATTGCAGTAGTACTTTGAGGCCACAACTGAGATTAAATTAAAGTTGGCACTATACAAATATATAGCAAGAGACAGTTTCTGCCCTGCACAGTTTACATCTAAATCAGAGTTTTCCAACGCATAGGTTGCAACCCAAAATTGGATTGCAAGAACAGTGTCATGGGAGGCCCAGGGGTATGGGTCGCATCCTGCCCCTGAAGAGCATGGGAAGCCCTGAGAAGGGGTAGATAGCTCTTGCTCACAAGGTGGTGGTGAGAGGCCTGGGATGGGGGATTTGCAGAGCCCGCCCTGCGGCTTCTGTCTCCACTCCCACAGCACCACTCAGGTTTGGCCCAGCCACCTGTCTGTCATGATGATTTGGGGGGGGGAGCGCTAGACCAAATTTGAGTGAGTGGCACTGCAACCTCATGTCAAGTTGCCACACCAATCACTCAAATTTGGCCTGGCCAGCCCCCCATCATGAGCTAACCTGAGTGGAACTATGACCCCACATCACAATGCCCAGAGTAGGGAGCTGAGCCCAGCCAACCCCACAGGACCAGAGCTGCAGGAGCTGCCTGCCTAGGGCCTCCCATCCTCTTGGGGCAGGAACCAACACCCCCTCCAGACCTCTCACATGACCTTGGACACATTCCGACAGGTTGTAATGCACATAGTGGAGAGCCACGCTCAGCCAGCCCCACAGGACATAAACTGTTGTCAACAATTTAGCTATTTACTGAGTCACAGCAAGTCATCAAGGCTTACAAATGGGTCCTGAGCCAATCTAAATAGAGAAAAAGGTGGGGGAAAGGAAGTATTATTATCCCCACTTTAGAGAGGGAGAACAGAGATACAATGAGATTAAGTGATTTGCCCAAGCCCACATAGCAAGCCTGAGCCAGAACTAAGAAGGGAACCCAGATTTTTCCTGAGTCTTAGTTTAGTACTTTAAACACAAGACCATCCTTCCACTCAGAGAAACTATATACATTTTCCTAAAGTGTCGCCTCCAAGCCAGTCGATTCTTGTCAGTACCACTTTTTTTGTGTGTGTCATCATTCAAAGAGCAAATTCATTACAACACAGGGAATTTAGGCACAAGAAAATGTACTAAAATAATGTAGAGTGCATTGTTTTAACTGACGATAGCTGGAGAAGTGGCCAAATGCTGTAGTATGCAGATCTTGCAGCATGCTGCTTGTGGAGTGTACCAGGAACTTCCTTTGGAAGAGGCAATAGCTAGGCACAGTGGGGTATTTTATGGACAATTTGCCAGGCTTACCTCTGTCTTTTGTCTTAAGAATTTTAACATGGTTTCAGCATTGATTTTAGTGTCTGAGTTTTTCCAGGCTAGGTTTTCATTATAGTTCAGATAACACAAACTGTAACTATTCTATGCCAGGTTCTCATTATAGTTCAGATAACACAACTTTAAATATTGTGGTTAACAATCAACAGCTAGAACTATGAGACTTGCCTGAGTTGGTATCCAATTTCATCAAAGGATACTATGTATCAACTAAGGTTAAGAACCAGTATCCAATAAGGGTACGTCTATACTACCCGCCCGGGTCGGCAGGTAGCGTTTGACTTCTCGGAGTTCAATATATCGCGTCTCATCTAGACGCGATATATCGAACTCCGAACGCGCTCCCGTCGACTCTGGAACTCCACCACCGCAAACGGTGGTGGCGGAATCAACGGGGGAGCCGCGGACGTCGATCCCGCGGCGTCTGGACGGGTGAGTAGTTCGAACTAAGGTAGTTCGAGTTCAGCTACGCTATTCGCGTAGTTGACCTTGCGTACCTTAGTTCGACCCCCCCTCCCCCCAGTGTAGACCAGGCCTAAGGCTGATGAGTCTGAATAGAGAGGCCTGGAAATTCCTACAAATAAGAACTCATCTGAATTCTTCTTCCCTCAGCATCAATATGGTTGTTAGAAACCGTCTTTTCTTGACACTGCACAAAGAGAAGAGCTGATACCTTATTTTCATTCAGAAAGCGATCAAACATGCATCATATTATAGTCTGTAATGTGTACGATCTTATTGCTGAGGTTATGGGAGCACTAAAGCCAGGAGATAAAACAAAATATAGCATCTTTGGCTTTAATTTGCAGTACACAAGGAATATGCTTTGCTCTGGTAGTGAGACAGTTTCCAGCTATCCAGAGTTAAACAGAAAAATCATACCACAGTAAACAGCTATGGTTTATATAAAAATATAGATTTCCTTTAAGTGCTTTACTTAAGACTTTGGTAAGTCGTATTTATGTTGTTATTGTTTATGTTCCGTGAAGTCAGTAGGAGGACAGCATTGTTGCAGTTTATGTGGTTTCATGATTCACATTTGATGAGGTAGATATCAAATGAGGTAAAACAACCTCTCACAAATTTACAGCCCGGCTGTACCATAGGATACATGGCAAGCTCACAATAGCAGTGGCAGGTCTCTGTGGGTTCTAAATCAGTATTTCAGACTCCCAAACATTTTTTTTGTTTTGATCTTCTTAAATCAGCCCCCCTAGAACGGCATAATTTTCACCTGGAGTTTGACTTTGCTGTGTCTTGAACATATTAATCTGGTAAAATATCACCACATCACACTTGTAATTTGCAAGTTTCAGCATTTTGCAGCAGCTTCAGTCAAATCCGCAGTAGAGCGCAACCAATCCTAAATTAAAGTGCAAGCTAAAGAAAAGGAGACAATAAAAAGTAATGACTGTGAATAGAGTACAAGGTGTGCATCTGGGTCTTTCTTATAATGACATGATTGGACAGATCCAGGTTGCCAAGTTTGTCCTTCCAGATGCAATTATTGTATTAGGATATCATGACTTTATTCTCCCATTGTCACATTGCAGCAGCCCTGAACGTATTTCAGGAATGTGTTTAATATCCTGGAAGTACTAGCGCACTCTGTCAAAATGGAAAAAGTTTCTTTAAAAAAGGGACAGGTGGCACTGGCACAAGGGCTGTTCTTATGTAGGATGAGTTATCTGGATCTACTTTATTTCTGCCTATCAAACATCCACAAGAAAGTGCTTCTGTTGCAAGCCTGTGTTACTGTTGAATGGTGGTTGGGGATGGCACTTATAATACAGGGCTCACCTGTTTACATGAGGGGTGGGTGACTGCTTGTCCTTTTGGTTTAAAGACCCTTGAGTATTGCTCATGCTTCTTTTTCTAAGGGCTAGTCCACACTTACCGTCCGGGTCGATGCGGTGAGTTCGACTTCTCGGAGTTCGAACTATCGCGTCTGATCTAGACGTGATAGTTCGGTGGCGGAGTCGACCTTGGAGCTGTGGAGTTCGACCCTGCCGCGTCTGGACGGGTGAGTAGTTCGAATTAGGGTACTTCGAATTCAGCTACGCTATTCACGTAGCTGAATTTGCGTATCCTAATTTGAACCCCCTTTTTAGTGTGGACCAGGCCTAAGTTAAAAACTGGAGACACTAGAAAGAAAGCCTTTATCTGCAAGCATCCCCCTTTTGATGACTCAAGGACATTTATTAATGTATTTCTCGTTGCTTGGATTGTGAAGGCTCTCCCCAGGAACAGGAGTTTGTGTGTTAAACCGCATATCATGTGTGAGGCTAGGGCTCTCAATTTATGCCCCCACTAAGTGCCAGAAGCTCTCTCCAGAAACTGAACCAAACCATGATTATTTCAATATTTTTCTGCTTTCTCACTTGATATCTCTGTCTATTTCTTTGAGGTTTTCCCCCCCTCTCCTTATAGGGGAAAACTGAAATACATGTTTTAAAGCGATTGCAATATCACTTTTCCTTAAGTTAAACCATGTGTTTTGGTGAAAACTTTAGATATTTATCTGTTTTCAAATTCTTTCTTCCTCTCCCTTTTATTCTTTTGCCCTCTCCTTACCGAACAACCAAACAACATAAGAACATAAGAACGGCTGTACTGGGTCAGACCAAAGGTCCATCCAGCCCAGTATCCTGTCTACCAACAGTGGCCAATGCCAGGTGCCCCAGAGGGAGTGAACCTAACAGGTAATGATCAAGTGATCTCTCTCTTGCCATCCATCTCCACCCTTTGACAAATAGAGTCTAGGGACACCATTCCTTACCTATCCTGGCTAATAGCCATTAATGGACTTAACCTCCATGAATTTATCCAGATCTCTTTTAAACGCTGTTAAAACAAAACACAAACGGCTCTTTAGACAATATTAGAAGGGGACTGAATAGAGTTGCGTCGGCTAGCATGAAAGGTAAAGGCTTTCATCTTGCAAACATCCTCCTGGTACTGTGGATGAGCACCAGGCCATGCAATGTTGTACGCAAAACACCCACTGGGATCACGGGAATGTGGCTGCCCATCAAAAACACTTGTGAAGAGTGCTCCCCCAAGAGAGGTGGGCCACCAGTATATATACAGGCAGCAGCAGACCTGCGGCACCGGGGCAACTGCAAGAGAAGCAGGCAGGATACAGCCTCCTTGTGAAACAAGATGCCTTCCTTTCTACTGCTGGAACTAAAAGACCACATCCATGGCCTTGGTGGTTATGAATCCAGGGCCGTTTTTGAGCACTAAAGGCTTTTCATTTAAAATCATATAAATAAAAAATGAAAATCACACAAGCTACATGCCAAGGAAGGAGGGTGTAGGAATCTTCTGCTATTTCCAGGCTCAAAGAAAAAGAAACAATGGCTTTCTGGTACCCTCAGGACAGTCACCTATGTGAACACTGCAGGGTAGATCCTATCAGGGGCGGCTCCAGGCCTCAGCACGCCAAGCGCGTGCTTGGAGCGGCAAGCCGCGGGGGGCGCTCTGCCGGGCTGCTTTCGGCGGCTTGCCTGCAGAGGGTCCGCTGGTCCCGCGGCTTCGGAGGACCTCCCACGGGCGTGCCTGCAGAGGGTCTGCTGGTCCCAAGGCTGCGGAGGACCTCCCGCAGGCACGCCTGTGGGAGGTCCTCCGAAGCCGCGGGACCAGCGGACCCTCTGCAGGCAAGCCGCCGAAGGCAAGCCTGCCGTGCTTGGGGCGGCAAAATGTCTAGAGCCGCCCCTGGATCCTATGCTGGTGTAACTTGTCATAGCTCCATTGAAGTCAATGGAAGATCTGCTCCACCATACAGAAACTTTAGCTTCTGATTCACAGCTCAGAAATAAACACCATTTAAAGTCTGCTTAAAGTCTAGAAGTAACAGCATGGTGCTATTCTGTACTCCAGCTTTAATATTTCATTCTAGGACCTTAAATATATAACACCAATGCTATTAACTTCATAAAGGAAATGCCTACTTACTCTCAATACATGAAAGATAAAGCAGTGCTCCTCTATTTCTCTGGCTTTGGGGAGATTTCTCAGGCCCTCAGAGCTTCCCTCAAAATCTCAGGCCTTTTAGTGGTGCAGCTGTGTGAGAGACATTGCACAGAACAGAGGAACAGAGAGATGGGTCCTCTTGACCAGACAGCTCCGATGCCCTTAATGTAAAGGATGAATTTTCTGGATTAAAAAGCATCATCACAGTCATGAATGGGGCCAGATCCTGCTTCCAGTCAAGTCGAGGGCAAAACTTGGCTTGACTTTCAGTGCAAGTGAGACTGGATCCTTGATGTAACTTGTTTTCATCAAAAGGCAAAGAGAGTGTGGGGTCAGTGAAGAGGAAAATCTCAGGCTTGTGTCAGCTTCCCAGTGTCCGCTACTCACAGGGCCACTTGAGGTTTTGTTCAGCCCATAAAGGACATTCTTGTTTGCTTGCCCCTTTCCTGCAGGATTTAAATACAGTACGAAAGCCACATTGGGTGCATCTGGAGAAAGCTACAAAGCGAGGCTGCTGGAGACGCTTGTTGTAACAGATGACTGACTTGTTTCAACAGATGCAAAGCCAGTTGCATTGATCCAGGGTAATGTGTAACCACCCAGCCAGTAAGCTCTGTCTGTAAGGCTCTTTCATAAGCAGGTATACATGGATTTACAGAACAAAACAGTCATAAATCTCACAGACACTATCGCAGTAACACAGAATGAGGCCCAAGTTTAGACCCAGGGTTAGTGGCTGCAGCTCTATTGACTTCAATGGGATTGCATCGGGTTACACCAGGTTTTAATATTAAAAGTTAACGTACAAGAAACATGTGGCTCACCAGTAGCACAGTTTTCTTGGGGATTATTAGGGAGGATATTAATTTAAGGAGCTCAAGACTTAATCCAGGGATGTAACTTAAAAGAACTTGTGAACAGAGTAAGCAGGAACCTGGCATTGTAGGAGAAAATGAAGAAACAGCTGGAGAATAGGGATGTGCCTCTCACTAATTGTGTACATCAGCGAGTAGCGATAGGAATAAGAAGCCAAGCAATATTCCCCCATTCAGTGTGTAGAACGTATTTCCTACTTCCTAAATCCATATGCTTATAGTCACCAAAATGCTAGTTCTCCTATGACAGATAATCCTGTGGTTTAGTTGACGGTGACTTTAGTCTGTTTCAGAGGCTATAAATATACGAGTGAAACCGGATTTCATAGCAGAAAATAAAGGGTTTGAGGGTCAGATAAATTACCCTCACTCCATTAAAGTCCATGCTACGGCTCTGATTTACACTCTCTGAGGATCTGGCCCTTGTTTGGGGGTAAAACAGCAGAGAATATTATGATTCTGCCTTAAACTGGCTTTAAACAGTGGTCTGTTACTAACAAATTCACAGCTGCATATAGGAGTGTTTATGTGAACTAGGGAAAGAAAAATGTATTCACTCATATTCAGACTGTGAAAGCTTGCCAGGGGGTTGCAACAGACTGATCTGCTAGTTGAAAATAGGCTAAGTACCTTCTTAACTTTCAGGAGATTCCTGTGCTTTTTAAGTTGAGTGCCTCCACCCAAACAAATACCTGGTTCTTAGTCTCCCCATTTGCCTGTGTGCTGCTGTCTTGAAAATATCATGGTGCTAGGAAAAAGCAAGTCATGCATATTTAACTAGCGCGTGTATGAAGGGCTGTGTCCAAAACAGCAGTGTAAAAGGCAAAAAAGAAATGCAAAATGCAATATAATTGGGACTGGGAGAAATCAAGATGCTGGGGAGCAAAAAAGAAAAAAAAAGTTGGAAGGAAGAAAAGTGCAGCAGAATGCTTTGAACTTTGTCCAGCAGTGAGAGTTGGGTTGTGTAACATTTTGCATTGCTGTTTGCATCTGTATTTTATTTTAATCACTGAAATATGTAATGTATTTTAATGGCCTATTTCATTTCCCTGGGGGAAAGTCTGATCCCTCCCTCCCTAATGTAGTGATAGAAAGCCCAAAGGAGCTGTTTCGGTGTAATCGCAAGGAGGCCACACAGAAAGGGTTCCCGAACAACCCTGTGCCACAGCAAAAAGGCTCCAGGACGGTCTGTCCAGAGGGGTTATGGGCAGGTAATGAATCCACAAAATACATGGAGCCACTGGCCAAAATCCTTCTGGGGGCAGGGCACTGATGGGCAATTAACCCCTGCCTTAAGGCTGTCATAAAGATTTCAGAGTAGCTGCCTGGGGGCTCTGTGGTTGTGGGGAACATCCCAACCCACTCCTGCAAAGTCATCCACACAAAATAAATGCACTAGGTCTCTGCATGGCTGCCAAGGTCTGACTTTATATCAGTGTCTTTCCGTTGCATATTTGTGGACACATTTGTGTATCTCCATGGGCTTCATATGAATTATACCTGATTTATACCAACTGCATGGGGTTAACTGTACAGCTTCCCGTGCTATTAAATCTAACGAAGGCCATTTATATTTTGCTGAATCATACACCAATTTACTACTCGATCCTCGTGTGTGTGTGTATGTGTGTGTGTGTGTAATATATATATATGTTAGATCTCTTTTTTCCCCTTGATTTATATGTCATGATGAGTATTTACTACTACTATCAATTAAATTTTTAATGCTATCATGCTTGGATATCAGAATCGAATGCATAATTTACAAATAAAATCTTTATAACATTGTTAAAGGCAAATCCTTTGTCTAAAATGACACTGAAATACAAGCATTTGTTCTTCTAATACTTGTTACAGAAAAAAATAGATCAGAAACTTGTGATCAAAGACCACCACATTCATATATATATATACACACATGTCTCATTGCCTATTGCTGTGCTGCTTTTTTTTCCGGATGAATTTTAAATACAGAAGGCTGGCAGGTGAAAACAATATGTGAGTTTCTGCATCTGATCTAGATCTAGGTGATGAATGTCTAAGAAGTAAGCAATTTGTTAGGAGTTTTTAGAGTAAGGGTTCTATAGCACATGGCTTGTAGGAAACCACAATTCTCTGTGAAATCTTTCCCGGTCTAAAAAACTAATAGATGATGTTACTTATAAAGTGCTAAGAGAATGCTTTTAGCCCTCGAAGGCTAGTTTCAAATAAAATGTTGCATTCCTCTGAAATACACGGAGAGAGAGAGAGAGATTGTATTCTGAACTGATGAGCCCCTCTTATTGATCAGTTTGAATTCACTGAAAAATAAATGTTTTTTCCATCCAGGCAATATTTTATTTTAGCACAAAGAGTCAGAGACTGTGTGAGACTAACTTGAAGTAAAATCAGTTTTGATACTAAAGTGGTATGTTGGTACTTTAGAATGCAATCCAAACACTCTCATTTCTCTACTGTGATTCTACAAAGCTCATATACATTCTCCCTATGAGTATTTCTAGACTGAGCTGGTGAGGAAGAAATACATCTTTAACATCTCAGAGACTGGACAATTTTCTGTGGGCCTTTGGCGACACGGGGGGATGCTGTTCCATGGAAGAAAGTGTTACTAATCACTGGGAGATAGGGCTGAGACTCTATGCCGGAGCCAGTCCTCCCTCATCCTACTTCCATTTTGGTAGGGAAGCCCCACCCCCATCAGTCTGCCTTTTTCCCATAATGTTTCCACTCAGAGCTGATGAATCCTGACCCCTTCCACCAGGGCAAGAAATGCCAACAATAGCCATCCAGGTAAGTTATTGACTAGAAGGGCTTGATCCTGCAACAAGCTGGACATTACCAAACAAGGATGGTGGTGGGATCCTGCTGCTGGGATGGAGGAAAAGGGCTAGAGGTCATTTTTACTATCTCCTTTTTTTACAGTATGATGTTCCAGTCTCCAGGCTAAGTCTTTTAAGGGTTCCAGTGCCAGAGTTACAATGTAAAGCTCTATTTTGTTTGCCTTTAGCGAAAGGAAATCAGGATCAAAGCTGGCGATGATATTTCAGCTCACTTTCTTCTGAATAAGCTGGCCATGCTCAGCCCAAACCCAATGCTTCCGGATGAGGCAGTTGTCAGCGTATTGTGCCAGCAGATAAACAAAGTACACTTGTTTTTAAAGCCTGCAATTTTTAATTTTGAAATCCATTGGTCGCAGATGATTCCTGATATTAATCTCTGTGAACAGATGAAGTTTAACTTTGTTTCCCAAAAGCAAGCTGGTACCTTCCATCTCCTTTTCCACCAGGGTAGAAGTGGCTGCTTATTGCTAATTCATCTGGTTCCTCTGCAGAAATCAGAAGCTTTTAACTATAGGGAGTGTGGTGGGGTTTTGGTTTGCTTTGATTTTTTTTTTTTAGACTCTCATTTCAAATTCTTTTTGTCCCTTTAGAGCAGGGTTTATCAAACTGGGGTTGCTGCTTGTGTAGGGACAGGTAAACAAACCAGCCTAGCCCGCCAGGGGCTTTCCCTACACAAGCGGCGACCCCAGTTTGAGAAACCCTGCATTAGAGGCAGACCCTAAGTTGTGAAGTTTGCATTGGAAATTGGACTTCCGCACATTTCAGAGGTGTTGTGATTTTGTGTCTCAGGTCTGCCCATTGAACCAGGGGTGAAAGTAACGTAAAAGTCTTACCGGTATGGGGACTTGGCTGTGGGCCCCTGGAAGGGGCGGGGCCTTAGCTGGAAGGGGCAGGGGCTCAGGCAGAAGGGGGCGGGGTGGCGGTCAGCCTCCTCCAGCCAGCCCTTCAGTGCTTCCCACATCGCATCTGCCCACTTTCACTTCTGCGTTTGACACAAACAATCCTGATTTTACAAAGTTTGGATCCAGACATGAATGTTCCCTGGGGGCTGGAGATAGATTCAGCGTTTGTTCTATGTTGGGTCCTGTCCCACACCTTCTTCCATGACACTATAATATATTGTCCGAACAGTTTAAATAAAGGAGTGTTATTTTCAACAGACTATACAAATCCTGATATTTGATTGTTCCCTTTTCTCAATCACATTATACTTTGCTCTCCAGGGCCAGACAGCAATTTTCACAGATATAATTTAAATCTGGAAAATAACAAAGAGCCAAATCCCGCTCACCTTACTCACGATTAAAGTAAAGGAGAACACTAGGTTGTGTAAAAGGAACAGCATTAGCTCTAAAGGACTGTCATTTCTCTAATTATTATTTTGTCCATGGTGCTGCAGCAATGTCCTAATGACCCTTATATCTCCTAGGGTAATTCTGATCTCTTTTACTGGGTGACCGTTAGTGTACAATGGGTTACTTCCTTGTGTGCCTGTGAAATCCTCTGGCAGTATCTGCGATGTGTGTGCTGGCTGACGTATGGAGTTAACTGAGCACTCTATGGAGCAGAATAGCCTGAGTCTCTGCTGAAAGAGAGAATGCTTTTCATTACAAAAGGGAACTTTATTTTGTCACGTCAGAGCGTGTGTAACAAGTGATGCTGTTGCAAGTGCATTTTTTATTATTTTTTTTTAAGTCAAAATGTGTTAAGCAAAGGAAAGAGGACTTGCCATGTGGTTTTGAACTTGAGAAATGCCAGGACCTCCTGCGTAGGATATAGAACATAATTCCTTCCAGTTCAATTCTTCTCAGCTACAGTATAGCAGAAAGACGAGGTGAACATACTATGCAATGCATGAACTTGATCTGCTTTTCTTCTTTGCTAGATATTTCTTTAAAATTAGGTCAGATACATTAATATGAGAAAGCCGTGAATGGGAGATCAGGGTAGGAGGGAGACGAGGCTCTACAATTTGGTCACTAACATAGCCGTTGACTCACCCGCTATTATTTTCATTCTTTGTATTAAAGAGAAATTCAGACATTGTGTTTGGCTTTTGTATACAGCTCTCAACAAGGATCTCTTTGTCAGCCTTACAAAGGGCAACAAACTCTGTGTTCCAAATAAGCCTCAGTAACTGCTGGACATTATGACTAATTGTTATGCAGCATATATCCTTGAGGACTATAAACCTATATTAAAAGACAATGGTTGAGAGAGAGGCTATTGAATTGAGATAGTACTCATGTAACCCCATGGGGCTCAACAGACAACAAGGAGGCCATTGATATAAGCACTTACACAAAAAGCCACATAGACAGAGAGTCATCCAAACCAGTATGGTGTGTGGATGACCACATAGTTCAGTTTAATGCTGCTTTTGTTTTGTTCGCACTTAGAGGCAGACAACACACCCTGGAACATCAGAATTTGTTCTGTTTAGATTGCTGCACAGAAAGCAGAAGAACAAATACGAGAATTAATGGAAACTCCCACTCCCCCCACCTTCTCCCCTTTTGTATTAACTCTCACAAAATCTCCCTTGGTCTCACATGAATTAGTGTGAGATAGCATAACCCCATAATGCGGGTATAAGAAAATGTGTTGGTACTTAAAAGGGCTGATTGATATTAAAGTTACTTTTGGGGGGCTGAATACGTTTCAAGTTTTGTGACTATAACTGGAGCTGTTCTAGGATGACCAGATGGCAAATGTGAAAAATCGGGACGGGGGTGGGCGGGTAATAGGAGCCTATATAAGAAAAAGATCCAAAAATCAGGACTGTCCCTATAAAATCGGGACATCTGGTCACCCTAAGCTGTTCTGAAATGTCTGATTTCAAATGAAATCTAATGTTCTCAGCCCAGCTTCTAGTTTATTAAAATGTAGCCAATTAAGATAAAAACTTTCTTTGAAATTACCATCAGCGACTACATCGTGTCAAATCAGAGAGGCACGCAGGAGACACAGTCAAGATCCTGATTCCAGGCACTTTGAAGATGTACGGGTGGTTGTACCTCAGGTTTTGGTGTGGGCACATTGCTATTCAAAATTGGTTATTTGTCAACTCGTACAAAGATCACTCCAGTCTCCGGAATGGCACCTTTTATCTCCTTTTAGCCCCACATGCACCTGTTAGATGGGCTACAATCTGGCCCTAGGTTTGCACAAAGCCATTTTTATATTGGGAGTCACCCCATATTGAAACTAGCTAAGTCTTGGTGTCAGTTGTGTGATCCCTCCTTAGTGACCGTTTGATATATAAATTGATGACGAAATGACCAATTTGTAAACCTTTGATCCTTTAGTGGGGAAAGAGATATCAAATAGCCTGGGAACTTTCTCCTTTTCTTTGTTTTAATTATAATTAACTTCCTTTTCTACAGTCTTGGTTTCTTTTGGTTTCCTAAGTCACATAAAGATGAATTTAGAATCCCTTCCTCTTAAATTCCACATACTGTTCCAGCTCCTGAAGAGCTATCCATAAGTCTATTACTACCTACATATTTTCTCTCATCTCCTTCTACTTCCCCATTCCCTCTATATATTCTTCCCATTCCCACCTGCTAGTGAAATTTGTCTCCTCTTCTTGGCTTCACACTATTTTTCTGGCCATCACCTATACCTGGACCAGCCTTTCATGCCTCATGCACCTAGAATTTCTCTCTCTTCCTTCAAGCCCGTCTTTAATATATATAGCCAAAATCTCCACTGAAGGTGTCCTTCAGGTTCTTCAGCCCAGACTGTTATGCCATGTACTGTGTTGGTCTCAGTTAGAATAACAGTTTTTCAGGGCAGATATGTTTTCTAAATGGACCTGATCTAAAGCCTACTGAAGTCACTGAAAGACTTTCAATCAGGCCTAACGTCATGTACATTTACAATGGTGTGTAAATAACAATTATAATAGTCTTATGTCATCGATGTATATAGATGCTCTTGATATGGAATTAATAGGTTGTAGATAGGGGCCTAATTCTCCTTCCACTCATGCCGGTTTTACACCAGTTTAGTCCCACTGACTTTGCTGGAGTTACTCCTGATTAACACGGATGTCAGAAAAAGGAAAAATCAGATCCTGGTCTTTATGCAAAAATACAGTGTAATTAATGAATAATTACATTGAGAAATTACAATGTATTAAAAGAAATAATGTAGGTGCAGAAAGTTTATGTATACAAGTTAAGTAATGGATGGGATTGCATGTACAGTCCTTGCCTGTCTCATCGTGCGTCTGTCTTTTGCATATGCTATGCTGTATGTTGGCCATTTCCAAAAGGTATTTTCTTAATGGAAGACAAAGACCTACGTTATTGTATAATTGCAGTGATGTAATATGATGAAGGTCCCTGAGTGTACAAATAAGGGTAATTGCATTTATTCTAAAAGACCAATTGCCCTATGCAGTAGCCAACCACACAGAAAAACACACAGGCAACTACTTTCAAAAAGTTAGACTTTTTTTCCATTCCAAATATTACCATCTTTAGAACAGTTTTCATTATTTGTGGCCCATAGTTAGCCCCAGCCACCCATTAATGCATTCCAAGTGGGGCATACATACAGAAGAGAGGCAGGTCGTTGTTATATTATATTGACAATGCTACTGCTTTAGATTTTCCCATAGAGAAAGTGCATTTCACTTTCTTCTGACATCTGTCCTTTAATGTACTGTTTGTCACACTCACTTTAAGACAGAAGGATCATCTGCTTGATGACTCAGAAGTACCTAAATGCAGGGTGAATACAAACTCAATAAGCTCCATTTCCAAGCAGGCCAATATCTTCAAGTTCCAGTGTGTTGCACACTCATGTTTGAAAGTGTTTGGTGAAAAACTGTGGTTCTTAGTAGCTTTTGTAAGATCTGTCAGGGACAGGACTGGAACCTGGACTGCTGGACAGCCAGTGTCTCTGCATGGGCAGCCATGGTAGGCCTACATGCATTACTACATAGACCCTGTGGAGATAAACACCACTGGAAGTACCAACTTAGAAAGCTGGACTGTGCTTCCCTTGTGGTCCCTGATTGGTCCAGGAGACATTCCGGGATGTGTCTATGCAATGAGGTCATCTTCTTTGCTAGCTAAAGTGTTGAACCTGCATCTTGACTTGACCTTTGGCCTCCTGACCCTGGCTCAGACCCTCAGCTTCTGCCCTTGAACTTGGATTCTGATACTGCCCCTGTTCCCTGGCTTTGATACTTCAACTTTGACTTTGGCTTTGACCCCAAGCTTTGGTGCTTGAACTCTGACTCTGGCTATGCACCCTGGCTTTGCCTCTTGAACATTGTCTCTCTTCCTGACCCCTGGCATCAGTACTAGGACCCTGATCCCAGCCCTGAACTCAGGCTACTGCTCTTAGACTATGACCCCGGTTCTGATCCTTGATATAGGCCCCTTGCCCCTGGACTCTGATACCAGACCTGACCAATAGGCATGACTGTCCAAGCCTTAGTCCTGACAAGCTTAAACAAAAACATTCACAATCTGTTCAAGAACACATTCCCTCTCTGCGCCCTCCTTTCCTCCCCCTCTGCAGTATCCCCCAAATGAAAGGAAACAACCCATTCTTGTTCTTTCTTTCAAGAGGAAGGATGGACTTCTGGTTAAGGCATGGGACTGGGACTCAGAGGCCTGGGATCAGTTCCTGGCTCTGCCAAGGGCTTCTTCTGTGTCTTGGTTCCCACTCTGTAAAAGAGAGACAACAATAGTGTTTTCCTCTCACCCCTTTTGCCTATTTAGATTATAAATTCTTCAGGATGGGGACTGTCTCTTAATATGTATATGTACAGCCGTAGCACAATGAGGTCCAAGACAATATTGTAATACAAACAAAACAAACACAACCCAATTTCAGACCTTGTTTCTTTACATTTCTATCCTTCTCTCTTCTCCATCCCATATATGCTTCACACAACTTTTCTCTAGACCAGGGGTCAGCAACCTTTCAGAAGTGGTGTTCCGAGTCTTCATTTATTCACTCTAATTTAAGGTTTTGCGTGCCAGTAATACATTTTAATGTTTTTAGAAGGTCTCTTTCCATAAGTCTATAATATATAACTAAACTATTGTTGTATGTAAAGTAAATAAGGTTTTTAAAATGTTTAAGAAGCTTAATTTAAAATTAAATTAAAATGCAGAGCCCCCCGGACCAATGGCCAGGACCTGGGCAGTGTGAGTGCCATTGAAAATCAGCTCGTGTGCCGCCTTCAGCACGCGTGCCATAAGTTGCCTACTCCTGCTCTAGACCAATCCCTTTGTCTTCTCCACCCCAACTTTGTTTCTTCCTTCATTGTACCCGTTATGCCAGGTATGGCTTCTTGATTAATATTTGCCTAGCACACTTCTTTCCCTTCTATTCTGTGAAGGAATGAGCTATAAATAATTCATCTTGTTCCAAATTGTAACTTTCTTGCCTTTAGATTGGAAGTTTTGCCATTGACTTTAATGGATCCAGGATTTCACTCAGTGAGTAGTCCCACTGAAATGAATGGTACTACTTTGGGTGACCCAGATGTCCCGATTTTATAGGGACAGTCCAGACATTTGGGGCTTTTTCTTATGTAGGCACCTATTACACCCTCTTGCCCCCAGCCCCTGTTCTGTTTTTTCACACTTTCTATCTGGTCACCTTATACTACTTACATGCTTGAAGTTGGGCATATGCTTATGTGCCTCGCTAAAAGGGACATGGTTCTGTCACTACAGACAGATAAACTGCAGTTTAGAGTCCTTGGATGAAATCTCATTTCTGACCCTATTAAAGTCAACTCCCATTGACTTCAGTGGAATCATGAATTCATGCTTTATATGTTAGGCCCCCAGAAAAAAAAAATACAGCAACATAGAATCTTCTGTCAGAACTCCCATGTCAAAAGAACCTTGGTCTGTTCTATACAGATTAAAGAGACCTTTTTAATCATTAGCAGGATTAGGTTTTACTAGGGTTAACCCGCGGGAATTAGATGTAATAGTTCTGCCTGGAATACACAGGCCCCTTTTTCTTCAAACAATTTTGTTTCTTTCCACAAAAAAAAAAAAAAGGGAGAGGGGAAAAAAGAAATCATTCTATTTGTTAAATTAGCCTAAAGCAAACAAACTAAAACTTCTTGATGTTATCCACTGTAATTCATTATTCTGGTGCAGTACTCTTTTATTTTTTTTCTTTCCGTTGCCTGAATAATGTTCTTTGAAGACTACATCATCAATAAACCACTCTAGTGAGGTTTAGAGGGCCTAGAATAATGAATAACAATTAGGGGCATTTAAAAGGTAATATTTTTTCCTGCAATTTGGGAATTGATTTATGAAGTTGGGGTTCCTCCAATTTCATCAAATAAATGGTTTCTTAAACCAATTCTTCTTACTGTCCTAGTAGCCCCTTATATCTGGCAAGGTTGGTGAGCTTTCTTGCCAGCTTATTGAGTTTGATGCAAATGAACCATCCTTCAGTTTGCACAATTAACAAAATTCTTCTCTACAAATGATATAAATTCTACTTTATACAACCAAATTAGGCTAGCATGAAGCTAGTTGTATCCTGGGAGTCTCCCTACAGAGAAACTAATCTGAGTGATAGTTTTATTTCAAAAAGTAAAAGCAGGAATGTGTCCTTATGAAACTTCTTTTAAAACATTTTGGAATTTTAAAAAGCGCTGAATGAAACTCCTGGTTTGGGAAGTCTGGTTAGGTTAGAAAAGCATGTGAAAGTTCAAGGACCTGATGCTCACCCCACTCTGGTACACTGACTTTATACCAGAATCACTCAGCTGAAATCAGTGAAGTGATAGCTTGTACAAAATCAACGAAACAGAGTGGAAAACCAGGCTCTGTGGATTTTCAAAAGTGCCTAAGTAATTCAGGAGCACATCTTCCAGTGCAAGTCACATAGGGTGGGATTTTCAATTTGTTAATCTAAACTTCTGAGGCCCTGCAAACCTTCCTCCCAAGTCTCCAATCTCCATCTGTGTTCTGATTCCCTCTGATTTATTCATTGTGTCCTTGAGGGATTGTGCAACACCCTGCTCTCTTCTGGGATAGATCTCCTACTTCTTAAGGTGCGTGGTACTTCGCAGCCTGTGATTATGCCTCTGGGGCATGAACTCCAGAGTGCCCCAAACATTTTAAGTAGCAAGCCTCAGGGGCACGCAAGAGAGGTCAGTGGGTTCTGTTGTGCTTTCATGGGCTTACAGAAAATGAAGCCAAACTGGATTGATGGGAATGGTTCCAGGTTTTCCTCTGAAAAGACAAAATACTAATTCAAGAAAACTTCTCTGGTCAGTCCCCGAAGATGAGACCCAAAACTAGAGGAGGAAACAGCTAGCTGCCTCTTCCCAAGAAAGCAGGGCAACATGGGTCAGAGGTGTGTGGAGTGGGAGCAGAAACTTGTGCAGTGCCCAGGTGTGGACACACCCATAGATGAGGGAGATGGGCAGAGCTTTTTTTTTGATTTTTCAGAGTGGTTGAAGATGCAAAGTGTCATATGGGTGCTTCTGAAAGTACGCAAGCAATTCATTGCTTGCACGGGTGCGCATTTCATGCCCAGAAGTGTGCGCTTACACTAAATTTGCTAGTGCAGATCAGAGGCCTTTTTAAAATGTGTCCTTGAATATGTATGGGAGAATAGTAAAGCTACAGATACCACAATTCACTCTTTGTGAAGCAACACTTTTCTATAGAGACCAAATGTGAAAAAACAATCACTTCAGCTACTTTTAACAGCCTGAAAAGCAAAAGGGCCTATGTTTTTGCTCACTAAAATTCTATAGTCTAAATATCTGTTACTTCTTTTAATGAGTTCAGCCTGGAACTACTAAACACTAATTCACTCAACAGACAACAGCCATAGTGCCAGGGAGGGGACTGCATGGATTGTAGATTCCAGAAACATGTGAATCACCCCATCGCTGTGCAGCTTTTTGTGCTTCACTCTTGCAATTTCAGCAGGAAAATAAAAGTAATTAGAAAGCTCCATTTGGCACCAATGCTGCTTATTTGAAAGTGACCTGTTAAGCTGCAAACCTTTTTTCTCTCCTTTATTTCCCACTCCCTTATATTCCCACTCTAAATCTGGTCTGATCATCTTAAACTTAGTGTTGTTTAGAACTGAGCTGTACAATTCCTGGACATTCCTGTTGTGTTTAGAAATTATTTATAAAACATTTTGAAATATTTATATTGGGACATCTCCATCCATGTTAATATTGCAGTATCATAACAGTTGCCAAATTCTGTCTCCTTTTATTATTTTGATGTATGGCGGGTTATTGCCGATCACTTGCTTCTGTGCTCGTCCAAATGCTTCAGCTATCCCACAGTTACTTCCTGAGAACTGTTGAGTGCAGCTGTGACATTACTCATGGTTATCCCTTAACCTAATTAGTTCGGTTTATTTACTCTGTGAGAAGGAAAATACAAAATAAAGGGAGTATTGTGATATGGCCATACTGAAAGAGACTATTAAACCTCCTCAGAAAAGATGGGCCAAATTAGTTTTGTGTGCATCTGAATTTGGAGGCACCCTCTGATGGGACGGGTATTTGGGGCTACTGGGTACTTGGCAAATCAGAACAAGCTTGTTAAAATAAATGGAGCCATTGAGAGAGAGAGAGAGATGAACCGAGTGAATGATTGACTGACTTGCCAACATTTTGAACGGGTCCCAGCCCCATGTGAACGTGATGTAATATGATATGAAAGGAACACTTGGAGGTCCATTAGATTTGCAGTGATTTGCGTGTTGATAATACTATGCATTGACATAATTCATCCAGTCGCATATTATTGGGCCTATAGACTCCATAGGATGCAATGGAAGTACAATGCTTGTCTTAAAATACAAAGTCCCATTAATTCCAGTGGGATTTTGTGTGGCATGCATGCCCGGATGTATGTAGAATAGATAGTAAAAATGCAGTAAAAATAGGGAAAGGAGGTTTTCAAACACAAGTAATTTGGCCATTTAACTTTTTTCCTCATAATTTATCAAGTTCCCAATTTTCAAATGTAGGAGGCACCTAAATACCTATTTTAGGGACTCTAATGTCAGTTTAGGTTACACCAGGTCAAGTTGGTTGATTAGGCTGAATTAAAAATTTGCTCGTGGTAATTATGGAATTTGTTTATTTTGAGGTGGATTTAATGTTCCATATAATTAACTGGTGCAGAGAATTATGAAGTTATAAAGCATACAATTATCTCCTTTGCTTCTTTCCGGGCTACATGAGAATGTGTCCATATGGTATCAATTGTGATAACTTCCTTAATGAAGTGATACAATCACACTCAGGCTATTTCTCAGTATCAGTTCCTACCGATAAGAAGTTATCTGTCTTCATATTGATTTGACATCTAACTGCTCCATATATGACTTTGGAAGCTAATGACTGAAGTTGTACTGAATGTTCAGGGGTACATTTTCAGATAAGCTGAGGGCCAGCCTCCTTCTGTCTCAGAATTGTTGCACTTGCTGTGGTAGATATTACTACTATTTATTTGTATTACTGTTCCACCTAGGAGCCCTAGTCATGGACCAGAACTCCATTGAGCTAGCTGTTGTGCAAACACAGAACAGTAGGACAGGCCCTTCTCATGTTAGCATTAGGGCTGATTTTTCTGACTGCAGATCAGGCCAGCTGCATGTTAATATTTGTATTTGCAATTTGTAATGTGTATGGGAAAGCCATGGTTGCTGATTTTGGAGAAGCACGTGTTCCGAAACTATCAGACTCGAAATACGATTGGTTTCCTCAAACCGCAGCATGGTTTCAGCTGCATAATTATATGCATGGGCAAATTCATGTTGGAGGCATATTGATTATTTGTCATATTCACAACACTGTCATCACTGATGACGGCATCATGGGTTCTGAGCAACTGAAAACATAAGAAAAGCTCTGATTTTCATAAGCCAAATTCTAGTAGGCCAAATACATATTCAAGATCTAATGAGTGGAAGGTGAATCTGGACTAATTCAGCCTGGAAATAAGGCATACATTTTTAACAGTGAGGGTAACTAACCATTGGAACAAACCACTAAGGGACCCATCATGGTGGATTCTCCGTCACTGGCAATTTTTAAATCAAGATTGGACTTTAAAAAAAAAAGAGCTCTAGTTCAAAAGGAATTATTCTAGGGAAGTTCTGTGACATGTATCCTAGAAGAGGTCAGAACAGATGATCACAATAGTCCCTTCATGACCTAGGAATCTATATGCACTTGACAGAAAATGAGTTGGAGGAAATACTTATTCTCAGCTCCATGAGTGACGATGTCCATGCTATTCTCTGAGACAGGAAGACACCCATTCTAACAGTCTTTCTTGACAGGAGAGATGTGAGAGGGCATGAGTTGGGTCGCTTGACCCGCATGTCAACTGATGCCCACGTTCTGGCCCAGCAGAACAGCAATACACAGATTTCTGCTGCGAGTGTAGGACACTGCATGGGGCTGATGCCATCCATGCTGGAGCCATGAAATTGACAAGCAAGCTGGGCAACTAGAGCCCAATTGCCCTGGCTTCCCTCTCCCAGCTGGGCTGCGCCCACTCAGCTCCCCGCTCCCAGCCAGGCTGCTGCCCAGAGGCTCCCCACTCACTGCTCATGGAGATGAGAAGCCCATGGTGGCTGTAAGCCGACCTAACATATGTCGACTTGGGGCTGTAGTGTAGACCTGCCCTTAGAGTACACCCTGATATTGATTATGCAATGGATACCTGAGCCCATTAGGAGGCTGGTGGCACTGCTCTCACTGAATTTGCCCAACTTGTACCTAGAGGATATCAGATTGGCGCTGAAGTAAACATTGGGGTCATTGGTGAGACACCATACCCACCAGAAAGAGCCAGAAATGAATCAGGACATTTTTGTCTTTGATTTGGCAACTATCATGACATGGGAGTGAACAGTGAGCTCAAGCTTTAAGAAATATCCTGAGACTGTTAATGAAATAAAGAGAGTCGGACACACTGTGTTCAAATCTGAGGGCTGGTTTTCACGATGGAGCTAAATCAGTGCTGCTGCAATCAATGCAGCGGCATCAATTTAGCGGGTTTAGTGAAGACATGCTCACTCAAGGGCAGAGCCCTCTCCCATTGATTTCTGTACTCCATCTCAATGAGAGGCAGAAGTAATGTTGGCAGAAGAGCATCTCCCATCCACATAGCTGTGTGGACCCCACGGTAAGTAGATCTAAGCTACGTCGACTTGACTTACACTACTAACATAACTCAACTTGCGTAGCTTAAATCAACCAGCAGCTGTAGTGTAGACAAGCCCTGAGTCTCAAAGCAAAGATGGGGAGAAGACGAAAGGGCTGCAAACATTTGTACAAACAAGAAAACTGCTACAACACCATACAGCTCTATCCCTCCATGCTCTTAACTATTTGACCTGTTTAAACTACCACTACACAGACCACTGTATTCTTTTCTCAGTCCATTGCGTCTGGCTCTGTATTATCACCTTTTCAAGTGTTTCTATATTTATAAACATCCATCTCCAATAACAATTACAGTTGGAATGTTTATTTTGCTTGACGTTAGAGAGACATGGTGGGTGAGGTAATATCTTTTATTGGACCAACTTCGGTTGGTGAGAGAGACGAACTTTCAGGCTCTGTGTGGCTTGAAAGCTTGTCTCTCTCACCAACAGAAGCTGGTTCAATAACAGATATTACCTCGTCCACCTTGCCTCTCTAATATCGTGGGATCAACACAGCTACAACAACACTGCACACTGTGCTTGACAACATTTACAGTTCATCCGCTGTGCAAATATTTGTTATTCTTTGGGCAGAAGATATGATTTTTATTTTAATATGCTATTAAAATAGAAGAACTTATGTAAAACTTAGTTTCCCCAAAATATGTTCCATTTCCTACTGTATGCAGTTACTATACATTCATTAAAAAGCAGAATAAGGTAACTTGCTAGTAAAGTTAAAGTCAAGATCTAATACAGTATTTTAGACTTTATGCAAAGGAATTATGACATTTAATGCACTTATGTTTTTACCATTGGATATGGCTATTTGAGGAATCAATTTCTTTTTACTTATAATGATAGGGGGCTAGATTCCACCGGTGTGCCAGAACAATGCTTGATGTACATGGGGAACTGAACAGAGTTAGCTTTCTGCCACCTTCCCCTAATACTGTGGGTTCTTGACCCATAGTGCAAGTTAGAGCAGTCTCATTGCTGCTCCAATCTGTATTAGCAGTTACAGCTCTGCTGGCCAGAATCACCCCTCCTTGGTCCTAGCTAGCACCTATGCCAGTAGGGAATGGAGCAGGCTGTACAGTGCTGTCTACCCCTGCTGGAATTCCCTTATGACAGGTGAACACTCAGCAGCTGCATTAAGCAGCTTTCAGTCCCCTTTGTGCTGCATGGATGTAAGGTGGTGTAACTGGCCTGTCTTTTGTAGTCAAGACAGAAAATACTAAATGGGTGAAGTTAAATGATTTTCTATTACCCACCTCCTTCACCCTCCTTTCCATCCCCAAGGTGCAAGTTCAAAGATGGCGCCTTTTTAAAGGTAGATCCATTATTTTCAATGGAGCAAGAGGCTGGATGTGTGGATATCTTTCCCAGCAATATGTGTGGTTTAAATTAAAGCCATCTGGGTCCCATTTTTCAGAGCACGCCCTATGCTGTACATCCAGAGGCATTAAAGCGGTTAATGCTCTATGCAATAGATGGGAGTTAATTTAGTGCAGATAGCTGATACTCAATTTTAATGTGCAATGGAAGGAAGTTGGCACTCATTTTTGGACTGTGCATTGCTCTCTGCCTTGATGAACTAAGCAGATACCGTACCATGAAAGGAAAGAGGAAGCTGAAACTTGGAATAATGTGCTTGTTTGTTTCATAGTGCACCGCTGATCATGATGTTGATTTGGCAAGCATCCTGCCCTGCCTGTAGAATGCAGTCACTGCTTGTGGGTTGCTGGAGGATGAGCCTATCACTATCTGGCAGGGTGGGTGAGAAAGGAAAGGAAAGTTGATGCTGGCCAGTGTGAGAAAGAGTGCATGGAAACAGTTTATGTTCTGACAAAAGAACCAACTGAGAGCCATACAGTAAGTGTCACCGACTAAGGAGCAGGCAAGCAGTCATTACAATAGGTATTGCCAGGAAACACCTGGCTGTGAAAGGAAACTGATGGGACCCGCTAATATATGAATGTGGCTATCAGACTATCTATAGTGACAGGCTTGTGCAAATAAAGCAGAGAAAGACAACTCAGCCCTTTGCAAAGAGGCAGGAAAATACTCCCACTGACTGTTTTCCTTTTAATTTTCAATAGTTTTATATTTATTCTCCAGGACTGGATCAAATGAGATATTTTCCATGTAGTGGGACAGAAGAGTTGGGTGAACAAGCTCTTGGGGAGGATGCTGGAGGTGTCTACATGTTGGAACCAATAAATGTTGGAAGAAATATGCTTGAGGTCTTGGAAAGTGAGTTTGAGAATTAGGAAAGAGCAAGACCTGAAGGTTAATTTTCTCTGAAATATCAACATACCTTTATGGCCAGATAGGTAGTGACAGATTAGATACTTGATTAACCTATGCCCAGAGGTTATGTATTATGCTAATACAATGCAAGCAAAGAAAACATCTTAAACTAAACAAAAAAGATAAAGATTACACAATACAGATAAGAGAGTGTACAAATAAGATAAGGAAGACAAAAGTGGAGAACAAAAGGGAAGATTGCCCAAGAGGTTAAAATAATAGCAAAGCTTTTCCAAGTACATACAGAACCAGGGAGTCAGCCGAGAAGTCAGCAGGCCTCTTAGAGCTACTGTGTAAACACCGTGTGCAGACAGAGGAGGTGAGCATTGCCATAGGTGGAGGGTGGGTGAGGATAAGAGGCAGAGGATTTAGCAATGGCACCTTAGAAATTCCAGAAATTTGTAACTACACCGCTACCTCGATATAACGCCACCCGATATAACACGAATTTGGATATAACGCGGTAAAGCAGCGCTCCGGGGAGGCGGGGCTGCGCACTCCGGCGGATCAAAGCAAGTTCGATATAACAGTTTCACCTATAACGCGGTAAGATTTTTTGGCTCCCAAGGACAGCGTTATATCGAGGTAGAGGGGTATTATTTATTTATTAAGAAACCTTACTGCATTCTATTCAGTTTGTTGTAAAGGGCACAATGGGCGAGGATTTCAAAAGCACCTAAATGGTTTAAGGAGCACAAGCCCTAGCAATTTCCCATGGCACTTGTCCTCTTAAGTCACTTTAGACACTTTTGAAAATACCAGCCTAAATTAACAATCTTAATTGTCATAAACAAGTTTGTTTTCTCCCCCTGCTGGGATTATCAGCATAAATGTTCAATATCCCCTGCAGCATCGGAATCCCATACACCACAGCATTGTGCCAGTGCATGAATACCAGAAAGTGAAACTGATCATAAGAAGATAAGGAAACTGACAAGTCTAAATTCACAGTCTAGGCCCAGGGAAATGCATGATTCCCAGTAGAGAGACATAGAATGGTAGAGAGCCAGAGATATAACATATCTGGAGTTCAAAATAGTTTTAATAAAAAGGGGATGGCATCTATGCCCACGATATCTGCAGTCCACCTGCTGTGGTCCTGCTTCCAATATGTCCCTACCACTGCCTACTCCACCCCAGCATGTCCCCTACATCAGCAGGGCTTGTGAGGAGGTCCTTAGAAGACAGGCTTATGGCTGTCTTCCACAGTTCTTGTGTCAAGGGAATCCTTTCCCAGTGGGATCCAAGGCCCCTTTATACCATTCCAGACTTTTACCTGACACAAAGGGGCCTGAGTTTAGGGGGTGAGGATCTCATCCCTACAATTTACTTTTGCTACTAAGCAGGAGTAGTCTGACCATACAGCAGCACCCATGAATTACGTTCTCCTGGGATTCGTGCCTGCTGCCTTGCTCATCACTTTTCACAATATTCTGCTCATGTGCTATGCAGGCTGAAGTCCTATGCATGTGCATTTTTGCTAGCACAGTTGTCTACAGATCTCTGACAATGTGGAAAACTGTTTCTAACTCAAAGGAAAAGTACATTTTTAGAATGTCACTTGTGGAGTATGTACCAACTATGTAGCTGCTTGTTTCCAGAATTTATGAAACATGCTTCTTTTAAAGTCTTCTATTCCAGCGTTAAAGCATATGCAAAGGCCCTTCCCAAGGATTTGTTAGGCTGCTGACGGATCCAGAGTAAAATTAGAGCTGGTTGGAAAATGGAATTTCTCCATGGGAAAAGTTTTTTTTAAATTGTCAAAAAACTGAAAACTTTTTTCAGTTTGGGGCCAAAATAATTTTCAGTGTTCATTTTTTTAGATGAAAAGTTCAAATTTTCTGTGAAAAGCACACCCTTTCTACAAAAATTCTCCACCAGTCATAATGAAAACCCTTGGAATGTACTTTTTGGATAACTTCATAGAAGTACATGCCTGAGTTCTTGATTGGTCCCTCTGTGTTAGTAGATTTACTAAAAGTACTGTGAGCTCGAGAAAGGTATTGTTTGGGGGACCAAGACTTTGGGGGAATAGTTGTCTAATTTACAGGAAGTACCTGAGATGACAAACTGACTTTTAAAACAACGATTTATAATTTGGTCCTTGACATAGTTTTACCAAATTATTACACCTAGGAAAGGGAGTACATTGTAGACGACTTGAGTTGTGGACACTGTACAACTCTGGGATTGTAAGATAACTCCCTTCTCTTCATGTGCCAATATATATTTATGCCTATATCTGTAATTTGCACTCCATGCATCTGAAGAAGTGGGTTTTTTACCCATGAAGGCTTATGCCCAAATAAATCTGTTAGTCTTTAAGGTGCCACGAGACTCCTCATTGTTTTTGTGGCTACAGACTAACACGGCTACCCCTCTGATAACTCTGGAATTATCACCACTGGCTGAGCATCACTCCCCTTTCCTCCCTCCAAACTTTACATGAGACCAGTATCAGAATTTAGATTTGCATAGGGTCTGATCCAAAGCCCATGGAAAGTATTCAGACTGGGGAATTTGAAATATAATGTACAATTATCTCTGAGTTTCTTATTCTGCCTTGTGGTTCTTAACTTAAAGTGTTCAATTTCCTATTTTGCCTTGCAGCAATTTTTCTTTTATGTCTATATTTCTTGCGTCACTTGTGATTGCTTCTGATGAGACATACTCTTTGGGTCTTACACATGGAAAATTAATAAAAAAAACAAGTGTAAAGAAAAATAACAATTTGGTGGAGGTTTTTGGGGTGGTGTAGGGTCACATTTAGGTTGGACTATCAGGGGTTCTCAAACTGGGGGTTGGGACCCCTCGGGGGGTCACGTGGTTATTACATGGGGGGTCGCGAGGTGTCAGCCTCCACCCCAACCCCGCTTTGCCTCCAGCATTTATAATGGTGTTACAGATATTTAAAAAGTGTTTTTAATTTATAAGGAGGGTCACACACAGAGGCTTGCTATGTGAAAGGGGTCACCAGTACAAAAGTTTGAGAACCACTGGTCTATTTCATTATCATTCTCAGGGATTCTCTTATATCAAATGGAAAGAATGTTTCTCTCTCCCATATTTGAGTATACATAATAATCAAATTCTTCTGAAATTCATGAGCCGTGCCTTTCTGTACATTATTTCTTTCCCATAATGAATGCACAAAAACATCTTACCCTCCCTGCAGTCTTATATCTATATTGGTGGGCATCCCAGTCACACATTACATTTTCATTGCAACTAAGAAGTTAAATCCGCTGCATCTTTACCATGCAAAATAATAACAAGAAATCATGCTTTAAATATGCACCTGTGTAAGCTATTTTTATGAGACAAAAAGCCCTTAAAGTCCCATGTGGGATCATTTATATGATGGAAATAAGAAATATGCTATTGTTTTGCTAGGGGGGAAAGAATTATTCTTAAATCACCTACTGCATTTCCGAGTCATATTTTTGAAAGATCTTCATGAACAACACAGCATCGGCTATAGGACTGTAAAAAAAAAAAAAGGCCCCATTTGTTTTTGAGAAACAACATAAACAGGGTTGATGGATTTGTTTTTTTTTTTTTAGTAAAAGTAAGCGCGGGATTCTACTCAATAGCAAAATACCCAAATTTCCTGTCCAAAAGTAACACTTTAAAGTGTTGATCTTAAAGTGCAATTGATAATAAATGCAGGGTAAAGTAACTGAGCCAGATTCAGAGATGATATAGATGGCTGTGGACATAGATACATGCTAGTAAGGGGGTGTCAGTGCACTGGGAGGAAGGTGGTGTATCAGGAAAAGCAAGAAACAGGAGGAAGAGGACTGAATATGCCTGTAAAGCTACAATGTTATTTACTGGGAGAACATTCCCCCTTTTAAACGTCACTGGTTATTTTTAGAGTACCAACATCAGTGATTTTCTCCTCTACCACGCTCCTCTGAGGTAAGAAAGTATCATTCCCATTTTACAGGGAGCTGAGGAACAAGAAGATTAAGTGACTTTGCCCAAGGTATCCCAGGAAGTCTGTGGCAGAACCAGGAATAGAGGTTGTTCAAAACCCAGTCTAGTCCCTTAACCCTCAGACCATCCTTCCTCTTTGTACAGCAAATAAGTGCACATTATACCATATAGTGCAGTGGTTCTCAACCAGGGGGCACATGTACTCCTGGGGGAATGCCGAGGTCTTCCAAGAGGTACATCAACTCATCTATAAATAAAAAGCCCTAGCGAAGTCAGTACAAACTCAAATTTCATGGGCATAATGACTGGTTTGTACCACTCTATATACTGTACACTGAAATCTAAGTACAATATTTATATTCCAACAGATGTATTTTATAATTATATGGTAAACATGAGAAAATAAGCAATTTTTCAGTCATAGTGAGCTGCAACCCTTTTGTATTTTTACGTCTGATTTTGTAAGCAAGTAGTTTTTAAGTGAGGTGAAACTCGGGGGTACACAAGACAAATCAGACTCCTAAAAGGGGTACAGTAGTCTGGGAAGCCAGAGGGCCACTGATACAGCGTATGGCTATACTGCCAAGAAAAACCCATGGCTCTGAGTGTCAGATAATTGACTCACACTCGTGGGGCTCGGGCTGCGGGGCTAAAAATAGCAGCGTAGATGTTACTGCTTGGGCTGAAGCCCCGGCTCTGAGACCCTCCCCGCTTGCAGGGTTTCAGGGCCCAGGCTTTAGCCCAGGAAGGAATGTCTACACTACTATTTTAGCCCCGCAGCCCGAGCCCAGTTGGCCTGAGACAATTGTCTGGGGCTCTGAGACTCTTTACCACAGGTTTCTCTTTGCAGTGTAGATTTGTGCATAGAAAATTATCACTTCTTAAATTAAAACCTCCAGGGTCAGATCCTCCTCTCACCCTAGTTACACAGCAATATACCTACATTGGCTACAGTAGCGCTACTCCTGATTTACTACAGTGTAAGAGCAGAAGAAAGGCCTGTAGACTTTTTACAAAATCCATTCTTATCAATTAAAGGCATTTATATCATCAAACACATTACCGGTATGTATAAATAATGGGAAAAGAAATCTCAATCTTAGCCTTCCTCCCCATGGAAATTCGTATTCCAATCTATGTTTATACAATAGCTTGATTTAAGGGTATCATGAATGGTTGCTTTCTCTGCAGCCTGTCAGCGAACACATCTTCCTGTAAGTATGGTGTAGTTATCAGTGAGTGTAATAACCTAGGGGAAGTGCAGGAGCAAATTGTGTGACTTTAGCTTACGTAATGTGGCTTCAGTTTGCTTCATCTCCGTCACTCAGAATTCCCCTTTCCTTGTAGAGTAATGACCTGTTAATATCCCCTCACCTTTCATACCATACTTGGGTTCAAAATCCTTTCACACAATTTCTGTCATCAAACCTTTTCTTTCTTTTTATATCATCCACAAATATATATATAGATTAGTCACTGTGTTTCTATTGATTTAGTCTTGTTCTGTATACTTTTAAATTACCCTTCAATGGCTAAATTGCCCTTGTTTGATACTATAAAATTTGATTTTCGTTTCTTAAGAAAAAAAGTAAAGCTAGAAACTAAAACATGTGCTTTCAGGAGGTCCATACTTCTAGAGCATTATCTAGACTTCAAGACTAGTGAGGAGAAACACTATGTAAAATGTCCCATTAGTACCTACATTTGCCCAATGTCAAGGAAGGTCTGGATGCTAGTCCTTCATCATCCCATTCCCTCTGTAGCAGATCCAGTTCCCTTTTCCACTAGATCTTTGGGTGACATCAACATCTCAAAGTGCTCTGTCAGATGTTGGTTTGCAGATAGGTCTTGCAAACCAACCCCTGCAGGGTTCAGGTCATGAAGTAAGCATTGAAAGCTTTTCTGACCCTGCTTATGGACGAATCACAGAACATTTGAAGTTTTATTGCCCATGGCTGAGGGCTCACAGTGTTGTTTTTGCTGCTGTGAAAGGCACAGAGGAGAGCATGGTCCCTGCATCAGGGAGCTTTACAATCTAAGTGGGTTTGGACTTAGTGGGCCACATTATCTCGTGTTAAGATCCACCTGGGCAGGGTGAAGTGGCTGATAGCCTGGGAGTTGGTCATGGCTCCTTCATTCTCAACCTACCCCAACATAAATTAGAGCAGCCCAGGCCACATACTCCAGTCACAAATTGGATTAGCAGAGCAACACTTGGCCATGAACACCCTCTCTGTTTGGAGGAGCAGAACTGGTTTAGGAGCTGATTCTGTTTATTAAATGTCACTGGAGAATCCCGAATAGGTGGCCATACCCATGTTCCATCCTCCCCACAGTGCTCAGGTGGTAGAAAAGGGCAGGAGCCCAGGGCAAAAAATATTGCCTAGATCTGGTTTAGAGAAGAGCCCTTAAGTGCAGATGCTTGTCCAAAGCTTGCCTGAAATTAACCATCCACATTTCTTGGTTCTGTAAATCGGGGCAGTAAATTGTGCAAGAACAGGTTTCTATGTGAGATTTCCGGCACTTATTACTTTCCAGTGATTTGGAAATAAAATGAAAAAGCTGCTTTGTTTAGGTATTTGGGCATTTCCCCATCTTCTTTTGAAAAAACTGATGGCTTAAATTTAACAGAAGGTTTCTGAGCCTCAGGGAAGTGTGGGTTCCTGTCACATTTTGGGCAATGGCTTAGGGAAGTAATTCTCCCACTCCTTTTCCAAGATTTCTGTTTTGTTAGTGTGTTCCTCACCTCCCCCATAATTGTCACCCATATTAATCAAAAGGGGAGAAAGCTGAGGATGTTTGGGTGGTAGTCATTTTGTGGGCAGAACAGTTAATTCTACAGATCTGGCCCTTTAAATTCCTCATGTCCTTCATCAAAGGACATTGTCTTCTAAATATTTCTTGAGTGTTTATGTCTATATTGATCAGGACAGGACCCCTCGACCTAGTCCATAACTGAGTTTGTCAGTGGTCTATAACATAAAGCCATTAGTTAGTATATTACCAAAGGCTTTAACGTCAGCTGGGTTAGGGAGTTTGTCAAGGCAGATATCAAAGTTGTTGGTGGTGGTCTTTTCCTAGAGCAGCAGCTTTTACATTTCTTCCATGTACTAGAGTCCCATCTTTAAATCATATTGTTATGATCTGGGTGAAACCTTGTTATGGATTGGGTTAAAACCCCATTGAGGTTGATAGGTGTGAACTGACTCTTTAGTTAATATAACTGTAAACATAATCCCCTCCTAAGATAAGAGGTGTGTATGAACCCACCCAAGAATTTTTATTATAATTATTTATTTATAACGTTCTATTAATTTTTTCCCAATACAGCAAATATACCAAAACACCAGATTCATCATAATACATGAAATAAGTAAAGAGGATTAAGAAAAAGGGAGGGGAGGAGAAGCGACATATCTATCTTCAGGCTCTACAACATTAATCATAGACCTCTAAAAAGCCAGCCCCAAATGCTTTACATTTAATGGGCATTCTCCTTCTGCGGAATGCCAGTTGTTCATTAGCTGCGCCATCTGTGATATCACTGAGCCAGGCATCCATGTTCGGTGGCGATTGACTTTCCCATTTTTGCAGGATTGCTTTTTTAGCGATCAAAGCTGCATGTTGGAACCACACCGCCTTGTCACCAGGCAACCTCCAGGTCTCAGCAATATATACAAGAACAAAATTTAGGGGGGAGGGCTCCCACTTAGCATCCAATCTTAAATAGTCCTTTGACCCACCTCATACCAGAAATTCTTGACACAGGGGCACTCTCATGACATATAAGCTAATGTAGCACCCATGGAGTTCCATTTCCAACAGCAGTCAGCATTTATGACGCCTAATACCATTAGCCTATATGGGGACCAATATATTCGAAAAGATGTTTTTTGGTGAATAAGCAGTAGTCGCAGGTCTATAGTTGCTTTTTTAAAATTAGATACAATTGTATTCCACTGAGTAGGAGACAGCTGTGTATCCAAATCTCTGTTCCAAACAACTCCCAAATTGTCAATCATTAGTAGAGATTTTAGTGCCAGCAAATCGTAAAAGGATACTGGTGGCCAAGTAACTGTAGGATGTTTTCTCCAAAATAATAAAAGTTCCAGAGGTTCTGGCGCTCCTAATGCATCCAGTCCAGACAGATTCATAAGCAAATGCTTTAATTGAAGATATTTCTGTGCTCCGGAGCATGCCCAGGAGTTTTTGGGCTGAGTATTGTTCTGAGTAGGTGTATATGTGGGAGTGTGAGAGAACACACAGAACTGAGGTCACAGAGAATTGGGCAGAGGAGGAGTAAGTTAAAAAACTGTTCTCCTTTGTTCTTGATTCCTTCTTCATTCAGAGACACAGGCCCTTGTACATTCCTTGTAAATAAACAAAACTGCAGCAAAGAAATACCTGGATTCCACTAATTTCTAATCCCAACTGAAACTCCCACAGAGCCTCAAACTTTGGCTAGACATTGGGTCAAAAAGAGGCAACTGTATTCATTAGATTTAACCGATTTCACTAGGCTACTTGGCTTCCTACCGCCATCTAGTTTTCTCCCTCCGCCAAATGTCTGTCCCCCTCTCCTCAAAGAGGGACACCTCAGTTTCTTTGCCAGCTACTTGTTGCTTCTGATGTTTTGGGACCCCATGATTTCTTGTATGCACTCTACCTAATATTCAGACCTAAGTACCTTGTTGGCATAATGGCATCCTGTGCTGTCACTTCACTGCCAACTTTTCCCCAGTACAGGCACATTTTCTCCCACCCCTTGCCCCCACGAATACACAAAATGAGACTTTTAGAAGCTGCCAAGAGTCCCCTGTAGGACTGAGGGACTCAGATGTCACACAACATCCTTTCCGGCTGCCTTAAATCTACAGTAACCTTACTGTATTTCACTACTTTAATGAAAGGGAGCTCACTAAAATAACAGGCTGCAAAAGCGAACGCGGTATTATACCACATTAATCCACCTGACACAGCATTCATCTAACTGCCACAATGGGTGTGATACTCCTGTATGGGCATGAGATTCATTTACTATTATTTGCCATAATTACCCTGTGTGGAATTAAATAGGATTAAATTAAACTTGGTGGTCCATACACTTAAGAGAAGCAGGGCAAGCAGGGGGCAGGGGGAGTTTACAGTAAGTGATAGGGTATTATTCTAATCAAATTTGTTAAGCAGTTCTCCCATAATAATCACCATTTTGAACATGATTCATAGCCAGAAATGTTTGTTAGTAGCCATTTGTCATAAAACATTAAATACTCCTTTGATTTCCTCATGATTTATCTTGATGTTTTGCAAGAATGGCCATGTGGTTAGTTGTGTACTACAGAAGATGATTGTTGCAAAAATTGTAAATTACCTTCTGGTGTGATGTAAGTTGCTGTTCAGGAGAACTAATGGACCTTGTTCATAATGAGGATGCTTAGACCAGATTCTGAACTTAATTTTACTAGTGTAAACCAGGAATAATTCCACTGAAGTTGAGACTTGATGTTGGCTGTCTTATGTGCAAGCACATAAACTGATTTGTGTGTGCATAATTTACCAAGGAAGTTGCATAGGTCTTTTCTGATTCATATTATTAAATGTATTTTCCTGTCCAGGTTGTGTCAGTGGGAACACATAAAGGTGCAAGAATAATATTGAGATGGATGTGGATGCTTTTTTTCTAAATGAGCTGTAACACAGCAAATTAAGTTTAAATGATTATATAAATGAAGCTAAAGAATTTGGGCTAAACATAATATCCCGTGCTCAAGAACGAGGTTGGCTGAGTTGGCTGTGGAGTCATAGAAGACTGGTTTTTAGGAATGAATGTCTGGATAAAATTAAGAATAACAATAAAATAAGTCAGTATGGATGGGGATCAGAAGTAGAATAAGAGCCAAATTCTCCATTTATTTATGTCTATGGTAGGTGAGATACTGCGATTTCTGAAGTCCAACTGAAGGAGATTTGGAACCTATAAATCTAAGACGACTACAATGAAATTATAATCTTCTCTATGAGCCTCACCCCTCAACACACACACACACACACACTCTCACTCTTAAACTACTGTGTACAATTCCCTCACTATATAAAAATGGATATTGAAGCATTGTTGGGCTTGCCATTAATAGTCAAAGTGGTGGCCTTAGAATCTGAGATGCTCCCATTTTCCCGACTGTGAGAACAGGGAATAACTACAGTATCTCTGTGGTAAATAGGTATGTATTGACTCTCTAACGGTTGCCATTGCAAAGCTGTGGTGGGGGCTGATTCCATACTTCCCTTCACTTCTACAGTCATTTATATCTATGCAAAATGGAGCAAAAAAAAAAAAAAAGGCTGCACAAGGCGATAGAGAATCAGGTCCACTGATTCCAACCTTGAGGACAGAAGCAACTTATGTACATTTATGTCCAAAAATATGTATAAAAAGTAATGCTCGGGGCAGGATTTATCCGGCATATTACATAGGGAAAATAGCAAAGGCACACAATAACTGAAATTGCAATGAAAACACTATGATATGATGGAAAGAGAATAATTAGGACACCTTTGATTATTAAAGGCATAAAACAAGAAACCCCTTTAATACACACCTCCAGCAATAGGTGAGCTAGCTTACCCTGTCACGGCTTAGCAAGGTAAATTCTATTATCATAATCAGTTTCAAAGCAAAAAGATGCATTAGAGTTAAACTAGACAAGCTCCCTGGTTATAATTAGTAGTAGTTCCTAGTGGTTCAACACTGAGATTGAGGCCCCGTGGTGAGAGACAGTTACTGCTCCAAAGCGCTTATCCTATAGATAAAGATAGAGATTAAGAAGTGAAGCAATTTGCCCACGGTCACAAAGCAGGTCAGTGTTAGACCCAGGAATAGAACTCAGGTCTCCTGGCCACTACATCAGTGTCTGAGTCACTAGACCTTGGAATTGTCTCACCTTTCTCTGACATGAAAAAAAAATCATGCTGCATATTCTTCTCCAAAAGAAATCTGTATTCCCTATCTTGACAGTGTAAAAATTATAAAAGAATTTAATACAAAAATATTCCCAAGAAACAGAGAGAGCTTTCCTTTATGGCCATACTATTCAGAGCTCCTTGATAAAGCGTTTCTGGGTGTGTTTGTCACCCCGGACCTATTGGTATCACTAAGCTTTCAGCCATGCTTCATAGTGACCTTAGTAAAATTATAAAGACCATATAACATTCTAGGTCTGTTAATCAATCTCCTACTTGACATCATCTCAGTCCTAGGGGAATGTTTATGGAAGTAATATATCTTCCGCAAAGGCTTACGGATTTTCTGTATCAATGTCCTAAGTCACATAATATTACCAAAATAGCACTTTGTGTCATTTGTTGTACTGCACCAAACACACTGCTGTCAATAAATATAGTAATAGTTCTTCTTCTCTATACTGTAACATTACAGCCAGGAAGCTATTTGCATACAAATGAGCATTTTAATTAGAACTATTTGGATAATGAATTTTCTGATTTGGTGGAAGAAATGATTTTTTTAGGATGTTTCAAGTTGACCTGAAACAAAACATTTAAAAACATTTGGGAAACGGAAAAAGTTTTTAAAAATTTCATTTCTCAGTGAATAAAATGTTTTGTTCAACCTGAAACTAAACATTCATGTTTCAGGTTGTTTTAACCTATTTTTTAAAAATAAAATTGTTGTACATTTCTAAATGAAAAGGGAGTTTGAATGGGAAAAAAAGAAAAAAAATTATATTTATTTTTTCTGTTTTTACCAAAGCAATTTGGTGAAGTTACCTGAGTTTGCAAAATGTTTTGGTTGTTCCAAAACTGCATTTTTTTGCCAAAAAATGTTTATAGCTTTTAGCACTTTTGCAGACGTACAATAGTTCGGGTTCCTTAATGCGTACTGTGTAGGCAGAATATGTTAAGTGTAAACATAGCCACAGTGAATTCTTTACATTTATAATGTCAGAAGCAGTAAGCAGACAATTTTTTAAATTGTAAGTATAAGCAGTAAGCTATCTTAGACCCTGGCTGCAACACATATACATTCAACTAGTTCCAATGGAACAATAGGATAACCTGTGTCCTTTAAGATTCCAAGATCGGACCCTTAGCTGGGAAGGAACATGTATAACCAGTTGGGCATTGGACTTAAGGAACTGGCATTACAAGCTAGGCATGTAAGTGCCAAGGAAAGTAAGTGTGTGTGTGTGGTGTGTGTGTGTGTGTCACAGAAAGTTCTGTTTCATAATAATAATAATGTAGGGTTAAACTGTGCAACCTTTACTCACATTGGTGAGCACTTACTCACTTGACTTCAACAGGAACACCCTTGTAAGTAAATCCTTCACCAACACATGTGTAGCTTTGCACAATTTAAATTAAAAACCTTTTATTTTGTTAGCATCTGGCATCTCTGCATGTTTTTATGAATAAGGTCCTATTGATTGATAAAAGGAAGATTTAGATGATGAGCAGAGAAGCCCTATAAAGTCGGAAGCCAGCCATAATTAGTTTGCACACTTTTTGTTGTTAGAGTTTTAGGTATCAAATCAATATAATAACATTAATAATTAAGGACTTGGATAAATATACCAAGTCCTGCATTAGAGTTTTGAGCTTTAAAATGCGCACACAAATGGTTTTTCATAGGCTCTAAATGTTCTAAAGTGCTATAATCTGACTTCTCAGCTACAGATCCTGTAAGAAATACCTGACTACAGTACCAATGAGGGATTTGGGTATCTCCAAATTGGAGAGTATCTACTGTACCTACAGGATATAGTTGGCACGGCTTTTAGATGGTTACTCTTTCATTAGCTGCAATAGGGGCCGGGGGATGGAACTGGATCAAATAAGAGAGGACAGCAGCTGTGTCAGGAATGTGTTTAAGTGCAGCCTAAGTGGAGAACATTGCCTCTTTCTGCACTTTTTTGCTCAATACAGTCCTGATCAATTCACTAAGTGGCAGGTCCTGCCACACATACTCATACTGCACAGTTCCTGACTCCAGGAGCATTTCCATTGGCCTAGATCATTATTTTGGCCTCTGTTAATTATTTTGAGTCAACTTCTTGCGTTAAGTTTAATTGAATTTAGAGCAGTGACATAGGTTAAGTTCAAGTCACCACATAGTAAAGGGGCTGATTCTGCAACCATGGACATCATAGGAAACAGTTCCATTGGTCATTCGTGCGGGATCATCATGTGCTATTTTGGGATGACAGTGCTGATACTGTAGGCCTTACCCTGCAAGGACCTGAATGACCTCAACTCCCATTGATATAAGGGCAGGTGTGGGTGAGCAGGGGGGGAAGAGTGGATGGAGTGGAGTGGATGGGGCTCCACCTCCCCGATGCTCTAGCCAGTACAGCTGAGCCAATGTGCAGGTGGAAGTAATCTGTTCAAGTAGAGGTGGGACAAAGAAAATTTCCCTCCTGGAGCAAGGGGAAGCTAGAGGACAGACTGACTCTTAGTGCTGCCTCTAGTTCAGGGTTTGTGGCAAAGCCGCAATGGAGACCAGAAATAGCAATTTATGCACCTGAATACCTACTGGGGTACTTAAAAATACAGTGATATTAAAGTAGCAATGCCATTTAAAGCTTAACAGCATTACAAAAATATCTGTAAAGCTTCCAGATTTCAACTAAGAATCAATCATAACTAAAAGGCTTGTGTATATTTCCAGGAGGATTGTAGTGTGGCATTTCTTCACATCTTAGTGATTAATATGTTGCATTAGACAGAAACATCATTTTTCATTTCCCTTCAGAAATGGTCTTTAATTTGTACAATTAAATACAAGGGTAAGAGAATCAGGTCCCCAGGAATTTTTATTCCTACATCATGGAATATTTTATAAACTGAGGGCCAGATTGGGAACCCCATTACTCACATTGGTGAGCAGTTTACTCACACATGTAGTTCCTTTGACTACAATGGCTCATTGCACTCTGATATGAAAAATAATTAGAGATTATTCCACCAATCACAGGTCAGGAATCCTGAAAATCTAGGTTCTAATCCTAGATTTTATGTTTATGATTTTGGACAAGTCACTTAATACTTCAGTTTTCCCACCTATTGAATGATAATAATAGTATTTAGCTACTTCACAGATGTGCTCAGGCTTGATTAATTCGTGTAAGCAAAGTGCTTTGAGAACTCAGATGGCACTGCCATCCATTATTATTATTTAGAATATGGGGTTTCTTAGTTACTAAATATAGAACTAGCTTTCTAATTCAAGAGTTGAGGAGGATACAACAAAGCTAGGCCTCGTTTTTAGAGCGCTCTCCATAATTCAAGAGATTTTATTAGAACAAAGATTGTTAGGCTCCATGCAAGAAGTATTTTTTCCTTGGATTTCATTAGTAGTAAAATCTGAATTCAATATAACCAGAGCAAACCAAGCGGAGAGTTTTGTTCAATAAAAAATGGATGGACAGAAGAAGAGTTTTAAGTGCAAAGTTCAAATGGATTATGTGAAAATTACCAGACCCCTCTTCCATGCACCATGGTCTGTAATCTACTGTACAGCAAAACAGTAGCTATTACATGCTGAGTTAGGGCAGCATAAAATACCAGCTGTGGACATGGGTATGAAGGAGTGCATTTCTCCTTCTCCAAGGTTGTTTTTAACAGACATCCTTTCTCATCCTGACATGATGCAGTTGATACTGATAAGTTTTGGTGGTTTGGTCCTGTTAAGTGCATTTTAATAGAGACTTCTGTATCCTTTTTGCAAAAAGAAATAATGTAAATTAAATAAGAAATAAAATTATTTTTTAAATCATTCTCACAAACTATACATTGTGTGAGCCTATGGATTCTGAATACTCTGAGGATCAACTGCTGTACAGCAGGGATTTACGCCTTTATTAATTATGTTTATGCAATTCACTTGTACTATCCAAAATTTTGACATCAGATTCTTTAGCTTTATTTTGACTGTGTACTTTTATGATGTATTATTGGCAAAGCAAATCCATTTATTACACAGATCTATAAATTTGGTTTAAATATACTGTAACCAAACCTAATTTGGTTTGGTTTTATATATTGTATTAATTTACAGCTCTCCAGTGGATATAATTGGCACACTCACCCTGCTTCTATCTTCAATGCTGTACCTTATATTAGAGTCAATGAACCAGATTCTCTGTGGGTGCAGTTGTGAAGGGAGACAAAAAGGAGCTAGTTTTTACTCCCTTCTGGGGCTTGTTCCAGGCTGTCCTCATCCCCAATAAATATTAGAACAGCCTGAGGGTTGCTCTAAACTATGCCCACTAGCAGACATCTAGAACACAGCATGTTCTGGCCATGCCTCAGCACAGACTCTCACACTCCTAACAAAACTGTTAGGGACTTCCTGCTGGAGCAGTACAGAGGGACAGAAGAGGCAGAAGAAAGTGGCCCTTTGTTCCTAGGGTGACTAATCAATCTACCTCATCTACAATCAGTTTTCTCCTCACATTGGTTTTATGCTGTTATTGACTTAAATGGAGTTATTGCTGATTCACAGTGCTATAAGAAGAGAATTAGGCCCATAAGAAATGATATAATATTGAACTTAGTGTTTATAAAAAGTGCAGGCTTGATACCTTTGAAGGCTGATGTCTCCTGTTTCTCCACAGAACAGATACTGAACAGAAATTGGCAGTGGAAGCTTTCTCACCCTGCCCCGCCAATATGCCTTAAACTTTACATTGTATGGTCACTTCTGGAAAAGAGTGGGTACTCCCATTTCCTGCTGACTCAGTCCTTGACTTCTCAGCTGATGGTCTATTAGTGCCAATTCCTTACTAGTTCTTAACACTGAACAGATTTCACACATTTTTTATTAAATCCTTTTTGTCAGGTTTACCTATCCAGGGCCAAATCATGCACGTCTTATTCATGCAGGTAGACCTATTGATTTCACTGGGACTACTTGCATGAGCAAGGTGAGCAGGATTTAGCACAAGGTGTAGTAACTGACCTAAGCTATATTTTCATCTCAGATCATATGCAATAGACTTTGTCCGTATGCAAATATTAATCAACTAATTAATCAATTAATTAAACAAAATGTATTTAAATTTTGTTTTGCAGTGAAGCTTTGATGGATAGTTTCTGCTATAATAATACTGTCTTTTAACTCTGCTATGTATTGCTACTTTATGGGAGTAGTTCTATAGGAAAGGGCTGATTATTAAAGCAGCATAATTGTAAATGAGCTGCTCATTACTAACAAACCATGGCCTCTCAGAATGCTACCGGCCCTTACATTTAAAGTATATCTTTGTGGAGATAATGGTTTGAGTCATTTTTAGAATTCCCCCATAAGCCCTTTGCTGCAGTATCAATGTTTCAGATGAATCAATGCTGTCTGTGCAATAATTTTAGGTAGAAGACAAAACCACTTCAAAGAGTATAATGACTTGAGAGTTTGTCAATAAGATGTCTTAATGTTTTTGACAACACCCATTTTGTTGACACAGTGGTTGAAGAATCTTGACATCATTTATTGTGTCAGCTGAACAGATTTAGCCGCTGGTGAACCACATGGTAAATTGCACTGTTTCCTCCTTCCTGTTTGGTTGAGCTATAAATCGTATTTTCCTTTTGGAAGCTGATTAATACTTTTCTTTGAACCAAGACACAGTTCCATCTACTGTATATCTAAGGAGAGAAAGTAAAAGTATGCTCCAGTTTCCCCTGGACATGGTTTCTAAGGTGTCATTAATCCATAATTAGCAGCCTGGTTAAATATAAGATCACATTCCATTGGTAAAATGGGTAAAAAAATTCTGAAAATTAGATCTCTTTTATAAGCTAAAATCTTATTTTGCCATGAAAAACAAGTTCCCAGCTGATTTAAAACATTGTAAAATATGCAAAACTATTTAGAGGCTGAAAAAATGTAAAGTTCTTTGAAAGACACTAAATATATTGTCCACTATTGTAATAATAGAAAAAACCCCAAAACAATGCTATGATTTGGGGTTTTTATTTTTTTATCTTTAGCCTGTTCAAGTTGGCTGTTTATGACTAGGATTTTTTATGTGTGTGTGTGGGGGGGTGTATGTGTGTGTGCTCTTCACATGCTTTTCCTTATTCATCTACTTCTGCTAAACTTGGATAGTCTTTCAGAATTATTTGGCAATGATTAATATTATTCAGCTTGCAAAGTCCATAAAGATTGTTGATCATCAGTATATGACTATAGACTTTGAAGTCTCTTAATTGCATGAAGACAGATACATTAAACAATTACCTAAATACTCAAAAAAGAAAGAACAAAGGAAATAAAGAGTGATGTAATCCCTGAGGGAATCGTATTTCTGTATTAAGAAGGAAGCCTGTCTCTTAAATTTGGCACAAATATTGGGATGCTCAGCTGTCAGTTTCTTCTCACATTTATTCTGAATGAACACAATCCATCCATCAGTGCTTAAAGAGTTTTCTAACAGTACATTGACCTTGAATGCGGCACATCGATTTTCAGTAACGCATCACAAATAGGGTCGTTACTGAGTCATCCAGCAGTGGATGTGATTGGGAACAGATTTCTGAAATTCCAATACTATGCCATCTGCCTCCGATGATGGATTGTCCTATGGTACCCCATCAATCCTCACCTAGCTCTAAAAAATGTGACACCTGTATGAAATTTATCAGTATATACAACACAAGGCAAAACAAACTGATACAACTGTGGCTTTTCAACAATTTTGGTTCTTCTTGTAAAGATTCTGTTTTCTTTACAATGGCATTTATTTACAGAGGTACTTCTTCTATAAGGGCCAAGTGGTGACAGTGACACAGAGGTAAGCACTATAGGGAATTAACGCTGCAAGTGGGATTGAGCAATAGATAAAAACAGTCTGGATCTTAAACTGTTAGAGGTTAACACTAGATCAATTAAGGTGATTGTTCCTTAGATTGCATTGGACAAATATACATACACAAAGAGGGTATTAGTGAAATTGAGGAGGGAGAACAAATAGAAATTAACTATGTTAAACTAAAAATCAAACTGGAAAAAGATTTTATGGTCTTGTAAAATGCCTGTCTTGCTGAAGAGGAAAAAAGGATCCTCCTGTATGAATCTGGAAAAGTGTCTGTAAAAGCCCTGGTCTAGGACTAGGAAAGGTGTTTATTCAGCTGCTATTGCTGCCACAGAACCAGTTATTGCAATTGGAGTTTGAAAGAGCTAAACTATTTAATGGCCAATAATCACATTTCTGCTTTATGCATGTAAAGGAAAGGGTAAGAACAAAATAACGCGTTTCAGATTGCAAGCTGACTGGCACAGAGATCAGGAAGGAATGTCCTCTTCTTGTCCCAAATTTCACTCTGGCTTTGGGTACAGCATTACACAATCAAAAGGGTGCATATTTATTCTTATTCTTTTTAATGTTAAGTTGCCTGTGGAGTGAAGTAGGACTCCAGACTAGATGGTCTAGTGGTTTTGTGAGCTAGCAAATTCTATATTCTGGTCACCTCTTTCAGTTACTAATGACGTTGAGAGCCTTTTGAAGAACACCCCACTAATTATTTGTTTATTTATTTGGCCTTTAGGCACTTTTGCAATGAGTTAATTTAAATACAGCTGCATGAAATAAAGCCAGCACCTTCTCCACCACCCAGAGCTGGAAATAACCAACAGGAAACCAGACCAAATCGAACCAATGGTTCTCTCACCCCAAAACACCAGCCCTTATAACAACCCCCTCCAATGCTCAGACCCGGGGTAAATCAATGGGCCTTTAAGCATGCCTGAAAGGTCATCAAATTCAGGCTGTTTCAGACCAAGTGGAAAGTAAGTTCCCAAGTTGCAGCCACCTCCCAGAAAATGCCCTCCCAACTGCTCTTTCTCTTTTAGAAGATAGGGAGCTGGATCGAGTCATTAGAACATTAAATGTTAGAAGCTCCTTAGCATCACTGAGAAACCAGCAGGCATCCAGTGCAGATCCCGGCACATTGGAGATGCACCAATGGGTTGATTTTAAAGTGTAGCCTCATGTAGAAAACATTACAGTAGGCTACCCTTGGATCATGGTAGCAAGCACAGATGCCACCCATCTCCATATCTGTACAACATCTGACCCAGCTAGTGCTGTTGAATAACTTGTCCAGTGTTGGGGTGGGACAAAGGCATAGATGATAGCTAAGCTCAATCCAAAAAGGATTGAGATGGTGTAGGTAGGTTGGAGGAAGCAAATGGAAGATATGGTGAAGATTATATTTACCCCTTTAATAAAGGATGTGTGATTGCCATTTATCATCAGAGTTTGCAATATGGGAAGGTTGTTTGATCTTCAACTGCTGTTAGACATCATATAGCTAGAGTTGCCAACCCTCCAGGATTGTTCTTGAGTCTCCAGGAATTAAAGATTAATCTTTAATTAAAGATTTTGTCATGTGATGAAATCTCCAGGAATATATCCAGCCAAAATTGGCAAGCCTACATATAATAGCACTTTCAAGAAAAACTTTGTTCAAGGCTGGCCCAAACTGTTACCATTTCTCTTAGGTGAGCACCTTGCTATCATTGATGTCAATGAGGTGACTGTGGAATATGTTGTTATTCAGCATAAGGCTAGCAAAATTGCATACATAGAGATTGGGGCTACCCACAAAGCTCAGATCAAGGTCCAGATCTAAATTTCTCTAAAGTTTGGTGAGTTCTGGATGCTGGATTTTTGGCTTGGACCTATGTTCAATTTACGTATAAATAATATTTAATACATTGCAGTGAGTGCTCACTTCACTGAAATAATTACTCTTTCACTCTAAGTTATTATTACCCTAGTTTATTCCAAGTTAATTGCCTGAGACAACCCACTTAAAGCTGATCTGATTATTACAGTTCATGTTTTATTTTTAACCCCGCCCCCCAAAAGTATATGCTGATGTCCAATTCTGCCATCTATGGAATGAGCTAGAGACTGATGAGAATAAAAGTACCACACCATAGCGGTGATATAACATTTCAGGTCCTTTTCTAATAAAAAATAACCTAAGTTGATTCCTTTAAAACCCTAAAAGAACCACTTCAAACCTTCTCATGTGCTTTGAAAATTAAAAACCACATTAGTAAAGATCTGAACAGGCCCGCCAATGGGAGCGGGGGGCAAAGGGGCCAATTTCCCAGGACCCGGGCAATTTGAAAGGGCCTGGGGACCCTCACCCACCACCACTGCCACTGCCTGGGCCCTTTTAAATCGCCCAGGTGGGCTGCAGGGCTCCTAGGCAAGCAAGATCACTCCAGGCCTCGCGCTTTCGGGGGGCAGGGGCACAGGCTGGCACAATTGGCCAGCACAGGCAGTCCTGGAAGTGACGGATTCATCACTTCCACCCAGGGCTCCGCCTCTGCCCCCCCCCCCCCGAGACAGCCCTGGCTCTGGGGCCCGGAATTTCTGTCGGCAGGCCTGGATCCAAACATGACTGAAGAAACATAAATATTGACATGAATTGCAGTAGTTAATCTGCACTCTGCTTTCCCGTGGCTCACTCGTTGTCTGGAAAGCTCTGCTTGTCTCTCTTCCCTTATGGAACAGAGTGCCTGTCTAGAGGGGAATTCAACTCATAAGCCACTTTTACCAACACAGTCTGTTTATGTACTTCATTTTTAATACTATACACAAAGTAGAAAGAAGATCGTGGGCCAGATTCTCTACCTCATTACACCAGCGGTGGCCAAGTGGAGCGGAAGCCAGCCACAAACCCCTTGCAGAGGGACAGCTGCCATAACTGGTTCTTACACCACCTTCCCTGCAATCCAAAAAAGCAATAGGCATGTTGGGGTGGGAAATGGCATGTTAGGGGCAGAGACGGGGGATAGTGCTTGGAGTATGCTGTGCTCCTGAAATCTGCCAAGTTTCCAAAGTCGTTACAGAATAGAGACAGGGGAATTTCAAACAGTTCAGAGCCCCAGCCTGGACGAGCTCATTCAAAGTAAGGAATTTCAAGAGAACAGCTTGAGGATTGATCACTACAAAAACTAATTTCCCTCTGCCGATACTCACCCCTTCTTGTCAACTGTTAAGAATAGGCTACTTCTACCATAACTGAATTGGCACTGACCCCCCACTTGGTAAGGCAACTCCATCTTTTCATGTGCTGTATATTTATACCTGCCTACTATATCTTCCACTCCATGCATCTGATGAAGTGGGTTTTAGCCCACAAAAGCTTATACCCAAATAAATTTGTTAGTCCCTAAGGTGCCACAAGGACTCCTCATTGTTTCAGACAGCTGGTGTAAGTTAGAGCAGATCCCAGCTTTCTTTAACCCAGTGGTTCTCAAGTTGCAGCCCAATCAGCACACAGCTGCAGCCCATGTGACATCCTCAGGACAATACGGGTAGTACATATATTGTGTGGATGCACGCCACATAACACACAGAGAGCTGCATATGCTGCACTCAGTGGTAAAAAGGTTGAGAACCACTGCTCTAACCTATGTCCTACTGTGGCAGATATTCCCCTCCCATTCTGCTGCATCAGTATCTGGCTTAACGTTGAAAAGGCAGGGTTGGCCTACTAAAAAGGTCATTAAGAAGCAACACCAAGGTACCGGTCACCAAGGCCATGAGCCAAGAAGAGATATCTGGTGGTTAGAGTTAGGAATCAAGACATTCGGGTTCTGGTGTTGTTCTCTATGTGACCTTGAGCCAAGGGTGAAAGTAGAAATAGGGACTTACTGTTACGGGGCTGAGTTGGGACTGGCTCTGGCCCCCGGAGGGAGCGGGGCCTCGGGTGGAAGGGGCAGGGATAGGGGGTCAGAGCCAGCCCTGGCCCGCCCTGGGCTCCCTCCCTAGCTGGATAGCAGTGGCAGCTGGGGGCTCCAGCAGCAGTTTAAAGGGCCCAGGGCTCGGCCGCCGCTACCACTCCAGGCCCTTTAAACCACTGTTGGAGCCCCCAGCTGCCGCTGCTACCCCAGGGTTCCGGCAGCAGGGCTCCGGCAGCTATGTAAAGGGACAGGGCCGGAGAGGCAGCGGGTGCCCTGGGCCCTTTAAATAGCCCCTAGAGCCCCGCCACTACTCCAGGGTTCTGGGGGCTATTTAAAGGGCCCAGGACTCCCCTGCTTCTACCGCCTCGGCCCTTTAAATAGCCCCTGGAGCCCCGCTGCTGTTACCCAGGGCTCCAGCAGTGGGGCTCTGGCAGCAATTTAAAGGGCCTGGGTCTCCAGACGCTGCTCAGAGCCCCAGGCCCTTTAAATTGCCGTCAGGGGAAGCCGGGCCGCCCCGATATGGTGCATTGGCTCTTGCCGATATGCCATACTGGGGCGTACCAGCTTACTTTCACCTCTGCCTTGAGCAAAGTATTTAACTTCTCTGTACCTCAGTTTGCTGATCTGAAAAACGAGTTGTAATGATGCTTATCTATACCACAGGTTGGTGGGAATTTTAATGTTTTATTTTATAAAGAGCTTTGAGCTCCTCCTCTGAAAGGTGGCTATCAATGAAAAAAATGTGATAGCAGGAAAGCTAGTGCAACATATTTAGTTTAAAATATATTTAATATATGTCCACCTGTATTTACTTATACGTATGCTTTGTTTTTATCACCAATACAGCAAGTATGTGGAAAAAATGCATTTGCTATACTGATAAAAACCTGAAGCATGTTTAGTTTTCAGAAACCAGCACAGTGTCTGTATATTTTCCCAGCCACACTTTGCATATATCTCTGACCAGTCCAAACAAACAGCAGAACTTCCTGCCATCAGAGCAAAGCCATTAATACTACTCGAATTAAGGGTTAGTTGATATTTCAATAATAAATCCCATTTTTCAGGCGTACGTGAGTCAGGCATTTTAATTCCCTGAAGACTGAGAGTCCGATATCAACACACAAAAACGCACATTTTATATTTTATTATTTTACTGCATGGCTTCGGGCCAAATCCTATGTTGATTTACACCCTAAGAAGCCCCAGTGATGTCAAAGAGAACTCACAGTCTAGCCCTCAGATTGCAACTAAGGGTTTCTTACACATTTAACCTTCTCTCTTTAATACCTTAAAAGTTACAGGCCACGATGCAAATTCTGTTCTTTCCATCAGACCAGCTCAGTGGAGCTCCAGTTGGGGAAGTGAAAGTAGTTTAGCCTTGTAAATTTTTACTGTCTCATCTTTGCAAATGCTTCGTGCACCTTTTTGCATTGCTTACCTCATAAGGTTGAGAAAAACAGAGGCTCAGACTGTGCTCCTTAAGATCATCCCATGGAGTAAGCTCTCTGTATGCACAGCTCCACCCTACAATGTGGATGTGATGGACTCTGCAGCACTGACCCTGCCTTGTCCTGGGTGCTCCATGGGTTCAGGCTGCACACACACAGGAGGGTGGAGATTGGGCAGGAGGAAGGATTGTTTGGCATGGGGAGGGGAGGGGAGAAGACACGTGTTGGTCCCACCGGTGCTCTGCAGAGCTCTCAGCTGTATCACATAACGTGGTACCGCCGCATTGCATTAGCCACACTGCATTTTCAGGCAGTGTCCTTGAGGGACGGGGAGTAGCAGGTGGCTGGTATGGCTAAGGAAGGAGGAGGAGACCAGTCACAGGCTGAGAGGCTTCACTCCCTCCTTCCCCATTCATTCCTATGAAAAATGTAACTGCCTGGCCTACCCACCTGTTCCCCTCCTGGAAAGCAACAGTCTCATAGGCAGATAGGCTCCCTCTCTCTGCTCTTCAGAGGGGAGTGGAAGAGAGGAGTGGGTCCCAGCAGCAGGAGGAGGGATGTCTTTGTGGAATGCAGCTCTGGAGCCCTGCAGAGAGGTGGAGAAGGGGAACCAAATTAGTAGTTTTGGGAGGATGGGAAGCAGCAGATGGCTAAATATAGTGTTTTTATTTGGGCCAATTCATTTTACTGGGGGCAAGAAATTGAAACTCTGCCTTCCATTCTCGTATGGACAGAGGATGCCACCTCAGCAAGAACAAAACCATTTTTAATTTTTTTAAAAAGCTGTTATTCAGCCAAACATTTTTTGTCCGATTCAGAGTCCAGTATCCAAGCCATCACAACTCATGGGCTTCCCTCGCTTGCTCTGGGTAAACCCTTGTGTAATTTCCATTGGTTTGAACAAAGTTACCTCTCCTTTATCCTACTGCGAGCAGAGAATCAGGCCCTGAGGTCTTGGGAGCAGCAAAGATTATCCCACATTTGCCTACTGCGAGGTTCTTACACCTTCCTCTGAAGCATCTGGTGCTGGGCACTGGCAGAGACAGGAGACTGGGGTAGATGGCTCTTGGGACGGATCCAGACTGGCGATTCCTCCATTCCAATTATTTACAAAGAGAAATTCTAAGCCTTTAATGCATGTTTATCCTAAGGGGACATGCTACTGCTCAACCTGCAAACACCCTTTCCTATGTGTAATACTACTCGCACCCTAGTTTTTGTAGCTTAAGTCGCTATTTCAATTTAACAAAACGCTTAGGTAAAAACTTGAATTCAGAAATTGCTATCTCCGTGTCGTAAAACAATGTTCTCTGCACAGCAACCTTAGATCTTACTATACATCTCACCTCAGCCATTTTGACAAATAGGCCATTGATCCATAGAATTAACTCCAGTAAGACATTAGTCATTCTTGGAAATTACAGTGCTCATCTCTCTCTCTCTTTCTCTCTTTCGTACTTAAATGGTAGGGTTTTCAAGCATATTTTTATGGACCTAATTAATGCATGTGACATGCTTCTGGTGTAAGGTAAAAGAAATGATTATTAGACATCTCGGGAATAAGCACATTCCAGAGGCTGCATAAGCAAGTCTTTATGCTGGTCACTGTGGGAGAGAATGCTCAGCAACAAAGCAACAATGTGTTTTCATTTGAAACAACACTATTTGAAGAAAAAAATCATTAACATTTGTGAGAGAAGCTTGCAAGAATCCTCTATGTTTTTATGGAGCAGTTTTGCAGTCCTGAACTTTGTAAAATAAGCTTTTGGTAGCACAAAAGAACAGTTCCCACTTTGCACCCCAAAGGTCATGAAGAGTTCAGTTTCACTGAGATTGGTTAGCCAACACATTTTATTCTGGATGTAAGGAGATTGCTGGTTCTTGTATACCTCTAAAACAGATGGTCTCACGCGTTTCACCTTTTAACTTATTTTGAATCCAGTGTTAATCTGCTTTATTCAATGGCCCTCTCTTTCTAACAGGGCAACCAGTTCACTCCTTCCTGTGGGCAGGGCTTTATTCAAAACAGGTAATATTAATGGAAGTATTTCATTTCTACAGGTGTCATCTCTGAAAGCTAGCATTGCAAAAAAGCGAGACCATAGTACACAGGAGACTGTGCTAGATTACAGCATCTCAATCCTGGATTGTTCTCAAACTATAGAAAAATAAATAGGAGCTACATACAAATTGCTTTAAAAAAACAGCAACAACCACCTTAAATTACAGAAAACTTGGCATCATGCACTGTGGTAATGAAAGATGGACAAGTATTATTTTATATAATTCAGTATCTCTGCACCCTCAGAACATTAATCAGATAATTATCAAATTTCACTTCACTGTGGGACTGTCGGAAATTTGACAATGGTTATTTTATTTTCCTGGTGTATGCCATTTAGACAAATGAAAAATGCAGTGCCTCGGGCAGAAAAGAGTAAGAGGTAAAGTTCTTGCCATACTGAAGTCAGTGGGAGTTTTGCTATTGACTTCAGCAGGGGCAGGATTTCCCTCAGTATTACTAACCAGTTAGCTATTTTCTGAGACTCTCCACTAGACTGATAATACCAACTACCCAAGTCAGACTTTTAAAAGCTGCTTAAAGAATCTCAAACAATAGTAGCAAAGGCTAGAAAATTTGCACCCTGTCCCTTCATCTTACTCAGGTTTTAATGTCAATGGTTAGCTGGGGTTGCACCTTAAATCTGTTTGGAAGCTGACGTTAATGTGAGTATCTTTCCAGGAGTTCATAATGATAGTGCTATAGGAGCTCCATTAGCTATCCGATGGCTCCTGCCTTGTTGGTTCTGACTTACAGATCCCAAAGCAGTGCTCCCTACTGGATGCCTGCAGAACTCCCCATGCCATACTGCTGCAGTTAAAATCAGTGAAGGCAGATCCATTGGTTTAGCAGAGCTGCTGGCAGAGAATTCTCTCCAAGAGCCCCTTGTCTTTGGAATTCACTGCCCCTCCAGACCTTACAGACATGCTGCAAATCTTACCTAATTGGTTGGGGGTGGGTGGAATGTTTTTTTGGGGGGTGGGACAAGTCTAAGGGATGGGAGATTTTGAATAATATACATGCTGACTGACGATTGGTAGGGGGATGGGGAGAGAGAGAGATTGAGAAATGTGCTGCTATTTGATTTCATTGCTGATTTTGGTATGTGTTTTTAAGTAATGGCAAGGGCATGTAGGCCCCATCCCAGGAAGTATTTAAGAGTGTGCCTTTAGCTCCTTAGGACATAGGTGGGTTTTTTTATTATTATTGTTATGTGTTTGTACAGCGCCTAACATGATAGGCTCCTGGTCTAGGGTAGGAGTTTGTAGATGCTACCAAAATGCAACTAATAATAATGATGAGGTACCTTCAAGGGTTGAGCCCTAGAGTTCAGGATAGGTGCTCTTTTTTATTGATTTGAGTTTAAAATACAGGAACTCAAAAGTGCCCCTAGAGCATTGTTAGATTTGTATGAAGCTGTAATACAGTACATAATCTGTATATTGTTAAATGTATCATCTATGCATGTACAGATAACAATAGCTTATTTATTGAATCCTTATGTCTTATCCCTGGTAGTGTACTGTACACATGGTACACTGAGTTGTCACTTTTGTAGGAGAGGATTATGTCTATAAAATGATTAGTGTTAGACTGATTGTTTTAAAATAACTCAAGCAGCATCTGAATTTATTTACATACAAGATATTGCCTTCCATAAACACAGCTGGACTCAGAATGTCAATTCAAGGATATTTTTGGAAGTTCATCCAACAGTTCAGCTGGAATAAAGGCATCTCACTTATGCAGTCTTAATTTTTTTTTCCCCCAAGGACTGTAGGCCCAGTGCTGGGAAGTGCTGGGCAGCCTTGACTCCTATTGATTTCAATAGTAGTTGGTGCCATATACTCCTATGGTCTTTGAAAGGAGTTGCAGGTACTCAGCAGCATCCTATAGGAGTCACTCAGCATTTCACAGGATCTGCCCCTAACTGTGATTATGAGATTAAAAACAAGGTGAAATTCTGCGCTCTTGCTCACACACATATCTCTTGTGCTAGAAGATCCTCGACTGACTATACAGCAGAACCATGGATATAGCTCAAATTCAAGACTGCACCATTATCAGAGTGCTCATTTTGGAATTTAATATTGCTTTTCAGTTAGCAATTAGCTTCTCCCCAGTTGTTTGCTTTTGAATTTAGGATAATATAAGTCACCATTTGAAAGAAGATACTTAGAAACCTCGGCACTGGCATTATTTAGAGAGCCAGTGTTACACTATCACTGGCTTTGATCTATTTTTGCTGAAAAGATGTTCCTATTAAAAGAAAAAAGACATATGTAGAGATATTGAAAGCTTTAATGGTTTTTGTACCTATTCCAAGATCATCAATGTACTGTATAATTAAGAAGTTCTCTTGTTTTAGATCTTTTTTTCCTGCCACCTGGGATTTAAGCACTACAAATGCAAGATCTCTCTATATATCTATATATTTATGTATATTCTGTAATTATTTATGTGTGTTACGATAACACCTAAAGACTCCAGGCAGTATGAGGGCCCCATTGTGCTGGACTCTGTATTAGTTTTATTATTTGTATTGCAGTAGAACCTGGAGGCCCCAGCTGAGGCCTTGCGGTGCTACTTGTTGTACAAACATAGTGTAAGGGTCACAGCCCGGAAGAGCTTACAATATAAATAGGCAAGATAGTCAAAAGGGGGGGAGAAAAGGAAGCATTACTAACCCCAGTTTAACAGATGGGGTCAATGACCACATTTACTAAGGTATTTAAGCACCTGGAGATGCAGAGTACAGACCCACCTTAGGGGTCGGTGATCAGGGTGATCTCCCTGAACGTCAACTGGGAGCACCAAATCAACATCCAGCAGGGCACCAAATCCAATTTATTGTTTTGTGTTTTGCACGGACATTTGGGGGGGCACTGAAAATGTTTTCTGCCCCAAGTGGCAAAACACCTACGCCCGGCCCTGTACGGATAGGTACCTAATGGGATTTACAAAAGCAGGTTAGGTGCCTAACTGCAGTTGAAAGTCAATGGGAGTTAAGTGCCTAACTCACCAAGGCACTTTTGTTAATCCCTTTAGGTGCTTAGCTGCATTTTAAGATACTAAATACCTTTGCAAATCTGGCTTCTACTGACCCACCCAAGGTCACCAATGAAATCTTGACACAGCTGGGAGATGAAGCCAGATCTCCTAAGGCCCAGTGCACTGCCTTACCCAGAAAACTATTTGACATAATGTTTGCTTCACTGCTTTTATTTACTATGAGTTTTGCGGCTATAAAAGGTCTGGCCCAGTGGAAAACAGACAATGGTTTCCTGGCTAATCAAACATGCACTAAATCTAAAAGGAATCCATCCATGTCAGCAGATGGACTTCTAGATCTTTTTAAAAGCTAAGTACTACCAACATTTATTAAGCCCCCGTGCTGTATTCTCTTTCTTGGAATGCAAAGCATAATGTGATTTTCTTTGATTATTCAGGTTGTTTTCTTTTTCATATTTTACATTTCTGAGGTACAGTGTTTCTTGGGGGTGGAAAAACATTTCCATAACAACTGGTATGCAAGAGGCAGCCTTTCAAACCATCACTAGAAACGCAAAGGAAATAGCATATAGCAGTGGTTGTTTTTCTGGCTAATTGACACAATTAGAAGTGGAAGCTTAAGGCAAAAATAGTTCTGCAACTTATCTGACCAGGACCTCCACAAACATCTAACATAGAAACAATGGGCCAAATGATGTCTTCAGTAACTACTGAAGTGCAGAATTTAGTCTACTAGGTTCATGCACATAGCAGAATTAGTTTAACTGGTCAGTTCAGGAAAGGGAAAAGTTACGGATTTGAGGGAAAGTCCCTGTAGATCTATAAATATACATATACGTATGAAAGAAAGAAAGTCTTCATGAAAATACAGCTGAAAAAGCGTAAGGAAAAAAACATATCCAAACATATCTTGCAAATCTCATTTAAATAGTTTGGCTTCACTTTGTCATTTGAGTCTCTTATTTACAAATTTAGAAGCTAAAGCATTATAGGTGCAGAGAGTATCTCTAGTCTCTGGTCTTGTACTTTTCATAAGGTATTTCTGGAATTTAAAGTTAGAAGCATAAATGAATATGCATATATAATCTTTGTATTAACTATCCCATTAAACTGTGCATCCCTTCCCATCTCCCTCATTTCAGAAGAATGTCCTATCATTAGCTGCTATCTGGAATCGACAGTAGAGTCATTTGAACTCTGGCTCCCAAGGGCCTACTCCTTTACTTCCTGCTCTAGGAATAAGGTGTGTATTGATTAGATATCAGGCTGTAATTGGGCTCCAATCTCTGTGCCTCAAGATATATGATGGAGATGACAGGAAACAGATACCCTGTTGCTACTTGTAAATAGTCTGGTTGAACAAAATGGTTTGTAACCACTTCAGTGCCACAGTCTTTTATTTCTAGAATGGAGTTGCTTGATCACTTAGCTTGATGGTGTTTCTTGGGGATAGAAAATATCTCTTTCTAAAGGAGCTAAAGTCATTTTAAATTAACTGAATTCCCCTTTTGAGAACCAAAAATTATTATCTAATAGTGCATAGCTTGGTATAATTATATACTGAGCATGTCACAGACAAAACATTAATTAAGTCCATAAGCTCAATCTGGCATCCGTTGACTAATTTAAGAAAAGAAAATGTTCAGTATGAGGCTGTAGAGAGGAGGTGGTTATGGATGCTGAAGATCTGGCGTTGTTCAGGACTAAGCTCTCCCAAGATGATGTCTCCAATGTGCTGATTGCACTGGGACAAACATGTCTTTTGAAAAGAAAAGTTCAAAGCGGTGAAGAGATCACAGGTCTTGCTTCAGTATGGCACATTACCAGCTCCCTACATGTGGGGATTTCAAACACAAAGAGAGACATATATCTACATTTTATATGACATCCAAGCTTGGAAGCTTAAGGCAAGATTCTGATGTCAGGCTGATGATCTGAAAGCAATGCACTTTTTATCATTAACAGGAGACTTGGTAACACACTGAAATGTATAAAGTGAGAGTGAAAGGGCTCAGCCTCCTGAGAAAGACAGTCTTGGATTTTTTTTCTGAACTTTTTTTTTTTTAATCCTACAAGAGAGATTCCAGAATGGACAATCAGTTTATTCGGATCAGTGATTTATCTGTGAAATTCTTAGAGGCGGGGGAACCATGCAAAGTTCTCAGAGCTGTGGCCCAAAGTAATGAATGTGTTGCAATAATATATTTAGCACATGATAAGGCAAACCACAGAAAATATATAGTGGAGGAAAGGATACATTCCCTGGCTGAGAAGTTATTGAATCTTTAAAGCCAGGCAACACATAGTTTAGGGGGATGGGGATTTCCCTGCCTTCCACGGTGCAAATAAATCACTGATTCCAATGCAGATATATACTTCGTTTCTCTTTTTGGAACGGATTTTGGATGGCTACAAAAGGCATTTGTATCACAATTACATACTGAAGGCAATTTGATTTTGCATATAGGCATTTACATTCTGCTGCTCTTCGGAGCGACCTTCCATTTCCTTAACATATTTTATCAGTAAAGAAGGACAAAATTTGTGTAACTACTTTTGAGCAGTTAAAAATGTTTCACAGAGGAAACATTTTTAAGTATTAATAAGCTGTAGGGTACACATTATAATTACACACACACATACATATTTTATAATCCTTTTTTACCAGGGAGAAAATCCACCTATCACTTTTTGTAGAGCCTGATTCTCCTCTCATTGACACCAGTTTTACACTGATGTAACACCATTGACTTCAGCTGAGTAATTCCTGGTTTACTCCAGCATGTGTGAGAGAGAAGAATTGGGCCTGTAGTCTTTTCCTTCTAACCAACATGACTTTATCACTGCCAGTGTTTTAAGTGAGACTCGCTTTTAAAGCAGATTATACCCCAGTAACAAATTCCTTTTAAAATCTCTTTTTTTTTCCAGTCAACGTAATAGTGATTTTCACCATAGTTGTCCTGTACTATTCTCACTGTTCATGAAAAGGAAAAGAGAGTACTCTTCTAATTCTGACCTCTGTTGAGGTCCACTGAATTAGGATAAGGAAATCAATAAGAGTAACACTGATACAGGAAGTAATGAAAGGAAGGAAAAGCTTTCTACAGTGGGCCTATGTGGGTTTCAAATGATGTCTCTTCCTTTTAGAGATAGAACAGACCTGTGATCCATGACTCATGTGGGTACTTGGCAGATGCTGTCAAATATTATATTGTAATGTTCCCCTAAATGTGGGTTGGGGTATAATACCAATGGAAAATAGTAGAAACACAAGGAGAGAAACTACATTGAGAAGTGGACTTTTTCTCTCACATACTGAGTCCTAATTCAAACTATTGACATGCGTTGTATCGACAGGCAGAAATTCAGTCAGACGTTCAAATTTGCATAGAATGAGGGGACAAGTAATTCACACATTTATCAAGAGATAATGCAGTCCCAGTCATGCTTGTTACTTCAAGCTGCAATGTTGGATTGGAATCCAAATTCTTCCAAAGCTCAGTGGTGTACAAATCCATGGTTTTCTTTTGGTCCATTGCAAATCTAAGGGTCAGTAGTGGGCAGTGGAAGTTTGGGGAGTAAGGTAGAAATAGTGGAAACTTCATCCAAATTTTTGTTTTTTGCCATTTTGGTTTAAATGCCAGATCAGAATTTGAGTTTTGAATACTGTAGTTTCTGCCTTAGTGGCTGCCACTACAGCATCATGCTGCCATAGCCCCCACTGTTTCTGGGAGCCCGCATCACGGCATGGACCCAGAGGGTGGATCCTCATAGGCTATGTCTACACTACCACGGTAAGTTGACCTAAGTTATGCGACTCCAGCTACTGTAGCTTAGGGTCGACTTACTGCCGTGTCTACACCATGCTGGGTCGATGGGAGACACACTCCCGTCGACTTACCTTACTCCTCTAGTTCCCGGTGGAGTACTGGCGTCGACCGGACAGCGTTTTGCTGTCGATTTAGCGGGTCTTCACTAGACCCGCTAAATCAACCCCCAGTGCATCGACCGCAGCAGTGTTGATCCTGCAGTAGTGTAGACATAGCCATAGTCTCAGAGCCCAAGTCCACCCAAACCCAGCTGCATGCTGAAATGGCAGAAGTCAACATCTGACTATGCTGATTTACCCCAGTTGAGAGTCTGACCCAGACACTTAAAGGTCAGAATGGGCCAGTATGACTGTCTCGTCTGACATCCTGAATAACATAGGGTATGTGTTCTCTCTCCCCTCTGCGGAACAACAGAGGTCCCACTGTATTAAAGACTCTCTGTGGCTCTGGCTCAGGCCGGAAGAATTGAACCTTCATTACTTACTGTATGTTTTCAGACCTGGCATTTCAAGCAAGTAAATGATTTTACAGCAGGCTCCTTGGCTTCTAAAATTACATTCACAATAATAATAACGATAATGAAATCAAGAGCATAGTAGGATTTTAAAATAAAAACCAGTGTTTTCTACATTACAATTGGTTACACTTTGATTTTCCAAGATGGCTAGAAGTAGAAGTGAATTGGACTACATGCCTGATCATAATTGCTTTCTGCGTGGAGAGGTCTTTTTTCAGGTTGGTTTGGCGGCTGCTGTTTTAATCAGAAGGCTGTCTATTTGTATGTTAATAGTTTCATCCCAGTTTATTAGGTTTGTTGATGGAAAAGCAAAAATCAGATGCTTCACTATTTTCAAGCTGCACTATTAATCTACATTTTTTTTGTGCCAACCCTAAACCATTTCAGCATCCTCTGCCTTAAATCCTCTTAATGAAAGCATGAAGAATGACAAAATACTTCCTTTCATAAAGCAGAAGGCTATGCCAATTCACTTTCAACATGCTCATTCAGTGGAACTGAGGTAAATATGTTGCTCCACAGGTGCTTTTCCTTGCAATAACATACTCCCTAGTAATCCATTAAATTCATCTCATGCTCTGTTTAGTGCCTACTCTCTGAACTGCCTAGCTGGTTAAGGTCATTGTAATAATAGGGACAGGTTAAACAGCATGTGTATGTGTAACTCCAGCATACACTGGGACCATAATATAGATAAGAAAAGATAGGCAGCATTAGATGTGTGACCTCCCCCAGAACTGACAGAATCCCTTCCCCTTCTGCTGCTCCATAAAGGCTGAGACCTTTGGGATTAGATAAACGCTGTCAGATCTGAATCTCAGGGTTCCTGCAGATAATTTAGCGACACTAGAAACAGCGGATCAGTAAATTAATCTTCAACTAGCACAAAAGATTGAGCATGAACAGGCTGACTGTCCCAGATGGGGAGGGAGAGGTCTCTTGCTACTAAACCTATGCTAATGAAAGCAGAAAAATTATAGTCTCTGTCCCTATGCCATGGCTAGTGTCTGCAGAAGTAATGGGGAGAAACCTAAACATCATCATTGTTTTGTTCATGTCATTGCTGGCTCCTAGCACCATATGGTTTGAAAATGGATTCCATATTTCTTTAAGGAAGTCCTAGATGATAAGACACTTCATTACTTGGTCCTCATTAAATGCAGTCAAACAATTGAGCCCCTATTACATTCAGCCCAGATCTAGCCTCAGCCATCCCTTCCATAAGCCTTTTTTATTTCTGTGAAGACCTGACAGGGTTTATTTTATTATTTCCTTTGCAGGGAGTCGCGAAGTGTAATCACTGGTAACTAATCAAACGTCTTTCAAATACCCACAAATATATAAAGGCAGAGAAATGATTAATTATTGGGCTAAACCATTTCAAATGAGAACTCATCTAAATGAGCAGATTTATTTCCAGAGTGGCCTGAGTGTAAATCTAACTGTTTTATGAAGATCTGAGTCTAACGCATGCTTGTATTTGAAGATGGAACGGATTATGAGCAGCTGTACAACTGTCTATCCAAACCGCTGGGAAAAGAACAGCAACAAAAGACAATTTCAGACTTTACAAATCTGTCAATACAATATAGGGTGTTAGCCATGGTCAGCTATAATTTGTGGCCAGTTTCACTCTGGGTGTTAATAACTTACATGCAGGTTGGTGTCGAGGCACAACACTAACTGGGTTTAGAGCTGGTTAACAATTTTCAAATTTCACTATTTCTATAGAATCTTCTTTGTCATTTAGAATGTTGGTAAAAAAGATAAAGAACATTCTCACTGTTTTGGTGAGTTCTGTCTCCCACCCCCTTCTTATAAAGTGTTTTGATTTAGACAGAGCTGTGTATTCCAGTGGAATATGAGTCTGTCGAAGTTTCTCTGACCAGCTCTACTCTGCATAGTTATTTACGTATAAGATATAAAAATGGAATACAAGTCTGATCAAAACAGTTATGCCCATCCACAGGCAATCCTGACCTCATACTACTAAAATGTCTATCCCCATAGAGATGGCACATTTCCCATATTAAGAGATACATTAGAGGTGGACAAATACTTCACAACCGTTACTTTAGCTGATGAATTTTGTCTCTTGTCTGTTCCCAAGCACAAAGTGAAAGTCTCAGCTTTACTTCTATTCCAAATGATTTAAAAACTTTTCTACATCCCGCGCCCCCATGAGTGAAATTTACTCTACACGAAGAGCCTGCACAAAACCTAAGAATCAATAAGTCCCATTCAAGCCCTATTTTGAAGGGTTAATGGGGAAGGGGCCTTGTTCTGGGCTTCTGCACAAAGTGAATCTTACCTTGGTGCACATGTGAGTATAGCATTTGCTTTTTGTAAGTATTTATGCAATAGAACCTCCAACTTATATTTGCAGAAATTTGCTTTCAAATTGAAACAAATATTTGCAGAAAATATTACCACAATTTGCTAATATAATAGTAACTACTATGAACAGTAATATTTAGCTCTCATCTAGTGCTCTTCATTAGCAGATTGCAAAACACTTTCTCTCTGCAGTAGAACTTCTATGCACAAAGGACTGCCCAAGTTGAATTAGCGTAATGCTAATGCTGCAACCTTAACTCAGAACGTCCTTGTTCTGGGGAGGTTTGCATGATAGAATTTTAATTTTTATGCCCATTTAAATAATAACCAAATATTTACCCCTATCCCTGAGATAACAGGCAAAACAGTGTTTTGATTAACAGTTTAAATAATAGGAACAAAAAGAAATATTTTAAAAAAATTGTAAGCCAAACATTTCTTGACAAATGACATGGTTCCCTAGTTTGTCCAGTTCCCTGTCTGTTTCTGTAAAAACTCTTATTTATGCTGTAGCTCACTGCAGAAGAATGTAGCCTTGGAAAGAGATATGATGGCTAGTTAATACTGTGTGGGATTGCATGCTGTGGCCTGTGGCAATTCCTTATGTCTCTATGGGTAGCAATGCTTTTCCAGCATCATTCTTTTTTGTCATCACACAATTCCATTGTGAAATATTATTCGTATGAAGGAGGAAGAAAGGGCTGGTTACACCCTGCAGTGTTTTGGGGAAGTCTAAGAAGCATGGATTGCAGGGAGTATGTGTGAAATATGACATTTCATTATCTGTAATTATTTTCTTTACCCAGTAATGGCCGTGTTGAAATGAGTTTCTTATTTTTGGAATGCACAGGGAGCGGCAGGGGAGGGGACTCTTAAATGGAAGTATGGTCCCTTCATCTCACAGCAACATGGGCTTAAACCAACACCCATTGAAATCAATGGGAGTCTTTGCATTGACTAAGTGCGCTTTGGGTCAAGTCCCAAGCGTGGCTACTGGTAAAGTAGGAGGGGAGAAATACATGAGTGACTGTATTCGTGCTATGACTCTGCTGAAGACAATGGAGGTACAGAAGAGATTATTTTGGTTGGATTCACTCTGAGACATGTAGGATGCTGATATTAGAGACAGCTTTATAGGTAGAAATGTTAGAAGCCCTATAAAAATGGGTGAGATGGGACTGGTATAATCAGACAAAACTATAGGTTTCCAAGTCTTTATTATTGAAGTGCAGCAGCAGGCAAGCTAGGTGTCCCTATATTGCAAAGAGAAGGTGTCTGCGTATAATAAGTTGTGTTCAATTACCTCTTTAGGTTCACACAGGAAAGGTGAGGGAGGGATTTTGCATTTTGTATTTTTGAAAATCTGGCCCACGTGATTAATATTTTATTTTGACCTAATGAGCCATTTTGTTTATATTCATAATCAGTGAAAAGCAGTTCTTTTGGAGGTCAATAAGCATGGGATTTATAAATACCTCTCTTGAGTATTATTCTGCAATTAATTACATGTGAAACTGTTACTATATCTGCTTATAAAATGCATGAGATCATTATTTGCCATTACAAGAACAACTTCAGTGGCTGCATACTCCTGAGTGCAGGGCCAGTTCAGGGCACTAGCCATGCCAAAAGAGGTGGCAAGTGCTTGGAAAGGGATCAGGGATATGCCTCTTTTGCAACTCAGCTCTTAATTGTTCCTGGCGTGATTTAGCTCCTAGTGCATTTCTATACCATTTCACTTTAGACTTTTCCAACAGATTTTGCAATTCTGAAATTTTGTGCATGTACATAAATATGTGTGCATGTACAAATGTAGAATTCTTTAGATAATACACGTACTCCATTTAATAGTATTAGTTTTCTGAAACCCTTGTTGCAGGGCAGAAGCAGGTTTTACCTTTCAGTAAGGGTATCCATTGCAACAGAGAAACAGCTTAATCTCTGCAGCATACTCCCTCAGTAACTGCTTGTGCATGAGATTTCCAAATGCTCAGATATAATTCTTCCACTGGAGAGCACAGCCTGATTATGACAATCTCTGTCAATTTTATTAGCCACACAGATGTTATGGATATATAGGAAATTTGACCATAATTCTTCTAGTGACGTGCACAGTGGAATTGCAGCAAACTATTCCTTTCCCTTCACACAGTCACTTAGCTTGCAGGTTTCTTGCCATTTAGCCGATAGGTAGCTCATCGTTGTATAAGCTTCCGTGTGGCCTTCAAGCTAAGATGATCCTAAAATGAGAAGTAACACAGGATTGAAAATGACACTATTGAGCCAGTGGGAAATTGCAACTTCTTGCAACAACAGAGCCCTATGTGCTTCTGAAAAGTAAAGCAAACTGTAGGAATAAGATTGCTGCCTCGTGCTCTTGCTGTGCATGGGATTTTGCTGCTAGGTTTGCAAAGCTAACCTGTGGGCTGAGTGGTGAGTGTCAATAACACAGGATATTTTCCCCTCAATGAATGCCTATGACACTCAATAATATACTTGTACGGAAGGGAGGTTAACCCTCTAACACTGACAGGGACACAGGTCAGCTATACAATTTAGCTTGTTTTCCTCCAGCAGCAGGATCTTTCAGGCTCATCTCAAAGTCTTGAGCATCCCTTCATGCCCTCTTATTTCTAACCCTACAGTCCCAAGATCGTGGTGACTATCCCTCTCGGTGAGCATGGCCAGATGCAACTCTTTCTGGCAAAGAGCTGTGAAAAATAGTTGCATCGAAGCTTGAACTCTCTTGAACAAAGCCGTGGGTTCAAGGTTCCGTTTGTGTGAAGCTGAGGTTATGTTCTCAAAGAGCTGGCAAACATGAAGGGAGGCAGCAAGGACCACTGAAGTGGACAGACAGATAGGTTGGTTTAATTCTGTTCCTTGTGAAAGGAACTGACAGGAAGTCTTGGGGAAAAGGAGAAAGGCTGATGTTGTCGTTAAGACACAGGACTGGGAGTCAGGAGACCTGAACTGCCACAGACATCCTGACCTTCTGTAAGCCATTTAACCTCTCTGTACCTCAGTCTTCCCACCTGTGAAAATATCCCTGGATAACAGGACCTAATACCCAGTGGGGAATGTGTGAGGTTAATTTAATTAGTGTTTGGTGGAAAGCGCTCCATAAATTCAAAGGAATTATGGGCGCCTAGTAGTTACCATGGTGACTGGCGTCTTAGACATGCTAATAATAATAAAAGAAAGAAAGAACACGGGGCAGGCAGGAAGAGCCCCTAGACATGAATGTGAGCTGTTCCCCTCCTGAGGGACTCCGTGTGCTGCTTTCTCAGCACTCCTAACCCTATGCTGGCTTCAGCTCGGCTCCCTCCCAGGGTAACACACTGTGCTATTGCTAGACCGCTAGGTCAGCCAAGTGAAAGCGGAACTTTTAAGTGCTTTATTATTTTCAGAAGGCATCAGAGAATCTGAAACCCCCACAACTGCAAATAATTGAATACGTCAATAATATTTTGACTTGTTCATGTTTCGCAAGGCTCAGTATAGCCCTGTTAAGTACCTTATTGCTGTCCCTCCAGCGATGTTAATTAAGTTCACCCTAGGCTCACAAGTGCTTCTTTTTTTTTTTAAATGAGCAAGCAGTTTTCCTAAATATAATGTCTAGCAATGGGAGCTGTAATACACTGGAAAGCACCCGAACAAAGGCAGATTAAAAGGAATAAAGAGGAGGCATCCTTCGGTGTGACTGTCAACATTTCCCTGCAAATAGCTTTTCCAGCAATATTAGCTGAGGGATTTTGAAAGTCTGAAGAAAGTATTAAAGAGGCAAAAAAATAGCGAACAGCAATCCTCGGCCTTGGACCAGGTTCACATTAGCATTTGTTTTATACATACACAGAGGTCCATTCACTGTAAAGCAAATGACGTGGGAGTTTCAGGATTGTCTCATGCAATTTTACCTGAGTTCATGGGAGTGTGTGATGCACCCAATTAAGCAACATAAAATTGCCATGTCATTATACAGAGCCATGCACAAGCATCCATCCCATGGACTCCCTCATGTCGGTGGCAGGGTTTGATTAAATGAAGCTTTCACATGCTCATTGTTCTCCTACATCAGAACAATGGTGGCAGTGGGCCACTCAAGAGTTGTGACATCAGACACACACACACACATTCAAGCTGTGGGTGACACAATGTAATCATGCCTGCCTTCCTTACAGACTCTAGTTAGAAATTGCAGCACCAAAGAGAGAAGAAAAGTAACCTTCTTCCTCAGTGACTTTACAGTTTTTCAGCAACTCTCTCTCTCTCTCTCTCTCTCTCAGGCCAACAGTACAATTTTCTTGCTGTTAGTTTTCTTTTCCATTCATATTGATCTTACCAGTAGATCCCTGGTGAGTCAGTGGAGGCACCCAATAGCAGCATTGCAGAAAGGTGAATAGGTAATGCAAGCAGGGGCAGCAGAAAGATGAGGCCTGGATCAGGTTCCAGGGTGCCCTCTCTGGTGTACATGGCTCCAGTCTCTCACTACCACCATGCACCATGCCTTCTTGACTGCAGTGGACATGGAAATCAAATCCCATGTAAGGCTGGGCCAATAGTTTGAATAGGGGAGAGAGTATGAGTTAGGACTCCTGGTGCAATTCCTAACTCTGCCACTGACTCATGATCAGGGACTCATGATTGTAGATTAAGTAACTTTACTTTGGGCAAGTCATTTAACATGCCTGTGCCTGAATTTACCCATCTTATAAACCGACAGCTACTTCCATATTCAGAGGTCCACGGCTGACATTTAAAAAGAAATGGGACCAATTCTGCTTTTAGTTACATCTGTGCGAATCCAGGGGGGTAAATGAGCTTGTCCCAAAGAATTTAGGCCAATACGTTTACATGCTATTTCTCCCCCTCCGCCCTTACGCCTGCCACATGGGGTCCGGGCACAATCACAGCCCTTCTACTCCCCCAAGCTCAGGGACTGCTCCCTCCTAGAACCCCTGGGGCTGTGTCACCCAAAGGGAGACAGGGAGAGCTGACTGGATTCAGAGCAGGGAGCACCCTGCACTATTCTCAGAGCTGGCCCGGCAGGCACGCTCCCCCTGGGGCAGGGCCAGGCCTATCGCAGGGCTGCACCTCTCAGACACCATCAAGCCCTTAGAGTGATTTAGTGTAAGATATTAGCCTCTGACAGCAGGAATCTCATATGAAGGCACCAATGAAAGGAGAAGTCTGCTGAACACTGGGCTGCCTCATAGAGTCACAATGACCTGCAGACATCTAGGAATAGAATAGCAGGGGATTACAGCTAAGGAAGGAGGTGTGTTCATGGGAAAATATTGCGCAAACTTGTGCTTCTTTATGTAGCCAGTGCTGCAAGTCTTCTAGTTCTTAAGTGTCAAAACAAGTCAAGCTCACCACAGTCACCAAGAAGGTGGAGGAGGCAGAACAGTGAAAGGAATTCAGCTCAGATTGCTTGGATAGTAGTGGCTTCTGACTCTGCACTGGTCCTTGCACTCCAAGGGGTGTGACAGCCAACTAGACAGGATGGAAGTAAAGTAGAGGCTTTTCAAAGGTGTGAGATGCATTTCGCTAAACCTGGCTGGGAAGCTCATTCTCCTGCCCTTCTTCAGGATTTTTTGTTGCAGTTTAGTGCGCTATTTAAATAAAAATTTCTATGTGAATCTAGGTGCAGACAGAACAGCGCCAAGTAGGGCTGTGATTGTGCCCGAACCCCATGTGGCAGGCATAAGGGTGGAGGGGGAGGAAGGGCTTTTTATATCCTCCTTCGCTCTTGCATGCCCCCACATCAGGACACTGGAACATGCAGAGTAGATATCAACCCAATTCATCCCTTCCAGGTTTTATACAAGATACTCCACATGCTGGGGAAGGACACTTGAGGAGAGTTTGCTCAGTTTAGGAAGAACTCCAGGCTGGCTGGATAAGTTAATAGCTAGCAGCTTTATTGAGGTTAACACCGAGTCAGTGTAGACATTCAGCAGGGCTCCTGGAAGCTTGGGACACAAAATAATGTAGAAGGGAGAAGGGAGTTGAGGATGGCACTGATGTCACAGGCCTGGGCGACAGGGAGGATAATGGAGATGAAGGCTGAGTTTGGTGGAAAAGGTGAGACATTTATGTTTTGTAAAAGTGAGACATTTGCATATGTTGCAGGCAGGTCTGGCTCCAGGGGGAAAAAAAAAAAGCTGTGATCGTGATCGGCGGCAGCTCCACCATGCTGCTTTCTTCTTCGGCGGCAATTCGGCGGCAGGTCCTTCCCTCCGAGAGGGACCGAGTGACACCGCCAAAGAGCCCGACATGCTGCCCCTTCCCCTTGGCCGCCCCAAGCCCCTGCTTACTGAGCTGGTGCCTGGAGCCGGCCCTGGTTGCAGGCATACGAGTCAGTCAGGGATGAGAAACAAAGGCATCGTGAAGAAAGAAGGAATCAGAAATGGAGTGTGGCTCCCCAGTGTTCAGCAGCGTAGGAGTAGGAATAGAAGAAGCAGAGGCAAGGGAAGAGCCTGGTGTCATGGAAAGACCATTGTGAAAGAGGAGCAATAGCATTCAAGGCCTGTATTTCAGAAGTAATGAGCACCCACAGCCCTCTCTGGAGTCATTTTGGAGCTGCAAGTGATTAGCTTCTCTGACACTCTGGACCTGATCAGAGAGGAGAAGGTAGCTTGAAAACTATTGAATCAATAGTGTGTAAGGAAGTCAGGGTGGGAAAGGGGGTGCTGAGAACAGAACTCTTGCAAAGTGATGCAATAAGCAAAACAACCAGACGACGGAAGGAGAGAATTATACTTTCTCTGAGCTGCAGTTTACTCACCTCTAGATAAGTGCTGAAGATGCGAACACATGTGATCTGTGATAACCATCTCACAACCTCTGCCTGCCATCGTGTGTGTATGTGTGTAACAAGTAGCATAATATTTGCTTGTTTGTCTGCATGTCATTCTTCTGAAGAAAAGGAGATTATCAGTAGCAGACTATTGGACCAGAAGATATAAGCTTTTGGAGGATAAAAGTTCAATATCTTACAAGCCCCTTAACAGCCAAAAAAGAATGAACATAGGACACTTTCAGCCCAAGCTTTTGTAGACTGTAGGGGTCTTCCTCATAGAATAGAGGCATCAGACACAAAACTGCCACACATTAGCCCCAACTCATGCTTGCCATGTCTGCCCTGTTTTCCCCCTACTTAATCCTGTTGAAGAACAAGGGTTTAGTTGATTTAGAGTTTCTTATAAAAGAGAGATCAATTTTATTTTGTTAGAAGCAGAGTCAGTATTTTAATTTTTTTTCACTCTGTTTCTCTGCCTTTTTGACCAGGTACATCATACAGACCAGTCAGTAATACAGCCCCTCCCTCCACAGCACGTTCTGACAACACACACACACACACACACACACACACACACACAGAATCTGGGAGCTTCCTAATGGCATGAAGGAGTCAGACAACATTATCCTCTTGCTATCTCTTCTGTAATGGTGACCTGGTTGTTGTAAGAGTACAAACCCACCATATAGTAGGACTTTCATATCAAAGCAAAGGATGAGTGTACAAACTGCCTGTAATTTTCTGTATTTCCTTTGCAGCTATGTCTGATATTGCTGTCTAAACGGTTGTCTTTTCCTAGCCTGGTCTATCCTTCTGCAAGGAAATCCTAATCCTACCATTGAGATTACGTAACCAGTTTCCATGGAAATCAATGTGATGTCATAAATTCACCATGATTACTCTGGGATAGAGGGCCAGATTTTCAAAGACAAAGCTCTGCAGGTGTGTAAGTCATGTGGGTGCAAATCCTGGTTTGAATGCTCCTTTCTGGAGTTACGCACGTGCAAATTTTGTGCATGCACAAAGGCACAAGTTTGAAAATCTAACCCATATAGAGCAATATATGTCTGAAGATATCTGCCCCTACCACATGTTTACTTTAGTCACCCTAATCCCTTCTGTTCACCCTATTCTCTTCTGGCTCAACTCATAACTCAGTCTTATTCTTCTCCTTCAACTTCTTCCTTAGAACTCACTTATTCTGGCTGTCCTTCCATCACCATCCCCCATCCTCATGCCCAGCATTGTCACCAAACAAAAGTTTATTTAATTCAATCCATAGCTACCAAGGGCTTTAAAGTTGCCAGACTGCTGCATGAGGAGTATCTTGGCAACAGCAGGTATAGAACTCACATCCTCCTGCTCTGATAGCAGACATCTCTATTACTTCAACAAAAAGAGAATATGCATTAGCTGTTAGCAATATAAGGGCAAGGACACACAGCTAAAAAGTTCTAGTTCTGTCCCATAGAGGGCAGTGGAGCACATAGGGAATAATCAGTTCATTACAATATTAAATTAATTTTAAAAGGAAATACATCAAGAAGATTCTTCTGCACAAATCAGCATATCTAATGATTAGCCAAGAACTTAGCAGAATTCAAACATTTGTGTGGATATTGAAAACATCTAGAGTTACGTTAGATATGTCTCAAATGTATAAATCCTCCTGCTTCAGAGTTTACACCATTCAGTACCAATCAGGGGTCAGGAAAAAACTTCTGCTGCAATGGAGACTATATCATAATTGGCCGATTAGGAAGTTCCTCTGAAGCATTTGGTTCTAGCTACAGACCTGATGGACCACAGGTTAATCCAGTATGGCAATGTGTAAGTTTCTATACATGTTGATATTTGCAATCCTTTTTCCTCCCAGTCTCCTTTGTTCCTCAGGGCTGGCCAGACACAGCTGTCCCTGAAGTGGAAGGGCAGTAGGTATGCTACCTGAGCATACCAAAGAGCTCCACACCAGTGGAGGCATAAATGAGCCCTTAATGAGTAACTAGATCATGCACCAGAGTGGGGTTATTACAAATCAGTAGAAACTGCAAGAATGACAGATTAATCTTCATGGGATGAAGGGCTTCCTACCATTCTCTATCAGCTTGATCCTGGAAATTATGGTAGTAGTGGCCCGTGATTCTAAGTGGCTTCAGTCGGAGTTAGAGCATCAGCCCCTGGCAGGGTCAGGCCAGTTACTTGGTTTACAGCACGTTGGTAATTCTCTGATAAATAACAATGCTGTGGTGTGGCTTCAAGTTAAAGTTGCAGAAACTATCAGAAGCCTGTATCCCAAGAAAGGGGAAAAAATTCATAGGCAGGAGTTGTAGACCAAGCTGGATGAGCAAGCATCTCAGAGAGGTGATTAAGAAAAAGCAGAAAGCCTACAAGGAGTGGAAGATGGGAGGGATCAGCAAGGAAAGCTACCTTATTGAGGTCAGAACAAGTAGGGATAAAGTGAAAGGCCAAAAGCCATGCAGAGTTGGACCTTGCAAAGGGAATTAAAACCAGTAGTAAAAGGTTCTATAGCCATATAAATAAGAAGAAACCAAAGAAAGAAGAAGAGGGACTGCTAAAAATTTTGGATGGAGTGGAGGATAAGGATAATCTAGACATGGCCCAATATCTAAACAAATACTTTGCCTCAGTCTTTAATGAGGCTAATGAGGAGCTTAGGGATAATGGCAAGATGACAAATGGGAATGAGGATAGTGAGGTAGATATTACCACATCCGAGGTAGAAGCCAAACTCGAAAGCTTAATGGGACTAAATCAGGTGGGGGGCAGATAATCTTCATCCAAGAATATTAAAGGAATGGGTGCATGAAATTGTAAGCCCAAAATTTTTTACTGAATCTGTAAACTCAGGGATTGTACCATAAGACTGGAGAATTGCTAATATAGTTCCCATTTTTAAGAAAGGAAAAAAAAGTTATCCGGGTAACTACAGGCCTGTTAGTTTGACATATGTAGTATGCAAGATCTTTGAAAAAATTTTGAAGGAGAAAGTAGTTAAGGACATTGAGGTCAGTGGTAACTGGGACAAAATACAACATGGTTTACAAAAGTTTGATCGTGCCAAACCAACCTGATCTCCTTCTTTGAGAAGGTAACAGATTTTTTAGAGAAAGGAAATACAGTGGATCTAATTTACCTCAATTTCAGTAAGGCATTTGATACGATTCCACATAGGGAAATATTAGTTAAATTGGAAAAGATGGGTATCTATATGAAAATTGAAAGGTGGATAAGGAACTGGTTAAAGGGGAGACTACAACAGGTCATACTGAAAGGTGAACTGTCAGGTCTGGAGGGAGGTTACTAGAGGAGTTCCTAAGGGATCGGTTTTGGGACCAATCTTATTTAATCTTTTTATTACTGACCTTGGCACAAGAAGTGGGAGCGTACTAATAAAGTTTGCGGATGACACAAAGCTGGCAGGTATTGCCAATACAGAGAAGGACTGGGATATCATACAGGAAGATCTGGATGACCTTATAAACTGGAGTAATAGTAATAGGATGAAATTTAATAGTGAAAAGTGCAAGGTTATGCATTTAGGGATTAATAACAAGAGTTTTGGTTATAAACTGGGGACTCATCAGTTGGAAGTAACAGAGGAGGAGAAGGACCTCGGAGTACTGGTTGATCACAGGATGACTATGAGCCGCCAGTGTGATATGGACGTGAAAAAAAGCTAATGCGGTCTTGGGATGCATCAGGCGAGGTATTTCCAGTAAAGATAAGGAAGTGTTAGTACCGTTATACAAGGCATCTGGAATACTGTGTGCAGTTCTGGTCTCCCATGTTTAAGAAGGATGAATTCAAACTGGAACAGGTACAAAGAAGGGCTACTAGGATGATCCGAGGAATGGAAAACCTGTCTTATGAAAGGATACTCAAAGAGCTTGGCTTGTTTAGCCTAACCAAAAGAAGGCTGAGGGGAGATATGATTGCTGTCTACAAATATATCAGAGGGATAAATATCAGGGAGGGAGAGGAATTATTTAAGCTCAGTACCAATGTGGACACAAGAACAAATGGATATAAACTGTCAATCAGGAAGTTTAGACTTGAAATTAGATGAAAGTTTCTAACCATCAGAGGAGTGAAGTTCTGGAACAGCCTTCCAAGGGGAGCAGTGGGGACAAAAGACATATCTGGCTTCAAGACTAAGCTTGATAAATGTATGGAGGGGATGGTATGATGGGATAGCCTAATTTTGGCAATTAATTGATCTTTTACTATTAGTGGTAAATATGCCTAATGGCCTGTGATGGGATGTTAGATGGGGTGGGATCTTAGTTACTACAGAGAATTCTTTCCTGGGTGTCTGGCTGGTGAGTCTTGCCCACATGCTCAGAGTTTAGCTGATCACCATATTTGGGGTCGAGAAGGAATTTTCCTCCAGGGCAGATTGGCAGAGGCCCTGTTTTGTTTTTTGGGTTTTTTTTTTGCCTTCCTCTGCAGCGTGGGGCATTGGTTACTTGCTGAAGGATTCTCTGCACCTTGAAGTCTTTAAACGATGATTTGAAGACTTTAACAGCTCAGACATAGGTTAGGGGTTTATTATAGGAGTGAGTGGGTGCGATTCTGTGGCCTGCGTTGTGCAGGAGGTCAGACTAGATTATCATAATGGTCTCTTCTGACCTTAAAGTCTATGACTCTTTAAAAAAAAAAGTGTGCAAGTAGCTAATGGCTTCACAGTCCTCCAGATCACCAAAACCTGGAGCCCAGATTCATTCTGCCTTTGACTAGCTGCCTGACAGGCTTGTGCATAAAAGTGGCTTGGAAATCTACAGTCACCTGCCCGCCAACTTTGTGCATCCTGGATATATATCATATTTCTGATTACACAGACAGCCTGGTCATACAGTATGCTGAATATCCTCAACCCCTATGATGTCCCTACCTAGGGACATGGTGGATTCTCCCTCTGTTGCAGTCTTTAAGTGAAGACTGGATTTCTAGCTAAAAGATATACTATGGCTCAAAGAGAAATTTTGGCTTGACGCAGGAATTACCAAGTGAGGTTGTTATGCAGGAAGTCAGACTAGATGATCATAATAGCCCCTTCAGGCCTTAAAATATATGAATCTATATCAATGGAAAGATGCTAGGCACCTAGCAGGATTGGGTCTAGAGATTGTAGCCATGTTTTTTGTCTGACCTTTAAAACCTGAGTCACAGAAAATAGCTGTTTTTGTTACGGCCAAAGTACAAATGTGCTGGTTTTCAGGCTCCTTGTACAGTATCGCTCAGTGTAGAATTATTTCCTTTAATGGCTACACTACAAGTGACTAGTTAACTGATGAATGTATAGATGTTAACTGCTGAATTTAAAGAGTCTGGTGGAAAATAATTTAAACTTTCCCTAATTGTGTCACAGTGCAATTACTGTGGTTATTTATTTATGGTCTGCAGTAAATTATTTTGTCTCTGTTTCAAATTAGTTATACCTGCTGCTTCTTTTTTTTCCCCCCCTTTTAAATAAGTCCATCCTGGTCATAGAACTATAGTAAGATTATTTTTATTTCCTAACTGGAAATATAAGTGCAACCAAAGTTTTTTCTTTGGTTTATGAACAATAATATTAATATTAAACAACAATCCATGCTGAGATTGTACTATAAATCTCACAGATGCATAGATGCTCTGGTTATACATCTAATTTCAAATCCTATGGAAATGTTGTTAGTGCTACTGCTGGGAAAGATGAAAACAACTAATGGGAATGTTGTTTCACATCCATTTCACTTCTGTTTCAAGACTGATCTCAGGAGCCGCACTCTGTTTTGTAATGAAGAACAGCAAAAGTTCTAATAATGACTTTTTATTTATGTGTTTCAGTGGGGTTTTTGAGGCTGGTATCATTAGAGTTAGTGGTGTGGAAGTGCTTTAAAGCGATGGCTTGGTAGGACTTGTTATCTTTCAATCCATCGGAGAAAATGGTAGTCATTATTTGTAATAGTTCACAGGAAGGTGGACCAAGCTTGGTTTAAAGATATCCTATTTTAAATACATAGGGGTAATATTCCCATCTAGATGTGCTGGGATTTAAATGGGTAACTCCCATTAACATTAATGGAAGTTATATGTTTAAAATCCCTGCACATTGTGAGGAGAATATACCCCATGGAATCCAATTAATTTGAAGAATATTACATACTTAGGGAACATTCATGCTATACAATTTCACTGGCATGTAGATTTGTCCTCAATAAAGCTTTCTAGTGGCTGGCAACAAAGACATTAACATTCTACTGTACATCTAAAATAAAGGAGGACGAGATTATACATTTTCCCCAGCTCAGTGTGGGCAGCGACAAAGCAGCTTTTGAGAGTAAACAAATAAGGAATTGAGAAAATAAGGAAGGAGATGGTATTTTAAGAATGTGAATATTTGAAGAATGCTGGGGAATGAACACAGAGGCGGCTGTTTGTGTATAGGTTAGATACATTACAACAGGAACCAGGCAAATACAAATAAAGAAATACAGCGTTGAGGATAAAAGAAGATTCAGACTCTGGCTGTTTCCCACAGGCAGAAGTTAATAATGTGAATGGAAGTGATTTTGTTTTGGGGGTCAGAGCAGAGGTTGATATCACAACCTTTTGCTATCATGGAAAATATCATTCTATTAAAATAGCCGACCCGGTCGTTCCTGGGATCCTAATGAGGCTATTTTACGTGACAAAGACAATGGCAGCGAAGAAACTCACAGCAAGTGTTAATGCTTCAGAGACAAAGCACCAGAGACATGCTGCTTCTGGAAAGTGTAACAGAACATTAAAGCACATGATAAGTAAGCAGGAATCAGCAAAAAGTTAATAGGAAACCACAATGACAATATGTCCGAGCAGTTTAGGACAATATTTCTCTTCTTTTTTTCCCTAACAGGATGAGGAATTTAATAGTACACAGGAAAGCAATATCTTAGTAAAGAAAGAAAGGAACAACAAAAGATAAGGAAATAATGGCTCTTACCACTAAACAAGCAATTCAATTTTAAGAACACTTGTTTGTAAATGTTTGACAGGACCTCATTTGCCAAGACCTGTATGATCTTGGGACCTTCTTTAGAAAGTCATGTGGGGTTGGTTTTGTTTTGTTTTATTCTTTTAATGAATAATATATGACCAGGATTTTCAATAGCGCATAAGTATTTTTGGATATCCAAGTGGAGAAACTTTGAAAAGGGCCTGATTTTCAAAGATGGCTGCTCAGAGCTTCCTAAAAAACAGGTCCCTTCATGTGATCTCACGTTGGGCACCCAATAAATGAAGCATCAGATGCCACCTATAAATATCTTGGCAATTTGTGTGTGTGTGTGTGTGTGCGCGCGCGCGCACAAGCCACCTGAAATGGATACAAATAAAACCTTAACATGCCACCCTGTTATGTAGTGTGCATAAGCCCACTTTTGCAAATTATTTTATAAATGTTTTAGAGTGTTTTTAAAAAATGCTGTCGGGCCCTTTCTGTTGTATCCCTCCCCTTGTAAAGTTCTGTGAGTCCTACTGTACAGGCTGATGAGGGAGAGGGGAAAAAACACATATCCTGCAATGGGACTAAACTCTGGTGTAGCAGTCACATTGCGTGAAGTCTCATTGCAGTACCAGGCCCTAATTCATTTGAAAAACCTCTACAAATTATCTTTTCTATGCACAAAAATGTCCTGATTTAAACAGCAGTATCTTGGGATCTTAGAAAGTGTTTTAAATCCCATTGAAAAGTTGAGAATCTTTCTTTTCCAATGGGATAAAGGTTTCATTCCTAACTCTGATGGGTGATGAGATAGCAGACCTTGAACATGTAGTGACAAGTATTGAGCCATGGATTGATAATGCCCTTCTATGCCCATGGGCAGATGTAATTTTCATGTGGATGGGATTCCATATTTGGTAGGGAGAAGGCAGACACGTATCTCTGGCTGTCTGATTTATAAATGATGGTGGCTGTTTGAAGCTGCTCAGAGGTTAGATATGATCCAAGGGAAGAGGGATCACTAGGCAGAGGGCACCTGAGTAAGTCACAGGTTCATGCTAAATTCAGTGTATTACATGGCTCTTCAGTTTATAACATGGATGTCATCTATGCCTTGTATAATACCTAAGCTTGTGTTGCATATTTGTTGTAGTGGGCCAGTAAGTGGGAGCACCTCCCCCATTCCATACTATACTACCCTCCTAGTGCTGCCTTGAAAGCTAGAAGATTGGCTGATGTGCTTGCCAGTGCTCCAAAGGGATATCTCTGAGGACTTGGGGTCTGAGTATTATTAGTATTTGTTACTTGTATTGCAGGAGCATCTAGACACCCCAATCATAGACCAGTGCCCTACTGTGCTACATGCTGCACCAACACAGAACAAAAATAGGATCTCTGCTCTGGGGAGCTCACAATCTACTTAGGCCAGTGACCAACTGCACATATGCCCTCTGTTATATAGGAGGTTGGACCAGAGGATCACAGTGGTCAAATAGAGGCATGTATGTGCTGTTCCATTGCCTTGCTTTTTTCCCCCAGCCTCCCTGAGCCATCCAGCCCTCCATCTTCTAGGTGCTTCTACTGCTTCTAGGTGCATGAGGATCAATTGCTAGAATTTACCCCATCATACTCACAGAAAACATGATACAATATCCTGTGTATAGAAAGAAGGTGTGTGAAAACTTTGAACAACATTTCGGCTGTCACTGGTTAAAAAAACAACCTTATCCAGTAACAAATCAAATAGCGTGTCTGAAATGTAAAAATCTCATTCCTTTCATATTGCTGCTTATCCTGTGCACTAAAAATGTATGCTCCTTAATGATACCGCTTTTTGCTTCAGGCAGAGATGCCCTTAAAAGGTTAAAAACAGCCAAAGAATACTTGCAATTAATCTTCTCACATGGTATTAAATATTCATTTTATAGAAAGCTAATAGATCTTAAATAAATAAAAGGAACAGGATCTACAGTGGTTTTACAGACCATAATTTAAACCTGATCCTGAGCAGTAATGTTAAAATGATAAACATGTTGTATGTGATGTGTGACTGTTTAATAATGATGTTATTGAGCGCAGAGATTAGACCCATGTTAGATGTGGTTTTGAGGAAGATACCTGGAGTATAGAAAGGTTTTCAAAGGCATTTTTCTTGCTAAGAACTAGCCAGCTCCTTGTATTCTTCTCTTTTCTAAGTATCTTAAAAACACATCAAGTTTTTCTCTTTCTAATACAGGATTTAAAAGTGTGGTTTTTCTATTTTTAAGATCTCTGCAGTTGAGAAAAGGACTCAAATTGATGAGGGTTTTAGACTTTGCTTATTTATGTCTTTATCAGTAAATAAATACATATATTATAAACTTTTAGATGTGTTTATAACTTAATGGTCTGATTGTGAAATACTGGCAAGGGCCATTTTGCCTAACATCTAATTCTGGAATGACCTCACTGATGTTATCATTTTCCAAAAGATGAACAAGGAGAGGTTTTTGGGGGTGAAAGAAGAACTGAGCTTTAGTACATAGATGAGACCAGTGTTTATGTTAAGGAAACAGTCACTTGAGGCAACACACAGCCTTATTTGATCTATGAATAGGCAAAATAAATAATATCCCTTTACTAAATGAAAAATACCCTCTAAATACCAGAGACAACAATACCAATAGCATAGTCCCCAAAATCCCATGCAGGGGCAGTGGTTTGGGGACTAACTCAGACGGATCAGTGTGCCTACTGATCCCCACCACCACTTCCTGTTCCAGCAGACACATAAAAAAACTTGACTCACACTGATTTCTAATAACAGCATGGCCATGCCGTACTGTAATAAAGTCATGTCTGATGAGGCATATTCACGGGCAGCAAATTTAGGATTATTAAATGTAAATCTTTTTTTTTAAAATGCAGAACTAACTTGTGGAACTCATTGCCACAAGATTTTATGGAGATATGTAGGATTCAAAAGAGGAGTAATTGTTATATGGATAATGTGACATCCACAGTTATATTACAAAAGACAAATGATATGTTCTCACTTTCTAATCCTTTTTTGAAGCTTATGATGATCTTGATATCAATTTTTTATTCAGGAAGAAGATAAAATTCTCATGGTTCATGGCACAAGCCAGCCACTAACAGCACAATACTGCAAGCAGAGGTCAATAGAACCACATGTGCTTAAAGTTAAACATGTGTTTAAAAATTTTGCTAAATTGGAGCCATCACTGCATCTTGCAGGAAAAAGCCTAAATCAGGGGTTGGCAACCTCTGGCACGCGGCTCGCCAGGGTAAGCACCCTGGCGGGCTGGGCACCCTGGGCAGGCTGCCACGTCGGCAGGTTTGGCCGACTGCGGCTCCAACTGGCCACGGTTCACCGTCCCAGGCCAATGGGGGCGGCAGGAAGCGGCGCGAGCGAGGAATGTGCTGGCCGTGGCTTCCTGCCATCCCCATTGGCCTGGGATGGCGAACCATAGCCAGTGGGAGCCGCGATTGGCCGAACCTGCCAACGCGGCAGGTAAACAAACTGGCCCAGCCCCTGGGTGCTTACCCTGGAGAGCCGCGTGCCAGAGGTTGCCGACCCCTGGCCTAAATGAAGAAGAACTTTCATCGGTGGGCTACCCAATTAAGTGTTTAAATCTCTGCAAATCTGCAGATATCCGCTTTATATCTGTGGACCATTTTTGCAGATCATGGAGCAGATGCAAATACAAATTTTGTAGCTGCACAAGACTCCATGCATCTTCCTCTGAAGCATCTGGTATGGAGAAAAGACAGGATATTTCACTAGATGTGCCTCTGGTCTGATCCAGTAGGGCAATTTTTATGGTCCTGTATTTTTCCTCAAAAATACATTATCAACTATACAAGTTAAGAGAGTGCAAAAACTTTAAAAAAAATGTTGTTAACTTTTAATAAATCTAATTCAGAATGCTAAGAACAGCAGTTAAGAGTACACTGACATAGTATTATCCCCTGAATTATGGACAACCATAGGACCGTGCCAGGTTGAAGCTTAATACCAGAAATAGAATAAATTGATTCAAGAAGTCAATTTGAACTCCACCGTTCAGCCTGAGTGCAGCTTCAGTCGCTAATGATTAAATGCTATTTCTTTATAAACTTCATTCTAGCCAAAAACTCTCTTGCATTATTATTTTCATAAATGAGGTCCCTAAGTAAACACATTTTATATATGAGACAAATACCAGTCACTTCAGTTCACTTATTGTGGTCATGACCACTCTGGCAAGATTACAGGAAGGGGGAGAAATGAAATAAAATAGATATTTTCATGATTTAATGTTTTCAAAGGATCAGAAAGCAGCACATGATATCTTCCATTTCTGAATTACATATCAGTTAGTAGAAAGAGCCAAATTTTCCAAGAATCCAGCCAAAAGTTGGCATTTGCTAGATGAGCTTCATGTACAAGGACAAATGCAAACTATTCCACTTAGGAAGAAAAAATCAATTGCACACACGCAAAATGGGAAATGATTGCTGGGAAGGAATACTGCGGAAAGGGATCTTGGAATTATAGTGGATCATAAGCTACATATCAGTCAACAGTGTAACATGGCTGCAAAAAAAATGAACATAATTCTGGGATGTATTAGCAGGAGTGTTGTAAACTAGCAAGACACGAGAAGTAATTCTTCCACTCTACTCCGTGCTGATAAGGCCTCAGCTGGAGTATTGTGTTCAGTTCTGGGTGCCACATTTCAGGAAAGATGTGGACAAATTGGAGAAAGACCAGAGTAGGGCAAAAAAAATGATTAAAGGTCTAGAAAACATGACCTATGAGGGAAGATTGAAAAAATTGGGTTTGTTTAGTCTGGAGAAGAGAAGACTAAGAGGGAACACGATAACAATTTTCAAGTACATAAAAGGTTGTTACAAGGAGGAGGGTGAAAAATTGTTCTTGTTAACTTCTGAGGACAGGACAGGAAGCAATGAGCTTAAAATGCAGCAAGAGAGGTTTAGGTTGGACACTAGGAAAAACTTCCTGTCAGAGTACTTAAGTGCTGGAACAAATTACCTAAGTAGGTTGTGGAATCTCCATCATTGTAGGCTTTTAAGAACAGGCTGGAGAAACACCTGTCAGGAACGGTCTAGCTATTATGTAGTCCTGCCTTGATGCATGTTACTTCTAGGAGCTCTTGAGGGTGCTGCACCCAACTTTTACTGCAGCCTAGAAGTAAATGCCACAAAAGATCCCTAAGAGTGTTGCCTCTGCAAAGGTAGAAATTTCCTGTTCCACAATGCTTTCCATGCTGGATTCTCCAAGATAGTCCTGATATGGCCCTGGTAATAGTTTATTGTGGCCCCTGAAAGTCCTGATAGTGACCCCAGAGAAAGAATCTCATGACTACACCGTTATTTTGGCTGTAAAAATAATCTTTAAAGATAATTCTTATCATAAACTGAGACAAAAATTAATTTAGTTGTAATTCACTTTTTCCTCTTCCTTCTGAATGGTAAGATCAGTCATATGGGTCAGCCTGCCAGCAGCTACCATGGTACAACTACTGCTACAGATTTAGGATTATTTTCTCCTGTGACACTAAGAGATTTCTTTGAGGTCCTTGTATGCAACATAGTCACCTGGACTATTACCCATCCAATTTTAGTTTGAACATATCTCTTACTTTTCGTTGGAGCAGTTCAGCTCAACCAATTTAGTTTGACACAACTGCCCTTTGACTGACACATACAATATAAAAAAATCCTGCTGAAATGTTGCTTTCTGCTCTGTGACTAGCCACCTAATTTCCTGCCTTTATATGCACAAGGTAAGACCCTCTTACGTCTTTCCTCTTGCCTTTTCTTGATTTGGCAATCAACACCAGTGGATCTTAATATAGCAGTGAAAGATTAATAGAACATTCTGAATCAGGATAGCCACGTAGGTTATCTTTTCCCCCCATTGATAGGAATTCCTGGTGATGGGAAAATGCCATTTCATTGAGGATGCTTTCATTTGGGTCCAATGACTAGGCTTTCCTTTGAGGAGTGCCGATGAGTCTCTTGTATCATTGGATAGATTGGTGAAGTGATTCCAAGGCATTTTTTGCACAGATGTAGAGACACAGACTTTTGGTTTCCCTGAGCCCATACCAGGGACAATAATGAGACTCTTAGCAAGGCAACCCAGCATATGTAATTGTTATGGAAGGAGCAAACGAAGAGGTGTGAGTGATCCATTAAATACACTTTCTGCAGATATCACAGCACGGAAGGCACCAAATGTTTTTGTTAGAAAAGCAAACAAACAGGGCCAGCGTAAGAGTGAAAGACCAAAAGCCCTGAGCAACATTATATCACCTAACGATATCCCCATTATTGTCTCTATTAAGTATTAGTCAAGGCTATTTAGTATCACTGGCCATTTAGCTGGCTCCATCAGAGACTTCCCAACTAAGCTAATTTCCCATTTAGGTGTCTTATACTTTAGCCTTCAAAGCCTTACTCACATGTGCAGTCATAAGTCAAGCAAGCAGTCCCATTGGATTCAATGGGCTGGGTCCTCCAGGCTCTGAGTGTCCCAAGCCTCTGTTTGCCAGAAGCTGGGAGTGGACAACAGGGGATGGGTCACTTGATGATTATCTGTTCTGTTCATTCCCTCTGGGGCACCTGGCACTGGCCAGTGTCAGGATACTGGGCTAGCTGGACCACTGGTCTGACCCAGTATAGCTGTTCTTATGATTTTATGTCAATCAATTTAGCTCTATCACCTTCTCTCCTGATTTACGTTCACAGAAGATCAGGCTCAAAGTGACTACTCTAAGGAGAAAAGGTTTGCAAAAGCAGACCCTACATGCTGAGCACAGGGTACACACTTCATACCCACAAGACCCCTATTTTACTGGTCTCAGTGTGGCTGATCTATTCGTTCACTGACATTGCCTGGAGACAAAGAAATGAAATGGGTCAAGTTACCTTAAAGCTAATGATATTAATAAAATGTCATGCAATGTGGCCTGTAGTCCATAAATAACGTCAGAGTCATAGAGAAGGGAGAGCACAAATCTCAAATTCCACAGCTGAAGCAAAACCAGGAATTGGGGACTGACTCTCTTTCAAAGCAAGTTCACATTTGCCTTGATTTCTATCATTTATAATCTATCATTTATAATCCTTGACATCTTTAAATTGCCAGTGTTCCAAGTTTCCTAATGTATTCTTTCCATAGATCTTCCCCCCGCTACCCTTTTTGTGGTCTGAACAAGATTTTTCAAGACATTGTTTGGGCTGATTTCTGCAGCTTGATAAAGTACAGTGACCTCTTTCTACTTTCTCTGTGGAATATTTGCATGTTGATTTTTTTAACGTGGCTGCATGACCTGTTCCACTTTGTTCTGATGAAAAAAACAGATGATCACTGAACATAACAAAACATCCAAGTGGATGACAGAATGTTAAGGAGGGAAGATACCAAACCCAAATGGCTGATTCTCTGTTCCATCTTGTGGAAACCCAGGGATAGCATTAACGCATGTAAACTATTAACCTTTTTGTAGTTAGCCGTCTGATAAAGTGTGTCTTGTCTTGCTTAGTTTTTGTTTGACTACAGTATAAACACGAGAAACCCAAAGCAGTTCCCTGGCCAAACCTTCTCAAATAGATTTCTGCTGGGAAAGGTTTGAGAAAACAGAAAGTGAGACTAAAACTAATGAGCCTGCTATGCCTCCAGTTTACACTTGCGTGAATCAGAAATGGTTCATTTGACACCAAGGGAGTCATGCTGGTGTAAAACACAGAGTAAGTGAGAGGAGAATTAGGTTTTATGGACCTGAACCTGGGCACAGCTTTGCCATTTACTTCAATGTGAGCAAGGCTGGGGCCTTACACACGGATTCTCAGCAGGTGTAAATTAGCATAGCTCCATTGCTGCTAGAAAATGACTCATCCAGATGGTAAACTAAACAGCATATTGGGCCTGATTCTCATCTCACTTAAACCAAATTTACATCAGTGTACCTCCATTTATTTCAGGGGATTCACTCCTGAATCTGGCCCACAGTGTTCAGAGACTGCAAGGCAGTGTGTAGTTTACAATGCCCAACTTAGCCACCACCTGCTGCTCAGATAGCCCTTGTCATACCTAACCTTGGAAAATGTTAGTACGAGGGGTTGTTGTGGTGGTGATGAGAATATGAGTGTTTATTTGATGGGGGAGGGGGCAGCCTAATACTTGAGTAAAAATGTCCATTTGCCATAGAAAACTGTCCTCCTGCCATGTGTATTATCAATGACCCTGCAGTCAGCCATGTTAATTGCTCTCTCGTTCTGAGAGACAACATGGCACTTTATGAACTGGAAAAGAGTTTGTGGAAAATATTATTAACAGGCTTTCTGTTAGAAAGGTGGAGTGGATATGTGAGGGTATGTGAAGTAGGAACCTCTCTTGAATAGAATCTACACTGCCAGCAGTTGAGAAAAGGAAGAGAGATCATATGAGGCTAAAGAGTAAAGGTTGAAAAGAGGAGGCATTAGACAGAAAATAATTATTTTAAATAAAAAATTTTCTCCTGATGTGGTTCATGTCATGACTGTTTGAGGAGGCTTGAGACGAGAGCTAAGATGATGAAAACAATGTCAGGGCCTTCGGGCATGATACTGACAGTATGTTTTGATGATGCAAGATTTGTAATCAGGGAGCAGCAATAGGTTTAGAGTATTGGAGAGACTCAGGCCTCTGAGATTTTTTTCTCACACTGACCAGCTCTGTGACCTTAGGGTACATCTACACCACAATAAAAAAAAAACCCACAGCAGCAAAGCTCAGAGCTTGGAACAACTGACTTGGTCTAGCAGGTCTCATGCTACGGGGCTAAAAATAGTAGTGTAGGTATTCCCACTTGGGTTGGGACCTGGGATCTGAGACTCATCCCCCCACACCGGGTTTCAGAACTCAGGCTCCAGCCCAAGCCGGAATGTCTACGCCACTATTTTTAGCCCCATAATGTGAGCCCAAGTCAATTGACCTGGGCCCTGAGACTCACTGCCGGTTTGTTTTTTTTGTGCAGTGTGGATGTACCCTTAGACTCTCAATGCCTTTATTTCTCTGTATGTTAAATGTAATGTTACCAAGTTGTGCAAGACACTGAGGTCTCGGTAGGAAAAATGTTGTCCATGTGCAGTAATTACTATAGCAAAGGATTATAGAGATGGGCTGATCTCTGAAAATCCTGACCAGATGCTTCTAAGTAGCTCTCCTGCCGCTCCATGGCCTCGGGGAAGGATTCTGTCCCCTTCTCTCACCTGCACCCACGGCCCCTGAACGGGGGCATTACACTGCAGAAGGCATTTGGCCCAAAACAGGTAGTGTTGAACCCTCTGAGGTAGAAAGCCTTGTATGCTGACGGCCCACTACAGCTGGTAGCTATGATGCAGAGACGCTCAGTTTAAATTAGCACTGCATACTGTGTGACCCCTATAAAAGGTGTCATTCAGACAGAGGGTGGTCTTGAACCCCTAACGACTGCTGACTGTGGCTTTAGGCAGCCTACACCCCTCTCTTCATCTCTGTAGCTTTTACTGACTAAGAACTGTAGCAAATGATTTTCCAGAGATCCAGGCAGCCATGAATGAACCTCCCTAAAGGAAAGGAAATAATAATCCGGTATGCTCCGGTTCTTTTCTTTACCTCCTCCCTTCTCAGCATACTATTCTGTGGGGAGACTATGCCTATCTATTTCCCATTAACAGATCTCCAGGATAATTATGTACACCTCTTTGTTAAAGCCAGTGTTAATTGTAAACAGAATGGGCCAAGGCCTCAGCTGGTGTGAATCAGTGTAGCTCCATTGACTTCAGTGGTGCTACACCCATTTACACGAGCTGAGGATCTGATCCCATGTTTGCATTAAGTCCTAGTCTTTTTCACTTAGATTTCATCTTACAAGGAGTACAGGTTTTGCTGTTGTTTTTTTAGCTGCTTTTCCTTATTCCTCAACAGATAAGAAACTTTTCAGCATTTTTCACATGTGTAATTTTTTTAACAATAATAGACATAGTGCTACATAAGTGAGATGCTCCCAGAAATTGCATTATACTTTGAACAATACATTTAAAACACGCCCATCCTACAATATTTACCATTCTAGGCTATTTAACTTAGATACTACAATATAGCTATGGATGAAATGTGATCTACTGGAGAGAAGTTGCCTGACCGGATCAGAAGGATGAGGTAGACGAGGCTTTCTTTGGACAACTAACTGAAGTTTCCAGATCACAGGCCCTGGTTCTAATGGGGGACTTCAGTCACCCTGACATCTCCTGGGAGAGAAATACAGCAATGCACAGACAATCCAGGAAGTTTTTGGAGAGTGTTGGGGACAACTTCCTGGTACAAGTGCTGGAGGAACCAACTAGGGGCCATGCTTCTCTTGACCAGCTGCTTACAAACAGTGAAGAATTTTCAGGGGAAGTAGAAGTGGGTGGCAACCTAGGCAGCAGTGACCATGAGATGGTTGAGTTCAGGATCCTCACAAAAGGAAGAAAGGAGAGTAGCAAAATACGGATCCTGGACTTCAGAAAAGCAGACTTTGACTCCCTCAGGGAATGATGGGCAGGATCCCCTGGGAGGCTAATATGAGGGGAAAAGGAGTCCAGGAGAATTGGCTGTATTTTAAAGAAGCCTTATTGAGGGCGCAGGAACAAACCATCCTGATATGCAGAAAGAATAGCAAATATGGCAGGCAACCAGCTTGGCTTAACAGTGAAATCTTCAGTGAGCTTAAACTCAAAAAGGAAGCTTACAAGAATTGGAAATTTGGACAAGTGACTAGGGAGGAGTATAAAAATATTGCTCAAGCATGCAGGGGTATAATCAGGAAGGCCAAGGCACAATTGGAGTTGCAGCTAGCAAGGGATGTGAAAGGTAACAAGGATGGTTTCTACAGGTATGTTAGCAACGAGAAGAAGTCAGGGAAAGTGTGGTACCCTTATTGAATGGGGGAAGCAACCTAGTGACAGATGATGTGGAAAAAGCTGAAGTACTCAATGCTTTTTTGGCCTCGGTCTTGACAGACAAGGTCAGCTCCCAGACTGCTACTCTGGGCAACACAGTATGGGGAGGAGGTGAGCAGCCCTCAGTGGTGAAAGAACAGGTTAAGGACTATTTAGAAAAGCTGGACATGCACAAGTCCATGGTTCCAGATTTAATGCATCCAAGGGTGCTGAGGGAGTTGGCTGATGTGATTGCAGAGCCATTGGCCATTATCTTTGAAATTTTGTGGCAATCGGGTGAGGTCCCGGATGATTGGAAAAGGCAAATATAGTGCCCATATTTAAAAAAGGGAAGAAAGAGAACCCGGGGAGCTACAGACCAGTCAGCCTCACTTCAGTCCCTGGCAAAATCATGGAGCAGGCCCTCAAGGAATCTATTTTGAAGCACTTGGAGGAGTGGACGGTGATCAGGAACAGTAAATATGGATTCACAAAGGGCAAGTCATGCCTGACCAACCTGATTGCCTTCTATGATGAGATAACTGGCTTTGTGGATATGGGGAAAGTGGTGGATGTGATATATTTTGACTTTAGCAAAGCTTTTGATACGATCTCCCACAGTATTCTTGCTAGCAAGTTAAAGAAGAATGGATGAATGGACTATAAGGTGGATAGAAAGCTGGCTAGATCGTCGGGCTCAACAGGTATTGATCAATGGCTCAATGTCTAGTTGACAGCCGGTATCAAGCGGAGTGCCCCAGGGGTTGGTCCTGGGGCCGGTTTTGTTCAATATCTTTATTAATGATCTGGATGATGGGATGAATTGCATGCTCAGCGAGTTCTCAGATGACACTAAGCTGGGGGAAGAGGTAGATATGCTGGAGGGTAGGGATAGGGTCCAGAGTGACCTAGACAAATTGGTGGATTGGGCCAAAAGAAATCTGATGAGGTTCAACAAGGACAAGTGCAGAGTCCTGCACTTAGGAAGGAAGAATCCCATGCACCACTACAGGCTGGGGACCGACTGGCTAAACAGCAGTTCTGCAGAAGAGGACCTGGGGATTACAGTGGACAAGAAGCTGGATATGAGTCAGCAGTGGGCCCTTGTTGCCAAGAAGGCCAATGGCATATTGGGCTGTATTAGTAGGAGCATTGCCAGCAGATCAAGGGAAGTGATAGTTCCCCTCTATTCAGCAGTTGTGAGGCCACACCTGGAGTATTGTGTCCAGTTTGGTCCCCCTACTACAGAAGGGATGTAGACAAATTGGAGCGAGTCCAGCGGAGGGCAACGAAAATGATCAGGGGGCTGGGGCACATAACTTATGAGGAGAAGCTGAGGGAACTAAGAAGGGGGGATAGCTCTATGATTTCAGCATTGGCCTGCTACACCGAGCATTGTGAGTTCAATCCTTGAAGGGGCCATTTAGGGATTTGGGGATTGGTCCTGCTTTGAGCAGGGGGTTGGACTAGATGACCTCCTGAGATCTCTTCCAACCCTATGATTCTGTGACTTTAAACTCAGCATCAAGCAGTTTAACATGATAATTGATAGCCACTAAACTATTCCAGCTTCTGCCTGAAACACATTTTATTTTGTCATGAAATGAATTGCACATCAACCCATGAGAAGTTTGTTTTATGACTAGGCAAATCTGTTTTCCTGTTTTTACAAACAAAAGGTTGTTTTCACAAATGTTCAGGAAAAGAAATTCTGTAAAGATGTAGCAAATTCTTAGCAAAGAATTTCTTCTCACTATGGTGGAATTCAACCTTGTTCCGAGAGCCTTCCCAAGGCCTCCACACCTTTGTGCAAGCAGAACTTAAGTGATGCACAGACCTTGTAAATTTTACCATGGCCCCAATTCAGGAAAGCATTTAAGTATGTGCTTTCCTATTCAGGAAAGCTCATAAGCACGTGGTTAACTTTAAGCGTGTGTTTAAGTCCAGTTGACTTCAAAGTTAAGCATATGCTTAAGTACTTACCTGAATAGGGATTCTCTCCTGAGTTTGGACTCATGTGTGCACAGCTATCTCTTGAGGTCAGGTTAAAGGCGCATTGTGACTTGTGCTAAATCATGCTGCATGGTTCCCACCGCCATTAGGCTTATTTCACCCGCACCACCCCCTTTCATGAGATTGACGTTCATCCACACTATTCGAAAAGAAATCTTAAAATGCATAAACCTGCCTTGTAAAGGAGAGTTTCCATCTTCTTCACCAACTTTGACACTGAAAGAAATGTGCATGTCTCCAGACTGGCACGCTTCAGCTCTTGAACCAATAAGCTGACTCATAAATCTGCCTTTCATAAAACTTATTTTGGAGATTTCCTACTGGCAGGACATGAAACTAACAACCTCGTATTGTTTTAGATGGGCCAAAACCTGAACTACATTGGAGTTTGCCTGAGTAAGGGGTGCATGAAAACGGAATTAAAAAACCTATTGGGCCCATAGTATAATATACTTTTTTTCCCTGGTGTATTGCAGATTTAAAGTGAATTGATTTAGTAAACATCCCAAGGCCTGCTAAAATGGCCTCCAATGCACTCGCAAATAATGGCATCAGCAATTAATCATATGGACAAATGATAGCCAGCTAAACCACCTGACTGCAGATAGTTAAGCACCTAAGTGCTTTCATTTGTTGGTGCAATTCATTGTGTGTGTAAAATTAGAGATGCAATTATTTATGAGCACAAAATTGGACACAGGATGAAGCCCCTTTAAAAGTCAGCACCCAAACATACAACTCTGTCAAATGATTGGTATCAAATAATAATGGCTGGAGAACTTGTATATAGATGAGGTGTTTGCTGCAGCCCAGATACTGAACCCAATAATGCAAGTCTTCTGTGCATTGACCAATAGGAGTTCCACACACAAAGGGTTTACAGGATTGGTTCCTATACCTCTGCATCCCTGAATATGCATGCAAACCAGAACACATTTTGCAGTACACTAGGCTATTTCATTTATCAGCAATATTGTGCCGTCTTCTGGGTATCAGATTTAAAACACTGTGGCTACTTGGTTATCCCATTTTCTTCCTTTCAGAGTCATAGCTGTGTTAGTCTGTATCTGCAAAAAGAACAAGGAGTACTTGTGGCACCTTAGAGACTAACAAATTTATTTGGGCATAAGCTTTCATGGGCTAAAACCCACTTCATCGGATGCATGCAGTGGAAAATACAGTAGGAAGATATATATACACAGAGAACATGAAAAAATGTGTGTTACCATACCAACTATAACTAGACTAACCAATTAAGGTGGGCTATTATCAGCAGGTGAAAAAAAAATTTTGTAGTGATAATCAGGATGGCCCATTTCCAGCAGTTGACAAGAAGATGTGAGTAACAGTAGGAGAAAAGTTAGGATGGGAAAATAGTTTTTACTTTGTGTAATGACCCATCCACTCCCAGTCTTTATTCAAGCCTAATTTAATGGTGTCCAGTTTGCAAATTAATTCCAATTCTGCAGTTTCTCTGAGTCTGTTTCTGAAGGTTTTTTTGTTGGAGTATTGCGACTTTTAGGTCTGTAATTGAGTGACCAGGGAGGTTGAAGTGTTCTCCGACTGGTTTTTGAATGTTATAATTCTTGACGTCTGATCTGTGTCCATTTATTCTTTTACGTAGAGACTGTCCGGTTTGGCCAATGTACATGGCAGAGGGGTATTGCTGGTACATGATGGCATATATCACATTGGTAGATGTGCAGGTGAACGAGCCCCTGATGGTGTGGCTGATGTGATTAGGTCCTATGATGGTGTCCCTTGAATAGATATTCCCATTATCTTCCTGTTTCATTTATAGCAATGAACAAGACAATGGTCTATAATCCAGTAAAGTTACACTTCTACTGGTATAGTTGGATGTTCTTTTACCTTTAAAAAACTGGTCACTGATTATTCTTGCACTTGGTTCTCTTTTTCAAGTACTTTATTCTAGCTCACTACTCACATGTCTGGAGTAACTGAACTGTGAAAATCAGCATTCGGAGCTCAATTATATATACAAAAAGTAAATTATGCAATTATCTGATATGCAGTTAGACAGAGTAGCAACACACTCAAACTAACAGTGCCAGATCAAGTGCACATGGTTCTAAGAGGACTTATGAAGTGAAGTGATATGTAGCCAAGTGTCATCAAGCCCTTATGAACTGAGGGGTGGAGGAAGAAACCTTTTGAAGATTCTACAGAGTACAGTGGCTGTAAATACACTTGCAAAGTTTTTTGCAAGATCTATATCAAGAAGTCAGCAATGCAGACAGAAGTGAATGATTTCCCAACCCAGCTTTATGAATGGAATTCCTTATTCCTTATTTCACTACAATCCAATGGTTCCTTATGGTATATTGGACATCTCAACCAAAGATTTCAGAAAAATCTTGGCATCATAGCCTTTCAAAAGGAATGCAGCTCTTCAGCTTTTTATAAAGTACTTTCAGACTGTTCAGTCTTAACTTTCCAGAATTTAAAATCATAAAGACTCCAAGGTGCCTTCAATTTCTTAAAAAATAAACATTGTTTTTAATGCTTTTTTTTAAGTGTGTGACATCCTACTTTGAGAATCCTATCATACTTTCTTTATTCAGATATGGCGGAGTTGTGTAAACCATTCCCACACAAATCTGCCACTGAACTTTAATCATGCACTTAAGCAGATGCTTAACATTAAATACATAAGTAAACCCCTACTATCACAGGGATCTCTCTGGAGGAGAGCCTGCCAATCATGCCAAGTTTCATGGAGGTACTGGAATGTGAATAAATTTTTGTAGATGCTAGACTGAGACAACTAAACTTATGTCATTTTTGATCTAAGGCTGAGTTCAACTCAAATTGCCAGACGTGAAATGCCTATGGACTCGTTCAATACACCAGCCATCTCCCTAGTTCCCTTCCTAGTTTACACTTGTCTGGGGATTACAGAAATATCCATAGCTGTGTTTAGAGCTCAGTGGAGTTCTTGAACCAAGTTATAGTATATATGCTGTGTTAGTTATATATCCCTTTGTGTCTCCAAATGTTTCCAAAGATGAACGTTATTCAATATGAAAATATATGAACTGAGGGTCACAATTTTGTATTTATTAACATACATTCCATTAAGTAATTTATTTAAGTAAATTTCATTTAAGAAGAGGATCCTGATTTGGCCAAATGAATAAATGAGATTGGTGTGTACTAGAATGAATTTTTTCTCTCATGTAGATGTGTTCTTAAACTAGCCACAATTTGGACAATAGATCTACAACTTCCCTGCTTATTCACATGCTCGATTCAACGCCTATAAAGTCCCTGTGAGTCTGTCCATTGACTTGAGTGGGATTTGGCTGAGGCCTGTATAGAACAGAAATATTTAAAAAACACACCTCCAAGAGGGGCAAATTCCTGCTTGATCAGGATCCAGAGGCTGACCAATTTTGCGTGACAGAATGAAACTCCAAAATAAAACACTGATGTAGAAGATGCTACATACCTTAAGATTTAGAGATTTTTAAACACCAGTGAAAATGAATGAAAAGAGTTTTCAAATGCGTTATTTCATAATAAAGACTACCTGATTGTCAGATATTTTTAGCAATGGAAGGATGTAGCATATCTCCAGTTTAGATTACATGGCAGGAAGCAAATGTTATGAGTTTTTGAAACGGCATAGAACATCAGATATAGCATCTTAGAGATGCAGCTAAAGGCTAGAGGTCTCTTTCCCTCAGCTCTGCCTTCTCATTCCCATCTCCATCCTCCATGCTAAGGGAACACGATGTGTTAGTTTTGTGCAATAAGCAGGATGTAGTCCAAGTCTGTTTGCAACAAAATATTATCTAGTTGTTTTGTTTTGAAATACAGACCAACAGCAAGGTTCATAGTACTGCATGCAGATGTTACAGGGACACAAAAGTACAAGATAAGATGCTTCCTACCACAGGAAGACTATCTTAACCGTGGGTTTCAAAGCTGATATTTACGAAGGAAGGAAAGTCAAAAGCAACAACAATTAATTTAATAGTTAAAGCTGGGATTTTTCAAAGGTGCCTGTGGGAGATAGAACCCCAATTCCTGCTGATTTTCAATGGATGTTGGCAACAATTTGTCCTACATGCTTTGGAAATCAATGCCCTAAATGTTTTTCAACCACATTTAAATAGAAAGAAGTGGGGGTTGGGGGAGAGGAAGCATTATTTTATAGTAGGGATTACAGAGCAAAAGGACTGTAATAGTAATAGGGCAAACCAATCTATAAGAGTTGCCAGTCTGCATTGTTTGTCATTCTCAACAAAATTGCTGAGCTTTGGGAGTTTGCACATACATTTTGACTAGTGGACTCTGATGAATATTTGGGACTTTCTGAATGTCTTTTCAAATGGGTAAGTCAGTTTCCTGCTCTGTGAGGCTATGCTTCATGAACTCATTTACACAGCCTGTATAATTTGAACTATATATAGCCATGATGGTAGTGCATGTTGACCATCTCAACAGTGAGGGCAGGGTTTATATTGGAAAGGGTGTGAATGGCTTCATTCAGCAACTAAGGATAATTAGCCTTCCACTTCTAGGTGAGTGGTTCAAACCTTGAATTAGGTCAGTAGTATCAGGTATCACTGCTAGCTCATGGTTGCCCAGCAGCCTTAAATCAGTTGGTTGTCTCAGTGTGATTCTTGGTTGATGACTACATACCTCAAAAAGCCACCATCCAGTCTCAGCAAAGAGTTCAAGGATTGAGTGAGGGTGGAACTACGTCCTACTTCTGACAATTGGACGCTGCTGGTCAGAGCCAGAGTGCACGGTAAGGTGGTGTCAGGTGACGTGCACAACTTCCATCCAGGCTGGGCTTGTTAGGACTTTATCCCCTCTCCAAACTTCACTGGCAGTAAAACTGCACAGAAAGAGCAAAAGCAAAGGTATTACACAAAAATGAAATTACGGATTGTAAAGATCCTTGACTAACTAGTGTTTTCAAACTGGGTTAAAGCAGATTTACAGTAATCTGACATGATGTAATCCTAGTGAAGTTGCAGGAGAGCAGAAATTAAGTATTTATTCGGGGTATTATGGCACCTTGTGTAAGATATGATTAAGTACTGTCAGTAATTCATTATATATTTATTTAAAAAACAAGAACTTAAAAGAAAAGATAAATTTCAGATTAAAATGTAGTTGATGCACATGCATAATACATGCTTTTCCTTCTGTAGCATTAATAGAGCCTGACTTCCAGAACACAGAGAAATGTATGATTGAAATCAGCAGAACTAAGACCCAGAACTATTAAAAATTCTCAGTTGCTTCCAGTGTAGAATTTCAGATAGATCCATTGATTTGAGAGGAACAGTCCTAAATTATTATAGCTATGCCCTAAACAAGAGTTTTGTGGCAAACATGAGGTAGGGAGAGCATTTGGAACGGCTGCTTCCAAATGCCCAGAGACCAAAGAAAGAAAGAACCATTATTAGTGATGCATCATCAACAAAGGAGGCCAGCGGAAGAACTATCTGAGCTAGGAACAGCAATAGAAGAAGAACCCACAGTGAATGAGACAGCCCATGCATTGCTTACAGGTACTGATCCCTGATAAAAATTACTGACTTGGGTGAATATTTTATTGTAATAGTCACCTTCTTATTATCTCTGACTCCTTTACTATCATGCATTGCTGCAAGGCCTTTGACTCCCAGAATTCCCCTGTTCGGGGCTGAGACCAGGAACACAGAATCATAGAAATGTAAGGCTGGAAGGGATCTTGAGTGGTCATGAAGTCCAGCCTCTGCATTGAGGCAGGACCAAGTACGTGTAAACTATCCCTGACAGGTCTTTGTCTAACCTAGTCTAAAAATATCCAGTGATGGGAATTCCACAGCTTCCATTGGACCACTATTATAGTTAGAAAGATTTTCCTAGTATCTACGGTAACCCAAATCTCCCTTGCTGAAGATTAAGCAAATGACTTCTTGTCCTACCTTGAGTGGACATGGAGAACAATTGATCTCCCTCCTCTTTATAACAGCCTTTAACATATTTGAAGATTTATCAGTTCCCCCCTTAGTCTTCTATTCTCAAGACAAAACATGCCCAGTTTTTTTAACTTTTCCTCATAGGTCAGGTTTTCTCAAACTTTTATCATTTTTGTTGCTTTCCTCTGGCCTCTCTCCAGTTTGTCCACATCTTTATTAAAGTGTGGTGCCCAGAACTGGACAGACTACTCCATCTGAGGTCTCACAGGACTGAGTCTTACATAGGACACTCCTGTTAATACACCCCAGCAATTATATTAGTCTTTTTAACAACTGCATCACACCATTGGCTCATATTTAGTTTGTGACTCATTGTAACATCCGGATCCTTTTCAGCTGTACTATTGCCTACCCAGTTATTCCCAATTTTGCATGTGTGCGTTAGATTTTCCCTTCCTAAATGCAGTACTTTGTACTTGTCTTTATTGAATTTCATTGTGTTGATTTCAGACCAATTCTCCAATTTGTCAAGGTCATTTTGAATTCTAATCCTGCCCTCCTGGGTTGTTGTCATCTGCAAATTTTATAAGCATATTCTCCCCTCCCCTCCTTAATGAAAATATTGAGTAGTACCAAACCCAGGATGGACCCCTGGGAGACCCCATTAGATTCATCATCCCCATTTGACAGTGAACCATGGATAACTACTCTTTGAGTGCAGTCTTTCAATCAGTTACACACCCACCTTATAGTAATTTCATGTAGACCACATTTCCCTAGTTTTCCTATGAGCAAGTCATGTGGAATTGTGTCCCATTCTAAAAATCAAGATATATCATGTCTGCAGCTTCCCCGCTATCCACTAGGCCATAAGCGTGTCAAAGAAGGGATTTAGGTTGGTCTGGCATGATTTGTTCTTGACAAATCCATGTTGGCTATTCCTTGTAACCCTATTATTCCATTGTTGCTTTCAAATTGATTGTTTAATCATTTGTTCCAGGATCTGTCCAGTATTGAGGAGAGACTGGTCTATAATTCTCCAGGTTGTCTCTCTTTCCCTTTTTAAAGATAGTAATATGTTTGCCCTTCTCTAGTCATCTGAGACCTCACCCATCCTCCATGAGTTCTCAATGATAATAGTGAATCATTCCAAGATTGTTTCAGCTAGTTCCTTAAGTACTCTGGGATGAATTTCATCAGGTTCTGCTGACTTGGATACACCTAACTTGTCTAAACAGCACTGCTGAACCTATAACCTGCTTTAAAGGGTCAGCCCACCCTCTGGCGGAGGGCGGCATGGAATTGGAATAAATGGGCTATGAAGGTCTCTAAAACATTTGTAGAAGAAAATATACCAATGAAAATCACATTTAAAATGCACTACAGAATTGTCAAAGGCCTGGCCTTCAATCCACACAAGAATTTATAAAAACCAAAAATCCTCCGGTGTCAAGTTGCAAAGGCGTTCCATCCAAAATGCTATCAAGCACACTCTGCTTATGCCAAGATAATGGAAGTTTGAGCCCTAGCTGTGAATTTCCATACTTCTGTGGGTTTGAGTTATATCCTTCTGGTTTGTTGGGGGCGGGGAGGTTGTAATGGGAAATTTTAGTGCCTGGAAAATTTGAGGCATTAAAAAGAACCCAGAGAGAGAGAGAGAGAGAGAGAGATATGTAGGAGGGGTGTTTGGGTTTCTTCTGAATCCCAGTTAAACTCTGGAAAACAGAACCAAACCTCAGAACCAAAAATACCTTCATAATTTTTCAACATTTCTGCTAATGCAGAGTCCCAAGGGTTAGTTTACATTGGGAAACCCTGACCCCTGGCTCCAAAGGGTTCAATTAGTCAAAATGGTTGGCAGATGGAAACAAAATAATTAAATTCCATGCACTGTTTTGTATAATAAAAATAGACTCAAGACACAATGGCCTTACCTTGAACTTTTAAAAGCCTATGTCATATAATGATAAAAAGGGAGTCGCCTTTTAAGACCTGGATTATCTACCAGCATGTATACAGCGCGCCAGGCTGCACTGCAAAGGAGAGCATGCACAGCAACCTCGCATGCTGAAATCATGATCATTAGCTGAACGTTTTTAGCCAAGAATGAAGATGTAAATTCCTGAGATAGAAAATAACTTTATATGGCTACGATGAGATTACCAAAACATCACAACAGTAATAATAATCATAATTAATAATTAATCTGTTATTTAAAGCGATGCTGAAACCGGTAGAAGTTTTCAAACATTCTGCTTAGAAATTACTCTTCCTAGATATTATATAGTTCCTGAAACCAATGGGAATTGCAGGTACAGAGGACCTCTGATCAACAAACTAGGACTGTCAAATGATTTAAAACAATAATCACAATTAATCACAAGATTAAAAAATAATTGCAGTTTTAATCCCACTTTAAAACGATAACTGAATACCAATTCAAATTTCTTACACATCTTTTTGGATTTTTTTCTACATTTTCAAATATAGTGATTTGAATTACAACACAGAATACAAAGTGTACAGGGCTCGCTTTATATTATTATTTTTATTACAAATATTTGCATTGTAAAAAAGATAAACAAAAGAAATAGTATTTTTCAATTCACCTCAAACAAGTACCATAATACAATTTCTTTAATGTGAAAGTGCACTTTACAAATGTAATTTTTTTTTATGGAACTGCACTCAAAAACAAAACAATGTAAAACTTTAGAGCCTACAAGTCAAAACATGAAGGGGCATACGATATCTGGTACATAAATACCTTGCAAGGCTGGCTACAACAGTGCCATGGGAAGACCTGTCCTCAACTTCAGGTGACATTGTAAATAAGAAGCTGGCAGCATTATCTCCTGCAAATGTAAACCAACGTGTTTGTCTTGGTGATTGGCTGAACAAGAAGTAGGACTGAGTGGACTTGTAGGCGCTAAAGTTTTGCCAGATCCTCAGCTGACAGAAATGTCCATAATTCCATTGATTTCAATGACACAATGCCGGACAGCACCATCTGAGGGTCTAGGTTATAATGTTTACTAAAATTTTCCAGAAAGTATCAGCCAGTCTATAAGGACCTAAGTTTAGTTGGTACAGGTTCATCTGTGTATGTATACACCCTTGTAAACCTATATTTTCACATGTATTTGTGGCAGGTGTACATACAGCTGCATATTCTGTGGGTGCATGCAAGTGGGTGTTTAGATGTGGAAAAATAAGCCCACTACAGTCATTTCAAAGACAATGAAACTTTGAGTATGGAGATGAGGCACCTCACTGTTTCCTACTCCCTATGCCCTTCTTTCTATTCTTAGACGTCTTCCTCAGCAACAGGGCTTCCCTCTTTTTCCATGATCTCATTTTCTCTTGCACACGCCTCCTCGCAGCTCTCAGCTCTGATGGTTATTTCTGCTGCTTCACATGTTTGCCTGATGACAACACTTTTATGCTACATTCTTGCATGATATTGCTAACCTAGGGCAAGGGTAGGAGTGCACTGGGAGGTCCCTGACATTCTATCATGAAGACCGTGAGCAGCACTGTCATGCCAAGATTTTAATCAGCCATGTTCACAATTTGTTGGATTTCTCTGATTGTTGCATCATATATATAGAGAGAGGGATCACATAAACAATGGCTACAGTATTTACACAGGCGAGATCTGGTGCTGCCCTATTTCTATTTAGCTGCAGGAGGAAGGGACAGGTAAGGACAGCTGGACAAAAGATTCATATCACATCCAGAACTGAGCGTCCCTGTGACCACCTTGCTCCCCAGACAGCTGTCCACTTCCCAATAACAAGCCTTTGGAGTCTGATGGTTACTGTTGTTGCCTTCAGAGAGAACTCTTCCTGGGATAGGGCACCTGGGATAGGAGAGCAGCAGCTGTTCTACTAAACCCCGGGGTAGATAGCATCATAATATTCATTTTGTGGCTGTTATGGAACCAAGCTGACTCTTATGGGGGCCTGTCTGCCTGTGGGCTTAGTGTATCGCCTTCCACAAAAGAAGGAGTTTCTTTTTCCTATTGCTCTGTGGAGTGGTGGGTGGAAAGAGTGATAGTCTGTCTCTTTTTTCTCAGAAGTCCCTGTGGATTTTGGAGAAGGTGGGGATGGTGCTTTGTTTCATGATTCCTAAAAGGATCCCTTTATTGGTGCCCTAAAATTTGGGAGCTGCCACTTGGCATACCCAAAGATCCAGGATAGGGTGACCAGACAGCAAGTGTGAAAAATTGGGATGGGGTGGGAAGTAATAGGAGCCCATATAAAAAAAAGCCCCAAATATCAGGACTGTCCCTATAAAATTGGGACATCTGGTCACCCTAATGGTCCCTTCTGACCTTAAAGTCTATGAGTCGATAATCCAGGAAGAGCTGGCCCGAGTTCACTTTCACCTCTTCAAAAACAAGCTGCAGGACCCAGTCCATCCTAAAGCAAACCATGTTTAGTTGGAGCAGGGTGGTAAAGGAAACAAAGTCAGTGCATTGGCCGTATTGCACACATTGTGGGTAAGCAGATGGGCTCCAGCCATGTGTAAGAGTAGGCAAGTCCTGTTACCTGTTATTGTGATGGGACATGCACAAAACACACTGGTAGAATATCAGCAGAGTTCGCCCCCCAAGCTGGGCACCAGTGATGCTGTCATTCACAATGAGCACTAGCTTTGGGCTGAGACCACACAATATTTTGATCCTGGTGGCAGCAGCACTAAAAAATGCCAAAGCGTTCTCTGGGCTGGCCTGAAGTGTGGCATCGTGCTCATGAAGGCAGGGTTGCTTTTGTACAGATCACATCAAGCAGCAGAGCTTGGTACCCAATGCTGCTCATACTGCCTGGGCTTTTTGATGGTCCAATGCCTGTTTTTCTGGGAACTCATCAGTAACTATGGTTCCACATCTCTTTAGAAACAAAATCCTCTCCAACCTGAGAATCATGGTTTGACATTACTGACGTGAACTGTGACTGTATAGGTCATTGTTGCAACCAGGGTCCTATGAAATCATAGAATATCAGGGCTGGAAGGGACCTCAAGAGGTCATTTAGGCCAACCCCCTGCTCAAAGCAGGGCCAATCCCCAGACAGATTTTTGCCCCAGATCCTTAAATGGCCCCTGCAAGGATTGAACTCACAACCCTGGGTTTAGCAGGCCAATGCTCAAACCACTGAGCTACACCAGGTTTTGTACAGCAGAGGTTAAGTGGGGTGTCTATGGAAAGGTTGTTGTTTTGCTGGTTATGATTATGCTTTCTGTATGTGTGTATCATTTTTGTATTTGAAGTTATGAATATTGGCTATGTACTTGTATCTCAATGTGTTTGATTCTAAGTAGCCTCAGGTTTCAGAGTAGCAGCCGTGTTAGTCTGTATCCTCAAAAAGAACAGGAGTACTTGTGGCACCTTAAAGACTAACAAATTTATTATAGCATGAGCTTTCGTGAGCTGCAGCTCACTTCTTCGGATGCATAGAATGGAACCAAGTAGCCTCAGTGAAGCATTTGGTCAGCTTCTTGAGAAAGGACTATTCTCAGTAAGTGTCCAATCAAGAAACACTTAACTGACAATGGACTTTGGGAGATGACCTCTCCACCCCCAAGAGATGCCTGAAAGAAACAGGAACAAAGGACAGTAACTACTGGGGTGTGAGTGATTGCTGGACCCAGAGTAGGAAGAAGTCCAGTCTGTGAAAGAATCTTATTGGAACATCTCTAATGGTGAGATTTACCTGTATGTATTTTCTTAATGTATTAGGCTGAGACTTGTGTGTTTTGTTTCACTTTGCTTGGTAGCTTACTTTGTTCTGTCTGTTATTACATGGAACCACTCAAATCCTACTTTTTATATTTAATATCACTTTTTCAATACCTGGGGGAGCAAACAGCTGTGCATATCTCTCTATCAGTGTTATAGAGGGTGGACAATTATGAGTTTACCCTGTATAAGCATTATATAGAGTAAAACGGATGTATTTGGGGTTTGGATCCCATTGGAAACTGGGTATCTGGGTGCTGGAGACAGGAGTACCTGCTAAGTGGCTTTCAGTTAAAACCTGCAGCTTTGGGGGACGTGGTTCAGACCTGGGTCTGTGTTTGCAGCAGACTAGCGTGTCTGGCTCAACAAGACAGGGTTCTGAAGTCCCAAGCTGACAGGGGAAACGGGCTCAGAGGTAGTCTTAGCATACCAGGCGATGGTACCAAGGGGGTTTCTGTGACCCAACCCATCACACATGGATCATGTGATTGATCTTTATAAAGGGAAAAAGGAATTTACCCATCTTTAGGTTTGATATTGACATCCCTCACCTGCATGCTGGCCTGAGCCCACTTCATGCTGTTACACAAATAGCCAATGCAAAGGCTTCAGGTTTCATATCCAGCATCTCAAATACACTTCACCTCCGGCATGAAAGTTCTGGAGGAAAATGATAAAAGGCCTTTTTGTGTGATGTTTTGTAATTGAATGAAGCCATAAGACCTCTTGTGAAATGTATTGCACTGAAAGCTTCTGGGTTTTCACCAGCTGAGCTGCCATGCCAGCTGGCTAGGAGGAGATTGTCATGATCAATTTCTTTTTCTACTTTTCTCACCCATCTCCCTATAACTCACTATCCCCACTTAGATTTATTTCTGTTCACTAGCTGAGCTCTAATTCATTTCGTTGGTAATAAAACTGATAGCTTTTAATGCACTCACATGCACAGAAACAATCTTTAGTGGCCTTATCTTGAAGCCAATCAGAACTCAGCTCTCTAATCTGCTAATTAGGAAGTCGGGGGAGAAAAGGTGTTATGCCGAGGAATGAGGCAAAATTGGAAAGCAACAGTTATGGCTGTGGCAATGGATGCAAAAAAACGTTGGAGAATCAAGTCTCTTTTAATAGTTTTTAACACTTTGCTTCATCACTTTGCTTTCAGCAGCTTGGGCCTGGGGTACTTGGTTGATTTTTACTGCCAAATGCTACTACCATCATGTTCTGATCTTTTGCCAAATCTTGGGCAACATCTAGGTGAACTGATACAAGGCAACATGGGTAGATTTTGACCACAAGTGGGGTAGTAAGGAGGTCTATGATTTTAATGAGTATAGCAATATGAGTGGGGCACTACTAGATTCATGGGGAATTCTAGTTGTGGCCACTGGATTTACAGAAAAGGGAAATCCTAAATACGTAGCGCATAATATACCCAGACACCTTCCTACACAAAAGGGCCAAATTCACCCTCAGTGTAATATAGTGAAAGTCAAAGGAGAAATTGTGCTTTTACAGATTAAATGAATTTGCTGGATTCTAGCTCTTACATTAATTCGACTCAGTACATTTGTAATCATAGTGGCTGTGTTTGCTTATCAGATGCTCACGAATCATGTGGCGTTCAGATCTACTGTACCCATCAAGATGCAAATCCCAAATTTAGTTCCCATTGCCCTGTTGATAAGAATATTGCATACAGGTTGGGATTTTGTTTTCCCCAAGCCCTTTTTAATTTGCTTGTTCATTTTATTTATTTTTCTTTCCCAATTTCCACATCTTTCAGTAATATGTTCTGCTAGTAAAGACTGAGAGACGGATAACACATGTTACCCCAAACTGACCTCGAATGGGAACAAAAGAAATTGTCTTCCCAAGGGCTGAAGTGTAATTCAGAAACTGAGTTAGCTCTGTAGAGGTCCTTTCCTGATCAGACACTGCCAACTGTATTACTAGCCCTGGAAACATTTCTGCAGTGTGTATTGATAGCAAAGTGTGAAGTGTGTACCACGGGGATAATGAGGGATTTAGCCTTCCGTGCCATTGGTCCCTCAACTCTCATAAGCAAGACAAACAAATTCTTTGTCTCTTAGAAGAACTGGATAGTACAGCCAACTAGAGTGGCTTCCTTGCTACACTGGCTTTTCACCTGGGGGACTAGGTTTGCTGATCCTGCCCAGGTTAAAATGACTGAAAATCAATTTGATTTGACAGCTGTGAAAAAACTGGATGTACAAACTGTTGAGCAACAAAGGCTCCTCAAGCTGATACAAAATGAGAGACAAAGAGAGACTACTGTCTGTGATCTTTCTGCATGCTTTAAATTCAAGGCAGTTTAGCCAGCCCAACTCCCATCTGATCTGACAAGCCTGTCTCTTTCGCAACACTTCCCATCTTCCCAGCACTCAAGTGCAAACACCCAAGAGGAGCCGTGTTTTCTGGTGTGGCCAAACTACACTTGTAAAATAGTGGATATGCACTAGTGGCCCTAGCATAGTTTTATAGCTTGGATAGCCATTCTGCGAGGCTGGTCTTATTATTCCTACTTACTCCTTTGTTCAGGTCAGAATGCCCTTGAAGTAGCAACATATACACTAAAAGACCTCAAGTCTGTAATCCAATCCACTAGGGCACCTGTGGGTAGCCTCACAGAAGTTGCTGTGGCTCAGTACGGGCACAGAGGTCTGCTTTAGTGGATCTGATTGCAGGACCCGAGCTGAGATTTTTAATTACAAAAGCAAAACATGTAATGAAAAAATAATCACTGGTGAAGAACAAATCTCCCATAACATATGTTAAAGAGACAAGGTGGGCAAGGTAATATCTTTTATTGGACCAGTTTCTGCTGGTGGGAGAGACAAGCTTTTGAGCTCACAGAGTTCTTCTTCAGGTCTCTGAGTACATTTCCCAGACCTGAAGAAGAGCTCTGTGTGAGCTCGAAAGCTTGTCTCTCTCCCCAACAGACGTTGGTCCAATAAAAGATATTACCTACCCACCTTGTCTCTCTAATATCCTGGGACCAATGTGACATATGTTAGTCATGTAGCTACTGAAGGGTGCTGAGATACTAGGTGATGCAGACTATACAGAGTAGGCAAGCGAACAACGAGAGGACCAAATCCTGCCCATTACTCTCGCTTGAGTTGTGCTATTGAAGACAATGGGACTATTTTTGCAAGTAAGGCCAGAAGGACTGGTGCAGGTTATAGCGCACATTGCATTAGCTGTTGTTGCTGTGTTGGTTTCTCCCTGAACAAATTTGTGTAATTTTTCCCCATTAAATTAAGTGTCTTCTGCTTTGGTCACACCACAGTTTTCTTACTGCAAGAATGCTGTGTGACATAATATGAGTTTTCTCTATAGTTTGTCTGTTTGAACATGGATACTTCGGGAGGTTTTTTGCCTCATTTAAAGAAACCTTGAGAAGTAGTGAAGAGATTCCTCATCCTACAGTATAAGGTCAATATAGAAGTTGAGAAGTGAAATGTATCTGGATTCCATCCAGGGCTGCTGTCAAGGGCAGTGACTGATTCAGTGGGTGTTTCTTTAGAAATCTCAGCATGCAGAACTCTAACATGAACCCAGTGAACAAGAGGTAATCATCACTTTGGGGCTGCTCCACATTGGTTATGCTGTTCCTGATGAAAAATATTTTGCCACTCATAGAGCACTAATTTAGCTGAATTTGTATAAACTTTCTTTAATGCTCACAGCAACCTGATGAGGTACATATTATAATATCTATTTTACACAACCACAGAGATTTTTACCTGCATTTTCAAAAGTGGCTGCTCATTTGGGTTGCCTCCATTTTTTAAGGATCAAATGGAGATACTTGATATTCAGAGGTGATGAACACCTACCGCCTGCCAGAAACGTCAACTAGAGCTTCAGGTGCCCTGCACGTCTTGAAAATCTGGTGTTTTAAGTTGGCCACCCAAAAATCGAGGCACTGCAAAATAGTGGCCAGTTTTTAAAATGTGGGTATAAGGTGTCTTGTCCATGTCCATCAGTTGTCTCAATGGGAGAACTGGGATTAGAACTCACTAGCTCTAACAGCAAAAACACCCTAGTGGCAAATTAGGTATGTACTTTATAAGATGGTGTTCTGAATCTGTAAAGGTTTATTTGCAAGGGAGAGTCTAGAATATGGAAAAGCAACAAGCACCTATTTCTTATCATGTTACCCTAACTCTGACTTTAGAAATTGAGTTCAAATTGGTATCTCCATCAGAGAAAGCAGTGGAGTCAGTGCAAAGCTTGCAAATAAACATATTTTCATTTAACACAGAAATTAAGAATGTAACTTAAAATGTGCATATAGTAACATATTACCCACAGCATCTCATGTTTTAAAAGATTCCATATGCTGGGAAAACCTATAAAATAGGACCTAAGAAACACACAAATGGGTTCCAAACTCAGCTTGGAACCTAGGGACCACTGTATTCCATGAGTCAATGGTAGCTCCTGGACTGAACAAGGCTGAAACTTAGTTGCACAGCTAAGGGCTTGGCTACACTTACAAGTTGCAGTGCTGGTGGAGGCTTTCCAGCGCTGCAATTACACCCCGTCCACACTTGCAGGGCACAACCAGCGCTGCAACTCCCTGGTTGCATCGCTGGCTGAAAACCCATCCCGGCAGGGGTATAAGGAGTGCAGCGCTGGTGATCCAGCGCTGCTCAGCAGGTGTGGACACTCACCAGTGCTTTAAGTGTCCTCCAGGGAATAAGGAGTTATCCCAGAATTCCTGTTCAGCCACTCTGCTCATCAGTTTGCACTCTACTGCTCTTGCCTCAGGTGACCAGCCCTTTAAATGCCCCGGGAATTTTAAAAATCTCCTTCCTGTTTGCTGCAGCCAGGTGTGGAGTGCAATCAGTTAATCTTTCCAGGTGACCATGCCTCCACGTGGCAAACGAGCCCCAGCATGGAGCAATGGCGAGCTGATGGACCTCATCAGTGTTTGGGGGAGGAATCAGTGCAGGCACAGCTGCGCTCCGGCCGTAGGAATTACGATATCTTTGAGCAGATATCAAGGTCCATGCTGGATAGGGGCCATGATCGGGACGCACTACAATGCAGGGTGAAAGTTAAGGAGCTGCGGAGTGCCTATTACAAAGCCCGCGAGGGGAATCGCCGATCCGGAGCTGCCCCCACGACCTGCCGTTTTTACAGGGAGATGGACGAGATACTTAGGGGTGACCCCACTGCCAATCCCAGGATAACGATGGACACTGCTGAGCAGGCTGGGGGACAGGAGGAGGAGGCGGAGGCGGCGGCGGCGGCGGCGGGGGTGTGTGTGAGGAAACCACGAGTGAAGCTACTGGGATGGGGGAAGACACCCCAGAGTGGGCATGCAGCCAGGAGCTCTTCTCAAGCCAGGAGGAAAGTACCCAATCGCAGCAGCCAGCAGTTGCAGAAGGACAAGCAGAGGAGCGGGTTAACGGTAAGCGGCTTTTATTTTCTGGGTGGAAATGTTTCTGGAGAGGAAGGGGGGTTATGGCTGCATGCATGCCAGCCTCTAGATGTGGAATAGCCCGTTGATGTGGTCTATCACGTCGCGGTAATCTGCTTCAGTTATCTCAGCAAAAGTTTCAGCCAGAGCGTGGGCAATATGCCTGCGCAGGTTTATAGGGAGAGCCACTGTGTTTCTTGTCCCAGTCACGCTGACGCGTCCGCGCCACTGTTCCGCGAGTGGGGGGGGGATCATTTCTGAACACAGGCAAGCCGCGTAGGGTCCCGGGCGGAATCCACATTGCTGTAAAAGAGCCTCCCGCTGTCCCCTAGTGACTCGCAGCAGGGAGATATCTTGCAGGATTAACTCCTGTGAAAAATGTTGGGAGACTCTTTAGTGAAGAGATAGGTAGATAGTGAAGATCACCCCTGCAGCTGCATCTTCACTCAACCCCTCTATCACTCCAGATTACCCGAAGCAACCAGCTCCCCTCTATCAATCAAGCCCCACTTCTCCCTGTATAAGCACCCCTCACTCACCATTTCGTGGCTTCTGTCGTGTTATGCGTGTGGGAAAAGAATGTTAAAGTGCGAACTCCCTCAGTGTAACAATTCATGTCTGGAGATAGTGGATACAATGCTGCCCCTGTTAAATGTTTCATTTCTGGGTTTCTACAGTGACCTTGACTCCTGGAGTGGGCAGATGTTCCACAGCACAGAGGCTACAAAATTTGAGAAAAAATCCCCGAAAGAGCAAAGAGGACATGCTGAAGACTGTTCTTCATCACTCTGCTGCAGAGAGAAAGGAATTGAAGGAGTGGCGAGAGAAGGAAAGCATGATCCGCCAGAGACATTGGCGTAGAAACGCTGTGGCAAAGAGGAAAAGCACAAACCAGCTGCTAGAGATCCTGTTGAGCCAAGCGGACTCTCTCAAGGCTATCGTAGCCATGCAGGCAGAGCAGTCCCGTGCTGCCCCACAGCCCCCCCCGTCCCAAAGCTTTTTTCCTTGTGCCCCAATGTCAGCTCAAACCGCCTTTCCCCAGCATTCAGTTTCTTACCACCACCAGCTGCCTCCAACACCTGTACGTTCACCAACCAGCCCTGATACCTACCACCCTTACCCTCTGCACTCAACCCCCATCACCATGCAGTATATGCACCCTGAAGTGCAGGATTCGTTAAACAGCACTCCAGACAGGACATATGCAAACTTGTGACTGTACAGTTCACCAACCCACACCCCTTCCCTCTTGTGTTCATGAAATGTTGTGTGTCTGTCTGTCTGTCAAGGAATTTTTTTTCTTTACAATAAAACAATTCTTGGCTTTGAAAACAGTCTTTATTATAGCAGATAGTGAAAGATACCTTAGCCCAGTAAAGAAAGAGGCACTGCAAATCATTTTAGGGATAATAGAATAACAGTGTAAACAGTGCAATTCACTCCCATGCAAGTCAGCAAACATTACTGTTGGCTTTCAGCCTCAAATTCTTCCCTCAAGGCATCCCTAATCCTTGAAGCCCTGTGCTGGGCCTCTCTATTAGCCCTGCTCTCTGGCTGTGCATATTCAGCCTCCAGGACTTGAACCTCGGTGGTCCATGCCTCACTGAATGTTTCACCCTTCCCTTCACAAATATTATGGAGGGTACAGCAAGCGGATATAACCGCGGGGATGCTGCTTTCCCCCAAGTCTAGCTTCCCATACAAGCAACGCCAGCGTGCCTTTAAACGGCCAAAAGCACACTCCCACTCCACAGTCATTCGGCACCGGCTCAGCCTGTAGTTGAACCGGTCCTTGCTCCTGTCAAGCTTCCCTGTATAGGGTTTCATGAGCCAAGGCAGTAACGGGTAAGCGGGGTCTCCAAGGATCACAATGGGCATTTCGACGTCCCCTACTGTGATCTTCCTGTCTGGGAAAAAAGTCCCTGCCTGCATCTTCCTGAACAGGCCACTGTTCCGAAAGATGCGTGCATCATGCACCTTTCCAGGCCAGCCTGTGTAAATGTCAATGAAACGCCCGCGGTGATCCACAAGCGCCTGGAGAACCATAGAGAAATACCCCTTACGATTAACGTACTCTGATGCCAGGTGGGGGGGGGCCAGAATAGGAATATGCGTCCCATCTATTGCCCCTCCACAGTTAGGGAAACCCATTTGTGCAAAGCCATCCACAATGTCCTGCACGCTCCCCAGAGTCACGGTCTTTCTTAGCAGGATGCGATTAATTGCCTTGCAAACTTGCATCAAAACGATTCCAACGGTCGACTTTCCCACTCCAAACTGGTTCCCGACCGACCGACCGGTAGCTGTCTGGATTTGCCAGCTTCCAGATTGCAATAGCCACCCGCTTTTCCACCGTTAGGGCAGCTCTCAATCTTGTGTCCTTGCGCTGCAGAGTGGGGGCGAGCTCAGCACACAGTCCCATGAAAGTGGCTTTTCTCATACGAAAGTTCTGCAGCCACTGCTCGTCATCCCAGACTTCCATGACGATGTGATCCCACCACTCAGTGCTTGTTTCCCGAGCCCAAAAGCGGCGTTCAACGGTGCTGAGCATTTCCGTGAATGCCACAAGCACTTTAGTGTCACACGCGGCAGGAGAATCGATATCGATATCATCGTCAGACTCCTCGCTGTCACTTTGGAGCTGAAGGAATAGCTCGACTGCCAAATGTGTTGTGCTGGCGACACTCATCAGCACAGTCCTCAGCAGCTCGGGCTCCATTTCCCACAGAAATCGCGATTCACACACAGAGCAGACACTCACAATGGCGCCAAACGTTGCCAGAAAGACAGAATGCTGGGATGTGAAGCGATGCACCACGGGGCGTTGGAACAGGAAGCGGAATGACCCACACACTTCCTTCCCCTTCCCACAATACTCAGCGCCAAAACGGCGCCAAAACGGGACGAGGTGCTCTGTGGGATAGCTGCCCACAATGCACCTCTCAATACAGCGCTGGAAAGTGCTGCAAGTGTGGCCACACTGCAGCGCTGGTAGCTGTCAGTGTGGCCACACTCCAGCGCTGGCCCTACACAGCTGCATGACCAGTGCTGTAACTCCCAGCGCTGCAACTTGTAAGTGTAGCCAAGCCCTAAGAAAATAGGGGACTGAAGGACTCTGTGACAGTGTGTGTAAGAGGCTCCCTTCAGGCATTGACAAGGGAGAGGGTTAAAACTCTCTTTGAGTGGAGGAAGGATCACAGCTGTATGCACTAAGTGCAGGAATTGTCAGGGCAGTTAGGCCAGGCCAGCTGTGGTGAATTAAGTAATTCCCCCAGCCAACTATAAGGGCTTTGCTCATGCAGCATCAGGTTTAGCTGATTGTGGGAGTCAGGTTTTCATGGAGAAGGGGAGAGAAGATGGAAACATTTAGCTAGGAAAGCCTCTAGCTTTGCTAAAGTCAGTTTTTGGCTGCATAAAGCTCTTCTTTTGGGTATGGTTATTTTAGAAGCCAGGTTGAAATAAGTGTGATGCTTTGACCTCTTAGTTTAAAGCTCAGGCTGGGGGAAATGCTCATCTGTTTTTAGTGTCCTACAAAAAGCCTGGGTGTGCCAGATAGTTGTAGTTGAAGATCCTGGGACTCATTGTCCTATAATGTAGCTTTCTTGATGTGTAGTAGAGTTCCTTAGAATGAGAGAAAAATTATCCTTACAGAGCATGTGGTACCTGCTTTCATGCAATGGAACCTCTCCTTAGCAATAAACAGCTAACTGCATGCAATTAAATATATTCTATCCTTTAAAAAAGGTAAAAATTTTATGAAGAGGCAAAACTCTTCCAGCTCTTATGCTGTTCTCCTCCAATTTAAATAGGATGGTCTGTGTTTGATAGGTAAAGACAACACTTAATTTGGTATCAGGGAGCAATTTCTTAATCCCAACCTCACTAACTACTAACAGCTAGGACCTTAAATACTGCATTCTTAAAACCAAGTGCTGTGGCAAATTTCTGCATTTTAAATGAGCCGGAGTGGAAGGGGAAAAAACAAATCAATTCTGATTCTCTATTGCCAAGCCACAAGGCTCCCTGCTAAAATCAAGAGATGTTACTGTTGGCTCAGCAGGTTTAAAATCTCTACTATGTTTCAATAAAGCAAGAAACTGAATGAGATTCTCCATTAGTTGCATTAGATCAGCAATTTCTCTTTTGTAGTGACGCAACAGATGAATTATGCTCCCATATTATTCAGGAAAATCTCATGCAAAAAATGGTGGCAAGGTGTCTGCAAAAAAAAGTAATTGCTTTTTTACTTTTTCTCACTGCCTCAATACCAGCAGCTGCTTCTAACATTCCAAATACCGAGTAGAAGTGCACTGTGGTGTCTCAGACAAGTCCAGTGTTTTTCTAGAGCCCTGATTGATTATGGTGAAAGTAAAGTGGAATCAGTGTAGATCAGAGGATTGTCTTGTGATTAAGGTGCTGGATGGGGATTCAGCAGATCTGGGTGTAGTTCCTGACTCTGCCACATACTACTTGTGTGACCATGGGTGAATCTCTTAATCTTTATGCCTTAGGTTTCACATTTATAAAATAAGGGTAATAACACCCATTTTCCACACCCCTTTTTGTTTGTGTGTGTGTGTGTGTGTCTATGCAGATTGTAAGGTCTTCACAGCAGAGATTGTCTCTTACTGGATGTTTCTACAGCAGGGTCCTGGTTCATCTAGGTGCTACTTGTAATTATAATTGGGAGAGCAGAATTCCTGATAAAAGGTCAGTGGTTATGCTATTAGGTTGGGACAGACACTAGCTTTTCAAAGTGGGGAAGAAACCCAACACAGAGAATTTTGTTTTCTATGTATATGGCTGCAAAATGGCATTCAAGTTGAAAGCCACTTACTGCTCATAAGGTGTAATGCTAATCCTTCAAGGAGTCCTTTAATGAATAAAACAGGAAAGCTTCATAAACTGTTTGTTATGGGTTAATGATGTATCTTCTCTCTTTGGCATCACTCCCAGCCTAAATCAAGCCTGCTTCATCTCATATGGATATGAAAGACAAACTGTACAGATTGAAAACATCTGTATACTGAGTGAATGAACCACATGGCAGCAGTGTCATGCAGAGATTTACTTAAAACTGTCCCCTTTTGTTTGACTTCAGAGAAACAGCACAAATAAATACAGTAGGTTCTGTTTAAACAAAGAGGACTCTGATCAATAGAGGTTTGAATAGCTTACGACCTTCAACTATAAACAAAAATTTGGGGTAAAACCCACAAGTCTCAGGTCAATTGCCATTTTATTTACTTTATTACACCACTAATGCTCTAATCTGTCTTGCATCTTAAATGTTTGTTACAACAATCCTTTCTCTTTTCTGTTTTTAAGGCAGAGAGGAAAGGGAGGGTTGCATTTGTTATTCTCAGCAACCAGGGAGTGTGTGCACATGCAGTGAATTTTTAGTATCAATATAAATATCTAGAATAAACAAACCAGTTCAGTCACATTTTAAATTCCAGTACATTTTGGTTGATATCCACAGTAGTTTTCTGTGCTTCATGAATGGGTTCAAACATCCCCAGTAAAAATCAAAATGGCTTGTGGTTCACTATAACTGAAGCAGTGCACAAGAAACAGTGTGTATGCCGTAGTTAGATATAAAATATATAGATATGATCTTTACACAGAGATAGTCCTTTACATTTCTTTCTTGAAAGAAGGATACATAAAGTCATTATCTCTGGCATGTCTTCTATGGAGGCACCTGAAGAAATTTGCAAGTTTCATTGAGGATCAATGCTACTTTCTTTTTCTCTGTTTTCAACCCAAAAAAACAATACCAAGCACTTAGGGGTTGGATTACTACTTCTGGGATTTCATACCATCCTATTCTCCCACCTGCAAGCATCGGACTCCATTTCTTTGGGTTCATTTGATTTTTGAAGTTACATTCCGATGGCATCAGGTAAAATCTATGAAATATTGAATTTGCAGTCTAGTAATTTCACACAGGGATCAGCCATGTTGATGGATGATACCTGCAAGAAGGTTAATCAGAGTAAACAAGGGGGTTCCTTTGGAGCTGTGACTATCCCAAGCACTTTTAAGTGCATTAGGGCCCCTAGATGAAAAGCTGTTTATTAACTTTTCAAGATCATTGTTTGGGTTTTTAAATGATTTTTTAAAATGCTATCTTCAGAATGTCAGCACACCTAAGGTCTTTCTTCATTAACCAGATGATTTTCATTCCATGAGTGGAACTTGGACCTCCTTTGCACACCTTGCTGTATTGACATTGTACAGACATTGGAGTTTGGAAATCCAACACTTGTGTGTCTGCTTTCAGTTTCCAGAGTTTCTCCTTAAGCCCCATTAGGACTGGAAACTAGAGATGCAAGTTGTAGTCTCAGCAGTAATGTCTCCCCAACCATTAAATAATTGAGTTAGCACTGCAACCCCCAATCCAGAAGTCAGAGACACTACCTCATAGCTGGTGGGTCACTGGCAGCAAGTCTGACGAAACCCTCCAAGGGCTGCGAGTGGGAGCTATGTTCCTGGCAGGTTCAAGTTTGGTTTGTTAGGTCAGTGGGGAGACAGACTGGGCTAACCACATCATGCTTTTGCCAACCCACACTGGCCAAGATCAGTTAAGTTCTGGCTGTACCTTTCAGCACAGCATTAGGAACAGTGAAAACGAGCTTGTGGCCCTTCAGTGGATAAGAAAAGCAGATTCACCAATTCAGTGCGCAAAGGCTGCTGCCCTCCAGACAGAAAGTCAAATTAAAATGGAGAGATTATGTATCCTACCCTCTCCGGCTCCCCATAACTGAGAGAGAAGTTCAAAAGGTTGAATGATTTTATGTGCTGTTTGCGGGCTTTCGTTGGGGAGTGAATGAGATCCCTAAAATACCAAAGTGATCAAAATAGAGATCAATCAATCAGTGGCCTTCAGCAGGGTTTTCAAGAAAAGCATCATAGTTAAAGTGCTTCTATAGTGGTGTAATATTGTACATAGTAGAAGAGGGAACAGATAAACATTTAAGCCACCCAGTCCATCTTCGTATCTAAATATCTAGACTCTGGTACATCAGGCTGGCCAGGCATCACAAATTATTTCTGACCTTACTTTGTTTAAGCAGAATTTTTCATATATTTTTACCAATAATTAGTATAAACTTATTTAGTATGCTTATGTAGCACCTTTTAGCTTGAAGAATCCCAGAGTTCTTTACAATGAATGGGTTATTTGTTGTACATATAGTATCACTGACATTCAGATACCTGTTGAAACCAGCAAAGTGTCAGCAATAGGGTTAGCAGGGGATATGAGTACAGGACACTGTCACAAACCTCTGATCTGATTAAAACAAAAACTGCCAACTGTGTTATACTTAGGGCCTGATATACATATTTTTTTAAAACAAACAAACCCAAACAATTACAGGAAAGGCGTGACTGTGCATTTTTGAATATCCTCTTTTAGGCCTTAATTCTGCAGTCTTACCCCTCATGGCAAATCTTTGTACCTTTGTGGAGTCAGATTAGTCTGCCCATATGGAATCTGACCATGGAAATCACATTGCAGAATCAAGGCCCACACAGGGCCTCTGCTTTTATCTGCTCTCATCCAAGAGATCACCACAAATAGAACTCAGTTTATTTACCTTTGAAAGATGCAGGATAGTCATCTTTGCTCAGAACTGAACAAATGGTTCCAGATAATTGAGGTATTTCACCCATGATGCTTAGACCACAAGCTCTAATAGTGAAGTATTGGAAGGAAGTCAGTGGGAGCTCTATAATGGGTCTATGTGTTTATATGTAGCCAATTATCTTGGAAGCTGGACTATGAAAATTATAAGAGTCCTGAAAAAAATTAGATATTTTTGCATCAGATGGTTCTTTTACCCAAGTTGCCTGTCTAAATCAAAGCAGAGGCAACATGGCTCACTCTCACAATGTGCTTAATGAAAAATCAGTAGTGGAAAAAGTCAGAGATGGATAATGAACGTAGGTTCCAATAGACATTGCTATATTACGAAATTGTTTTTGTCTCATATTTGTATTTGAGAATGCAAACTTCTTAGTTTGTCACAACAGGACAAACTGTTAGAGAAGAACAGTTATGTAATAATCTGATTTTTTTCAATAAGGCTGCAATCTGGTTTCTTACCCACCCATGGCACCAAGATAGCTTTCCTCTGAAGCTGCGGTGACCTTCTGCTTGCTCACCAGGGGCATGTCTGCATGATGCAGTTGTCGGATCTTTTCTTTTGTTTTTGACGCTAGTGACCGTGACCCCCTCCTTTCTCATTTGGAGCTCGATGCTGACCCATGTGACTTCTGAATTTGATTAGATCTCATTTATCTCATGGTATTCCATGCACTGCCCTGGGGAATCACTTTTGCAGTTTGGCCCAAGTTACTCCTGGAAAACCCAGGGTTCCATTTTAACTCCTCTTTTGTTTGACATTGATATATATCTATAAGGTCATCTGTATCCATTTTGTGATTTTCAAATTTTGCACTACTTTGTGGGTACATAATACTCAGATGTATTTCTCATTCCCTGCGGATCCTATGAAGCAGCTTAGTGGTTTGCATAGATGTCTTTCCAATATTGAATCTTGGATGAATTAAAAGGTTCTTACATTTGGATTGTCCAGTAGCTTAGCAATTGGGTCTATGCATCAACATGGAAGATTGGAGTCTGGGTTGGTGAAGCTTAGATCCATCACGAGGGTAGAGTAACATGTTTAAACTTCATATCAGGGGTGATGGCCATTCCCTAAATACACATCCATGGAAAGATCAATAGAATAGCAATAACTGTCACCTAATCCTAGGTACTACAGTAATACAAAAAATAAATAATCATCATTTCAGCTAAAGGAAGAATGTTGTGAAGGGTGAGATGATTCATGGGAGAAAAATACAAGCCCATAGAATGACGGGATACTTTGAACTGTAGTAATTAAATGAAAAAGCTGGGATTTAAAGATGTCAGTTCCTTCCTTTTTACTGCCCCACCAGTAGACTGTTACATTTGCAGATCCATTATCCACATAGCTATTATAAATAATGGGGGAAAGGAAAAATCCTTTAAAAAGTGTATTAAAAGAAATAAGAAAAGGAAAGAGTAAAAGGGGAAATATTTCACAAAGTTAAATAAGCATTAATTCTTAGAAAAATTTTCTTTTATTCTCATTCATAAACACTCCCTTTCAGCAGTCCTCTTGTTTTAATAAATCTGTAACTAGCAAACAAATGTTCTTTTTGACTCAAAAATCATTGCCACTGTCATTGCTTATAATCACAAGGGACTATACGCAGACATTAGAGGAACACAGCTGCATGCGTTATGACACAAAGAAAGTGAGGGAATAGCAAAGAAGACTTCTCCTTCCTGTGTCCTTTGTACACAGAGGCATGAGGATTCTATATTCTGAGACTCAGAGCTCTTTCTCCCCACCAAGGCCGTGGTCCAGAAAAGCATATAAGCACATGTTAAACTTTGAGCACATAAGTAGCTCCACTGACTTTGTGAAAAGGACTTAAGCATATGAATCAGTGTGTTGCAGGACTGGGGCCCAAGTCAGCACCTAGCACATCTCCGCAGGTACGGGACTTTGGATTTCTAGAGCTTTCTCCCTTATCCCCATCAGTCTTCTCATACCAGGTTAACCATGGGCTGAACTCTCTTAATCACTGGTGTCTCACACATGCAGCTTGCTGGCCAGCTGGGATGTTAGGGCCCCCAGAGTAGCTAGACATGGCACCCAGGAGGGGATGGCTTAAGAAAGAGTGAGACTAAAGTGGGAAAATATTTCATACTCTTCTCAAGGACTCATCGTTGCTGTCAGCCAAGTACAATGGAATGAACTTGCATGTTCTGACTTCATCTTTCTCCTCTTGATCTATTTTGGTGAAAATACCATCCGGGGTCTAAAGGGTCAGACAGGTCGTGTTGGTGCACAGCACAAGTAGTCCAACCAATACCACTTTCACCCCCAACCGAGAACTCTTTTTACATGTCCCTTAAAGGGAGGATTCATCAACAGTGTACAGGCTTATGTAAACTGGTCCTATGATCTTTCCCAATTTCTGCTAGAATACTTAAGCTTCCAGCTACCCTTCTCCAGTTATCCTTAAGAACATGTACAAATGAATACAGCTAAATCCTTCTGTCATACTGCTGAGAGCCAGAGCCTGATGTGACTCTCAGTGAGAGGAAAGGTATCCAAATTTGGGCCTATGAGAGCTCTGGTATAGTACACTTTGATAAAGAAGCAAGTTGATGTGCTCATTGCAAGGCTTATTGTGTAATGTCAGCAGGCCACAATGTTCAATCGACTTTGTGGGCTTTTATCCATTCCATATGGACTGGCTGCCTCCTATAGATTACATGTATTTGCGCTCTGAGCCTTAACTATGGAATCTGATGCCTTTTTTACACAGTAAAATTTCAGATTTATTGTTCTGTTTTAAACCCCAGCTTAAATTTGATTCAGCTTTTTAAAAAAAAAATCATATTGGCAAGTGCAGTTTTATATTAACTTGGTACGGGCCTCTGGGGAATGTGTTACCCACAGGGTCCTGTAGACATTTAAATCTGATTGATTAATTGGTAATAAAAGTTATACTATGTAAGTGAATGCAAATAACAAATTGAGTATAGTGTTTACATTGGCATCAAAACTAAAAAAAAGGCCAGTTTTAGCCTCAGGTGATTGACAGCATTTTTGTAGTCTTTGCCTCTAAGTAAACATCTAACAATGGAGCAATCCAAATAATTAAAGCCAGATTGTCCTTCTCTGTTTGCACAGTATTATTATTATTATTTCCTATCAGGATCTAACTGTACCATAGTGACCTCCAATGTAAAGGAATAAGGGGTGTCTTTTGTTAGTTGCTATACCTTAGGGATCCCTGTCACAAGTCTTATCAAGCCATAATAAAGCTCACAAGCAGAGGAACACCGAGCAACTTAGAAAGCAAGGAACAGATGCACACACACACAAAATCCTAAAACCTGGTGATAAAATAAAATTGAAGCGCACAATGCAGAAGCTGTTAATTTTTATAGCTAATACAGATACTAATATCTTATGAGGTTTGAAACTATCAATATAAAGAGGTAAGATCTAGCCTTACCTTTTTGTTTTAATGCAAAGCTAAAACCATCACATTATAGTATGAATAGAGCGGCATTATGGTTAATAGACCTCTTCTTTATGGACGGAACTATCTTCCTGTTTTCTTTTGTCAATATTTTGAAAAGCAGAGGGATAGTCTCCCCTCTGCCATTCCTATAAGAAATCCACGATCCGGTTTCTCTTAAAGAATCACCTCCCCCACTCTCGTATATTTCCAGGCATATTTTCAGTTAAATGGCAGCACCAGGTTGATACTCCTGTGGGTTGTAGTTTGTGAAACGCCTTTATTTAAATGTCGATTTTGACTTTACAATGGGGGCCTAGAGGAGAGACTTTCCACTGCAGAATTAACAGGAAGGTGAAAATATGAACTGAGAAGGTGCTGTCTCCTCTCTCTCTCTCTCTCTAGGTGCATGCTTTGTGAGTCTAATCTGAATGCTCTTCACCAGTTATTCAGAGTGTTACCATTATATCATAGGGAACAGCAGTGCCGTTGTAAGATCTATATATTTATTGAGGCCACAACAGTACTTGAGTTTGGTGAAATCTGTTGCCAAAGGGTAGCACAGAAACCAGTTAAAAATACTGGGTGCAATACATTTCAGGGGGTTCTATGTCTATGACCCGCTGGAATAATGTTGTTACATGTAAATATTTAAGAATAAAGCTATATTGAGTTTAATCAATTAGAGATGATAAAGGCATCATATTTTGAAGGTGTGGGGTAAGGAATATGGTATTATACTGTAAACATGCAATAATATAATAGCACTTCATCTCAGCAAAGTGGGACTGTGTCAGGTCTTGTAGTTAGGATGGTCTAGTGAATGGGGTACTTGAGTGGGACTCAGGAGACCCAGGTTCAATTCCTGGCTCAGCCCTAGCCTTCACATGTGACCTAGTGACTTAAGGTACCCTGTGCCTCATAGACTAACAGATGTTTTGGAGCATGAGCTTTCATGGGTGAATACCCACTTCGTCGGATGCATGTAGTGGAAATTTCCAGGGGCAGGTATATATATGCAAGCAAGAAGCAGGCTAGAGATAATGAGGTTAGTTCAATCAGGGAGGATGAGGCCCTCTTCTAGCAGCTGAGGTGTGAAAACCAAGGGAGGAGAAACTGGTTCTGTAGTTGGCAAGCCATTCACAGTCTTTGTTTAATCCTGAGCTGATGGTGTCAAATTTGCAGATGAACTGAAGCTCAGCAGTTTCTCTTTGAAGTCTGGTCCTGAAGTTTTTTTGCTGCAGGATGGCCACCTTAAGATCTGCTATTGTGTGGCCAGGGAGGTTGAAGTGTTCTCCTACAGGTTTTTGTATATTGCCATTCCTAATATCGGATTTGTGTCCATTTATCCTTTTCCGTAGAGACTGTCCAGTTTGGCCGATGGACAGTCTCTACGGAAAAGGATAAATGGACGTATTCACCCACGAAAGCTCATGCTCCAAAACGTCTGTTAGTCTATAAGGTGCCACAGAACTCTTTGCTGCTTTTACAGATCCAGACTAACACGGCTACCCCTCTGATACCTGTGCCTCAGTTTTCCTGACTGTAAAATAGGGAAAAAACTTCACTGGGGTGTTGTGCAGATAAAATTCATTAATGATTGTGAGGCGTTCAGATATTACAGAGATGAAGGCCATACAAATACCTAGATTAGATTAGATTGATGGAATTTACCAGGAAGTTATTTTATAATTTTACAGCAGCACTAAGTCAACTATCCATATCAATCAAACAGCAAGATACAAAATTATGCAAGTCCCAAACTATCCTTTTGTAAGTTTTCTCATTAAGTTTCACAGTAGAGTTTTATCAAAACTGGTAAAGGACCAAACAAACAATTGTTGTATATTAAAAGCGTGACTAGAACAGCACATATAATATAGTTCAGCTATTGGAAAGAGAGCAAGAGCATTCCTAAGTGACTGTAATCCTTGCATAAATATTTTGTAAAAATACATGTTTATAAAGAATTTTACTGCCACATAAGGTTCAGTGGTTTCTTCAATATATTGAAAGATGGATGCATACACTTCCTGATATGAGTCCTGGCCATGATTCAAGATAGCCATAAAAAATTCTATTCTAGCTGTAGCCAAGAGATCTGATTCCAATAATGTTGAGAATTCAAGGTGTTTATTAATATTTAGTTATAATGCATGCAGCATGTGTGTAAAAGAGCTTCATATTTTAGACCATCTAATTCCACAAAGCTACATGCATAGTACACAGATTACCAAGTCTAAGGACCAACATTCTACATAGAGTACATGCAAGTTATTAACACTGATACCACAACAATAAAGTCACTTCCATAGACATCACATCCACATTAGCAGTTTGCTAAGCCCTTTGATGACCCCAAACGATGGAACAGGGAACTATGGAGTGAGTAGCAATGATAGAGGAATTCTTGCATGTTGGCACATATCTGTTTTACATTAGTCCCTAGCTGTTTCAAGACTGATGTGCAGGCAGTTGAATACCCAGCCTTCCTCTCCGTTATTGATTTGGTAAAACCTTGCTCTCTTCCAGTAAAATGGGAATAGTTCCACTATCTATAAACCATTTATTTAATTGTCTAAGGAAAATCAGCTCTGGTTATACCAGATCAAACCATAGGCCCATCCAGTCCAATAACCTGCATGAGTACTGCTCAATACTTGCTGTAGCTTCAGAAGGGGAGGGAATAATGAATTGTTTTTGTATTAAGGACCTCAGCCTGCATGCTTTGCACTCTCCAGACTCCCACGGACTTCAGTTGACGTTATAGGTATTGAAAGAATGCAGGGATCCAGCCCCCCAAAACATCCAAGTCCAGAGTGTACAGCTTATCTTGGGAGGGTAGCATGCAAAGGAAGGCTTTCTGTCAGCTTTGTACCAGTTCTGTCCCCCAGTGCAAGTCAGATTAACTGCAAAGGCTGTGCTAGGATCTGGGCCAAAACTGCTCAATGCTTTGCAGTGTCGTAGATGGGTGGAAAACTTGATTTCCATAATGTGAAGATGATCATCTTACACGGTGGAGAATTTATAGCCCTTACCTTACCTTGCACAACTACAAATGTTATTAATCATCCAGCTTATGTTTAATGTTATGGGACAAGGGCAGATTAGTTTTTTTGGATTCAGTAGTCTTCTCCATAACCTGTAAATTCAATTACAGCTTTTCTCAGCCATTATATGTGCATACTTGCCTGCATTTCCCATAATAAAGTTCCTGTTCACTATTACGTGTTTGCATAAAAATTTAGAATGGGAATTCTTAAAGGGTTTCACTGGACTAAGGCATACTCAGTTCTTTCTTAGGGGAGGAAGGCTATTATTTGTAAGGCATTACCATTCTGTAAGAATAATCAAAAGATATTCATAGGGCACAGGACTATTTTAATGAGTTTAGGCATTTCTATTATTCAGCTGACTAAAGTCATCAGTCACCAGTGCAATTAAAAAGTGGTTTGACAGCCATTATTGGTTTTGCCAATATTCCTCATTTTATGTATAGTAACTATGTATCAATCCAGCAGAAATTTTCAGAATGCAAGAAGCTTTGTAAAATTGATGTCTCCGTGCAGTTGCCCAGTAAACTCTGAGCACTGTATAAATAATAATAATAGTGATTAATAATAAAATTTCACACTAGGACCACGTTCCTGTAATTTTCCTTTCACTATCCCATTCAATTAATTTAGTTAATCGTACAGATTATATCTGTGTCTTCTCTGGATCTCAGACAGACATAGACATGCAATTAGTATAGATGCTGATGTTACACAAGATTTTCTGATTTCTCAGAAGTAGCCAAATTGAACCTGATTGGTCTATGTTTCTGCCTCTATTTTGTAGCATTTCTCTTATGTTCTCATTTGTTTTCTTTTGATAGCATAAGGAATATTTCATAGACCACCACTTTTGACCTTCCCCCTCCATCCTGAGTAAGAAATTCTCCCCAGATGAGACTGAAAGCAACTGATTGCTCCTAGTATGGCTACAATCCACATGCCACACCTTTTCCCTCTGTTGTATACACAGAAAAAATTGTCAGTGTTTCTGTAAATTGTGATGGCTTAGTCCAGGAAAACCGTATTTTGCACCTCATCTGGTCTAAATATTGAGTTTACGAGTGAATGTTGCTTTGCATTATGTGTTATAGATGCTTTATGTTTATTTAAGAACTCAGTTTTCAGGAATGTTTTCCAGACATGCGGTTTACCGCAATAGACAGTTGTTGATATTCTGATCCCAAGAGCATTAGAATATGTTTAGAAATTGCGACACTTTTAAAACCAGATGTTCTACATAAACTGCACAAAAAAGGGGAGGAGGGGAGGACAAATAGAACTGTTATTTGGCATAAAAATGGTCTGTTAAAGCAGAGGCAAACACATACCAAGTGAAATTTAAAAATGGTGAACTGCCCCAAGCTGCTTCTCTTTTTGTAAGATGCAAAGAACTGTTTTAACAAGAGAGAGAGAAAACTCTGGACCCAAATACCCACCAAACTGTGGGGGAGTTTAGATCCAGATTCACATCTGCATGTTGGAGATGGCCCTCAGATAATGGGCCATACCAGAACTGTAGATCTAAGCAATTCTGAAGGCATTTAGATCTCAATTCAGAATCCAGCTTTGGGATTTGCGTTGCTCTCTGTTTTAGAAGTGCCCAACGGAGGATGAGTTTGCAAGGATCAAAGGCAGCCACACAACAGTTTCCTGCTAGCACACCCTGATGGGCAAATCACCCCAGTCACCAGAACAAGGAGGTGCTGGGGAGAAGACAGAGCCACCCTATCCCCCTTCATACCAACCAGTGGAACTGGCTGGCCAGGGAGGTGGGCATACACTGCACCCTCCTACAAGGTTCTCTGGAGGACAAACTTCTTCAGTCTGCCCTGGGACCCTGGGAGGGGCACAATTAGTTCCCCTGGCACCAAACCACCTCCACTGCTACCGAAGGTCAGTGTTACAAAAACCCAGGCTGGCCGTTAGTGTGGGATTCAGCCTACACAGCAGCTAGTGACATCTCAAAATGTGTTACAAATCACCATCCTCCATTCAGTGTGATCCCAATTCTTCCCCTGCACTTTGGATTTGCTTTCACCCATTTTTAGAGAGAGAAGACAAAAATAAAAAGTTAAAATTATCCTGCAGAACAGTAGCATTCACTGTCTCCAAAGTGATGACCAGCTGTTGAGCAGGTTTTTCCCCTCCAGTGCCCCCTGTTCATTAGAGAATATACAACATGATAATCAGAGATGGGGCTCTGGGCCCTGATAGGAAAAGCAAGAGCAACTGGACCCCACTGACAAGAAAAGCCAGAAGTGAGGGAGTGACCTTATACAAATGAGACCTCAGCCTTGCCTTGCCTTGCTTTGCAACAACACTGCACAGTGATGGAATGATACAATTACTAGCAAGGCTGGTGTCATTTGCAAACAACAAATGGCTAAAGCAATAAAGAATTGCCCAAAGCCTGCAAAAGTACTGCAGGGTATGATAACATTGTTGCACAGTGGAAGTAGCATTTCTAATATAGAGGCAATGCAATAATTTACTGATTACTTGGTTTTGAAAAAATTAGAGTAACACTGTCAAGAGAACAATCGTATAAAACATGTACTTATCTCAGTTACTTAATTAAAATATGTAACATGTAGATCTAAACCAGGGGTAGGCAACCTATGGCACACGTGCCGAAGGCGGCACTCGAGCTGATTTTCAGTGGCACTCACACTGCCCGGGTCCTGGCCACCGGTCCGGGGGACTCTGCATTTTAATTTAATTTTAAATGAAGCTTCTTAAACATTTTAAAAACCTTATTTACTTTACATACAACAATAGTTTAATTATATATTATAGATTTATAGAAAGAGACCTTCTAAAAATGTTAAAATGTATTACTGGCATGCGAAACCTTAAATTAGAGTCAGTAAATGAAGACTCGGCACACCACTTCTGAAAGGTTGCCGACCCCTGTTCTAAACATTTGAATGTATTTTTCTCCATTTTCCACATCGTTCAGTATGAACAGACCAGTTTCGCTTTCTCGTTGCCTGCACGAGAACCATGTTAGACTGTTTGGCCCAGATCCTCAAAGGTAGCTGGGAGCCTAACTGCCTTGTATTTGAATGGAAGTTGGGCACCTAAAATACCTTTGAGAATCTGGGCCTTTTGATCTCTTACACTGCAGGGAAAGTCTTATGTAGTTTAAAATTGGGTGTTCTTTAACATTTTAAAATGTCTGAAAATATTTCTATTCATGTTAGGAATCTTAGAATTTTTAATATTAAAAAGAGTCCTAAATTACCTGCTAGTCACCCTTCAAAACTGTTTTTAATTTCTAACCGCAATAGAGACCCACTACAATGTGTGGTGCTAAGGAAATAAAATCTCTATGAAATCCTGGCCCTGTTGAATACATACTTTATGCGGGCGGGCATAGACAAGGGAAAGAGGACAATGCTGGGGTTATTGTTATCACTCCTGCCACAACAGGGCCCCTGAGGACACAGGCAGTTGGTACAAAACAAAGTAAACATCGGGTTGCACTAATTTGTAACAGGAGCTAGGTCAGCCCAATGGAGTCCACGCTCCACAGGGTGCAAAGGAAGCCACTTTTATGCTCTCCATCCTCAGGTTCACTGAGCATTCCTTAGCTGTAGCTGAGGATCAGGGCCATTTAGACACCCCCCCTCCACTTACATGTACCTAGAGCCTAGACTCACATTGCACATCCGCATTTATTTCAGTTCAATCCATGCAATCCACTTACTTGTTCTAAATGAAGGTAATTACTTTTTTTTAAAAACCCACATAGTGACTGAAGACCCAACCCTGCTCCCACTGAAGATAAACCAACCATTGACTTCAGTGGCTGCAGGACCAGGTCCCTAGGCTAGCTTCAGAGGGTTAGCCCAGAGGCAAGACCTCCCCACTGACTCACCCTGCTGCATATGGGCAACTGAAAAGCCAGAAGCCAACTTTGAAACTCTCGCTGGTTCTCGTCTGCCTCACTGAAAACAATTTATGGAGGAAGTTCATGCGCATATTTATTTTGGTGCTAAAGAGTTTGCTGCCACACTTCAGACTGTGGGCTGTTGCCTGATTGGGTTTACTATCTGCTTGAATGAATTACTGCCTATCTGAGTGAGCAATAGTTGAAATTAAAATGTGCCATTTGTCATGTTCGCACCAACCCAAAATGACCGCAAAACCCAAAATGTAATTCTTGCAAGCCTCCGGCTGCAGAGCATTTGGATTTCTACTGGTGGGGAAGAGGAGTGGGGAAATGTTCCCTTCAAAGACGTGCTGCTTCTTGAGTTATTACCAGTGACTATGATCCTAGCAATAGCTGGAAGATTGTGTATCACTGTGATATCCACCACTGATGAACCTGCCTTTAAATGCTATAGAAGAAGGTGGTGTGAGTAAGTGTGGCAATGAGATTGGACAAGAGACTATTCTCTATGTTAAAAATAAAGACTTCTCTGAAACTTTTCAACATGACTTTTTCCTATTCCTTGAGCCTATTGTTAGAGTTTGGTTGTACAGTTAGGGATTTGGTTGCGGTTGATGTTGATCACTTTGTCACTCAGTCTAGAAAGATGGTGTTGATATTTTTAAATGTGTTTTAATGAGAATATGTGCTTTTTTAGCCGTAATTTAAAAAATAAATTAAAGCAGAAATTCAGCACTAACCTGAAGTCAGGAGTCTAAGATTTGTAGAATAAAGCCAGTATTTCCGTGCTCGGCTCAGAGCTGCTGTTCATTGCTTATCGTGTCATCCTTTCATATCCTCTGAGATATCCCAGGGATTGTGTCACATTTGAACCTAAAACTTGTAGGCTACAGCTGCCTATGGTATGTTTATCAGAATAATGAAAACAGAGCAATATATGCTGCTCCCCCACACTCCTCTCAAAACCTTTCCTGGCTCAACTAGGGCTTTCGTGTTTTTCTGGATAATGTAAATCTCCTAAAGTAAGAGAGAGAAAAAGCTTTTTCTCTCTCTTATTTCCTTCACAGAATATGGCAAATATATATTGCCTGTGGTTTTTGATTTCCATATCCTGAAAGAAAAGAGAATTGTCAAGCAAGAACCAAAGATGAAAAAACAGAAATCATAGATAACACCATAGAGTCCACTTCATGGAAGATATTTAAACATCGGTGTGATTGATTTACTGATTGAGGGATGTTGTATATGTGTGTGCCCATGCACACATAACTGTAAATACCAAGGGAAGGACCACCAACCCATAAATTCTGGTTCTAGCTTATTTAGCAAGCTAGGTGTCATGTGATCACATTTGCATCATGATTAGAGATGGGCCAGAACTCAAACTCCTGATCCAATTATCCTGTATTTGGAGAAAATTTCAGATGCTGACCTTGATCTGAAATTTGTGACTCTGGTCTCCTTTTCTCATCAGTCATTGTGGGACTTTGAATCTGAACAATCCCAAATTTGTGGAAAGTTTGGGTTCAGATCCAAACTTCGCAACCCAAGTTCATCTATGGTCATGAGGTAGGGTGACCAGATGTCCCAATTTTATAGGGAGAGTACTGATATTTTTGGGCTTTTTCTTATAGGCATCTATTATCTCCCCCCCCCCCCTCCGCACACACACACACACACTCCCTGTCCAGATTTTTCACATTTGTTATCTGGTCACTCTATCATGAGGTCAGACTGGAGGAGCCAACAAGCTGGGAGTCCACGCTTAGCTGCCAACATTGCAGCACAATACCAAGTTTGCTGAACCCGAGGACTCTACAAGTTTTTGCGTTCATTTGGTAGACTTGAACAGACCTAATATGCGAAAACCTGAAATGATCATTCTACTACATATATTATAGTATTGCCAACCTTGAGCATTCACAAATCATGAGTCAGACCCCCTCAAAATCATCACATTGGCTCAAAACCATGAGGGGTTTTTTTAGAAAAATAATACATTTTTACTTTTTTTTCTTTGTCTTCAGTTTTTTCAGACTTTAGGGTATATTCACCTCATGTTTTCAAGGTTTTTCTTCGCGGCCATGAGGGCTAGACATATTTTCTATGTCTACACAGAAAAAGAACCCGTGGCTGGCTCTTGCCAGCCGACTCAGCCCCATGGAGCTCAGGCTGCAGGGTTGTTTCATTGCTGTATAGACTTCCAGGCTGAGGCTGGACCCTGAGCTTTGAGACACTCCCACCCCATAGAGTCCCAGAGCCCAGAAGTCTACATAGCAATTAAACAGCCTGACAGCCCAAGTCCCGTGAGCCCAAGTCAGCTGGCACAGGCTAGCCACGGGTTCTCTTTGCTGTGTAGACACACCTTATGGGTTATTTTTTTAAATGAAAGCTGAGATCCTTATGTAATCACTTGACTCCAGGAGCTGGTGCTTTAAGAAAACCCCCAAATATTATGATACGATAAAATCATAATAATTAGCAACACTGTATTAAAGTAAAAGAGTTACAAGTCTGACTAAAGTGATAGAACTACCAGTGGGAAACACCATTTTTGACCTCATCACTAGAAAGCCCCATCATCCTAACTGGCACCAGACTCAACAGAAAGGCTGATAGTGGAATGACTGAATTATCCTCTCACTCCTACAGATGGTCCTTCCAGGCCAGGTGAGGCATACTGATGGAACAGCATGAGAGCCTTCACTATCATGACAGATATATTATGGATACTGATACATAGAGGATTTTAGTCTCTTAAGCTTTAAATTCATGTTGAACTTTAAAAGAGCATTTGAAAATACCTGATCCACTATTTTAAAGGTCCAGTTTCTTGAAATCATAGTAGGAGGTTACTTAGAAAGAAGCCTTCTTGATTTCTCACCTTTTCACTCCATATGAAAATAAACTCTTGTTTCTCTACAGAGTGAAGCTGGGTTATTGTGCAGTAGCATTCAATCCCCACGCTGAATCACTTGCTGAACATGTGTTAGTGGTTTTATGTCATGAACTATGAACTGGGAAGTAAGCTGAGCTCACCCAGCCTATTTCATTTATGGCTTCACACAAGTAAATAAGCATATTTTTCAGCTACTCATGACAAGAATGGCTTGCAAATTGCAATCTCCAGTGCATGGGAGGTTAAAGGTTAAGCTTGTCAACAGGTCAGGCTACAGTGCTAATTCACCTCACTAATAAGTCCCAAGCAGCCCGTAACATGTGTTTGTGGCTGTTGTGTTTGTATAGTGTATAAATAAAATGAAAACCGTATGACAGAGGTTAGGCCTCTTAAACGGTTGTCACACTGGCTTGGGTAACTTTCTTACTGTTAGCCAAAAATCTGGTGGTATTTTTGTAAGAATTTTATTGACGTGGTGAACAAAATTGAGTAATTCTGTAGCTATGGTACCCAGCTAGCAGCCCTAGCCATGTGCTGTCTGTTTCTCACTGAAATGTCACTAACTAGGTTCAGCTTCCAGTGGTGGGCCTCCTCTAAACTGGTGGATGGTCTGTCTCTCAGAGAGAGGACCTAGACATATGACAAACATTTCACTCTTCATGGATGTTAAGTGCACAAATGTATTTATGTTCAGTCTCCTGCTGCTGAATTTACTTTCGGAGTTTTGTGCAAACTAACGGCACGCACAAAATTGGCTGTGCATGCACAAGTCAGGTAGCCGAATGAAAGCCCAGTTACCCAGATTGAAAGTATGGGGTTTTTAGATGTGCAAAGCACCCAGTTTAGTCAATATAATGAACTGCACACACAAACTGCAGTGGACAACTCAGTGGCCACTTTTGAGCTGTGTATAAATTTGGCCCTGAATGTTCACATATTTTTACAGGAAAGTATGAATCAAAGTGAGCTCAGTTTTGGCTTCCCCCACCCACGTGCATGATGCACCTGTTATGTACCACCTATATGATGAGGCAAGTGTCAATTAATTTACATGGGCCAGGGACGGGGTCCTGTGATGTACTAATATGCTACTGGTTTACTACATTAGTAGCCAAAGGCCACAATCATAGTCAGATTCCCATTGTGCGAGGCACTGGTCAAACATATAGGAAGCATGGATGAGATGAGGCACTTATTGGCACTGGCCCTAACAGCAAGGGCTTTGCAGAGTGGATGCCTTCATATGGTGAAAGATTAATTGTATAGTGGCTGAGATGTGCATATGACCACTATGGCTGTGTTTTAACGATACTACCCCTTCCTGATCAGCCACTGTACCTTAATATACCCATGAAACATATGGCAACCTATGTATGTGAAAGGTGAGTGCACGTTTTGTCTCATGTGATTACCTCTGGGCTTTCAGAAGTAAATGCCCTACTCCTTGCATCTCAAAACTACTTCAAGTTATTCGTTCAATATGTGAGCCCTGTTCCATGACATCACAGGCTAGTTATTATAGAGCTATCAGAAACAGGCACAATCCCCAAAATAATGATGCAGACACAAGTCCTAAAAGCAAAAGGACCTCCCGCTCTCTGTTTTCCTCTCCCCAAGAGTCAGGCAGAATAGACTCACTCCTGAACGTTCAGATAATACTTTTTTGAGACAGGAGTCCATCCCTTATGGAAGGAGCCACAGCCTTTAGAGGCTGAGCATATTAAGGAACACTCTTTCACGTAGCTAGCTTGGTAACTCTGTTGTACTGTCAAACTTAAGTCTCTGGAATGTGAGCCCATTCTGAGAGAAGACTTCTGCAGACAGTAGGACGCATAGCATGCAAAGGAGAGGGTTCTGTGTGTACAAACCAGTTTGCAAGAAATATTTTGAAAATCCTCCATTTCAGCTCTTCTGGTTCCCCTGAAAAGTAAGTGGTTCCCCCATCTTTGGAAAAATTCTCCAATATTGAAAGGGTTGGCAATATTGCTCAGATTTAACATTTACTATGAACTATGCTTACATTTCAGTAGCATTTTATTAATATTTTTCATAAGTATAAGCTAAAGTAGTTACTTTCCACATGGGTCACAGAGAGTTCAGTAAATGCTGATAGACTGTATTCTGTATTAATGGTGCTAAGCTAACGGCCTCACGGTGCTGCCAGAGTTCTTTATTTAAAGAAATAGCACCGTATTGCACAAGAAAATATTTTTTAAAGCTTTCCCCACTGATAATTTGTCTAAAGAGAGACAGGTCTAATTATTTATATTAAATCTGGAAAGCTCAGTATTGGATGTGTTCAATAAGGAACATGCTTTATTTGAATATATATTTGGAGCTGTGTGAATACCTTGATGATGATGATTATTTATTTAATTGAATATCAGCAATTAGCTTGTTTAGCTGATTATTGAATTTTATACATGATCCTGCAAAAGAAACTGAAGAAATTATAAGGACTAGCCCATGCCTTTAGGCACGGCTCTGAGTAAGGGGCAGCGTACAAGCTGCATCACCTCAGGCATGATGATTCGTAGTCATAATTCCCTCCGTTTTCCCCTTCCTCCAGGGGGCAGTAATTTGCCACTGCTTATATCAGCTCTGAGTTGTTCAGGATCACAAGTGAATGTGGTTACTCTGTTCCCTGTCCATATGCTGTGGGGAGGCAGGGCAGACAGTGGCATACAACACCCATCCTTTTCTACCTATCTGGGAACCTGGGTAGCTCATGTTTGGGGGTAACAGATGTTCTTACTCCCTTGCCTGGGTGATTCGAGTCACCATCTACCCTTACAAGAGGGAGTTATTCAAAATCCACAGTGTTGTTATTTTGAAAAAATCTGTTTCAGTTGTAACCTCAGTTCTTATTAAAACCATAAACTTCAAATGACCCAAAAGTAAAATAACTTGAAAAGTGAGGCCTATAAAACAATGAAAGAACAATTAGGGCCAAATTCCCCTGTCTCATCACAGCAACCCATTGCTATCAATGAAGTTACACTGTGACATCACCCCATAGGATCTCTTTGCAGGGAAGCTGTCTAAGCAGCAATGCCCCCCTCGCTGCCCCACTTAAAATTAGTAGAGTTTTACATTTTAAAAATATGGGGGGGGGGATTATTTTAAAATAAAATCCTAAAGAGAAGACAAAAAAACCCTCTGCTCCTTACATGCCTTCTGCCCGCTCAGTGATGGAACAATTTATGGAGCTAACAAAAATCTTCCCATTAAAATGTAAAGACCGTGACAGTAAAATGTGTAATACCCAGCTAAACAGAATGACTCCTTCAGTTCTGACTATTTGGTTTAGTGGGGTACTTAACAACAACCGCAGAGCTGTACACAAATTTCAAGAAATCTATGTACCATTTACTCCTCTACATTATAGAAGCTATTCAATCAATTAAGGGCTTGATCATCTAGTCCTTATGCCAGCAACACTCTGATGGGAGGTGGAAGTTATGCCACCGTAAGGACTGTAGGATCAAGCTCATAAGTGGTAAATAGCAATAAAAAAGTGATGGGAAAGATGCAAGAAAAACATCTATAGAGATTTAACTGCCAGATTTTCAGCTGGTGTAAACTGGCAAAGCTCCAAAGACTTACAGGGAGCTCTGCCAATTTACACCAGCTGTGGATCTGGCCCTTATAGATTTCCTTAAGACTGTTAAATAAAATTATCTTGACCCTCACTTAACATGTATAAGAAAGTAATTAGGGCCCCTCAATTCTGCAAAGCACTTAAGTTCCTCCTTAACTTTAAACATGTAACTAGTTCCCCGAAGCCATATAACTTTGTTAGACTGAAGTCAGGGGCACTATTCACATGCTTAAAATTAAGCATGTGATTATGTGCTGTGCTAAATCAGGGCCCAATAGCATGTACATGTAGGTAGGGGAGGTAATATTTTTTACTGGGGCAACTTCTGTTTGTGGAAGAGACACACTTAGGCCTGGTCTACACTACGGGGGGGGGGGGTCGAACTAAGGTACGTGACTTCAGCTACGCGAATAGCGTAGCTGAAGTCGAACTACCTTAGTTCGAATTTCCTACCTGTCCAGACGCCGCGGGATCGAATTCCGCGGCTCCCCCGTTGACTCCGCCACTGCCGTTCGCGGTGGTGGAGTTCCGGAGTCGACGGGAGCGCGTTCGGAGTTCGAACTATCGCGTCTAGATTAGATGCGATAGTTCGAACTCCAAGAAGTTGAACTCTCCGCGTCGACCCGGCGGGTAAGTATGGACCTATCCTTACACAGAGCTCTTTTTCAGGTCCACCATGCCTCTCTAATATCCTGGGACCAACATGGCTACAGTACTGCAAATCCCAATACAAATGGTGTTTATGTGGAACCTTCAGTAATTGTTTCACTTCAAAGAAGACCTTTTATCTGCTGTTAAATAAGGGATGGATGCTGAAGTAGAGTCAACATTCCAGTTCTGTATTTATTTTGTTTAAATTTTGTATAGCTTTGCTTAAAAAACAACCCAAATCCTCTTTCTCCTATCTAAGCAGTGATAGCCGATTACACTCTGACCCTACAGTGATTTCCCAGGCAATAGATTATGAAAATCATGTTTAGCAAAATGACAAATTTAAATATCATTTTATAGGAATAATATTAAAGAGAAGCTGTAGCTGGCTACATTCAAATTTAGTCTTATCATGGTGTGATTTGATCAAAGAAGCAAACCCTAATGTTCAGTAATGATCTGTTGGAACTTTATAGAGAAGCTGTTATTTAGGCTGGAGGAACAGGACTGTCATAATAAAATGTACATTTTAAAAACTCAGGGTAAAAATTGCAGAATTCTTTAAAAATAACTATAGCCTCAAGGTTGTTGGCCACAATGTTTGAAAATACATAAAACCACTATGAAAATATACCAGCTCATAGTAAGATAGGGACAAAGGGAAACAACTGAAAAATAGATACAATAATTATTCTGAGAGTAAAGACAACTAGAGAATCTGTTTGATCCCATAGATTAGGTCACTCTGAGGAACCGCATTGCTCAATAAACCCAATTGGTGGGATTTTCAAACTTCACTCCTATTTCGGCCATGGAAGTGTTAGCATTAACTTCAGTGGGACCGGGGGTAGGCCATTGCTTGGGGGCTTTTGAAAATTCCCACCCTGTATGTCCAGAGTAGGAGAAGGTTGGTCCTGTAGCTAACATGCAAGACCGAGAGTCAAGAGATACCTGCTCTATTCCTTGCTCATTCACAGATTCACTGAGGCTATGTTGACCTTCAATCAAAGACCTTTGGCAATGAGTCTCAGAGTCCAGGTCAATTGACTCAGGCTGTGGGGCTAAAAGTAGCAGTGTAAATGTTCTGACTCGGGCTATAGCCCAGGCTCTGAAACCCCAACTAGAGCATAGGGTCACAGGGTACGTCTACACTGCAGCAGAACACCCATGGCTGGGCCCGTGTCAGCTGATTTGTGCTCATGCTCAGAACTAAACAACAGCATTGTAGATGTTTGGGCTCAGGTTGGAGCCTGAGGTGTGGGGGAGCCCCCCTCCAACTTCATGGACAGCACACTGAGCATTTTAAAGAAATGACTGGATATGATTAGAAGCATAGTCAATAGAATCTGATAAATTCACAAGGTTTTACTCAGAAGCTTTTTCTAGTCTGTGACAACCTAGCCAAGGTGAAAGAAAAAAACAACTGCTTAATTATGGTCCCTTCCATTTTTCTCCCATCCCCTCCACTACAGTCCACATTGCTAGTGCTAAAAGACTGGTCTTGGTAAGCTCTGACACTTCCTTTAAGCACATGACAGTGTGACAAATACTGTGCATTGACACCATCTAATTCTAGGCATAGCAGTTCTCTGATAGATTGGTGTGCCTCTGTCAGCAAACTATTGATACCACAGCAGCTCCATTTCACACATGAAAATGATAATTCTAGTTACAAATATTTTTCATAATTCCAACCGTGTATTATTAGCAACAAAATTGAAGATAGTGTCATAAATTATACTTTTTAAAAATAAAACCTAAATAATTCAATATCTATAAGTGCTGTGCCTTGATCCAATTTTAATGGGCATTTTGGCAGACTTTTTTGTGAAGTGCCGGCTCTGATTGCACTCCCTGCCGGGCAAAGCTGCACATGGCACTTAGTCTGTGGCATCACATTCAGACTCCAGGCTACAAGGATCTTCCTCAGGGGTTTGCAGATACCATGAGGGTTTTCTGATAGATTAGCAGCCAGAATTTGAACTTTTCCTCTTACCTAGTTTTTAATAAAGCTGTACATGTTTCTTGAATTGCTTTCGGTCTCTAATGCTCCTTTGCTTTCTCTTTGTATAGCTTTTCCTAGAGACTTCTTGAAAAGTCTTGGTAAGACTGGTTCTCCTCTCAGCAAAGCTCCAGCATAAGGGAAGAATTCCCAACAGCAGTCATGAGATCCAAATGTGCCCATGTCTGGTAAATAGAATTGTAGTCACTTTGAAACTGGTGTCACCCACCTTGCCTTCTGTGCAAGCAAATGTGAGGACCTGTCTTCACTACCAGGGTAAGTTGACGTAAGTTATGCTACATGAATAACGTAGCTGGAGTTTACTTATGCCGATGTCTTCACTGTGCTGCGTTGACGGGAGACACTATCCTGTTGACTTACGTTACTCTTCTTGGGGAGCTGGAGTACCAGGGTTGACCCCAGTACTGAACAGCACTCTGCTGTTGATTTAGCAGGTCTTCACTAGACCTGCTAAATGAACACCTGCTGCATTGATTGCAGCAGTGTCAATCTCACCGTCATGAAGACCAACCTTAAGAGTACTTTCTCTCTCTCAGTTCCCAGTAGTGGAGAGAACTGCTGTACAGCTACACACATGAACACGTCTAGGAAAGTCAAGTGTTTAGAAAGAACTTGTCCTCAAGCTCAAAGCAGCATCTTTTGAATTCACAGGAGACCAAGGCAATAGCGTCACCACTTTCTAGGGTGACCAGATGTCCCGATTTTATAGGGACAGTCCCAATTTTTGGTTCTTTTTCTTATATAGGCTCCTATTACCTATTATTTTTCACATTTGCTTTCTTGTCACCCTACCACTTTCCAATGCTCTGTGTCTATAAGTATGTCAATCTGCTAGGGAAGTTATTCAATGTTATTGAATATGCATGCAATTCCAATTGTTGTATGTAACAATCTTGCTGATGAACTGTACACACAGCAGCATCAACAGAAGAAAATGAAATTCAAACTCAGAAAATTCAGCTCCAAACCCATTAAGCTTAAGGCCTGATTCAAAGCTCATCAAAGTCAATACTTGTGCACAGAATCGTTAGTGTAGTTGGAAACCATCACAGTTGGTGGACAGTGTCCATGTAACTATTGCCACAGGTTGGGCTAGATAATGTTTTCACCTCTTAGCTCAGAGAGCCGAGAAGCGATTACTACAATGTGATTGTGACGGGTTGGATCACAGAACCCCCCTTGGGAGCTGCCACCTGATGTGCCAAGACTTCTTCTATCCCTGCCTTCCCTGCCAGCTTGGGACTCCAGCACCCTATCTTGCTGAGCCAGACACTCCTGTCTACTCCAACAAAGACCCAGGGTCTGAATTACTTGCCCCAAAGCTACAGGTTTACCTGAAAGCAGCTAACAGAAGTGCTCTTGTCTTTAACACTCAGATGCCCAGCTCCCAGTGGGGTCTAAACCCAAATAAATCAGTTTTACCCTATATAAAGCTTATGCAGGGTAAACTCATAAATTGTTCGCCCTATATAACACTGATCGAGAGAGATGCACAGTTGTTTGCTCCCCCAGGTATTAATACATACTCTGAGTTAATAAGTAAAAAGTGATTTTATTAAATACAGAAAGTAGGATTTAAGTGGTTCCAAGTAGTAACAGACAGAACAAAGTAAGTCACCAAGCAAAATAAAATAAAATGCGCAAATCTATGTCTAGTCAAACTGAATACAGATAAGATCCTTACCAGTTCCAGAATGCTCCCTTTTACAGACCCCTTTGCTGGACCCCTTTTAGCCTGGGTCCAGCAATCACTCACACCACTTGCAGTCACTGCCCTTTGTTCCAGTTTCTTCCAAGTATCCTGGGGGCAGGCCCGGCTCCAAGGGTTTGGCCGCCCCAAGCAGCCAAAAAAAAACAAACCGCGATCGCAATCGGGAGGTCCTTTGCTCCAAGCAGGAGTGAGGGACCCTCCGCCGAATCCCTGAAAGTGCCGCCCCACTCCCGATTTGCCACCCCAAGCACCTGCTTGATAAGCTGGTGCCTGGAGCCGGCCCTGCCTAGGGGGTGGAGAGGCTCTCTCTTTAGCCAGCTGAAGACAAAATGGAGGGGTCTCCCAGGGGTTTAAATAGACTTTCTCTTGTGGGTGGAGACCCCCTCCTCACTCCTATGCAAAGTCCAGCTCCAAGATGGAGTTTAGAAGTCACCTGGGCAAGTCACATGTCCATGCATGACTCACAGTTTTTACAGGTAGCATCCACTGTTTACATGCTCTTTAAAGTCCTCAGGTTGACTTCTTATGTGGATTGGAGCATTCCAAGATCCATTGTCCTTTAAGTGTTTCTTGATAAGGTACTTAATTTCAACATTCCTTTCTCCAGGAACTGACCAAATGCTCTACTAAGGTTATTTAGAAATCAAGCCAGTACACAGCCAACATTCATAACATTGAATACAAAAATAATACATGCATGCAAATAGGATTAATACATTCAGTAGATCAAAACCTTTACAGAGATATGTTACATGGTATATGTAGCATAAAACACATTCTAAGAATATTTCCTTAGAGCCTTATGGGAGGTACCGTCACAATGATCATTTTTATTCTGCGATTCTGCTGATTTATATGTTAGTGTGAAAAATGTCATCTCTGGCTGGTGATTCTGCATTAAAACTTAAAACTCTACACTTCTTGGGTAAGGGATGGATGGGATCTTCCCTTTTTTCTTGCTTGAAAAGTGAATTGTAGAGCAGAGTATTTTTATGCAAAAAACCTTCCAATATTTCCATGGTTTCCCTTTTGCTATTATGACAAGATTTTCCCCTGCAACTGAACAATAAATGTTTCATAAACAGCTCCTTCCATCTGCGAGAGAACCTTGAAAATTGATTATTTTTGTTTTTCTTTTACTCTCCAAATGTTTCTGCCATTATAAGGCAACCAGTTATTTTCGTAGGAAGGAATGTGAAGAATTAGAAAAGTTGAAAGCGATTAAGGCTCTGTTCTTTTAAAACAGAACCACTCCGTTCAGCCTGTGCAGAGCTAGCATCACAAGACACTCTGAAGCCTTGAAAACAAGTCATTTTCTAACCCCATGGGGTGGTATTTGCATTAGCAGAGAAGAAACGATATAACAGAGACTATTTTCTTCATATTTAAAGGTCCCTGTGGTTAATACTTATTCTATGTAGATGTTTATTTTTGGATACTTAGATTGTTTCTAGGAAGGCCACCAAAAGTTCAGAGTCATGGAGAAAAGGTCACTTTGTATTTATGGTATAAAAAAGGTGCCAAATAGGCCTGCCACAGTTTTTTTTTTATTTAAAGAGAGAGAGAATTTTCCACTTGTGCACATACAGTACTGTTGTAGCAGCATAATAAAAATGCTCGTCCAGTCATTGTCTAAATAGAAACAGATTTAACCTTGGCGTTATGACTTGGATAACTAGGTAGTGCATGTTTTCAATATGGTTTCACTTTGCTTTACAAGGAGAACTGTAACTTCACACAACTGTCTTTTATATGGAGAGACCTGTTGTTTTGATGCCCTTTGCTTATATGTAAAATGAGGAAAATATGAGGCGGAAAAAAAACAGTGTGGCCTTCCTTATAGGTAACTATTCAACACTCACACAGTGAATTTATTCTTCCTGTAAAGACCTCTGAATATAAACAGAGTTGTGTCATTCGGCTCTAATGACAGTGCCCTTTTCTTTTGTCACTTCTGAAAAGAAAGACAACAACTTTTTAAAATCTCTATCCTTAAAATATCTGAACGCAGCTCGGATTCCCTTACAATCAGAGATGCTGGAACAATTTTTATAGTGGGGGTGCTGAGAGCCATTGAACCAAACTGTAAACCAGGGGTAGGCAACCTATGGCACGGGGGCCGAAGGCGGCACGCAAGCTGATTTTCAGTGGCACTCACACTGCCCAGGTCCTGACCACCAGTCTAGGGGGCTCTGCATTTTAATTTAAATTTTAAATGAAGCTTCTTAAACATTTTAAAAACCTTATTTACTTTACATACAACAATAGTTTAGTTATATATTATAGACTTATAGAAGGAGACCTTCTAAAAACATTAAAATGTATTACTGGCACGCGGAACCTTAAATTAGAGTGAATAAATGAAAACTCGGCACACCACTTCCGAAAGGTTGCCGACCCCTGCTGTAAACCCTGTATATGATGGAGGCCATTTCAAGCCAGGGGATGCGGCAGCAACCCCAGCACCCCTAGTTCCAGCACCTATGCTTACAATACATTCTTCAAACTAAAGGCCTAATCCAAAATGAGTGAAAAGACTCCCATTGTCTTAAGTGAGCTTTGGATCAGGCTTTTGTTATCTAAAAAAACCTTGAAGAGTTTCTTCAGAAGCAGGGGTGGGGGGAACTATGATAAAAGGTGAAGCCTGAAGATCTGAGGGAAAAGATGGGCTACTATGTTTGTGTATCAGGAAATGGCCCATTATTCACAGTTTGCTCCATTTCCTTAGATGAGGGTCGCACTCCCAGTGAGGGGCAGAGATTACAACAATATTAATGGCACTTGTAACATTCCATGGTTATTTATCATACTGAGTCTTTTTTTTTTTTTTAAGGTTTCCACAAATAGAATATGTTTATCTGGTTGATATGAATGTTGCAGTTTGAAATACTTGTAGTAGAGCAAATGGCAAAATGGTCATCTCTTTGCATGTCACAAAGGTTGAGCCAGTGGTTAGGATAGTAGTTTGGGATTAGGAAGATCTGGGTTCGTTTCCCGGTTCCACTACTTTCTATATGACCTTGGGAAAGTCGCTCAGTCTCTCTGGATGTCGGTTCACCATCTGCAAAGCAGAGATAAAATGGGCACTTCCCTATCACATAGGGATGTTGTGAGAATAACTATTTTAAAGATTGGAGGGGGAGAGGGAAGTATTCAGATACTATGGTAATGAGGACCATACACTAACTTAGATCCTGGAGCAATATCCACCAAAGTGTATATCCACTCTGAACATTTCTAGCTGTAGCTCTGAGTATATTTCCCAGACCGGAAGAAGAGCTCTGTGTGGCTCGAAAGGTTGTCTCTCTCCCCAGCAGAAGTTGGTCCAATATAAGATATTATCTCACCAATCTGGTCTCTCTAATATTCTGGGACCAACCCAGCTACAACAAGACTGCATACATTTTTAATTCTACACATTTTGAGTTGCAGGAATCAGCAGATATGACTTTGCTTCCTATCATTTGGGAGCTAAACAGCCCCAAACCACACTTCAGTGTTCATTTTGCTTATTAAAGGCTCCTAACAAGTTTCTGCAATGATGCTATCTGTAAAATTGTGCGAGCTTTCCAATCAGTAAGTGGATTGGCTTTCAAAGAGCTAAATGAAAATGGGCAATAAATATTAGTGTTAGCTAGGTCAGATAGAGCAAAGTGACAAGGAGACTGAAAGACCTTCTGGCAAAACTAGAGCTAACAAATACGAAATGCATCCACTAAATCTTCTGGTTGGTTTTTCAAAAACAGTGCGAAGTTCCTCAGTCCCTTTAATTATTTTAAAAGCAAGTTAAAATGGAGGCCCAGAATCGGTGCACTGGTCTGAGCACCAATGATAAGCCAGGTAGTCCTGAATTCTAATCCTGACATTGCCATTTAAGTGCTCTGTAACCTGAAGCAATTTACTTTACTCTTCTGGGCTAAGTTTCTTCTTTAAAAGGGGAATAATAATAGTTACACTAATACTCATGCTTTCTATAGGGTAGGTATGCCAGTTTGTACTGTCCTTTGGAGTTACAGGGACACATTTTTAGCAGGGTGGTCTCCCAATTGTGTGACAAAATTTGCTCCTGATTTTTTTTAATTGAATCTTACATCTGAATCTGAGTGCTTGCACCACTAGATACGTGTAGGCTGGAGCAAATCAAGTGACTACAATTACAGTAACTCATATTTGTGCCTGTATTTCCATTTGCTAGAATTAAAAAAATGCAGATACCCTGGAAAATTTGTATGCTCAAGTAGGGAGTATGAAAAATCTGCTACATGAAGCGCTAAGTAATATTAAATGATAGCTTGACTTCTTTTATAGTATTTTTAAGGGTTCATTTTTGCTCAGTCAAAAATATTAACCAACAACACGGCGGGTTATAACCATTTAGTCTCTTAATTATTTTTTCTAGTCCTTTTCTCATAATATATAATTATGACAGTCTCCTATGTAAATGGTTATTTTCTCCTTTACTGCCTCTCTCTCTTCCTGCTGCATGTTGCTACAGTGAAGCCACACAGTCCTTATTTATGACCTGCCATGAAGGCAGCCCTCATAGTGAGAGCTCTGTGAATGTGAGATGTTCTTGCATGCCTCTGCAAACCCAAGGCAAATGCATCTACACCCACCATATTCCCAAAGGCCTCTGCTCTAGCCAGAAGAAGAATATATCTTGTCCCTACACTAACTTCTTCCTCTCTCTTGGGAAAAGCAAATGTTTGTGCCCACTTTTAAACCTGAAACAATGGAGAATGTTTTCTTTTCCTATAAAGAATAATGTTAAAACTGGATTTTACTCATTCGTTAGCCTATTTTGCAAGCCATAGCTGTAGGGACCTCATACGTGATGACCGAATGATGCTCTATCAGAAGCATAGGCATAAGGAGTCAAAGAGATGCACTCAGGGCTGGGGAAGGAGGCAGGCCCTACAGAAAAAGAATGAAGAGTAAAGGTCATTGGTCAACCGAAAAGAAAATGTTGCACCTTACCAGAACAAACCCTGATGGTAACAGTCCTTGTCTACTCCTGCAAAGGCTGTCAGTTTCTTTGAAAGAGTTGGGTGTGGGGGCTCGACGTGTTTCCCAAGACTGAGAAAAGCATTATGGCAGCTTGGAAGAGTCATCAATCTTTCCCTAGTGACTAAAAAAGTATTTTTTGGAAAAGTAATGGTTGGCACAGTTCCAATCCCTCGCTGCATATTCAGAGCTCAGATACCACAGTAATGGGTGTAGAATAGAATAGAAATCCTTAGCAGCACAGTGCTATTTCATAAGTACTGTATAAGAAAGACAAGCATATCCATTATCCCTGCAAAAATTCTAGTCCAGGACTAGGCTGACTTGGAGAAGCAGCATGGAAAATGAAACAATATGCAGTTTGAACCATCCCCACCCAACACGCGCAGATGCAGCTTGCCTCCTTCACACTTAAATCCAAGCCTCTACAGCTGGTGAGCATTCCAGCATCTGAGGAGTTGAAGGCACCTGCCATGCTGCAGTATGGCAAGTACACGCTACAGTTCTATTGACTTCAGCGGACTATTAATTCACAACAGGTGCCAGCAAGGAAAGGGTCAATATGAGAACACTGGTGAATATTTATTAACCAGCTTTAGAAATGGATTTGGAAAGCTATTGTAGAACTCATTTAAAACAGACTTGGGTAGCTGTTTGTGTACCATTCAAAATGTAGAGTTCAGAACAAAGTTCTCCGTTGCTATTCCTGCTAAAATCTCTTAATATGTACTGCAAATAGTATAGTTATACTTCTCACTTCTATATGCCTTTGCATCCAGGTATCTTAAAGCATTTTAAATAATTATAACCGCACACCAGCTAGGCAATTCCCCTTTGGCAGATGGGTAAACTGAGGCACGCCAGAGCTGTTAAGGGCTTGATCTTGTGAGATGCTGAGCACTCTCACTTCCCAAGTATAGTCCGTGGGATTTAAGGACACTCTGCGCATCACAGTGCATGGTAGGATCGAGCCTGTTGTGACTTGGCAAAGGACACATAATTGAGTGGCTGAGCTAGAAATAGAAGCCAAGATTCCCACTCTCTTGATTATTAGATTTAATTATTATTATTAGACATGGCTCTTGAGGTGAGCACTGCTGCATATGGAAGAATTTGAGTGTGTACTGGGTAGTTCTGCACTGAGGATAAGGTGGCCAGTTTGCAGACTGGAAATAATTTTTTCTCTGAGGTTTTGGAACCTAAATTATGGGCCTAGCAGTAAAGTTCAGTAGTCTCTAAAACTGTAAAAAAAAAAATGTGTGAACCTGAATAATGAACTCCAGGTTTTCAAAACTACAGTTTTGCATGTGTGCGGTCCCACCAGTGCAAGAATGCAAGTCAGGACTGACATATGCACCTGTAAAAATCTGGGCTGTAAAGGTTGACTTTTAATCCAAGCAAAGAAGCTTCCATGGGACTTTTTATTGTCTCTGTAGTTGGAAAAGAGCTATGAATAACTTTTCCCAGGTATTTAGACAGGTTGCATCTTTGAGGGGAGCATCACGTCTTTCATGTTCCCTTATAATTTGTGCTGTCTTGAGCCTTCATCATCAATGTGTTGGGTGAACATTATGACTGTTCTAAATGTATCTTTCCCACAGCGATGTTGGGTACCAGGCTCCAGTCTTCTTAGCATATGCACAACATGCCTCAGGTGGCACGTGATCAGGATTCACATCAAATTTGATCCACAGGTTGGACCATTAGCTTCCCTGGCCCAGGCCAGGAACTGACAGGGAGTGTGACACAAATGCTGATCCATGTCCCCTGTCAGGCTCCAGTATTGTAATATAAATATTATAGTTATTTAGTTACTGATATGGAAATAACACAGTGGCTTCATTCATGACTCCTAAATATATTGTCACTTTCTCTGTCCTGTGTAAAAGTCATCTCCAATGGCCCTTAGAAATATGCATTCCAAATATATTCTCATACTCCATATAAATGTACTGATGACACTCCAAACAGTTTGGCTAGAGAAAATCTGAAACAGCAGATCTAAATAACAGAGAACAAATCTTTGGAAGGAAGCATAATAATCTGATGACCTCTTTGGAGCATAAGAAACTTGAGAAACAGGGAAATGTCATCCAGGCCAATGTGTATGCCCATGCAGCCCTTACTCCCATCCATCACTGATTAAAAATAAATTAGGAAATGGTAGGCAGAGAGTTTTCTGGTTAAAGCCCAGAACTTGACTTCAGGAACCATAGGGTTTATTTCTAGGCACTGCTACAGACTTCTTCTGAGCGTTTGGGCAAATCACGTAGGCCAACAGTTTCAAACCTGCATGACTAAATGTAGGTTCCTAATTGCATACGTAGGGACCTAAATAGAAGTGGGTAGATCTCCAATGGGAGCTGGTTTGTTTGTTTCCCACAGCGCCTCTGAAAATTCGGCCACTTTGATTTAGGAGCCAAAGTACATAATTAGGAGCCTCACTTTAGGTAGCCATGTCTGAAAACATTAGCCTGGATGTCTCCTCACTTCCACTTCCTCCTCTATAAAATGGTGATAATACTCTTCTGCCTAAGGGAGGTGTTGCATTTGGCTGAATTCGTTAATGCTTTTAAAATACTTTGAGCAAGAAGGTGAAAAGTAATTGTTTGGGCCTGAGTGCCTTCTCCCATGACAGAGAGTGTTCAAGGAAGGAAACCTAGGTAAGCTTCCCGGATGGAGTTCACGAAGTTCTTCCAACAATGGGTAGAGTATCCCCTTCCTCCCCACACCAGGGGGAGAAGCAGGGGTTCCTCCCCACAACCTACACATACATTCTGGGGCCTGCTAAAAGCCATGTGTTCAGGCTATATAGAGGCTGCTAAGTACTACCCACAGGGCTTGAGTATCTCCTCTCAACACTCCCCTAGGTCTACCCACTTCACTAGGACTACTTCCAGGAAGTGGGTGGTTCTACTGTTTGCAACTGATCTTCCTTCTGCCTCCCACCCTAGCACATTCCCCATCTGTGTGGGACAGAGAAAATCTGCAGATGAATTTCAGAGGGGATGACTGAACTGATTATTACTAGTTTTGATTAGACCTCTGGACACTGGCTGGCAAATTCCAGCAGGAAAACAGCACCATATGAAAACAGCCCCTCTATCTCCAGTCACATGTGCCAGATCATCCCTAAGATAATAACAAAACTAAGAAAAATCTTTTCTATTATGTCAAAAAAGAAAACAGTTACCTGGGATTGGGACATCTAAATTCAAGCAAACTGCTGAGTATCCATTTTGTTCAAAAAACCTTTCTCCTTATTTTTCCAGCCATATGGATTTGCCAGCTCACTGCATCATTACATGTTTGTACTACAGCATATCTTCAGCAGCTGTCCATATATCATAATGCTACAGTATCTCTCATGTGCTGATTACCAAGCCACAATAGATTGATATCATGTCCAAAAGAGCCCTGATATCCAGTCGGACTCCAACTGTAAACTTTTGAAGAGGAAAAGAGAGCGCTAGAAACACTCCTAAACATGTCTGTCGTTTCAGCCATAGTAGTGTCATATTGCTGTTAATTCTCAGCCAGTGTTTGGCATTTAATAAGGCACAATGTATATTTTATTGCCAAATGTAACTATGCTCTTTTTTCTTTGCTAACCTGTGAGTCACCAATTAACTGCATGAGTTTAATTTGGGAATCTGATGTCCTAAGAGGTTATTATTTGGCAATGAAGACAGGAAATTTTCAGGGGTTGTCCTTGATTTGTATTAAAATTCTTCTTTCCCTCGGTTTGGGTTTGCATCTTCATTGATCTATTCAGCCCTTCAGGATTTAATATATACATGGGATGGAGAGAATGGAGAGAAACTATAATCTGGGAACATACTCTGTCTGTGTGCATGATCTTCTCCAATACCCTGCTCCTGCCACACACGTATCCTTGATCTTTCTAAAAAGACTTCCCCTGGATATTCAAAAGATTAACCAGAAGTGTTTTTAAATTGTTCAGACATGCAAATCCAATAAATGTTGGTTCCTTACTACCTATGCTGCACATTAAGAATGATGAACTGTTGTGCGCGCACGCACACACATGAAGAAGAAGAAGAAGAAGAAAAGGGGGGAAAAAGGCCCAAACCTTTGCTCCAAGCTCAAATCAAACTTTTGGAGGGAGGGGGGGCATCTGAAAAAGTTCACCTATTCATTAGCTTGTTTGTTGATTTCATTTTTGACTTACTAGTATCAAAATATTTCATGATTAGAGTGTTTCTGACCAGATTGGAAAAAGGCAGGACTAGAAAATACAAGAACACCTAATATCATGAGTATTCTTGTTCAGTTTCCCAACCAAAGAGCTTCAACTGTCTTGTGGCCTGTGTGAAATGACTTAAAACCTGGTCCCGGTGGACTGTTGTCTACACTGCTAAACACATTGCTACAGGTGGCGTTCTTGGCAGCCTCAAAAAGAGGCCAAGGTAAGTCAGATAAGTCACGAATGAAGCACATTAGCAAGATAGTGTGTGGAAGCTTGCACTAATGCTGCCCAGGCTGTGTCTGTTGTATGGCCAGAAAACAATCAGGATTGACAGTTTGGCACCTTTCTACAATAGTAAATTCATACTAGTGATAATATATAAGTATAGATAAATATCTAACCTGAGCCTTGAATCCTGCTGTATATCACTCATTGTTCATACTAAGCCACTCTGCATAACCTGCTAATATTTTGATGATATATGTTTTGTTTGCCAGATACTAACATGATTGATTAACTTGTAGGGTTGCCTTCTTGTGGCTCTGTGGATTTCTTCTGCATGTTTTTAGTGTGAAAACTTCAGACCTGTTTGTAAGTAGTACCTGGCCACAAGAAAAGGAGTTAAATTTATGTCAGCTGGAAGTTGTCTTTGGATATCTTGGAGTAGATGTAGCTATTCAGGCAACGGGTGATGTTTCTGGGATTCAGCAGGTATTACTTTAACTAGATCACTCTTGAACCTTTATCATTTCAGAGTCACCAAGATGGGAAGAAGGTTGTTGGATTTTTTTAAAATGCATTTTATGATAAACTACTTCAATAGCTTGAATTATCTTATGTGAAGTTGCACTGTGGTGGTTAAATGACATAGTATCCCTTGAAGATAAACAGACTTATTCCTGGTAGTTATAACAAACTCAATCAGATAACATCAAATCACAGAATAACTGAACTTGTCTTACAAGTTCCTCTGACACAACCAGTTTATCAATCTTGTATTAAAATTAAAGCAACAAGGAAATGTCTCAACTTACAGTGACTTTAACTCTAAAAGAGAAGGAGCTGGGAGATGGTACATGATAGTTACCCGGGAACAGAAAGGATCTTCCCAGTCCAGAGCATGAGAAAGGGAAGCCCACTAGGGTTTGCAGCCAATGATCGTGGTCTACAGGGTGGTATCTGTGTAACTGCTGCTTTGAAAAATTATACTGGTTCAAGAGTTGGAATGAGACGAGAGATGGGTGTGAGAAGGTCCTGCATTTCTAATCCTGTCTCTGGAATGGACTCACTGCATAACCATGGGCAATTCACTTCATCAGTCTGTACCTCAGTCTTCTCATCTGTAAAATGGTGGGAATAATTTTTATCTACCTGTCTCATAGATGTACCAATCCTACAGGTGAGGATTAAAGAATTAATGTTCGTAAAGCATTTTAAACAGGTAAAGCTATGTATGTGCTAAGCGGAGCTGTGCAGAGGATGGAAAGTCCATTTTGTTAAGCAATTTGAGATTTGGAAGTCTTTGTTCTGAGAAGGAACAAAACCTGGAAATGTCTAAATTCTCTGTGAAAGAAAATTCTAAAGAAAATTTTTGCTCAAGCAATTTTGTTTCAATTTCACCTTTTTATTTTATAATTATGATATAGAATATGCATTTTAAAAAAATTCAAACATAAAGTAGTTTCAAACAAACAAAACAAAAAAGCTTTTCATTCCAAAAAAATGTTGAAACGTTCAGCATTATTGGGACTGTTTTTCCCAGTTTTCTCTAAAATGAAATTTCTGCAAAATTAACATGATTTCATGAAACATTTTGACTTTGACAGAATTGCATTAGCTGATGGAAGAAGGTTCCATCAAAGTTATTCCTACAAGCTCTCGTGCTAAGTATTGTTAGTATTGCATATAATGGTGCATACCTTTAGCACCAGTAAAAACGTTAAGTGCAGCCATTCTATAGTTGTGCTTCATGTAGCAGGTCAAATACTCACAGGAGTGGAAACCTGCATGCAGGATTGGACTAATGCAGCACCCCAAGGAATCTGCAGAAGTCCAAAACCCACCACGCTGTGGGTATGTCTACACTACCCGCCAGATCGGTGGGTAGCGATCGGTTTATCGGGGATCGATATATCGTGTCTCATCTAGACATGATATATCGATCCCCAAACGCGCTCTCGTCGACTCCGGAACTCCACCAGAGCGAGCGGCAGTAGCGGAGTTGACAGGGGAAGCCGCGGCCGTCGATCCCGCACCGTGAGGACGGGAGGTAAGTCGAAATAAGATACTTCGACTTCAGCTATGCTAGTCACGTAGCTGAAGTTGCGTATCTTACATCGACCCCACCCCCTAGTGTAGACCAGGCCTCTGAGGACATGTCTAACATAATGCAGGAGAACTGATAAAATGGTGGCAGCAAAGCCTAAAAGATTTTTCAAGGATATTGAACCAGGAGCTTCTGGAGGCAGAAGTGAGGCATAGAAAGCAAAAGTAAACTAGGCCTCATTTAATTATCTTTTTCACACTGCATTAATCACCACAAACACAGCTTTATGCCTATTTTTACATCAGTGTTAGAGGTTAATACAAAGGGAATTTCCTGCATTGTCTGTCATCAGCATTTGCTAAATCAACAGCTTGAAGAGCAAAATAACAAGATCCTTTCACCTATTGTTCACCACGCATTGCTTTCCCTTTGACCTCTGAATTTCTGAGTTTCCCCTATCAAATCATCATATAATTTGCTATAACTGTGCTCATTCTTTCTGTCATAGATCATAGATCATAGAATCATAGATCATAGATTATTAGGGTTGGAAGGGACCTCCCATTCCTCCCCACACCAATCCACGCTGACACTTGTTTCTTTGACCACTATCCTCATTCACCTCTATATCTTTTGAGTCAGTCAATTCCTCTTCTTAAGGTTTTCACAATTCTTTGCTCTCTGGTTATCTTCCTACTTCTCCAGTTGCTCATTCAACATCTCTGTTGGTGGTTGTTCCCCATACACCCTTCTAGCTTCTGTTGAGTCCGTCAGAGTTTGGTTTCTCTACAGCCCTTGTCTCATGTCTTCAACTACCATCTCTACATGTGTTACACCCAGAGTAACTCTTCATCTATGTCCCCAATCCCTCGCTCCAGTCTTGCCTCTTTGACTCTCTCATTCCAAGGGTCTCATTGCCAACTCCAGCTCATCAGTATGAAAACTCCTCTAAGGTTATGTCTACACTACCGCGGTAAGTCGATCTAAGTTACACAAATCCAGCTATGTGAATAACGTAGCTGGAGTCGACATAGTTTAGGTCGACTTACTGCGGTGTCTACACTGTGCTGGGTCAATGGGAGACACACTCCCGTCGACTTACCTTCCTTCTCTTGTTCCCGGTGGAGCACTGGGGTTGACTGGAGAGCAATCTGCAATATAGACCTGCTAAATCAACCCCCGGTGCATCGATCGCCAGAGCATCGATGCCGTGGTAGTGTAGACATAGCCTAAGAGTCCTCTACTCTTCCTCATCACTTTCTGCTACTCCACCAACCTCCCTATAATCCAGACTGACAATATCAGTGTATCCTATTCAGTTTCTACATTTTTTTCCCTCCTCACGTCTTCACAAGCAGTTCTAGCTTCTGGTTCTCACTTTCAAGGCCCTGCACAAGTCTGGTTCTGCTTAGATTTCTCCTCTCATTTCCTCCTTTCACTCCCTTCTGCCTGCCTCTGTTCCCTTGTCCTACCCTATTCCTTGACTTTTAAATTAATTTACAATCGTATGTGAATTTAGTGTTTATGAAAGTAGAGGGTTGACAGCCCTGGAGACTGGAATTCTCTGTTAACCTTGCAGAGTAAGAACTCCCAGGCAGCAGGTTCTCTGCAGTGCATTCAAACTAATGTAGAAGGGCAACAACTAGGGGGAGGGAGATGCTACATTTTCCAAGCCCGCTCAGCGATTGGCCTCACTGCTCAGAGTTCTCACTGCTCAACAAGAGTCCCCTCTTTTAAGAGTTACTAGAATAGATTAGTTCGTGAGTCCACTTGGTGCTACGCCCTCATCCAGAAATGACCAGTAACTGATGCTTCAAAGAAAGGCAAAAACAAACAAACAAATAAAATAAAAACCAACCCCATAATACATCTAGCTAATTGTTCAATATTGCACAAGGTGTATATTGGGTTTAGATTTCTTTCTGACCCATGTAGGCAATAAGCTTATACCCTGAAGGGTGAGGTGAGTTACTCCTATCATTATTTCTGCTCACAACACTACTGTTCTGATGCTGTAAATGGTCGCAGAAGTATTAGGTCCTTATATTAAATCCACCTATAGTAATTGTCTTGATGACCTGCTGAACAGTGAATCCCACAGGTTGTTTCTGCTGCATAAAAACGTATCTTATTTTTATTGTTCCTAAATAGATTGACCTCTCATTTTATTGAGTGTTCCCTTGTTCTTATTTTATGGGACAGTGTTAAAAAGAGGGCAGATCCGTTTCTCCTTCCCAGGTGCAATAATCCTAATCTTTGCCATTTCTCATTTATAAACCCTGTCCTATTTCTCACCACTTTCGCCATCCACTCTGAACTTTCCATTTTCTTCTGTCTGTGTGTTGGCTTGAAGGTCTGGTGTTATATGTATTGCAAAGTCAGGCAGAGATTCAGAATGGTGCATAGGATACAGCATTGTGACTTTTATATGGGTGAAGCAACAAGAAATAACTCAAAAAAAACAAATCTTCAGGATTTCCAGGGACTTCGGGAAATAAAATTCATCCAGTCAGTTTACAGTACTGATTCCTATGGAATGAACAGGAATATATCTTCCCACATTAGCAACCCCCTTGATTGTGATCAGTCTTTATAAACCGTATCTCTACTTGAACGATGGACAATTGACTGCATCTGTTTCTACTTTACTAATTCAATCTGTCTAGGAAAACTACTCTTGCAGGAACTTTAAAGGTGAAAAATAGCACCAATTATATTCTTTAATACAATTGATCTTTAAGCACCTGTGTGTACATTTCTGATTCTTCTGTAAACCCCAACTGCAAACACCATAAAAAGGGGTTTTATGAGCTTCTGAAAGCTTTATTTCGAAGGATAATAGCCACAGACTCCACAGGTTCAGCAGTAGAACTTAAGTACTGTACAAGGCCAAGTATACAGGCAAATGCTCTTCTTGTTAACAAGGATGGGCAAGATTATGTATGACACGATCTGAACCTTTGTCTGTGCCCTCCAACCAAGCATAGGCAAAGGATCTTTTGAGCTTTCCAGTGTTTTGTTCTTTTCTCCAGTTCTGTGACCTGCTATGCAACCTTAGTACCAGTCAGGATAATAAGCAGAAGTAAAAATGTTCTTCCAGTACTGCCCACTCAAAAAGAAATGGGAAGTAGCTGAAATCTCTCACAGAAAAAGCTTGTGCTCACATGATTTCTATTAATGTAACGGGAAATGCAGCAAATTTAAAATACTTTAAAAATGTGTTTACATAATAGGTTGAGGTTGCCTGTGGAACTTATTGTCACAAGATGAGACAAAGAACCTTGCAGGATTCAGAAAAGGATTGGGCATTTTATGGGTTACTATTACTATAGTGAGGATTAAAAAAACCAAGACTTTGGGAAGGGGTATAATCCTTCCTGCTTCATAGCATAACCCAATCTCTAGCTAAAGGAGGTTAAGAAGAAACATTCCCTATGAACAGATTATTTAATAAATGCCTACAGCACAGATCTTCCTCAGAAGCAGGTGGGTACTGGTAAGTGGTGAAGACAAGGTATTGGATTAGATGGGCTACTGGCTTGATGGAATATGGCAGTTTCTATGTACAGTAATTGTTTTGCCTTTAGACTGCTATTTCTAGCTGAGCCAGTCTCTAGTTGATCCCAAGGTTAGGAAAATGGAAAACCACTTTGTTCTAAACACAGTGCAGCCCAGACCAGCTAATATGGGTCACTTTTACATACACACACACACACAGTGTTGTATGGAGAGATCTAACACTCTCACTAAGTGCAAATTTAGGAGGAGAATTATCACTTTGTTAAAATAAAACACATGGCAATTGCCGTGTATTATGGAATTATATAAATATACATAAAATTCCATTTTAGAAACGTGTTCCTTTAATACTAATTGGATGCAAAAATCTTATCACATTAGTAACCTTCATACCTTTATAATAAGTCTCTTATTGTATTAGCCAGCTTGGTTTTCACTAATATGATATGAAAGACTTGCTAATATATTAGGAAAGCCACTAACACTATTAATTTACTAGATAAATTACCTCTCTATCTTGGAACTTTAAATGAAATGGAATTCACTAATCCTAATTGGTTTGCCTTCTACCGGAAATATTTCCCATTAGTTCAGCATGTTTTCGTATTTCATACTTGAACAGAGGAGACTTCTTAAACTCAAAGCCTTGGGGTACAGTATATGGGTTTATTAATTATCGGGTATTCATTCAAGGGGTTTAATTAAGCAATAACTTTCCACTGACTGGTGTCTACAAAGGAATAAAAGACTTAACTTGTCCTGCTGATTAAAGCATCTTTGAGGCCATTTTGTCATCATTTTGTCCCATTTGGTGAGGGGAATAAAGATTTTTGATTTGTTTAGTATGATTGGCTTCGAACATGGACACCCATTACTATACACGGGAGGTTCGTTCCTTTGTTGTTTTGTCCTTTTTTCCCCATCTGTGCCTGGTTAGGAGGGTTATGACCTTTCCTCTTGGATATGGACCTTGCTACTGGATCCGTGTCTTTGTCATCTGAAGAGTAGACGACTGTAATACAGTAAAGGAGCTTGACTTTAAATCCACTGGGAAGCTGACACTGGTGCAGAATGCAGCAGTTTGCTTAGTAAGTGGAGGATCTTGCTGTGCGCACATGACACCGATGCTCTGGCGTAGTCACTAGTCTATTAGTTTCCAGGCAGAGTTTAAGGTTTTTGCTTTTATATTTGAGGCCAGATCCAAATTCCTGCGGTGTCAGTTGAAAGACTCCCATGTACCTCAATGGGCTTTGGATCAGGCCCAGAAAGCTCTAAGTCGCTTGACACATGCCTGCATGATACCTGTTGTCTAGCCCCCTGGGATACAGCCTCAGGTCTGGTTAGCAGCAGCATGTCGGGGGAACGTCTTCATTTTTAAAGAGAGGGGGCTGCTGCCATGAAGGCTCTTTGGCTGAAGCTTACTCCCTGCCCCGACTTGGTCTGCAGTCAGCTGAATCGGTTGGTTTTTAGGACATACTGTGAAGACAATATATAGGGGAATCCTCTGGTGGCATAGAATTGGCATAGTGTAGGAGGGCCAGAGTAGTGGGGAATGACTGGGGAAAGGAGCTTCTTTATGCCTCTCTGATTCCCAATGCCTTTAACCGCCCACCCTGGGGGCTGCTGGTGGTCAGTATTAATTGTAGCAGTCTCCAGTCTGCTCTGAGTTACACTGGGGAATGGACCCTGGCTTGGCACACAGCTGACCCAAGCTTTGGGAGTACAAAGTCTTCCTTTATACCCTTCATGCATCTACATGCACACCCTGCCTTGCACTGTGCAAGTCCCCAGCCACAGCCGACTCTGCATTACCCAGACACTGGAATCGACGTGGAGAAGATTGTGCTTACGTCTGTCTATCGGCAAATGTATGGTATGTGCTGGCCAAAGCTGGCAAGCTGAAACTGCTGCTTACAGTCTGCCTCGCATCCCTGAGTCAGCGCAACCTTAGCACATCTCTGCCCAAGGGAAGTGCAACTCAATATAAGGAGTGGCTTCTGGGTACTGAGGGAAGGAACCACGCCATACAAGAAAGAAGAGGATGGCGGTGGTGGGGGCTGCAAGCTGGAAAAGCATAGTGATATTAAAGTGACTGGCAAACTTGCTTTCAAACAAGCCTTAGCAGGTTTTTCTCTCTTTATATTTTAGTGACTGTGATAAGTGTCAGTTGCTATGTCATGGCAAGACTGGTAACAACTGCCAAACATAGTGCCAGGAAGCACTAATGTAGTTTTCTGTCCTCACCTGTTCCTTTTAAGGTGTAGTAGACCCTGCCATTCAGCCAAACAATGTGGAGGCTAAGGCATCCCTCGGTGTAGGGACCAGGGCAAAATTCTGAAAACAGAGCCTCTGGAGGAACAAAGCTAATGCAGTATCCTGCTGAAACCACTGAGCTCTACCCAGTCTTTTGTTTTTGTTTTTCGTATTTTTTTACAATATATCTAGCCCGTTCTTCAGTTCCCCAGTACAGCTGCAACTGCAGCATCACTTCAGCCAGAAGGAGACTTTGATAAAAGGAAAAGATTTCAAAACATGAAATATAAAAGCTGTGAGACAGCTTGAGTGGTTGAAATCGTATATGTATATCCACCTATACATCTTCCTGAGCCAAATGACTTGCTTTGGCTTGCTTATCACTTCAAGACAAAGCAGACAATCTACGTTTGTTTGACACTTGCAATCATAAAAGGTATCCAAGAAAATGTACGGTTCTGCAATGGAACAGGTCTTGCAGGTCATTCGCACAAGATAACTATGCAGGCTAGTTACACAAAAGTGTGTGATTATTATTAATATTATTTGGCACCATCAGCTTTTCCACCAGCAGCATATGTGAAAACTACAGCTGCAGAATACAAATAATTCTCAGACAATGATTGACTATGAATTTATTTTCCCTTTTGATTTGCAGAATGTACACTGGCTAGTCACAACTGGCTTAAGTTTATTCATTCTGGGTGAAGTGCACCTTTTAACAGGATTATGAACCACTTAAGCCCTCCAAGTAGAACTTGGCTTGGTGAAAAATGTAAATGCAATGTTCCTTCACATTTACACAAAGCCATTTTGTGTGCACGTGCCACCCTACTTCCAGAAGGTAGAGTAATGTGCTTGTCTGGGTCATTTAATTGCCTCTGTTTTGGGACTCGGGAAACCTTGTCCCCTGACCATACTAAGCAGTGTCCCAATCCCATCCCATGTAAAATATAGCCACGTGCGTTTTATTTGTTGTTATGTAATTTTCTGTCATCACCACAGTCACTGACACAAAGTAAGTGTGTGTGTGAGAGAGAGAGTCCCACTTGCAAAGAGTGCAACTACATCCTCGACTCATTTATTAGTTGCTTTACTGCCAGGACTCTGGGAGGTGTCTGTGAACCCTGTTCCCCTGTTGAAACAAGCAGCACCCCGTACTATCTGAAATGAATCACTTCTGCTGAGAACAGTCAGGCATGTGCATTTAAAACCGGCTAGATGCAAGTACCCAAGCCCGTGAGCTTGTGTAAGCACAGCTGAAACAAGTTCACCATGAAATTCAAGCAAACACTTGCACAGTGTTTTTTTGCAGTGTTCGTGCAGACAGACATTCAAGTCTAGTGATAACAATAGTTCACTTACCTTCACATCTGAGCAATAACAATGATAATTAGCAGGGCTGCTCATCCAGCTGTTTTCTTCTTTGATTTCCAGTTATGTTCCTAGAGACTGAAACTGTCCTCCACTGAGATCCTTTACTCTGATCCAGCGACATAAGGGGAGCCTTGAAGTTGGTGGAAACAGTCCCCAGTCTCAGGGATAGTGTAGGCAGCCCTATGTCCCACTCCTTGCAACCACCTCTTAGCTGTAGGAGACATGGTAGGGCAATGGCTAAAGGTCAGAGGACTGGGGCAATTTTTAGGCAGTTGAAAGAAAGCTGCCATAAATTAGAGCAGCCAGTTGGGTTGCTCCAACTTTGTGAGAGGCCACATTGACCATGGAGTAGCCTAGAATCTGGGGAGTACAAAGGTAGCATCCAGCTACCTTTAGCCTTCCTCTGTCCTTCCTGCCACAAGCATCACATCACAGAATTTCTACCGTCCTGATTTTCAAGTAGGATTTTTACAATAGTACTAAGGCACAATTTTAAATTCATGTTATCAGTGAAAAGCCTTCCATTTTACATTCGTTCTCCTTGGTGTTTATTTTTCTAATTAGCAAAAGATAGCTGTGTGTTCGGAGAAATGCTGCTTCCCTGGACTCCCACTTCCCTGCTAGGAAGTCAGAACAATGCCTTTGTGACCTCTTGCTTAGGACCTGATCCTGAGTTTGGCCTACAAAAAAATCCGTTTTTTCTGATCAGCCACACTCTGGTTAGCTGCATTATGTCTATGGGTTTTAAGCACTAAGCGTGAAATTCACCACTGTATAGAGGGCCAACGTAATGCCTACGGATCAGTTAGGACTTAAGTGATGCATGGGCTTCACCCTGACTCTCTGGGCAGGACTGTTTTTCACTCTTACAAAGGACTAATGGTTTGCAATACTGATCCTAGTCTTTCCAATTCATTCACTTCTGAAAAATTCAGAGTAAGATGTAGAGCTTGGGCAGCTGGTTTTGAACTTTATTTTCCTTAACATTTTATTGTGGCAAATACCTGCAAGGTTTATGGGTTTCTGGGCATTATGTTTGGAAAGAGCTTGCTAGAATCCCTAATATATATGTCTTGGCTGACAGCCCCTTGTCACTCAATGTGAGATTGATTTAGGAGAGGTGTAAAGTTGATTTGTGGAAGGGGAGGAGGATCATAAAAGGGGAATGGCTTGAAAAATGTGTGTAAGGGAGTCAGTGTAACCCTATACTCTTACATTAGCCAGGGACTTAACTCTTTTTCCTTCAGTGTTTTTCTGATAAATGTCTGTTTAAAACCAAACCCTAACCCCTGTTAATAAATCCGAGTTATCTAGTTCTATCACGCTTTCATCGGGATCAGCCTTAAATTTCCCCCTGCCCTGAGGAAGACTTAGAGTGTCCCATTTGGTGGCAGAAATAGAAGTTTTAAAATGCCAGTGGAAGAATATGCTCCCCTAGTCACATCGGCAGGCAAATTACTGGCATCACTGACATGCCAGCTACAGGCTGGAATTTTGCCCTGGTAACATTTTAAAATTAAGAGCCTTGTCCAAAGCACATTTGAGTCAATGGGAACCTTTCCATTGACATCAACGGGCTTTGGGACACACCCTAAGTACATAAGGTGGAAATCTCATTCCCTGTGCCAAACATGAGTAAATGGCTTTGTGCAGCTCACCACTGCAGGAGGAAAGGTGGGCAGAGAGGTGGGTGAGGGGGAGATGGAATCTTCTTCCCCCTTCCACAGAAATGGGAAGCAGAGTATGCACGTCTCAGCCTGTGCTCACCGCTCCAAAGCCATGTGCTTCAGTAGTGGTCATGGCCCTCTGTATAACACACTACACACGGTCAGTAGGTGTTTACAATGTGTGAACCCACTGGGTCACGTTCCCAATTACGTTCTGACTGGCATGCCTGCTCATAGTCCCCTGCCAATCTCACATGCCGTACTACAGCGGAGCACATAGGAGATTGTGCAACTCTCCTGCAGAGATTCTCAGAAGCTGGCATCGTTTCCACAGTGGAACTCCATTGCAGTTTGGGTCTTCCACAACTCCACTGCATCAGAGACACCCTCATGCCTGTAATGGATCTGCTAATCAGGGGAGGACAGTTCCAATCAGCCTCCTCCCCACTCCACTCCACATCCCCTTCCTACCTTCCCCCTCCCCCCAGGTTTAGACACATTTGTTCATTTCAGAGAGAGAGAGAGCCAAGGAGTGAAATTAACCCCGACCCAGCAGGTTCAATCCCTTTCCTTCTAGCTGGGGAAGAGGAAAGAGGAAGTGGCTGGGGTTCTGTTTGGGAAGCAACCGCCACATGACTAGCCTGGAGCTGCAGAGAAGCTAGATGCAGAAGCAATTTCCTAGGAACCATATGCGGAGCTGCATGTGGAACAGGCTGTGACTGTTGGACAGGTCTGTGTGAGACTTACCTGGAGCAGCAGCAGCTGAGCAGGGAGCCAGTGCAGAAGGCCCCAGAGGACAGACTGAGACTAGTTTGGAAACCTGTAAGTTCCTGGTTGCTTGAATGGAGACTGGACTGGAAAGGTCTCCCCAGGGACGGGGCCTGAAGGGCCCCAATTCTTGGTTAGGCTTCCCCAAGGACCCAAACAGGAATCGCTATTGCTCAGTTGAACTGTAACTGCTTAAGCCTCCGTGCCTAGGGTATCTGCAAGCTTTCCTGCCAGCACTAGTAAAATATGCTTTCACTTAGCCACAGGTCTGAGTGGTTATTGGGACTCGCCAGGGCTAGTGCCTACAAGGCCTTGCTGCTGAAGCACCTATAAAGCTTGCCTCTGAGTCATGATACACATGCCACATTGCTGGCACCTTGGAGGCTTTGTGTGCTCCATTACTGAGCAGCCCCAATACTTATTACTGCCCCTTCCACTTTGGTACCCAAGGCAACTGCTTGTTCTGAGTGCTCCTAAGGCTGGAGCATGATGGAATATGATGTGTGAATAAAAGTGTTCGGAAGAGATCCTAGCCAATAGACCACAGGAGAGGGCGGGTGGAGGACACCAGCTTGTTGTTCATGCGTTCTAGAGCTTTACATTTCAGGCCAAGAATTATGAAATGAGAGCTGCCATTTAAATAGGAAGAATTCAGTCCAAATGTCTGTGACTGAGCACAGGATTTCATTTCTCAGAAGATCTAACACTTGGATTCAACTGCACTTGGGAGAAACCTGCTGTTCAGTTCTGGGTGCTGTCAGCAAAGGCCAGGATTTCAACTCCAGTAATTAGCAACAAACGTCACCACTTTCAATGTGCCAGCCAGCAAAAAAGGTCCATTCTTCAAACATCTGTCCCCATCTCCCTTTAAGGAGGAGAAAAATATGAGCACAGGGAATTTAAGTGACAGCACCCGTGATCGGGCATATGTCACTGCCTCAGAGGCTGATTTAACCAGGCAGCAGGTAGAAAAGACAAATATTCACTAAAGGAACTGGAGAAAATGGAGAGGAGGCAGAATGAGATAAAACCTATTACAGAAAGTGTTTTACAGTGCAATACCTTAGGGACTGGGAGGGAAGAGGAAAGCTCACCATAAATGGAAAAAAAGCTTGAACTGTAATTGATTCAAAATGACCAAGGCTTTTACCATATTTAGACTCTATTTCCATGGAAGAGAAAAAAATGTACCAAATCTCAGGTGTTCAGTATCTTTAAAGCACACAACAGACAGATGTATGACAATAGATTAATATTAGAGTAAATTTCCTCTCTATGGGTTTCGGGAAAGGGCTTTTGAAGCTTTCGAAGTTAAACCACAGGCAAACTAATCAACCCAAACTGAAAGGTCGTCCGCGGAAGGTCGTTTTGAGAACAGACATTGACATTGCCCAGACTGCATGGCTCCTGCAAATGAACTGCATAAAAGAGAGTTTGTGTTGGCAATATATATAGCCAGATGCTCAGCTGTTGTCAATAAGTGCCTCTCCATTGACTTTACCCAGTTAGTCCAGATCAGAAGCTGCAGAGGTGGCTTTCCCCTGCCACATCCCCAATTGCTGGTCATGTAAACTCAGCCTGCAATCTGGCAGCCAAGCTAGGTTCTTTCTAGTTTATACCTTGCCAAAACTGAAGACCTGCAATCTGAATTCTGAATTCTAGAATCGATTCCAGCTCACTTTCCCAGAGGTGCGCCGGGTCTGTAGAGCCAACAGACGTAAAAACCAGTGTCAAATATATTCTTATCTCTCAGGTCAGTAGATGGGACTCTGAATACACACAGAGGTAAGATCTGCTCAGTCAGAAGGTATATGTTTTACATGGTCATTTTTGTCAGACCGAACTTAAAGTTTCCTTAAACAATTTTAAGTCACAACATTCTGATCCAGATCCCACCTTTCCCCAAGTTCAGAGATAGTTGGATCTCCGGTTTTAGTTCATTACTTATTAAATGGTTGTTAGATTTTATTCTTGCCCTTTTATATTCTTGTCTAGAAAAAAGTATTTCTGCATCCTGAGAGCGAGTACTGCTTTGGTCTTTCTGTACTGCATGCTTTTATGTAAAACTCAATAAAACTGTATTTGCCAATATAATTACAGATGCAGCTACACTCTTTAATAATAGATTATATAAAGCATGTTATGAAATGCCTGCATATCAAGTTCCTGGCAAATTATACTATATACTGTAACCAGGTGTTATAAAACCAATTACAGTATATGAGAATTACTGACACAACGTATGCGCCCCTTTAATAAAATACAATTTCAGATGGCTGTAAAACACATTGTAAAGTACCACTGAGTTATTACAAATTTGTGGCAGCCAGCAGCACTGAAGGGGAATCCATTTTTATGGGGGACATTGTGATAAATGAAAGTTTAAGGGCTATAGGCTTGCAACCATACTGTCCACATAAAGAGGACAAAATACTATGATCCTTACTCTGTTTTCACTCAATCCCTAGTAAGGCAAATTCACATGGAAGTCCATGGTAGTTTGCTCAACTAAAGTCCAGGTGAAAACAGAGTAAAGACCTTAGCATTTGCCCCACACTCCATTTACTATGTTCCGTCAACTTTGTTGCAGTATCACACCAAGGGCCTGATCCAAAGCTCCTTGAATTCATGGGAAATCTTTCTGTTCACTTGAATGGGTTGTGGATCTGGTCCTAGTTGAATTATTTATTTCCACATTATTTCCTAAGCATAGAGGGGCTGTTATCTTGAGTAAGCCTGAGTGTTGTTGTGTACTGTGCAAAATGAAATGGATTTTTCATTGTACTTCCTCATCACTCAAAAACAAGTTCTAGACAAAGATAAGCAGAACCAGTTCAGATAAATAGGAAGCACCATCCCCTCTTTTCCTACTCTGAACCTTCACCCAAAGTCAAACCAAGCCCTTTTTCTGTGAGGTTCCTGTTGTTTTTTATTTTTGTGCCTCTGTATTTCCTACTTCCGGTTGGGACTAGAAGTGGAGTCCAGAATAACACAAGAAAAGTTACCCACATGTTGTTTCCAAGCTTGGCCAAAAGCATGGGGGTACCAAAAATATCACACGAAAACCTGTTCTCAGGACACTTCCAGTCCAGTTTTACTAACTTGGGGGATTTAGATAGTTAAGATAAGCATCCATAGCTTTTAAAGTCTCACCTCACTATTTCATTCCATGCATTTGGTTTGAATCAGAATCAAATCTTGTTCCCATTGAAGTATTTCCATTTGTTCAGAAGCTGTTTTCTCTGGAAAATTCTCATTGACTACAATGAAAGTCAGACCAGAGACTGAAAGGGAATCTATATTTAAGTAATCACCCAGTCCTATCAAAGATATGGTGACCTCAAGAGAGTACAAAAATTCAGAGCTCCAGTTATGAAATACAGACATACAGATCCACTTTTTTCCAAAAAATGCCTGTGTAAACTAATTTAATGTCTCCCTTGCTCACATAATTACTATAATAGTGTGCATTGTGGCAGGAAATGCACAAGCAGTGGTCACTAGAAGCATAAATGAAATTTAAGCATGTAGTTGCAGAACCGATCTTCTGAAAGTGTAAGCTGGTTACACAAGCAGCAATACTGATAGTGTACAAGTGCACAAGGTCTTTCCTTCAGGGACCTCAAGGCACTTCACAGATGTTGTTTAAGCTTCCCAACACTTCTTCATTTGAGTAAATTTAGTCTCACTGAGGTTCAGTGACTTACCCAAAGTTACCCAGTAAATCAGGGCTAGAGCCAGGAAGCGAAACTAGGCATCCTGACTCCAAGTGCCCTGCTTTAACCTCTGGATGTGCTGCTGCTGTTAAACAGGGGCCTGATTCTGCTGCCCTTACTCACATGAGCAGTCCCAGAGGAGTGAATGGAACTGTTTGCATGAGTTAAAGGGTTGCAAGATTGGGCTCTTAGGGCCTGTTCCTGCAAGGTGCTGGGTGCCTCCTGAGAGGAGCCTTTTGGCTTCAACCCAAACTGAAGATTTCTAGTAGCAAAAAAAAAGTCTCAAAGTAAATTCCCGGTCCTCCAACTCGCTGCATGTGGGCAAGGCCTAAGTATGGGCACTCTGCGCCTCTCAGAAATGGGCCCTTAATTTTGTGCTTTTCTGCCTTGTAAGGAAAGGAGATCTTTCACTGTCAGAATACGGAAGTGGTGATTGGGTCTCTCACCAGGCATAAACATAGAAAAGATTCCTCATCAGCAAGGCATTGGCTCTTCCCCAGCTTCGACACTCACATAGGCTAATATAGGGCCAATTTAAAAAAAAAATCTAAAAATATGTCTTTAATAAAAGGAGGAGAGTATTCCAAACTCCTTTCTATTTTTTCTCCAGGGAAAGAGTTATAGATACATGCCCTCTTTTTTGTCTTTTAAAATCCCTACCCTTCCTAATCTGTATTCTCTAGTAGAACTGAAATAAACAAAGTGGTAAATTACTAGAAAGAAAGTATGAGAGAATAAAAGAGGTGCTAAAAGGTTTTGGACATTATATAGACAGCAATAACTAGCTAGAAATAAATATGGCTATGAAAGCAGGGCTTTTCCTAAATATAGTGAGGTCCATTGTTCAAGAGAAATGTTGTTATTAAGAAATAAAGGAACCTGCAATACTTGAGAAGAGAAATCTGCTGACTGAATTCTATCAACTGTTCTAATATGGAATGAACTGTTCTAATATGGAAAGCGAGAACTGTCATATGCAGCGAGAGTGGAAGCTACTGTTCCAACCTGAAAAAGTAAAGAATTCCCTACAGTTTGCACTTCTGCGATAAAAAGAAAGAGATCATTAACTGTGAGTGAAGATAGTTTGTGGAGGAGAAAAGAGAAGGAAAAAAAATCCTTTAACACTGGAATTTTTAAAAGTGCCCTTGTTTGTTTTCTTGGCAGAGGAGTTAAGTATTTGGCACAAAGAGCTTGGAATGTGGCCCAACTATATAAATGCTCCGGTTGGCCCTTTTCATACTGTTGCTAAGCGGATGGCCCAATGGCTGGCTAGAGGTCCTTTAAACCCCACCCCTAAGCTCTGGCTTTATCCAGAAATCCCTCGAGCCCTTATTAAAGCCTCTCTTCTCCCACTTGCTAATAATAATAATATTTTTTAAAGCTGAAGAAGCACCGAGTTTGTGCAAGCGAAACCAAACCAGCTCATGCCAAGAACACAGCAGAGAGCAGCTGAAGAGAAAGAGCTTGTGCCACGCTCTGTCTCTGTGTAGTCCTGAGGGACTAGAGCTGCTGTAGATTGATTGCTATCCTATCAGACTGGTTCTGGTCTCTCTCTCTCTCTCTGTGTTTGCACAGCCTAGAGGTATAGGGCAGGAATGAAGGTTTTCCCCTCCCCCTTTTTTAAAAATAACTTTATCAATCCAGTGAACTCTGGGATTATTTGTGCATTTCATGCTCTCCCTTTGCTTCTACTCTTGGTTAGAATTTGGATCCATTCCAATGCTCAGTTAAAACTCCCCCCCACCCGGGTTGTTTGTGGTTTTGCATGAAAGGGCATTGTTAACTCTTTCACAGTCCATTTGAAAAGTGCTTCTTGGCTCAACTGTTACAGGCATTTCTAGAAGGGCAAAATAAGTGTCTGGCTTTAAAAATACGCCTGGCAAGAATAGTAATGATGGGAACGATTAAACTGCTACTGTGGGATAACTAGATCTAGAGGAGCAAAGCTAGCTGGTTTTTAAAAGCTCCCTACCCATCCTTCTCGTCCATTCTAAACTGCCAGAGTTCAGAAGTGAGAAAAAAAGAGGAAGCAAAGAATAATAATGCTGCCAGCTTGTCTGAAACTATAGAAAGAGTGGGGGGGTGGGGGGCTGGTCCCTCAGTATTGATGGGGGAGGATGGGATTATAACATCACATCAGTGTGACAGAGGGCCACACTTTCCACGCAGCTGCACAAGTACTTATTTGCATGTACAAAAAGTTTCTATTTGTGTTTAGAAAAGGGATAATGCTGTACTTCTTTCTTACATATATATGCGGGAAGGAGATTATGTTTATGCAAAAGGATACACCTTTTTACCAAGAATGTCTTGAAATGAGAAAATGTAACGCATCTACCTGTGCTTGGCTAGCAGAAAACACAGATCTTGATCTGGCTAGCTTGGAAACCAAAGTGACAGGCATTTATCACCTTGGGCCCGAGGATCAGGGCCTTCATATCAATCTATCATCTAGCTAGCTAGCTAAGATATTTATGTTTGATGTATTTAGCCTCACAACTCTCCTGTGAGGTATTCCTTTCTTCCCCCACTACTCATCATCCTGACTTTTTAAAATGATTCCTATTCTTGTGTTGCGTGAATGCATCTCAGTGTGCATGTTACAATGGGGATTTTTTGCTGTTGTCTCATTCTCATTCATAAGTCAGAATTGCCAAAGATGGCTGCCATGGCACTTCCAATGGCAATCTCAAGAGTTCAAGGTTTCACATGTGCTGAAACGCAAACAGTGGGCTCTTGGTGTGCCAAGGACACAGATAATCCATGAAAAGAACTGGTGAAAAGTTGTCCTGAAAAATGGTCATCACTTTTTTTCCAGCTTTGATATATATTTTGTCTGTTTGCTTAGTATTCAGACATGTTTGTAACAGCTGGTGATGGAATGGTCATTTGACCAGAGAATACGTTGTACATCATGTGTAGTACACTGGAGCTTTGTGGGGCCAGGAGTGGATTGCAACTCATTTTTGTCAACCGTACTGTGTCATATGAATTTTCCTTTGCTGCCCACAGATCTGATAGACTAGGAGCCTGGAATCTGCCATTTAAGGCTTTTTTCCCTCCTCGGTATTCACAGCTGCCAAAAGGTGGGCATATTCTTGCTCACACAGTGGGCACAATCTGCATTCTCATATAGCCCCTTCTCTAACACCCCTGTCGTGTCCCCCGCAGCATTACAAATGAATTGAGTTTTGAGTGAATGCTAAAAACAAGTATTAAATATTTGGCAGCCGCTGAGGTAGGTTATGTTTTTCTTTTCAAAAAATGGACTGTGAGCAGATTGTATTATATTTATATATTTTTATTTTTTCCCTTGGATTATAAAACATCCCTATTGCTGCCAGTAGGAATGTAAATATATATTAAAATGCATACATGAACATAAGTGAAAGTGACACAACATTTTTGAGTAAAAGCTCCAAGAACACAGAAACAACCCTCACCTCCCAATTAGCACATCCTGTTGTAGTTAGCATATGAGTAGCTTATTATGCTCAATTTGAAAGTTTCTGAAAAGTAACCTTTATGGGTAATTAAAACAGATGCATATTTTGCTGACTTCTTCCAGAACATTTTAACATGCTTGCTATTCTTAAAAAAAAAAAATTTGTGCTAGCAAGTTTGACTGTGTAAAATAAAACCTTAATAAATGATATATTCTCAAGCATTACAAGATATTTTAAGGGCTGTATAGCCAGGAATTTTTCTTCCCTGCTGAAATGCAGCCACCTCTGAGGTGGAATGCTCCAGACAATTCCATACTAGTAACATCTGAAAATAAGACATAACACAGCTATAGATGACAATCTAGTGCTCTTACAGCATTAGCTGAATAGAGAGTAGTGCCAGTAGGATTCAAATGTAAAGTTAAGCCTGTGAGTAATTCTTTGCAGGACTAAGGCGTGAGACAGATTAATCTGCATGTAACTTGGTCCTGATGCTTTGGAAATATGTTGAGTGATCTTTGTGACAGAAACAAAAGCTTTTGGAAAGGTACTCAAAGGCTCTACCAGGTGTTCAGATGCTTGTTATAACAACATCCAGAAAGCTATGATGCTTATGTTATCAAATGTCCATCTACTTGTCTGTATGCAAGGGGTGAAATCCTGGCCCCATTTGAAGTCAATGGCGTTTTGCCATTGACTTCACAGGGGTCAGGATTTTACCCAAGTATTTTATGTCCATTCTGACTCTGTGCTTTTTTTATTAGCCTTGACAGAATTTTGTGCATCTGTACTGTGGATTACTTGGGCTGCAAAAATATTTTGAAATTAGTAGAGGCTGGCTCATTGATCTGGACTTTGAATCCATCCTGACAAAACTTGAGTAGATGTTTGTTTCAGGCATGATAGACATAGAGCCATTTATTTGTACGTGCAAAAATTTTGTTGGCACACCTGTTGTGGCCTGTTTTGGAAATTTGCTCATCTAGCAAATCCCAGTTGAGCATTGATTTCATTTCACCACATCACAGCGAGCTGTGTCAACTACTGTACATCAGTGTGCGACCAGGCTAAAGCTGCTCCAACAAAAAGCTACTTCAGCAAGCTGTCATTTCAATATTTTATACAGTTTCTTTTTGTGTATGTTTGCTCTAAATGTTAGAGCAGCCTCATCTCTCCTGCCCATTGCCATAGGCTAGAAGTCTGTGGCAAAACTCCGTCTCTAAAAAGTCAAACATAATGAAAATGGAAAATTCTAGCCCGAACAACCTGCCACCTGATTTCTGGAGATGGTACTGAAACACCATCAGAGTCAGGAAGGGATAGGGTGTGAGCAAGTAGCTGATGATTACAATGAGAAATACGGCACTATTAGGCCTCTTACTATGGGAGAGAATTATTCCTGCTATAATTAGCCACTGGACATGGAAAACAATCTCCGTACAGCAACTCTGGCAGGATCCACTCCATTTTTGGCTACTGCTGACTAGCGGGTAATATGGAATATATGTGTCCATTTTATAAATGTGCACTCTAAATTCAAGCTAAATAGCTGTATAATAACAATACTTTACACTTATATAGTGCCTTCCATACGACTATCTCAAAGTACTCGGTTCTGTTCTATCTACTACCTCTTTATTCATATAGCTAGCTAAGTATCTTAAATCAAAGGGAGTCTTTCAATCTACTTTCATGGGAATTAGACTGGGTCTTCCATTAAAGTTTATTTGTGCCCCTAGGGCATTAAGATACCTGGGCACTACAAAAAGTTTAAACATTGCAAACTTTAATGAGTGAAGCCTCACAACACCCTCTGTGAAGCAGGGAAATGTTATTGTCTCCATTTTACAGGTGGGGAGCTGAGACATCGAGATGGTAAGTCCCAAATTCAGTAAAGTACGTCAGCATATGCCCACCTTTAAGCACCTGATTAGTTTGATTGACTTCTGTGGAACTACTCGTGTTTAATCGTGTGCCTCACTGAACCGGGGCCTACGCGACTTATGCAAAGGATCGCAGGGAGTCTGTGGCAGAGGTAGGAACACGACCCAGATTTCCTGATTTCTGATTTAACCTCAAGACCATGCTCCTTTTACAAGTTTGCCCCTGCTGCTGTGTCTGTGAGACATGCCAGCTTTATTTAGAATGTATGGAAAGATGAACTGCCTTTTTTGCAGCATTTTAGAACTTTTGCTTTTATTTATGACCAAAAATAGGCAAGTGGTAAGGTGTGCAAAAAGGAAAACTAATGGGAGCGGAGAGTTAACTGAATAATTTTTGTACCTCAAAAATGATTGCTTGGAGTTCACATTGCATTCTGAGGTAGTGCTTGGGTCATGTTTTGTTTTACCCAAACCAATTTGCTCATTCTGGTTCTTGTAAAGATGGCTTACTTTAAATGCCACGGTATCTGTAATAAGGCTACCAAGAGCTTGTTTGCCTTTCATTATGTGAGACTGGCTCTTTCAAATAAGACATAATGATATAAATGAGAAGCTGGGATAATCCTGCTAAGAGGATATCAACAGGGTACTTCTGTAAAGTTAGCTAATTTAAAAATAGAAACAGGTACATTTAAAAGTATACTTAGTTTTCTTGTGGGTTCCAAATTTTACATACTTAATAATAATGAGTCTAACCTGTCAGGGGAGAAGGAAACAAGATCTAAAGTGTATTTAGTGCACATCAAATATTCTTGCTATCAAAGAAATATGTATTAACTTTATAATGTCTTATATGTATCTGCAACTGAGTCATATTGCCTTAATTTGTTTCTATATGTGACACAATGCAGGCTGATCTAGCCTGACACAATATGGTATGCACATTGAGCATATATCATGATGAGACACTTGAAAAATAAAGACAAGGGTAGACAAGCATGATCCAAAAGAGGTCCTGTGTCCATCAGAGAGAGAAGATTTAGTGTGGCACATGTTCCACTTGTAAGTAAATAAATAAGCATTGACATAAGGCAAATACTATAGTAAACTAACAAGATAATAAATCTCATATAATGTTTGAAAATGTCACTCTACTTCTCTTTCCCCCTGTATTTTTTTTAATTAATTTTCTATTTTAATTCAGGATAGAAAATATAAAATCCAAGTATCCAGAAGTCCAATTAATGACAACAGCACTAATAATTCCCTAAGCTTTAAAGCCCACTGAAGGAAGAGGTGGGCATAACTGTAATTGTAGCAGTGTGATTGCTTCCCCAGCTGGAAGTCTATTGTTTATTGTTGCCTTTTATCTTCACAAAAGTATCAGCAACCATTAGGATACATTAAAAAAGCTCTGAGGGCCAAAACTGAAGGATCATTGTGGGCTTCAGTGACTGCTCTGCTGCTTGGTAAAAAGGAAGAGACTTCTGTTTTCAAGAGGACCTGGGATAAAATAGTCTTCAATGTCTCTAGCCACGTTCTTTGATTTAGATCCTCTAGAAACTTTGGTGTGCTCCAAGTAACAGGTGAGAGGGAAATGGCATTTTGTCACTTAGTGGATGATGGTACGTTGTGTGCCGCATATTGACTGAGTGTATATAAATTAACCCAACAAAATCCAGCCTCCCTGCTCGTTAAATAGTAGGCATTACCTCTCATAAAGACATGCAGCCCTATGAGCTGCTTAGTGTCATATAATATCACCAAACTGACTTTCACACCTAAAAAACATACACACACTAACAATGGCCAAGCTGCAGGATCTAGTTATTTTGAAAATTGCCTAGATTTGGGCCACAGAGAAGCCAAACTCAAGGGTGCATGCACATTAGTGACTCCCTGCTCTTGGGGCCAAGGAGGTGTCGCCCAGAGGCTGGAGCATGGCGCCTGTTCTGAGCTAGTGAAAATGCCCCCTAATGGTCTATCTGGGATCACTTTGTTGAAAGAATGTTAGAGGAGGTTCTTTATCTAGAGGAGAAACTAGATAGTCTCTGCAATTATTCAAATATGTCTTAAAGAAAAATGTCCACTAACCTGATATAGTACAAAGATGAACTGAATAAACTCTGCCTCTGCTTAGCGTTTCTATAGACTTTACAGGTTGATCAGTCAGTCAGAAAGAACGACTTTTCATCCCACATGTGTGTCACTGGAAATACTGAACATGTTCAGTATCATATTCCTTATATCATCACAGTGAGCAAAATTCTGTCGGCTCCATCCAAAGTCCAACAAAGTCAATGAAAAGACTCTCATTGACATCACTGGGCTTTGTCAGGTCCTATAAGACCATAGACACAAAGCAAGAGCCTGCATGGCTCTTTAGAATGGTCTTTAAAACAAGAATAAAATAGAAAATATCATAATGCCACTATATAATCCATGGTACGCCCATACCTTGAATGCTGGATTGTGGATAGTTCTCTGAAAACATCTGCTTAATGTGCAGTGGCAGTCAAAAAATCAATCAGAATGTTAGGAACCACTAGGAATGGGATAGATAATGAAATAGAAAATATCATAATGTCACTATATAATGACACCATGGTACACCCATACCTTGAATGCTTCATGCAGTTCTGGTCGCCCCATCTCAAAAAAAGACATATTAGAATTAAAAAAGGTGCAGACAAAGGCAACAAAAATGATTAAGGATATGGAACAGCTTCTATATGAGGATGAAAAGACTGGGACTGTTTAGAAAAGAGACGATTAAGGAACGAGATGATAGAGATCTAGAAAATCATGAATGGTGTGGAGAAGGTAAATAGGGAGTGTTATTTATCCCTCCTATAACACAAGACCTATGGGTTACCTGAGGAAATTAATAGGCAGCTGATTTAAAACAAATAAAAGGAAGAATTTCTTCATGCAACACACGGTGGAACTCATTGCCGTTGGATGTTGTGAAGGCCAAACGTATAAATTAGTTACAAAAGAATTAGATAAGTTCATGGAGGATAGGTCCATCTATGGCTATTAGCCAAGATAGTGAGGGATGCAACCACATGCTGCAGGTGTCCCTAAACCTTCAAGTGCCAGAAGCTGGGCCTGGATGATAGGGGCTGGATCACTCAAAATTGTTCTGTTCTGTTCATTCCCTCTGAAGCATCCAGCATTGGCCACTGTCAGAGACAGGACATGGGGCTAGATGGAACATTGGTCTCCACCAGTATGGGTGTTCTTATGTTAATTTGCATAATATTTGTATTCTTTCAATGCCGTGCATTTGCCATTTTAGGTGCTTAGATTGCTTTTCAATACAAAATGCTACAGAAAGTTAGGAAATGGAAGACTAAATCTATTTCCATTTGTGGGAGCCTCCCAATCAAGAGGGAACACTTGGAATGCATTATATACTTGCAGAGAAGCATTTAGCCTATAGAAACCTGGAAAAGGCTTCAGTGGCTCTCTACCCACGTCTCTTCATGACTATAATTTCAAAAATATATATAATTTGGAAGCAATGGCATTCTGGAAGCTTGGCTCATGTGGTGCTCATAGTTATATTTTACTTTATCCTGTGAAATAAATTATGCCAAACAAATCCCAACTGCAGATAAGTTCTTCATCTATTTTCCTACAAAAGACAAAAGATGTAAAATTGTTTTCATACAGCAATTACACAAGCAAGTCAGAAGTCATAAACTTATTGCTGAAAGAGAAAGTTAGAATACTTTTGGTCAAACGCCAAAGATCTTTGTTAAAAATTCTCTGAAAGTAACTACAAGAAACTGATAATTATTAAGCCTAAACAGTCCTCAAGTTAAGTTAAACTCAATTTAACTTAAATATTTATTAGCAATGAGAGCTAACATAAATGCTGAAAACCAAAATATTTATTTCTTAATTGTCTTTTCTCTTTCCCACAATATATCTTAAGATGTAATGAGGTCATTTGAATTTTTAGTAACCCCTCCAAGCTGGAGTCCAGAGCAAAATGCATTCCAGAGTGCAGATCTCAATGTCAAAGGGGTTAAGAAAGAGACTAAAAAATACAAATCTGTGCTTTGAGACTAAAAGCATTCAAGGAATTTGTGTCTTGGGAAGCATATATTTAGCTGCTGAGTAACAGGAAAGTTGGCTTGTATTTAATGCATATAGCAATATGTGGAAAATGGCTATACAATAGCAAATTGGGCTATTACAGATTTATCAATAAGTCTGTAAATATGAAGTCACTTCTTAAAAGTATAGGTAAGTGATCAAAGTAGAATTTTTCCTTTTTAGAAGGGGTTTAGTTGTATTTTAAAAATGCAGAGTTATAGTATAATTGTGTGTATATGCCCATGTGCACACATCTAATAGATGTGACTAAAATATGTATTTCTAGAAGCATGGTTTCATTCAAAATGGCTTGGATGGAAGAGTTTATAAGGAAATGACTTGCACTAATTCTATCAATATTAAAAGTAAAAGTGGAATTGAACAAAAAATAAACACTGCCAGTAAGATTCACAGAATGATGATGACAATGGGAATAAAAATGATCAGCTGTTCCGTATGTATGTACTGAACAGGCAATGCAAACATTTTAGACTGTCGTGTGGATTTGGGAAACCTACAAGGGTTCTAAAAATGCACATTCCGTGTTTGATAATTACTTCAGACTCTCTGAAGATCCAGCATGTATAATTGTGACCCCCCGTAAGCAGTGAAGAATTTTTTCCAGTTTTGCATTTGTTTTATTTTTTCAATGTAAATTAAATGTCTCTCATAAATGCTCTAGCCCTTCTCACAATGAAAGATCCAGAACCTCATATAAGAAAATAATCCAAATCCGACAAATGATACCAAGAGGAACTAGCCAACCACCAGAAAGAAAACAGCCATGACCCATTTCATTCCTTTCCCTCATGAAAGGCCTGCATACAGAGGTAAATCTTTGCAACCTACTCAAAGAGCTGTGATGGAACAAGGGAAGCAAGTGAGTTCAAGTTTTGGCCCATCTATGGACAACTTGCTTCCAGTTATTTTAGCCTAGGGAATGTCAGTTCAAGTGTCCCAGCTAGTCTATGGCACATAAGGACCCAAACTGTAAAAGGCTTTATAAAATACTCAGAAACTGCACTACATGCAGAAATTAACTGGTATCCCATTCAGTCTCAGGCTACGTCTTCACTACCCGCCGTATCGGCGGGTAGCGATCGATTTTTCAGGGATCGATATATCGCGTCTCATCTAGACGCGATATATCGATCCCCGAACGCGCTCCTATCGATTCCGGAACTCCACCACCGCGAACGGCGGTGGTGGAGTCGACATGGAGAGCCCCGGACATCGATCCCACGCTGTGAGGACGGGTAAGTGATCGATATAAGATACTTCGACTTCAGCTACGTTATTCACGTAGCTGAAGTTGCGTATCTTATATCAATTTTCCCCCTTAGTGTAGACCAGCCCTTAGAAGCACATATTGGAAAAGGTCCCCTAATAGAAACACCACTAAAGGATTTAGCAGCTGCATTCTGTGAAGTCTCCAGTTGGTCTTCAAATGATGCCCCAAGTAGAGTGTGTTAGAGTGATCCATTCTGAAGGTGGAAAAGCCAGTGATAACTGAGGCCAGATCTGCACATGACAAGAAGTACATAACTTTCTGCAGGCATGATCAAAAGGACTAACACATTCTTACCCAGAACTTCATCCGCCTTTATCCCAATTGGGGGGATGGGGTGACACAATACTTTGGCCCACATTGGCGTTTAATCCTCACACATTTACCTCCGATCCCAGTCAAATATAAAGTCCAGATCATGACCATCTTTACACAAGAAACAGATGATTGTTTTAAGGATGACCAGCTTACTGTTGGCTGTATTTCACCTAAAGCACCAGCATAAATTGTATTGATTTCTATTGGAGTTATATGCATATAACAAGTAACCTGAGTCTAGGGACCTGATCCAGGAAACATTTTACACATATGAGAAGTTGCATTGAGGTTAACAAGACTTTAAAATTATATATGTGGCTGTTTGAAGGGTACCTGATAGCCTTGAAAATGTAAGTTCAACAGCTCTTCTTATATTGTTTATTTTTATAATGATTTTACAGTTTATTTGATTTTACATAGCCCTACAACTTTCCCCCCCACAAGAATATACCTTTCAATTTGGAAGCAAATTGTTCACCTAGGTATTTGCTAAGGAGGTAGTGATGGTCGGTCTGTTTTGGTGGAGGCTGCCAGTGGGTTAGCTGTTGTTTCAGCTTGATTGTTCTTTAAGTTATTCCAAGGATGCCCAGAGTAATATGTAGGAGCACTCTGTATATTTTATTACAAATCTAATGACAATAATAATTTTTTTAAAAAAGAAAGACATCCACCACAGAAATGCTGTCCCTTGTCTCTTGTGCTCATCTTTCATTCATCACATTAGTTTGTTTTTATTCCATATCTCTCAGCCCCTCTGTAAATATAAATGAGCTCTCCCTTGATTTCATTGATCCTCCTTGCCTGCAGTGCCCTTTTTGATAATTTATTTAATATGTTTATTCTTCTGAAAGTACAAATTGCCAAGGGACACTGTGGGATTGTCATCAGTGGCTTGCCTAGACACCCATCTATTATGGATTATTTAAGGATAAGGAAATCAATCCTACTATGATTCAAAGAGGGATGGATTCAATGACCTGGTAGAACTAGTCCCCTCCAATCCAAATGATTCTATTTTTTGTTCTAAATTCTTTTTGATCTCTTTTTTTTTCAAGTTAATGTTTTCTTATGCCTGTGTTTGAAAGTGTGAAGAATTTGCATGAACCAATTTTTTATTAGTTCCCATGAGAATGTTAAAAACTTCAATTAGGTCACTGTGAAGTCTCTTTTCCTGAGAGAAATTCCTTAATCTTCCTTAATAACTTAAATCTTTGAGAACTGATGTTGTTCTGCAATGCGTTTTCCTCAAAAGTAATTACACTCCAGCTAAGATACTGCATAATAGCCAGTGCTGTGTAGTGCTCTAAGTATAGTCAAACCTTGGGCTTTATATAACCCATTAGTGACACATGACATTGCTTGTTCTGAGGTGTATGCTGAGAAATCTAAACTTCCAGCATCAAGAGGATAATATTTTGCATATACAGTGTAACCTCTAGCTATATAATCTACTATTATGTTTGCATTTTTACTGACTCTGCACATTCAGCTTTAGGATAGATTTCAACAACAAAAACATAATCTATATCTGAGTTAATATGCTGATGGGAAATCAGTATGTATGTCTGTCCCTCTGTCTTTCTCTTCATGCATCTATCATCACCATTGATCTTTATACTTTCCAATAGATGGTGTCAAGCCATTAAATACTGTAACTGATCAAATACTGAAATCCCAATGTTGAGCATGGTCCAGTAGCAATTCAGCCTCTTCCAGCCTGATAGATTCTCCTTTGTGGCTGCCCTTTGCTATTTCTCCCTTTGCTCATTTCAACTTTCCACTCATTCCATAACTCCCTCTAAGCATGTTTACATTCTGGAATTAATGGGAATTGGCCATCTAAATCCCCTGTGTGGCTCTCTGGGGTCTCTTCAGCATGTGCGCACTGTTAGTCCATGGCAAACAATAATAAATGGCCTGCTTCTTCACTGCATTTACATCCATTTTAAGACGGTAAACCCTCATTGAATTCCATGGAGTTATAATGGCATAGATCTGGGGTAAAGGAGACGCGTATCAGGACCAAAGATGTAAATCAATCCAAAGCAGAACATGGTCGGGTACTTCTTGTAATACCTGTGATACCTTCAGTTTACCCACAAGAAAAGCACACTTTGAAAATTAGAATAGAGCAGAGGTTTTCAGACGGTGGGGTGCAGCCCCCCCAAGAGGGGTGCAGAGGAACATTTCGGGGGGTGAGCAGTGACACCAGGTGACTCAGGCCAGCCCCACGTGGGGGGAGACTCGGGGAGGCAACACCACCTCCACCCCCGACTCACCTCAGTGGGCCACCCAGCCTGTGAGTCAGTGTCAGCGTCTCTGCACCCAGCGCTGGCTCTGCCCCCAGAGACTGTCGCACACGACTTCCCCCACCCCGAAAAGCCGAGCGAGGAGGGGCAGGTATTGAGGGGCACAACTAAAAATTGTAACTCAAAGGGGGGGCTCAGTTTGAAAACTGCTGGAGTAAAGCCCTGAGTCCCAAGCAATGAAAATGATCCTAGAGGCTGAGATGCAAAGAGGAGAACCAGGAAATCCAAAAAAACAAAAACTGGACCAACCAATGGGCAGAAAGACATAAGAGATCCTGGAAAATACATAGTAACCTCATAATTGCTTTGGTTGTCTTTTTCAGTGCATACCATCTTGCTCGCTACCTGATCAATAGAAGAGAAGGGCCCGAGGCACAAAGTCAGGATCTAAACATTCTGAAAATTCAGTTTGCCTCTAAATGCTTTTTCTCAGATCTTGAAACTCTTCTTTTTGCTTTTAATTGTATTACCAGTTACGTGGGTAGAGTTTATTGTCCTGTACTCTGCTTAGTGTCCCAGTGCCTGCTTCTTTCCCAGAATAAACCTTGTAGATACTTAAAATCAGTCCATTCAGCTCAGATTTCAGGAGTTCCTTTCATTCCTAGATCCCTGCAAGAGGGATACCCTTTTTATGGGTAGCACATCTTCAAAGAAATGCAAAGGAGTTAGTGAAAAATGTAGGCTCCCACTCATGGCAATATAGTTGTTTACAACATCCTTCCACACCATCGTGCATGAGGCAATTAATGCTAGGGTTTGCATATTTACTAGACTTGTTACCATTCCTTATACAATAACTACCCGGTAGTTTTTTGTTTTGGACAAAACATAGAATGTGTTCTTGTCTGATCTTGTTGGTTTCTCAACCAACTCTGATTAAAGGGAAATTTCATACCTTAAGTGTGTTTCTCAAATAGCACAGAAGGTATTGCTTCTTATAAAGCCCCAGTGAACTTCCACCTTGTAAGCATTGACCTGCTTTTCTCATAAGGTTCCCTTATGAATTTTTGATTATGATCTCAATTTAAGATGCTTCTTTTGTTGATAATATAGCTGTCATATCTCATTTTTCCCTCCAAGCAAAAGTGGTAAGGTCCTTACTTAGCCATATTCCCACGCTCTACCCTGTGCTGGTGAGTCACGACCTGTTATGACATGTGAACTGCTTGTTGTTTGTTTATTGTCTGGTGTAGATAGGTGATCTTAGCGTATGTTGTTTTGGGGGCAAAGGGAGATTTAGAAATACTCTTCCCTTCCATTGTTTTATTTCCTTCAGATCTCTCCACTATTTATTTCTGTTTTGTGGGTTAATATCACATTTCTTCCCATTCACTAGTTTACAAAAAAAAAACAAAAACCCATGTATGTGGCAATACCAGGTTCCATGCTCTTTTTTGATCAGATGTAGCTACATCTTTCTATTCTATTGCATTTGAATCTAAAGATATTTGGAAGTGTCACATCCTAGACCTCTTCTTATCCCCGTGCACAAAATGTACCTATCCACATTTTCCCCCTTGGTAAAATAGTGAGAGTTTGAAACAGCAATTGACCAATATGGAAACAATTTAAAAATCAAAGATTTTGGGGAAGGCTTGTATGACACCTACAGCTCATGCCTGCCAATCGAAAAGGGCAGACTGTATGAGGCAGGTGGGAGTATCTCCAACTACAAACTCCTGGTGCATGAACAGGAAGGCACAGGACATGGAGCAGTGCTTCCCACTTGCACTGGATATACGCAGTAGGTAAGGAGAGATGGGTCACCTTCAGCATATATCATCTGGGGTGGGAGCAGCTGGGAACAACAACCCATCTCTCAGCCTCAATAGCATCTATATTCATCTATCTAGCCTTACAATCATTAATGAACTGTATGGCTGTGAGGTAGTAGTTATTAATATTTTGGATGTGGGGAATTGAGGCACAGAGAGGTTAAACGACTTGCCCGATGTCACACAGGAAGTATTTGGCAGAGCCAGGAGTTGAAGGAATTAAGTACATAGGTGTTTTTAATTACTGCAGGTGGTCAAGGTCTTGCCCTGGAAGTCAGCATTTCTGGCAGCACAGCAACCCCTAATACCACACTGGAGCACTGGTTCTGTACTGATTCTGGGAAAACAATCACCTACTGATGCATCAGCTCCATGTCCTTCAGCATCCTGGCTGCTTCGAGCCACCTATTGATCAGGTCAAAGCCTGCTTAGCACCACGATCACAGTCAGGAGTGACACAACTGGAGGTTATCAAGATATTATCATCAGACTCTTCTTGTTTCACACAAATACTCAAACATTATGTCACTGATGTTGTTACGCCATGTCCTTTTTGTTGCTGTAGAGACTGGGAAAAAAGTTATTTTGACTCTTTGCTTTAGGATATGCCCACATTTATTCTATTCAGTTGAATCTAGCAAGATACAGTGCCTCTAATTTCTAGACTCTGTTTGGCTAAGGACATGCCAGTCTGAGGTCAGGTTCATATTCTGAAACCTCTGTTTACCTCTAGCGTTGTGCTTTAATGGAAACAGCCATGAACTGCAATAACTGAATAGATGCATTATGATAAAACTGCCTGGCTAATGCAAACAAAAGAGGGCATTTTTCATAAGATTTTTTTTAATCCGGCTGAAAATACTGTTTTTAAGAACTTACTGGAATTTTACATGACAATCTGTATTATTTCAGGTCAACAGAAACCAAGTTTGAAGCAGGAAAAGAGGAAGTTCAATGTCAGATAAATACACATGCTCAGGAAATGCTAGCCATTTAAGAAGCATATTGTGCAACCGTGTCTTAGAGCCCTGAGCCTGAGAATTCAGGGCCATGTTTCCGGAGCTACTGGTCAATATACAGACACACATATCGTAATCACTATTCACTCCATGCTAAAGTTTCATAGAGTCAATTGTACAGTAAGCCAGAGCTCATACTGGTTGAATGAATACAAACTCCCCTTCCATAGCTTGAGGGAGGTAGTGTGCAGGTCCATTAGGGAAAGCCAATGTCAGCAAGGATCCTGAAGAAACAATGCTGCCTAAGGGAAATCTGGAGGGGAGGGGGCTGCGTTGAGGGGGGCATCTCCCTTCAGATGCTTCGGGATTCTTGTGGTTGAATTCTGAGTTCCCTGTTGAATTTCAAGCCCAGCCTCCTTGCATGAGGCTTTGCACCCCTCCACTGAGGGAAAAATTCCTCCTAAACTACAGACTCTCCACTCTTTTCCAATCACTTTTGCTCCCTGTCTTGGAATTTTCTATGGTATGGGACTGTTTGGGACACTGTGGGCTAATGAAAACAAGGCGAGTTGAATTGGATCCATAACTGTACAACTTGATCTATTTCCACTCAGTTTTGGGATGTGAATCAGGAAAGACACCACACAGAATTCCTTCTAACTCTACAGTCATCCCAGATTTCTCATTAATTACTGGTTCAGATTTTCAGAGTGAAATTAAGAAGCTAGTGAGGTCTTGGAGAGTAATATTACCTTGGATCCTAGAATTATTCTCTGAGGAGCCCAAAGCTGTGGATCTACTATTGGTAAGCTACAAGGAAAATTCCTGTGGTGAGCTAAGATTGTTCCTTCAAAAATGGAAATCATTACAAGGTTAGACATTTTAAAGTGGTCCATGTGCCTGCATATGCTCACAATTTAGAGGGAGGCTGAAGTAAAATAATTATTTGGAGATTAATAATTATATATCTATCAAGGTTTTCATAGTGCATCCATCACGGCAGTATCTGATACCTTCTTACCATACTTTGGGGGCATGTGTGTGATGAGGGGGTGTTTGTTTTTCTCCTGTACATTTTTTTTCTTGTGATTTAGAAATAAAATGATAAACTAACTCAGGAAAGAAGAATCTTCAAGGCTAACACATGGTCCTTGCTCCAAGCTAAAATAAACAGGCCTAGTTACAGTGGAGAATCACAGTGGTTGATGGGAAAGGGGAATGAATCCGCCTCCCCAGGTCTCAGAAAAGCAGTGGAGCTCAGGGCTGTAGTAGCCTCTGAAGCTGTTATGTCTGCAGGGAGAGGTTCAGCCTTTGAATCCGCAAAGACACTGGTCCACTGATGCCATTCCCCCACCCCAATTCTGCCCTACCTCCAGAGCACCAAAATGGCACAGAGAATCCCTCTGAGATGCACAGGAGTCTTGGAACACGTGAGCACTTTATTACTCCAGTGATGGGCACCATTATAAGAATCTCCTACCTACTCCATGAAACATAATCATACCAGTTCCACTGATTATAGGGCATTCCATGCCTGGCAACCAGAGAGGATGATTTCCTACCCAGGCATTGGATGTAGTTTTTGAATAACAAAAATAGACCCTATGGCTAATGCAAAGACAATGAGATTGACCTGGTTATGAATTGATCCCTGTCTTTTCAAGTGGTTGGAGTCTAATAGCTCTCGGCTTCTAGAAACTGGCACAGTAAATAAAATTGATGCCTATGGTAACTGTCCTGGGGCCAGATCCTGTGCCACTGAGGTCAGTGGGAGTCTTATCATTGACTTCACTGGGAACAGGATCAAGCCCATAATGTTGACTATGACCCAGCTATAATAACTGTACTAGCTGTGTGGAGAGCTACTTCATGAGATCCTTCTGCGTTAGATCACTTATATTTTTAATGTGAGCCCCTTGTAAATTTTTGCTGGGAAAAGAACCAGTGTGTGACTCTGTACTATGCAGCTGTTTATGGGACACCCAAGTCTGACACTCACTAAACTAGTGATTCAGCTGCAGAACGTCATGGTAGAATTTGTTGGTATTAGTCTTGGAATAAAATATACTTTCTCATGATGAGGCAGGTCTTCTATGCATTGCGTTGTCACTGTGTGTATGTATTGTATGGAGAGGCCACTTTAATAATAGCAATACCTACCTCTTTTCATCTGTAGATCTCAAAGTGTTTTACAAAGGAAATAAATATAATTCTCCCCATTTCACAATGCGTATGCCTAATTTTTTATGGGATCCAAATTGATATTCCAAACTAAGTATGTCGACATCAATGTTTACAATGGACAATAGTATCAGTTTGTCTGGTCATGTTGCTAGCATTCCAGTGCCTCGCAGAACACAATGCACATGCTGAACTTCAAGTGACCTAGTTGTCTTTGCTAATCGCTGGCTGATTACTAGCTAATCAGTGTCTTGTTTAGCGCAAGGAAGCCAAAACCACTCTGTGCTATGCTGCACTTGGAAAGTGGGATGCATTTTTGTCATTTTTGGTAGTGTGCTGTGAGTGCACTTGAAATGGACAATGGAACACAGGCTTGACCCAAATGGGGCCTGCAGCTGTAGGTAACTCATCAGCGTTCTTTTACTATAGGTCACCATAGTCCTCTGCTCTGCAACCCTGTGCAAAGCACAAAGCAGCCTGAAACCATTTGCTTGTGCTGTTCCCACAAGAGATGGGAGACTGAAAAGAAAAGTGCTCCTTCTGGCCAATGGGACAAATTTCACCTTGTTACATGAGTGTAAATCTGGAGTAGCCCCATTGAAATATATGGGCTGAATTAACCCTTATTCTAGGGAGAGAGGGCAAAGCTCTTAGGAATCTTCAGTTCTATTCCTGACCCTGCCATTTTCCTAATATGTAATACTGGCCAAGTCACTTCACCACTCTGTATCTCAGTTTCCCCATCTGTAAACTAGAAATAAAGATACTTTGTCAAGTGCTTTGAGGTCTACAAATGAAAACTGCTATATGAGAGCTAAGTAGTAGAGGTACTAAGAGCAGTAGCTCAATGATATTGAGCTAAGCGATGGTCCCAACAATTGCCATCACTACAATATTCACCTGCTTTCTTCACAACTGACTTCCGTTCAAACGTCTTCCTCCTTTTTCAACAGCTTGTTATAATGTGGGAAAGAGTTTATAATAATCACATTAAAAATATAATCCAACACTGTCTTCTGGAAGTAAATAACTCAATAGACATTGGAAAAGCAGGGCATTGTTTAAATTTAAACATATTCCTTATCATTGGGATTTTGTGAAATCACGAGACTGGAGTAATAAACCTTCCTGATAGCTGCTCTAGTAGGATATAAAGGAAAGTTCTTTTAGGCAGCTGTACCATCTGCTTCACTGAGTGAAATGTGCCTATTAAAAAACCATTATTGTCCTTGTGTTTCGACAGTAGGATACTGTTAAATATTTGGCCATTTAACCCAGCACAATTGTTAAACAGTTAATCAGCTTTATAGGTTTAATGATTGTTCTTAAGACATTTTTCTACTCTGTGGACTTTCTTGTCAGACTCATCTAAGTGTCAACTGAGCCTTTTCAGACTTCAGGAAGAAGGTGCGTATAAACTATTCTTCGTGGTCATATCATGTCATTGCTCAAACTAGACCCTTTGCTAATCCAAAAATACTTAAAAATACATTAAAAACCAGCAGACTCAATACAGATCCACTGGCTTCTACATGTGAGAGCCTAAAATCAAAGCTATGGGAATATCTCAGAGTAGGTATTTGTTATGCTGTTAGCACGTTACCATAGTGTGTTTAAGTAGATTTTTAATGTGCCATTGATGCAGTATGCTTGCTTTATAATTCTCCTGAGTTTATTTGCTCACTTGCCAATTCAGAAAAATAAATAATTTTGCAATGGGTCAGCCATTAGAATGAATAACATTGAATAATAGAATGGTTTTATTTTACTTTTAGCTATACAGGTACTAAGTTACACTGTGTTGTTTATACATTAGCTTTTAGTTTCTTTAATCCTGGAGAGAAATCCTTCTGATTGCAGGTAAAAATGAGTTTAATGGATAAGTTTATACAAACACCACTCATTCTGATCTGACTAGCCATTTCAGTTCATGAGAGGTTCAGCACTAGAATAGCAGGGTAAGGACTGAGGATTGCTAGCTGAGCTTTTGTATGTAAGATAAGCTATCACAGCTTCTGCCTCATTCTCCCTTGTCAGTGTTAGGACCAAACTGAGCTGATAAATTAAAAGTTATGTGCATTAGAGTAACCAATTTAGAGATGTTTATTTAAAGTATAATTAACACTGTATTTGAACACAATGGCATCTTAAGACATCTAAGCTGCACATTTCCCAGTTCTCTACCAGACTGAATGAAAGATGGGCCTAACCTCAGCATCTCCAGACTTCAAGGATGTTTGAGCCCTGATCAGGACCTCAGTTGTAGGCTTGGATCCATTTCTATTCATAAGGACCATAAACAGAGAGGATAAAATAGTAGGGTTGAAAGTAGAGCTGGGCAAATAATGGATTTCTCAGTTCACTGGCAATTCCAAAAAATCAAAAAATAAACCTTTTTTTTTTTCGGGTCGAGCTGAAAATGAAATTTTTGGCTAATCGAAAAAGTCAAAACCATGTTGAGTTGTATCGAAATAAAACGTTTTGCTTGATCCTGCCTGACACTTTTCATTTTGATATCAAGGTACTTTGACAACAGCTAAGGAGGATTAGATTCACAAAATGCCCCACTCTAGTTGAAAGGAATAGTTCTTTCAAACTTTTGCTTAGGTCCTTGTTCTTAGAGATCTGTGAATGTTTCACGATAAAAGGCAACAATACTTTAAATCTGAAGGATTTAAAAGTTTATCACAAACTTTAAAATGGGGTTTATTTCTACTTGATTATGGATATCTTTTCCAGTGAAAATGAGGTAATTTATGATTGAAAATGGCTTGTTCCAAAGATGCCTTTGAAAGTTACTGCTTGATGTTAGAGTTTCCTGATATTTTTCATGCCAAAAAGGCATCATTCTATCAATTTTAACAGAAGAACAACATTTGAGTTGCATAGTGTTGCAAAATATTATATGTCAGGGGTCGGCAACCTCTGGCATGTGGCTCACCAGGGTAAGCAACCTGGTGGGCTGGGCCAGTTTGTTTATCTGCCAGCACATCCTTTGGCCTGCGCTGCTTCCCGCAGCCTCCATTGGCCTGGAGCAGCCAACTGCGGCCAGTGGGAGCCGCGATCAGCCAAACCTGCGGATGTGGCAGGTAAACAAACTGGCCTGGCCCACCAGGGTGCTTACCCTGGCATGCTGCATGCCAGAGGTTATCGACCCCATCATATGTAATGCTTCATATACAATATTCTGTAGCGGCGGCCCTTTAAGTGTTTTGTGGTCCAAGTAGATAAGGTGTTGCGTTCACACTAGGAAGACCTGAATTCTAAGCATCATCTCTACCACTGGCCAGCAGGTGTGACCTTGACCAAACCAATTTACCTTCCCCTGCCTCTGTTTTCCCTCTCTATCTTGCCTATTGAGATTGTAAGATCTTGAGGCATAGGCCGTCTTTTGCTACGTTTGTACAGTAAGTGGCACATAGGAGCCTCTACAATATAATATACATAAATAAAAACACTCAAATGTTCACCAGTTTTATTTCTAGTGACAACCTGCTTTAGCTCAGAAATCATGAAGGGTGCAGCTCGGACTTCTGAGGATCTCAGGGAGGTGATAATTGCTTCCGGTTTTGGTTTTTAAACAATGGCTACGGTTTTTGCTTTTGGACTCCTCCAAAAGAGTTTTGGGGAATTTTTAATAAAACCTTTACAATTCACTTTTAACCCTTTTGTATTGGCTTCTGAATCATCTAGCGACTTTGTCATCAGAAAACATCGAAACACTTTTTTTATCTCCAAGCACCTGAAATGTGTTTGTTCATTTCATCTTAGGGTGTGTCTACCCTGCAATAAAGCTCTTGAGACTGGCTCAGTATTTCTCTAACCAACATTCTGAGTGACTGAACTAGTATAGCCCATTGGTGAATGTGTGTTACAGGTCCCCCTCTTTACCAGTAAGAGTTATTACAGCCCTCTACTACAGAGTAGTAGCAGCTCATGCTTTTAGCTCTGGAGGTTCTTAGTATAATCTCTGGTGTGTTGGCCAAGAGGGTGGACATCTCATAAGCACTCTAAAAGAATAGAAAAACGAGGTGTCCTTGTGGCACCTTAGAGACTAACAAATTTATTTGGGCATAAGCTTTCATGGAGTTATTCAGAGAGACAATGATATAGCACTGAAAGATACAAGAGAGTAAGGGGGTTTCTTTTTTAAACAGGTTCTTTTCTGCTAACCACTGATGGACATGATAAAACTCCCTCTATGTGCTACTAATAAGTAAAGCAAAGGAAACCAGTGTTACTTTATACCCTACATATGGTACATGTTGGTTTCATTTGGAGTGGCAGACATTTTTATCCTGTAGCAAGTATTATAAATAGGCCTCCTACTTATCTGATCCTTCTCTTAATGTTTTTCATTAGAAAACCACAGTTAATTTTAGATAATTGTTAGAGATAATCTCAAATTTGTGTGTAACTCATGCCTCAGTTCTAAGAAAAACATGACATTTGTGGAAGGTGCTGGCTGGCTGGCGTCTTTTCATTTATTGCACTAATATGAGCTCTCTTGTTCTTGTCAAATGAATTCTAGTATCTTAGACATTCAGACTCCTACCTCTCAAACCAGATAAAAGTTTGCCTTGCTTAGTATTTGCTCTCCTCCATATTTTACAACAGCTTCTGAGCACTGTGTTTGGGAGCTAAGCACATGCCCTGCCAAACTGCAGGAGAAAAGGTTTGATAAAGGCTTATGCAAGAATTTGCAAGGGCATAGTTGGTTCTAAACTTTCCTATTGGAGTCCATTTTACTGCATTTGACAGCAGCAGCATTTGTTTCTGACAGAATAAAGATAAGTTTTTAACAAAGTATGTCTTGTTTTTCACTATTTAACAGTGTGTTCTGAATTGCTAAAGATCGAAAGGTACGTCTACACGGTAAAAAAGAAAAACCACTTGTGGCTGGCCTGTGTCAGCTGATGCAGGCTTGTGGGGCTCAGGCTGGGGAACTATAAAATTGCGGTGTAGACTTTCAGGTTTGGCCTTGGGCTTGCAGCTTCCCAAAGCCTGGGCTCCAGCCCAAGCCCAGCTGTCTACATTGCAGTTTCATAGCCGTGCAGCCCGAGTGCCTCAAGCTAGAGAGGGGTTCCACTGGGAGCTGCGAGTGGTCGTACCTGTGGACGCTCAGGTAAACAAAGGATCTCGCGGGTCCGCCAGGGGCTTACCCTGAACAAGTTTGGGAACCCCTGAGCTAGAGTCATCACATTGCAGCCATCACATTGTTCCTACTGCTGTTATATCCCTTTATGTTACCTCAGTGTTATATTTTGTGTTAGACTCCTTTTCCCTTACCCTTTTTGTGTCTTGTCTATTCGTAGATTCCAAGGCCAAAAGAGACCATTGTGATCATCTACTCTGACCTCCTGGATGACACAACCCACACAACTTCCCCAAACTAATTCCTAGAGCAGATCTTTTAGAAAAACATCCAATCTTGGTTTTTAAATTGTCAGTGATGGAAAATCCACCATGAACCTTGATAAACTGTTCCAATGGTTAATTACTCTCACCATTAAAAATGTATTTCCAGTCTGAATTTGTCTAGCTTGTATCTTTCTCTGCTGGATTGAAGAGTCCATTATTAAATATTTGTTCCCCATGTAGGTTCTTATAGACTGTAATCAAATCACAACCTTTTCTTTGTTAAGCTAAATAGATTGAGCTCCTTGAGTATATCACTGTAAGGCATGTTTTCTAACCTTTTAATCATTCTCATGGCTCTTCTCTGAACCCTCTCCAATTTATAAAGATCTCTCTTGAATTGGTGGCATCAGAACTGGCACAGTATTCCAGCAGCGAGTACACCCATGCCAAATACAAAGGTAAAATAACCTCTCTACTCCTACTCAAGACTCCCCTGTTTATGCATCCCAGGAGCTCATTTGCTCTTTTGAGCACAGCATCACATTGAGAGCTCATGTTCAGCTGATTATCCACTGTGACTCCTAAATCTTTTTCAGAGTCACTGCTTCCCAGCATAGAGTCCTCCATCATGTAAATAAGGCCTGCAGTCTTTGTTCCTAGACACACATTGACATTTAGCCATACTAAAACACATATCGTTGCTTGTGCCCAGTTTACCAAGAGGCCGTGAATCAGTAAAGTGTAAGCTCTTTGGGCAGGGACTCTGTGTTTGTACAGTGCATAGCACAATGGTGCCCCATTTTTGGTGGGTTCGTAGGCACCACAATAATTAATTACTTGATGTCCACCTATTCATGGCCATAAAATGGTGACTAGTCTGGAGAAACCTGAGTATGAGTATTTAAGGAATTACAGTATGAGGTCTTAACAGCACAATAATGAAGTAACAGGCCAAGCTGTGTTTAGTGCAGCATCACAGTGGTGGAGCCAACAGCGGCTTTACATTACCTTTGTATCCCCTAATCCTAACACCAGGTAGGAACCAAACCAGTCCATGAAATTATTTAGAGCAGCCCAGAGGCTGCTCTAATTTATGCCCTGCTGTTCACAACCGCAGTCAGAGGATGGAGGGAGGTCCGGGCCATGCCTCCCTTTTTCTGGTCACACTCCCTATGCTGGTTAGAAGCTGATGTGGTTGATCTATGGATATTTTGCATCACCGGAGTGACACAGTGGAGACAGGGGCAAGGATTTGGCTCACAAAAGAGGGAGACTTGCTGACATGAATTTAAAAACTCTTATTACTGAAGCTGTTTGAAATTCAGCAGTTCACTTTGCAGGGTTCACACACACATATGGTCTTTGGTTTCAAGCTATAAGGGACTTAAAGTGCTTTACTTTAGATCTGAGTTTGGGATTTGAAGGAGCCGAGAACATCCAAACAAAACTCACCAAGTTTCACCTAACTTCACATCCAGACTAACCAAAAGTGCATACTTTGTGTAATATTTATACACAAGCACAGATCATCCCATACTTAGCCCAAAGCTAGACTCAGATTTGCCCAAATGGCTGATGGCCCTTAACAAACTTTCAGCTCAACCTGGTCTGAGTTTCTAATTTGCAACAACAACAAAAAAACAGGTGACTTTTGTTGTGAGCAATTTTACGTAGCTCTTCTTATCAGTCCTGTGACCACGTGTAATTATTTAAACCTCCTGTTAGCTAAAGACACTTTACTTTGCATTTGACTGGTCTTAAAAAAAGAAAATCTTTAATCTAAACCAAACAATACTTAATGCAACCAAATGTTTGGATGAAGAAAGGGCAAATGTCTTGTATTTGTGAAAGCAGCACCAATAAAAATAACACCGACTTCATGAAGTATCATAATACCACCAAACAATCAGGTTTCATTTAAAGAGCCAGACATACTTTTACAAAGATTGAAAAAGGGCTTGTCCCTCAAGAATACTGGTTTTAGCTGGTTGGTGAGGTTGGAAAAGTCGGAACACACTTCTCGTAAAGGGTTTGTATATCTGACCACTTTTTTGTTTTTCATTTTTTATAGCGCTCTTAACTTTTAGAAGTTTCCACACAAGAAATGTTTTCCCAGCTGCTTAGGCTAATTAGGAGACACAAGGATCTGCTTTGTTATATTTTCCTCTGGATAGGAGTGAAGTTATTTCATGCAATTTTTTACACAACTCTGCTGTGTGATGTGCTGCATACAGAGTAGTTTATTTATACTGCTTTATCTCACACCTGTTTGGATACTGGCTGTTTTATGGTATTTAAACATACTATTTCTTGCCAATTGCTTTATCTTCACAGTTCCCTGCTTTTGCCGCAAATGTTTCTTATTAACTCTAAAAGAAACATCAATTGCTCCCTGAGCATTATTAGCGAGGACAAAAATAACGTAATTGTTAGTAACTTCCAACATGTTATCACTGCAGACCTATAAAACAGACATTCTTTCAAAATACTGCAGGGGCTATTTCACTTTGCTGAAAATAAATAATACATGGTTGAAGTGCTTGTTATTCCACTGGAATTTTGTTTTTTAAATGAAAAAAACCTTCCATTGATTAAAAAAAAGAACCAAGTTTCACTATTATTCGTTTTTGAGACATTTCATTGTACAGTTTATGAGCACACTTCTGAACCTGCCAGAGAACCAATGCGGAACATAATGTGGGGTAGGACACTACAAATTATTCTTGCAGAAACTTATAATTCTCTGGGATCCCTTCCATTGGTGTAAATGGCTATTGTTGTAACCTCGAGTTCATTATTTCTTATGTAAATAATGTTTAACAATAAAAAATTAGCTTTATGGAAAAATCTCTCTCTAGGTATTAGTAGGGCCCTCATCACTGGAGGACCTGAGCACCTCACAATCACCAATGGATTTTATCTTCACGGGGGGAAGGAATATTATGCCCATTTGACAGATGGTGAATGGAGGTATAGGGTAGATTAAGTGACTTGCCCAAAGTCACACAGGGATTATTATGGCAAAGTCTCCAAGGTTGTCTCTACTCACCTGGTTCCATCTCCATTCTCCACATCCAATCAACTGTTCTGTGTATTGTGCCTACCACAGTGGATGCCTGGTTTATGACTGGGCCCATATTACTAGTAGTAATAATAATTCCTGAGCTGTTTGCTGAGTTTGCCTTTTTAGCAGTTGCTTTTGATGTTCTTAAATACCTGTCCTCCAGGCCCAGTGGACTGAGACCACGACTTCATTTCACATAGGCCACTTAAGAGCCATCATGACTTTTAGCCACTAACAACCTGACCTGGAATTGAATTATGACCGCTGTGTTCTGTTACTTATCTACTGAACCATCATATCCCCACAAATCCTTTTTTAAAAATTCTATTAGCGGCTGAATCAAACAGATACAAGATCTGGTAAAAGCAAGTATTGAAATACGTAGAGACACATATTTTATAAAGGTCTGATGCTTATCATCAAAACATTATCTTTCTTGTGTTATCCATAAATTAATTATATTTTTCTGGTAAATGTGCCTCAGCCACAACAGAACATGCAATGACCGCCTCCTCAAAAGGGTTAATTGGCAAAACAAACTGTTTGAACAAAGTTTCACAAAAGATGCTTCATTTCATTCTGCGTTTCTGAAATAGGTACTTTTATCCATAGCCAGGGTACACATAACCCTCCATTCTTTTATTATTATTCAGTTAACATTTTCACTCAAGATTCTGCTGGAACATCGTAGTATCCTAGTTATTTAAACACACAAAATAAATGTATGTACTTGGTACATGTAGATCTTTAGCTCTTCATTCCCCTTAACTTTTCATTAATCGCAAAATACAAATATTTGAAAGAAGAAAAGCACTTTGACTCATAGCTAGAGATAAAGGAGCCTTTCAGAATGAAACCTGAAAGCTAGCAGGCTTTCCCTGCTTTTGGGTTCCACTACAAAAGCAGAATTTCCAAAGGGTTCCTGAAGTTGAATTTACCTTTCAGAAATCTTCAGGGCTTTGGAGCGAGGCCCCAAACCACAAACTAGGCCCCAAACCACAAATTAAGTTTTGTGCGGTTTATTTTTTTGTCTCAGCTCAATATGCATCTCAAAGAGCTTGAGTCTCATTTTCACTAAATTCCCTTTACACCCCTGTGGCAGTGGTAAAGATAATCACACATGGGCCTAATGTCAGGTTTCTTGAACTGAAATGTCTGGCACTGGCCATTGTCGGAGACAGGTCTGGACTAGATGGACTTTGGGTCTGATCCACTTTGGCAATTCCTATGTTCCTAAATGGGCCATAAAGTGGGTGTAAAACCTGGTGCTTGGGGAGTGCTGGAGGTGCCATCATTTCAAGGAAATTAAAAATGGAATCTCTAGCCATTCATTGCCATTAAATATCCCTGGCACATTTCACCACAGTCGGGGCTCGATTCTCACTTACATTAAGGCCCCTTTACATTGCCAGAGCAAGACTTCAGTATAATGAGAATCAGGCCCAAACACTTCAGAGCTATGCAAAGAAACAAAAGATTTATGACACCTCAACCTAATACTACTTGATTTCACTTTTACTAATTTTCATAACACACTGCATGTAGCATAGGCTGATCCTTTGGGGGAAAGTTTCATAGGATTTAATAGAGATGAAACCAGAAATTAATTTGGTTTGTATAGAAATTACTCTAAGCAATCTGCAATAGAAAGTGATGTCCCTACTATAGAGCTCTGTAGAAATGTTGTTCTTCCCTATTGAATTCTATAACACTTTTCTGTAAGGGAATCTTCTATAAATATATAACAGAATTGTAGGAGAGTTGGCCAGACACAGTTATTCCATACATAATCTAACTATTTATAATCCATATTTCTATACAAGCATATTTCATATTTATGGACCAATTCTACAAACAATTAATCACACATGAATAACTTTATTCATCTGTGTGAAATTACTGGCAGGTGTTTGCAAGATTGGGCCTTTAAAGGGTGTTTCCGTAATCTGTGTTTTCCAAGGGGTACAGTACATGATGTTGCTCAGTAACGTGAGACTGTCTGATAGAAAACTACGTGTGCTGTAGCAAGTTAAGGGTGCTTAACGAGAGAATCATCATTACTGAATTTCCATGGTCTGTGCTAAATTTGATGTCGCTCATACTTTTCATGCTATATTTTCATTATTTAATTAATTTGTTAGCATTGGATAGCAGCAAGCCAAACCACACCCTGAAATTCAAATTGCTTTGAACTTCAGAGGGTTGTTTGGATCCGAGACCTTCTATACAAAATGCCTGTTTTGGGTCTGGATCTATTCCAGAACTGGACCAGGCCTATGTTCTGCTTCCGTTTTGTATCTATTTGAAAGCTCACGAAAAAGGTGACTCTTGTGGGTTTTTGGCCAAGGATATGAAATTTCATAAAAATTCAGTGCCATTGAACCCAAGAAGAAGTTCTGATTTCGCTGGAAGCATGACCCCCAAGCAGGGCTGGATTGCCCAATAGGCAAACTAAGCACATGCTTAGGGCACCAGCAAAGCAGGGGGCACCAAAAAAAATGAGATTTGTTTTTTTAGAAAATTTGATATTTGATATTTCAAAAAAAGCATCGACGTAGTCATCATGGGAAAAATCAGAACTTCGTTAGACTTCCCTGCACTCCACTACACACTCTTCCTCCATTTTACAATGGTCCATGTAAGTTTTGTGTCATTTCGAAAAATAAAATTTTATTTTACGGTATAGTATTGTTTTTATTTTGAATTACATATGGGGGGGGGCTCCATAATCTTTTCAGTGATTATGGGCCTCTAAAGGTCTTAATCCAGCCCTGCCCTCAAGCCCAACCCTAAACTGAATCTAGTTGCAGATCTGAACATTGTCTCTCTCTGCTCCATCTCTAACATTATATTTATTTTTAATGTGGGTAAAGACCAATCTCTCTTCCCACATTTGGAAAATTTAGACCAAATCATCTAAGGTTTAGAGTACTCTCAGCTTTTGTTTACTTTTGCTGGGGAAGACAATGCACAAAATATTAGACACAAGAAAGGAATTTTCAAGGTACGATAGTCCTGCATATAGTTTACTATAAAAATGAACACATAAATCCTCCTTACCCCTTTGAAGATTTCTATACAGTGGCTGGGAATTATTTTATCTATTGCCAAGTCTATAGGTCTTGTTTTACTATTTAATGCTTAAAAACCTTTAACAAATATCAAAGCAAGAAAAAAATACTTTTCCCTTTTTATGATGCTAACCATGAAACCGTCCAACTGACAAACCATTTCCAGTTGTATGACCTACACCAGAAAAGACAAACACCCAATATATATACCCATAATTGCATATTTCCACCAGAGCACAGCAGAAAAGAAAACACTTAATATGACTCTGGGTAATTATATTTCACTAAGTGGTTCACCGAACATGTATACCCATTGTATCCATAAATCAACAGATATTTTTGAATCGCAATAGAGAAACATGCAAAATTTTACAGGAAGATCCCAGTGTAAGTAAATAAAATAATCTAGCACATCCTGTAATTTATACCAAGCCACATCTCTTCATGCAAAAGGCACTTGTAGGCACAGCAACAATATCACTGTACCATCAACACCTCGGGTCGTTTATTATCACTTTATGAAGAGGCTGGCTAGAGATGTCCCAGTTGTAGACATGTAACGAAGCCAATATAAAGTTGTCTGTCCAGTCCAAGCCTTGAGTAGACACACACATGATATAAATCACTCTCCTCTTCACTAGCGCAGACAAGCTCATCTCATAACTGCTCTTCTGCCAATTATGGCAGGTTTACAATCCCGTAACTCAAACAGCACAGTGCTTTATGCAGTTGTGTGCACCATGTATCTCCGTCTGTACAGTTAATTCCAAGCTTCGAGTGCAGAACTGTATTCCAAAAGTTATCTTTTTGGAAAGCAGATGGAAAGACAAGGCCTCTGGCTCACCAGGGAGATGGTTTCTATATGTGCACCTCAACGAGCAATGAAAACCAGCTGATGTTCGGAGCCATGAATCCACATTGCAATGAGGAATCCCATTTGTAGCAATGAATCTTACTTACATAGTCTCTTGCTGATGAAGTGATAAGAGACAAATGGTATAACTCTTCTGAATAGTCAGGCCTTGTCCTATAGTATCTCTGATTGTAGCTGAACGTTTAAATTCAGCCAGCAAGATGCACTTTGGAAATGGTATACAGGGCTGATCCAAAGTCCATTAAAATCAATGGAGCAGCTCCTCATCAGGTGTCATCTACTTTTAATAACCAAAACAAAATAGAAAGCCTAAGAAAATGTTTCGCTCTGTTTCTGCTTATAAACTGAAAATCATGCTCTCAAGAAAGAAAACTGCCTACTTGTCTCCATAGTTGGTATGCCAGCTTTGGTCAACAAAGAAAAAAGGGAACATGAAATGAATTAATGAGCTCATTTTATTTTCCCTGGAATAATGTTTGTAAAGGTTCTGCTACAGGCAGCTCTCATGTTTCAGTGAAACCTGTTCTGTGATATTCATAGAAAAGCAATCTCCAACTACATTGTAGCTTCACAAAGTTGTACTTTACCACTCTGATGATCATTAATGAACCACCTAGGGAAAGATTTACAAACGCAACTAGTTTCTTTAATTATTAGCTGTATATTTTTCATTCAGCAATTCGTCTCCTGACCTCACTGATATTTGGGGCTAGAACCTCAGTTGATATAAATCAGCTTAACTCTTGACTTCAATGGAGCTACATCAATTGACACCAGCTGTGAGGGTTGTGGCTCTGAGAATCCACATACTTATAAGGCCAAAGTCATACCTGGTATAAGGGATGCAGCTCCGTTAAGGTCTGATTTTGGCCTAATGCAATTTTAAAGCTCTCCAGTATGGATCAGATTCTGAAGTAAGATTCAAATGATGCGTCAGTTTCCAACTGATAATTTTTTAGAGACATAAAAGAAAGTTATCGACAGAGATGACTGTCTGAATTCAAAATATTCAGTGGACTCAGCAAATTTTATTCTCTTTCCTACATGAAAAGACCCTCCTTGTTGAAAGTCCGGTCCTAAACCACTATCAGCTCAGCTAAATAACATATTACGTGAGCATCTTTTCATGGATTTTTTTTTCAGCCCAAAAGTCAGATCGTATTGGTTCTCCTAGTGTAAGTACAGTATTAGGAATGAATTCATTGCAGCCCCAAACATATCCAAAGCTAAGACACAGCTATGGAAGAAAGAGGAGTTAGAAGAGTATTTTAAGTATCAAAATTTAATTGAGCACACTTGGCTTTGGAATGAGTAGGTTGGTACCACTTGCTCTTTCCCGTATTACTATCCCAGAATGCTCTTCTGACTCAAATGTTTCATAACTCTGCTGTTGTCCAGGTTGTGAGGAAAAACTACAATGTTTTAGGTTGTTGGTATACTGACTCCTTTTGCACTCTGTTTTGTAAGCCAGAATTATAAAAAGAAATTCTCATATTTTGTCACTGTAACATTACACTAATTGGTATGTACCAGGAAAATATATCCGTACCAGGCAACCATGGAGCGATATGTGGGCAACAGGTAATAACTAGCCATAAAGTTGTATGCCAAATATACGTATTGGTAAACACAGTCTTGTCCTGATACAAGCGATATATGTCCTGCAGAATATGCCTAGCATCTCAATCAGCAAGAGCTGTCAAATGATGGTATATAGGCCACATAAGCCCAGAAATGGGCAAAAGGCATCACTCATTATTCTGTCAAGGACTCCACGTGCCAGTCTATGCAAACTGATTTGCAATCAATTGCAAGTGATTACACATTGTTTCTCATCGATTGGCACAAGGAATCCTTGAGAGAATAATGAGCTGCAGCTGATGACAATCAGAGACTACTGTCTCGTTGCAAGTTTGATTGCACATCCTTCCACGGATGCAATTGAACACTTACCACCGCAAAGCACAGACAGGAAAAAAAGAAAGGAAGAGAGGGAAAGTGAAATGTTAAAGCCTCTTCAAATCAAAATGACAGGTTTAAAGTTCCTAAATATAACACTGTAAGGATAACCTCTTTGCTTTGGATCGGAAATGAGATCCGCAGGCCCAATATTTCAGAAAATAGTAGCTGGGATCACAAGAAAAAGACCGTGACCAACTGTCTCCAAATTTTGATCCTATCCCAGATGGTGAAATCTGCTCCTTTCTCCTGAGTTACTATGATGTGATCAAAAGATGCCAGGTGTATTGAAGGGCCTACTATTGTTTTGGCCTGATTTGTGCATGGAATGATGTATCCCTGATTTACAAAGAGTGGGTTATGAATTCACCTAATAGGATAGGTATCAGTAGCTGTATCCATGGGCCACATCTAGCTTGGTGCAATGGAAGTATGATGAATGAAAATGATGGATTTCTTTCATAGGGATTTTATAAATAGGCTCCATGGCTCCTCTTCACTCCCGCAAGCTGGGGAAAAGGATGGAGTGAACTGGTTTGGCATGCTGTCTGTGTTTCAGGGTGGAAATTGAGAGGAAATATGGTTAAGGCAGTAGACTGGGACTAAAGAGATTAATTCAATTTCTGAGTCCACCGCAGACTTCCTGTGTGACAAAGAGCAAATCATTTAATCTCTCTGTGCCTCAGTCCCACATCAGTAAAACAGGGATAATAACCATCCACTGTATCAAGTATCAGAGGGGTAGCCGTGTTAGTCTGGATCTGTAAAAGCAGCAAGGAGGTCTGTGGCACCTTATAGACTAACCGATGTATTGGAGCATGAGCTTTCGTGGGCGAATACCCACTTCGTCAGCACATCCGATGGGGAAGACTATGAGTAGATAAAGAAAAAAATTACACTCTTGGGTGGCACGCAGAGGCTCAGTTTGCCACCTGCAGGCTTTCCCCCTCTCAGCTTCCCCACTGACTGTTGAAATTAAATGTGGGTTGGTGTCATTTCTGGGCCTGTGTTTCCTAACATCTAGAAACCTCCCCTGGCATTCCACAATTTCCTCATTAGTAAAACACAAGAAGGTGACTCCAGGACGGACCATCTGCATGCCAACAAAGTTAACAAGAAGAAAATATTGTTCCACCTTTGGTTCCCTAAAACAATTTTTGCATACGCTAAATCCCGTCTCTTTATTCTATAACAACTTTAAAGAAAAACATGCTTTGCTGTGGAGACATGCAGGATCCTTCAATATCTGTGCAGAATTGCCCTTCCTGTTGTACATCATTTCAGAGTCTAGGACCCTACATTGCATTAATTTTCTTTTCTCCTCTCCCCTCCCTATACCCACAAAAAGAGTTTGTAAGGATCACTCTCTACGTGCCCTTAAAAATTTTGCACCAAAACCTGGTCCCACTGTAATCAATGGGAGTTTTGCCATTGGTTACAATGGGGCCAGGATTTAGTCCTCTGATCGCCAGTTCCTGCTGATTCCATGTAAATTGTTCTTGCTGCCTCTCTGAGGAAGCCAGAGAAGCTGGAAGAGGAGAAGGCTTATCCATCCCCTGGGGACCAGTTTAGGGTTCATCCCGATAGCATGTTCTCTCATGATTTGCCCTTTGGGAGCTCAGTCTGAAAGGTACAATATACCAAAAGGTGCACAATGTTGTATTTGAGGCAATGTGGTTGAGTGGCTAGAACACTTAACTGAGAGATTAACAATTGGGTTCTATTCCCAGCTCTGGCACTGACCTGCAGTGTAAGCACTTCACCTTGATTCTGCTTCCTTTGGCTCAGGTAGTAGCGACTCATTGTTTTGGCTTGACAGGTCCTGGATTAAATTCCTGTTGCCAACAAGCCACCCAGAGACTATTGCCTTGCACTAGCTTTCCTAATGTTGGAGGTAAGACTGGATCATCTAATGATCTCTTCTGGCCTTAAAATCTAAAATCTCACAGTGTCGTGAGAGCTCTAAGGCGGCAGCTTCAGGGCAGTCTGTATGATCGGGCTAGCAAAGCCTCAGATTTAATTTAACAGGCAACTCTGCCCTGCTTAGAGGGCTGTCCCAAGAAGGGCCACTTTCTCTTTCTGCCTTTTCCCACTCTTTGCAATAAGCATAGCTGTCAATGAAGAACCAAAAGCATCTTCCAACAAATGACACCAAACATGACTTAGCCCTCTCCTTCACTGAGAAATGTTGAGTAGAATTTTACTGGTTGTAAGTTCAGCATACTTGGATTCCAAACTGTAAATCAATATCCGTATCTGAAAGGTGACATTTCAACAACGGTGGCATGCTGGAGCCTGTCCGTATCTTTTCCCTTTTTTTCTTTAGTATCGGGTGATACATTTCTTAAATAAATGATGACCACACTTCCTATATATAAAATTCTCACAGCAAAATGACTGACCAAGTATTATTATATCAACTACAATTGGTTAATAACATAGTCAAAGCATTGTGATTGGTTCATAACTTAGATTGGTCAATAATTAAATTACACAGTGTTTTAATATCATGTGCTGAGAAGAGTCGCAGGAGTCACATTAAAGAGCCACTTGCTACTGGCAAGCCTCAGTCTGAGTATTGCTGATGTGTATATATATACACACACACACACACATACACACACATACTGTCACATACTCTGCGTGTGTGTGTGTGTGTACATGTGTACATATATATATGTATATGTGTGTGTATATATACACACACACACAGAGTAAGAGCAAAGACAGTAGACACTAAGCATAATGAGCCTTGGGGAAAATGGCCCTTTATAGACTTATTAACCATTGCCATAATGTAAATACAATGAAGGAGCAGTATGGGTTTTAAATAGGGATTCTCACACCATGGCTTTAAATTATGAGCTTTTAAAGTACAGTTGCTGTCTCAGCTCCAGAGTGGTGAAAGGATAGGCAAAGAGATGTTGAAGAACCAAAAGCTGCAGGACAAGGAGGTGACAGGAGAAAGGGTCTTCTAGAGGGGGGAAGGTGAAACAAGAGAGCCAGGAGCCTTAGCAGGAAAATTGGAAGAGAAGGAGGTGAAAGCAGAGAGAAGGGAACATGCAGGAAAGGGTGTTCTAGGGGGGAAGAGGCTGCAGGAGAGAGAACTAAGAGAAGCCAAGTGCTTCAAGAAAAGGAATTGGAACAAGAATGGGTCAGGATCTGTGGAGAAGGTGCTCTTCTTGTTTCTCCTGCTCCGTATCTTGCTTCCAACTGGGATATGTTTGGGTTTTTTGAAACCCAAACATTATTTTGAAATCCTCTTAGTATATTTTATGAGCCAAGCAATGGACTAAACTGTCAGGAAACAGCATGCCTAATAAATTACTCATGCAAAGATGTGCAAGCAATGACAAACACAGTTACTGTAATTGAATGTGCAAATTCGGTTGTATGCACATTTTTGCACACACAATGAGACAAGCATTTTTCTGGTGTCTATATATATATATATATATATCAACGGGGAGTTGAAGAAAAAATATTATTTAGGAGATATAGAACACTATACATTTTTAAAGTGCTTCCAAAACATTAGCTGAGTAATCTTCACAGCACATCTGTGTGGTAGAGTAAAAAGTGATTCCAGATTTCATGGCTTGATAGAGATATTATGCAAGTGGATTGAAAATTAAATAAATGAGAAACATGGAAAAGACAAATTAAATGAATAGGAGAAGTGTTCTAATATTTTACATTGCCTACAAACAAGATATTCTGGAAACCAAGGGATTGGTGGTTTATTAATCTACAGTAATAGGTTTTGAGAGAAAGAAAATTGTGTTTACGACTTTGGCCTCTTAGATGTTGCAGCATCCTTTTAATTTAATTATAGCCCAACAATTCACCAGTACCCAGTAACAGAGAGAGCCATCTTATTAAAAGCGGACAATTTTCAGTCTTACTGGTGTCTTCAGCATAATTAAAGAACCTTTATTTTAGCAGACCACAAGGAAGCTGGCAAGGTGATTTCATACAATGGAATGGTTGGAGTTATCAATAGGGTAATTTACAATAATTCTACTTGCAAATTGTACATCATCCCCCTAACAATAAATGTAAAAACCTGAACAGATATTTGATGACCCAGTCTTGAGTAATGAAATGTAATTAACCTGTATCTAATTCCAGATTCTGGCACCCGCCATTCTAGCCTTTCTCAGCAGTTATTGTTGGCAATGCAGAAAGAAGATGCTGCCCAGGCTCTCTCTGCTGGGAAAGCTTTGTGTTGTACAAGAAGGGCTCGTGTTTGGCAAAAGCAAACTTACAGTCTGCAGGGGACTTTTAGAACAGGATTGTGGCATGCCCCACATGCCCAGCCAGGGGAATACGAAAGCATCCCTTATGCTCATCTGCAGGCATGGGTTACAGTTTAGTGAGGAAAGCACCTTCTGTGGGCTGAGATCCCTCTCCTGTGCAGATGGATGGGGATTATTCAAGGCAGTGGAGTGATCAGAGCTTTCACCCTGCCCCCTCCCCCGATACTCCATTGGGCACAGCTGGTTCCAGGTAAAGGGTTGATACCAATTTATTCCCCCCACGATGGTGACATTCTGAGTCTCATTTCTGTCCCTGGCCCACTCTTGGGGCAGGGCAACTGCACCTAACTCTGATTTACTGGTAAACCCACAGTCTAGACCTCAAATTTGAAAAAGGAAAGGTGGGGAAGGAGTTAGGAAATCAGTACAGGGCCAGAACTCAAGGATTTTTAGAATCCTAAAGTGCTCAGATCTAGAATCCAAATGGCTCAGAATGCAACAGCTTGACTTTATAAGCAGGATCCTTTAGTTTTTAGACAAAATCAATATTACTCAGTATGCCCTGACAAGAAGTTCCATGTTATAGTTTGTATTGATTTTCAAAGTCTGTTCTTTTACAAATTTCTTTGTACACCTTTTAAGGAAAAGTGAGGGATAGGCAGGATGATTGAGGTAATCAGAACTTGTATAATGGGTCCTTTAACCTCTCAGCTACTGGTTTAAATCAAGGTGAACTGACTCAGAAGTAATCGAAACTATTTTACTAGGTATGTTTTGAATCTACTTTGTTTAAATGCAGCAGACACAAGGAGCAGCTAGAAGTTTCCCTGAAGGCGTATATTTCAGGTATACAAGTGGACTTTCTTTAGTTGTTTGGAAACAAAAGCACCTCTTCTCCCCAAGTAGCTGAATAGGGCAGAGAGGTGGAGAACAGCTATATGACAAAGGGAAAGATGGCATTCGACAAGTACGTCTCAGCAGACAGGCCAAGAACACAAGGACCATGGGACGTGGCCTGAAGGTTGTCCCTCTACATCAAGGAGGAGCAATGTTGATGAGACAGTAAGGAATGCCAGTGTTAATTATGTATGTAACTCAAGTTATGTAACTCTGCATGAATATAAGGTATAATCTAAGTATAAAGAGCAATTAGAAGGCCTTTTAAATTCACACACAAAAATTGTTGTTGTTGCCATTGTAAATGTCCCTGCACTGCATTTTCTCTTGAATGGGTGTATATATGCATATCAAAGCAATTAAGAAAGTAAATTTTCCATACTCAGCTTTGATGGCATCACTATAGAATGACACATTTTAGTTAAAATGGCTTGTGAATAAATATTTTTGCAGGCATCACATTGCAAGCTGATGTATAATCTGTGCATAGTAAAAGAAATCACAGCTGATTCACACTGTAGCACATAGGCTGCATATAAATAACTAGGTCAGTGTTAAAACTAAAGGGAGAAGGGCCAGAAAAAGAAAAGATTCAGACACCAAAAGAGCATGGGATGTACCATGATCCTATATTCAGTTTTGAGCTGTTCAGATTGGAAGTTCTGTGCAGAGGTGATCTGTGATACGTTACAAGGATGTGATCTGGCATTCGGTGGTAGGTCAGAGCAGACTGTCTACACTAAGATAGGTATATGGATAACCCCTTTTAGCTATAGACAAGGGGGGGAACTATATAAGCCCTATTGACAGTATAAATATAGTTAGTTTCAGTGCAGACTGATCATTAGAATTTTTGCATATTCATCAGAGTCTCTTGGGAAGGGTGACACTTAGAATCTTAGTTGCAATTATTTGTTTTGGAAATTAAGTTATATGTTAAAGAACACAGGCACCCTGGGACTTTTAGCTGTAACAGCTACTTAGATTTCACTAAACTAAGGGAATAAGTGATTCAAGTGGAACTGAGATGAGAGATTCTGACTCACATCCCTTCTCTACTGCCGGCAATATATGAGGTCCTGAAAGACCTTCTATATTATCAATAGGGGATCGAGGTACAATGATGTTCCTAGTCTATGTATGCTGATTACAGCTGGCTGGAAAACAACAATTCTGTTTCACACACAAAAAAAGAAATTGAGGTTTTCAAATTTGTTTTTATTGTGATGTGGAACAAAACAGAAACCTTCTGAATGTTGTGTGAAAAAAAACAAGCGTGTGAGACCTGCCTGAGAATAGCTGGTTATCAGGACACTCACCTGGGATGTAAAGAGACCCAGGTTCAAGTCTCCTCTCAGTCCCTCAAAATAGGGACTTGAATGTTGGTCTCTCAAATTCTAGATGAGTGCCCTAATCCTCTCTCTATTCTAGGGTGGCTTCCTCTGTCCCCACCTTCACAAAATTTCAAGCCTGTACCTGAGAAACAAAGATGTGTTTTGCAAAACATCTTGGTTTCAACAAAACCGATTTTTTTGCCAGAAAACAGTTTAGTAAAAATTATTTGACCACTTTACCAGTACATTCTAGTCCACTCTTTAGTATTGCCCTTCTGGCTTCAGAGGACCAATGTCCAAAACAGCAATAACCAACAGCCAGAGAAACTCCAGCTCTAGTTACTATGGTGAAGTGTATTTGTGCTAGCCTCGCTATGCTCCATATCTAGCTGTATGAGGATGCCTACTGACTGGAATAGGAGAGCATCTCCAACCAGGCTCCTCTGAGAGCACTTTTACTGTGTGTGAGATGCACAGTTTTGAGCACCTCATGACAGGAAGCTGGTCAGTCTTTACCTTCCCAATGTCTTTGACAAATCAATGGGCACAGCGGTCACTCCTCGGAAGTACTTGGCAATGGAGGCTTTCAGTCTTTGACTAAAGGAAAGTGGGTAAATGAAGTTGTGTAAATCATGGAATTTGTGTTCCCTTCCTGCATAGTGAAATTTGTGCTCTGCATGTTTTAGGTAACTTAGGTCTTAGCCATATTTTTGCGCCTGTGCACATCATAAGAATTATGTTACAAACATGTTGAATTTGTATTACACACATTGAAGATTTTGCAGTAGTTGCAGCTCACACATCCATTAAGGAGCTTGCATATGCCATGCAACTTGCATTATGCAGGCATGATATGGAATTTGTGTTGGAGCTTGTATCTCATGCATATTGTGAAGCTTGTGCTTTGAGCATGTTCTCTCATCTAGCTATCTCTCTGTCTATTGTATTCAATTTTTACCCATCACTGTGGCATCTAAGTACCACTGGAGAAGGTGTCATGAGTATCCTAGCACTTGTGTATGTCATGAAATTTGTGCTCACATAGTACAATTTTTGGGGGAAGAGGAAAAGAGGAGGGGGTGATGTGCATGTCTGATGGAGTTGGTGTTGTGCAGATGTATTCAGAAATTTGGTTTTGTGTGGTCCAAACTTGCATGTTTTCCATTTCTCAGTCATCACACTTTACTGAAGAAGTAACTGTGTCACTCAGAAGCAGGGGCGGCTCTAGCCATTTCGCTGCCCCAAGCACAGCAGCACGCCGCGGGGGGCGCTCTGCCGGTTGCTGGTCCCGCGGCTCCGGTAGACCTCCCACAGGCGTGTCTGCGGATGCTCCACCGAAGCCGTGGGACCAGCAGACCCTCCGCAGGCACGCCTGCGGGAGGTCCACCGGAGCCGCCTGCCACCCTCCCGGCGACCGGCAGAGGGCCCCCCTGCGGCATGCCGCCCCAAGCACGCGCTTGGCGTGCTGGGGCCTGGAGCCGCCCCTGCTCAGAAGGCTCTTCATTATTTCTCCATTTCAGTTTTCCTCTTGGCTTCAACAGTTGAGATGTGGAGAAAGGTTTTGTTTGTTTAAGCACATGACTGGGAGTCAGTGGAGTCTAGATTTTTTGCCAGAAATTTCCTATGTGCTATTTTTGAGGAGCCAGTTAGCCTGGCTGTGGCAGTTTCCACACCTGTAAAGTGCTGGGGAGATACTGATACTTACCGCCCTTGGCTAAGCACTCTCAGGCCTTCAGGGGACAAGCTCAATGTGGGTGCCTGGTTTTGCTCTTTTAACCATCTTGGCATTTTTCTAGAGGCAGCACATTCAATTTGTATATCTAGGGCGAGGCTCTGGATTTCCACTAGCAAGAGCTGATGTAAAATTCTCAGCCAGCTGTCCCAAATCGGTCATCTGAAACATGCGGACATTCTCATCCTGCCAAGTCTTTTCTAGAGCTCACTGTTAATGCCTGTGATTCAATGCAATGATGCTCAACGTGATGTCACCAGACCTAACCTTCCCGGGGTTAAAATTAATTGTTAGGTCAGATTAAATAAAACATTCTGTTTTCAGTGAAACATTTTGTGCATGTGTGGTTTTTTTCACTGCAGCAAACCCCCTCCATAATATGAGATTATACACTGGTCTTGTCACGTGTGGCACTTTCCATTGTACATAGTCAACCCACATTATTACAAACCCTGAAACCAGTGTTTTCCTTCTTGAAGGGGGTGTTTGCAGAAGGTTATGATTATAACTGTTTTAATATGTAACCTTTTATTGTAAACAATTCACTCACAATAGGTCTATCTTTTGTTTGCCACAAAGTTATACATTAGATCTGGATTAATGATTGACTTGGCTGTATGGTAATTTATTGCTCTCAGTCTATGTAGGTGCAATATGATCATTCCGTTTTCTATAGATTTTTTTTAACCTAATTATAAAAACCCTCCGCCCTGTAAAAATGTTATTTGCTTCTGGCTTTCATATGCATGTTTGGATGAAAGACGAGCAAAATTGAATAATGACTAGCACTTGGCCTTTCTAACCGCACATTATGCTGCTCTGCTATTTGTATTTTTCCTTAAATATTCATTGTTTTCGTACTACATTCTGAAACCTTTCCTTCCCTGTTGTGTAGAATATTTTCTCATCTCAGTGTGCAGAGATTTATGTGCATAATCCCCATGAACTTGAATGGGAATCCGGCATCACAGAGACACACACATCTGGCTAGATCATGGCTTAGAGAGGAGGGAGTAAGAATCCTGGGTTGGGGCTACTCAGACATCTGTGTGCCTGCTTGCTTTGCCTGCAGCAAGTGGGTGGCGGAGAGGGCGAAGTCAAGCCAATGCACCAGCCAGCACAGCGGAGCCAACACAGGGATGGAGTTTTTACTACTGCTGTGGAGAAGGGCAGGAGCAGGGACCGTACTGTGGCTGTCCTTTCCTGGGATAGGCATGCTACCTGCCACTCTTTACATTGAGTTGTGTCCTTGTGGCACAATCTAGCCCACTGAGAAAAGAAGGCAGAATTCCCTCCATCTGCAACACATTTTCTACTAGAACATATTCAAAAGCTTACTGGAATAATTAAGAGCACAAGCACATGGAGCATTTACTCTGCTGTAATATAGTGAAAAACCCTGGAAAGGGAATGGTGGAAAATACTGATTTTTTTTCCATCAGAATGAGAAATTGTTCTAAATGGCTAAATGGGAAATGGAAACTGATAGCAAATAATGACATTGGCACGCTTTTATATCCTCTGCATATATTCATTTCCACAAGAAGAATTGCATAAAGTAATAATATGAAAACTAGAACTGCTGGTTGCAGAATTATGCTGCTGAGAGTCCAATAAAGCTACAGATCAGTGCTTTTCACTCTTGTTGACAGAGGCCAGTCATAACACTCTCCAGGTATCACAGCCCTGAATTTGTGCCTCAAGCTGTCAACGGAGGCAGTAGCAGCAAAATGATAATGAACTGACTTAGTGCTCATAGTGCCCCAACATACTTGGCCTCTGTAATAGTGAAGCCAATACACATTCAGAGCCTCTAGACTAGTCCTGCATTTAGAGCTCCAGATGCAGGGCAGCTAGATTCACATCTCAATCACTCCAAAGCACTTGTCAGGAAGGAAAAAAATGCTGGGTGAAATCCTATCCTCATTGAAATAAATGGCAAAATTCCCATTGACATTAATATGCTCAGACTTTCAACCCCACACTACTTCCCTCATCCTAATCCAGCCCCCCTTCTTCCCACAGGCTCTGGAAGCAATGCAGTAAAAGTGTAAGAAATCAGTCCTGTTTAACTGTGTTATCTGGGCAAACATAAAATTAACATAAAGTGAACCTATGCTGTGGCAGGAATCCTGCATACAAATATTTGATCAGTTACCGAGGTGAACATACAGCTGTCACCTCCAGGCAATATAAAAGGCCAATTTTTCAAAGTATTCTGTACAAGTTTGCACGTGGAGATTTGCACAAACATTAATCTGTGTTTGTGCACTCAGTCCCATACAGGGGTATTACTTCTGTCCCTATTTATATATATGCAAAATAATTGATTCTTTTTTCACTGTATCCTTCCAAAAGTCTCTCCTGTTCTAGTGTATTACAATGGACTTTAAAATGTCCTCATTTTTCTTCCCCAATAAAGTACATCACTTTTGCTGACCAAAGCCAGGTCAGTCAATGGTGTATGAAGAAGGAGAGAGAACTGTGAATTTATGAGAGAGAACCGTGTAACTAAATTACAATTTAGAGAGAGCAGTTAGCGTTTGGTGCCAAATAACAACAATCTATCCAGGAGTGGCATTGATGTGCTCAGGGGGTGGAATTTGAAGCTTCTACATCCAGGAATTTTACACTAAAACAAGGACTTTGAAGAGACTTCAGGACAGAGAGAAGACTTTCAACGCAGCAACAATAACGGAGAGAGCTGGATTATCTGCTGTGGTATAGCTGCTTTGTGCTCTGCAGGAGCAGGCTGTCTCATGAGATTGCTGGTACTTTGAGCTCAAGACCATCAGAACCTTCCTCACAGTATTTCATCACAGTTCCAGTGGCACCAGTAAGTGCAGGCTTGGTGACTATCAATAATGGTAAAAAGAAATTAAGACTAAAAATGGGTGGGAAGCAGCATTCCCATCCTGCAAGAATTTTTGCAACTTCAAAAAATTTCCCATCCCAAATCAGGATGCAGGTTTGAAACCTTAATATTTGTGAACTGAAAAAAAGGGCCGGTCGGTTGAAACATTTTGATTTAATTTTTCCCTTTTTAAAAAAACATAATAGATAGTAAAATAAACTTAAATTTTGAAATGAAAAATGGAATTTCATGTCAAAACAGGACATCTGGATGATTTCTAATGCTTTTTTTTAATTCAAAATGGGAAATTTTGTCAGATCCACCAACCCATGAACAGTTTCAACTAATTGGTATTTTCCAATGGAAAAATGTTTTATTGAAAAATTCCTGATCAAATGTAGTCAAAACTCTCCATACAGTTTTTGTTTGAGTTTTTAGTGGGCAATTCAGCTCTTTGTTTTATGAATCTAAGCCAGTTCCCACCATGGATGTCTCTTGTATTATGCCTTTTTATATTGATAAACAGCTTTCTGATTGGCTGGCAAGTTTTCTGTTAGAGGTCCAATCATTTAGTCTAGATATAAACTTGCACAGAAAACTCAGGAGCTCTCTGAAATTGGAAACTTGTATCTCATGGAGGGAGGGGGGAAGTGCACAGTGTATTCTACAAGCAAGTTGTGTCCCTGGCTTCTTTAGTTCTATTAATCATCATTTCAGCACCTGCCATGATATCAGTAAAATGGCATCAGTTATATCAAGCATTAAATAATGTTATTTCCATATCAAAGAGTGTGGAACACGGGGAGACAATCACCCTTTCAGTTAGTTACTAATAGAAATTCAGAAATAAATCCTCTCTAAATACAGTCATTAACCACTCAGCAATGTTTAGTGCCTGGAAAACTAATGCTGCATCTGATCATTATGATGCATGTAAAGGGGTAAAATTGTAAGATGTAGATGGTAAACTGAGGCCTTCAGCCTACAATCAGAAGTACACAAGTGCAAAGGTCCAATTACAGGAGTGGGGCATATGACTGTAGCCTCTTTGGGGCAGGAACCATATATTCATAAAAACAGGGTGTTTTTAGAGCAGCTTGCAGAATGGGGCCCTGATACTGACCGGGGCCTTTGGTCACTACTGTAGTGTGATGTAACGATATCAGAAGGCTCACAACTAGGTTTAAAGGAGGATAGGTCCAGATCCTACTAGCCGGTGAGTGTTCCGTGCAAGTTGCTGACTGCTGTTAGTTCCCAATGAATGTTATAGGAGTTGAGAACACTCGGCATCTCACAGAAGGAGCTGAGCTCCTTGCAGGATGGGAGCCTTGGACAAGATTTTCAAAAACAGAAGCCCAAAGCTAGACTACTATGTCGTTGCCTGATTTTCAAAAGTGTCAAGTTCACATCGGCTTCAGTGGGAGCTGCTGGGTACTCGGCACTTCTGAAAACCAGGCCACTCATTTAAGAGCCTAAATATAGACTTAGGAATCTAACTTTAAACTCACATTTTTTTAAATCTTGGCTTTAATTGCTACATACATTTATTTCTGTGTGTGGAGATATGGACATGCAATTCCCCACAAAGGCCTGATCCTGTGAGGTGCTGAGCAGCTTCAACTCTCGTTCATCCCTTTGCTCCCATATTTGGAAGAGAGCTGAAATCAGTGGGAGTGGAGGAGAGTCAGCATCTTACCTGATCAGAGTCATAGCATAAATCCTAAAAATGGGACACTGGGAGATGTACAGTCTGTTTCATGTACCACATGCTGGGTAACAACAGGAAAGGAATCCATGCTTGTAAAACTATATTGACTCTTTATTAAAAGAGATGCTGCAACTGCCATGGCCATTTTAGCCAAGTGCCCACAGACTGACTTCCTGGTGCTGCCTCCAAATTCTTCCCTCCTGCAACCAGTGCTCCTCCCTCCAACTTCTATGCAGGTTGCTACACTATCTATTCTACTGCACCATTGAAAAGAATTCAAGTTGAATATGGATGCAAAGGCCCTCTTGTCTGCAGCCGCAGAGATATTTTCTGTGGAAAGGGCTAACATTGTGAGTCTGAGTCTGCACTATGTCACTCCAGTTTTACGCTTGTATCATTCTGTTGAAATCGGCTATATTAGTGTAAAGCTGGAGATGGAGTAACAGTGAGGAATCAGTCCCTCGATATGTAAGTTTCTTTAGCCCCAATAAGCCTAACAGAGTCATTTTAACTTCATCCCTTCAAATAAGGGCATGTTTTCACAGCTCATTGTTATTTTAATAGAGTTTCTAGGATATGCTGAAAATGCTCCACCTTTAAAAACACCAGCCGGGGTTGAGGACCTGTCAAAAACCTCTCTTAAAATGTAAGACTTACTCATCTTCATTTCCCGAAAGGTCCAGCTTTGCTAGTCATAATGAGACTATACCCATTGTAACGTGTCCTCCCAGTGCCCCGAAAAGGCTTCTTAGAAATCAAACTTCCCATATCCTATGATAATATTATCATGATGGTGATTTGAGTCATTTTTGTGGGTCTTTGTATGGCACCTGTAGACTTTCTTCCTGTGTTTTGAGCTCAGTCCAGCTCCCATTAAAGCCCATAAGAGTTTTTTCACTGACTTCAAAGCGAGCAAGATAGGGCCCTTAATAAGGAGCATTCATTTTGGGGAAAATATGTTCTCTTTGCAAGTATGTACATGTTTCTAGTCTTACAGCTTTGCTGAAGGGGATTACAGGCTATATACTGTGTGTATGAGTCATGCTGATGAATCAGAGTTTTTCCTAGTTTTCAAACTGTGGTTTTCTTTGTAATAAAGAATACATTGTCCTTTCACAGCCAAAACTACCCAATCACATCACTTTCCCAGACTGACTAAAGGAAGACAATATCTGTGGACTTTTTGTCTCATGAAAATCAAAAAGGGGCAACATTAGAACAACCTTTTTTGCCTGAGTTGGCTACTTTGAAAACAGACAGTGTGAGTGAGTGTGACAGGTTTAATTTTCATTCAATAGTTGCAAGATCCACAAACAAACAAGCAGCTAGGTAAATGGACAGAAAACTGACTTCTCAGTCACTAAGTCCCTGTTACCCAACTTTGAGCTTTCTGAAAACCATAATAGATAAAAATCAAAATAAAAATGTGTCCACTCTGATTCATGGGTCAGCGGTGTATGTCATCATTGAACATTTATAATGGAGTGGAATAACAATGCATTCCCTTCTAAGAGACATGGCCACAATTTTGTGGTATACTGAGGTTTCATTTCCAACTTTTTTTTTTAATAACTCTCTAGGTCTTTTTAGAGTGAAAATAGTCTTGAAAATGTAAAGTGATTGACATTTAAGGCTTTTGGGTCAGGTCCTCAGCTGGTGTAAATCAATCAAGCACCCCTGATGTTAATACAGCAATGCTGATTTACATCAGGTGGGGATCTAGGCCATTATCCAATCACTCCCCTTAGTGAAATAGTCTCCCAGGAGAAGTGATGGAAGCCCCATTTCTTGGAGCACATTGAAAGCTAGACTGGGCACAATACTAGCAAGTGCACAATAGATGACATCATCAGGGAGATGGGCTTGAAGAACTTAAGGGTCCTTACCATTGCTAGATGCTGTGAAATGTTGAGCTGAGTTGTTTGCAACACAAAATTAGTTTAGTACCAGTTAAGAAAAAAATTGCCAATTGCCATGATTATTAGTAAGAAAAGAGACCAGAAATAGAGGAGAGAAATCTCTGAAAAGATTTTTAGAACAACAGTTTTTAGGGTGTTTGATTTACTATTCAAGTGTGCACAGCTGCTGCTAGGGGGAAAAAATCCCGGCAACATGCCAAGGAGGAGAGACAAGGGTAGAACAGCAATAAGAGAGAGAAAGATTGTTTGCAGACTAGGCTATTAAATTGACTTGGAAATAGACAACTATTTTACGCAGGGAGGAATGAAGGGAACTATTTCAGATGGATTCCCACAAACTTACAAATATGGCACTGAAATGTTGTTTATATAGCACAGTAATTGCAGTATTGGAATCCACCCCTAGTTGTTCCAAAGCTCCAGTCCAGTTTTCCTCATAAGCAACATTAGCTGCATTAGCAGCATCTCTATTTGTAGCTTATTTCTCTCTCTCATCTTTCAAACAATAAGCCTGAATGGGAGATATTTAATTATTCATTTTATTGAGACTGTAGCAGTCAACACTGGCTGTCCAGAGTGGCTCAGGCTTTTCATAGGGAAATGATGCTACTGCAGCAGAAAATATGAAGCTGTGGTAAATGCCATCTGATGGGGAAAGGTTCAGGTACAAATCAGGAATGCTTAGCAAAAGTGGTTAGAGCAGCCCTTCCTCACTTCTTTTCAACAGACTGAAGGATGTTTCCCTTTGGACCCAGAGATTTTTCATCATTCAAGCAGATACCGATTGACTTGGTCTGGATAACATTGACTGGCTTTTTCGGGGTGACAGTCCTATAATATATCCATTTATTCTGCTGCTCCCGCAACTGGACAGATAAAATTTTATTCTGCTGCCTTTGCTGCTACTTATTCTATTCTGTCTCCTTGGCAACTTTTATTTTTGCCTACTTTTAAGCTTTCAGTAGAAATAGATTCATCTGCAGAGCAACAAGAGCATGGGTTAGATCATCAGCCAATGGAGCTGGGCCAATTTACATCAGTTCAGGATCTGGCCTGCTTTTCCCAAGTTGTGTACTGATTAATGCTCAGCAAGGGAGAAGGACTGGTTCTGGATTACTGGTTTGGATTACTTTGTTTATGAGACTCTCGTTTTGGTGATTAATGTCTCTGCATTAAACAAGCGTGGCTTCAGATCTGGCTTTGAAACATGGCTCTAGTAATACTGCCAGCTAATGTTCCTTCTCAGTCCAATGACTCCCTTTTTATGGAAAGTCTGAATGCCGTAACTTTTACAAGAGTCCCTACTTGTCCTTATTTGCAAACACAATTTCTATTTGTTCCAACGAGAGGTGAATGCGCCAGCTCAAAACTGGACAATTCTCACCAAGAAAGAAGCATTCTCAACATTGTCTTTTCAAGTAATTAACCAAACCAGCTATTGAATTTCACAGAGAGGCCCTGAGTGCAACTTTTTGCTCCTCCAGAATTCATTTGGAAACTGGATTCCAATTAGATGGAACTACTTTAGCCTAATGTGTTAGCTTATGTTTTTTCTTTTCTGCTACAGTTCAGTCATGATTTATTTTTGACCTTTACATTAATGATTAAGGTGGCTCTGGGTTTAACTAATGTTACTATCACAGTTTCAAACTTCTGAGTGATCATACAGAATGAGAATCATCAATAAATTTTTAGCAAAGTGCAAAGGTGCTATATGGGTGCCTGTAGACATTGAGAAGAATTTTCAGAAGACTCTCAGGCCCACATCAATGTGATCAATGATTTCAATGGGAGTTAGATGCCTAAATAACTTTGAGGGCATAAGTGATTTAGGAACATGAATCTCATTGACTTATGAAAATTTTACCCATCATCTTTCTGTCTATTGTATGGCCATGATTGCCTAAGATAAGAAATTAAAGACTTGGGTATAATTTTCAAAAGCACCTATTGGACTTTTGAAAATGGGACTTAGGCTCCTGAGTAACTTACGCACATCTGAAAAATTTACCCTACACCTATAGGTTTGCAGTACTGTATTTTGGTTCCAGGCTTGCATTTTATCATTCTTACAACTGCACTGTTGCGTGATTAAAACATAACAAAACGGTTGATTTGAGGGTTGTATTGAGATTGTTGTATTGGCTCCAGAGACTAGTGAAGGGACCTAGAACTTTTTATCTCTAGGAGATTTGGTTTTAATCCAGCATAGTGACCAAAAATAGTGGCCGTTCAGAGCTGAAATGAGTTAGTGGGTCTCAGTCCAATTCCTCATGGACAAGTGTCCCCAGCACAAAACATCTGACCTGTTTGGCACCCTTGTTAGAACTCTGAGCAGGGGAGCAACAAAAAATGAATGGGTATGAAAACTGAAATACCTTTCCACCACTAGAGGTGGTCCCTCCTGAACAAGCCTGATGCACATTGATTGGACCTGTGTGGGGAAGTCTACACTGCCACTGCCTGCGTTGTACTCCTTCAGTGGCTAAACAGAGGATTTCAGGCTCTGGCATGGTCACTTTGTGCCTCTCACAAGTGCTAGAATTGCCCACTTGTCTGCCAGCTAGAAGCAGTGTGAACCCAATTCTTTCTGGCTCTGTCCAAGTCATACATGATTCTTGGGAAAGAGGACCTTCATAAGACCATGTGCACTGGCCAGTCATGGATGAATTGAAAGCTTTGCTAACAAAAAATGGTAGCATTCCTCTGCAAGTGTGATTGCAGTGTTCTTATTTCAAGCCTTTACAGTGCTTTGCATCCTTCATTTAAAATACTGAATCAAATTTCTCTGTTAACTAAACAGTAACTGAATGATTTTACAAAGTCCTTGCCAACTTTATGAAGGCAAAAGCTTGTATCTTATACCTTGTCTGGTCCACTATGCTACATCCTTGGCTGCTGATGCTGATATGGTTTAATATTTGTTGTGCACTGTGTGAACTCAATTTCTTGTCTCCATGACAAGACCAACTATATTATGCTTTTCTAAACTTTATTATGGTCCCTACTAGTGGCGCGGCCTATTGTACCCTTTGAGATAACGGATACTGAACATGTTTGTGAGACTGGCTTGCCAGCTCCATAGAATTAGAGATGTCAGAGACCTGTTAGCTCATTTTGTCAATTCTTCTGCCAGCATGGTATTGTTCACAGCAACATGTTGCTGAATGCTTTGTCCAGTCCCGTTTTAAATGATCCATGTAATGGCATTTTCATCACTTCCCTTTGGAGAATATTCAGCGAAGTATTATTCCTTACTACTAGGAAATTTCCCTGATGCTTCAATAAAATATTCCTTAGATTATTTTTATCCTAATGTTCTTAGTTCTAATATTCTAATTTCTTGGATGACTCTGAACAATGCCTCTCCCTCTTTTGTGTATATTTGCATGCAGTTCTAACCCTAACCTTAGTTTGTCATTTGGGCAGTTTATGCATCCATCTAGACACTTAGCCATCTTCTTTTCTTTTTTACCTTCAATCAAAGTTGCTGGGGTGTTTCTGGTTTTGAGGTGCCTAGAACCATACAAAGTATATTAGATCCACCTGCCAGCAGATATATAACAACTGACCCCATGATAAAATGTCTCCAAAGCCCAAAACCGCATTGCTGTGAAAAGGTAGATAGTCACAGATCCCTGTTCCTCCTTCCAGAAGCATAATTTTGTACAAAATGTTTCCTAAGTGTATGCAAGCTATAACTAAACTTATTGTAGGCCTCATTTTCTAAATGTGACATTATTGGCAATCCAAAGCAGTTCAAACATTCAGGATGCAAACAAAGCCTTTCTGTGTCACATTATCTTTGCTAGCCACCTAAAAATCTTTGGGTGGCTAGCAAAGATATCTCCAGTTTGTATGATTATTTGGAGGTTTACAAGTTCTGTTAACTTTATTTGAGGTTTATTATTTTTATTAACTAACTACATAGCAATTCCATTGGGTTAGCTGCCTTTCTATAAGATGTCCCACATGAAGATAAAGAATAAGTTTAGGGGTGAAGTTTTGATTTTAAAATTTGGGATCAAAGGAAAAAATCCCGATGTAGATTTAGGCTTTGGGCACTTTTTCCTCCTGATTTCATCATGTCATTGTTTCCTATTTGTGGGGATTGCCCACAAAGTTCTGGCCAGACCGTAATAGTTCAAAGATACTAAAAGCTAAGGTGACTAGCCAATCTGAATGAGAATTTCTGATGTATGTGAATGTTCCAAGTAAAAGCAGAAGGTGCTCTGCATTGGATTACATGCTGTCCCAGTTCACAGATAGACTTTTTGTTTGTCTTCCTATATGACTCATTCCACTAAAAGTGATGCCTATTCTAATCTGGAATAGTCTGCAAAAGGAAGTGAGATATGCAGACAAATGACAGGGTGTTGATGTATGAAGAGAAATGATACAGCGTTCACATATGTAATTTTCTAATGTCAGGATTCACTTTCTCAAAAGTTATGAGCCTTCCTCATTTACATGCTTGTAGATGGTTACAGACACTAATGGACTTTGTGCAAATCTGGTGGAGTCTGGAAAATGAATTGATCTTCTTATTTCATGTACAGTCACGAACAAAGGCAATGACTTCATCAGAAGACACTGACAGAGGCAAAATATTCATTGATGCATGATTCAATAATATTATATATTTCGTTCTTTTCCTACCCTGTAGCCTATCTGTACATCTACTTTTACATTCACATGCCTCTGAAATTTTATTTAAAATAAAAATAGATGAAATATTTGTATTAAAATATTACCTGGCTTATTTACTGCTAAATGTGCATTGTTTAAAGAGACATACATTGAAATGCTCTCATGTTTGCCATAGAGAGGGAGCTCTTTGGGGGCAGGACTGTCTTTTTGTTCTGTGGCCATATAGTATCTAGCATAATTGGGTCCTGGTCCATGACTAGGGCTTCTAGGTGCTACAATTATTAATAAGAATTAATAACAATCAAGTTAAGAAAAAGATTGGGAAAGTCATCTGAACTCCTTCCTTGCATAGTGCTCTGAAAAGAACCCACTGCGAACCCTTCAGATTCTTCTGAGCCAAGCCGTAGTAGTTCTGTGAGGTAGAAGGAGCCCAGAGACCATAGTGTTGTGTAAGTGTGGCAGAGATATTAGAAGTGAACAGATCCTTCCACATTTGGCTGGAAAAGGAGTTGCAAATTATTTATTTTGTAACTGGTTTGCTGGCCCAGAAGGAGATCAGGCTCAAGGGTCTACTCCAGTGACTCCCATTGGTTTCAATGGGCTTTGGATTGGGCCCCAGATTAACCTGTTTTTTCACATGGTTGAACCCATAGCTAGAGCCCTGTGAAATTCATTTTCTTTGTTATAACTTTTAATTTTATTTTGGGGGGAATTTATTCCTTAAACATTTTGTTTTATTTCTTTTTATTACATTTACATTAATAAAATACCTCAAATGCCTACAAACAAATAAAAACAGTGTATTAAGTCCAGTTTAGCCATATTACATCATTTTATTAAGCATCATTCATTATTCCAGGCCTCGAGACACTCCCCTCCTCCAGATTAGTTAGCTGCAGGGCGAGTTGTTCATTTTGTGTTGTTTATGTCCTTTTTCATTTTATTTTGTGGTATTTCACAGAGACAAAATACACGGGGCTCTTCCCATAGCAAGATTTAGATTAAATGGATTTGCTGGTTCACCAGATGTAGAAATGGGGCCAACTCTCTTGTCTGATCACAGAAAAATGAATTTTCCCTTATAAACTTTGGGCTATAAATGCACAGACTGAAACAAAAGTTAGAAATAAGAGGATGCCAAACAGCTAGGGCATTACAGAAATTGATAATATCTTGGTCAGCTGCCATCCAGATTCAGCCACACAGAGGCAGGAGCTAGGAGAAACTATTTGTTTGTGGAATTTTCCAGTTGCAGCAGAGAGCTCATCTCTTTCTGAATGAAAACAGCTGCTGCTGAGCTGACCTCGGTCACCTGATGTAGGCTCAGCCAATAAAGGATAATGGAGACTCTGATGGAACCATGTGACCTGTTCCAACACAAAACATACTGGACAACCCCTCTGAAAATGTGTGTGGCTACCCAGGCAGAGCAATAATTTGCAATAAGTTTTTCTTTGGCTGGTTCAGGAGTTCATAATGTTCACTGATAGTTTATGAATGTAGGTGAAAACTGACCCAATGGTGGTTTCACACACTGTTGTGTTTTGAGTCAAACATTTTGCCCAGCACACAGTTGGACACATCTTTATTCCCCACATGCACTGCTGAAACAGGTTGCTTGTAAACGCCGTGTAATTATGAACTATACTAACCAACAAGCAGCCACATCTACTTGGCTGCAACTCAGCTGCAGAAACTTCCATATAAAACGGGCAGCCTGGTCTGGTTCAAGAAACCCCTCCAATAAATGCTGTTAATCTCCTGCTAACCATATTTAGTAAATTTGAAGACATGGTCAATGGTCCCACTGAAAGCACATTTCCCAATAATGAGGGAAATGGTATTTACAGGAAGGATTTAAACATTTCTTTAGTACCGTAGCATGCCTTTTTGTACGTCCTATATGAACCCCTTAATGCAAGGATGACTAATGTATCCATCTAATTAAATTTTTACAGCATTCCAGTGCTTGAGTGTCAAATGTTTGTTTCCAGTTTGTCTCCTCATAACACTGTCAAATAAACTCCCCCTGTTTTTATTTAGTGGCTGCCCGTAGCGTTCCAATGCCATGTGAAGACACGGCATTTTAGTTCATGAGGACCATGCAAACATATTTTCTATCTTCTCTCACCACTTTAGCTTTTATTTTGTAATTCTAGATTTGATTGCCTATTATTTTATAAAATAACCTTCTGTATTACATGCATCCTGGGAAACAATAATTAGAATTTTCAGTTAGAAGACATATTATATGCCAAAAAATGAACTGAACAATACATGATTTGCTTCATTTACACTTTTCTCTCTAGAAAGGTGATGGTATCCTACGAGTCAGATAGATAGTTGAAGACAACTTGGGGAAAAGGTACAACAGGAAAAAAATAAACTTTAAGGCTTCTAACAAACAGGACCTTCATGGAGCCAGGTGAAAAGGTCTAAGAGGCATCGGTAGGTTATGTCACCCTGAATAACAAAGGTTTATAGGTTTGGGGATAAAGCAAGATTACTCCAAGAAATCATACATCACTAGGAAAATAAAGACAAGGTATAATTCAGTCAGTTTTAATCTACCCTTTACAATGCAGGCAGGTCATCTTAAGCTCACCAGGAATCCCTATGTAAGCACCAAGTCGTTGTCTTTAATTAGTCTGCAAGTTATAGTTTAAATGCAGTGCCCCCGACATCTCAATTAGGTATGCAAGATAAGAGCCCAATAAATGATTTCTCAAGCCTAATGTTCTATACCATGGCCTTCTGGAATAATCACACAATAGGAAATCTTTTTACAATGTGGTAGATGCAAACGGTGGTATTCAGAGAGCAATCTATTAGGGGACCATGGACGTTTCTCTCTTTTTTTCTCAGGTTATAGCTGAAAAGATTCTAGGAACCAATCTTTCATTCATCTTTTTAGTAATAGAGTTGTGCCAAGCCTACTAGCAACCCCATAGCGAGAGGTCTGTTAGCATTTGCAAGATAAGACTTTGCTTTCAGGAGTTTATAACTCAACCATAAATGATAGCTTTAGGATAGAAGGTCTTGGCCCACTAGCAATTTCCACTAATGAATACAAGCTGAAAGATAAAAAGGCCACATTTCCAGTGGGAACACATGTGTTGTTCTTTCTACCCCATATGGCTTATTCCTACTTGAGAAAGTGGTTTAGGTTTGTTAAGGACCTGGGCTTGATCACCATTTTGAATGGTAACAGCAGACTCTATAGTTCTTTGTTTTGTTTTGTTTTGTCTTTTGAGGGTTTGGAGGATTTGAGTAAATTAGTAAAGTGGTGGCTTTTTAATAACCAACAGGCAGCATGACGTCAGTTTGTGGGTGTCTTGGGGCAATGCAGAGGAAGAAATGAAAGCAATGATTGTCAGGTAGCTTATTAAAAATAATCAAGGAGATGGTGACAGATAGGCCTAAATCTTTTTAATGAAGTTACATAAGTGGAATCAAAGGGTCTGTGTCAGTGGGTGAGGGGTGAGTGGTAAGCCACTTGAAGAATCCATCATCAGCTTGCCATCCTGGGTTAGTCATAATAATTTTCAAGTTGAGTTAACTAGTTCATTCTGCAAACAACCTTTTTTTTCCCCTTCTGTTTTTTTTCCCAATCTCTTTCCCTTGGCATGTTTCCTATTTCTCAAGCAGCAGCTGTGCGCAGTTGAATAGTAAATCAAACACCCTAAAAACTGTTGTTTTAATACAATGCCTAAGATTTCCAGATTCTTTTTTCCCCCTTATTTTTCTTGATAACCACTCTGGCTTATCTTTGTCTGGTAGTAAAATAACTAATTCTGGTAACAAAAGCCGGACCTGTGTCTTTTTGTGGAAATTAGTGGGTAGGTTAGTGGGTGAAAAGCAAATAACCCACAAGCAGTTTAGAGAAGTAGATATTAAAAGCTTGTTGTGTTAATAATTGTTAAATACATTTTTTAAGATTTCAGTGGCAAATGGCTTTCTTGTCAGACTCTCATGAGGCAGAAACTCTTTCTTTCCTCCTCGCGCTAAGTCTTTGGAGAAATCAATTTTATGTTTCCCCACAGCTTCCATTTCTTCCCCTCGCTGGGCTGCACCATCTGGAGTGTCCAATTTCCTTCAAGTCTTCAGGTGGCTGTTGTTGGTCTGAGGCACCTTCTGAAAGAAGGTTCTCCATATTGTAGGGACAGCCTCTCTAAGCCTCAACCATCCAGCCTGACAGCCTTGATTCCCCTTTGAGTCAATGTGGAGCTTTTCCAGGCCACAGCTTCTATCATTACAGCAGCAGAGTCAGCTTTGCAGAGTGAGAAAGAGTGGATGATTCCCTATTGGCAACACTGGAACGCTCTGAAGCAGACAATTCACAGTTATCAAGAGCTCGATCTGCCTAAGAAGCTATTTGAACTTGCATTATCTCTCTGCAGCTCGGCTTGTATAGTGTGGGACGCTCAATTTACAGCACTCTCTGATTACAGACAGGCCCCGGTTTTTGATCTGAGCTATAGATGCAACTGACCAGCAGTGAACTCCTATGCAATAAAACTCTGTCTGTAATGAGTTAGAATTAAATTTGTTTTGATTACACTTACCATGTGCAAATTGCAATTCCACTGGCAGCACAGCCCTGCTTATGTAGTGAAACTGTCACCGGGGGGGGGGGGGGGGGAGCAAATGTCTTCACTTCAAGAGAGTCTTTTGTGATCCCTGATCCTATGAAAGCAGCTTCATCAGAACATCATCAAAGGGGAAGGCAGAACACAGGGAAAGGTGTACAAGCAATCACATCACATTGTATAAGCAGCCTTTTCTAATAAGCCTCAGAGAGCAGTAGCAAAATCTTTGTGTCGCTATCCGCACAGCTGAGCTAATAACATTGCCATTGTGACACTCTCACTGACAAAAACCAGGAAATTCAAAGATAAGACAGACACCACGTCCTTGACTCCAGCCATTGTGAGAAAAAGGCCTGACGATATGAGTGAAAGAGGAAATATCAGCCCTGGCTGTGAGCGGCACAGATTTTTATGATGTCCCTTACAAACTGTGGTCCGGTGTCAGGACATGTGCATGCAGACTAAGGGCAATGCCATATATGGCCCTTGGTGATATTTGGTTGCACTAAAAGAAAAATCTTTCCATGGACGGCTATCAGACTCTCTCAAAGCTGTTCCACTCTCTTTAGGGAAACACACAGAACGCCATTGCTCTCTCCTGCAGGGCAACCTATGGCGGTATGAGGGAATGTCAGAGAGTTTCCTCTTGAATTGGATTTTTCCTACTGGGGAATGGGCCAGGGGCCAGCTCAGGATCCCTGCAGCTCCCCCAGTATCCACAAGCGGCCAGGGCCCCTTGCATGGCAGTCATATATCTCTACGTGTCAGCTTTGTGTCCTTACCTCTCCTGATCCTTGGCTTACCCTGAGACACCTCATTGCCTTAGCAGGGGGACTCCCTGCTGTGGATGTAGAGGAGCCATGGAAGTGTAATATCAGCTTGGGCCTGCCCGCCGCCCTCTATTCACAGAGAGCTGTCTGGGGAAATCACTGCATTGCACCCCCATTCCATGCATGGAGGGTCTAGGGGAGGGAGTCAATCCAGCCCTCATTTAAGACTGCTTACGTATGCAAACAGGCTTTTACAAGGGCCTATTATTTAAATTATCTGGGTAAATACATCATTTGGTACACAAATTCTATATAGTTTGCAATGTAACTTACACGTTGTACCCAAAAGACCGGAACAGCTGTTTTGGAGCCATTATGCTCTAACTGGTAAATAAATATTTGGGCATGCAGGCTCATTTGAAAACATGGATTATTTCCTAGTAGGGTGCAATGGTAAATACAAGCTCTGGGCACTTTTCAAAAAGTGTTTGTTTTTGTTTTTGGTTTTGGGGGGGGGGGTTGTTTTTTTTTGACCTGGCAGACCTTGGCTGGCAGTCAGGCTCCAGGCATGTGCACTGAGCCTACAGACTGGACTCCTCTGCAAAATAAAGGAACCCACAACCCCTGAAACAATGTGTTGCTTCTTCAAAATCAGCCTCCCTCTTCTTTTCTTTCACTTCAAAAGGCACTTTTCTAAGTGAAGAGCTAGAGACCTGCAAATTCTGGGCTTAAAAAAATTACTTTTGAGTTTAAACATAAAGAGTGTAAAAAACAGAAGCCTCCGAAATGGTGGGATTCCTGGGAGCTCAGGCCCTGAATCCTTCTCTCACTGGAATCAGTAGGAGTTCTGCCCCTGAGTTCAATGGGGCCTGGATTCAGCTCTTATAACAAACCAATTAATTCTCCCCACCCTCCCCTCAAAAATGGGCAGTAAAAATAATCATTCCTAGGCTCTGATTTTTTGAGCCAAGCTTTAGGCCAATGCAAATGTTCAAGAGGAAGAGGTTTTTGAGGACAGGCTAATCATTGGGCTCCTGTAAGAAGGATTTATGGGGTATGAAATGGGGGAAGTGGACCAGCTCAGGGGGGCTGCTGACAAGATAGCAAACTTTTTTTACTTCATAGAATATCAGGGTTGGAAGGGACCTCAGGAGGTCATCTAGTCCAATCCCCTGCTCAAAGCAGGCCCAATCCCCAGATCTCTAAATGGCCCCCTCAAGGATTAAACTCACAATGCTGGGTTTAGCAGGCCAATGCTCAAACCCCTGAGCTATCCCTCCTCCAGCAACAGGTACAAATCTAACCCATGATGGTAATGACTAGAAGTTGCCATCTCTTGATGGCTACCTAGAATGAAACTATGTTGGACAGGTGTCCTCATCCCAGAATTCACCATGATACCTTTGTTGCCATCACAACAGAGCCATGGAGGATTAAAGGTGCATTAAATGGGGCCAAATCAACATTTTGCCTAGGGAACAGAACCCACAGAACAGGGTTGAGGCCAATTGGCTGGGCTGTCCAACGGCTTGTGCAGTTATCTGTTCTGTGGAGAGAGGCTTTCAGACCAAAAAAGGTAAACCCAAGCGACTAAAGATAGGCTCCTAATTAGAAATGGCCTGATTTTCAGAGATGCTGAGCACGCTCAGCTGCCATTGGTTCCAATGAGAGGTGGGGCGGCTCAGTAACACTGAAAATCAGACCACTTCCTAAATGTTGAATTTAGGAGCCTAACTTTAAGCACCCAGGCAGAGACTGTCAAAGACATAGATGGCAGCTAGGTATCTAACACCTCGGCATTTCCCCCTGCCTATCGTTCATGCCTTTGAAAGTCCACCCTTTCCCTTGTCTGAAAATGTTGGTCTCATACGCCAGTGCTGTCAAGCCAATATTTTTCACCAATGCTAAAATTCACTTGAAAGAATCTATTTTAAAATGAATAAACAAAGAGATTATGCACAGATTTGTATGCATGGATTCATTGGCATTGTCTCGTATACAACAACTGCAGCATATTGAATTCTAAATTGGAGAATCATTTCACCACGCTTTACTGTATATTTTAGTCCCATCTCTTTGTATCTTTATCAGAAGCCCTTGTATGTCACCACTCATCTCTTCCCTTGAAAGAGCAACATTTGCTTGATGAAAAGTGTTGAGGTAAACTTTTCTTTTTAAGTGATCCTGCTGGCAATACACTTGCCCCTCGCAGGAAATATGTCTCAGGATTAGCCCTTTGAGGAAGGATTTGCCCTTTGAGGGATGTAGCTGGAGTTCAGAATATTCCAGTTTGGGAATAATCCGGTTCCTCTTAGATCTCTGAATGCAGAAGAGGGCTGGTGGGCTAATCTGAGTCATTTTAAGGTTGAAGGGAGATTATTATGCCACAGTCACCAGATATACAATTGTAATCAGTATGTTGTTTTTAAGAACATGCCACAGTCTACAGGCGGGAGATTTTTCAAAGGGCAGTGAGGCACCAAACACTCATCTCTTTGCAAATCTCCCATGTCCCTGCTTTTCTGAAGGGCTCTTTGGAAGCTTTTAAAAAACCAACACTACACCAATCTCGTCTCCCCGGCAGTATTTCTTGTTAGGAGGATGACAGAGCCCTTCTTTCCCGTCATCCCCTCCCCCACCCACAATTTGCTATCAGCTGGCTAATCTGCCTGACACACAGCTGCAAGAGATGAAAACTGTACTGTTGATAGATGAAACTTTGGATAAGATTACATGGTTTTGAATATCTTGATGACATATTTGTCTGAAAAGTCTTTTAGAGGACAGCCTAATATAAATGCACGGAAATGTTTCTAATGACTAGCATTTGTCTACGTACTTAGTTTGAAAGATGAACATTAACGTGTTCTTCGGCTGTCATTTGCATTTCTATGTGGAGACAAACTTTTCAATAATCACTTCGTCAAGCGGAGAAGAGTTAACTATTTATTCAAATAGACAGGGCCATATTTCTCCCTGGTGTAATTCTATTGGCTTTGGTGGAATTACCCCAGTGGTGGAATGAGTGCCAACTTGTTTGTAACAGCATCAAAAGGCAAATGCTGTCACGTAAGGCAATGCTCACTGACCTCGCTTGTGGTGATGATGGGAGTGCAACCACTAAAAAAAAAAAGAGTTTACTAGGAACTACTGAAAGAAAAAAACAAGGTCAGGGCAACCCCATCGTTCATCTACTGTGCTGTGAAGAACCCTCATTTTGATTTGTATTTTGCACTGATGATTTGAATTCAAAAAGACTTGTTGTAGTCGTATTATTTTATAGTTTTGCATCACCAAATGGTGTGCTAGACACTTACTGGGACAAATAGAAAGGCCTAGAATATAATTTTCAAAAACTTCTACTGCCTTAGGAGCCTAAGTCCCATTTTCAAAGGTGGCTTAGGCATTCAGGGCCATATTATAAAGGTATGTAGGTACTTACAGATGAAGATAGGTTCCTAGTGGGAGTTAGGTGCTTAAATGCCTTGGGTCCTAGGCATTTTTGAAAATCCCACTCTGTGCCTAGCTGCGTATTTAGGCACCTAAATACCTTTAAAAATCTGGTCCTAAGTCACTTTTTAAAATGAGACTTAGGCTCCTAAATTAATTCGGTGCTTTTGAAAATTTTACCCAAGGTCTCTGCAGCAAAGAGTTTACAATCTACAACCCCAGGGTTGCATGTGGAGCCAGAGTAAGCCGATCCCCATGCCAGTCAGTGGAGCTGCAGATGGTGCAGGGGCACATGCACATAAATTCATTTGCAGGATCAGGGCCTAATTTTAGCTATGATTTGACGCGTGAGGCAACTGAACAGTATGGAGGGGTTCAAGTGAGGGAAGATGAACGGCGCCGCATTAAGATTATGGAGTAACTCAGTCTGGACATGTGTACTCTTGGAGGGTTCATCCAAAAGTAATTTAGAGAGAGACTCACTTCATTTAAATGATTGTAATGAGCTCACTGTGAGACTGAGCTTGACACAAACCCCAGGAAATTTGTGGCGCAGCTGCCCCAGCACCTTGAGCTCCGTTGTGCACAGATGCTGAAGCACATGTGGTCCTCTCCCGGAAGTCCCCACAACTTTATGAGGTTCCCTCCCACTGCCCTGTGTTACTCTGCGCTGCAGAAAGACGTTACACATTCTTCTATGTGGCACTGCAGATTGTACTGATTAGAGAGCAACAGGAAACCTTCTAATGTTCTTTGCTGGGGGGCAGGGGGGAGAGAGGAGTAATATTGCATATATAATAGAGCAGCAATAGGTATATCACTTGGCTCCTATACCTGTCCATTTACTTAGCTCATACTCATGAATTAAATGTTTTCCCACTGGTGTCTCACTACTACAAGACCTTTGATAATGGCTTCAGTGCTTAAGCTTAGCAGAGCTGTGTAAGTCTGAAGTTTCCTTACTCTTTGGGTTTATGTTCAAAACATTACATTATTTTGTTGCCACTTTTAATTTCTTATTTCTTTTAATCGCAGCACTGGATTGTATACAGCTTTATTTGGCAATGTTGTATGATGATAGATATCACTTCTGGTTGGTTCATCTCCACCTCATAGCACTATCTCTGAAGCCCTGTGTTGGCACTTTTTTCCCCTTTCAGAATATTTTGACATCTTGATGTCTTCTCCATAGACTTGCACTGACATGGTGTTAAGAACTCTGTGATGACACTACATCCCATTTTAGTGAATGGTGAAATGGCCTTGTCACAAACTATATTGTGGAATATCACCACTTTAAATCTACTTTAAAGACTGACCTGCTCTATTATATAAGATGTGTGCATTTTTTAAAAAATTTTGTGTGTGTAGCACATGACAAAAATGAAACTAGGTCTAAACTACTGCATGTTATCTGATGCTATAACTGAAAATAAACTTAATGGGCCAACATCATCCCCGGTGTAACTCATTTAAAGTCAGGGCAGTGGCGCAACAAAGGAATTTGGCCAGACAGATTTATAGTTTTTGAACCCGGTTTTATCCAGCTTGATAACTTTTCTACACCACCATCAGGAGTATACAATTGATCAGGATTAATAATGAAAAAGCTAGCGTGAGCATGGTAAAAATGGTCTCTGCTTGAAGAAGAACTGACAATCACCTTTCTTGCTCTTTGGCAGGACTACACATAAACACATGCTTAACGGCAAGCATGTGTTTACCCCATTGTTTTCAATGGGACGTAAGTGTGTCCTTTAAGTCAAGCAAATGTTTAAGCGCTGTACTGAATAGGTATCCTTTTGTAAATGAAGCCTAAAATTGTTTAAGACTAGCTCCTTCAATACTGAAATACAACTCAGGTATAACTTTTTTGAAATTAAAATATCCATACTTTATAAGAAACCAAATTTACTATGAACTGTACCCTTGAGTGCCCACACTAAATTAATGCTTATCAGGTTTTAAAATATCAGCATAAAATTGGTATTTCATGCCAAATTCTCCAATGATTATGAGAACCCCAGGTAGTAAGAGTGACCCAATCTATTGTCTTTCTTTCAATGTTGTGTCTGTTCAGTTGTGCTAAATATATTAAAAAGTATTGCCCTTTCAAAAATGGTGCCATAAGCTACTCCAACGCAATTAATTTCTACTGACAACTACTTTGATGCTTAGCAGGGTTATGTCAGAGTTTGTTAATGAAGGCCTCACTGCTAGTGTGTAGCAACAATTGGTTTTGCAGCAACAATTGGTTTGTGGTTGCTTTAAACAATTATAGGGAACAAAAATAGGTCCATTGTAGATTAATTAGACTTTCTGCCACTTTCTCGAGCTCATTAAAGACTTCAGCCACTACAAAATATGAATCGTGAAAATACAATGAGTCAAATTCTGCTGTCAATGTAAAAGAATGAATTTGCCGCATTAATATTTGGGACAATCATTTCTTGGATGAGTGGTACAAATCAACAAGTTAATACAGATGGTTGTGATACCACTGACAATTTTAAGGACTGAAAACCATTTTCCTAAGAACTTAGAATAGATGATTTTGTACCTAAATTTCCAAAAATGAATAGTGGTATAGGCAGACATGCATTTTGAATTTGAACACACAGCATAGAATGGGCCAAATTCAGCCTTGCTTTACCTGCAGTGAAGTCCAATGAGGTTTCAGTATCTACATGATTCTCCTATAAGCCTACCCAGCCTAGAATCTGAAAATCTTGTGTTCTTCCTGCCTCTCACAGCATCGCACAATTAGATTTTAGCTGACAGCTTTGTTGAAGTGTGAGGCAGAAGAAAATCCACGCCACTCTGGTGGTGAAAATGTGGTTTGTTCAGGAAAGGGAACAGATATGAATCGAAAACATATGGAACAAGATGGTGTCATTTTTAGCTTGATGCTTTTCTGACCTCTAACAACATAAAATAACTTGTTATATATTACTATTTATTATTTGTATTGCAATGGTCCCAGTCCTGGACTAGGGAACTCATTTACTAGATGTTGTCAAACACAAAACAGAAAGATGGTCCCTGCTCCAAAGAACTTACAATCCAAGCACCAGTACGGGCTATGCAGCTGTTCCAACTGCATTAGTACTTATGAAGTTACTTGTGCAGCTTCAGAATCAGATCTGCAGTAGGACTGAGTTTCCCATATATTCTGGAACAACCTTTCCATCCATTAATTTTTGCAATTAGGAAACATGACATTTTAGTCATCTTCTCCACCCAAAGAATTTCATGTTACATATTATTTCAAATGACTGAAATAGGTTATGTACACATTGGAATGGGTGAACTTTTACCTTTCCTATTGCAGGTTATCCATGACATCCTGGGAAATCATTGACTTTCCAGCTATTGACATTGGTGGGGGGGGAGGGGGAGATCTCATCTTGCAGGAAATGCTGACTCAGAGATTTCTTAAGAAAATCTACTTTCTGAGCGGAGGAAGAGAGATTCATTATTTGCTCATCTTGGTGAAATCTAATTGTAATATTTATATTCTGTATTAATTTGATTCAGTAAAGATTTCTGACATAAGCAAAGAAGTCAATCGTAATAATTTGTTCTGAAGTTTTTATTATTAATGTGTTTTGAATTCAGGTATTAAAAGAATATCAAACTTGCAGACATTTTTCTCTACTTACATTTAAGGATAAAGTTGCTAAAAACATAATGGGCAAAACTCTAGCCCCAATGGAAATCAATGGAAAAACTCCCATTGACTTCAGTCGGGTCAGGATTTCACCCACTAGATATAGGGCAGGTTATTGGCTGGTGTAAATTGTTGGAGATCAATTGGAATGGTCAATTTATACCAGCTTTGGTCCATAATTTGTGCTGTTTACGGTCACATGCTATGTGTGCATAAAGCAACTGCTGTACATTAAAATACAAATTGAACAAGCCTGCTTAAAGAACAGGCTGGTAATACCAGTGGCTGTGTCTTAGTGTATTTTTTCCTCTAAATTTTCAAATACTTATTAGCATTCCTTCTTATTTTTATAGCAATAGCACACAATAAACATTTCTTTTCTGATTAAGGGATTGGAAGAGAACTGAATTATAAACAGTATTAAAATAAGAGGGAATTTGTATCCTGTGCTCTAAAGGCCTGAGTTTATATGACCTTAAACAATCAGTCTGAAGAAGTCACATCAGCAGCTGTACACATTCCACATTACTGAGGAATTAAAGTAAGCAGCTTTAATATCTGTGAAATGGCACAGGACTGAAAGAGAATCATTCCAATTTATGAACTTTGTATCTGATTTATTAGTGCAAGTCTAGCAATTTCAGAACCACCAATTGCTTTAAGACCACCTCCAAAGTGTTTTTATCACTTACAGTAAATGTGCTAACATAATGTTTTAATTAAAACATTTAAAGTGCATCAAACAAATTTATTGATGCTGCCAGAAAAAAAAGAAATTCTGCTATTTGCAAAATCTCCTGATGTATGCACCATGTTGTGACCCTGTTAAGACTGCTCTTAAACATTTCAGCTGGTGTCAATAAATTAGCAAAAACCTCCCCCCGCCCACCCAATATCATATGTAGTGCACAAAATGCATGGTTAGAGCTTGTAGAAAGCTATTCAGCTATAGTATCAAACATTTGTGAACACAGCATTTATTTTTGCTCTTTGAACAAGAGCCTGATATTGAAATGATATAAAAGTCCCAAGAGCACTTTATTTTGATATTGGCATTACAAGTGCTTTTTCTGTTAGTGAGAGAGGAGTTTCCTCTTAAAAAAATAAAAGCCAATATTAGCCCTATCAAAACTTTAGCATCCTGTTACCACTAGCGTGCTGTATTAAGTATTCACAACTGAAGCTGGTTTTCATTAAAAACCCTTTTGCCTTCTGCACTGTGGTCTCAGAACTGACCCTGGCTCCAGAATTTCTGCAGCCCTCTCTGAAAAAAGAAAAGTTCACCCTTAGACCCGATTGCGTTGACATCTCCTGAAAAGACACGTTCAAGTTCCAGCACTTTCCAGCTTTGTGCTTGCAGAGATGATGAAGGGGGAAGAGATTTGCTTCTGACATAGGAAAGAAGGGACCTCCATCACCTTTTCCATCTCTGATCATTCACTCACTCATGGCACAGCTTGACCCCAAAGCACCCTGGCACAGCAATTCAGCGCAGAAAGGTCAAAAGCAGATTTCTGCTTTATCACACAAGAAATGAGACTGAGGGGGGTTTTAGAAACAATATTTTGGCTTCCTACTCGGGCATTCATTACAGAGGCTAATAATTGTCCCAGGTTCACTTTCCTACATATCTTATCTTACATATAAGCATGCTTGTGTATGACATAGATAGAGCAGTACCATTGATAGGACTGATAGTACCATGTGAATGGAGACATATTTCCAAACCAAATAGCTTTGTGGCTTACACTGGCCTGGGGACCTATAACTGCTCCCTTTGAATATCTATGCGGCCCAACCAAGCTGATATACAAAGTGTGTGTGTGTGTGAGAGAAAATTGCCCACTTCTGGTTTGAAACACAGATACTGCTAACCGCGCATTTTAAGAGAGAAAATATAAAAGAATATTATAGCCAATTAAATCTGCAGGGGCAATTTAGGCAAGCGAAATGCCATTACCCAAATTGGGATCTGGCAGGAATACTGAGGAGATCCTTACTCTTGCCAAAAAAAAAAAAAAAGTGTCATGCCATTCTTTGATCACAAGAAATCAGAGCCTTGGTTATACATTTAATCCCAAAATTGGCCGCTTCAGAAACTCAGTGGCCCCAGCACCAGGCTGGGGCATTCGTTCAATATTGATGATTCAAAGGCATGATTGCCACCTACTGAATCATCAGCTCCTCATCCTGCATGGTCTCCCGTCCTCATCCTGCGTGGTCTCCCATCCACATCCTGACAACTCACCTCAGTCCTGTTTACCATGTCAGTACTGACAAGATCACATCACAGGGAGTTAGTGCCTCCCTATTCCCTTGCACTCCCTGTCTTTTTGTTGTATCTGTTGTCTCTTGTCTTAAATGTAGATTGTAAGCTCTTCAGAGGAGGGATCATCTTTTTGTTTTGTGTCTGTACAGCACCTAGCACAGTGGAGCCCTGATCTCTGACTGGAGCCACTAAGCTATACCACAGTACAACTAATGAAAATAATAATTATGGCTGATGGCAGGTAGCAAAGTTAGGGGAGTGAGGGCATCAGTATTTTCTAGGGGAAAGAAAGGAAGACTACAAAGGAAGCAGCAACGCTCACTTCTCTTCAGTTAAATTCCCATGGATTATTCACTAATGACCTAATATTCAAAGCAAATGTGTGCACAATTACTTGTGCACCTAATCTCCATCCACACTAACTACATATGCATGTGCAAATAAGATATTTGCATATTCAACCACCTCAATGCATAACTGGTCCCTGAAATGCATAAAACCTCCATGTGTACGTGCAATCATGGCATACAAGCAAAGAAACCCTGCATGCCATTTACAGAACTGCCATTTGAAAATCTGGCCTTCTGTGTTGCAATTTGTTTTCCATCAGAGTGTTATCTCATCTGAAAGGTTCATTCCTAGTCTAAGTCGATAACCCTCAGGTTTACAGGTTCCTGGACAACTGTCCATCTTTGATGGGGATCATCGCAGTCTTGATGCAGCATTCGCGTTAAGGATCAGGGCCTGCTGCAGAATTGGTCTCCTGGCAACCCAAGCACAGATGGCCTGCAGCAGGCTACCTGACTGCCACCTGATTGGTCAGGCAGGGCAGCTAGCTGGCTTTTAAGCCTAGCAGCTGCAGTGGTAGCTCTCTGGCTGCTTAATGTGTATCTTGCCTACAACTGTGCTTGCCCTTGTTCAAGTCCCTGCTCCAGCCCCACTTCCCCTTCATCTCCTGCCTCTCTGCTAATCCTGGGTGACCCTTGGGCTCTGGCATTTGGCTCCTGCCTCTCTGGGACTGATCTTTGGCCCTGCCTCTAGATTATGATTCTGGTTAACCCTCCAGCTCTGGGATTTGGCTCCTGTCTCCCTGATACTGACCTTGGGCTCATTCCTGGACTCTGCCACCCTAGACCCAGCTCTAACCGGTAGGCTGAACTCTTTCTTTAACCACTAGGCAAGACTGCCCACGGCCTGGTCTCTAACACTTTCTTTGCAGACTCTACTCTGCTCAGAAGTGACAGTGATTAGAATGGCTTTAGTGAGACTTTATTAGAGATGTTATTTGTTTACTGTTAGAGGTTTCAAATGATATTTACCCACTAGACATTCATGAAAGAAAAGGTGGATGTCATTCTTCCAGGATGTAGGACAGACTTAAGTTCATATTTTGACCTCCCTTTTGTGCCTCATTAAATTTCCACAAACATGGAAATATTCAGGAAGAACCTCGCAGCAGCATTATGCAGCTCGCCTACGGACCTGACAGGAAATAATTATTCTGCTCTACAAATTGTCCCACCTAGTTTTGGATGCAGTGAAGGCACAAGAGGAGACTGTGCAAAGGAAGCAGACATTTCAAAGGAAGCTGGGCCTGATTCAGCTCAGGCTTCTGCTAGCAAATAGCCAGCTACAGACCCTGGAGGCATAAAGCCCCCCTCTGATGGGGAAGGGAAGTTTGGAGGAGAAGGAAACATCTGTAACTTCCCTCCATTGGGCAGAAGGGCATAGGCACTTAGTAAGGAGATGCGGGCAGAGCTCCTATCTAGTTCCTCCTGAGTCTCCACCAGCAAGAGCTTCGCTCAGAAACTATAAAGCTGCTCCCCTAACAGGAGCCCTGACGCAAGGAGGCAAGAACACTGCCTGCTCTCCCTGAAGGTAAACCTCCTCCCCAGCTGAGGCACAAGGGCACTTCTTGGAACAGAGCTGAAATCTATGCCAATGTTAGTGAATCTGACCCGGCGTGTATCAGATATGCACAGAATGACCTCCAGCTAAGGCAATCTTAACACAGCTTGTACTTGCTCAGCCGTGGGGAGCCTGATGTGGTAGAACTACTGTCTTCCTCAGTTTAACTGTGTATTATTATTATTTATTTTATTAGTAATTTGTATTACAGTAGCGTCTACTACTCTAGACATGAACCCTACTATGCTAGGCCCTGTACAAGCATTCGATGATTGGCATAAAGTACAGGATGTGCATATAAAAGAGCTGAGAACTCTGCTAATTGGGATTCTAGAGTCATGTTTAAGGTCACGATTCTGAGAAGTGCTGAGGGCACACACCCCTGCTGATTTAACTGAGTTGTGGGGGTTCAGTATCCCTCGGTATACAGTATCCCTCGGTATACAGTAGAAAGGGACCAGGGAAATCTGACCCTAAAGCTTTGTGAGAACCTCATCCGGCTGTTCCTCACACACACACGTCCTTTAACCCACATATTTCAATGTTTTACATATGGGCAATGGCCAAAGGAGTTCAGTTCGTAATTCTTTGTTTATAACCGGGAGTGGAGGGGGTAAAAATGGCAGAGAGTCTCTGAGCCTAGGTCAGACATTTGAGCTGGAGCCTGGGACCTGAGACCCGGTGAATGGGGACAGTCTCAGAGCCTGGGCTCCAGCCCAAGCCTGAACGTCTACATTGCTACTTCTAGCCCGGTCGCATGAACTTGAGTCAGTTGACCTGGGCCCTGAAACTTGCTGCTGTGGGTCTTTGGTAGTGTAGACGTACCCTCAGTGAACCAGATTCCCTTGAACTTTTGAAAGGCTTCTGCTGGGTCCATGAGTAGGGTGGAAAGTTGCACTGTTGAGAATCCTGTAAACCTTAGTTATTTGATCCCTACTATAATACCCTGGACTGAAAGGAGTCTGCTCCCAGCCTGGAACCTTGGAGTATCTGGCTCTTGCGTTGCTTCTACCTGGTGCTTTGCAGCTGAACTGGAGCTGGCAATCCAGCAATGGGCTAAGCCAGTCCCTCCCCCGCCCCGTACATTCGCTGGGACAACCCCTGAGACAACGGCAGAAAAGTCCTGGCTGAAGGGCCAAATCCTGGAGTTCTTACTCTGTTCTCACTCAGTCCCAACGCAGGCAAACTTCCTGTGGATCAGCAACAGCTAAGTTCCAATCACCAAAGTTTTAGGCCAGGTGATGGTGTTAGGGGCCACTTAGTTTTAAGATCTTAGGTTGGGCTTGCAAGATTATTGCTCAGGAAATGAAATTGTTTTAGACTCGGACCACTTTTGATCTGGAAATCATTGGGATGGAAGGAATAATATGTTAAGCCCCTCACCACCACCTTCATTAGACAGAGTCACTTTGCTGACGGGGATTTTGTGCTCAGAACAAACAGTGGGAGAAAACACTCTTGCTAAATTATCTCTTCTTATGTAAGCCACAACACTTCCTCAAATGCTTGGAATCACCTTCTGTTCTTAGAAGCAAAGCAAACAAGGCAGTAGAAATGGCAGTTGTTCCCTCTTCAGTTCTTCCTGTCCTAACTGCCCCTTGCTCTACAGGAAATTGATAGGGGATCTATATATGGTACCTGATCCTTGTAAGTGATCCCTTGTTAAATGTTCCAAAGGGAAGGGAAGAAAATTAGCTGAGGTCTCCAATTTTTTCCCACCTATAAATATATGCAATCTTCAAATCTCTCCATCAGCTAAACCCCGCAGCAGTGCTTATTGATAAGAACTGTCATAACTGAGCCTCATATCCCCATTTTGCACAAATTTACTATTGCTATCTGAAAGAATTGTTTTATTCTCAAATCCAAGAAAGGAGGATTCTCCCAGGATTTCTGGAAAAATCCTGACACTGATTTTCATCCTCAACTTCCAGGAGTGTCCATGTATTTCTGGGCTGCTGCTTAACTAGGGTTTTAACCTAGTGATTACTTGGTGGATTGTGTGTTTTGGTTTTTTTAAACAAATTTAGGCTTTGCCTTCAGAAGTGGCGGTAGGGCACCTGGAGTTTGCCAGAAGTGTAAATAATCCTATGAATGTCCATATATCCTGAGCAAGTGGTTCCTCGGGCAAAGATGATGGCTTTTTGCTTTTCATAAGCTAAGGTAGTATCAAGAGAATAAACATGAAATTGGTGGTTTCATTTCAGACATTTGTAACAAGCCAGGCACATCGATTAGAGAAAGATTAAACAAATACAATCGGATAAAAGCTTTAATTCTTACCTAAAGGTGGTTCTGCAAAATGATTAAAGTGCCTATGTACTCTGTGACCTCTTGAAGTGCTATTACTGCTCCAAGAATGGAGCAAATGCCTTCTGAATGCAGTTCAGAGCCACAGTGCAGGTGCTTAGCTTTACAGCGTGCTAGCTGCATGTCATCTTTGATAGGCTGGAAAATTGCAGAGTAGCTGTACAGTGATTCCCAGCCATGAAGCAGACACTCAATGCATCTCATTCCTTGCAATTAGGAGAGAAAAGCAGAAATGCATAAAATTTCAAACAGCATTTTAGTTTGCAGACCGCCTCTCTTATCTAGCCAAAGTGGAAGTGTCACCCTTTCATGCTCATGTCTCAGGCATGCAGGGACTGACTAGGCCTGAACAGAAATAAAATACCACAGAGCCATACCAAAAATAAAACACACTTGCAGAATTTGGTTTCTTGCACTTAATCATCCGCCAACCTTCTTATGTTAGAAAGCTTAAACATAATCAAAACCTACCAACAAATTACCAAGACAAATACTGTTGTTCCAATCTACACTCTTCTAACATCAGAGAACAAACCCCTAGTGCAAAAATACAGTCTTGTGATAAAATGACTAATACATGACTAAAGCCATTTTCTATTGTGCAGAAGTAGCTTGGGATCATTTGTTTTTCATCGCAGAACCCTCAGATGGTAAATTCCTATGTTGGTTGGTATTATATTAATGACCAGGATTGTTAGTCACCTCCAGGGAACTGAAATAGGATGCCACTCTGGTTGCCATTATTAATTCCAACTGCAGGTGTGAAAATTAATTTCATGGGTTTTTCTATCATTTTCTTTTTCTTAAGGATTAAAGTTATTGCACAGCCGTGGGTTCCAGATGGGACGAATCTGAACTGAATCTTGTCTAGAACTCCCAGGACAGCAAGCTAATTCATAGAAGGGAGGGCAGGAAAAAAATGATCTTGGGTTTCCTTTTCATTGTTGCTAAAGACATTAAATAATGACACCAAAGGAAATCAGATCACATAACATATATTCACATGCTTCTTTGCATCAAGACCTTAAAAAGCAATACAGCACATTACAGGTTATTTTAATCTCTATGAAATAATAGCCCACAGTGTAAAAAAAAAATCAGGTTAAAAATATCAAACCAAATGAAATGTAACTGAATTATTAGAAGTACAGTTTCCATATGTTGTGAAAACAGTACAACTGCCAGATTCTCGGACCGACGCTGCTGTGTCTGCACAGTGAAGAAGACCATTCCAATAAGGGCATTTCACATACTGAAATCAGACTTTGCATCATTAACCCTCAACTCCATTAAGTTCAGTGGGCAGAGCTGTTGGTCCTAAAACTGCCCAGTATTCAGTCACGCTTCCTAATACCCAAAACATGCACAGAAGATATCCTGGGTAGGCCACACCCAGAAGAATAATTAAAGATTGGAGGTAATGTAAAATCTGTATGTACTTTTTGTACATGCTGGTCAACCTAAGCTCTGATATAAAACCTTGTTCCCATGTGCCCCATCTTCCATCTAGGGAAGAGGGTGTGTCTCATAAGATTTTAAGCTAACATTAAACCTCCCAGCACTGTAGGTAAGTATTATACCCATTTTGTAGATGGATAAGCAGGTGTGAATGTCTTACCCTAGGTCAATGACAGGGGATAGAACCCAAGAATCTTGACTTCCAATCATCTGCTTTCATCACTAGACCAGGGTCTGTCACTATTTTAGTGCCATTCACTCTTGTGCAATGTACCATAAAGCACTTTAGACCTGCTCTCTGCTCCCCTGCACCTTGTGCAGTCATTGATACACCAGGGCAATATGAGTGCAGAGTGGGTGTAAAATTTACACCTGCCCTCCCACTTTTGCCCTGGTATAAAGGCTGCACAGGCAATGGCAAACCAGTCACTTTGTATAGTAATGAGCCTTCATGACACACAAGTCAAGCTATGCATTTCATAAGTTATTTGAAATTTACTATGAAATGTACATTATTTACTATGAGCAATTATTGTACTTTGCTATTTATGTTGAATAAGCCAAACAAAGGCTGCTCAGCAGGTCACACACAGGACAGTGTATCACAAATAATTAATCAGGCTGTTCCATTTCTAATTTCAAGACATTAAAACAGATTTGTTTAAAATTCATTCAAGTTCAGATCTTTTAATAAAAAAGAACAGGTAATCCTTTAACAGCTAAGAAACTCCACCACCCCCAATTATGCTTTTCCCCCCCTTAGTGACACTTGAATTCCAGAAAGAAATGTCAAATAAAACTCACTCTTTTCATGACAGTATTGCAACCTTTTGTCAATGCTTCCTAATGTGGGTTGAAACATCTTAATACAATACAAAGGAGGTAGCAAAGGAATTACTTTGACTATATATATATATATATATATATATATATATATATAAATAAACACAGTGTACACATTTATTAGATTGTTGAGACATTTCAAATATCCTTTGCCAGACACAAGTCCTTCATTTCCCACCTTTGAACTAATATTATCTTTGTCTCTGTAGAATTTTGAAATGAACTTAGTGCATGAGTTTTCACTGGGTTTTGTATTTATCACTTTCAGCTGATTCCAGTGTAAATACCACTCTATATAGATTCACATAATGGTGCAAGTTATAAATGATAAATTCCACTACATAGCTGGATAAAAACCTTTGTTTCAAGTATTTATTTCTTTTAGATGGATATTTCCATCATAAATATCTTTATTGATTTTTAAGCTGAGACAAAACTGTACATAAAATGAGGAAGCTATGAACAATCAACATAAAACATTGTACAGACAGCTACCCCTTGCAAACTCATGTAGTTTCAGCTGCATGTTTGTGTTTTCCTTCCCTTTAGATGAGAAATTATTCCCATATCCCATGACATTGTTTAATTTTGTCAATAATCTAGGAACATTTCTAATACAGAACCGGGAACACTGTAAGCATGCTGGAAAAGTACTGTGACTGGTATGAGAGTGATCACATAAACAATTCTGGCTCACGATACATGGCACATACTTACATGGTCAGGTACAGCACTGGTGCTCCATCTTTTTGCCTAGAGAGTGTTATGCACCTTGGGAGAATAAACTAGAAGCATCTGTTAATACCTCACAATTTCTAGTGCTCAAGGAATAAGACTATCTGGGATGGGAGATAAGGGGGAAAAGGAATAGCACTACACAAAACAAATGAAAATGTATTTTTAGCCTGACTTTGCTAAATAAAAAATAGCTCGTAATGAAAACTTAAAAAAAATAAAAAATAAACAGAGCTTGTGAATTAAGGGCCTACACAGATTGGCCAAATAAGAAACTTTATGGGAAAAGAAAACAAATCCTATTTGTTTTACGCAGCTTTAAATGATCTTCCAAGGTGCAAGAATGGTGTAGTCAGCAGCATGAATACAACACTGGAATGAGACGAGAGGCAGGATTCATTAATGCAGAATTCCACATAAAATCTACTAGGAACTGACGGGGAGAAGAAATGCAGGATGTTCAGCAGCAAGTGAAGTCCAAGTTGATGCTCAGAGTGAGTTTAAAAGGAAGATTTTTCTCAGACCAGTTTCAGAGATGTGAGGGGCAGAAAACTGTAGTCACAGAAATGGATTGTGCAGTGCTTGAGAAAAAGAGAGGCAAAAGTAGAACGCTTTGCTGTACCACATTTACAAATAGACTCATTTGAATCATCCCATGAGGCCATGTTTCTGTGTCCAAACAAAACATACATGCACATTAGTGCACGATATCAAGCAGGGTGATAAAAACCTGAATATGGGAGTGATCCTGCTGTAATTAGGATCAATGGGAGTTTCGCCTTAGACTTCAGTGGGAGCAGACCTTTTTTTCCTTAAAGTGGGCCTGCTGATTCAGTTCGTTTTTGAAACACCAACCCTTTGACATAAACAAATTGCACACATCAAGGGCCCAATCCAGCTTCCACTGAAATCAATGGAAGCTTTGCCATTGATTTCAATGGGATCAAGAGCCCAATCCTGCAATCAATAGGTGTGTTTTGCCTGAGTAAGGATGAATAAAGACTGCAGAAATAAACCTAAATTATACTGATTTATCTGGATTATACAAGCCCGTTTAAAGAAAAATGCAGAAAAGAAGCAGAGAAGATAAAAATGTGAATTTAGAGCAGTTTCCATTCAGTTGTTTGTTTCAGTTGGAGCTGGACTGGGTCCACTGGAGCTTTGCCCGAGTAAAGATTGCAGGATCAAAACACAATCATGTCATACATCTTGATTATACAGATCCATATAAAGATTAGTGGAGAGGAAAAAAGCAAAAAAGATGAGACTATGAACTGTCTGGTGACTTCTTTTCAGCGGCTGCTTCGAAAGCAGACCTTCAGTTACTAACTCCTTCTTAAAGATAAACAAAATTGTTGACTGTACAAATTGTCATACCTAAGTATTAATTGATTCTACTCCTTTGCTGTCTTCTCCCCACACGCCTCACCCATTTCCCCAGCCCAGGATTATGTATTTCTTTAGCAGCACCAGCAAATCAGAATTTATTGTACATATGTTTGTGTTCCACTTAATAAAAAATATACCTATATTTTCAGATAAACTTTGTTAGTAATTCATGAGGTAAGTGACTATTTATGCTAATAAGGGAGAAATATATTCTCAAGCATAACGCATTACATAAATTTGAATGCAAAATGTTCAATTATGAAGTAAATACAGGTAATGCAAATAGTAAATTACATCTAATAAAATATATATAAAGAATGTGTCTTCAAAGAGAAGCTTTTACTTGCATCTGTGAGTTGTTTAAAGAGAAAAGAATTAATAAGTACTGAATTACTACGTTGATTATTTAGCTCATAATTCACCTATCTGTAATGACTCCTAGTAATCAGACTGTTTCATGTCCTCGAATATAAGGCAGGACTGTTTCCTCAGCAATTTTATCCCTATCAGATTATCTTGTCTGATTCTATTAATTCTCTCCCATAAATCTGCTAACAGTGATTTGTGATTTACTTACCCTGTTAACTGATCTGAAGACTGTTAAAAGGATTTATCTAGCACTGCACCTAAGAGCAGTTTATGGCTTATCATTCTGTTACTCTGAGGAAGTCTTTCTGAAATCAATTTGGTTGGTTTCATAGTTAAATTCAGCGGACACTGTTTAGTTCTGCACCATAAAATAAGATACTAGATAAACAAAAGGTGCAGTGACTGTACTTAATGTGTTGTCCTTGATATGTGTTTGTTTAAGTTTATAACAAATTACCCTTAAAGTCAATATAATTCATAATCTGCATGTTACTTTTTTATAAACCTCTTTTATACATAAAATATATATTTGTGTGTGTGTGTGTGTGTGTATATATAAGTGTGTGTGTGTGTATATGTATATATATACACACACACACACACACACACTTTTTTACTTAACTAGGAAAGCTCTTAATACACAGTTGAAGTTCCTGTACCAATGTAACCCAATTAATGTGTATTCTGATGTTTAATGTTTCACATTCAACTGTATGATTTGTGCCCTCCCAAAAAAAAATCTTACAGAAAATATACATCAGTTTGGGAACGCTTATGAACCTGGGCAATAACTAGTGAAAACAGGGTTCTAAATTACATTAGCAGAGGTTTCTAAAAGCAATAGATATCAAGAGACTGTTAGAAGAACCATATAGTTCTTACTCTGCTTGGATTAGGACAGGATTGTAACAAACAGTGCTAGAAAAAGGGGGCAGTTTGAGAGAATTTGGCCTGCAATAATTGTGGAAAATGGAAGTCTGAATAGCTCTAATTGAAATGAAAGTGTGTGACTGTTATGAAAGAAACACTGTTAATAGAGGACTGTAAATGTTTAGACACCCATTGTGAATAGCCAAATAATAAAGAAAAATACTACAAAAATGAGAATTATATGGTGTGGGGATGGGGGTGTCGCTTTTGAAGGTTATCAAAAATTACTAATCTTTTTTCTCTGGTGTGCTGAACAATAGACATTTTGGCGTGGCAGTCATATGTAATAGTTAAACAAGGACAATATTGTACAACCAATAATTTTACTTGATGTTCTAGCAGGACAGGGCTCCAGATTAATTTACAGCACTTGCTTACATTGTTATCAATTCAGAAAAAGCGCCTATTAGCACATACCATTTCATACTCTGCCCATAGTTTAGCGTTTACTCAGTAAAATTCCTAGTTTGCAAATGTAGCATATTAGTTTGGACATGAGGATTTATTTCATAGGTCTGACAATGTATTTGCTCAGGCATCTATAAAATGGGTCAGTGAAATACTACAATTGTTAATTCTGAAAAGCAATAACATTTTTTCATTTAAAAATATTAACACATATTTTGTCTAATAGGGGAGAACGTGAAGTGATATACTGTACCACAATCATCTTGCTCAAGAAGAAAACCAAACACAGGGAACTGGATTATCCTTTGCAGATTTATGCTAGGAGCCAGTGACTTTTGCTGAGTACAACAATGTCAAAAACAGGAAAGCAAACCTGAGTAGTTAAGTTGTATTAACTTTGCCACAAATAACAATCCACAAGCTATGCTGAACAGATGTCCATAGTTATTGTTCTGCTGTCAAAATAGTTACAGAAAATGTTTCTAGACTGAGTTATCTTTACAAAGTGTCAGTGGCAATATAAACCGTATGACTTTCAGATGCTAATACTGGAGCTGATAATCATAATGGCATAATCATGAGATGTTATCTACTGTAAACCTACTACCTATGTCCTACTTCACAGGCGGAGATTCTTTGGTTTTTGAAAATGATGATTTCCACAACTGGTGGAAAAAAATATGGAGTAATATTCTTGGAATTGTTATAAATAGCAAATTATGAGAGGCAGGAGAGTGGGAAGGCCAGGGGAAGAAGAAAGGTTCTGAAGTGCAATGTTCAATAAGCTGGTTTAATATATGACTAAGTGTCAGAAGTCGTTTCTTAGACTTACTTCTCCGATAAACAACTTTATAGCACTGCACTTAATCTTACTTACTACAGACAACTCATTTATCACTGAATTACAAGTAACTTTAATTCTATTGGTACTGCCATAAAGTCAGTTGAAAATCAAGGCTGGCAATTTTAAAGATTTCTTTTTTGTCTTACTTCAGGATACCACAAAAGGACCCTGTGCAGAAACATTACCAGCATAGCCCCTTGTCTCTTCCCCCTTTGTTAAACTGAGAAGCCAGCTCTTTAGATCAGGTGACCTGGTTGCCTTTATTACAGTAGCCTAGGGAACAGCCTGATTGGCAGGCACGAGAATTCCACCGTTGTAAGAGTTAATGACAGAGTTAATGTGCTACATAAACTTTTCTGCACTTACACTACTAAGAAAGCTGGCTGATCAACAAAACTGGACATGGATCAAGATTAAACTGACCTTTGCCGAAAGGTGGCGCTGTCGAGGTTTAAACCAAGCACATCCACCGTGGTTTTCACTCTTCCTTCCCAATTTGCTTTCAGTTTTTACAACAAATAAAAATAAAATAAATATAATTAGCTCTAAATGTATTAAATTAATTAAACAGATCAACAGTCTAAAGGGGCGCTGCTGGGGTTCTGCATACACTAGCTGCGTTTAGAGATAGAGACAGATCTTTCCCAGCCTCTCCAACCCAAATCTCCTCTCCCAAACTGGCCCCTCTCTTTAGAATCTGAGCCGCCCCTGGAGTTGCGGTTGATTTGTTTGCACAAGGTCAAGCAGGAATCGAACCGGGGGCTGGGGGTCATGATCAGCCCTGAAGTGGGGGCAGGAGCCCCTGGTTGGGTGGCAAGCAGCTCGGCCGAACGTGTCACCCCTGGATGAGGCGGGAGGGCTGAATGTCATGATCAAGTCCAAAGTTTTTCCACTTTCACGTGAGCGCGCAAGTGGCCCGAACCCCGGCCAGGCGGGGATCCGATTCGACTTTGCGCGTGCACGAGACAGGAGGCAAAGGCCGCGGTGCGGCCGAAGTCTGCAGGAGGGATCGCCGGGCTTTGCTGCGCTCCTCCGCGGAGTTAACTCTTCCTAGCCCTGCTGCTGCTGCCGCCACTTTACCAGCCCTGCTGGGGGGACGGGGCCAGAGTTTCATTTGCTTCCTTCACCAACATGCACTGAAAGTAAGTTTCTCTAGGATGGACCCAGTGCCAGTCCCTTTAGTCCAGTATCTCAAAAGGTGCCGCCCTCCCCCCCCCAGGTAGCACATCCTTAACTTTACACTTACCAACGCTCCCCATTTCCAGACTCCCCTCCCAAACCCATCCCCGCCTTTTGGCGAGAGTCTCTGCGTTTCTCGGTACACTGTTCCCCACAGCAAGAGAAGGGCCTCCTACCCCTTCCGCCCGAGGATGGTTTAGGTAGGATCAGGTGTTTTATTAAAAAAAAACCGTGCACTATGAGAAACAAGTTACTAAACAAATCTGCCACCTATAAATGCTTAAGCGTGGCATGCAGAGAAACAGAAAACAGCAAGAGTTTTAAGGCGGCTACGTTTATGCTTTCCTATTAAAAACAATGCAAGAAAAAAAAAGCACTGAATTCCCTAATATTTTCTCTCTCAACTCAGGTGCTAAACATTAAGCCCATGTGAAACCGAGTGCAAGGGTATGGTCAAGAAAGAGTTAAAAGTTTAGCCCCAGCTGACAGTCAGCTGATTGGCCCCTGATTGACAGCTTCGAAAAGTTTCCTTGTTTCTATACTATTATGCTAATGAGGACTGAGATTGAAGCAGCCCATTGGTCCAGACTGAAAGCTGACGTCAGGACTGCTATAAAACTCAGCAATGCTTTTAAACTCTACTGCTGGATGAGACCTTTAAAATGTTTTTCATCTTCTTGCTGTAGCTTTGGGGTTCCGTTTTTTCTTTCTTTCTTTTTTTTTGAAAGAAAAAATATTTTGGTTATCGCGCCAACTTAATTTCTTCTCTTTTTTTTTGTTTTAATTTATCCTTCAGTATTTTTCCCCTCCTCCTCTTCCCCGATGAACCTCTTCTCGGTTTGCACTTTGCATGAAAAAGACCAGAGGAAAGACATCATGAAGTGTTAAAAAATAATCACAAAGCCACCTTTGCAGCAGCAACAACAACTAACAATTCCAGCTGCAGTTTGCCAAGCTGCAAAAGAGAGAACCAACCTTTATGCAAAAGGCGACTAGAAAGAGCAACCCGCTCTGATGCATCATCAATACTATAGGCTCTGCAAAGGATAATAAAGAGAGAGAGAGAGAGAGAAACAGTCGGTGCAAATTGGAGCGAAGGTTGCAAGGGGCTGGTGGCGAGAGAGAAGGAAAATAGATATTGCAAATAATCACGCTGGCTCACCCGGTTGCAACTCAGAGCAGCCCCCTCGCTCCTGGTGCGCACCCTTTCTGGAGGACTGTCAGCAGCAAAAGGATGGCATCAGAACTGGCAATGAGCAACTCCGACCTGCCCACCAGTCCCCTGGCCATGGAATATGTTAATGACTTCGATCTGATGAAGTTTGAAGTGAAAAAGGAGCCGGTGGAGACCGATCGCATTATCAGCCAGTGCGGCCGCTTGATCGCTGGGGGATCGCTCTCTTCCACCCCGATGAGCACGCCCTGCAGCTCGGTGCCCCCTTCCCCGAGCTTCTCGGCGCCCAGCCCGGGCTCTGGCACGGACCAGAAGACCCACCTGGAAGATTATTACTGGATGACCGGCTACCCGCAGCAGCTCAACCCAGAAGCGTTGGGATTCAGCCCCGAAGACGCGGTGGAAGCGCTGATCAACAGCAGCCACCACCAGCTCCAGAGCAGCTTCGATGGCTATGCTAGAGGGCAGCAGCTGGCCGCCGCGGCGGCCGGCACTGGGGGCTCCATGCCCGGGGAAGAGATGGGCTCTGCCGCCGCCGTGGTCTCCGCAGTGATCGCTGCAGCCGCGGCTCAGAACGGGGCACCCCACTACCACCACCATCACCACCCGGCTGGGCACCACCACCACCAGCAGCCGGGCAGCGTGCAGTCCAGCAGCAGTAGCAGCAGCAGCAGCAGCACCGGGGGAGGAGGTGGCGGAGGGGGTCTGCACCACCAGCACCACAGCAGCAGCCTGCATTTCGACGACCGCTTCTCGGATGAGCAGCTGGTGACCATGTCGGTGAGGGAGCTGAACAGGCAGCTCCGAGGGGTGAGCAAGGAAGAGGTGATCCGGCTGAAACAGAAGAGGAGGACCCTCAAAAACAGAGGCTATGCCCAGTCCTGTCGCTTCAAGCGGGTCCAGCAAAGGCACGTCCTGGAGTCAGAGAAGAACCAGCTGCTGCAGCAAGTAGAGCACCTAAAGCAAGAGATCTCCAGGCTGGTCCGGGAGAGGGACGCCTACAAGGAAAAATATGAGAAGCTGGTCAGCAATGGCTTCAGAGAAAACGGATCCAGCAGCGACAACCCTTCCTCTCCAGAGTTTTTCATGTGAGTTCCAACAGCCTTGCCACCTTAAATAAAGTTCTCCATGTGAGTTATTGTTGGGGGCTTGCTAGATCAACAACCAAGCTTGCCACCTTATATTTTTTTAAACTCGAAACAATTAAAAACAAACAAAAAAAACAACAACAAAAGTTGTTTTTTTTAAGGTGGGGCTGGCTCATTGTTGGCCAACCTAAAGTTCTACATGAGTTTCTTTTCTGTTTTATTTTTGTGGGGGCTTGCAATGTGTTTTTTTTTTAACATAAGATCCAACTTGCCACCAACTCAGTTCTTCATATGAAGTTTGTTCTTCTTTGAAACCTGCCATCCACATTATATTTTTTTAAGTTCATGAGGGGTTTTTTTTTCTTTTGACCTTGCTGTGTCCAAAAAAGTAAAAGGTTTTTTTTTTGCCATCCTGAATTCTTCATATGAGATTTGAGCTTTGCAAATAAATAAATAAAAATAAAAAAAACAAAAAAATACAAAAAATACAAAAACAATGTGAATTTTTTAGACTCCAGCTTGCTGAGTTCCATCAGTTTTTAGCGTTGTTGTGCTAAACTAGAGATGTACCTAGATCAACCTGCCAAAATCAAGCCTGCATCAGCCTTCAGTGTGTTCATGTGAGTTTTGGCCTTAATCTGCCAAACATGAGACTTTTAGTCTGCCATTAGATCCCATCTCATCTCATGCATTATGCTTGCTATTTTGTCTTAGCAACAATGGACTATGAAAAAGAGACATTATATTAATAAAACACCCTGCATGCTGGACATGTATGGTATAATTATTTTTTTTTCTTTTGCTTGGAAATGGACTTTTGGAGACTATTATGGCATGGCATTCATCCTTTTGTTTTATTGCCTCATCACTTTTTTGAGTTGAAAGCAAAAAAGTGCAACCTTTGATCTTCCTCCTCCTCCTCCTCTTCCTCCCCATTAAAGTTTGCGTCTGCTCTAAAACTGCTTTGAGTTACTCAAAACTTCAGACTTCCTTTTAAATGCACTGAAGCATTCCCTGTTTTAAAAAATGCCAGAATGGATTCTGATAACCTAATGTGGCAAAAAAAAAAAAAAAAAAAAGAACTTTGGAAAGATTTTTTTTTAATCGCTTCTCAATTTGGGGACTTTAAAACCATGCTGTTGCCTAAAGCAGTCTAAAATTTATTTTTATGTGAACTGCCCCAAGTTTATTTCCTTTTTTCTTTTGCATCTGGTCATTGTCAAATGTGAATGCTCTGGGTTCCTAGTATATAATTTAATTCTAGTTTTTATCATCTGTACGCCCAGTTAAAATGTATGCTACAGATAAAGGAATGTTATAGATAAATTTGAAAGAGTTAGGTCTGTTTAGATGTAGATTTAAAAACAAAAAAGATTGATGCACTAAATTGTTTACTGTTGTGATGTAAAGGGGGGTAGAATTTGCAATGGGACTGTTTTTTAAGAGTAGCTTATGCAGCATGTGCTTGCAACTTAAATATAAGTTGGGTATATGTAGTCCTTGCTATACCACTAACTGTATTTGAAAACCAAAGTATTAAAAGGGGGAGGCACCCCTGTTTATATCTATAGGGGTATTTTACATTCAAAATGTATTTTTTTTTCAAAATTGAAGTATTTGGGACTGAATTGCACTAAGATATAACCTGCAAGCATATAAAAAAAAAGACAAACCTGTTTAGAACGCTAATACAGTTTATGCAGTTATAAAGATGGCATTACTGCACAGTTTTAAGATGATGCAGATTTTTTTACAGTTGTATTGTGGTGCAGAACTGGATTTTCTGTAACTTCAAAAATTCCACAGTTTTAAAGGCAATAACCAGTAAATTTTATTTTCAGGGACTGATATCCTGTCTTTTAAAAAAAAATGGAAAGTAAATCTTACCACAATAAATATAAAAAAATCTTGTCAGTTACTTTTTCTTTTACATATTTTGCTGTGCAAAATTGTTTTATATCTTGAGTTACTAACCACGTGTGATGTTCTTATGTGCTTTTCTTTCATTTTCAACTTTATGGTTATATCAAAAAAGAGAATAATCTACAATAATAAACTGCATTTTTTGATTCTGTACTCAGTTTTTAGTGTGTAGTTTAAAAAGTTAAACAACTATGAAAGCAGTATCTAAGCCTAATACATTGCAAGGAAGTGATGCTGATACAAGAGTTGAACCCACTGATAAAAAGGAGAAGAGAAGTTAGCGGCCAGTTATATGTAAAGTGGAAAATTATCACCCACTAGAAATTAGTTATATGTCAGGCAGGTGAAAAACGTGATCTTTCAGGTACTTGGTATAATTTCTCAGTTTTGTAATGACTTAGAGAGCCTTAGTTGGTATGAGTCATATCGTGCCATCAATTTCAAGCCATTGATCTCAAAGGGAAGTTCTGCTGAAAAACCTGATGACTCGATATGGACCTAGATTTTGATTGTTTTATGATGGAGTAAAGTGAAAGGGAAGACTTAACATCCTCTTATCATCTGATCCAAGCAGAACAGTTTGTATGTAGTAAGAGATGACACTGCATCAGGTTTTTCTTGTCACATATTCATTTAATGTTCGAGATAAAGAGTTTTGGACATTTGGCAGATACCCCATTCCAACCTCCCTCCCCTCCCCTCCCTTTTCCACATCATGGTTTTCTTGTCAGCCACAGGCTTTAGAAGGTTCAGTGAATTTAGGAGGGAAAAATAAAAAAAATCGAAGGACTTCCAAGTTATTTGTCCTAAACAAACACTCAAAAAGGTTAATTTGCTAAAAAAATGTTAAGGTCCAAAGGTGTGTTCGTTACTATAGTCCTGCATACCAAAGGACATTTTCAGCTTTGAATATCTCCTAAAACAATTGACCCAGTTATTTTACAGTTACTTTCCCTAGCAGCTCCCAAATAAGTTGAGAGGTTTTGATAGCGTTTTCTCCAGTATTTGAATAGGATTAACTTTGTAGTTCATTTGAAAAACTTAGGCCTCTCTGAAGAATGTTACAGCTTCACTTGAATTTAGCTTTATCTCAGGCTCATAAAAACCAACACTATTTATAAATTTCTTCTAAATTATAAAATAACCCCCAGTATATGGAGTGAATGGAATTTAAAACATCACAGCAAACTGCACCAGAATTCTGTTCTTGGGGTGGTGGTGGGGGAGAGAGAGAAACAGCTGTTTCTCAGAGAAACTGCTCCAGGTTGGGTCTTGCACTGTTTACTCAGGCAGAGTTCTCACTGATTTCAGGTCAGGACTGAAGGATCGGACCCTAAGTCATGCTCTGCTCAGGAAGGCCAAGTTTCCCTTAAAACACAACAGGTTGTGTCAACAGTCACATCGAGGGAGGAGATCAAGCATTGATTTCTGACTGAATCAGCTCCCATTAAAGTCAATGGCTAATAAATAAATCTCGGACTTTAGTGGTAGCAGAATGGGTCCTTTCAATGGGAACCTTTCATGGAGCTTTGGAACTGGTCCCTGGTGTTAACCAATTCTGTTCTATATTCGCCCCTCCTCCTAAACACAAGTCAATGGAGTGCCCTTTGGCATTTGACCTTCTGTTACACCACAATTTGAGTAATGGTTCAAGCTCCATATTCTGGTTAATTGGAGCTTCATATTCTAGTTAATATGTAATCTGAGGGTAAACTAGCTGCTATTGGCTGATTAGAAAATTATCTGCTCTCATAAAGATAGCAACTTTTTCTCCTTCTTGAAATGTTTAAACCTCTATTAGTGCCCACATTTTTCATAGCAGTCACTTGGGGACTGAATTATTCCAAAGAATTCACAAATATTGATATTTTCAGTAAACTGATAAGCACCTTACATTTAAAATTACCTTTTAAACTAATTCACTGTAGCTAGTTTCTCAGGCATAGATGCAGAGCCCCTCTTATGTGCAATCAATTTGTGGCACAACATTAACCCCCTTAATACAATTGATCTTACAGTTTAGTAACATGAAAAGGTGTAAGCGGTTACTAGGTTTACAACAGGATTTTGAGTCCAAGAAGAGGTGATAGAGCAAATGAAACATTGCTCTTTCTGGGTTTTGCTTCGTTGGTTTTAGTACACCCACAGTATACGTAAAGGTTTTATGAACTGAGCTAAGAAAAGCCTTCCAAGAAATAGATTGTCAGAGGGAAAAAATACTTTGTACACACTCCAACAGAGAAAAGGGTGGTCTTTTTCCTAGCCCATGAACGTAACATATCAGTCTTTACTTCAGACTTAAAATGCATTGTCTTCCTTAGGCTGTATTTGAATCTCTGTCTGAAACACTGTTACATTGCAACTAAAGAAAAAAAACCCACTACAAGCAAGTTTTAATAACCACCAAAGCAAACCACCTATTGGGGTTCTGTATGAATTTAAGGGGAGATCACAACTTTCCAGCAGAACTGCTTGCTGAGAACTAATTGGAACAGATCTGCTCTGAATAACCTATATTCATTAATCACCCCTTGCTTGAAGCATTCTGGCCTGTATCCTGCTAAGCCTCTCACTTAAACTCAGTGGTAAAATTCCATTGATTTGAATGGGGAGCAGGAGTCTGTACCCTATACTGACTTCTCACTCGTGTAAATCTCTTACTGAAGTCAGTGGAAGCTTTGCCTGAGTAAGGAGATATGGCCCCATATGTCAAAAGAGATAGTTAGTTCTTACTCTCCACATCGTTAACAGTGTCCCATTTCTGCCATCGCTCTATGGTTCTTTCTCATTTATTACCTGCATTGCAAAGAATGTTCATTAAGATGTGCACAAAAGAGGTGACCCTTTGCTCAGTTTGAAATATGGTTCAGTGTGATACAAAATACCCCCAACTCTTAAGCTTTTTCTAAAATGTAGCATAACCCCCTTCCCAACATCAAGGGTTCAGCTTAGTGGAGTGAAATATTTTTGTGTTTGTACGACAGTATTTTCCCTGCCTCTGCACACAGGATCACATCTGAAAAGGGGAAAATATTCCTAGCCACCTGAGTGTATTTTTCTTTAATAACTCTCTGCAAGTGCAACTGTGCTGTTTACTCATTTTGTTCAGCAACAATAAAAATGTGGCTTTACTTATTAGAAAGGCTACTTCCCTTTTTTATTTACCCCACAATAAAAGCTCTTCTTTTAAAAAGCTTTTTCTTTTGGACACAGCTGCTTCATTTCCCTGTATTTCCCGTGCCCCGCAGTATGTGAGAAGTTCTTGATCAAGAATCATTCATAATTTTTAATACCAATTTATCTGACATAATATCAGACACAGAGTACTGCTGCTTCCTGGATTTAGGGAGGAAATGATGCATATATCAGAATTATCTGCTCAGATGCCAGAACCACATTGGTGTCATTTCAGCATGTGCAGCTTTGAAAGGAAATCCTCTGTATTTATTCCTAAGATCATCATCTGAACTAAATGGACTCACTGTTTCTGACACCTGTTCAGATGTTTGGATTTAAAAATTCCACATACAAAAATATTTTTTTTCAGTAGTGAAGGTTTTAAATAAACATTTTCTCCTTTAAAATCACTAATGTCATGTTGTCAGTAGATACCATAAAACATGGAGATTCCAGTTGTTGCTGTGGCAAATGTAATATATTTTGCATGCTTAACACATCTTTACATACACTCAGGTTGCCTGTATCCACATAATATCTATTTTAAGTGCACATCTGGTTATAAATAGCACAAGCTAGTACAACAGGGCACAAAAAAGGTGGGAGGTTGTTTAAAGAACTAATTTTTTCAGAGAAACAGTTGAGCATTCATACACTACAGTTTTAGCACTTTCTAATGAATTTAGCAGGCTCCGTGGATGCAAATCAATAGATTTTAATGGTGTGCGCTCCACAGCATCTGTTACCGTAGGACAGTCAGTATAGAGTGGAATTGGTGGTGGAGGAGAACCCAAAATAAGGCTTACCACTCTTTGGAGGGTGAGTGCACTCAGATTTGTGAACTCAAGACCAGGGCAATGCAAACTATTCCAAGATGAAAGCGATCGATGCGAGCGCTAAGTAACACGCGGGGGTAGATGCCTGTGCTGATACTTGCAGCTAATCAGTTAAACTCCGACTATCTTAGTCACCATCACCTTGATCTGAATCCATAATTTGGCAGTGCGCTTGAGGGCAGCTTGTTATCGCTGATTACTCACCAAAATTATGAGTTGCCAGCGTGCTGTGCCCACATTTCTGGTCCTCAACTCGAAAACGGTGCAATTTCTTACACTGCAGTGAAATACTTTAGGCCTGTAGCTTTGGCAGTGAGTTGTACTGACGAAGATTGCCCTGCCTGCATCAACGCTTGAGTTTAAGTACTGTATACTTTGACGTGTTTGCCTTCTAAATACATACCCACCAGACACCTTGCATGGAAGGAATGGAAGACGGAGCAGAAGTTTGCTAGAAGTCTCCTTTCCACAGGCATAGAGCGGGAGACAAATCAAGCAGTGTCTAAACTTTCCAGCGGGGTGAGAGGATGAAGTGTCACCGGTGGCCTCTCAATTGTTAATGTATAAAGAAGTACAGCGCAGAAAAATGTTCTCAGCAGCTTTTCCCTTTTAAAACAAAATGTTAATGGTTGTGTATGGAGGCGTAACGGGGCTCAACACCCCCATTTCAATGCGTGGTCTGGCCAACCGTTACCCTCCCTCTCCGCCTGGGTTTTACAAGCGTCCTTGAAGCCTCCGTGGTGTCAGGCAGACCAGCAATACACATTCATTTCCCAGGCTTGAGTTCGCCAGAATTTGGATCTACAGTCACACCCTAGCCAGCTGCAGAATGGCAAAGATTTTTGTTCCCTTTTGGCTTCTTACATCAAGGCTTGGATTATTTAAAATAAAGGACCCCCCCCAACAAAAAGAATTAACTCCCCCTCCCCAAGAAAATCTCTACTACTTAAATAACCCTTCCCCAAATTTCTCCCGAATAAACTCTTTGCTTCCAACGTATATTGGGCGTTCCTGAATGTAACCATCTGCCTGCGGGTTGATGTGTATCAATAGTTTTGTTATGACTCGGAATGTTTCTGGAAATGAAATACCTGATCTGAATCCGGTTAAATAGCATCCTGTTGACACTAACCCACAAATCCCAAACACTGCCCGAAGTACCGCGGAGGTTGCAATGTGCGGGGGACTGAAGCAAAGGGCAGGGCGACTATAACCCGCGTGGTCTCAGACGTAGTTTTTAAGTTTATGTCTCCTAGTTCGGTCCTTCCCCCGCCACTTTATGAGGTAAATATAAAGCGGTGTGGAGAGATCGGACGTGTAAATGTGTTCCGGTCCGGGTCTCCGTTTCCGATCCGGATAGCAGGAGAGGTCATTCCCTCGGGACACCGGGCTGAGGGAGGAAACAGCATTTGTGTATTTCCCCCCCACCCCCACCCCCACCCCGGCACTGTCAGGGCTCAGGCCCGTCAGAAACGTGACCGCCAAGGGCCCGATCCTGCTCCCACGGACGCCAGTGGGGACGGGGCCAAGGCGTTGCAAGGGACCGCGGGCGGCGTCTGCCAGCCCCTGTGTGCCCTGCCCAAAGGGCGCAGAGCCGCGCGCCCCCTCCCAGGGACCAGCCCAGCCCCGGCTGCCGGGCGGAGCCGCTCCGCCGCCGCCGCCTGGGGCCGGCGCGCTGCGGGGAGCAGGTGGCCCCGCGCAGGGGCCAGGGCCCGGGGCTGGCCGCTGGCCCCGACCCTCCCCGAGCGCCCGAGGCGGTTCCCGGCACGTGTTCGCCCCTGGAAGCCGCTTCGAGCCAGAGCGGCGGGGAACCGGCTCCGTTCGGCCGGGGCTTTGCCCCGAGCTCGGTGGGGACGATCCCTGGCCGAGCCGGGGGTGTTCGCGCCAAGTGCCCCCTTCTCCCCCCCCGCGGGGAGCCAAGGGGCTGCCTGCAAAGGGGGCGGCCCAGACGCGCTGGGGCAGGGGCAGGGGGACCCCCCGGCCACCCTGAGCCTAGCCCGGGGGGGGGGCGCAGGGGCTGGTCCCTCTCATGAATAGGGGGGTCTGTGTCCGGGCGTAGCGGGAGGCCGCGTTCACCCAGCAAACAGGCCAGGCGGGTCACACCTCCCCAACCCCAGGCAAGGGGGCTCTCGGCGGCCCAGCCTGGCTGTGTTACACCCTGGGGAGGGCGGGGGCTGCTCTGCAGCGGGGAGGGAGGGAGGCCGCCGCTTTTGTGTGTTGTCTAAATTCAATTCCTGAAGGATCCATCCATCCGTCCAAACCTTAGCGCCGGTGTGTCATGCAGGCGGCCTTCTGCTGACTGATCATCCCTTAGGTACGTTCCTGGAGCCAGCTGTGCTGCTCTTTTCTTTGGATTCGGCCCCTTTTTCCTCTTCAGTCTGATAACCTGGGCTCACTTAAACTTGATCCAAAGCCCGCTGCAGTCAATGGGAGTCTTTCAGTTAGGTTTGGGATCAGAGTCTTGGTGGCTGGAGGAGAGGAGGTTTGGGCTGCATGCTTTGTAAATCATTTGCAGTTGGGAGAAGAACAGTTTTCCAAATCCAGATGAATTTCTCTCTCTCGCTCTCTCGGAGATAGAGTTTAATGCTCCATTTTAACACAGGCTGATTATCCTACCTGGAGCCAGAACCTTCCCTTTCACTGATTTTTAAAAGTAGAAATTTACAAGGTCTTGGGAACTAACTTTAAAAAGTGGGTTTTGTGTGTGAACATCAGTTCCTAAAGTTGTGGTGTTCTTTAAAAAGAGTCCCAGCTTTCTCAAACATTTGAGGCCCTTGCAATGAAACATTGGCAGTGATGAAAGGTAAGTAACGCAAATAAAAAAGATCTAGTTCCTTTCCTCGCCCTCCCCTCCCCCGCCCCCAACTGCTTCCTAATTCACTGATGAAAGTACTGTAATACATAAGAAGCCAGGCCAGAGTTTGCAATACATTTCAGTTTTGCAATGTCAGATGAACAGACTTCACTTTTGATAAGAGACCTACTGCAGAGTCACTTTGGAGTCAGGAATAATATAAGATTAAATCTGCTTAAAATTGTATATTCATGCCACACCAGATTCAGTCTCTAAACTGAGCACAGTCTTTCAGCAGCCTTTATTGTAAAATCCTTTTTAACACACTGCATTATAGAGGAGCACATTTATTAAATGATAACTCTCATGTACCAACTTTGTCAAATTAAAAAAAGAAGAAAAAGAAGTGTTATCAGCCGTGTTAAATTAATAAATCTGCTTAGTCTCTCCAGGCTGTTTTAGTGCTGCATTTCTTGGAATCTCTTTTTATTAATACCTGATCTTCAAATAAACCTGTTAAATGATTCCGTGCACTGTGCCTGTGAGATACATGTCCACTTTTTTTCAGTTCTCCTTGGAATTGATTGAACTATTGTGGTTCTAGATAAGGGATATCCTCATCAAAGACTAAAGATAATGGAGCAGGCTGACCACAACACTTTTTTGGATGGTCTTCAGGTGTGAGAATGGAATACCTATTCCTCCCAACTAAATGCATTAATAATAGGATGGATTCATCAATTGGCATGAGAGCAGAGGTCATCTTGAGGAAAATTACACCAAAGGTCTAAAAAAGTCATCTGCTTTAAGAGATCCTGGGCAGGATGCCAAATATTACATATAAGGAGACACTGTCCCTTTTCTCCAAAAATAACAGACAGGATCAACAAGATTGTTAGGGAGGCAAAGGAGCTGTCTTGAAAAGGAGCTGTCTTGCTTTACTATGAACGTGTATGTGGGCATTTATATATGTATACATGCATGATTTGATTGAAACATTTCTGAATAAACATGACCTAATGTAAAATTTCCCACTACCCGGAAACATTGTTTTAAGTGGCATGCTTGAAAATATTTAAATACGCCACTCTATTCAGTTTGATGTTGAAAGTGATCTTTACATTGTGGAATAATAATTTAGTTGGCACAGATTGTACAGTTGATTTTTAAAAAAAAAATCTGCAGAGCTGTTTTGCAATCAAAATGCCAAATAAACCCATAGATAGTCTTGATTTTTTTTTCAATCTTAAATCAGGTATGCAATTTTTTCTTGCTATGTTTATGTCATGATATGACAATACATTGATGTAGCTGCAGCTATACTTCCCGCAGAATACTGGCTGTATATATGTATACATAGTGTATATATAGTCCATTGGAGAAAGTTAGATGTAACAAACATAACAAAATATCCATATTTAAAGAGCATAGATTGACTCACTGATTTATCTCACTTATTGTACAAAGATTCATTGTAACTGTGTTGAATCTTTTAAAATTAGATTTTAAATATATTTTGACAGTCTGAACTTGTATAGTGTGAGTAACTGTAGGGAGAAATGACAGCTCTGGTTTTGTTATTAAACTGCTGTCTGGAAAATAATGGACTATGTACAGAAATTGGTAATTATTTTGCCAGTTACATTAGCACAGCTAATAATAATAAAGATTTTTATTTAAGAAAACTATAGGAAAACTAAATGCTTTCACCTATTGTAGTTTGATATTCACTGTCAAGACAAAAATTGTATTTTTGTTTTACTAAGATAATTGTGCTATCACTAGGATCCTCCTGTTATTAATGTGAATAAAGGCCAGGCATGCTATTTAAAAATTGTTTCATTTTAAACAGTGTTCCATTAAGTTCATCAGCACTAGAACACTGTTAATAATTCAATTTCAGAGAGTCTTCTGTATTATTTAACATCCATTCAGAACAGTTCTGCTCTGTACAATATCAGTAAAAGTGACATATTTTACAGTGTTTTAAAATTCTTTATTAATTATGTTTTGTTTATTTTAATATATTTACTAAATTAGGTACCCAAGAGAATCTTCTACATCGGTGATGTGAAAATGCCTGTTGCCTGAAGTAAAAAAAAAAAAAGGTACATTTTTATTTTCATTTGCATACTTGAGTAAGAGGGTTTTTTTCCTCTGTTTTGTTTTGTTTGTTAATACGAAACTTACTTAATAACCCATGGAAGTTAGATTGGGCTCATATTCAGGTGTGTAAAAGTGACATGGGCAATGTGAATGTTTTCTACTTTTGTTTACTAAGCATGTCTTCTATGTGGTATAATTTATATTTTATTCCTTGCAAACATCTTATTTTTTTGTCTTCAAATGCTGGCATTCAGAAACTAGCTATGGAGGTTGAGTATGAGACTACAAAAGATCTGTCTCAAATTTTGATGAAAATGATAGATCTCTGTATTGTTTTACGTACATGCCCAGAATTTCCAATTGAATGAGAAGCATGATACCGTCTTCCTCTCCCAAATCACATCCATTCAGTCTATCACATTTACAGAATATACAATATTAATGAAAATGAGAAGATCAAACTTTTATACACACACACACACCTCCTTAGATTCAGGCAGACATATGGTCCATGGGATCTGTTTATTATCAGGCTCAACTGTAAAAAAAACACTAAGCGGTTTAAATGGGATTTTCAATTACAGAGATCCCTGTGTGAGTTTAATTATGAAATCTCTTATTTTAGACAAGAATACAACCTATAACACTTATATCAACAATTAAGGGGTGTTAAAAACTAACAGTGCTTTGTTTAATATTAGCTAGTGCAACTGAGTTTTATTTTTATTTAAAATTTGGCTGACTGTGTGGAGAAGGGGGGTTGATCCTGTAGAATTGATGCAAGTCAAACTCCCATTGACATTTGCAGGAGTTTTGCTTGGGTATAGGCTGCAGGATTGGGCCAGGGGAGAACTTCATAAGAGACACATTTTGTGATCTGATTCTCCTCTCAACTTACATGAGTTATACACGGGCGTAACCTCACTGATATCTGTAAATTTACAACTGATTTATAGCGTTTTAAGCAAGAAGAAAATCCGACCCCTAGTTTTATTATGGGTCCTTGCAGAGTATATTATGTTGCATATATTGAATAGGCTTGAATAGGAATTTTAAACATAGTCAAGATACTTGTTTTCACTGTTCAGGGACAGTGTATTGTCTATCAGCTCATTGCTAACAAGAGTTCTTTATTTTAAATAATCTAAGAGCAATCATTGCTAATTTTGTTCAGTTATCTATGGACGTTTTTTAAAAGTGTTTAATTTAATGTGTAATTGTAATAACAGGACTTATATAGGCACAATGTACCCTGGCCTGGAAAATAGACACAATAATTTCATTTACTTGTATATTTTTTGGTCGTCCTGTTAGGCATTGTTGAAAAAACAGATCCCGTTACTTTGAAACAAATATATATTGGGTCTAGGAGGAGTTAATGAACTTTTATGGCCAGGTTGAGATTGGACTGACCCCTATGGTAATATTTCATCTAAGGTTACTGTCGGGAGAGAAATCAAATTTCAGCTGTGAACATGATTGACAGGTAAATGCAAGAAAAAGAGAGACATCTGCTCAGATGGGGAATTTGGAAAGGAGAAGGCCAGTTCAGAGAAGTTTCTCTGTGATATTAGGAATAATAAGCTTAGATATGAAAAGTCCAATACTTCGCACTCTCTGGAGACTCACTTAGTTTATTCTCATAAAGTCAGTTTGGTTAAGGGAATTTAATACTATAAGGGGATAGTAGTGGACAGTGGTCTCAGTGATCTCATTGCTAATTTGATTTCTTTGAAGTAATTATGTTATTTCTATCATATTTGTAGCAATGCAGGCAATTGATATGATGTGTGTAAATAAAGTCTATTGTAGCTGTTGATTAAGATACAGTCGCTATACAAACATCTCTTTTGTTATATGTAAAGGCAGTAAGATTATGGACCAAATAAATCCTTGGCATAATTCCATGCACTTTTTCCTGTGAAAGTCAGTGGGAGTTGGTTCATGTTCCTGATATATATCACTATATTAATAATGAAATTAAAATATCAGCATGAATATGAGGTGGTATTTTATGAGATAATCCATATAAAGATGGGATGGGCAAACTTTTTGGCACGAGGGCCACATCTGGGTATGGAAATTGTATGGTGGGCCATGAATGCTCACGAAATTTGGGGATTGGGATGTGGGAGGCGGTGAGGGCTCCGGCTGGGGGGTGTGGGCTCTGTGGTGGGGCCAGAAATGAGGAGTTCAAGATGTGGGAGGGAGCTCCGGGCTGGGGCAGGGGGTTGGGGTGTGTGCGTTGGGGGGTGAGGGCTCTGGCTGGGGGTGCGGGCTCTGGGGTGGGGCTGGGGATGAGGAGTTGGGGGGTGCAGAAGGGTGCTTCCAGCTGGGACCAGGGGATTTGGAGGGCGGGAGGAGGATCAGGACTGGGGCCGGGGGCTGGGGTGCAGGCGGGGGTCAGAGGTGCAGGCTCCAGGCAGCATTTACCTCAGGCAGGTCCCGGAAGCAGCAGCATATTCCCCCCTCCGGCTCCTACACGGAGCCACAGCCAGGCAGCTCTGCGCGCTGCCCTGTCCACTGGTGCTGCCCCTGCAGCTCCCATTGGCCACAGTTCCCGGCCAGTGGGAACTGCAGGGGCCATGCTTGGGGCGGGGGCAGCATGCAGAGCTCCCTGGCTGCCCCTACACGTCAGAGCTGGAGCGGGGAGATGCTGCTGCTTCCAGGAGCCGTGCAGAGCCACGGCACGCATGGAGCGGGGCAAACACCTGATCCCATTCCCCAGCTGGAGCGCCGGAGCAGGGAAAGCCCCCGACCCCGCTCACCGGCGGGAGCGTAAGGGCCAGATTAAAATGTCTGAAGGGCCGAATGTGGCCCCCAGGCAGTAGTTTGCCCACTATATAAAGCCTCTAGTGATGTTAGTGTGGGTCTTGTGCAAGATTGAAGGCTGGTATATAGCCCTAAACATTCTTTCCCAATGTATTTGTTACACTATCCAACCTTTCCTGTTAATTTTATTTGGTGCAGAAAAGCATTTCCACTTTCTAGCATAAGGGAGTCAACAGCAAGGGCCAAATTATGCCGTGTGATATGTGTCTCCATTGCCTTTGATGTCAGTGGGATTTTAATGCTATTTGTGTGAAGGCCAAATTTGGTGGTTCTTACACAGACCGTAATATAATGTTTTTGTTCCCCTTAAAGGTGAATGGCAAGAGCAAATCTAATCTTTACAGTTTATAGTCGCCTCATAATATTTTTTTTCAAAATAAATGAGTTCTTTTTGTTTATTTTTGGACGATTACCTTAGTAATTTTTGGAGGGCTGCATTGACGGTAACTCAGTAGCGTGAAACCTAAACTGCAACTCATCTGCCTCTCTTCTGAGGAGGAAGAGATAGTGGGTTAAATCCTGACCCAGTGAAGTCAATGACAAAACTCTCACTGACTTCCAGGGGCCAGAATTTCAGCCAGTGTGTTTAAGGGCTGTCTAGGCTGGAAGCTATACTGGTATAAGGAAAGGTGGGAATGCACACTTATATAACTCCCCATATGGACACACTTATTTTGGAATAAAAATGACTTTTTCCAGTTTGTTTAAGGTTGTTTTGGAGATGGCTTTTTCTAGTATAGTTTAAACCATTCTTATTTCAGAAGAAAAGTGTCCATAGGGAAAGTTATACCAGTATAACTCTCTTGGTATAATTATACAGATGTAGTTTTGCCATTAAATTTCCCTATGTAGACAAGCCCTAAAGTTAAGGTGAGGATAAGGAGAAGTAAAGAACACACACACATTTCCTTTCCCTTTTGCAGTTTACCATTAAGAACTTTCAGGCAAGGGAAACCTTTTAAATAAAGCAGGCTTAAAATAGAAATCTATTCACCTTTCATTTGACTTTTTAGGATTTGCTCATTGTACCCACGCATAGTTATTAAAAGGACGTGTTTGTACAGGAACTTGCTCTTTCCCATGCTTCGTTCCTGTCCAGCTTTAATCTGCATTGAAGTCAGAATGTAGACTTCAACATTCATTTTCACGGCAACAGACTGTGATGTCACAAACACTGGATGATGACTTCAATAGAGACAGTAGAAGGCTGGGTCTTAAACACACAAGTTCTTTTCTAGGGCTAAATGTCTGATATAATGGAAAGGGAATATAGGCAATAAGTAACCAGCTAAATTTCTGCGTGTATGAATGAGCTGTGTTTGAGTTTGCAGTGGTGTGTAAGTACCTCTTTACAAATTGATTTCATTTTACTAAATTCTAAATTATGCATAAAACTTCCGTGGCATATCGAAGTCAGTAGAAGCCACGTATGTGCACATATAGCCAAACTAGGCCCTTTTTTATATTTGGCCTGATTCAAAAGGAAGGTATTTTACTATGTTAGCCAAGAGAATGGGAGCAAAACCCCCACGATGTGCAATTTACAGGGTGTTTTACAGAAATTCTAGGTAAAACAAGTTTGATACACCATGAAAGCTTAAACTTAAATACTGTAAAATCCTATGTCTTCATGTCATCCGTATTCATCTGAAGAGAGAGTGAAAACAGCTTGTGTCCTTATAATCGAAGAACAGATCTTTTTATCACTGGTGGCTTAATCTGGCAGTTATTACTCAGGCAAAACTCCCATCAAGGTCAATTTATTAGTTTTGCTTGAGTTTAGAATTAAGACCTGAAATATCTTTGCACTAGTGTGATTTCTGCTGTTGTTTAGTTCTAACATAGAATTTTAGTTTATGTGCTAATAGATACAGTCTTTCTTCGGGCTTTTCAGTGTTTGTCATTTACCAAATGAGCTACACTTTTAAAATATGATCAGAGACTGAAAAAGTAGCTCTTTAACATGCAATATGTTAAACGTATTTCTTATGGCTCCAAAAGGTGCAGTGCTTAGAAAAGGGGACAGGTTTAGTCTAACTATATAGACTCGCTGTGAGACCTTAGTCAAATCAATTGATCCCTTATTTAGCAAGGTACTTAAGCACTTGCCTAGCTTTAAGCATGAGTAGTCAGTTCCATTGGCTTCATCTAAACATCTGTTGCCTTTGATCTCTGTATACCTCACTTTACCTAGCTATACAATTAGGTTATTAATTCTCACCTTAGAGGGGTGTTAGGAGAATTAAGAAATATTTGTAAAGCTCTCTGATGCCTTCTGCTGAAAGGGGTTTATGTAACTATCTTGTTTATAGTACTGTTGTAGCTGTGGTGGTTCCAGAATATTAGAGAGACAAGGTGGGTGAGGTCATATCTTTTATCGGACCAACAGAAAAAATGGTGTGTGCCAGTTTTTGTCCTCCACGTTTACTGCCTTTTTTTAGTTTTTACTATTTTTTTCCTTCCTTTGTTTTAACCAGTGAGAAGCTTGTCTCTCTCCTCAACCAGAAGTTGGTCCAATAAAAGATATTACCTCACCCGCCTTGTCTCTCTAATATGCTGGGACCAATATGGCTACAACAACACTGCATAGATAAATATCTGTCGTTTATATTTGTTTTGTGTCCTTATTTCATCACTCTGGGTGAGGAATATAAATGACAGGTATTTAGATACAATGGTTCTGACTACTCATTATTTACGTTCCCCTGAAACGCTTAAAACAGGACTTAAGTGGTCTGTCGGACTTGTGCGTGCCCTTTGCCCAGATGTGAATTTCATCCCCTGAACGAAGTGGGAGGTTTGGGTGCCCAATTAAATACAAGGAGCAGGCCCTCAAATAGCCAGGGGTTTTCTGAAAGCCAGATCCAAACGGTTTTTTTTTTAATCATTGTAAATATAACATGACTCATTACCTTAAGCAGAATGATGTGTCCTTGAAAACCCTTCATTACTGGTTCACTGGCTCATACATGCTCACACTCACAAACCAGCTGCCAAGACTTATGGAGGTCAGGGTGCCTTGTTCATTTCCCCGCCCCCTTGTCAATGCCATTACATTAGTTCCCAAAGTTTAAGCCATTTTCACTTACCAGTTGTGCAGCTTTTATTTTTGTCTATCAAAATTATTGCTATTGTTTTCCCCGGCCCTACTTTCTTCCCCAGATCCAATAATGGAATCTTCAGCTATGAATTTGCTAACCATAAAGATTTTTGCTTGAGCTGTTTTCAAAATGCTGTGGTAAAAAAAAATAACAATAATAAGCCTGTGAACAACATGCTGTGCCACTCTCTCAAGCACTGCACATCTACGGGAAAGAAAGATATTAGCACTCATATAATTTCAGATAGGAAATGAAACCAGACATGAAAGAGACACTAGCTCCAGCTGTTGAGTAGGAATCAAACTAGCTATGGGAATTACAGGTACTGTCACTGGAGACAGCCTGACTTCTGAGAAATGACCTCAGGTGTAGAAGCTTGCTGTGGCCCCTTGCAGATATTAACACCTAATTAACAATCTGCAAGAGCATCCTACAACTTAATCACCAGTGAGGTGAGAATGACAATCAGACAGAGTAGAAGGAATAGAAGAAGAGAAATGGTAATTTTTCCTCTGCATGCATCGTCTAATAACCATGGTTATTCAGATGCAGCTAAATGCGATTTCCTTTTAGTCATTTCAGTCTATTGGAAGGCACAATATATTCATTTGCTAGCAGGTAGGGAGCGGAGGTGAGAATTGAATTGATCTGAGATACTCTGAAAAATTGACCTGGAGGTCATTCATAGTTTACATTGGGAAGTGAGACCAAGTTTATTTCTTCTCCGTCTTCCTCTTGCACCATTTTTTTGCTTCCAGACATGTTATCTTGCATTGTGTAATTATTTAAACATACTCTGATTCCAAGTACCTTGTTCTCTCAAAGTTAATCAAAATAAAGAGACCTTTTGTTAGTGGTGATAAGTAATTAAATAGCTGGTTTCACGTTATGTGGTAGTATCGTACTGAGTTATTGACGTCTTAGAATCTGGTTTCCCGGCCTTATGTAACATTAAGGAAATCTGCTCTGCCCTTGCACTGGGGTGATGCAGTTGCACCAGAGCAAACTCTAGCGGTGGATCCACTGCTTTGGCACAAAGTAGAGCTTATGTTGGTCCAGCTTAATCGGGTTCCGTACCAAACTAAGAATTTCATTAATGCAGGTAAGGCTGAAAGCTGCAGGATTGGGTCCTTATCTGTGTTTTGGTTTTGAGTATATACGATCCTAAAAGAGCGAAGATTGTTTGAAGTCAGCCAGTAATAAAAACAGCTGTCAGTCAATTGGCGGGTATTAGACAACTCATATGTGTAAGGATTGCTCATGTGAGTAGGGGTGTGTAGGATTCGTCCCTAAAATTTTGGTATGCAAAATAAAAAGCGGAGTGGGGAAAATGGTGCATGCCCCTTGTTTTCCTCCACATTTACTACTTTTTTCCTTACTTTGTTTTAACCAGGGCCATGAGAAGTATGGACAGGATTGGAACCCCCATCTATCTATATATTCCACTTTGAATAGTAAGGGCCATTTGCTCTGCACACAGCGCTCCCACATGTTTCTGGGCTTAATGGGAATTCTGTGTTCATATTGCTTGGCCTCAGATTATATTGTAATAAGGCAAGAACACAACATTGAACCACTCATCTTCCATAGAAACAGCCACATCCCATCAACTATCTCGTTCTTCTGTTCAAACAACAGGAGATCCTCTCTACATTCACCATTCCATCACACCTTTTGGCTCTGTTTTTACATGTTGGCTGTATGCTGAAAATTTAACAGGACCATAATGTCAGCTATACCAGATCAAAGACGAGCAACATAAAAGTTGAAATATATTATTTATCTCGTAGTTTGCATCCAGGATGCTCTTCCCCTTTTTGTTATTGCTGATGTTTTGCCCATGATGTTGAGCTCACTTTTTGAAAGCCTTTGTCCCCTACAGACAAATATTCATATTAATGCAAGCCATCAGCATTTAACAAGCTCCAAAGCTCAGGCCTGTATTACATGCACATCCCAAACTTACATTGTTTCCAAAAGAAGGCTTGAGTGCTCGAGAAATGCAGGATCAGACCCTGCCGTGGTCATTTTAGATTTGGAGACTTCTTGGCCTAAGCACAAGAAGTGCACTCGGTAGCCTAAAGAAGCAGTTCAGTTCATTTGTTCAGTGGGAGATTTTGTCATGCTCACTGAGTACTGTAAGTTTCTGTAGAAGGAGGGAAAAATGTTGGTCTTTGCAGGGGGCCAGAAGCTAAAAGGAGAATTTATTCGGGACTTTTCCCCCTGATCTGGCTCATGTATCTTACCCCACATTTGTTATCCTCTTGGCTTCATTTGGCATTCTGCCTGAGTAACAAATACAGGATCAGGCCAGCAATGTTGTTTAATCTTCATACAAACCTTTCCCCTCAAGAATCAGTATAAAACTCTGAAAGTTTTATTTTTTGTCTGCAGATGTTGCCGATTTTACTTCCTGAGTTACAGGTTGAGATAAAATAGTCTGATTTTGGGGATCCCCCAAGCCTTTTTCTTTATGGAACAGAAAAAAAAAAGACCTTGGATTGTTTTGGGGATTTTTCGTTTTTTAACCTGCTGACAATTATCAAATGTTCATTCTAGCAAAGGACTGTTACGAGGGAGCAGCCTCACTGTACAGCCGACAGGACTAATTTGCAGTCTTCTTTAGAGCGCAGCTATTTGGAAGATGTGTCACTTCACTATTTCTTTAAAATTTAATTGGGATCAGGCTATCGACATGTCTCCAAATTTTTTGTCTGTTCAGGCTGCAGTAAAGCCATTTATAATTTATAATCAACGTCTGGTATCGTGAAACTAAACTGTAAAACCGACTTCAGGGTTCCAGTCATAAAATAAATATATGATAAATATTGCAATGAGGCTTGTGTAGCGCAGCTAACAACAGTTCAGTATATTTTGTTATATATATTTTGTTCCAAAGGTAAGAAAGATCTAAATAATAGATTACTGGGAGGTGCTTCTTTTTTTTCTTTTTGGTACAATCAAATGCTAAGGTGGTTTTATAGCTTGAGTTATTATTTTAAATATAAAATGAAGTATTAATTTATTAAACTCGTTTATATAACCACGTTATTTTTATGTCTTTATTTATATTCTGTACTATTGAGCAAAACTGCATTCATCCTGGAGTTTTCTGTCTGTTGACTGTAGTGCGCCTTTGCTTAGATTTTTTTTTTTTCTAACAAGGCAGCTCATTTAGAAAGAAATGTTTATGTGAAGTGCTTGTCAGTTGGCATTTTTACTGGTGCGCTAACCCAAAGGTAAAATATAAAGGCACATCTTTTTCTTGCTGGCTTGTTGCTACTAGAAGGGTTCCTCCCTTGTTAGCTTGATAAATAATTTTACTAGCGGGAATCTGCTGAATTTTTATGCTTGCTGTCTATTTTCTGCTTGCTGCAAATAAATTCCTGCACTCAGAGGGCACTAAAACGCCGAACACATGGTATTTTCCCATTTTGTTGCTGGTTGCCTAAAATATTTATTTCGTCTTGTGTTTTTAATGAAATCTTTAAAAAAGTAAAGAATAAAACTGCAAAACCTGTTTGTTTTCCTATTTCCAGATGAAGATTTTTAGCTTGCTTCTCATGTTTGATTGTATGTGTAGAGCCTTGACTTTAAACATGTTATCACAGGTGATCTAAATAAGCAGTCTTAAATCATTCATCGCTTCAACTACATAATGGTTTTCAAATTACAGGCAGGGATTATTTATTGGCAGGATCAGCCATTTAAGCATCACTTACCATTCCACAACTTTTAGTTTCCCTGTTTGAGATCAAGAGAGCTAATTTGTGAAATAAAAATAATTCTAGATCTGATAGGGAAAACACAAACAAGGTTTCTAATGCATTGCAATGCTGAAATGGAGATGAAATAAATTAGTTTTTTTTGTTTGTTTTTAAGCACCATTTTGCAGTTGTTGAAGCTTCATGAATTTTGGAATTTAATTTAAACAAACAGAACCCCCCTTCCCCGTCCAGCAAAACATGGCTCCCTGATTTTTAGATGTTGCTCTGCTACTATTTTGGACTGGCTTTACCGTACTATCCCATGCCCTAGGCTTCCAGTTTTTCAGGGCTTTGTGGAGTTTGCTCAGGTGACTGACTTGTGGAAGCTGGATTGGGCCTTATATATGGGATGTTTTGGGGAAATTGATGTTCACATGGGGGAGGCAGAAGTGTCGAAGAGGTCAGATAGATAAATCAGAAGTGCTGTAACTTTCCCAAAAGAGCAGTTACAGCTACGCACTACAGTTTTGTTTTAAAAATAGAGATGTTATTTAGATCTATCTGGGGTCAGCTTTCAATTCTGTGACCCTCATGCACACTGATGATGGAGGCACTAATCAACTTCTTGCTTGCAACAAGAAATCCCTGTGGACTCCACTCAGCAGTCTCATACGATTATATTCACAGACATATTCAGCATCACTCAGTCACACATTTGTGCTGTTTACACAATGTATAGTTAAAGGTCCCTGGGACACAGGCTACTCTGAATTGGAGAGAAAGGAGAAATATGTATTTACATCTTTACATGCTTTTTAGAACACGTAAAGAATCCATTGGTAGCCCTGACTTTCTCTCTAGGGGACTGGATATAAAGCCTTTCTGATGGCATATTTGGTATCTGAAGCTGAGTCTTGTGGTCACCGTCCTGTTCCTGGTGCAGAGAGGTCCATATAGTAGACCACCACAGTTAGCACTGGTTGGCAATCTCAGCAGAGAAGCCAAGAATAGGTCCAGATCAGTGTTTAGGCGCATTGGGAACCTTTCAGGAGAGAAAAAGATGGTGAATGAGGAGGAAGGGACACTTGGGCCCTATTCCAAATGCATTTTTCTCTATATTTAAGAGATGTTAAAACTTTCAATACATTATCAGGAATGTGGAATTGTCATGGCCTCCTAGGTATTCTGTTCTCAGCCATCTGCATCTGTGAAAACCTTATCAATTATTTTGTGCACCCTTTTATTTCCTGCATTTGAATGGCAGAATTCCATGAACCTATCAAGATGCATGGATGATTCACCAGGAATATTATAAACATTTTCTTTTAGCTCCTCTTCAAAACTTTGGGCCAATTCCTTAAGTTCTTCCACAGGCCACACTCCAATTGATTTCCTGTTGATATGTAAGTACTGGGGCCCAGATTTCATTGAAGGCAATGGTGTAGCTCCTGCAAACACCAGGTTTGAAGCTGTATATATTGACCACAAATGAAATAATGGGATGGAGGGAAGAAACCAACCCGTACACAATTGCTGGAGAAGGAGTGGGAGGTTTGACCAATGGAGTGAACTATTTCTCTTGTGAATGCTGCCATGGAGATACGGATGTGACCTTTTTATTTAAGATCTTGTCTGAAGAATCCACATACAGTAAACTGCATGGAACGAAATGTACCCCTATGAGAAGAGCTAATATGACACTTCCAGGAGTTGAAATGGGGTTTCCTAGAGTCTAGGCATCCCTAACTTGATTGTTACTTTGCCTCTTTGGGGAGACTGAGACACAGGGAGGGGGGGAACTTGCCCAAGGTCACCAATAGCACAACAGCCATTAGATGTCCAGAAGATGCCATCACTGTGAAGCCAACAGAGCATCCTCACCCAATGCTATACACCTACTATATTTCAGCAGTTTCTTTCTGTTCAAGTTTCCTGGGTCTGATTGTCCCAGCCAATGCATGGGATGCTGGCAAGAAGTGGAGTGCAAGTTGCACCAACAGCCTTGCAAGCCACAGCAAGTGCACCAAAGTGGGAGCTCTAGTACTTCTAGTGATGATGGAGCACCTTGGTGTGCTGCAAGCACTGCATCCAGAGAGTGAATGGCTGTGGGAAAATGGGTGTGATTGATAGGAAGGAGTGGTCCAGGCAGTGATCCATTCCAGTACACATGCAACAAAATAGCATAGAGATGGTGCCTGAAGCAGCTGTGAATTGCACCTATTTGGAGGTCCATCTGGTTGAAAAGTAGCCAACATAATGGGATACTGTGGCCACAGAATATGCAACAGTGAAAAGGCATCTTTGCTTGTCCTTTCAGTAGCCAGCATCAATTAGCTGCTGCAGAGGGTCTGAGGATTGTTGCCAGGTCATGGATGTGAATATTGGGGAATTTGCATATGCATAGCACTGTGTTGGGGAAGTTCACATTTCAGAGGAGAAAAGTCCATCCCACCCTCGTTACAAACATCTGTGATGCCGTCTTGCTCACTTCATCCAGGATTCCAATTCCTATGTGAACAGTGGCCCATTTCTTTTAGAACACAGTTTGGGGCAGTCATAAAAATGACACTGTCAGAGATCTGACTTGATAAGATATCACATTTATATGGTGATTCTCACACAAAGTGCTTTATAAACTAGGCATCTCGGGGATAGGAGAGTAGCATCTAACCAGTACACGAGATACTGAGCAACAGGAAATAGTAGCCATGGTGTTTAAGATTGCGGCCAGAAGATCCAGGTGCAGAAAGCTTCTAGGAGACCAGTTTATGTAGATGAGGAGGATGTAAAGCTAAATTGACCTTGCAGGGACTTAAGCCAGTGGTTCATATTTGAGCTGCAGCTGCAGCAGAGGTAAAAATCTATGTTTCCTTCTCTAAGTCCTCTAAAGAACAGAGTTTTAGTAACCAGTTTTTATTGGAAAAAGAAGAAAATCATATAATTTTCTTTATAGTAGTGCATTTTGTTTTCCAGAGTGATTAATGAATTAAAGATGCAGTGTATTTATATTATACCCTGATTACCATTGTGCAATAAATCTAAAGAACAGTATCTGCCAATATGATAAGGCTAGCAGGATTTTTTTTTTAAGCTTTACTTTCAGCTATTAAAATTTTGGAATAAAATTTATTCTGGCTGTTATGCCACTATCCTTTTGAAACCATACCACAAGGAAATAAGCTGTACAAATGGATGGGGGACATTTTGCCTTTGCAATGGAAACAGAACGGTATGTAAGACTCAAATGGAGTACTGTGGCCACTTCTTGGTGCCACACATTAGGGAAGATGTGGATAAATTAGAAAGTCTGGAGGAGAACAACAAAAATGATAGAAAACCTGACCTAAGAGGAAAGGTTAAAAAAACTGAGCATGTTTAGTCCTGAGAAAAAAAGATTGAGGGGGGAATCGAATAAGTCTTCAAATATGTAAAGGGCTGTTTGAAAGAGGACTATGATCAATTGTTCTCCATGTCCACTGAAGGTAGGATAAGAAGTAATGGGTAGATTTAGGTTAGATATTAGGATAAACTATCTAATTATAAGCACTGGAATAGTCTTCCATCTGAGATCCCCATCATTGGAGGTTTTTAAGAACAGGTTGGACAAATACCTGTCAGGGATGGTGTACTTGGTCCTGCCTCAATCCAGGGGCTGGACTTGATGACTTCTCAAGGTCCTTTCCAGCCCAACATTTCTCTGAGTCTGTGATCAGCATTAAAATGGAAATGGAGTTGAGGGGAAAATAATGACCCAGTTGTTTTAGCTGTAACATTTCAGCAGAATTTTTGTAAAATATCAGGAATGAAACCCCAGTTAAATAAATGTGTGATACTTGGTGCCACAGTGCTTCAAGCTCTGCTTTTGTCAGGCCAGCTGAGCTCCCTGATTAATGCCTGGATGGGAGACCCGCAAGTTGGTGTAAGAAGTGTTGTTTGTGAGTCATTAGATGGCGGGCTTTTCTTTGAATCAGCTAAACTGATGCTCCAACAGGGGGCTGCTGCGGTTGTGCTGAACTGAGGTCCTGAACACTTGTGATTATTAAAGATCCAATGGAATTATGGGTATTACCCTAATGTCCAGGCTAAATTCCACTAGATAGCTTCAAATTAATATAATATTATTTGCCATTACCCCCCCTCTCCACACACACACACATGCACCTGCACATAGACCTCAGGAGTGGTTGCATTTTGGTGGCAAAGAAAGAGGTTATTGTAGCTATGAGGCCAAATTCTGAGGAAAGCTTCATCCTTGTGGAGTCAGCAAAACCCAAAAAGCTGATGCATGAAAGGAGCACATCTGCCAAAGCACAGTAATGTCCATTTGTCCTACTCAAGTATCAGAGGGGTAGCCGTGTTAGTCTGGTTCTGTAGAAGCAGCAAAGAATCCTGTGGCACCTTATAGACTAACAGACGTTTTGCAGCATGAGCTTTCGTGGGTGAATACCCACTTCTTCAGATGCAAGTCTTGCATCTGAAGAAGTGGGTATTCACCCACGAAAGCTCATGCTGCAAAACGTCTGTTAGTCTATAAGGTGCCACAGGATTCTTTGCTGCATTTGTCCTACTGTTTACCCACCAATGAGAATCTCCATGTCTCTTACACAACAGGTTGGGCTTAATACAGAAAGGGAACTTGGTCAGAGGCTGTGTGGCTATCTCATGCCCCAGTCATTGGACATTGCCTGCTGTCCCCTAAATGAATGTAACAACTACTCTTGAGACAGGTATGAAGATGGTGATGCCTTGTATTCTGAGGAACACTGAACAACAGAATGGGAATGTAGGAAATCGGGAGCTCCCACGATGGATTTGTCTGACCCGCCTCCAGCTTCTAAACCCTGGGTCAGACTCCAGGAAGAACAGCTGGGAAGCCACCTGACTCATTAGTTACTGGGAATTCCCCTTGTGTAAGCGGAGTCCTGGGTAGTGTATAGCCAATGTAGTACTTCAGCCACCCCTTCCATCTCAACCTGATTCTCTGACTCTTTCTAGCTGCCGGAAAACCCCTTTGGGGCCATAGGCAGCCAAGAGCCTTCAGCCTGCTTTAATTTACCCTGGGGAAACAACTAATCCCAAGCTGGCCCTGAAATTGAGGGACTACAAAGGTGGCGTACGGCCACCTTTACCTCTGCCTTCTACTCCTGAGCCATGTTGAGTGGTGCTCAGAATCTGGGCCACTGCCTTTTCTTGGGCATCTGAGGCTTTATTCACTTGAACAGCTTTTTTCATTTTCATTGGGACTGCTCACGTGAATAAAGCAAACAGGGGCTTGCAGAATTAGCTGGTGCTAATTTTTAAGTGGATAATATCTCTAGTATCTTTTTGAGCTGTGCTTTGGAGTGTAGGAATCCAAATGGGGCGCGCTGCTTGGAAACAGGTGTTGGATGAAAGTTTCTCCAAAACGGTATAATTATTTTTTATTATTACATTACGCCAAGAATTAACCTCACTGGCCCTGCCGAGCCTGATCCAAAGCCCAGTACAGTCGAGCTCTGTTGGGAGCCTTTCCATTGACTGCAGTGGGCTTTGGATCGGGATCCCCCATGAACATCTCTTTCTCATATCCTGGTAAGATACCTGAAGGGGACAAGCTCAGCCATATCCTCTGAAACCCCTGTACCGTTTTCCTCTTGTACAACCGCCCCTCACTTCCATCCCACAGAGGCCACAGCATTTGTCCTGTGGCTGTGGGTGTATTGCTCTCTGATGTCCTCTGTAGGCTTGGGTGGAGGTGGCCACTTGTGGTTGATATTAAGTAATTCCACCTCCCATACCACATATCCCTGGGCTGAGTGGGATCCTGTTGGTCTGTAAAGCACCAAAGCATTGCTTATTGCATCTACAGTACTTGGAGGGGAGGGGGGAATTCTACTCATCCTCTTCAAAGCGGCAAGGATATCAGCCAAGAACAGCACAGGCTGTTAGTTTATTTTCAAAATGTTGTGTATCTTTGCCTGATTTGAAGTCCCTGGACTGCAGGACTCTTGGCAGTTTTTTCTCCCTCTCTTTCTTCAAGCTGTTTTGAAGGCTGCTTTCAAGCCCACAGGGTAATAAGGAACAGGGTCTCTATCTGGTTATGAATTATTTCTTTCAAAAATGACATTACCTGGCACAGTCAAGCACCGTAAAAAAAAATCACTCTGGTTTTTGGGCAGGCTTTCAAGAGCTCACATGCTGCTTCCCCAGGTATGTCAAGCCTCTTGAAAATAAATCAGCATGTTTCAGAGAGGAGATAGATATGTATATTCGAATAGACATTGCATTTGGAATTGGAGGCTCTGGTTCTTACATGGAATCCTTGGTTAGCCCCCTCATTAAGAACTCTGCCTTGCCACTGTTTTTATGAAGATCCAGTCATTTACTTTTAAAGTAAATTAAAGCAAATTTCTCAGCGGTGACAAGTCAGTAAAACAACGGAAGGCTCAAGTTTTTCAATCATCTGACATCTGTTCCTTGTTTCTGCTGTAGATCTAAATGCTCTTTGCACCGTGACAGGTGAGCTGAAAGAGAGCTTCAGCTGAAGCTGTGTTTGGTTTTTTAATACTGTATACACTACACCTTTTCTAAAAGCGTAATTTTAGAGATTCCTGTGGCAGCAAATTGAGAACTTCATTGACACAAAAACTTGACAGTTCAAGCTTAAAATCGACAGTTTGATTCGGTGTTTTATTGCTAGAAATGTGGAAAGCTATTCCAAAATAACTCAAGTGGTGAACCAAACTGATCATCGACTTCTTGATACCTGAGTCAGCTCATACTTTATACTCTCACCTTTTGTGCAAGCCACCCACTACATTAAAAAATACCCTGGCAGGGAAGGGTAGGGGATTCACAACATTTTTGTGCAAGGGTGGGAACTAGGTTGTTCTAAAATATTACCCAAACCACTTTCACAGTAGGCTCATGCTCAACATGTTTGACTTGCAACATTGTGCGGTGGTCTCAGAAAAAGCAACTAGGTGAAAAACAACATATTAGGGCTATGTTGTGTTTAAACATGTGTGGGATACAAAATGGTGATTGATTTATTTTTGAGCTTTTGGACGGTTTATGGATCTCTGGGTCTGAGTGTTGGTTTCCTGCTGTGTCAAGTATTACAGTGTGGATTTGCTTTGTGTGGGAACAGAAAAGAGGGTGGAAGGTCTGTTGAGAAAGCTGGAAGGGGCTGAAGAATTTTCACTCAGGGCAGAGAGTTCTAAAGAAAAGGGATCTGCCATCTATGGTTTTTGTTAAGAGCACTCTTCAGCTTAACCTGTCTAATACTGATTTTTTGAGTGGTAGGGATGGATGGTGAGATGCTGCTGGAGGTATTGGAGATGAGTTTTGTGTCACTTTAGAAGAACTGTAAATAAAAACTAGGGATGTTTAAACTTCCCAAAGAGTTCAGGTGCATACCAATGTTTATCTGAACTATTCCAACCTTTCGGCGTCTGCCCCACCCTTAATGGGAGTTGACCCTTCCTGCCCACAGGACACCTCTCTCTTCAGATTTGGACTTCCTTTTTACCGTGTGTTGTATTCTTCAGACCCTTCAAGTCCAACCCACCCAGCACCTTTGTGGAGTAGTTGACTAGGCCACTTCATTCTCTCAGATCTTCAGGGGGTGTGGGGGAGTGACTGGTGGGCCTGCTCCCTCCTCTGGGTTTTAGAGGAATCCAGCAATTAGGACCAAATTCAATGTGCCAGCTTGAGGGAAGCAGGCAGCATATCCTTCTGGATCAGGGCCCAGAAATTCCCTGCTGCATGCTTTTGTGGCTCCACTGGCTTTTGTAATACTTAGGAGCATAGACGCCTCAGAGTTCACTGAGCCGTTCACAAAGCTGGGTTCCCTCCTGAGAGCTAATCTTATAATGATACCACACATCAGAGCAAGGTTTGGAAGGACAAATGAAATGGTGGCATCTAGGCCCTCTGAAGAAATCTCTCTTAGGCATTTCTGTGGTGCTTTTGCATTGTATACTTGAGCACTGGAAGTATTGTTTTAAATACATATTTTTCCTATTCATCTTTTTAATGCAAAATTGTTTTGAGTTTACCAAAGAGGCAGATGAGTGTCACACCTAAAATGCTGCCTTGGAGAGAGGGGAGTGTTTTGCTTAATGTTTTACCATTTGGAAAAGGGGGAATTCAGTCAGCTTCTGTGTCGTGGGACACAGTCCAAAGCACATGGGATTCTTTGCATTGATTTCGGTGGGTTCTGGAGCAGGTCGGATCATATGTCAAAGACAATGTGCTGAAGCACCTTTTTCACAGTGGTGTTTCCTGGGCAAGATCTGACTCTCAGCTGACTACATTTCGTGCAGAAAAGGAGCCTCCTATCCTAAAAGTGGCTCAGGGTTATAGAAGCAGAATGATGCAGGACCTACCTGGACCATCATTGCCCCTTCTCCTTCTAGGAGGTCAGATGCACTGAGAGGTCACCTCTTTTAAGACAGTTCATTTCAAATGCAAAGGGGACTCTTTATAAGTGTTATGACTGTTGAGATGCATCGTTTCAACCAAGCAGCCCTGCAGTGCAGGGCCAGCTTCCTTCAGCATATGCTAATAAATACAGGCAAATTGGAAAAAAATGCTAAACTGTGGGTGAATCAACTTTAATGGGGTGGTTTATGTGCAGGTGAGGACAGAGATGCTGATTGTCCCCTCCATAGAGAAACCCATAAGAAATGTCTCAGAAGATGGAGGATCCCCTAAATTGTACTGTCAGAGATACAGGGGCTTCCTCCGAAATCTACCCGAGATCCTCAGGCCTGAAGACTGGCTCTAGCCCATGGCGGCCCTCTGTCTTCTCAGCAGCACAGCTCCATTAGAGTTGCACCACTTGGGCCTTCTCCTGACTGCAGCTGGTCCAGGTGTCCAGGAGCTGGAGCTTGCCATTCTTGGCTGTGTTATCTTGTTTGACTAATTTTGCAGGACCAGAGTAGGGAAGAATTTGTTTCCCCTGACCTGTCCATTCCCTGCCCAAGCCTGATGAGTCTTCTCCTGCTTCTCCCAGTGTGGACTCTGCATGGAGATGCAGTGTCAGGACAGGGAGGTTTAGTGCTGTGCAGATGGCTGGGTCCCCCTTCTGTGTGGAAGTGGAGAGATCTGCATATGTCAGTTCCCCTCCTGGTGTGGCTCTACGAGACATGATCTGCCTACAGAAGTCCACTGAAGTGGGAAAAGAGAGGTGCAGGTTATTTATCAGTTATAATCTCATATCCCAGATGATTTGGGTCATGGTTATTTGAGTGACCAGCAGTGATTTCCATGAGTGTTGTGGGCATGTATTCATGTCAAGAATGACGGAGCTACTCTCTCCTGTCGCAAGTTGAGCCTTGCCAAAACCCTAACTACATTTCAGTATAATTAACTTCTGATATGTGACCTGGTAACTGTGTGACCTTTGCCTCAGGGAAATGGAGTCCAATAAGAAACAGAAATCCCTCTAAGAGTATCATCCCCACAAAGCAACACTCAGTTTTCTGATTTAAAAAAAAACTGTTAAACTTCTACAAGAAAATTCAAACCAGGAGGGCTGCTCAGGCCCCACGCACCAGCTACCGAGGACAATGCAAAAGGTGTTTTATGTTTTCCCTTTCTTGTCTTGTCCTGCCTATGTTTGTCTTACCTTTTGCAGGCTTTGGTCCTGTGAATTTGTAGTCTTGCCTCTTTGTATGTATCAGTGCCTGTTGGCTGCAGTGCCAAAAGTCTGACCTCTCCGCAATAAAAAAGGACCTGTTGGGGGAAAGAAAAAGAAAAATAGAACCAAATTGTGAAGAACCAAATATTTTGGTTAAGAAATGAGCCCAAAAAATTTGGATGCTATGTCTGTTTATTGCAAACCTTCAGTACAAAAGGTCACAGATATAGATATTGGAAGAGTCTGTTTCTTTACATTTTGCTTACTGTCACGCAAAGTGCATACGCCTCTGTATCTCTGCAAATTCCTTGCTTTTATGGCTAGCAGCATAGATAGACGGAAACCGTGTAAATATCCTTAGAGAACACTGCTCTCCACCAGGGATCTCTGCATGTTCTTTTTTCTTTTTTTTTTTTTCTTCTTTTAGGACCTGATCCAACTCTCCCTGAAGTCAATGGGAGTTGGCCTAGGCCCTTAATGAATACATGATATGGGCATATTAGGACATGGTATGAATGTTATTTATGTTGGACCTGATCCTGTGATTTGCTGAGCGCCTCCTGCCATGTGACAGGATTAGTGGGAGTTTAGAATTCCCACTGGAGTAGTGGGCGTTTAGGATGTTGAGTCCCTCCTGGGAAGTGCTCATCACTGTGCAGGACAGATCCCTTTAGTCTTCGGTACCATTCAGATATCTAATGCAGAAATACACAGAGACACATGTTATTGATTGAATTCCCAAGTCATATAGTTTACCCAGAGAAGCTTTAGATCATGCCCAAAAGCAGATGGGAAGTAATAATGCTTTGCACTTCCTGGGCGCCTTTTATCTTTCCAAATATTAATCAATTAGGCTTCAAAACACCCCTGAGAGGCAGGTGAGGGATGGATGGCTATGGATCATTTCACCAACCAGTAGAATACAGCAGCTGTTTAGCAGTGTAGTTCAACATCTCCCATCCGTTTGGGGCAGTTTAGGAAGTGAATAATACTCCTATATCATGTTGAGGATGCAGGGGGAATTTAGCGAGGCAGAATTTAATTACCTCAGCTGGAGTCTGCCCAAGGGCTGCCACCCCTTCTTTTATTAAATTTGCCATGGGATCTAAAACTCCCTCAGCTGCGCATCTCATTGTAAAGATAGCCTGTCTGGAAGCACAGTCCCCCATAACACCATGCTGGGTCTTTGGCTCGGAACTGACTCAGGGGAAGAGCGCTACTTACTGACTCTCTTAGAGGGCCCTCATTTAAGAATTGATCTGGCCTGACTTGGTTATCTGGTGAGATCTTACAGGGTCACACCACAAGTGATTACCAACATGCAGTCAGGAAAAATGGATCTTTGCTTCATATCAGTGGGATGGTGTTAGCATTGCTTAGTTGGTAGCATTCTCATCACTACACCAGCAGGTCTTGGGTCTTGCTGCTCCAAGGGTGCTTGGGATCATACCAGCTCTGACACTACAATGAAGTACTGAGCAGGAGAATTCAGCATGAGAGTTGTGGTTAGGGGCGGCTCTAGCCATTTCGCCGCCCCAAGCAGGGCGGCACGCTGCGAGGGGCGCTCTGCCGGTCGCCGGTCCCGCGGCTCCGGTGGACCTCCCGCAGGCGTGCCTGCGGATGCTCCACTGAAGCCGCGGGACCAGCAGACCCTCCGCAGGCACGTCTGCGGGAGGTCCACCGGAGCCGCCTGCCGCCCTCCCGGCGACCAGCAGAGCGCCCCCCACGGCATGCCGCCCCAAGCACACGCTTGGCGTGCTGGGGCCTGGAGCCGCCCCTGGTTGTGGTCATTTGGGCGAGACATTAAAAGGAGTCCCATCACTCCAGGGGGATGCTAAATTTCCCTGTGCGTTTTTGAATAAGAACAATTCCATTGTATTCCCAGGGTTCCTTCTGTTAAAAAGAAAACAAGCAAACATGTTATAGGGTCTCAAACTCCCACTGACTTCAATGGGTGCAGGATTGGGCCCAGAGAGTCCATTTCTGTTGTTTGGTGTATCATGGATGCCTTGTTTACTGAAACAATCACTTTGGTACTGGTTATCTTGTTCATTAAGATAAAGCTGTATACCTTATGTCAAGGTCTCATCTTGTGTCTTTAGAGCAAAAGCAGTGGTATAAACCCAGTTCCCTTCTGTTGGTTATTTTCTGATGCATATGTAATTCTAGAGTACAAAAATCTTAAATCTAATCTCAAATTTTATCTAGTTGGTGTTAATACTTTATAATCTATTAATTCTCTTTTAAATCATCACCATGTGCAATTTATTATAAAACTATACTTACTGTTTTTTTATGTCTACTGTAAATGGTTGTTTTATCTGATTCAGATTATATTAATATACAATAGGCACTAGGTCCAGATAGAAAAGAAAAATGATTGATCAAAAAAGTTTTGGAGTTAAGACTTTAAAGATCCATATTAGATCTATATGTGATATTTAGAAATAGATTTGAAAGGACTTATGTGATGTACTTTAATCAAATCTGGAAAAGAAATTGGCCAATAAATCAAATCTTGAAAAGAAATTGACCAGTAAATCAAATCTGGAAATGAAAGTGACAGATAAATCAAATCTAACAAAGAAAACAACCAATATATCAAATTAATGATCTGTTTATTAAAATAAAGAATTACTTTGTATATGACTCTAATTCTGTGTGCTACAATCATGTTAATTAAGTGCTCGAAATCCTTCAATAGCAAACTGTGTGTATATAGAGGCGGACGTATGCACATATACATAGTAAATATACATATCTATTTGCTATTTTGGACATACACATGTATGTACAGCATATATGTACTTAAATTTATTAGATGTGTCTAAATATGAAAGCTCATCATTTCAATATTTGTATGTTACCAGAATAGAACAGTTTATGAATCCAACCTTTATAAAATGGCAATTGCTACTATAACTCAGATATAACTTGTCCTGAAAGCTTCCTGCTTTATTTTTATATTTTTATTCTAATTACATATCGGCAACAACACAAACGTCTTTGGCTAATTCACAGAATTTGATAGACAGCTTGGGCCCAAAGCATATTTTCAAGATCAAGACTATAAAAATCCCACTATGAAAAAAATCATCATTTGCCTCACTGACTTTGATCTACATCTATGTTACAGAGCCATGAAATTTAAAATAAGATGACCTAAATTGTCCTGTAATAATGTGGGCATGGACGTATACTCGTGGTGGCAGAGCTTCTTTGTCACTGTACTGAATGAAATCTAGTTTTTAGTGCCAATCAGTTAGGCATCGTTAACCCTTTGAGAGTGTTATTAGCATTCCCACACAGCTTTTCATCATGTAACAAATGTTTTCAGACTAAACTCATTGAGGTCAAAGAATCGCCTCTAAGATTTAGGATGTTTTTGTCCTCTGCAATAGCGTACATATATTTCCCACCACACCAAACTCAAGTGATTAGCATAGGTTATAAAAGGCTTGTAAAAAAATGTAGAATTCAAGTTAAAAATTAATCTGTCTGGAATATTCCTCACCTTGGAAGATGGAAATGTGTCCCTTCCCCTGCCCCTTTTACTATACAGTACAGAGAATGCTCTGTACCTGAACCATTGAGGATCCAAAGAACGAAAATGGCTTTGCATTTGTTGTTGCATTATCCTGCTTCATTCTGATTCATTTCCCACCCCCCCTGCAGCCTGTGTTGCTCTTTTTGCAATAAGTGTATGTTTGAATTTAATTGAAAAGAAGTTGCTTTCATGGTTGTTTATATCTTTCCAACTAAAGAAGTGCCAGAAAAGCAATCAGAATTTAGGATTGACATGCTATAGCTAGAGCGATCAGAGAAGGCATTTCGAGTATTTGCCTACCTAGTTTGTTTGAATTAGCCTAGACTAAACCAATGTATTTACGGAAATAGCTTCAGCCGGTGGTCAGACATGTAAAGAATAATAACTGTGTTAGTTTAGGCAAAAGTAATTATTCATCTGTTCCCCCAGCCTTACACTACGGAGTGTTGTCAAAATGTAGCATCTGTAACCCTGGATCTGTGTATTATTTAGGCTTTCTGTCACTCTCCCTTTCAACAGATGGCATCTAGGTGACTTATAGTGAAATAGAAGAGCTTAAAAAGTGATTGAAGAGATGGGAAGAAAAGTTAAAAATTAATATCACTTCAGGAAAGGGAAAGCTGCCTGACATCTGATGGTGGAATTTGCTATCAGCATTGAAAGTACTTGAAGTGACTGGCTTTTAAGTCTAAAACACTTGGGCGACATTTTTAGATCATTGTTTATTACTTGTCATGTGGCAGTGCCTGGAAATTTCAAACAAGGGCAGGGCCACATTATGCTAGCCTGCCACTGTACATACACCTCATAAGAAACAGTCCCTGCCTTGAAGAGCTAACAATCTAAATGGATGGCGATCACTCCTTGCTTAAAAACAAGAGACATTTCCACCCTCTCAAATTACGTGTGGATTTATTGCCTGTTAATCCTGGTTGGATGGAAACTGTCTCTTGGGACATGTGCTGGAGAGTTAGAAAGATATTCAAAGTCTTCTAAGATCTGGCGACTTCTCCTGAAGAATCTGGAACTCTGTCACAAAAGAGGTGTGCCCTGTATGTTGTCAATTTATGGGTGATTTCCTGAAAGCGAAGCATGCTGCAGTATTGGCCTCAGTAATTTCTGTTACAGGCACTTGGGTTGAACTTCCCCTAAAAGGGGGAGGGTGTAACATGTTGGGTGGGTGTGTCATGTGTCCCTCTTGTGGCAGGACCGCAGGAAGAATGAGCCCCTACTACTGGTACCGGTTAAGGGAGTTACTCCTGTAGCTCATGTAGTTAAGCTTGAGCTTGTTGGTGCTGAAGGTCCCAAATTAAATCCTTGAGGATGACCCTGGTGCAAGTCATTACACTGATCAGCATGGGTGGCCTACTACGAAGTGACATACTCTGCTATAAAGTACAAGGGTGGGGGGGGGGTGTTTGTCTCTCCAGACTGGTTGGCTAACCTGTCATGACTGAGTGCAGGATGAAATTTTAGAAGGAAATGTACGTGTCAGAAAAGTCAAGTGCCCCAGTTATAGGACTGTCTGAGGGCAAATTTGAAGTGCTCTCTGTGAATCTGACCAGCACTGAAAGTCTCTAGTCCAATGTTTCTCAAACTGGGGTCGCCACTTCTGTAGGGAAAGCCCCTGGCGGGCCGGGCCAGTTTGTTTACCTGCCCTGTCCGCAGGTCCGGCCAAACGCAGCTCCCACTGGCCACGGTTCGCCGCTGCAGGCCAATGGGAGCTGCTGGAAGCGGCGGCCAGTATGTCCCGTGGCCCACGCCGCTTCCAGCAGCTCCCATTGGCCCGGAGCAGCGAACTGCGGCCAGTGGGAGCTGCGTTTGTCTGGACCTGCGGACGGGGCAGGTAAACAAACCGGCCCGGCCTGGCAGGGGCTTTCCCTACACAAGCGGCGACCCCAGTTTGAGAAACACTGGGTTAGTACATACAGATAATAATCATGCAGGTAGTAGTCTTAGCAGCACAAGAGGTGGCGGTGAGGATGGCATGAGGTGTTGTTATAATGGACTAAATCATGTCCACTGCAGAACCTCACAGTGGCCAATAAAGTAGCACAAAAGATTGCCAGATCCGGCTAGTACATGAGCCGTTGGGGAGCATAGCTTAAGAGGTGTCATTTTCCTTTCTCCCCCAAAGCTGAGGAACCACATCCATGGTGAACACTGTCAAGCTGGAGTTCTGTGTGTTGGGGTGAATGGGCAACCATAGGGGAAGCAGAGCCAGGAGACAGATGTTCTGTGCTGCATGGTCTCTTGGGCAACCTTGTAAAAATTTCCTATAGAGATTCCCAGGGAGTAAATTAATGCCTGTATAGTGCTTTCTACCTCCTCAGAGTGGGATTGGAATACCTAGGCAAGGATGGGGAATCTGTCCCTTTGCACTCCGGGCCCCCTGCTACTTTTCTGTCATCACCATGGAAGGATAAGTCCCCCATGTCTCAAGCTCCCTGGATTTTCCTGTCGAGCTCAGGGCCAGAGGGTAAATCAGGCACACTGCCCTCTGCGCAAACCCCTCCCACATGAGGGGATGAGGTTGCCTGGTTTCCACTATTGCAGAGCCATAGAAATTATTTCTTTTCACACTTTCTCACTACTTTATCCTATTTACGGATAAACCGTTAATAAACAGGTTTCCGAAGTATTAGGAACATACCTGTTCCTGGCTGTTAGTAGCTGATGGAGACTGTTGGGAAACACCATGTAACGTGCAAGCTACTTACAATCTTTCCCTTATATGAGCCAAAAAGAGAATCGCCACTGCCACTGCTTAAATCGTTTGCTCAATATTTGGTATGTTTAGAAATAAGCACAGATGCCAGTCATCTGTTGGCCATATATTCTGATGTTCTTGCTTTTGGCTCCTGTGTTTCCAAATGTCACGCTGCATCCAGAAATCATGCGGAATTAAAAATAACACATATAGGAGAACAGAGCCTAAAAGTTACAAGTGAACGAAGTCTGATTTCAGCCCCAAACAACATTTCCCTTAAGGGTTAGTTGTATTCAGTACGTTTCACCAACTAGTGCGTTCCAAGTACAGACCGAGCACAAAGCTTCTCAGAGAAAGTTTGTGATCAGTTCCACCACCATTCCTCCCTTTGGTTGTTGCCTGTGTAAACATTATTTGAACTTCGTCACAGAGTGGCTGAGAGGATTGAAAATGAATGATGAGATTGGAGCTTGATAGAAAACACACTGAAATTATTGTGCGTGCGGAATATTCACATTCAGTAGTGACATTTTGTCTCCCTAAAACATTTAGTCAAATGCATTTGCATTTCTCCCCTAGAATCAAATCCTGTTTAATTTACTAGTGACAATGAGTTTGGTGCGGTCAGTGAAGTGCCTAGTCCAAAACCAACACACCGCTTAGAACAATTGGCAGGCTGTGCTCCAAAAGCCCATAGAAGCAGTGGTGCTGTAGGTCAAGAGGTGTTCTCGAGGCCTGCCTAGATGAATAGTTACCGTGCAGCAAATTGGAGTGTGAATCTACAGCACATTACTGTGCCAGACACTAACTGTCTGTGCGGGCCCTGCTACCGCACCCTAAAAGTTCCCTTCTGTACATTGACCTACTCCCATTTCAAAGTAGAGTAGATCAAAGTGCATTAGGGAATTTTTAGTGTGCCATTGCAGGGTCCACAGTTAGTGTGTGGCACACTAGTGTGCTGTAGATTTACGCTCCAGATTGCTGTGCAATAGTTGTTCATCTGGGGAAGCCCACAGATGTGCACTGGCATTTGTATTCATTAGCCATTTTGCAGGGAAGCATATGGAGCATGTTATGACTTGCCGTGTCTCATGATGCTTGTGTCTTTCTTTCATATACACAAAGGCCCTCATTAAGCACCTGCTTAAGTTCATCCCCATCAGCTTCAATAAGACTTAAGCACATGCTTAAAGTTAAGCACTTTCCTGTCTATGGATAATTTCCTGAATCAGGGTCTAAATTCACATACAAAAAAGGCTAATTGTTGGCAATTAGGAGATGTTTGGTGCTCTGCCCTAGTGAGATTCTTTTTTGATATAAAGCATTTTACATTTGTATGGAAATATGTAGTGCTGCGGGAAATTTTCTGTCTCTTCTTGCATACTGTCTTTGTCACTACTCTTTGTAACCTTTATTTATCTCAGTAGAAATGAGCATTTAGAAAGGTTCATTTTTTTAAAAAATACTAGAAATGCTGAAGAATGAGTGCCCAGCAAGTATATGAATGGTTTTAATTGAGCCTTTTTTGGCTTAGTGAATGTCTAAAAAGAAATTTGAAATCATGTGCAATAGAAATGAATTTCTTTTTTGACGTTCTGGAAGTGAACGTAACAGATTTAAAACATTTTTGTGAATGAAATTAGGCCTCTGTGCTGACAGCTGGTACATCTAGTTTCGTCATGATGCAGTTTGAAAAGGCTAAAGCTAGAATTCAGTAAAATAATCTGTCCGAATTCTATGCTTCAGAAGGCCATACAAGTTGTATGAGCTCAATAAAACAAAGAAAGAAAGATTTCTCAGGTCTAGTGTGGAAACTGGACAGATTTTGTTTTTAACTGAATCTGGCTCCTAAGATAATATGCCTGAAAAGTAAGTGTTTTTTATAAGATGCCTTGAGATTTCTGATGAAAGAGACTGTGTAAAAGTTATTTGCAACAGAACTGTAATCTGTTAGGCATGGCTGAAATGGGATAGGTGGAGTAAGACCTAACTTGAATCTTTGCCCAAAGCAGAAAGGAACCCAAACAGAACATTTCTGGGGTTTGAAAAAAGTTTACTTAACTTTCTTTTTCTTTAGTTTTCATTTTTGCACTGTCTCAGCACTTCCAATCTGTGTGGGAAAATCCAATCAAATTTAATAGGGGTGAAAAGAAGAAGGTTCTAGAAACCTAAGAATCTAAAAGCCTGTATGACCAGCAGGTATAAATCATCATATCTCCATTGACATCAGTTGAGGATCTGGCCTATATTACTGGCTTTTGGAACTGTCCTATACAAGGGATGTTGTAGCTGCGTTGGTCCCAGGATATTAGAGAGACAAGCTGGGTGAGGTAATATCTTTTCTTGGACCAGCTTGTGTGTGTGAGAGGGACAAGCTTTCAAGCTCACACAGAGACCTGAAGAAGAGCTCTGTGTAAGCTCAAAAGCTTGTCTCTCTCACCAACAGAAGTTGGTCCAATAAAAGATATTACCTCACCTGCCTTGTCTCACCAAAATATCATGAAACTTGTGATGAAATCAATAGAGTTGACAACACTGCTATTTATAATAACTTTTTTCATTTTAAAACTTGTTTTAAGGTCGGTTTCTTTTGGAGTGAATTCAATAGCCCAGTTTTGCCCAGCTCCATGCACCTGTCAGCCTGTTGCTTTCCAAACTAGACCCTGGTCACTGGTATTTCAGCTGTCTTCTGTAGTGAGAATTGAGGAGGGAGGATGATTCCTCTGAGGGTGAGGGGGAAGGAGCTGGGAAAAGGGGATTCCTATCCTGGCTTTTTGGGGAGGAAAAGGTGGAGGGCTCCTGCTCAGGCAAATGCTTGGGGAGGGGCAAGCAAGTTCCTTGCTGGCCTCCTGTGGGTGGGTGGGAAGGGGGTTACACCTGTGAGGAGAAGAGGATGGGGAGGGGAAGGGTACCAAGTTAAATTTAATGCTGAATGCTGGGACCAGTAGGGAAATATAACACCATCCTCACAGCTCTCTAAACTCTCTCTATGTGCTTCCCAGACAGCCAGATTTAACAGGCTCTCTGCAATGCATCTTGGCAACTGTAGTTCCCCTTCCTGCTCATGCCCAGAAAATTGCACCAAGAGAGGCTTTGTCTGCACTGGCACTTCGTCGGCAAAACTTTTGTCGTTCAGGGCTGTTTAAAAAAACACACACGCACCCTGAATGACAAAAGTTTTACCGACGAAAAGCGCCAGTGTGAACAGCGCTTTGTCAGCAGGAGCAATCTCCTGTGCTGCTCTTGGGGGTGGTGGAAGTTTTTTGTCGGCAGGAGAGCTCTCTCCTGTCGACAAACAGCAGCTACACTGCGCACCTGTTAGCAGCATGGCTGTAGTGACACAGCTGTGTCACTACAAGCCTCGTAGTGGAGCCATACCCAGAAACTATAGCTCCCAGCAGCCAAGGAGCCAGTGCACATAAGAAACTGCTTGGAGGGTATTTCCACCCACTTACATGTGGCTCTGGCAGTCTCTCATATATATGGAGGCAGGTCCTGGCTGAACCTCTGTGTGTTAGGTTAGTTGGCACTATGGAAGAGGCATCCCATAATGCTAGAGATACTAGCATTAGCATACTTTTACCATATTTTGCTTTGGGTTAGAAACACCTTTATGGAAAAGTGCCATATCCCAGTGACTGCAACGAGTGACTGCAACAAGCTGCGAGTGTGCTCAGTACCTCTAACAATCAGTGGCCAAATATGGATTAAGGAACCTGTAGGCTGAGAGTTAGAAAATCCAGGGCAGGTACTTGAAGAAGAGGAGATGCAATGCAATGCAGCAGTGAAGTGGAGTGACATTTGAACAGTGTGCGTATGGACGGGTGGGGTCGGATGTTACTTCCGATCTAAGGGATGACACTAACGGTCAAGCAAACTCATTTCTCCGTTTTTTTATGACTGGTATTAATCACTGGGTAGGTTGAACAATCACATCAAGCCCCGTATTCTAACTTCATGTGGTGATAAAGGTGACAAAGGTGGAAGCCAAATAATCTCTCTTTCTCTTCTCCAACAGCTCAGTCTGACAGTTCTGTGCCATTTATAGAACCGTCACCCCAAGAAAAAAAGGCTGAGGCCTACATTTTGGTGGAGGAGGGGGACAGAGATGTTTGGTCTTAGTTCATATTCTCTTGCTTTTCGAAAAACTTAGCAAAATAAGATTCTGACAGCAGGGAGTGAACTGCTGGAATTTCCTTCATATTAACTGAGCTTTAGGCAGCAAGCCTCAATGTGAAGAATTATTTTTAATTAATAGCTTTTCCCCTACTTTGGAGCTCAGCGGGAGGATCTTCTTTGCATTGCACAAGGAGACAAGATACCAGGAGCCCTGCTTTTGTAACTGATAACTATTTCAGGCCAACTGCATTGCCTGGAATAACTTATGTTTAAAAAAAGAACAGAATCTTGCATCAAAAAAAACCTCCTTCTGTTTCTTGGATTTAAATTGCCTCAGCAGATAAACCCACAGCCTGCCCAGAAATGGGTTGATGGATTTTTAAGAGTCTCCCAGCCAAATTGTGATCTCTCCGTCACACCAGTTCATAATTCGGAGATGACTTTCAAGGGTGCTGAGCTCGTGGCTCTCAGTGGGAGCTATGGGTGCTCAGTGCCTCTGGAAATCAGGCCCCTCTAGCTGTGTTAGCAATGATCCAAATGTTAAAAGACACAGGAAGGCGTTATGGGTTTGTATTACTTTAACAGAATGGGTTTGTTCAGACAGTGATCAAGCAATAAATGGCTCCTTTGTATTATTTTTCTTCCCATGGTAGCCTTCTGCACTGGTTATGTGCATATCATTCTGCCCTGTGTATCCCCTGGCAGTCGGACTCACACTGTCTTCAGCCTCAGGCTGCTCCCGGGCTCTCCCCTCTGCACAATTAAAACCAAATTAGCAAAAGCAGGACCTAGCATTAGAAAAATATGTTTCCCTTTGTCTTGAATATGTTTCCCTTTGTCTTGATTATGTTTTTCTGAGCACTGTAAGAGAGACTGTACAGCACATCTTTTTCTGAGCTGTTTCATGGGAGCCAGGACATTTGCTTGTTATATTCTAGCCTTGTAAAAGGGTGATTTTTAGGAGTACAAAATAACTGGAGGTCAGACAACCCCACCAGATCTGTACTGCAGCACCCTGCTCACACAGGAGTGAGGAATTGAAGATGTCACCTTGTTCCATTTTTAACACATTTTCTGTTTTTATTTACACTGTAGTCTACTGCCCCTCTTCCCCCGCACACACTTCCCTTAACTTCATTCTGCTTGTTCCTTATGGAATATTGAACCCCAGACAGATTCCAAAACAATAATAATAGAACGTTAAATCTGGCTGGAGAGAGAGAGACCCATGAGTGGCAGAAGTTTGGACTTGGACGTGTGTACATATCCTTCCAAACAGCATACATTTCCTGAATGTGAACAAACAAGTAATACACATCTGCTTTTCTGGGCTGGGAGAAATGAAATTGAAAAAGAACATTTTTCTCGTTACCTGGCTCTTCAGTTTCCCTTATGAGTCTTTGTTAAAGCCCAATGTCTTTCTCATATGTAAATAAGTATAATCTGTAAAAGTGTCTGGAGCTGCCCCTTTACAAAGCAGTGGGGTATAGTTCTGTTTTATTAGCTGTCATTGAAGATCTGGTGCAGTCCTGTCTAAGGCTGTAAATTCCTTGATGCTGTCAAGCCAAAGTAGTTGCAAGTGATGGGTGGGTGCCTGCCTTTCCTAGCACTACTTTGAAAGACAAAGTTGTCTGACTCCGATAAAGAATATCATAGGTGGGAGTGCTGGTGGAGGCATCTAGCTAGCTAATTTAGGTATTTATAGGGTAACCATCACCAGTGGTGCAATGTTTGAATCATTGTTAAAGTTCACATCCATAGGGAAGATTGCAGCTGATGCACAGATAGCCTTAATAATTAAGCAGCTGTTGTTACACATTGTCCCTGTATTAGCTACAGTGCTGATCACTGAGATCCCTTTCATTTACCCTGAATCCATTTGATAAAGCTTTGGCAGTATCTGGCAGATCATCAGTTTTGGCTCTTTATTATCTGCACCCATTTAAACAACTCCAGCATTAGCTACAGCAGTGGGTTAATCATGTTGAGGTCAAGAAGAGGGTGTTAAATATAATCAGAAGCTCTCTTATTCTCAACAGAACAATCCTCATTTGCCTGAATGTGTGTGCTGATCAAAGCATGATACAAGCCGGGATTCCATACAGTAAATGCTATTTCCCAGGCAGATTTTTTTTTAAGGGAAGAAAGAAAAGCACCAAGTATTTTTGAACGTAGGAACGTTGCTGCTTTTGGTTCTAGTAATGGAGTGCCTGGGAACAGCTGGACTGACCAGTGCTTATACATGTTAACTATCAGCTAACATAATCTGAATCCCTAGGAAAATAGGTTGTAGCACAGATGTAAGAATCTGAAGGAAGACAGTAGTTTTTTTCTTGCAGATGAGAAATGCATATGTTGTCTCACTCACTTGTCATTACTGAAACTATAGGTAGGGACAAAAATAGAAACTACTAACAGCTTGATTTCCTCATGCTGGCAATGAGCTACAGAGGAGCTCTGCAAGACCCTATAAATATGCAAGCGAAGGGAAACCCTACACAAGTGCTATCATATGCTATAGGACTGAATAGCTTTGCTGCAACCAAACAGTATGAAGAGATTCTGCTTTTCAGAGGTTCCCCATCTAGCAAACAATGTAAAATGTGAACCAAAGGCAGCTAATCTGGCCTGTTGACTGGGAACAGTTCCAAAATATATTGTTGGAAATGACTGGAAAAAGCTTTTCCACTGCAGCCTTTATGCTGCATCCCTTTCTGCCTTTCAGACAAATCTCTTCTTGCAGAAATCAAACTCTTTGTTTGAAACAAAAACCAAACAAACCACCATTAGAACGCTGTTTGTGACTAATAAAATTAGGGATGATGTACCTTGGATAGAGAGCTCAGCAAACATTAGCAGCTATGCCCAGCTTCCTGCACAATGAATATGTATGGTAAAGGATAAGGAGCCAAGATTTACTCTGTTTTCCTTTGCTTGGAATATTTTTGTTCATTTGATATATAAAAGTCAGGGGCCATGCCAGAGACAGCCTGGCTAACTGGCCATTGTAAAGATTTCTGCTGATGGTTCACAGTGGTGCACAGAAGCAATATGTATCCTACTGTGTAAACTATGCTTCCTGCACTTACTGGTAGGGTTCAAAAGGATTGCACTGCAGGAATATGAAACCTGCTTCTCTATGTGTGTATGTGTATGGGAGGGGGAGTTCCTGGCACTTCTGCTTGTACTCAGATTGTATAAATAGCCGCAAGATGAAACATGAGAGTAAAGCAAAACTCAGAGAAAGGGGACCCCAATGAATTGGAAATTACGCCTTAAAAATGGACTCCTTGAAGTTATCGTCTTTATTCTTTCCTATTGTTCTTGACAGAAAATATTGCTTGTGCCATCTTGCGAGCACTGCCAAGTATGTCTCCTCTCAAGAGGGCTCCCTAATCCTCTTACTTTCATTCACATCTCTAAAGCAGCTACATCTCCCTCATTTTTATAAGCTGCCGTTGTAAGTTTACTTTGTGATTTAGCTGCGCTCACTTCTTTTCTAAGGCAGCAGCTGAGTGTGAACGCTTTCCTCCCTGTCAGAAATGAGCAGTGTACAAACCTATAGAATCAACATCCCTATCGTCCCCTGTCTCAAGCATAAACCTTGTGCCAGTGGACCTCTGTGCCATTGGAAGTGAAACATTTCTAAAACACATGGGAGTCTGTAGATGCTTCTTTGACTGAACCCATCCAGTTTAAACAGAGTTAGCCAGGAAAGCACAGTCATGAAAGACGATTGCTTTCCAACCAGAGATTTAACATGGTAATAATTGGTTGGGCAACACGTGTTTTTTTTACAGTGTGTATATACAATAGAACACTAAATATGCTTCACCCTTCCCTTCACCAATCAGATCCTGTTGTTATATGTGATAAAAATACATGTGGTTAAATTAAAATAAGTCTCAGAGATCAGGACTAGCAGGGTTCTGAGGTCATTGACTCTCATATCAAATCATGTTGACTTCATTAATAACTGAACCGATGAGCATTTAAACTCCAGCAGCTTTTCCCTCTCATTTCTCTAATTTCCTAAAACTGTCTGGAGTTTTTACCTTTCAAGCTACTACATAATAAGGGCCAGATTGAGTTACCACAGTCTCAGGATCTGGCCCTATTTTCCTGCCTGGTGCTTCTTAGAGTTTTAAATCTTGGTATTTTTGTATCCCAGACTGCTTAGTGTGGTAGGATCCATATGAATAGTGTTAAATGGACTAAATAGAAACTGCACTGGTATTGGAGAGTATCAGCAGCGCAGCTTTTGGGGCCAGATCTAGAAATCTTTTCTTGGGCAAAATACCCCTTGCCTCACCTGCATAGCTTGTGTAGGATCCGTAATGATTAGCTTTTAACTAAAGAGAGATTTTAAGAAAGACATGACTGCAGCCTTGTCTGTATCTCCATCTGTACTTTTTAGGGGTGATCTATCTCTCTATTTTATAGAGCTACCTTTTTAAATTGGTCTAATTTTTGTGGTAGGGGGAATGAGACAGACCTATTTCATTGTTTTGTCACATGCACCAGACTTTTCTCTCTCCCTCCCCCTACCTCCAAATCTCTCCAGAGTTACTAGCAGTGGAAAGAGCAGTGTTTTAATTTTCTGTTGTCTTGCCAAATCAGAATGGGATTAAATGCTTTCAAGGTCTCTGGACTATCACTTTACCCAAAACATCCATCCCAAGCATTCAAAGAGGCATAGAGACTCTGCATAGCTATTTATTTTAAATGCCTGATTAAAATTTCATGAAAACAGGAAGTCAGGGGAAAAGAATAGATTGCAAGAACGACAAAATCCAGGGCTTTGTAATTTTTAGCTCAACAACAACAACAAAGCACGTTAAATTGTAAGTAAGGGATATTTTCACAATTGTGTTGAGGCCACTAATAGCATATTTTGTCACTGGCAGGGGAGTTCATGAACTAAGATTGAGGCCTGGTTTTTGCTTATCTTATTGCACAGTTTTGATTACATTTAGAAATTGTCACGCCAAGGTAACCTAAAGCTGCTGTACTTAAAAATCTCTACATTAAGATTCCCCCCCATACAGTGCTCCACTGTTTTTTCTATCTCAGCAGTAATAAATATTGCAATACCACATCCTTAACAATGCTGTATTTTTTTCTATCTTTGTATGTTTCTGGCTTCTGAATGCTTAATCATGTCTAATTTTCAGATCAAGTGGGATAAAAATGGAGGCAGGGAAAAAAAGGAACGATTTTTCTGAATGCATATCAGAGGTTGTTTATCTTAAAGATTTGCCTGCCTGCTAGAAAGTGTTTTCCTTGTAAATAATTGGATGTCCTTAAAAAGAAACAAAAAAAACCAAAAAAACAAAACCTTTGGAGGTGTGTATTTAAAACAATATGTTGACCAAGTATAACTCCACTCTAATATAAAAGGATGTAGGGCTTGACCCAAACCCATTGAAGCCGATGGAAGTACTCCCTAGGCAGGGGGGACAGAGATAACTCAGTGGTTTGAGGATTGTGAGTTCAATCCTTGAGGGGGCCATTTAGGGAACGGGTTTAAAAAAAAACTGTCTGGGGATTGGCCCTGCTTTGAGCAGGGGGTTGGACTAGATGATCTCCTGAGGTCCCTTCCAACCTTGATATTCTATGACTTCAGTGGGCTCTGGATGGGAAGTCCTTAATTAACTTGCTTTAAATGCCTGTTAGGCAGAGTCCAAAACCTTGCCCCTGTTGAGTAGCACTTTACTCCATGGCTGATCCCATTCAGGTCATTGAAACACTCATGGAGTACACACATCAGAATCCATCCCCCAGTGTTAGTCCATTTCCTCAACATTGCAGAACAATGGATTAGTGTTAAAATCCTCTCAAGTGGAAGCGTTAACCTTTGGCTGCAGTGACAGCACATAGGTGTCTCTGCTACAGCTTCCCCTTGGCTGGGAATATGGAATAATTGTGACAGCCTAATGGCTCAATGAGTTTCATTAGGGAGTCTCAGATAAATCTTGTCAGTGGATGGGTTATCAAGCATCCATTGCAAGAATGGCTTGTAAATCCCATTTTCGTGTGCAGTGTTGTAGATGTGTTGGTCCTAGGATATGAGGGACACAAAGTGGGTGAGGTAATGTCTTTTAATGGACCAACTTCAGGTCCCAGACCTGAAGAAGAGCTCTGTGGAGCTTGAAAGCTTGTCTTTTTCACCAACAGAAGTTGGTCCAATAAAATATATTACTTCACCCACCTTGTCTCTCCTGTAAATCTCAGTGAGAGATGACTCAGGTAGATCTAACTATGGAAGCATTGGCGCCAACTTTTCCCAGCACCGGTGGGTGCTCGCCCCTGGCCCTGCCCCGACACCACCCCAGCCCCTCTCTGCCACTGTTGGAGTGTGCCTCACAGCATTCGTAACACCTTGTCACTCCCTGCCACCTTTTCCCATCATATGGTCTTCTCTGAGCAGATGTCGCTCAGTTGCTTAAATATATCTAACAATACCTGGGGAAAAAAATCTAAAATTATACCAGAATGAATGCCTTAACGCCTTTCTTTCTGTGTGCTGCATTCACTTACCATGAAGCGGTGCTAACCAAGTGTTCCATCCACAGCACCATAAGAGGAGGGATGGGGTCATGGCCAACTTGGCTGCACCACATACAAATAGGGTACAGAGTCGTGGCAGCGATAGACTCTAAGCAGGCCCTTTGGTGCTTCCAGGCATGCGGGAGGGATTCCATCCCTATTGACCTCTGCAGAGAATCCCTCTCCTAAACCAGTTTACGTTGGCCCCTTCATGTACAGCACTGCAGTCCAATAGGCATTCGGAATGAGAATTCTAGCTCCTGGAGTGTGAATCCAGCATAAATCCATTGATGTCAACTGAGAGCAGATCTTGAACCCATGAATTTTCGTGTTGGAGTCTCGCAAAATCTTAGTTCTTATTGCTTTACACCTTGGATAATTTCAGCATGCAGTTGCCCTCACATCCGTTGTGCCACCTTGGCTTATTAGTACACGGGGCTAGTCTGTGTAACATATACAAATCCTAGATCTCTGAATCCTCAGTCAAAGATATTCTCACTTTTTCTACATTTTGTTGAGTACCTATTGTGATTCCATTGTTACCTTGTTTATAATAAGAAACATGTATCTTTAAAAAATATAATAACGAGGAGGCAAGGCTGGATGAGTCTGAAACCTGGAAGTCTTCCACCATATGTCCTTCCTCAGATAAAACACTCAGCAAGGTCTGGCTTTGGTTTCTTGGGCTTGGCAGTAGATAAACTCCACATGAGCAGATTCTTCCATTATTTAAGACATGGAAGTCCCATTGGAATTCAGTGGGAGATGTTAGTAGGGATGGATGATAGTGATATATATGTATATATAGTGTATATGGGTGAGTGTTTTAGAAGCTAATGAGGCTTTTTCCACTCTCACTGTCTTCTGAATTTCAGTGCAAGATTGTCCTTTTTAAATCTCAACACATTTTTAAATGCCACTGCTTAAACATATATGCTTAAACCCCAGTGCACACTAGTCAACTTCTTCAGTCACAGATGTGCATTTGACTCTCATTGGCTTCAGTGTGCATTTTAAAGGGCAAAATTGGACCTGTTATAATGAAACATCCATGGAGAACCTGCGAGAATCTATTAATAGCAATAACAGTTTGTGGTTTTGCTGCATCTTTCACTCTGAAAGGTCTCAAAGTGCTGCCACTCTGTACATAGTATACTGGAATCACGTCACCAACAACTGAAATGCAGCTACCTCTGGGGTGGAGTGTACTATCTGTATCACAGCACACAGCATCAGTCTAGGGCAGGAAGTGAAGAATGCCATATCCACTTGAAATTGCAGGGGGAATGTAGATAAGCACCATATAATTACCCAAACTGGAATGTTGCCAGGATACTGAAGCTGACAGCCCTATGTTGGAAAAATGCCATGAGACCTTAATACCCACAAATGGGCAGGAACTCGGTTTTATGTTTCATTTGAAAGATATGTAAACAAGACATGTAAAAATGTTGCTCGTTTTTAAGTTAAAAATGCCTAATCCCAAAGAGAGGTTTTTCTGTATTAGTTTCAGTTACTAAACACACTAACCAACCCTCACTTTACTCTGGGGTCAGATTACTTGGTTACCTGCAGGTATTTTGTGTGATTTGCATTGGAAGCTGCTGGGCCAACACATTTGTTTCCATCCCAGCAGCCTCTCACCTCTATTACAACCTTTCATTAGCGATTCTCAGCAATCCCACCCCCTACTCCCTGTTTCAAAGAGCGACTTCTTTGCTAGCTGGCAGCATGTCTAGGTTAACAGAAAATGTAAGATTTTGATAACCTGCAGCAAATATTTTCCGTTGCACTGAAAAACAATTTGTAGAAGACAGAAGCAGTGATCTGATTTTATTTTTGATACAGCTACTACAGTTGCTAACTGTAAACTCTTATCAGTGACATCCTTGTACAGTTCCTCATCAGCAGAGATTCTAGCAAGGAAACACTGTATTATTGTTTCATCCCATGTGGCTTTTTTTAAATGAACACTGTTCTAACTTCTAAACCTTTTGGAGATACAGTAATTGGGAACCCTCTAAGTGACTTGGGTATTTGGGTTCCTTTTTATCACAGGTTAAATTTGTAGGCACAGGTTAAATATTTATTTTATTTTTAACACATTCCCTTTGCCCTAAATGTAATGCTATCTCCTCACATACCCTGCTTTTAAAGTGAGGAGTAACATAGGATGAGTGACGTAGGTTAACATTTGAAGTTTAGCTTGAAGTTTAGAGGTGGCTGAATTTCAGTCGTGGGTGAGGTGATTCCAGTACACTGTGTACAGAGCTGGAAGCATTTTGAAACTTTTGGATATGGTCCATTTTGAAACCGGGATACCATGAGGCAGATTGTGGAGAAGCCACAGTTTACACCAGCTACCCCCATCTGATCACGGCATTTTCACAATAGAAGTTTATGGGGTTAACTATAAAAATACACTATACTTAAACAAGCTGGGAAAACATATTTCATAAGGGAATACAAATATCAGGCAGAATGGGTATTTTTGATGGCTATGAATACTATACTAAACACTCTTAGAATTACAGTAATCTAAAAATGGAAATAAATGTTAAAAGTAAGTAAGAAATTAAAAAAAAACATTTTTTCTTTTCTTTCATTTGTTAAGGATTTAGTGTTGTGCTTTTACCTAGCTGCATGATATACTGCAGAGAAATGCACAGGATTTCAGGATTACATTGGAGTTGTAACATCCGGTAAATTTTATGTTGGGAAATTTAGAGCATGCCAAACAGCTTGCTACATGGACAAAAGAGTAATGTGAATAGATTAGAGAGTTATTAGTCCCAAATAATAGATGATATACAATATATATAGTATAATGAGTACTTACTATCCTGCATTTATCCGTTACATTATGTCCTTTTTAATTATGTACCCTGCTGCCATTGAGGCTGGCAGCTGGCACAAGAAACATTGCAAAGCTTCTTTCACTAGATAGCTTCTTCCAATCTTTTTTTTCCCCCTCGTTGAGATGTAAATGTAAATAGACTCTGCGAATGTGTTTCCCTGCATTTAATAGGTGTGTTTTCCTACCCCCAAAAAACTACCCCCAAAATGACTGTCTCTTTACAACAATAATTTCAAATAGGTGCTGTTGCACTGACATATGTTTTAAACGTATCTTCAAGCTGGTGTGAATCAACATAGGTCCAGTAAAGTCAACAGACCTACACGGATTGACACTAGTTGAGGATCTGGCTCTTAGATTTGAATTACCTATGCAGTGTCCTATGTAAAAATGAAGCCATGACTATCATATTTAGTTGTCTTCATAATCAACACTCGCCATCTATTTAACTCAATAGTATCCTATAACTGGGGTTTTTTTAAAAGGGAGTATACGTTCTGTGAATCTGATTTTGTGCTCATTCAGACCAGTTTTACATCAGGCTGACTTCAGTGGAGTTACTCATAACTTACATCAAGTAAGAGCAGAATCAGGACCAAAACTAACTTTCTGGGAGCATAATAAAATTCAACCAGGGGTTCGCTGGCCCTTTTAAATTTATTTAATTTTATTATTTTGCTTCTTGCAGCAAATTTTAAAAAAAAATCTAACCCACAAGACCCTTTTTGGTGCTGGCAGTGCATTAATAAAAAATAAGTTTTATGGAACAAAGTAAATAAGGCAATTCATACATCATTCTAAGACACACAGAAATGAGGCAGAGAAAAATAACCACTGGATATTTTATATAAGGATATTTCCATGAGTCAGCTCATTTTCAAGTTTCTGGGTTTCCAGCTGCAAGCTCTGCAGTGTTGGCTTATCTTCTACTTGTGGCCTTGCATGCGCCAGAATTAGCTTATAATTGGCTGAGTTTCCCCCTTTGTAACTAGTAATAATAGAGCTTTTATCAGCAGAGAACGGCTAAAAATTTGAATGTTTTTAATTTCATCACAACTTGTAATTTTTCCAGGCCGTGTACTGTATGAATGGACATGGGCGCTTCTTGCTTGGTAGCAGAGCTGACAATGTTATGCATGATTTTGTAGGCAAAATGTACTGTATATAATGTATAACCCTCCTTTCAGAAGTTCCCTAGCCAATGGCCATGGTGCAGTTGAAAAACCCAATCGTATGTCATAGGGGTATGGGCAGTTAGTTGAAGTGGCTGTTGTCCATCTTAAAGGAGTAACCCTTAGAGACAGAGACTGAGACGTGTACCTCTTGGTAGCACTGACATTCAAACAGGGCAAACTATTTTCTGTGAATTTTAATTCATCTGAGTTTTAAAATTTTCTTCAGCCATTTTCACTCCTCCAGTGTGTCCTTTCTGTGAACTTTAGGATGACGGACTGCAACTGGCAAAAAATGTTTGCTGAAAGTGAATTCCAAAGACAAATATGCAAGTATTTGTGGGAAATGAATTTTAAATTTGTATACGACAAAAGAATTCTCCTATTCATCCAGTTAGAGGGACAAAAACAATACCGTGTGACTTATCTAACCAATGACAGTTTGAATTTTGAATATTTGCAGTCAGCCTGTTGAGTAAACTATGTGGAGAGTTATTAGTTGACTACATTCAAATAACAAATATGTTTGAGAAAACGGCAATCTGCTCGCGGATATCCTGTGAATAAAAAAGAGGCAACATGTGTTAAATAAATTCTTCACTGGGAATTATTCACCTAGCAGTGCTGACAGCCATGAAATTCTTGTGGGCCATTTGCAGTTGATAGTAGGAATCCGAGGCACAGCCATGATATACTGTATAATTCCAGTTATTCAAATTCCCTTTATCCGGAAATCCTAGTTAGCCGGTGTGTGTCCCCTATGTAGCCCTGCAGCTCAAAATAGCACTTCCATTTAGCCGAATGCCCAGTTATCCGAAAGATGTCCTCCAGGCCATTCAGATAAACACGAGTGTACTGTCATAGTCATAACTGTGCTTTGTACTTGAACTGTGCCTTTTATCTGAGAAACTGAACTAGGCACTTTACTAATGGATGGCAAAACCAAAACCATGAGTATTCTCTAATGGTTAGAGCAGGTCTCATGAGTTCTGTTCCTGACCCTGTCACTGACTCACTTGGTTAAGTTGAGTAAGTTGTCACTTTCCATGCCTGAGTTTACCCATTTGTAAAATGGATATAATAGTACTGAAAGATTTAGGGGGGCACATTTTTTACAGGAAGGAACAAATTATCTAGGGTTGTGGTGGATTGTCCACACTTTAAATCAAGAGTAGATGCCTTTCTAAAGGGTTTGCTCTAGCTCAACCAGAAGTTACGGGCTTGATGTAGGAACTCTTTGGTGAAATTCTATGGCCTGTAGGAGGTCAGACTAGGTGACTGTAATGGTCCCTTCTGGCCTCAAAATCCATGAGTCAATGAGGTTTCAAATCCTCACATGTAAGGGCACTACAGGTACAGTGCAAAGTAGTATCCTTTCATGCCTCAGACTGGACCAATTTTGGCTTTGCATGAAAGGAATAAAATAATGTTTTGGTTTTGTTTTCCCCTACATCGTTTCAGATGTATTTGCCACTAGCAAAAGGGCACAGAGACCAAATGATTTCAGTTGATTCTATGGAGAGAGCTTAGCAGACAGTAGTTTTTGATCTAAATGAGTGACAAAATGTTTAAATGATAAACTGGACCTGTGTGATTGAGTATTTTTAAAGTAAGCAGTAAAATCTTAAACGTTGATTTGGTGCTTTACTGGAAACCAATGGAGAGATTTAAAAATAGTGGTTATCTGCTGAAGAGAGTAGCAACGTGTATTTGAATTAAATTAAACTTTGCTCCTCTGGGAGCTCTGCTAAAAGGGAAGGGTAACAAAGTCATTGGCCAGTACTCTCAGGTCATTCTTGTCTTCTAGTGGTCTCAGTTTGGCAGCATACGGTACAGTGATTGACCAAAAGAATGTCTGCAGATGTGTATAGAGAAGATTGTCAGTGGAAAGTGCCTATCTCTGAATAACATCAAATCCTATTATTGTATGGTGTGATACAGTGGGACACCATGCTACTCTAGAGGGGTGTCAGGAGCTTCCATCATCCAGAGAAGTCCTCTCTCTTTACCTCCAGCATTCCGTAGTCCTTAAGACAACAATTGGCGATGCTCTGGCTATCCCTGAATAGATGCATTGCTGCTTTAAGGCACAGTTGGAACTTCTACAATACCAAGGTCAACCATGTAGATCAAGGCTATCCCACCAGAATTGGGATACTTGGCAATCTGAGTTCTTGTACGTATTATGTGAAGTGCATGCCATTCTCCTGAGCTTACTGACCAGTTACAAATGAAGCAGAGATGACAGGAATGACATTTCCATGCTAATTATACTGTGTCCCCCTCTGGATAGCTAATGTTATGTAACAAAGTCCACCCTGCTTTTCAGACTTTTCTAAGTTGGCCATACAGCTATTGCTGAAGGTTGAAAATTGGCACAAAGTATTTCAGACCTACAATAATTTTATACTGAGCAGTTTAAAGGGTGGGGCTAAGAGGTATTGGGTCACTTTTAAGTAATATTAGTTGAACATCTGGAATTGCATTGGTGCTTTTTATCTTGCACTTGCACAGCTCAAAACCCAATGTGTAAAAAGAGCTTTGGTGTGAATAAACATAACAGACTAAAATAGCTCCAAATTCCATTTAACCTCTGTGGTCCCATTGTTGATCTATGCAGGGAAGGGAAGTGATGAACCTGGATCTCTCCCTTCTGCACAGACAGAGTGTGGCAGTATCTTCATCAATATTTCCTTCTTTCCGAGGACTTGGTGGGAAGTCTGGGAAGAGCTCGGTGGAGCATGGGCTGGGTTGGAGAAGCATTCTTGGTGTCTGCCCCAGCACCCATCCCCAACAGCAGACTTTCCCTAAGAAAAGGAATACAGCCCTAGCCACCGCCAGCCCTTCAAGTAAAACAATTTCCCTTTCTCCATAATTCCAGTGGATCTGTGGTGTGTGCTCAGTATTCAGAGTGGGGTTGGCAATGGATGACCCTGGTCCTCCACTTATCCTTGGGACTGATGGGTCTTTGGAGGCCCACATCCCCTGTTCTTCCATGTGGCATTTTCTGCCTCCAAATGGGTATCACCAGACATCAGAAATGATCTTGCTCTACCTTATAAAGTCAAAATTCACTCTGTACTTGGGGTCCTTAATTTTTTGTATAACTGGGTGTGTTTGATCATGCTGTCACAGTGAAACCAGGGGGGCTGCATTTCTAGAAAAAAACATCCTGTGATAGAGAAACTCACCTTTCATTTCCTAAGAAGTTGCATGCTAACAGCATGTGTGTGCTATAGCTTGCACTGGGTACATCAGAATGATATAATACGTTACATTCCACCATGCAAGTATTGTTGGTGAGCTTCACTGTTGCAAAGGATGTTTGCATTGCATTAATGAACTTGTTAGAAAACTGCAAAATCACTAGGCCCAACATTTAGGTTATATTAAAAGAAAAGGTGAGGGTCACGAAACCCATTATGATGCGAAGGGATGCAGCAATAATAAATTATTATTATTTATTTATTTGTATTACAGTAACACCTAGATGTCCCAACTCAGATTGGGGCCCCATTGTGCTCGCTGTTGTACATACATGTAGCAAGAGATGGGCCCTGAGGAGTTTACAATCTAAATAGACACAACAAAAAAGGAAGTATTTTTATACCTATTGTGCAGGTGGGGAACTGAAGCACAGACATTAAGGGATTGATCCAAAAGGAGTCTTTCTATTAACTTCAAAGGGCTTTGGATCATACCCTAAATGAGGCCTCTAGTGACTTATCCCAGATCCCACAGGAAGTCTGTGGCAGTGCTGTGAACTGAACCGCAAGCTCCAGAGTCTCATTCTAGCGTTTTAGATGCAAAACATCCTTTCTCTCAAATGTCTAAGATTGTCTCCGTTTTTTATATGTCTGAACCCACTCAGTCTCGGTTTATTAAACCAAGGCAGCCCAGTGCATCTTCTCCCAAGTGATCTGAGAGTTATTCCCAATAGCAAAACAAATTTAAGGGATTCTGCTTGCTAACAAGGTGCTTGGTTGCTGCAGGGATTAAATCCCTCCCTGCTTAGCTGTGGTAGTTTTCTTGCCTTTTGCTTTTTGGGAATGTTTTCGAAGTTCTTGAAAGAGTTACAGCACAAGCCACGGTGGCTCCGCCTCCTTCTTGGCCCTCCAAACCATAAGCAGTGCAGCTGAGGTTATGGGATTTATGTGTAGTGGTTTGAGAATATAAATAGAAAGGAATTTATAAGATTTCTTTCTCTGTAATTCAACACTCAATAGCTTTCCCTCCCCCACACCCAGCACATAAGGTGCTATACAAAAATCATCACCCAGCACATAAGGTGCTATACAAAAATCATGAAAGAATTTGGGTAGCTTCAGCTCAAAGAAGCCAGTAACCTTCAAGCAGGCTTTTCTTCACATCTCCTAATGGGTCAGCTTGCTACTTGCCATGAGAAAAAACATTTGTAGAGTTCAAGGAGGAGGGAAAACTCATCAAGGTTGACCTTAAAGTGTTTTCACCAGGTCCTTCCATCAGGAGGGTTGGGATTCACTCCTCTTCTCTCTGGTTGGAAGAACTATGGGTTCAGGATCCAGAAGTCCAAGATCCCCCAAAATCCACTAGAGACTTGTCATGTGGAGTCCAAGTGCATTTTCAGCAGGGCCGGCGCTTCCATTAGGCGACCCTAGGCGGTTGCCTAGGGCGCCAGGATTCGGGGGGGCGGCATTTTGTGTGCTCCCCTCGGGGCGCACGGGAGCTTCCGGTTCCGCTTCCATCGCGCCGCCGAAGAAGGACCTTCTGCTGACGTGCTGCAGGCAATTGAGCAGCTCAATGACTGCCGCTGTCGCCTGTGGCATTTCGGCGGAGGGTCCTTCTTCGGCGGCGCGACGGGAGCGGAACTGGAAGCTCCCGCGCGCCCCGTGGGGAGCGCACAAAATGCCGCCCCCCAAATTCTGCCTAGGGCGCCAGAAACCCTGGCGCCGCTCCTGATTTTCAGTAGCGCCAGAGCCTCTGCCTCTGTCCTGCCAGATATTGAGGCCATGCTACCAAGGATTCCTTCACCCACTGCCACCTCTGGAATGCCCCTGACAAAGTGCATTGCACCTTGTGGAGTAGCTCCACCCAGAAGTTAATAATGCCTCATGTTCTGTTAACGTTTAAAAGGATTCCCCATGGGATTGGTGTAGGGACAATCCCGGTAGTTTACCCTTCCCTTAGCCTTACTCTTCCTGGTCCTAGCTCACCCCCTCCTTGCAAGCCCTGGTGCCATCGAGGACCCTTCACAAGGTCAGCAGAGGGGTTGTTCTTCTGCATGGGATGGGGGAAGGCATGGTTTCCTTTGCAGACACGTCTTGGAAGGGAACATTTTGACCCATTATCACAAGGGGTGGCGGAAGGATGGGAGCTGAAATAAATGCTTCGTCTTGGTCCCTGCCACCCTCCCCCGATTACAATTTGCACTGAACGACCATTTCAAATCTGTTTCAAATTTGAACCTAAACCTTTCTTCTGCCTTTCACATTTCAAATGTGTGCTGGGGCATCGCATCAGATTCCATCGCATCAGCCATAAATAATGGGCCCTTCAGCCTAGCGCGAGGCCCCTTGGGACAGGTATCACAAGTTCAGAGATTACTGTCACATCTGTCAAGAGCAGAGTGCTTGGAGTTAGAGAGAGCCCTTTGGGCCTGGGTCGGCTGATAGCGACAAGCTTTCTTTGAAGTGCATGTCTAGTCTTTTATTCTTCATAATGTTCTTTTTTTTTTTAAAGATATTTTCTGTGTTACAACCCAGCAAACAAATCCAATGTAAACATTAAAATCCTCACTTACAGAGGTGTAAGTTTCAGCTTCTCGCTGATGTCATTTTAAATCTGGAGTAGCCCCCACTGATTTCTGTGGAGTAACTCTGATTTACCGTGCTGTAGCTGAGAACCACACTGGGTCCCTGAAGCCTGTTTTGTGCCCTGTAATTTTGCAGTTAAAATAAACGATGGGTGCAGCCTAGGGCAGTTATGTCTATGTACATCCACAGGCAGGCATTTGGAAATGTAAGTGCATTCCTTGCACCTGTAGTTAATTGCATCCACTCAGTTACATGTGAGCACAACATTTTACTAATCAGGCCTCCCTGCAATGCAGTTTAAAAAGCCATTAATGGGATATGTAAAACTCTGAACAATTGTCTGCTGTATTTAGAAGTAATCCTGCCTATTATTTTGTCTTTCAGATATTGGAAGCCTTTTTCTGACCCAGATTTTGCTATTGGGTACATAGTCACGGTAGAAAGACCCTTTGTTTTTAGTTCCCCTGCCTTTGCTATTTATTCCTCCAACGGAAGTCACACCACACTTGGTTTGTGATTAGGGTGACCAGATGTCTCGATTTTATAGGGACAGTCCCGATTTTTGGGTCTTTTTCTTATATAGGCTCCTATTACCCCCCACCCCCCCGTCCTGATTTTCACACTTGCTGTCTGGTCACCCTATTTGTGATGTCACAATCAGTTTCCATGGAAATTATTATGTCATGACTTCAAGTGAGGCATAAAAAGTTGCAGATGAACTCTTAGGCAAATACAACTATCCTTAGCTAAAAGAGCCTTCTTCCCCCTTGAAAATATAAGCTATAGCTGCAGAACACTTTGCAAAAAGAATGGTTTCCAGTGTTCTATACAGATGGGATGGAAATTTAGAAAGTCATGTCTGTAGCTGGTTTCCCTGCACCTGTAATAACTATTCAGGAAAAATAATATTCCTTATAGCTACCCATAAAGGATCAAATCTCTGTGTTTATTATAGTACAAAGTGCAGAGATGCTTGGGTTTTTTTCAGTATTACTTTGAACTCTGATTTCTGAAGTGCTGTTAAAGAGATGTTTGTATTAAGGGAAACAGCTGTAATGCCTTTGGAACTTTTATGAACATTATGGAAAATTCAGGTGGACTACTCAAATGTTATGTTGTACATAAATATATATATACATTGTACTCTGCATTCATGCTGTGATACTATGTGCTGGTCAGTGTAAACAAATTATAATTACCGGGATATATGCCATTTTAATGGACAAATTGTGTTGTCAAAGGACACTTCCCATTATCTCACTATATCATGTCACCACCCTTGTCTGTCTCATGTTAGAAAACATGACGTTAACTGTGCTTACGTTTTTAGTGTTGACAAGGATAGTCAGGTTTAAAAACAAGTTTGACCTAACCAGCGAACACACTGTTAAATGTGGCTGTCTTTGTCATGCACAGAGCAAAATATGTTTAACATCGTGTTCATTAAAACATGTTAGTTGACCTGTTTTCCAGAATGGCACTTTCTCCCAGTTTAACAAGACCACAGAGGGTTCAGTTCCACGTTTAGCCTTTCTAGACTGCGCACCCAGTATAAACAGAGACTTTTTCTCACACTGCCATGAAATCCCAATCCTTCCCTGTGTCATATTTCTGATATGGATCAGACTCAGAGAAAAAAAGGCACACTACACACATATCATCTCAATCTCCCATCTGACCAGTACCATTTACTGAAAAAGTCTCTGCGTGGTTGGAATACTCCTGTGTAGAGATTAAAGGGGTGAGCAATTTTGTGTCTGCGCTACTCACATCTGAAAGGGCTGTGTTACCGTATGTAACTACAGTACGTGCTTGAAAATGGGAAGGAAAAATTTAATCCATTGTATAAAACTGCAGTGAGCTATTTGTCAGAGATGCTGGCAAACTCTGTTAAGTAAACCTCTGGAAGCTTGTGAACGAACTGATTTTTTTTCCTGGCAGGATCTCCTTCTGCATCACAGGAATGAAATTACTTGTGATGAAGAATAATCCAGGGAAGGAGGAAAAAAACAAAAGAAAGACAGAAAAAAAAAAGAAAAAACCAACCAACTAGCAGCACACCATAGGGCAGTGGTTCCCAAACATTTTAACAAGGCTAAAAGTGCATTTTTTCTTTTTTTGCGAACTACCTTACACATCTATAGATGGTTCTCTCCACAATGTTTCAAGACGATACGTCGATTGCTAGGAGCTGTCATGCTGGGCTGTGAAGTGCCATTTAAAGTAGAGGGTCCTCTAGCTTCCTGCTCCCGCCCTCCCCAGTCCTGTCTCCAAGACCACCTCTCAGCTTCCCCCAATCCCTTTGCTCTCACTTTCCTAGGTCTGCCCCACTCCTGCAGCCCCAGTTGGCGCCTCTCTCTCTGGGATCAGGGGCAGCACTTCCAGGGAGTACCTGGGCAGCCTCGGGGAGTGATTGCAGACAGTGACAGGTACTGCAGGGTCTGGGGCAGGTTTGAGATGGTGGCAACCCATCTAGACCCTTCTTGCAACCCACTGGTGGATCAGGACCCACCATTTGGGAAACACTGGCATAGAAAGTTGGGTCCCTTTGCCATTAGGAAATGCAAATACTTCTTTATGGAGGGGAGCTGCTGAAACTTGCAGGTGAGTTCAGATTGGGTGACTTACTACACACTTAGGTGTGAACCCAGTGAGGAGAAGTGAGTCCAGAATCCAAAGGGGGTGTATCAGGGAGAATGAGACAGAGGAAGAGAGGTTTGCTGAGTACAAAGAAAATCACTGTGTAATGCTTTATTTTATTTGTGAGGACCCAAGATAAGGCGGGAAGAGGGAAACCGAACTGTGGCTGAAGGCCAAACACAGTGCTTTTAACTGCTTCCTTTCACTTCACAATGGCCAGGAGACTGGGAGAGGAAGAGCTGGAGAAGGAGGAAAATGGATTGAGAGGAAGGATGACCTAATCGTAAGGGTGTTAGCCTGGATTCTAGAGGCCTAGGGTTCAGTTCTGTCCTCGAACATATAGGCTTCCTGTCTGACCTTCAGTCAGTCATTGGGTGTGTCTCAGCCTTACTCCCAATGCATACAATGGGAATCAGAGTACTTCCCAACCTCATGACTGATAGATGTGTGTGTGATGGTGGGGCATGCAGAGGCTATGGTAATAGGGGCCATATAAGCACCTAACATAGAGTGAGTAAGTACATAAATAGGCCTTCACACGGCAATGGGTTACACACATGCTTAACTTTATGCACTGAGGGTGGAATCCTTGCCTCATGAAAGTCAGTGGGAGTTTTGCCATTGACTTCACTGGAGCCCGGATTTCACCCCACGCGTAGTTCTGTTGACTTCAGTGGTGTTGTTCAGTGAGTGAAATGAAGCATTTTGCAGGATTGGGACCATAGATCGTGTTATTTATTTATTACAGAAATGTTTGAGAAATTGCCTTTCTGTTTTTAGGGAAAGAGGGTACAGAGCACCAGCATAATCTGCCCTAGTGCATTCGCGATAAGGAGAACAACACAGAGATAATGGCCTGTGCGTAGGAGTTCCACACTTACCATCTATGGGCCAAATTCTTACATCCTTACTGATGTGAAGTAACACCCCACTCCATCAGAAATCCCACTGAAGTCAATGGGTAAAATTATGTCCCCTTTGATTTCAGCCCCAATGGTTTTGCTACTCCACATGAGTAAAGAGGTCAAGATCTGACCCTATATGATACAGCCCTTCCTTCATGTTGGCACTGATTGACATTAGGCTCCTTGTCTTCTCCAAAGAGATCATAATATAGTAAACATACTATTTGTATTAATAATGTGGTAATTTATTACTAGTATTAACAATATCTTAAATTAGCAGAATTTTATCCCACCAAATCCCACCTTTAAATTCTCCATTGGTAATGAGAGTGAGTTTGGATGAATTAGACAACTTCATAGAAAACAGATGAACTATCTATCCAGGGTTTCCCAAGTGAGTTTCACTTATGGCCAATAGTGGGAAAAATTAAAGATAGCAGAATCAGTGACTGTATAAGACTAAGCAACAGGGGGGAAAAGAAAAATTTATTAGGGACGTGAATATAACCTAATATGTTTCTGGAAGACACTTAACTTCTTTTTAGTACTCTACATTTAGTCACACTTTAAGCTGTCTTATTCTAAAATGTTTTTTCTTTAGGTGGGAAAATGTAGAAACCAATTAATATTCTGAAATATACATATGATTGCAGGAGAGAGAGATTCTGTACCCAATCCTGATTCCAATGAAATCAACTGAGAAAATCCTATTAACTTCAGTTGGTGCAGGATAATGCCCTGTATTTGGAAATATTAAGAAAATGGTATTCTTTAAGGAGAGATTGCTAAAATGAATCTGCTCAGTTGTCCTCTTTGGAAAGATACCTTAAAGCCACTTTTATCAAATCAAAAGGTTCAGTGAAAAGACAGAGAAATTAAGAGGTGTCCTTCATGGAGATTGGCAAAACATGAAGTTCGTAATATCTCTCCAGTTCAATTATAGCATTCGAATCAAGGAGGAAAAAAAAGTTATCAAATATAATGAAAGCTTTCTTTTCTACTGACTTAAAAAAGTACACTCCTGGGTGTCCAGACCTAAAGGGAATTTCAAAGTCAGCATTATGATGGGGAAAAAATGTAATGCAAACGAGAGTGAAATAATCATATTTTTCTGGTGGAAATAAATGCAGTTGTTTGATGTAATTTTGACATGCAGCATAATTTCAGCGTCAATGCTGAAGTTTAAAGGATCAGTGTGTCTTTATGAGATTTATATACAGAAAAGCCATTCAACAGGAAATTCCAAATCAGACTTTGAGTCTTCCTGAGATAGAAAGCTTTGTATTACATTAGCTGCAGATAGAAAGGAAGAGATGACCTTTTTCAGTAATTTCTAGGCGCCCATTCTACTTGAAAATCCAGCATGGTTATGGTGCATAAATCACAAATAATGTCTGACTGTTTTCATAGTCACAAAATCAAACATTTACTGTATTTCTGTAATTACAGCTAAGCCATTTAAAGATGCAAAGAAATTCAGATGCAGTGCTAGACAGGGTTTATGTCACTGTGTTGTTTATTGCAAATATTTTTAATACCATGGGGAAACATTCCTAACTATTAAAATGGTTGGACAAAGAAGTGGAACACATACATAGCACTGTTATCAATCTGGTGACCTGGGTGAAAATTACTAGTGATCTCAGTCCATTTCCAAATAAAGACATTCTCACATCACAAAAATCTCCATCGCAGTTGGCACCTGTACTGACATCAACACAAGGACAAAGAATTAAATTCAAAATAGTTTAATCCTGTTTTCAGTTAAAACGGAGAAGGCAGTGCAGATGTGGTCAAACAATGTAAAATTTTGTTAGAAAAACACACTTACCAGCTAAATCATTTTAGTTCCAGCTAAAGCAGTTTCTGTCTTTCACTTTAGTTTAAAAGTAGTTTTCTAACTTGGGTAAAAGCCCACTTTAGACAAGGCCAGGGTCGCTCTTTTGCCACAAGGAATTGTTGAGATACATTGGGAATTTGCTTTGGAGTTTCTGCTTGTACTATAGCTGTTCTGTGCATCAGTTTTACTTTGCATATGTCAATTTCTTTGGCAGTCAATATGGTATGAATGTATCTGAAATGTGTGTCTGTGTCTAAGCTGTTTTTCACAATCACCAATGAGAGTTGTACGAATGTTGCAAAACATTATCCCCAAATATTTACTAGAATTTTGAAATGAATTGGCTTAGCTATTCTACTGCACTTTTTGTGTTTGCTTCCTGCAAACATTCATAGGCTGGGGTTTTACTGACATGATTTTTAATGGAAAATGAATTACAAATTAGACCGTGTTTTTTCACTCATCCAATCAGGGAACAGAAAGTATACCACATGACTCATCTGACCAATTACCACTTCCAATACAGCTCAGATAACGAATGCAAGAGAATTGTTTTCTCTCAATTCATAGAATTGGGGAAGAGAGAGGATTAATCAAATTTAAGAAATTGCCATCTGCTCCAATGTGTTCTGAGAGAAGAAGCGGAGGCTAAATTCATAAGATAAATTATTTGTTGCAAATTATTTGTTCAGCTCCAGTGACTGAGATTAGTTAATGGGTAAGGCAATACTGAAAGGGTAAAATGATTTGAGAGGGATTGACAGTGGTGTTTTTGAGATTTTTTTGTTTATTGTGGAGCAGCTTTTATTTGACCATATACATTGTTACCGTAAGTTTATAGTTCCTGCTTCCGCCAGAACTATGAGTTATATCTATCAGTGTTTTTTCTGGCCTCCAGCTAACTTGCAGGATCCTTTGATTATGTCATAACATGCAGGGTAAAGCAAGTGAAGGGTTTTTAAATCTGCTTAAAGTTTGTGTAGAAAAGAATAGAAGGCTATAGCCGAATTATAGATACTCAATGCCTGTACGTAATCATATTTGGCAACATTATGTATTGCTTTATGACACTGTCAGTAATGTCCTCTTCATTTGCAGTAGATCTGTTTATTTGTGTGATAAAAGTTTGGGCCAGACCTGAGTTCTGGCTGAATTTTTGTGAAATTAGCATTGCTACTCCCTTGAATCTGGGCCTGAGGTGTGCGGTGTCAGTCACTCCGCATCTGTTAGAGCAGCCTGAAGCCATCTGCAATTTACACCAGTTGCTATGGTCCCAAGCAGCATCCAGAGCACAACTTCTTTTCTCCAGCCACACCCTCATTCCCCTGCCCTTCTGGCAGAAGAGAGTGGGGGTGACACAGGAGCTTCTACACCAGCTCTACTCTGCAAGAGGATTTTCCTACACTCCCGTGATCCTTCCAGGGCAGGTTAAGTCAGCTCTTTGGGCAGATTCCACTGGTGGTAAGGTGCAAAGTGACTGCTTCACAACTGAGAATCGAGCCCATTATTTCCACCCCCCATCTCCGAATGTCCTCATCTACATTTTAAAATAAAAATCTTGTTTATGAAAAAATATTCAGCCAATAGAATCCCTTGTGACATTCAATGATATTTGGAAAAAGGCAACATTTATGGGTATGTTATAAAAACACATTGCAAGAAACTGTTTCATTGCTAAAATTCAGGAAAGTCCAAGAAGCAGCGGTGCCAACAAATCTAGAAATTGCCATATATAGAATAGGGCCCTGATTCAGCAAGGTGCTCAAGCCCATATGTAGTCAGTGGGACAGCTTGTGTGCTTAAAGTTACATGCATGCTTAGGTACCTTGTCTGATTAGGCCCTCGTGCTGTAATAGAATTTGGGTAGCCTTTGCAAGCTTTTCTCAGTATCTATGTGCATTGTGATCTGTAGGGCATACCTTTGTGATCATTTCTGAAAGTACAGGTGAAAGCCCGGCTCCACCGAAGTGAACAGCAAAATTCTCATTGAGTTCAGTAAAGCTGGGATTTTATCCTCTCACTCCAGATTTTTTTGTCTTACTAATATAAGTATTTTACTTCCCTTGTTTATTATGTTAATATATACAGACTTTCACTCATGCAGCATACTGAGAGACTTCATTGTTAAAGGAAACTGAAAAAAAATCTTCCTTTTTGGTTGGAAGAAGGTAAAGATGCAGAGGAACTGGCCATTTTCTTCCATTTTGGCAAAGTTAAAAAAAGCTAGGGGATTTTTTTACCAAGTGTGGGGGGAGAGAAAGGGGGGAGATGTAAGGGATTTCAGAAATGGCAGCTGGGCAATTAGTGTTAACGATCAATATCAGAATGGCTTAGATTGCATGATTCACTAGTAAGAATTTTGAGCTAGCTGGTAATTTTAGTTTAAATAGTCAGGCAGCTGGTGAATTGAATACTGATGAATATCTTGTTTTGTTAATATCCATTCTCTATCAATTGAAGGCTTAATACACAAAGAAGAACCCTAACATTCTTGCTATTTTTTCATTGCCACAGGTAGAGCTGAGTAATTCATAGCAATTTAGCGTTGGGCTTTTTTTTTTTTTTTTGCATGTGTGCTCAGTTAGTCCAAAGGTGATTTTCTTAAATGTATTTGTTATTCAAAATTATTCACCAAACAAGTCTTATGATAAATCTAGGTCTGTAGGTTTACTTAGTTAAATATTTATACAAAAGTTAAAAAAGTGGCACCTACCCAATGCTCTAGGCACCCCTGCTGGCATAGATTACCAGAACAAAAAATAAAATTAAAAAGCTATCAGAACACAAGTAGTTTGTTGCAAATATTCAATATTGAGAACTGGAGCTGTGTTGATTTACTGTGATTGGACATAGAGGTCACATGGTATGTTTCTGTTCCTTGATAAGGTGAGTGTAACTCTTAGGATGAAGTTTCCCTTGCAAATACTCATGAACATGTGTATAGACTATAGAATCTACTTTCCATGAGTAGTCTCTAACATTCACTTAAAATTCAATGGTGAAATCTTGCCCCTGTTAAAATCAATGGGAATTTTACCATTGACTTCAGTGAGGCCAAGATTTTACCCACTGTTTCCATGAACACTCCTGTCAGTAAGCTTATTTGTTAGTCTATTCACAGAAAACAAATACAAAAGGTGCAATAACACAGCCAGCATAAATTCAAATGTGTATTTAGGCAAAAGTTCATAATACCTATTTATTTTTGAGAGATTCGCCCAGTTTAGTCAGGATGGGGACTTTCAGTAGGAGATTTAATGTAGCTGCCCAAAGATCATTTACCAGTCTGTCAGCTTGGGACATGGCTATAGGCACGTTACAGTGTCACGCTGTAAGACCCCATAGCTAGTAATAGCCAGAAACACTTGAGAAGGAGGTAGCATGATTATTGACTCTTCTTTTTGCTGTTTCTTACAACATACTACACTGCTGTGAGAGATGCCTAGTGCTTAATAAATCACTGCCTCATTACACTGTTCCTTGAGTTTGTTTAGGGCACTACTCCAGCACTAGCTCCAGAGGACTGTTAGCTTTTCTCAGAAATTTCCCTCAGATGTGCTCTTGTATCTTGACTCAGAGAAGAAAAAAAAATCCCCCCATCTTATCTTTAAAATAACTTCTAAGTGTACACAACTGTTTACATAATAAAACTGCCTGAGGAAATAATACTTCAGACATGTTTTGAAATGATTTTAATTAGTGGCTAGATATTATTGCCAAGAAGAGGGGTTAAAGAAAGAATGCTTTCGTTCTTTGTCAACATGGCATATTAGGAAACAGAACCACAAAGTTTGCTTTCTTTCTTTCTTTCTTTCTTTCTTTCTTTCTTTCTTTCTTTCTTTCTTTCTTTCTTTCTTTCTTTCTTTCTTTCGCAGAAAAGCTGCTTATCCTTTCCCTAAACAGGTCATTTTTTGTAAAGCAAGTCTCCAATCCTCCATTTAAAAAAAATATTATGAGATTCTTATTCACCTTTTCCATATCTCTTTAGTTAGCTCCACCCTTCAGCTTATGTGCCGGTCTGTTAGGATAAGATTTTTTTCAGTGCTTGGTTTATTAGATTTAAGCAGACAAATTGTTCATTAGTCAGTCTGATGTACTAACAGAGAGCATTCACCTTTGCTGATTTTTGGTAAAGTGGTATTTATTGAGCATTGTCAAAACTGATGTGGAACACATTATGTTGTATTCAAATCTCTGATGAGTTTGACTCTCTAGAGCAGAGGCTTTACAGACCATGTGTATATACTGCAATGAGCACAGCATTAGTGGGGGTTGTCTGCAGTGTGACAGCCGTGCCTTTAGGACCTGATCCAAAATACCATTGAAATCAATGGAAAGAGTCCTATTGACTTCAGTGGACTTTGGACCAGGTTGCAATTTCACACTGATAGCTTCTTGCTTTATATAGAACAAATCATGAGAACCAAGCTTTCCTCACATCTGCCCTCAGAGTCAGCAGTTCTTTAAAATTCAATAGGGTACTACTGATTAATGATCATTCACAGACATTCCATCTAAACCATTAAATACCACATGTGATTCTGATGTGAAAACACACAACTCAGCCCAAGTTGTTTAAAGTGTGACCTAGCTTCACTCACAAGCTTCTTGAATCTTTGTGAACATTTCACAAAACTGGATTAAGTTTCCATTTTGTAATGTGCAATAGGGTGGTATATTCCACACAAGCAGTGAAAGGGTTAGCAGGAGCCTGAGCCCAGTTAGGCTACTGGGAGGCACATGAAGTACTATTAGGCATAAGTGGTGATTAAAGCCAGTTAGGGAGGAGCTGGATCTTCATAAAGAAAGAAAGGCCAGGGAGGAGACCTGGGGAAATGTAGCTGGGAGTTTCCTGACCTGGGCTAAAAGCTGAGAGAAGCCTGGGAGGCCAGAGACCAGAGATGGGTCCTCCTAGGCAGGGGGAAGCAGAAGGCAATAAATCCCAAGAAGCTTTGAAAGTAAAGCCTAAGGGGTCTTGGGAACTGAAGTTTGAGGGGCTGCTGGGAGAGAGGGAAGAACACTGTAGTCACTCTTTGAGGAATAGAGTGGAGTAGAGAGTGGAAAGACCTGTGGGGAACAGGAAGGCCTGCAGGGAAAGAGGGAAGCCCAGGGAGGGAAGATACCTGGAAGACACAGGATTGGAGCAAGCTTTCGTGGCTGACCCTGACACAAGGCCATGAACTGGCTCTCTGTGGAGAAGCCTCCCTGCGGTATGCTCCTCATTACAAAGAGCCCAGGACGGGACTGAGGAAAAGGCCTGAAGAAAGATTAGTATTAGGAAGAAGTCCAGAGTGGCAGCTACAAGGTCTCTAATAGAGTTGACCTTGGCTTCTTGTCCCAGGGTTCCTGGACTGGAAACTAGTGTAGAGATCCCCTATCAGCCACTGCAAGTCTCTCTGAGTCCTAGAAGGCAGTAAGAAGGGTGATTTTACAGGCTGTTCAAAGAAGCAACATTGATTGACTTTCAAGAGAGCTAAATCCACCCTTCTTCCGCCAGACAGACAGTGGCTACAGCATGAGGTCTCAGGAGTGGGGCACTAGTCCTCAAGGAATATGGAAGACATCCAAGCAGAACAATAAATGACACAGATAACAACATGATAACTTTTCTTCAACTAACGTTTATCTCAGTTTTAGCTTTCGGCATTTCAGGCCCCAAATCACTCCTCCTGCCTCTTTAAGCCAGCACCTAAATAGGAGACTTTTGTCTGATTGAGTTTGAAATATGAAACAGATGAGAAAGTTAATAATTTGTGTATTTAGTGATACTTAGTGGCCAAGATTTTCAGAAGTGACTGGTAATTTCAGTGCTTCACTTTTGGCACACTCAGGTTGAGACCCCTTAAAACAGATTTGATTTTCATAGTGTGGGTGTTCAGCACTTTCTGGATATGTGGCCCCTATCAGGCATCTCAAGTTAGGTACTCAAAAATGGAAGGATGAGGATAACCTGCATACAAGAGAATATGGTGCTGGCAGACAGCTGTAGGAATCTTTATCAATATTTAGCTGTCGTGTGGATATTAGCAAAGTAAACTAGATGATGCATGGGAAAATGGTGTGCGGTGATTTAAGTGATGGACTAGTCATTCCGTAATGGACTTGAGAATTCCCAATCAGATCGTACTTAGTCTTAGCAAGCAGGAAGCTGGCAGGCTGTGTTTTAATCAACTGATAGCATCACTTGGCAGCTGGTACCCAGCTAGTGAACTGAGTATTCCTGAAAGACCAGATCACTAAGTTTCAAATAGCCATTTCCATACTTCTAGTTCAAATTAAACACATTCCAGCAGAAACAAAATTTCTTTGAGAAATACAATGGTCTCTCTGATTACTTGTACTCATACAATGTGACATAAATACATCGAGTCTGTCTCATCTTCACCTTTTCTATCTATCTTCCCACTTAACTGTCCTTAGAAAATGAAATGCAAGAACCTACAGATGATGAGCCTCCTAGATTGAAAGGATCATAAAACCTTGACAAATTTTCTTTATTTTTAGATGCACAATCCTATTTTGAGTTCAGGAACGTGTCCTGTAATTTAAAAGAATATTTTTTCCAATGGTAATACATTTTAAAAGGAAACAAGTTTTTGTAGCCCCTGTATTAGCTATTAGATGTAGAAGAACCCACCACAAGCTGAACTGGCATAAGTGGGTGCTGTAAATATACAATATAATGGAGGCACCATAACCTTAACTCTGCCCTGTAGCAATACCACGAGGGAGGGGAAAAAATCAAATATGTCTTTAAAAATCAGTTTAATCTAATCTGGGAACACAAATGATAAAATGCCTGGATAGTAATCCTTTATGGCTTTTGCATGGTGTCACTACTGTGTGGAGTTAAGGTTTGGGTGCCCTAACTGCCTTTCAAAACTTTAACATGTATGGATTTCTTTTAGGTTTCACCTTAACTCTGAATTTCTTTGGTTTTGGGATAAGTGCCACATCCCTGTAATCTTTCATTTTAAATTATTAATACAGACCCTCAACCTTAACTCCATCTTAATGTAGCTTTTGTCTGGGGATATAAATATATATATATATGATACGACTGATTTCTGTTCTTACACCGGTATAAATCAGAAGTGATCCCATTAAAGGAAATGAAAGACAGTGGTCTAAAGCCAGTATAAGAGCAGAATAGGCTTGGTACTGTGCTTATTTTTTGTGTCTGTATTTGTTTTTCATTCTACCCACTCTCTGCTCCATCATTGTGGTTTGTGTATTTTTCTCTCGATCCTGCCTTTTCTCCTTTCTTCCACAGTCCTGGGGTTGGGGTGGATATGAAATGAGGCAAAGCAAGTTTGTTCAGCCCTACAGGAAGCTATGTGTAAATAATAGCAAGGATATGACAAAAGCATGTGAATTCAGTGAGCTGATGCTGACACTGTCTTTAGCTCACGCTATGGAGCCTGTGTATTGCATCCCATATGGTAATGTACATCACAAAGACACAGGCTGTTTGGAGTCCTCTGTAATGCTGAGCTACAGCTGGCTGAGTTAAGGGCATAGTATGCAAGTCTTTACTTCCAGTTTCATTGCTTTTGGCTGTTTCAAGTCCACTTTACTGCCAGATAGGTGTCCCTACCTTGCCAGTGGGGATCAAGAATGGTTTCCATTCCTGATGAAGCATGCAGTGACTTGGTGCATCTTTGTTACAATTAGGAAGCACCATCCCATCGAACATCTTAATAATGGAAACTCTCAGGAACATGAATGAGCCCATGTGCCTTAAATAACTTGTTGCTGTGTAAACATGCACAGTTGCAATTATCAAGCTATGCTGTGGTATACACCCATATATATATATCTGTAGCTAAGGGCAGAGTCAAATGTGTTGTGTTAATTTGTCATGCTTGGCTTTTGTGAGGTTGTTTCTGTGCCTAGCAACCAACTTTCAAATATGACTATATCAGCCATTGTAAAAAGTAGCCTTTCAAACACCAGAAGGTCCAACATAAGGTCTTATCCAGTGTTATGTATCTACAGAACCCCTTGGACATCCAAGGTAAAATCCTGGCCTTGTTAAAGTCAGCAGCAAAACTCCCATTCATTGGGGTCAGGATTTCACTCCCAGGCTGGAGAAGCTGCTGGTACAGTCCTTGCAACAGGCTGATTTATTCAAGCCATGATGCCCCTTTAAATAACTTCCCTGTCTGAGCTAAATGTCAGCTGTTCATCTAGGGACAAATGCTGAGAGCAACCCCCTACATAATTGCCCTAAGCCAGCATGTCAGGCAATCACAAACTCCATCCTTGGAAAGGAGGCACCATGTAATACCTAAACCCACAATACACAGCAGCTGCTAAGGGCTGTTACTGCCTCTGAATAAGAAGAAGCCTTCATAGCTGTCTAACCTAGGAAACCCCCAGAGACTGTACCAGTAGTTTGGTTACTGGATGGGAATAGGGACCAGCAGGACCAGCAGTTTGGCCATTGGATGGGAACAGGATTTAGTTGTATATGCTCATCTCGGTGCAAGAGAATTTGTACATGTGGGAAGGAATGTAGAGAATTTATTCAGGCATTTCAAGAATGAGATGTGAATGTGTTCTCAATTGTCTGCAAAATGTATTCAGATATTTTTTTAAAACGTTTTGCTTGTTTTTGTTCAGGTTCCTTCCCCTCTGCTCCCCCCGCCCCAACCAGACAAAAAAGTATGTGAAACAAACAAACAAAAATGTTTAGTTTGGTCTGTGGCTTTGCCAACTTAGAGAAAAAAGTCCAAATGATTTTAAAAAATACATTTTGTCAAATGCCATTTGCTCCTGCCAGATGGAGAATCCTCTGTGTGCCAAGTTTCAGCCTGAAGCAAATTCAAATGGGTGAGTTACTTCTGTATGGGTTGTCTCTTACACTATGGAATGTATGTGGATCAGATCCTGCACCTGAGTAACTTAATTCATGTGTGTAACCCTGCTGGCTTCAGTGTAAGGCTTGCTAAGTATTTGGGATCCTCTGAGGAGAAAGTCCTTTATATGGATGTAAACTCAAAATATTGGGGTTGGAAGGGACCTCAGGAGGTCATCTAGTCCAATCCCCTGCTCAAAGCAGGACCAATCTCCAGAAATGAAAGTGATGCATAGTTACCCCCAGTGGAAAGACTCTTGTTGAAATGGTATATCACAGTCCTAAATCCCTTCCATTGGGGAGGCCTAATCTTAATAAGAGGCTGACCCCAGTTCTGAAAATATTGAGCATATATAATTGTTCCCTGCCATTTTATGAGATTATTTTATTTCCATCTCTGATCTTGTTGGATTTTTTTTAAATCAGTCTTAAAAAATTCTATGTACTAGAAGTCGCAGGATGTAATGATGTATCATGATCAGTGTTTTCAGTTTAACAAAGCCCATGAAAATCCCACCCAAAGCAAGAACTGAGCTCAGATTGTTTATTTTCCCATCAAGGATTCACCGCAAATGCTAAAAGGCAGAAGATTCCTCAACACTCAACTGCTGGATTTGAGAGCACAGGATTTGTATATAGAAATCAGGTAAAACAATGTTTGAACACTGACTTAAACGATTTTATGCTAAAATGTGACCTATAATTCATCTAAAATGAACTCCCCCCTCCCCCAAATGAGGAAAGAAAATCCTGACCCAAATATGGAGCTCTTGATCATGATTTCTCCCCCGCCACCAATATTTCATGGATCTTGGTTCCCTTTTTACAGTATTTGCTCGCTTGTATAAAAACACTGCAGATGAAATCATCTAATGTCCAAGAGCATCTCAGGGGACAGCAGGCCAGGTTACAGTATCACACGTTATATGTCATTCAGACAAAATGTACTGAAATCATAAAACCAATACAAAGCACATGGCATTGCAATAACAGATTCTCTCTCTCTTTCCTCCCTCTGACCATCTTAGGGATTTCTATAAACGTTAGCACCCATCCCTGTATTAGCTAAACATTTCCATCGTAAGTTTTATGTCGGCATGGTAAGGTGTCTTATGGATTTAATGAGTCTTTTACTCTTCCCTGTCACTGATAGAAGAGGCTTTGCTTGTGTTATACGTGTAATAGTACCTTAGTACATGCTCCTGGACATTCTCATACACAAATTACAATTTTATAGGGTGACAAATGCCCTTTTGGCTAAGAATAGATAAAGGATTACAGTAGAACCTCAGTGTTATGAATACCAGAGTTATGAACTGATCGGTCAACCACATACGTCATTTGGAACCAGAAGTATCCAATCAGGCAGCACAGGCCAAAAGAAAGAAAGCAAATACTGTACAGTACAGTACTGTGTTATTCGTAAATTACTGAAAAATAAAGGGAAAGTTTACAAAAAGATTTGACAAGGTAAAGAAAATTTTTCTGTGCTTGTTTCATTTGAATTAACATGGTTAAAAGCAGCATTTTTCTTTTGAATAGTAAATTCTCAAAGTTGCATTAAGTCAATGTTCAGTTGTAAACTTTTGAAAGAACAACCGTAACGTTTTGTTCAGAGTTATGAAGATTTCAGAGTTACGGACAACCTCCATTCCTGAGGTGTTCATCACTCTGAGGTTCTACTGTGTAACAATACTCTGCACTTACATAGCCCCTTTTGTCTGTGGATCCCAAAGCCCTTTTGAAAGGTGATTAAGAATCATTGTCCCCACTTCCCAGATGGGGAACTTTAGGCAGGGCGTGGTCGTGATTTGCCTAAGGTCACACAGCAAATAAGTTATCTTGGTCCCCTGACTCCCAGATGTCAGTTTTAACAAATATTGCCAGTCTGTAGTAACCATTTAATACCTGATAGTAACCATTTAATAGATGATATGTCCTTTAGTGGGGAAATACATCCTCTACTTTTCAGCAGATGTGCTGAGTGATATGCAGAAGATCTTTTCTGTCTCTGACTTCCATAAACCTATTGTACTGACCCTGCAGTGTGCAGGCTGTCAGTTGCCCAAGATTTTCAACCAAGTCTCAGGAATTTTGGTCAGGAACTCTAGGGGCTTGTCTACATGGGCCCATAGTACAGACTACAGCAGTGTGAGTTACAGCACACAATAAAGTGTTGCACTGTAACTGCCCCATGTAGACCCTTCTAGAATGAACTCAAAGATATCTAGTTCACATTAACATCTTCCCAGGTTAGCGTGTAGGGTCTGCACGAGGCCGTTACAGCGCAACATTTCAGTGTACGCTACAACTCGCCCCCTGTAGTTTCCACGGAGGGGCCATGTAGACAAGCTCTGGGACTATACTCTTACAAAAAATGTCACGGGTTCATTAGTATCTTTTCAGAGCAGACAGGGCTTCCATTTTTAAGATTTCATCCAAACGACCGCATATACTCGCAAGTAACTAGACATAGAATTTCCAACTGAGCACATGCAAAAATATGCCTGTGTGTTGCACATACCTAAATTTGAAAATATGGCCTGTTAGCTTGCTCTGAATTATGAAGGGTTGAGTCAACGTTGCCAGGAGTCTTGTCACTGCAGTGATTATTTTTAAATTCAGATCTGAGGCTAAGGCCTCTCCACCAACATACCTAGTTGACCACAGAGGCCATAATCGATTTTTATCTTGTATTTTAAGTCCATTTCAGACTAGCACTAATTATTTGTGGACATAGTTCAACACAGATTCCCTAACTAACCCGCTGCACACTAGGTTATTGTGTCTACTAGTTCATTCCAACCAAACCCATGAGTGCAGAGAAATAAATCCCAGCTTTATTAAACATGCAGGACACCAGAGGAAGGACAATACCACTCAGAACAATGCTGATAATTTCTATATATTTTTTATTTAATTGAAACTTAAAAAAAAATAAAGAAAAGCCCACTGCGACTTTAAGCGTAAAATCCATTTTAGTAGCAGGAAGCTGTTATATGGTTAGAGCAGTTATTTTTATTGTCTGTCTGGGTATAGTTTTTAACTGCAGGCACAGAATAAATCAATAGTGTCATAAAGCTACTCTCACCCTGTGCCCTTTCTAAAGGGACATTGTTCAGTGTCTGCACTGAATGTGACATAGACTAGTGCTTCGGTGCACTGAATTATGCCTCCACTATTGTTCTAAAGAAGAATTTTCAAGTGCAATACATATTTAGATATATCTCATTGCTCATGTCATCTCAATGTCACTGGATTAAAACAACAACCACCCAGTAATATCATTGAAAAACAAACTATTTTTTGCCAGCACATTTTAAGTGACATGTTAAGCAGGTGTGTCTGTTCACGCTGAAGCAAGCCTTCACAAGACTTTCCAAAAAGGGAAAGTCTTCTCTGGTTCAAGTATCAGAGGGGTAGCCGTGTTAGTCTGGTTCTGTAGAAGCAGCAAAGAGTCCTGTGGCACCTTATAGACTAACAGACGTTTTGCAGCATGAGCTTTCGTGGGTGAATACCCACTTCTTCGGATGCAAGACCCGAAGACTCTGGTTCAGAATGCCCATGCCACACCACTTAAATCTGACAGTAGATAGCCCTTCAGTCTAGCAGACAAAGGCATGACAAGTGGCTGGAAACTGAAGCTAGACAAATTCAGTCCAGAAATAACATGCAGATTTTTAACATGTGTGTAGTTAAACATTGGAACACCTTGCGTAGGGACTTGGATTCTCCATCACTTGCAGTGTCTAGGTCAAATCTGGATGGCTTTCTCAAAAATATGCTATAGCCCAAACTGGGGTTCATGCAGAAATTACTGGGTGAGGTTCTTTAGCCTGTGTTATAGAGAAGGTCAGACCAGATGATCGTAATGATCCCTTCTGGATTTACAGTCTGACTCCACGAAATCCTGGGCTGGGGACTGCCACATTTTTCACCTTTGAAACAATTCCTTAAGTTATCTAGATGTTTAGTGTTGGTTATGCCAGATCCAGCACAGAGTACCACAAAATAAATCAAAGCATATGAGCAGAGACAAAGGGCCAAATTCCGAAGGGGTGTATAGCGTGATACACGAATAAATGGGTGTAAGGAATATCAAATGAGTCTATGTCTGTAACTTATGCAGGAAGGGCCTGGAAAGGAAGGGTGCACAACTGAAAACAGCTAAACGGAGGGTGTAAGGATGTGTAAGCCTTTTCAAACTCACGTTCTTCTGGTCCCTCAGCATGTAAATTACTTCACCAACTTAGATTCCACCAAACTCCTTTGTACTCCCTGAGATTCAGCTATATTCCTTTATACCCATTTGCAGATGCATAACATACATCACCTTATGCATCACCTCTGAATTTAGCCTAACAAATAACATGTCTGTTTAATTGAGAAACACTTTTTAAATCTGTGGTGTGGAGTTTTAAAAAGAAGCTATGAATTAGAGACCGATTTGAGCTGAAATACTTATCATCATAACTGCCCATCAATATCCTAAAATACTCATTGATAATTTGGATCATGCTGTGAAAATTATTCACATGTGGACCAAATTCGTAAGGCATTTATTTTCAAGAATGAACTTTGTCAAGCCAACCAATCAGCATTCTCATGATTTTGTCATTAGCACGTTCAGGGGTAATACTTTTTAGATAAGTCTTACAAATCATAGTTGTGCCCCGAAGTGAAAGGTGTGGGTGGAGATAGAAACGTTTGTTCTGTCTGTAGAGGCAATCAGAGTCCTGTGTTCAGGGAGATCCCTTTTTTCACGCCTGTTCAACCCATCAGTGTTGCATTGTTATTGGTGTTGAAGGAAGTTAAGAAGTGAAAACAGTGTGCTGGATTGATTTAGTTCAAAGGAAGCAAAAATATTATGTGCAAGAGATCTCCAAAGTCAGTAAATTAATCTCTCTTATGTACTGTATATGGTACCAATAAAGAGGCACAGATAGCCTGTATGATTTAAAGAGCTGGTCAGATCATTGGTTGCAAATATTGCTCGTTGCAAATTTAACCCGTTTTCTGTTTAGAGTGTTCAGGGACAGTGATTTCTGCTACAACTGATTTCTGCAACACCCCCATAATTTTCTCAAAGAGTTACCTGAACAAATTTCAGCCCCTGATTTGTTTGTAAACAGCTCTCTTTCACTATCCATTATTCTCTAAATCCCATGATATTGTTTCTGCTCTTTCTTTGGGCAACTGAAACTTTGTGAACACAAGAATAGCAAACAATGGATAATAAATGAGGCCCTTCCTGATAAAAAAAAATACTAATTTGTGCTAAAACTCATGACGTTTCCAGGATTCTCAAATGTTTTCACAAATATCCAGTGGCCATCTGAATACTGGCAAGCAGTAATAATAATATTACAGCAAATATGTTCCTCCGTAAATAACAGCAAACCAAACTTGCTGACAAATTTGTGACAGTGTTTGTGAATCTCTTTTTGTACTATTCAGCCAACTCTAACAATGTATCATACTTGGAAGAAGGTTCTGTATATACTTATTTCTTAATCATTTTTTTTCTGAGCACCTTGCTGTTATCTAAATGTGTTGGCTTTATGCTTAGGCAATGCCACCTATGTGTTTTATTCCTAACGAGCTACCACTCTTTCTGTAGCCACATTGGTGCAAGAGGATGTGGATTAGTACAGTGTGCAGTCTCTCTAGAAGGGAATTGATTTAATGAAAGGGTCTTCCTCATCCTTTCTTCAGGACCCTGCTTCTTGTTTCTGTGCTGTTACTCAGAGAGTCTAAGATGTTGACCCAGTGCTTAGAAATCACTATGTGTAGGTCAGCCCTGTAACAGTATGTTGAATGGAGGCATTACCGGGTGCGGCCTAGATCAGCTGTAAATAATATATGTTAAAGCATTCTCAGAAGCCAGCAGAGTTAGGAGCATTTGGTTCCGATGTGTGTCAGATGTATGCCCTGTAGACTAGTCTGTCCTACTGTGAGTCTGTGAGCGTGTTCATTATCAGCCCAGGAAAATAAAATGGTGTGTGTGTGGGGGGGTGGGGATAAATTAAGCTGAGAACACAATATCAATCGCTGCTGTCTTTGTCAACTTATTACCCAAGATTTATATGTGATGCAGTGAGGACTGCTCAGTGACACATTTTAATTTAATTAAATTTCCTGTTGGACTGATGTCTGATCAATCAATAATGTTAATGTTTTTGCAATTTAGAGATTAAATCACGGATGAGCGGATATTGAAATACTGACCCCACCCTGCTCCTGAGAATATCTTCTTCCACTCTTGTGCCACAAATATCTTGTTGGTCAGGCGTGTGGAAAAAAACCCACCCCCCTGACCAACATAAGTTTCAGCAACAGAAGCACCGGTGTCGACAGTGCTATGTTGGCAGGAGACACTGTCCACGGACATAGCTACTGCTGCTCACTGGGGCCGCCCTGTTGGCATAGAGCGGCTACACGGGTCACCTTACAGCAGCACAGCTTCAGCGGTACAGCTGTGCCACTGTAAGGTCTGCAGTGTAGACAGAGCCTGAGCGTATGTGTATATAAATTTTGTTTCTTTCTGTATTTTGAACTCCGCCATACACCTACTACTTATCCCAAGAAGATTGCAGTCTGCTGCATAGTAAGGACACCTCTACTTTTCTCTTGATAGTGGAGGGTGCGGGGGAATTGCCCACTGAGTGAGAGAGTGTGTGTGTGTGTGTGTGCGCGTGTACAGTGTGGGTGGAGGAGGAGATGGTGTTTGCTCTTTGCAACATGTTTAAAAAGACACCTAATGACTTTTATAGCAGAAAGCTTAAGTCTCAATATATAACATTCTCCAAGGCCACTGTTCATCTACAGGACTACTGGACACGGAGGGCCCAATTTGCTGAAAAATCACTTGTGCTGGGCTTTCACAGTTTTCTCATAGAAATGTTCTTTCTGTTAACCCCTGTGTCTGTGTGCGTGAGACTCATATTGCACAAAGCTCTTTGGATATAGAAGAAACAAATTCATGCTACTCAGCACGTTAGGCGGCAGATGAGCTATAAAGATTGTGGATGAAGAGTGATGGCACATGCTGGCATGAGGGTGTGTGGTTGGTGCTCATGCCTGAATGTAACCGTACCAGAGACATGTAAAACTAAGCCCTGGTAATTTTTAGTAGTCCCGAACACTGAGGGACTGGGAACGTAGAATTAGGGCAGAAGATAGCTCCACAGCCCTGATCCTGGAATGAATGCAATGGATTCCTGGACATCTGGTTGTGCTCACTTGGAGCTCAGTGCAGGATAAGGACCAAGAAGTACATTAATTCAGGTTCTGCATGGCTGGTACTTACAAGGTAGCAAAATAACTCGAGCATGTGCACTTTACTATCTTCGGCAGCTAACATCCATATTGGACGTTAGCTCTTCTTCACATAGCGCACAGTCAACCTGTGGAACTCCTTGCCTGAGGAGGTTGTGAAGGCTAGCACTATAACAGGGTTTAAAAGAGAACTAGAGAAATTCATGGAGGTTAAGTCCATTAATGGCTATTAGCCAGGATAGATAAGGAATGGTGTCCCTAGCCTGTTTTCTGAGGGTGGAGATGGATGGCAGGAGAGAGATCACTTGATCATTGCTGTAGCAGGGTGAAACCCTGCTCCTGCTGTGAGGGGTTTAAAAGTGGCCTGGCAGGGCTTGAGAGTGGCTGCTCTCAAGGCTGGGCTGATTGAGGAAGTGGCTGCAACTGGGGCCATGCCCCAAACTGAGCCACAGGCCTTATAAAAAGGCCAGGGAAGCCAGAAGGAAAGACAGTCTCTCTCTGCCTTCAGAGAGAGAAGGGCCTGGCTGCAGGGAGCTAGAGACTGGATACCTGAGTGAAGCAGGGCTGGGGACAGGCTGAGGAGCTGGGGAGCTCCAGGCTGCGGCCTAGCGAAGGGCCAACAGGTACTAGGGGTTGCAGAGGGCAGCCCAGGGGTAGGCCAAAGCAGCAGGTCCAAACCCCTTTGCCTGTGATGAGTAGGCTGATACTGCAGTCTGCCCCAGAGTGTGGGGCTAGACAATGACTGGCAGTAGCCAATACTGAGGCAAGGTAGGGATAGAGGATGGGGGTTCCCTGAGAAGGGGAAGCCCTGAGAGAAAAGGGGTTACTGCCAGGGGGCAGCACCCCCATGTAAAAGGGCACCGGGTCCAGGGAGGGACACGGGGGCCAGAGGACAGGTGGATCACCAGCCTGCAGAGGGCGCTCCATTGCCTGGAACGAGCTAATTCCCGGAGTCACCAGCAGGAGGCGCTGCAGGGGTGGGTCCGGCCCGTCTACAATTGCCTGTTAGATTCACTCCCTCTGGGGCACCTGGTATTGGTCACTGTTGGTAGACAGGATGCTGGGCTGGATGGACCTTTGGTCTGACCCAGTATGGCCGTTCTTCTGTTCTTATGAGGGAGAAATCACCCTTTCCTTGTACTCGTGATGCAGCATGATCTATAGCAGAGCAGGATGTTTTGTCACATTGTTTCAGATTCCTCTGGTTTACAGACAGAGTATTGAAATAACATGACACAAATTCCAGCAGCACACTGTAGGACTCGGCGTCGCACCGTTTCACGAATAGAATGAGAGTTAAGTTACTTGTGAGTTCTCTAGTGGTTGAGATAGTTCCGAGCACAATTCTAAGCCTTTTTGGTCTGAATTCTGAAACACGAGAGACAAAGTTATGATACTGCAAAGCCTTATGGCATCAAAACCACTCCAGTTGACCCTTCTAGTTATACTCTCTTCTCCCACACAGATAGCACCATAAGTTTGCTTCTGTGTCACACCTGGTCCTTTCCTGCACCTGTTCATTGCCAGGTGAAAGGAGACCAGTGACTTGCTTTACCTAAGCTACTGAATAGCCCTCAGATGTCAGTATTAACCTGGAGCTAGATTCAGATCAGTGACTTAGTTCCGTATCTTATCAGCAATTCCACCACCCATTCCCCACAATAAATAAAACCAGCCTGCTGTTCTGTGTATCTCTTTCCTAACACAACATGGTTGCCTGTGTCAAGCATTGCAATGGGATCTATAACAGCTATCCATTTGGACAAGCCTAGTGTCTCTGAGTCACCTCTCCCACTGGTGTAAAACAGGAGTAACTCCAGTGAAACCAGTGGAGTTACACTGGTGTAGAACCACTCTGACCTCAGAATCAGGCCCCCTGAATTTACTTTTCATCCCTTGTGAGCTACATGGGAATCTGAGTGAGCCCTGAAAACTTTTCCACTGAGATGTCAGTATGCTCATTAGTTCATTCAGCACCTTCTTGTTTCCCAAAGAGCATCTGTCCTGGTGCCATGACGCTGGAACAAGTGTCACCATAACCGTCTATGTAAACTTGGTGACTATTTAATTCTCTGGGAACTATCTGTGCACCTGTACTCCAGAGGATAGTTTCTACTATGGTACAAATTTTAGAATATGCTACAGTCATCAATTCTGAATCCATACTATTTGTCTTGTACTGTGACTTATTGTTTCTCTTTAGTACCACCGTATAGGTGGGAGATACAGAAACGTGCAGTACTTTTTGTACTAGCCCCAACATTATTTATCTGTCATGTTGTGTAATAATAGGACACATTGAATCAAATCATCCCAAAGCAAGCCATTCTGATTGAAGAAAGTCAGACCCATTTTTAAATTTTGCATTTACAGTTTACACCATAAAGTACATTCGTTACCCGTGTTAATATTTGCTCCAAAGGAAAGCTAAGAGCAGTTCTTCATCCTAACTTAATTCTAAAGGTGGCCCTGACACCTCTGACCTGCAAACTGAGAGCTCACATCAGCCCTGATCACTGAATACTAATTATTAATTCCAGTCATTAAAAACAGAGAGTAGAAATGAATGTGAGAGTAGAAATGAATCAGGGAGGAAAGTCCTGGTACAAATGGGCACTCAATCAGTGTTTTCCAGTCTTGCCACTTCATTCACATAAGTGAGGGCCAAAGGTTCCATTAGCCCCAGAAAACAACATGGTGTTTAAATTCAGACCAAGAACCTAAACAGCAATGTATATAACCCTGTATCAGGGAAATGGATATCCTTACTGCTGAATGCTCACAACAAGGTGGACTTCCTAGATGGGAGAAAGAGAGTAGACAAACGCAGGTTATTCTTACCATGCATCTTTTTCTTTACAGAAGACACCTCACTCTTATCATTGCCTTGAGCAAAGATGAATAAAGCAGTGAAAGCAACAGTAAAGTTTACACACCAATAGCCAGTCTCAGAGTTAGTGTTGGGTGTTAGGCACCTAACTCCCTTAGGCCTCCTTTGAAAACCCCAGCCTTTAATCTGCTTACAAAGATATAAACTGCTTGGCCCGTGGGGTTTAGCTCAGGACAATATTGTATTTGACCCATAACAACAATGACTTGAAGAAATGACTTTTCAAGGTGGTTGGCCGGGAATTCTGATTGCACAATCCTGTCCGAGTAACTTTCAACTGTGCCAGGAGTTAATGAGAGGAATTTGGTGAGTGCCCCCAAATACCCTCCAGTAAACATACACTAAATCCAGAAATTTAAATATTTTACTAGGGGACTTGGAGGGGGTGGGAATGCAAACCTCTGTAGCGAGAGAGGAGAAAAAGACATGTATGCATCTCTACAACAGTGGAGCAAATATGCTTTTGCATAAAAATGGAATCAATAGATATTCAGCCAAATTAAAACACTAAAGAGATGAGGGAAGCCACTGAGATGTGTGCCACATAGCCGGATATGAATGAGAAATCTAGCCTGGAACACCTCTCTCTTTCTGCCTAGCTGGCACGGTGGTTTGTGTTTGTCTTGCTGCTGTGCACAATAGGTAGATGTCTCAAGGTTAGGTTACACGAGTGGCTTGCTTAGCCAAGGTGACTTCTCTCATCTGTTACACATCTCAGGGTTATAAATAACATAGCAACCTCTGTCTGATCGGGTCTTGAGGCTGACAACCCCCTCCCTGTCACAAAACGCTTGGACAATAACAAGCAATAGGAAGTTCCAGACGGTGACTGCTTTCTTGTTTACCACAAATAGGGGATTGGATTGGTCTTTGTTCCTCTTTAATTAGGGTTTATTGGTAAATCGGGCAGATTTTTCAGCCTTTGGATGATGTGGCCTGTCAAGGCCTAATTCCTTAGGCCTATCAAGTATGAGATATGTTTACAAAGCACCTTCTAGAATTAGTTAGGTTGCTATCAAAAGAGAAGGGTATATTTCTATCAATGAAACACTGCTATGACAAGGTCTGTCCCCTGAGACAAATGGCCTTTTCCATGGAGGCTTTAAATAGGAGCAATAATGGTAGTGAGCAGCACTGAGATGAATAATTAGATTGTTCTTCATAAATCCTGGAGTGAAGACTTCCAAGCAGGTCCATTATGTGTGTCGTATGTTAGCACTAAGCTTTATGTGGTGTGGACACAGTTCTATGCTAGGCTGAGATGATGGGTGAGTAAATCATCGAAGAAGATTGGGACTTGGAGAATACAACTCCTTTCTTTCCCCCCCCACCCCTTTGGTGGAGATCATGTGCTCTGAAATACAAACACCCATATTATTTATTTTATCACTAAGAATTTTTAGAGAACTAAACAGAATGGTCACTGAATATTTATGTTTTGTTTATGTTTCAAGACTGGGAAACATACACATTTTCTTCACGTCCCCAGACTAGTTCATTTAAGTGATTCACTTAAAACATTTTTTCAGAGCCAGTGAAAGACAACTTCCTTCTCTGAGGAATGCAACAGTACAATAGCAGCTCAGTATTATCTTCACGTAGCCTTGGTGAAATTTCCTCTTGCCAACTTAAAACTGATCTTCAATTTTTTTCCCCTTTCAATTATTCAGGGTTTTCTTTCCATGTCCATTATGAAAAGAATTCTCAGAAGAACTGGAAATCAAATGTCATTCCATTCTAATTCTGATTGGTAATTTCTTTAATTGGAGTTAGTGTCCACCGGCTCCTGCCAGGTAACAGAGACAACACACACAGCATATTGACAAGTGCATGTGCTCATTCAGTGAAGTACTACAGATAGAACTAAATCCATGGTTTGGTTCAAATGAAAACACATTCACAATCCCCTCTAAACAGCATTGCTGAAAAACACCAGGGATATTTTTCCTCCATTGAGGTGGGACCAAAGTACATGCCTAATTGCCTCACTCACTGATGAGAGGGTAGTCCTGTATCACTGTAAGGTTTATGGGAGCTGACTGGTTTGAAAGTGATCTGATTATAAATTTAAAAAGTCAGGTTGAGATGAGGAGACATCTAAAATCCCATGTCTTGTGACATTAAGAGGCTGATTAGCTAAACATTTTGCATGCAGGCCAGTACAATGGCCTAACGTGACTACCATGTCATGTCATGCAGGAAACTGGTCTGGTCTTGCAGCCGCTAGGTCAGCATGAGGGTGCAGGAGGGGAAGCCCCTTAAAACCCACTGTGTAGCTGTGTAAGCGCCAGCTCTGATTTAGCTCCTTAGAACTGCTACCTAATTCCTCCCCTCTGGAAATACTCAGCTCCCATATAAGAATTAGCAAATGGCATAGTCTAGATAAGAATCCATCCACTGGATCAGCAGCTGAGAGCAGCCTTGGCATTTAAAGGGACCATCTAGCAAGATCTGGTGTATGGGAGTTCTCTTTCCAGTATCATCCTTCACCGTCCCCTGAGGGTAGGATTGAAAAGGTTCTGCGATAGCAAAATACTGTCAGGTTAAAGCATATTAAGCATTTTATAGGGTAATTTGAACGATAATCATCAGCTTCCTATTGTATTATCCATATTCATTCACAGGTGTACTTTCTTTTTGCTACTAGCATAGGAAACCCCCTCTTATTGTACTAGACTATGTAAAAACAATGGAGAGAATTTTTAAAGACACATTCCTATTCACATCATAAGAACATGAATTCTAGGAATTTCCTGTTCATAAGAAGTTTGCATTCCTAGGATGCAATTCTCACACACTTGAATGCATGCTCCATAAACGCTGCAGTAGAAGTCACTACCATTTCTTCCTGGCTGGCTGGCTAGCTGGTAGCATGGTCTGCTGTGGTGAAAGAAGATAGAACTGATCTGATTTTCAAAGGTCCCAACCAATCACAGCTCCCATTGCTTCAGAAAGAGTTACAAGTGCTCAGCACATTTGAAAATCAGGCCACATGCCTATATTTGGTTGAGGTGTCAAGTATGTTCACTAGGAGTTTGTACATGACTTCTGCTAATTTGTTTCTTAAAAGCTGTCTCGGCTGTGTGGTTGCTCCAGTTTTCACAGTGCAGTTTGTGGGTCAGGCAGGCTTGCCTTGTGTCGCATAATGTGACTAACCCAAATTAATCAAAAGTAAGACGGGGTGATGGCTTCCTACCTGTTTGTATAGCACCTGCAAAAGGGGGGGCTGATCCTGATTGGTCCTTTGGGCTCTGTCAGAGCACAGATATTATATAATAATATCAAGACCTTGGAAACTGGCTGATAACAAAGGTGTATATATAATATCTCTTTTTCTTCTATGAAGAAAAGAATAGTTTGGGATACTTTAATGTCCGAAGTTCTGATTCTGCAGATTGTTCAGTGTGTGTGGACTTCTGTGGAGCTCCGCATGATTGCGGCAATGTAGAATAATCTGCAGGATCAGAGTCTAGGTAATGTAATGCCTTCATTTCTCTAAGGCAGCACTTCCCAATGTGTGTGATGCCCCCTGCTGGGGGCAGTGTAAAGGACAAGCCAGAGATGGGGCACAGAATGGTGATAGTGCAAGTTGCCCCCATTTTGCCCTGCTAACGTGGTGGGGCTAAGCGGAGATGGAGAAGAAGCCTTGTCCAGTGGTTAGAGCAGTGGTGTGGTACTTGAGTTCAGTTCCCAGCTCTGCCACAGACTTCTTGTGTGACCTTGGGAAAGTCACATAGGGTCAGATTTTTAAAGCTATTGAGGGCCCTAGAATATTTTCAGAAGTGCCTAGGTACCTCATTCCCATTGATTTCAAGGGAGTTAGGCACTTTTTGAAAATCTGTGTGCCTCACTGGCTCTTCAGGCATGAAGTATCTTTCAAAATCTGACCCTTAGTCTTTCTGTGTTTCAGTTCTCTATCTGTAGAATGGGGACAGATAGAGGGGTGGGGGTGGAGGTGTTGTGAGCATAAATACATTAGAGGTTGTGAGGCATCCAGATATTACAGTAATGAGGGCCATAGTACCTTAGGATGGTCTCATATTCCTGAAGGCAGAGCTCGTTTTTTGAAAGTCTGAAAACCGCTTTTCTAAGCCAAGGTACATTTCTAACCATCTGATTTCTCAGTGGCTTCATCCACCCGTAGGTTGGTCAAACAGTAAGGTTTTTCTAGGAGCAGTATCTTTAATCAAGATAAAGGCGGCATTATTCATGCGTCAGAAAAATCTCTCCTAAGCATTAGGAAATATTAGCTATGAGAATGCAAGGTGTTCTTTGCTTGCCAAAGATTAGTTTTTAAAGCTAAAACATATCAATCTGAAAAGTGTTTTGTAGATTGTTTGAATTTTCTAAAAGTAGATTTAATAAATAAGGACTCAAGACCAAAGCAATGTCTCTTTGTGGCAGGATTTTTCATTATATTTGATGCCTATTTCTGTGTTATGAGGATATTCTGTTTAACTCCTTTGCGATGCTCTTTTTAGATTAGTATAGGTATAAAAACCAAAATCTTAGCATTAGATTTGAAGACTGTCTGAAACATTATATTACACAATAGTTAGAAATTAAACTAAGAAAAAAGGAACTTGCTGTCCCAATAATAAATCCATATTTAAATCTATTTTTTCCAGTGCAATCAAATCAGCAAAGAAACTAAATGACAAATCTAAGCATATAACTTCTTTAGTCCCAAAGGATCCCCAAAAATGTATACATAAAGCATGGCTGAAATGCAGCTATTTCTGATGTGGAGAGACCATAGAACAACAGTCAGATGTAGGAGAAGATATGGGCAAGAATTTAAGGTCAAAATTGTCCTCCTATAGAGGGGCCATGGGATCTTTTTAATCTATATGTGCTGTACAACAGATAATCGTGCCAGTTATGCATCTAATTGGCCAATTGTGCTCACAATTGCTGTAATTACAAGTGAAAATTAAAGGTGAATTTTACCTGTTGTGAAGAGGGCCTCTTGTGAATACCTAGGCACCACTATTTTGAGGACTTAATTGAGATTTAATTGGTGCACCAGCCTTATGCAGACTCACTGAACAGGGATGAATTTCACAGCAGGTTCACAATTAGAATATTGTGGTCCTTTTCTTTTGTGAAGGAAGTCCTTTGCAATAATTATCATGTAATCCCCTTCTAAAAAAACAGTAAGTTGCATAAATAAATATTACTTAGAATAGGCAACGGCATGTTTATAGTCTTCTTTTCAATCATGATTTATATATCAAATTGAATATTTTTATTATCATGATGTGCTTGTGATCTACAATTTTTGTAGAGAACTTAACTGTGGTGTGATAAAAAACAGTGAGGATCAAATTGACATTTTCTGACACATTGATAAGTGTGTTTTGAGTGTGTGTGTGTGTGTGTATGTAGTGAACAGACCTCATTTAAAATACTTTAGTCAATGTTAAGAGTAATCATGAGCAAATAATAAGTGACATTTCTTAAATTGTTGGTTTAATATGACAGTTTAACTCTGTTGGTTTTAATATGACAGAATCTTCTGTGACCAAATCTAGAAGCGTTGCCTGAGCTTTTCTATATTATCTGCAGAAATGTTCTATTTTATTTGCAGAAAAATAATCCATACAGTCTCTTTAGAGACCTATCTCAAATATTAATTTTGTCTATTTGTGCGATGTAATTAGCAGGTGTGATTAATCAAATAATCAAAAGGCGGATTCTGTGAGCTTTCCAGACTAATTTTACAGGTCTAGAAGATGTGTATAATTCATATAAGGTTTGGATAGGCATTCAAACTTTTGGAGGCTTCTGTGAATGGCATCTCCAAGCTCTTTGACTTCGACCTTAACTGCCGTGCATGAAGTAGATGAAATCCCAGGCATTATACTCAGGATCACAAGGAATCCATGAGTATAACATCACTGATGGTGCTAGACTTCCCAGTGAGCAGAGCAGGGCAAATGTGGGTCTTTGCTGTACAGGGGAATGGAGCACCCACCATCTTTCTTATTCTTAGCAGATATTTTAGAGCATCTTGTCTTATGAAGCAAATGTACAGATACAGCCCTGGGATAAATAGTTGTGAATATCTGACCAGGAAATCCACATTTAGCCAGCAAAGCCCCAAAAGTCCTACCCGAAATTAAACTATTTCAGGAGTTCCCAAATTACCTTGGCAGCCCTTGTGCACCCCTACAAGGTGCTTTGCATTACTGACCTCTTGGTGTTCCTCCATTGTTGCATCCGATCCCATGGAAACTTAGGCCTAATCCAAAAAAAACCATGGTAACTGCTTTCTATCTGAACAATAAAATGGCTAATACCAAACTTGATGTGCAGTTCTGTGGTGAGACTGTGTCACCTGTATGCGACTGTGGTCACCAGACACAAATGATAGAGCACATCATATCTGAATGTCCCCTTCATTCCTTTGCCGGGGGCCTGAAGGACATTCACCAGCTCATTGCTGCGGCTATGTGCTGGCTATCAAACTTAGATATAAATTTGTAGTTGTTGCTAGCCACCCAAGCCATGCGAAAGAAGAAGACCTCACCATTTCCTTAATCTTTCAAGGACAATGGGTTTGTTCACCCTGAGTATTATTCTGTTGTACTGGGCTGCATTGAAATGACTTCTTGAAATCTGTGTGGATTAAGTCCACTACTTCACTCCTGTCTGTTTTTCACATTATCTCTTTAAATATATTCTAGCAGATTTGTCAGACAAGATCTGCTCTTTATGAAACCAGGCAGATTCATTTTGATCAGTTTACGTTTCTCCAGATGTTTGGTGATCTCATCCCCTGTTAAAGTTTCTAAGATCTTGCCTGTGACTGAAATCAGAGTTACCAATTTATGGCCAGATTTTCAGCTGATGTAAACCCATCTGAGTCCATTGGCTTCAGTGGTGTGATGCTGATTTATACCAGCTTGAAAGTCTGCTCCAAAAATGTTTTGATTCCCTCCCCACCCCCTGCATTTCTTTTCTTAAAGACTTGGAGTTGTTTGCTTTATTCCAGCCCCTCTGTATCTCTCATTTTCTCTAAGCAGCTGCTAAAATTCTTTGTTATTAGACAACTAATTTCTTCTTCTTTCCCTTTCAGCATTCTGGGTTCAAAGCACCCCATCCAGATCAGGGCTTGTCTCTCTTCAGTTATATTAACTGACACAAATATTGCCTTGGTGACCACTAATGCTTCTAGTTCTTCACTGCTCTGCCAGAGAACTTTGCTTCCATTTCCCTCTTAAGCACTAGCAAGAAGAAATCGTTTCATTTTTTAGCTCTGTCCCTTTCCCTGTGTTGTTAAGTTCCCTCCGCTACCTCTCAGTGGTCCAATGGCCTCCCTCGTTAATCTCATCTCCTTTACCTATTTAAAAGAAATCTTTTATTGTTTTATTCACCCCATGAGCAATTTTTCTCTTTGTCATATTTGGTTTCCTAATCGGCTTTTTACATCTTTTCATCTTTGCTTTATAATCCCTTTCATCCCCTTAATATTTGCCTTCTTACACATGTTGCCTGCCTTTTTCCTCTCTCTGATAGCTTTTATGACTTCCTCAGTCATCAAGCTTCATCGGAAACAGATCTTACCCATCCCTGTTCTACAGAGATTGTTGTTTCCAAGTACTACTCTCATTTCCTGAGCATGAACCACGGTATGTAAACTAGAGTTCAACAAATAATTAGATGTAAATACTTTATATGCCAAATTTTGCCTCTTTTTTTGTTTGCTTGCCAAAATTCTCACCTGCATTCATTATTTTAAACTATTTGCAAATTTCTTTGTGATTTTTTTTCCACTATGGGTGAAATTCACCCCTACATGGAGAGCCCACACAAGAACTGTGAGCCAATTAAGACCCCCTTTAAGCCCTCAAAATAGGTTTTAAGTGGTCTGTAAGTTTCTGTGCTGGCCCTTTGCAGCGGTGAATTTGACCTATATAAATATCTTACACATAATAATGGTAGTACTTACATGGCACTTTCCATCAGTAGATCTAAAAGCACTTTACAAAGGAGGGAAATATAATTATCCCCATTTTAGATGGGGAAACTGAGGCACAGAGCAGTGCAGTGACTTAGGTCTCCTAAGTGCTTCTTCAGTGCTCTTATTCCCCCAGACCCAATAACTTATTCTGAATTATCAATAGTTAAACCACTTTCTTGCTTCATTATGTAACTCACTTGGTATTATTTCTTTTCCAAGACTGCATGATGAAATGCAGATTGTACAGTCAATCCTCTTTTAATGACTGTTCTAGAATCCGACTGTAAATGTCTCTTTTTTTTAAGAGTGTTGTGCTGGTAAAACTGAAGTGTGCAAATATTCATGGAAAATAAGTTTAAAAAGGAGCATGTACTTGATCAAATCAAAATTCAGATGAATATTTCCAGATTATCTCACCCCTTACTACTCTCTCAGATGCAATGTAAACAAGTGCAACTTCAAATTTCTGTTGCAGCCTCTTAATCCTTGGGCTAAGAGTCCTCTTGAGATGTGCTCATCTCCTGAACAGGAAAGAGAGCTAGGTGTGTCTTCATTAAGGAAGATATACCTATCTCCTAGAACTGGAAGGGATCCTGAAGGGTCATTGAGTCCAGCCTCCTGCCTTCACTAGCAGAACCAAGTACTGATTTTGCCCCAGATCCCTAAGTGGCCCTCTCAAGGATTGAGCTCATAACCCTGGGTTTAGTAGGCTAATGCTCAAACCACCGAGCTATCCCTCTCCCCATAATGATGCCTGCAAGCCCTTCTTGAAGCAGCATTCAGACCTCAAATGAGCCCTGACAAGCACTCTAGTTGCATGGGAGGAAAGTGACGGGGGAGGTTACAAGGGAAACAAACAGGAAGGTGTGTGGCTTCTTGATGGAATTCCAATCCATCCCACTGTGCTAAATTCCAGCTGGGCTGGCAACATGGGTCTTTACAGCAATGCAGGAGGTTTGAGTGACCAGGCACTGGATGGAAACTGGGGAAGGTGGCCTAGAAAAAAGAATTAGCAGGAGTTAGCAGAACTCCAGTGTATCATCTCCCCTGCCTGTCCCTCACAGAACCATGGATGATGTTCCCTTCGGTCAGCATACAAACACAGGTTTGTGTGGCAGAGAAAACGCTATGGTATAAAGGGCAATGGGGCTAAAACAGCAGAGAAAAGAGCACTTTTAAAATGTATTCAAAAGAAAGAACTGGTATATAGGTGGGGGACTAAGAGGAGCCTGGTAAATCAAATGGAGAATTTTGCAAGAAAATATCTGTTTTCATTGAAATGTTTCAGATTTTTGTCAAAAAAAAGGAACACTCCAAAGTCCAATGATTTGTTAGTTTCTGAAAACTTAAATTATCTTTATTTCTTTAACAAAAACCTGAAAATTCCACAGGCAATAATTTTCCCAGCCAGATCTGTTGTTGAATTTTGCTATTATGATTGTTTATTTTCATGTATATAGTTGCATTCCTTATGTTATACCTCCCTGCATTATTTTACCATCTATTACTTATACAGCAACGTATATACTCGTTCATAAGCCGAATTTTTTTTAGTCAAAAAGGGAAGCACCAGAGAAGAGGGTCGGCTTATGAACGGGTATAGAGAGGGAGAGGTGGGACGCAGCCCCTTCCCCCAACAGAGGGAGCAGGGAGAGGGAGCACAGCCAGCAGAGCCACAAGGGAAAAGTCGGGGCCAGAGTCTCTCCGCTTCTGGCCACGCTGCTCTCCCCCCAGCCTCCGAAGCAGCTGCAGCTCTGGGGCTGGCAGGTTGCAGCCATGTCGCTCAGCCCCGCCCCGCAGAGCAGGCTGTGGTTGTGCCACCCAGCCCGCCAGAGCACGCTGCGGCCGTGCCGCCCGGCCCAGCCCGCTGGAACATGCCGCGGCCGCACCGCCCGGTCTGGCCCGCCAGAGCAGGCTGCGGCCGCCCTGCCCAGCCTGCCGGAGCAGCTCCAGCCAGGATAGAGACATCCTCCCCAGATAAGGTGGGAAGGGATGGGATGGGGAGACTGTGGGGGTCCTGGGCTAGAGGTGGGGTCATGTGGGGGGGTGGTCATGGGGGTTACTCCCCTGACTCCCAGATTCTCCCCCCCAAATTTTCCCCACCAGTTGCTGTCCCAGCCCGTCAGGGTAAGCAGCTGACGCGCCGGGACACTTTCTTTACTTAGATTTACCTCTGTGCCTGCAGATGCTCGAGGTAAACAAACCAGCTCAGCCCGCCAGAAGCTTATCCTGATGGCCCTGGAGCCAAAGTTTGCTGACCCCTGAATTATAAGGTCGGCTTATGAATGGGTCATACAAATTTTCCATTTTTACTTATCCATTTTGAGGGGGGTCAGCTTATAAACGAACCGGCTTATGATCAAGTATATACGGTATATGGCACTTTCCCAAAAAGTAAAAGATAATGCTGTGAGCCCAGTTCAGCCTTGCTGACCTGAGAGAAACTGCAAATAATGATGCAGTTAGGCCCCAGTTCTGCAGACGTTTATGCACCTGCTTAACTTTACTACCAGGAGTAGTTCTGTCAGTCAATGGGGCTACCTACAGTAATAAAGTTAAAGCAGGTGCCAAAGTGTTTGCAGATCAGGGCATTAGGCCTGATTTAACCCACAATGAAGTAAATGGAAAGACTCAGTTACTTCAGTGAGGGCTGGATCAGTCCTTTGCCCGGGCACTCCTTCGTAAAACATTTTAACACAGCTAAGTTTACTTGCAGCACGACCTTGCACAATCATTAACTTTACCACTCTGAGACTATGCATGTCTGCGACCAACCTTGGCGCTGACTGACTGATCCACAGACAGACTTGATTCATTGCTATTCTGAAAAATTTGCCTCCCTCTGCCAGCCACTAGGTGGATCGTTACAACTTGGCATCACCAACTACAAATACCATATAATGTGCTAGCAAGACAGGATGGGTGAGGTAATAGCTTTTATTGGACCAACTTCTGTTGTTGATAGAGATAAGTTTTCGTGCTTACACCGGTGTCTGGGAAACGTACTCAGTGCCACAGCTACATACAAGGTGGAACAGATTGTCTAGCGTAAGTAGTTAACATATTTCAAGGGACCACACAAAGTGACACCCCCTCTTCCAGCCTTCAAACAACCCCCTAGCCTCTCCAAACTCATCATCAGAAGCAAGCTGCCCACAGACCAGGACACACCAACTCAAATCAGCATCAGACTCGGCTAGGAAAAACAGATGCAAAAGCTCTCCACATATCTCCACTGTTACAATGATCAACACTGCCCACAACACACCTTTCAAGATCCATGGGTTGTACACATGGCTAACACAACATGGGGTATACCTCATCTAGTGCACCAAGGGTATGTCTACACTGCAAGGTAAGCCCAGGGTTCATACTCGGGCTCAAGCCTAACCCCCCTTCTAGCTGCACACAAATCTCGCTAGCCTCTCAGGACTCAAGAGGGGTGGAGGGTCTGAGCCTGAGTCAAGCCAAGATGCAATATTCAAGCCCTATTGCTTTGCAGCGTACATGCAGCCCCACTGGATTTGAACTCTGGGAGTCTGCCAAAAGTATTCCACAATCCCCTGGGCTGATTTTCTTTGTCCTCTGGACAGTTAAGTTTGGTGTATAGTCAAGTTTTCCCATGCTTCATCACAAACAAAGGGCTAGTGTGACCTCATTTTTGGAGGGTGCTGGGAAGTCGGGGACATGGGTGGTTGAATTCAGGTCTGCAATTCAGGGAGGGATAGCTCAGTGGTTTGAGCATTGGCCTGGTAAACCCAGGCTTGTGAGTTCAATCCTTGAGGGGGCCACTTAGGAATCTGAGGCAAAAATCAGTACTTGGTCCTGCTAGTGAAGGCAGGGGGCTGGACTCAATGACCTTTCAGGGTCCCTTCTAGCTCTATGAGGTAGGTATATCGCCATTTAAGAATAATGCAGTGTAAATGCTGGGGCCCAAGGTTCAACAATACATAACGTGGGGTTAGAAATTAATATAAATGCTCCAGACCCAGGGTCTGCTAAGTTGAGTTTACTAGCGCTGGGCTTACGTTGTAGTGTGCCATACTCTAAATGCCCAAATAACAAAAATGTAGGTGAAACAAGACAATTGTTACACACTCAAATGGATTCACACATTAAAATGATAAAAGACAAAAACATGTCACCTGTGGGCAAACCCTTTTCACAAAATGATCACTTAATATCTAACCTATCTGTCCTTGTCCTCAAAGGAAACCTGCACAGCACTTTCAACAGACGAGCCCGGGAGCTTAAATTCATAACTTTCCTAGACACTAAAAATCATGGACTGAATAGACACATTGGATTTATGGCTTATTACAACAATCTATAACCCACTAACAACTTCCTCCCCTCCCCCACAATGACTGGAGAGGTGTTAATAGGTCAATTCACCTTGAACTGTCCTTTAAAATATGAGTTAACTACTTATGCTAAACAGGCTGCCCCACCTTGTTTTTCACTGCAACACCTGAAGAAGAGCTCTGTGTAATCGTGAAAGCTTGTTAGTCTCTAAGGTGCCACAGGTACTCCTGTTCTTTTTGTCTCTTTCACTATTACTTCACCCACCTTGTCTCTAACATCCTGGGACCCACACAACTACAATAACACTGCGTACATATAATCTGCTGCACAAAAATAACCCACACAATTAGAAATCTTTCAGGGATCCCTCTGTGAAGTTGTTGGTGCTTCTGAACATGTGGGTATTCATCACCAACTCACAGGGGCACTGGTGTGTTGCCCAAATCCATCCCAGAAATAGTATCTCTGGGAGAAGATGCTTGAAGGAATGACACTACAGTGCCAGATAGGCATTTCTCAACTCAGCAGGGGACATCGCTATACTTCAATTAGTACCTTAATTGAGCTATTTGCAGGGGAGCACTCTAGGGAGCTGAACACCTATTTTCTTGCAGTTTAATAACTATCAAGTCTAAACACTTAGTTTCTCCCTTAAATAGGAGCAAATATATAGTATATCTCCACAAACTTCACTGCAGTGAATTGCATAATAGTCATTCCTATTGCAAGTTAGAGCAATAATAATAGAATTAAATTGTGTTATTAAATACACTAAATTCTACTTAACTGTTTTTTGTCTAGATGATTAAAAATCATATTCCTTTAGTCATTTTATTACACTATGTGCATTTCTTTCAGCATATCTTAACAGGAAAGGTTTTGGGGAGTTTTGAAAACCTATGATGGGTCCAGAGTAGCAGCCGTGTTAGTCTGTATCCGCAAAAAGAACAGGAGTATTTGTGGCACCTTAAAGACTAACAAATTTATTTTAGCATGAGCTTTCGTGAGCTGCAGCTCACTTCTTCGGATGCATAGAATGGAACACACAGACAGGAGAAATTTATACATGTATAAATTTATACATTTATAAATTTATAAATGTATAAATTTATAAAAATTATAAATAAATATATAAATTATAAATTTATAAATTTATACATGCATAAATTTCTCCTGTCTGTGTGTTCCATTCTATGCATCCGAAGAAGTGAGCTGCAGCTCACGAAAGCTCATGCTAAAATAAATGTGTTAGTCTTTAAGGTGCCACAAATACTCCTGTTCTTTTTATGATGGGTCCAATGTTCCACATAGAAATCTGGCGCAATTCCTTTGATTTGAGTTGATTTCAGTAGCCTTGGTCCTGATTTATGGGACGAGAAATACATCCAATAAGTAGGGGTTTAAAAAACACCAGGAAGGCAATAGTGGAAAGAATTGGGCAAAATTTTGTGGTCTCCCAAAAATGGAGATTTGAGTGGACTGAAACTTGCTGAGAAATTCGTGTTGAATTCAACAGATTTTTTCAGTTGAAAAACAATAATTCCAGAAAAAAAATTCATTTTGACATTTTCCAAATGAAACGTGTTGATATTTTTATTCAAAATAACTTTTTGTTTCAAATTTCACTTGAATTTTATTTTTTAAAATGGTAAAAAAAAAACCTCAAAAATGGGAAAAAATGTTTAGTTCAACCCCAAACTTTGCCCCCTCCCAATTTTTCAGTTTGACTAGGAAACCGAAAAATCATTTATTTGCACAGCTCTACCAGTGGTATCCAGGAGGGACCAGTCCTTTACACACTCTTTGGTTGCATGTTGCAGGACCCAGATTCCCAGTGGCACATAGTGGTAGCAATAGCAGTGGCAGCATCTATAAATGTTTGTATTTTGGTAGCACCCTAAGACCCCAGTCGTGATTGGAGCACCATTGTTCTGGGTGTTCTTGTTCCAATGGACGCATTTAATTTCTGAGCAGATGCCACAGTAATGTGACTATGTTGGAATCACTGGAGTTGCTTCTGAGTTTGTTATGGGATGGGTTAACCTCATAGATACTGGGTTGGTTTTTCTGCAGAGGAAGAGGAGGGTTTCCCCATCTTAGAAGTTTATGCATTTTGTATGTTTGAGAATCAGCTCCCTGCAGGAGACCTATATATGACAGACTCTTTGTGCTCCTAGCATACCTAGACAATACACAAACATGCATATGTTCTGGATGAACGCTTGACTCCACTGGTCTCAAAGGCAAAACTCCCAAGGGGGCTAGGCTGTGTTACTTGTTTCTAAGGGTATGTCGACACTGGAGTTGAAAAGTGTAATTTCCAGGAGAAATACCCACATTAGCTCCTATCAAGCTAGCTTGCTAAAAATAGTAATGTAGCCATGGCGGCATGAGCAATGGGAATGACTAGCTGTTCAAGTACACACCTAGTGTCATGGACAGGTAGTGACTAGCTCCTCCTTCTGTTTGCACTGCTATGGTTACACTTCTATTCTTAGCACACTACCTTGATCAGAGCTAATGTGGGTATGTCTGCATGAGCTGGAAATTGCACCCCAAGCTCAAAGTGCAGACACCCCCTAAGTGTCAGAGTTAAACACACACAAAAGCAAGGGGATTCAGAGTTAAAGCGCTAGAAAGAGTAACATAGGAGACATATATAATCTCTCTCTCTCTCTGTGTATATAGATATCGATAGATAGATATATATAAAGCTAAATTACCCAAAAGGTAATTTATTTTACAATGTACATTTTTTAGCCACGCCAGTTTTTTATCATGAAAAATCTCAGTTCCTCATAATGAAGATTACAATATTCTCCAACTTCTCTGCGGGGCAACCTGCCAAATGTAATAAATGTGCGAGAGGCTGGTGTTTGTCTTGACCTCAGTCATCTGACATGGGTCAGGATTATCAAAGATAAATACCACAGTCGCAGGACAGGGGTCCCTTTAAAAAAAATTGTAATGCAAATAAACCATAACACCAACAAAAATAACAACTAACCATGAAACATAAACTGTCCATGATGCATAAGCAAAACCTCTTGGCAGATGAGAGCATTATATTATCGTGGACTCACAGAAATGTAGAGCTGAAAGGGACCCCGAGAGATCATCATGTCCAGTCCCTGCTCAGAGATAGGACCAAGTAAACCTAGGCCATCCCTGACAGGATGGGACTTCCAATGATGGGAATTTCAAAACCTCCCTTGGAAGCCTGAGGGACCGTTGGCAAGGGATGCTGGAGAGGAGAGAGCCTGCTATGCCACAACCAGCCCAAAGGAGTTGCCCTTATAGTGAGTGCACATTTCTACACCCTGTCATAGGACAGGTGTCAGCATCCACTTACTCCAGAGGCTGTCATTGCACCACAAACAACAAGTACAGGGCACACTGATTTTCTTTGTAGGTGTGGCTATGAACCAGCTCCTCATACCTCTCCTCTCCTCTGCCTTCCTGCTCCATTCTCAGGGCTGTGTGGACACGCTCATTTAGCATTAAAGCAGCCTTAATTTGGTTTAGCTTAATTCACTTCTGAAGTGATCAGACTCAGCCCTCAGCACACACATGCAGCTCCAGTGATGTCAGTGGTAGCCCTGTCAGTGGACTGAGGGCATGGTACGTTCCTCAGGAAATAGAATCCTATGTCTGTGAGATTTAGTAAGCCAAATGGATTCTAATGGTCACACGGGATTTCTGATGGGCATGCTGACATAACTAGCACTGATATGTTTAAGGAGTGTTTAGTGCTCTATGTATGTTTCTTGGGAAGACTGGCATTAGAGCAACCCACTTTCCCATGAAAAGCATGGCACGTCTGCACTGATTGTTCTCTGGGTTTTTTGTTTCGTTTTTTCCCCCGAAAGCGAGGCTAAAGTTGCCAATTTGCCTTTGTCAGGGGAAAATGTTGTGCAGTTTTTGGTAGCGTGTGCATGTGTACGTTACTTCTTTGAAAATAAGACCCTAATATGTTAAGGTATGCTGGTCTGTGACAAGCTGAAATCTCAGCTGAAGAGCCCTGTCAGATCTGTTCTCTCATCCATGCCCTCCCTCCTTTCAAACACTGACCTTCCCCATCAGATAAGAAGCACAGATCTCGGCCCTGCGTTCCCTCTGCAGTCTCAGCCCATTAAAAATTCATTGCCTAAAGTGAATCTCCTCTGTTACTGCTGAATTGTTATTTACCTCGGCCCGGATTTCCTCAGGTTCTGACAATTAAAGGGGGTACAAGGAGAGGGCTGAGTCATGGGATTAAGTTTTGTGTAATATCTCTCTTGTAGCAAGAGACGATCATGTAAAGCCATAATTTCCCAGCTGCGTACTGGTTCCCCTTCAGTGCTTCGTTAAATGTGGTGACTCAACAGAAAGGATGGAGACACAGGTTAACAAGTATCCCTCCTTTTGTGGGATTAGAGTCTTGTATAGCGATGCTCTTTCAGAGGCAGGAGATGTTGTCAAGCATCATTAGGAAGCCATTTTAAACAAGAGTCTTAAAGCACCCTTTCGGGTCAAATGAATGTATTAGAGGAGAGTGGAGTGGAGGCAAATATTATATGAGAGAGAAAGTCTAACAATTTATATGGCATTGTTAAGGAAACAATTTAGAAAATTCATGGATGCTGCCGTGTTGCAGAGAATAAATGCATCTTGAAACTGCGTCTATTGGACTTAGTTAGATGTTGACCAGCTTCATGCTAATTCATTTCAACAAGTGTGAATGAGATGCAGGCAAGCTCTCTGTGTGCCCGGGTGATCCTGAAAACCCCCCAAACTCCAGTGTAATTGACATTCACAAAAGCCTTAGTATCATAGGAGGAAAACTATTTTTTAACTGTAGGTGCATGTTTTGTAGCGAGGGTCAGGGGAAAGGGAAAAAATAAGATTCAGTAAAGAGAAATATTTCTATTAGATAACTTTAAAAACATTTCTATAGCAATATGCCGTTTGAAAGGCTGTGGGAGACACTTTAGACATCATTTGATCTGTTGGTATGGTACAGTTCTGGAAGGAAATTGAACAATAATCTTTGGTTTGATGGGGGAAGAGAAGAATCGAAGAGGAATGGGCAAATAAAAGCTATTTGTTTGGAAGTAGGTAAGCAGCTTTATTACACACTTAGTGTGATGGACTATGGCCTGTGTTTGTTTATTGAACCAAAAGCGTAAATCTAAATGAGCCAGTAGCTCAGATTTAAACTATCTGTGTAGAAGAATGCCAGATACTGATCATTTAGGCGACATCAGCTATACTTGTGGGGATTTTTTTCTGCAGTTGTTTAGACACCTGCAGAAAAATTCTATTTTCCATGTATGGTCATTTGGGCTAAGGAAACAATAGGCTCAGCAGACTAATCCCAGCCTGGAGCAAGTAGAAAGGGATTCATGAACTCTGAATGCGCACACACTTCTTCATACGAGGATTATATAGACTGAGGTTTGCAGTGGTATGTACTAGGAGGAGTTCAAGTGGTGGTTGTCATCTTTTGAGGGGTTTCTTTTGGTTTGGAATTCTGTCCTATGTCCTGTAAGCCTCAGCTCACTAAGGTGGGATTGGAATTGCTAGGCTTTCCCCATGGATACGGGTCTCTCTCAAGACATGCTTGGACAGGATGAAGTTAATGTTGAGTTAACCTTATAGTTAGATTAAGCCACTGAAAATGAATTGGAACAGGTACTCTGTCTCAATGGAAGCTGAAGTGCAACTATTCACTGCTGAGATTACATTAGTGTGTACAAACTGGCCACAGAGTGTGTACTGGATACGGTTCTGCTTTACTTTGCAGTCAATTATTCACATATATTAATTGTACTGCAAACAAAGCTGCAGATTTCCACTCTCCCTTCAGATGAATGTTGTAAGTGTGTTCATGTGGGTTCAGAGGGAGAGAGAGTGGCAGCCTGCCAGTATTACATGCTGGTACAATATTGTACATGTGGTGGTGAAGTTGTCTGTTAATCTGATCTCCAGTTACCCTGGAGACTTCCAGCTCTTGGGCCGAATTCTCCTCTGTTACATCAGTGCAACTCCGCAAGCACCCCCTAACACCTTACTTTTCTCCACTTATACCTACACTGTTTTACTTGGCATTGCTGGACAATGGCCACAAATTACAAGGGCACTCTTCTCTTGGGTTGTAATTGGGAGGAAGAACTCCTGATTTTTGCAAACTGGGCTGTGCACAACAGTTGGAGAGGAGACTTGAAGCAGTGTCTGGGTATAATTTAGGCACCATAAACAGGCAGCAAGGGGTCATGATTTTCCATTCTCAGTTTACCTCCTGCAATGTCTCTGCTAACTGGTGCATACAGCTTGAACTCTTGTAGAAATTAGCAGAGAACACAAGTACCGGTGACAGAAAGCTGAACTTTTCCAACAGCAGGTTCTAAATTCACAGTGTGCACTGAATCCACTTACACTTTAAAGAGACAGTCTGCTTTCTGTTCTTTCCACTGCTTAGTTTGGAAATGACTGCAGTACTAATTAAAAGCAAATTGCTTAATCTTGTTGCGTCAGGCAAGGGAGGCTCTCTTCAGAGAGGATGCCTCCTGTGAAAGGACTGTAAATGCAGAATCCCTGCAGATGCAGCAGAGAGCCAAAGAGGAGGAATAAGTCAGTGTTGAGAGATCACTTGTCGCTAGATCAATTACACAGCTCAGTTGTATTCAGGCCAGCAGCTGTATCACAGTCTTGCCTTTGCCAGCAGGTATCAGAGCAGTGATAATGATATTTGTGTGACTCATTATATAATAATACAAATTTCCTTTGTGAAGTATCTGTCCGACTTTGTGTCCATATCTGAGATGCATCCTGCATATAAATGACACCAGGCAAGATCCCTGATGGAATTCAGATTGCTGAAGAGAGGAAACATTGCAAAGAACAAGATGCGTGTCTTGCGCTCAAATCTACTACACGTAAATAAAATCCACTACATAGTAACTGGGTTTATTCCTGAAAGTTACTATCCCTTTTGGAGTAGGGCTGAACAATCTGTTTGCTCATGCATATATATCATACCGTTTGAAGTAGGTGCAGGGTTCCCCGAGTAGAGATATCTCATTTATTTTTCTTCTGATCATATCAGTCTGTACTAATGATTTCAGATGACCTTTGCGTAATAGAAAGGTACTGTTTTTTTCTTTTCAAGTTTACATTTGCACGCAAGGATGTGTAACAACACGGAGAATTGATTTCTTCCCCTGTATTATCTTTTGGTAACATGCGTACCATCTTTGCTAGCTAACAAAGAAATAGGAAACCTCTCTCTTTTTGCTTCAGGATACCCATGTGACACCCTGTTCCTGTATTTACTCTAAAGCAGCTGGGCAATGATAGCAAATTAACTGCAAGCTATGGAAGAGGCTGTTGTGTTTTACCCCTACAAGATGCAAGAGAAGTGGACATACTATAGTCTATTCATCTTTCCATGATTTTTTATTAGGTTATAATATGTTAATTTCTTTAGCATTTACCTAATCAAGGCAATTATGTATAATTACTGCAGCATGTTCTTCCAATGTCTGGTAGGAAAACAGTAGAAAATCAAGAATATTCAAACCACAGTAGAACTGGTTGGGTGACTGGGGTGTGACTTTCCTGTAGTCTGGTAGAAGTCTGCATTTAAAAGTAAAGCAACTTAAAATGATGCAGTTTGACAGCAATTAAGGCTTTACTGACAGATCAGGAAAGCTGCTACGAATGAGACAGTTAGATAAATGATGGTATGGTCTGTAACTTTGGTCCAAATTCTGCCATCCCATATGCACTCACATCTCCCATTGACATTGGCTCAGGAGTTGGCAAGTAAGTAAGTGCCTGATGCGTTCATTCTCCTCTATAATGTACCGTGTGTGAGAGAGAGAGAGAGAGAGAGCTTCTGTGTCCTAGCAGCTGCTCCACAGAGAGAAATTAGGGAATATAGGGAATATAGACTATAAACTGCTGCATATAGGCGCTCTCTCTTAACTCTGGTGGTAGGGACCTCTGTTTTAGAAGCTGACAGATAAGTGTTCTAGTCCCAGGGGCAAGGGCGTATGCATGACTGATTTATGTAGCAATTATGTCTGTTGTCTACAGATATGGATTCTACAGAGGTAGGTGCACTTATCCTTCCCCATCCCTCTGGCGGGGAGACATCCTATAAGACCTTGTGTTGTACTTATGGAAACCCAGGAACCTCAGTGGTGTAACCCATTCAGTTTCCATAGTGATAGTGCAAGGGCTTGCGGGGGCATTTTTGGCTCCATTGACCGCAGTGGGGACAAGAGTGTATCCTCCTTTTGTTGCAGTAGTATTAGGGAGGTTTGGTACTTCCTGTTCCCCTTTGCAGGAGCTGGGAAGGCATGGCTGCTCCAAGCACCCCCATGAAAATGCAAGATGGAGGAAGAAGGCTAATTAGTTTCCCTGAGGATCCTGGACCAGGTAGGAACTGCGTGTCATTTGACAGTCCTGCCCTCCCCACCTCCACCTCTGCTCCAGAAAATTTCCAAAGTAAGAGGAGTCCCAAAGGCCCAATGTGTACATGGGTTCACAGCATTGAAACTTGGCTCTGCTTCCCTGCTCTTTTGGGGAAGGATTCCAACCAAAACTCAGAACAAACTGAGTTGCTCATGTTTCCATGTCTTGTTTTTGCTGAGCTCTAGTCATGCATGATGCATTCTTAGAGAGCCGAGAGGCCAGAACAGATACAGTGTGGCAACAGCATCCCACACTAAGCCTCAACTGTGGCCTGGAGATAACCACCTCCAAAATCAGAGGATAGTTCAGTCTTCATGTCCTCTCTGCTGAGAATGCCCAGACAACTGCCAGGTAAATTCAAGCAAAATCAGGCTTCCCTGCTTGGCCCCTTTTCCTGACTCGGTATGTGGAATAAAAACCTTTTCAAGGATCTGTTGATACTAGACTGAACTGTCCAAGCCTGGTGTCAGGCTGTATTGTACTCTACCTACAATACAAATGCTTATCAACATATGTTCTGTTGTCTGCACCTCTTAGCAGAGGAAGTATTAGTTTTAATGGGCACAAGCCTATGAAATAATAAATAAGTCTTCATTTATTCGAGCGCTGCAGCGTCCTAATGAATCTTAACAATGTTACCAACCACATAATGTGAACCAAATTAGATTTTTTGCCAATTTCAGAACTCCTACTTAATAAACCTGAAGGCTTTCCTGTTTAAAATGTCTGTCCAGGAAGGCTGATGTCTAGATAATGTTAAAAATGTTTATAAAAGACACGGGAGAAGACCAAAATGGGATTATATAGAAATTCCCCAAAATAATGACTCCCTGGTCATTACATTGCATGTTATTTATGCTCCCTCATTATAATTCCATATTATACTCCCCTTTTTACATTTGAACTCCCACTTTTGGGGGGTTGTATATACAGTACTCTGTAATAAAATGTACATATTTTTGAAAACAGAGTGTGTGACTCCCACAGTTATATACTTTTTGCATCTTAAAAGAACTGTCAACAGACACAATGAATTTGCTTATTTCTTTCTCAACCAAATCCCTTTGAAACTGTAACTTTTGGACAGTAATGCATATGATCTTCAAACTTTCCAGAACTGTGTAGAAAATGATAGTCTGTAGCTTTTTTTGTGCATCACTGTGATAAGCCTTATTCCAAAGGGGGTGTATGTGCATATATTAATAGATACGTATAGCTAATATAAAATATGTCTATAGCTAGGGAGACTCTGTATGTCAGCCATTTCATAACGTACTACAGATCACTGTAGTATTTTTAAATAAGGGAAATGCTAAAGCTGTGAAGTGCATTTATTACATTACATGGTAGCCATTGTAGGGAAGACTGGTTGTTCAAAAAGCATAAGAGTTATCATTTTACATAATAACTGGAAGTATATGAAGTGGGTAATATTTAAAATGTTCATTTTTCATCCCAATGTATTTGCCTTTCCCATGGTATTTGTACCATTATTTACGTTGGGATGTTATGGTACTAAAGTGACTTGCTGAGGGTGGTAAAAATGCCCAGTTTTTAATTGTGTCCACTGTATTTGTCAGTCTAATGGCGAGTTCATTTATTACATGATCCAAAGACTGGCAACGGGACTGTATATTTAAAATGGTAACTGGGGAGTTAAGTTTCATAACATTGTAAGTGGGCATGAAAAAGAAGGCAGTATAATGCTGGTGAGTCATTGCTTTGGTGAGTTTCTGTATCATCCTATACCAGTTCTGCTAACTTTTCATTCACATGCCTTTGCATTTCCCAGGCCAGACAGAGCTACAAGTGGTGATACTGGCGAGATTGTTCTGGTGGTATTTGTGCTCAAGTCTGAATAAGGAAACCCTGGAAATTCAAAGAACTACCCTACCCTCTCATCCTTCTATTCTTTGCCCATTTCTAGTAAAAGTAATAGAGTGAGGGGAAAAGCCATCTGTCTTGCACCAAAAAACCAGTACCACTTCAGAGCAAGTATAATATTAAATACTTTGGTCCAGCTGATGTTAACCCGTATAGTTCTGTTGAAGTCAGTGCACCAGTTAACATCAGCTGAGGAGCTGAACATTTATTTTTAATAAAGATTAGTCCTGGACAATGTTTTCCGTTAAAGAATGAGAAGTAATTGCATGTATCTTTGTTAGAATTGGGCTACTGCTCACTGCACTCTCATTAAAAGGTTGAATTCATCCAAATTTGTTGACGTTCTCTGTGTTACATTTCACAGCATACAAATAGAGAAGATAGATGAAAACATAAAATACTCTTGCTGAAAGATTGCAATGTAGCCCTACTTTATTTCTTAGAATCCAGAACAATAACACACAGGAACCCAGAACCAGAGAGAGAGAGACAAAGCAGGCTGCTCCCTATTAAAGAGAGACACAGCTCACCCTACCATAGTCTAAGCTGCCTGTTGCAGACTCTGATTACACGCTTCCCTACAAAGCCCCCTGCCTGCAAGCAGGACCAGGAAAACATTTGAGAATTTAAGGTGATATATCACAATTTTAACTGTTTGCAATACACCACACTTTGGCTCACTGCTGGCACATTACTGCTTTCTGCCAGATTTTTGATCTCAGGCTTTGATGCAGCCTTTTATACTGAGAGCTGTGTTGGAAGGATATATTTTCATTTTGTTTTCTTCATGTGGGGAAACTCACTTTTGTGGCATGTTGGTCTTGCTTTCTGAGAGGTGACTGCTTTCACTGTGTTTTCACTCTTTCCCACTATACTCCCTCCCTGATTTGCAAAGCGGGCTCTATATCCTTTTATGGCTTTGTGCCACCTTCCTAAAAAAAAAACCCACAAAATTGTATATAAAATAACACTTACTTTGTTAGCCGTCCAAGAACTCTGATCCACATCTATAAACTGTGCATCTAAATGATCAATCTTATTGATTTTTTTTTTCAAGTGCCTTTTGTCAAAATGATCACAAAGTGCCAGACTTCTTTCCAAACCTGCAGGTACATTATTCTACTAATAACATCCTTTTGGTATTTCTACATGCTGCCATTCTTTTTTCCTCTCTCTTTTTAATGGTGACATCTGGATTTTTCCAGTAAAAATACACCAGCGTATTAGGACATCAGGGGAATGTGTCCTATCTTTCAAGCATGCCAATTTACTTGGGCACCGCAGGAGTGAATTTGGGTATGCTTTTCAAATAAATAACTGTTTAGATGTCTAAAGCTTCTAGGCTGCATCCGCAGCTCGTATAAATTAGCAATGGCTTTAATGAAACTTCTTCCATTTACACTGGCTGAATAGCTGGCTTCTTATGCTTATGAACGACAACCGAAAGTAAAGTTTGAACTGGGCAATTGATTTAAGTGTTACATTAATAATGATGGATGGAATAGCTATGCTTTTAGCCATTTACCAATGTGACACTCTGTTCTGGACATTATGGGCTAGAGGTCTATTTCTACTTCCAAATTTGTTGTTTTTATTTCTAACTGGGGCATCCTGCAGGAGAACCCCAGTAACCCAGCAATTTGGTGAGGGTAAGAATTTACAGTTGCTTTGTCGAAGACAAGGACTGAGCTCTGCCTTCCTCATGAGGATAATATCCAAGATCACAAGCAAAATGTTTAAATGGAGGAAAATATCAGGCAGGAGGGATATGGTAAGCGGCACAGAGGTGCTGAGTGTGTTAGATCTGAGACCGGTAATCGATGGAGACAGTTATTTTCTATCTGTGATACTCTGCTAATGTTGATGAGGCCTTGTCATGTGTTAATATCCAAACTACCTGTCAACGAAAACATTGATTACCAAAGCTGAACCAAAACTCTCAACAGATTTGAATTTCCTCTTGTTTATTGTTTTCACTAAATCTCCTTATTCACGCTGGTTCTAATGTAAGTGAAAGGTGAAGGATTGTGACACTGAAAGCTGGAGCACTGTATCAAAGAAGCATTGAGCTAAGCTTTTTTTCTTTCTTTAAATCTCACAAATGCTTAGGCAAGGCTATCTGGTTCCAACCTGGAGCCAAACTGCAGAAAACCTGAAGAGTCCTAACAGTGAATTGCGAGTTATTACACAAACCCTGCCAGGACACCTGAGCACCTGCAGGAATTACATTTGTCAGAGAACAACAAGGGGAGATAATAATTCTGGGTTGCTTGGGGGATATTTTTGGTCGCATTTAGGCTTGTGTGTTTTCTGGAGAAACACTGCTGACAGTATGGAATCTAATTGAACAAATTAATATAATATAATTCTCATTAACATACCATCAAATATTTCTGACCAGCCCATCTTCATTGAATAATTTGTTCCCTCTGCTACCACACCCGATTTCCTTCATTAAACAACAAAAAAGCATAAACAAACTCCCTAGAAACAGCAGCCACTAAGGAAAGTTGCAGTTTGTGTTTTCTCTGACAGATTCACTGTGGAAGGATCTTGTTCTCATACACCTTCATATTATGTAGGAAATGGCCCTCTGTGTGTTTGTTCATGATATGAGAATATGAAAAATTGTTCAGCATATATCATCTCCATAAATCTTACAGACAATAAGTCATAAAACCTTGTGTCCTTACATATGGTGGTAGCCTAGGGACAGCTTTGCCATATGGGAACGACAACCTCTGGAAAAAAAATGTTGTTTCAGTTGAAAAACTTCTGATACTGTTTACAGCGCCTGGAGTTTTTCTTTTTTAACATCTCCTTTATGATACATTGACAGTTGTTTTTTTTATTGTCAGAATTCCCAATATGCTCAGTATAAAACATGATCATTTGCAAAGTTCTCCTTCTGTGCATCAGTCTTAACGGGAAGATTAAATAGACCTAAAACAAATCTCTCGTCAAGTATTAGATATTTTTGTTACCTCCCCCACACGCACATATTTGCTTGAAAACAGGCAACTGGCCTACGTTCTGGAAGTTGTCTTCTGTCAACAAGAAAGGCCTGTGTGTGGTTTTTTTTCCCCTCCACTGCTTTGCATGTCTATCAAATTAAATTAAAGGAGACACAGGAAGGAGTCATATTGTTTAATAATCATGCCAAGCTGTTGTACTACTCTGCCCCTGAATGTATCTGAAGTGTTTCGGAACCAGCAAATGAAACACAGGACAGGTTGCCGCCCTGTGCGGTTATTTGCATGACTCTGTAGTGATCTAGGCTGAAATCTTTCCCCCCCCTGTAACGTGTCTCTGCTTTTATTGTTGCTCTCCTTCCTTCGTGACTCTGTCTGTGAAAAAAATGAATGTAAATATCAGCCAGAGCTTTAAAATAATTCTCTGTAGGCTAACGATTTAACAGAGGAGCTCTGTGATTTACCATTTCAAAGTGTTACCATTTCCAGCCTGAAACATTGATTCTTTATCATAGAAACGAATGTTCTCCCTGCCTGCAGAAAGCACTTTAACCACATTTGTACGTGGAGTTCTTAAAGGGGCCCTCCTTTCCTATGTTGTTGCTGGTTGGCCCTCACGAACAAAACATCCAGCGGCATACTGTGGGGAGTAAGGGAGAGAGTGAAAACCATGGCAGGAAGATTTGGGATGGAGGTGGAGGGGTGTTCTGATCTGTCAGGAGGTCGGACTGACACTGGGCAGTGTGAAAAACTGAGATAACAGGTCTGGTCAGACCACAACAGAAAGGGGCTCTTTCAGGTAGTTCTGTTGCTTTCTCCCTAATCCTTCTGCCTCCCCTCTCAACCTCAAGAAACAGTTTATCATGCTGTAGTGTCATTAGCACTCTCACTGCCTGATGTGTTTGACCATGCAGATGTGGATAAAATAACTTGTCAAAACAATGAGAATTGGACTGCAAACATAAGACATCATCCTGCCTTTCCTGAATTCAGTTGGAGTTTTACTGGAATAAAAAATGTAGATTTTTGGCTCTAAGGCCACAGCCAAAAACCAAACCAAACAAACAAGTTCCTAATCTTGGTAAATCACAGAAATCCCCCTTTGCACTGTGCAAAAGAGGAAAGGCAGAATTCTGCTTTTGCCTGTACAAGAGCTTAAGTCCAATGTTCTGCTCTCCCTCCTTGCATGGCACAGGAGGGACTACAGAACAATGCTGGCACTGCTGTACAGGTCTGACCTAATAAGAGCACATTGCTCCAAAGGTGACAGCATCAAAGAAGGAAGTCTTCGCTGATCAAATGGCCCCCACTTCTACAGAAGACAAGAGGGACAGAGAGAGAATGCTTCTCAAACTGGGATGCATAGGTTAAAGCTGCTTCGGATGAGGTTAATGTATGTTCAGGCCATTTATATAAGTTCTATCCATTTGTATTTACTCCTGTATTCAGCAGCAGTTAGTAATTCCCATAGTCTCCATCCTAGGAGGCTCATGGGACTGTCGTTCAGGCTCAAAGCACCTTTTTAATGACACACACGGGCAGAATATGTAATAGAACCACTTTGACTCGCTGTTATTCAAGGCACTGAACACGTTCATTTGAGAGACACTTTTTTAAACTTTAATCCCTAAAACCAGCCAAACTGGTCTGTTAAAAGAGGGGGGAAATTTTGTTGTCTTTTGCTGATTCTTCACCTATATCTCAGCCTTTACAAGTAATCAAGAGGGACGTTATATGGAGGGGTCAGAACAATTAGAGGTGTGCTTGGCTGTTCTAAGTCCTCTTATGTTATTTCACATGGGTGTGGACAAATAATAGCTCTCATGTACTTCTGCTAAGACATGTTTATCCAGAAGTGTTTGGGTTTGATTGCAGTAGGTTCCTGGTGCTGCTCCCACCAATACTAATCTGGCTAATTTTTTTTACCGAGTTTTTCCATCACATGCTATTCCCTGGCACGATGCAACACAAGAGCTCCAGTAGGACCGTGTCTGTCCACCATATCTATATTGAAAGGTAATTTATCCAATGAGGATTTACAAAATAGAGAAAAGAGGTGAAAAAAATCCAATCTTCATTTTAAAAGTGTCAGTGATGGAGAACCCTTGGTAAATTGTTCCTACTGTTAATTACTCTCGCTGTTAAAAATGTATGCCTTATTTCCCATTTGAATTTGTCTAGCATCAATTTCCAGCCATTGGATCATGTTATACCTTTCTCTGCTGGATTGAAGAGCTCATTGTTAAATATTTGTTCCCTATGTACGTACTTATAGATTGGAATCAAGTCACCCCTTAACCTTCTCATTGTTAACAGAAACAGATTGAATCCCTTGAATCTATCACTATAAAGCATGTTTTCCAATCCTTTAATCATTCTTGTGGTTCTTCTCTGAATGCTCTCCAGTGTATCCATATCTTTAGGCATGGGCTATTTTGTACTTTGTGCATGTAGAGCAAATGGCATTTTGGAGCCTCAATCTGTAGGACCATAGGCTTTACTGTAGTACAAATAGGAAATAATAACTATACAACCTCTGAACTGTGGCTTTGTGAAATTGGCACCTTCTTTCTCAACACATCTGCTCCCTGTATCTAGTCACTCATAACTGCTGACTTTAGTGACTAAAATAAGCTTTTATAACTTTTTATTCCTGTTAGCATGGCACAATCAACACAGCTAAGGGAGCATGAGCTGGAAGATTCCATCAGCTACAGCTGTGGAATTCCACTGAAGGCAATAGGGTTGGATAGGTATCAGTGAGGGCATTTGTTATTGGTGATGGTGCATGTGAAAGAATGCCCTTAGTTTAACTCAAAAAACCCAGATTTTTTTTAGTACTGGCACAAAGTGGAAAAATCTTTTGTACGTGTTAACAGAGCACATTTGATATAGAAATCCCTGAGAACTGATAAACCTGGAACTCCCTTTGTAGATAGCCACTTTTCAGAGTACAACCACACTAAAGCACATTGACATCAGTGGAAAGACTCCTATAGTCTTCAGTGGGCTTTGGATCAGACCCTAAAGCTGAGGTATTCAGAGGAGCCTAAGGAAGTATGGACACCCAACTCCTGATGGTTTGGGGCTCCTAACTCCCACAGGCTCTTTGAAACCCCAGTGAATAGATGTGGCTTTAATTTAGGGTGACCAGACAGCAAATGTGAAAAATCGGGATGGGGGTGGGGGGTAATAGGAACCTATAAAAGAAAAAGACCCCAAAATCGGGGCTGTCCCTATAAAATTGGGACATCTGATCACCCTTCTTTAATTCTTTTTTGTTTGTTTGTTTGTTCTTGGCTGCAAAAGCTTTTCTTATTCAAATGTGTTATCGGGTTTTGGTTGGTTTGTTTTTTTTCATTCCCACTTTCACATTTGACCATGTGCCACTCTGCTCCTGCCTTAGGGCTTGATCCTGGGCTCTTTCAAGTCCGTGGCAAAGCTCCTATTAATTGTAAGGGTGCAGGATCTCAGCCTTATGAAGCTATTTGGCTTTGTGTTCTGGCTTATTGAATATACCCAGCTGAGCCTTTTCCAAAAGGACACCAAAGAACGTTCATCAGATTAATTGTTCATTTTTTTCAGTAGACCTTTGGTTTACAAAAAACCAGAAAGGTCTGCACAGCTGCGCCACAGCTCCAGTGACAAAATGAGCCACTCATTTCCCTCCCTCCCACCCCCAGATAATTTTATTTCCCATGTGCATCAGCAGCAAATTGGAGATTGGCGTAACAGGCACAAATTAAAAATACATCAACTAACATGAGAATGACACCAAGGCATTTACAAAATGAAACCCATTATCACTCAGGTATTGTTGATTGTTGGTTTAAACTGAATTTGTGTTTAAATTAATGTTGTCCCCACCGAGTACAAGCAAATAAGGCTAATTTCGCCTCACTTTGTTTTTATAATGAAGTTGTATGTACGATTTAGGAAAAAATACATTTGATGGGGGAAAGGGAAGTGGTGTGATATGTTCCTAAGACTACTCATGGGAGTTCTTAACACAAGCTGAACTGTTGTTAACGGGTTGTACCACAGTTGTGATGTACAGAATAATTAAAACACCATGTTAGGCTAAATCCCAAATGAAACGATAGAGAGTTTGGGTTTTTTTTAAAGCACTGAATAGAAAAAAATTAAGACTTGTAACAGGATAATGTGCACATTTTACTATTGCAAAATCTTTACAGATCTTCTTCCTCTGAGTGAGGTTATATCCTTTATAGTCGCATTTTGGTAGTTGCCTTAAATTATTAAAGACATTTTGTAGGGTACTATCTCTTGGAGCATAGTTTGCAAAGAGGCCTCTGTCTGTATTCTTGAGGTAGGTTAATGATGACTTTCCCAGTGCAATGTGTCCAGGACACTGAGGTTAATAAAACCCGTAGCTCTTCTTCATGACTATCATGGGATGTTTAATGTTCAGGAGTGTGCAAGACCTCAGCTTAATGTTCCATATGAAGAATAGCACTGCCAGGAGCACATCATCCCTAGTGCCAATGCAGGACATTAGTGGATACTAGGAATGGGCCATACGCATTCTGGAGACGTTCAAGTACCTCTGAATATAAGGGTACTTACCTTTGTGCTAGAAGAGGAAGCACTTACTCTGCAAATGGCTGCCGGTTGGGTTGGTTAGTTTAGACTACCTGTCAAAAGCATGTTCTTCTGGGCTTACCAGAGTGCTGGCAGCTTCAGTTGATGTGTGATTTTGAGACATCTTTTAAGTGAGAAAGGGACACAACATCTCTTAAAATCTCCATTGCAACTTGTTAAGCAATTGATTAAAAATTGCTTTAAATGTTTATTTTATACAGTCTCTATGAGAGAATGTAGGGGATTTTTTTGGTGGGGGAAGACAGGGATAAAGAAAGAATTGTATGTGAGGGAAATAAACTTTCTCTTCCTGAGCAGGAGGGGCACAACTTACCCTCAAGAGAAGGAAACAAGTTGAGGGGAGGAAGAGAGAAATGAAATTAAAAAAAAAAAAGCTTGAGATTTTAAAATAGTTGAGCATTGTTCTGGGACTTAGCAGGCTTTTCTAGCAGTGAGTATTACAGCAAATACCACAGCAATGACAGGATAGCAGTGTCTGTATTCTCTCGGTGCACTGGCTGGACAGGGAATTTTCATTTCATGCATCATTTACAGCTTTCTGCATTGATCTACACAGTCAGTGCGCATAAATAACACAAAGGAATAGAAGAAAGGGGAGAGAAGGGCCTGAATCACCAAGTTCGGATTTGAAATCACATCTGAATGTGAACTTCACCAAAGCTTGGGGCTGTGTTCCAGTTTGGTGTGGTGTGGAGAGAGACTCAAGTGGCAAAGATCTGGTTCCAGATCTTAATTTCCCTGAAGTTCAGGCAAGTTGCTTGCCAGGTCACTGGCATAGGGCTGTTCTAAATTATGCAAGCTGACTATGGCTCCTAGGGATTGGTACACCAACCATGGATCCCAGCAGCACTCTGGCCACTCCCTTTTTCCATGGCCACACCCCAACATGTCTGCTACCTCTGAGAATGCTAGGGGATTGGGAGAGTTTGGTTTCTAAACCAGCTGGCAGGGGCGGCTCTAGGATTTGCGGCGCCCCAAGCAGGGCGGCACGCCGCGGGGGGCACTCTGGCAGTCGCCGGTCCCGCGGCTCCGGTGGACCTCCTGCAGACGTGCCTGCGGATGCTTCACCGGAGCCGCGGGACCAGCGGACTCTCCACAGGCATGCCTGCGGGAGGTCCACCAGAGCCGCCTGCCGCCCTCCCGCGGGATGCTGCCCCAAGCGCGCGCTTGGCGCGCTGGGGTCTGGAGCCGGCCCTGCCAGCTGGGGACTGCCCCCACACTAGGACAATCCTCAGGTTGACAGATTTGTTAGCCTTATGCCCCATTTGAATGGGGACAGGGCTGCAATCCAGTGGTACAGTTCACGTAAAAATTGACTAAAGGGGAAGTGAAAAATAATGAACTACAAAGGGAATTCTTCCTTTCACTAAAGATCATAAGCATTGCTTAGAGCAGAGCACTCTAATGCCTTTAACACAAAATACAGACTTAAAGAAAATCTGGTTTGCATGTCCCATCTAATTCAATTACATGTCCAAAGGAGAGAAATCACAGATCCTCAGCACAAAGTGCAAGATAAATGCCAGTATTTTTTGTTTGTTGTGAATTTTCAAAAACTGCCTTCTTAGCACAGTTACATGTCTTCCAACACAAAGGGTTTTTAAAGTAAAAAATATATCTTTTTGTGATGTTACTTTTTTTTAAAAAGCTTCTGTCTAAGCATGTTTCACACGCATGCAATTTTGCTTCATCACAGCAACAACTAGCTGCCTGATCTCTCTCATCTGCTTTAATGAATTACCAGTATAATCTTGTCATTTCAGTTTTCCATGCCTTACTATTGAGTTATGTCTCCGGTCCCCAGCCCATTGCCAAAGGCGACTAGTCTACAAAAAACTCACTCCATCAAAATCAAACCCCATCAGAAGTGGTAAAACCATGAAGAAAAAGAGTGTCTAGCGCCACTCTTGTACTCCCACTCTCTCTCTTCTGGCTCTTCAACTGGAGTTGGGCTTGGAGACATGCTACTACTACCGCCTCTGTAGTCTAGTGACAGTGGGATACCAGCCATCCACGGAAAGAACGCCTTGCATTCACTTACTAAACCAACTGGAAAAGAACTGACACCAAAAGTCTCTTCTCCCATATGAGGTGCGGATCCCTATTGTGTATTTCACACTATTCTGCATGCAGAATGTCCATTAATGTAGAAGGGAGCGCCACATGCCAGACAAGTGCAGAATATATAGCAGAGATCTACAGTGCAGAGTAGGAAGGACGATTTTTCCCCGAGATCTGTTGCCAGTCTCAAAAGGGGTAAAGCATTTCAGATGTTACATGCAGAGGCATGAAGCTTTACGGTTTCTGGACTGTCTAATTCCCAGTCAAAAATAATTTCCCATTTACTTGAGAAGAGGAGAAAATCTGAGAGCAATTGAAAACCAGAAATGAAAAGTAAAAAAAAAAAGTCCCAGTGCCAACCTTAGCAGAACATGCCAGGAGGAGGAAGGAAATGCTTCTGGAGAGATCTGGGATTGAATCAGCCTCATCAGAGAAGGCATCTGAGGCTTGAAAAACTGACTTAAAGATCTGGTTCAGAGGCCACTATATAAAATCACTTAAAAAACGTACAGAAGTATAGTTATTATGTACAGGCATTTCCAACCCTTTTGTTCAGCTAGTGTGTATGGTGCTAAAGGCAGGCATAGGCAAACCCTGCAGGATTTCGCCAATACAAGCTATGTAAATTTCACCCTATATGGTCCAGACCCCAGACTATCATCTACAGGTTCACTTGGAAGTTCAAGTTGTAAAGAATCCAAACCTCCAAGAAACAACCCCCCTGCTGCTACCACCACTGCCCGCTCCTGAGGGTACCCTACCTAACCCTACTGCTACAGGCCATAGGGAACCCACCAACCTTCCCATAAATGTCTGCTGGTGGTGCTAACGGTCTGATCCGCTCACCTCAAGTCCCTCCTGGGGCCAACCCTACTCTCAGCAAGGTCTTTAGGGAAATACCAGGTAAAAGACCACTTCTTCCCACATATCCGTAAGAATCTTCAGGGTGGCAGGGAGTGGCCTGACTGCCTTCACAAGACAGTGAAAGCTAGGAAACACTCCTGCTGCTGGGAATGCTACACTGAACTCAGAGACATAATCCTTTATAGAGTAGCAGGCACATGCTGGCTAAGACAGTTCATTAACCCTGCCATGCAGTTGTTAGGGAATCCACACCGTTCCTCAGGAGATCCTCAGCAGCAGGGGTGCAAGAATTCATTTCTTACTGGTACACTGCACCAGCTAAAGTTTGGGGGGGGGGCACGTGACCTCCTCACATGACTCCTCACGTGACCCTGCCCCCAGCCCGGTGCCTCACACTCCCCCCCTCCCATCCCCATGATCCATCCCATATTCCCTGGGGAGGGGACTTTGTCCTCCTGCTGTGCTGGAGAATTCTGAACCGCAAGGCTCTCTGGAACTGCAGCGGTGAAAGGGGCAGAACGTGGGGCCACTGAACGGCCCCACACTGGCAGCTCCTCCAACGCAGTTGTACCGTCCGCATTTCCCCCCTCGCCCGGTCCTTCCATGAAGCTGCGGGCCTGCGTCTCCTGTCCGGGGTCTGTAAAGCAACCCCGCTGGAGGACAGGACTGGGGGGGTGAGGCTAGGGGGGCGGTACAGCCATGCTGGAGGAGCTGCCAGCATGGGGCCCTGAACCGCAGGGGTCTACCGGGAACCACGGCCGTGAAAGGAGCAATATTGCAGCTCTTCCGGCACAGCTGTACCTGCCCCCAGCCCTGCCCTCTGGCGCGGCTGCTGTACAGACTCTTATCAGTTTTGTATGGCACTGATTTTACCTGGCACAACCTCTCTTGCCACTTTGCCAGGAGGATGGACTGCTCAGTGCCCTTGAAGAGCTTGAAGGAGGAAGTGGGGCCCGGCCGCAGGAGGGACGGGAAGGGGGAGGTATCAGGCTGCTGACCCCCCAGTAGACACTTACGGTAATGCAGATATGGGCCAGAGTTTGGAACAACGCTGGTTTGTGACCATTGCTGGAGCTAGGATATTTGCGGGTAACATCAGAACCTGAATCCGGACTGTTTTCAAGTGGAAACGAAAGTCTAAAAGAACCTTTTACATGCCTCTAGCCAAAAGTCACAACAGTGAAGCCATTAGTTTGCTTTATAAATCTAAATTGATATATGCTAGGCCCTGATTGCAGCATCAGCCATATGGGGATGGGGAGCAGAGGTGGACACCTTGGAAAGTTGTTGAAATGACCTCTGAAGAGACATTCTCATATCGAGGGTTAAAATCTCATAAAACCAGAGATCCTCTGTAATTTGCTAATATGCCTGAATTCTGATGTGGAAGAACAAGTGACAGAGTAGTTCAGTTTCCAAAGATGTTCATGGATTCCGGCATCAAGCCAATAATTTCGGGTTAAGCTAGAGAATTGCACATCTCTTAGTAAATTTGTTCTAATGGTTAATTACCATTACTGTTAAAAATTTGCATTCTATTTCCAGTGTGAATTTGTCCAGTTTCAGCCTTTCGCTTGTTATGCTTTTGTCTGATAGATTAAATAGTCCTCTACTATCAGAAATCTTCTACCCACATAGGTACTTATGAGTATGATCAAGTCACTTCTTAATCTTCTCTTTCATAAACTAAATGGATTGAGCTTCTTCAGTCCTTCACTATAAGCAGGTTTTCCAATCCTCAAATCAATCTCTGATCTCCTTGCATAGAGTATCTGTAAGAGTGCCATCTTGTGCCAGTTGTTGGTAGTGTTTTGTGTTGTGGTCGTAAAAAAGAATTGACTACCCTACAGCCCTTGTTACATCTCCAAATTGTTATTAGTTTTGGTCATTTCAGAGCTCATCCAATGTCAGTCATTACTACTGAAACAGGCCCTTGACACTGAAGGATCGTACTCAATAGCTTCCTGTATAATCTATAATAATCATCTCAGTATGGCTAGGCACCAGAAAGTTCAGATGCTCATCCCAACCTTATCTGATCCATTCCAGGGACGCCCAGAGGATTCAGGGGGCTTGGGGCAAAGCAGGGGAGCTGCAGTGCTTGTACTCACCCAGCGGAGGTCAGATTCTTCCGCGGCATTTCGGCGGCGGGGGGGCCTTCAGTCGCTCCCGTGTCTTCGGCAGCACTGAAGGGCCCTCGGCCGCCGAAATGCCGTTGAAGACCCGGACCGCCGCCAAGCCAGGGCTCGCGGGGGCCCTGTGGGGTCCGGGGCCTGGGGCAAATTGCCCCACTTGCCCCCCCGCGTCTGGGCGGCCCTAATCCATTCATACTTCTTGGTGCTGCAAATCTAGTGAGAACAGACTTTCTGGTGCTACACTTCTTTTTCTATTTCATTTTTTCCATTTGTGGTGCTACCTTAGCTGCTTCTCTTACTTGCCCTTTGTTTGAAAACAATTTTCACTAGGGAAGCGGGGCATTTAGAGAGAGATTAGAAAGGTTTGGAATTTCAGAAGTTTATCCACATGATGATCTCCTATTCCCCCATGCCAAGATCCCTTAAACCCTGAACATTTCCTCTACCTTTAACAGTCTGGTTCTGGACACTTTGGCCCAGATTTTAAAGCCATTTAGGCATTGCTCAGCTTGGCCTAAGTGACTTAAGAATGTAAGTCTCATTTTCTAAAGTGACCTAAATGAATGCATGAGTCTTAAGTTTCACTGACAGGTTGCAAAGTGGAAAGAGAAAGTCCATGATTCAGTGACTAGAGTGGGAGTTAGAATGGGGGGTACTAGAAAGGAAGGGGGAAGTCTTTAGAATTGTATGGTCAAGTTGGTTCTTTCTTGTTGCGAAGTGTTTTGCCCAACATTGATTTTTATCACTGTTTATCAGGTGTCTGTATAATACTAATCAGTAACCCAACCAGTCAGTCAACTGGGAAAGTTTATTCAGATCTACAGTAAGAATTTTGAAATATAAAAAGGGTTTCCTATGCTTTCCTACACAATTTCCCAGCCTCCTCTCAGAGGTGCCTGTGGGCATAAATATTCCTAGTTGAAATGGAAACATTCACAAATAAATTGAGCCACTATTTATTTCTTTAGACATCAAAATTAATATCTGCTTTTTCCTTGTTAAAAATGCCACGCTATTCAAATGCATTAAAAATATTAAAAAACCATTTTCCCATCCCCTCCATCAATGACACAGACACGTCTCTGCGTTTCATAAATCTTCAAACCAATAAAACAGCAGAGTTCTTATCTGCTATAATCTAATAAACTGTCGGTGTGCAGAAAAGAGGTCAGCCAAATACAGCTTCTTTCAGATTAAAGTTCTGAAAATGACTCACTCCGTTTGGTCTTTTAATGAGCTCCCACCCACTTAAAGCAAGATTCTGACTTCCGTTACTCTGGTGTAAATCCAGGGTCTTTCTTTGAAGTGGATGGAGTGCTTCCTGATTTACATCGTTGTGAACGAGATTAGAATCTGTCCCTTGGTATTCAGTACCAACCACAGTCGCGCTCATAGCCCAGAGTACCACAGTAGTGGACTAATTCAGTTAAAGTCAGATAGGAAGTTGAGTTGTTCATTGCTGCTGAGTACTGGGGTGAAGTTTCTGAGAATACTGTCACCATTTGAGCAGCATTGTTCTCCCAGTTCCTACATATTTATAATGCTGATTAGCTTCATTCTTTACTTTTATTTTTTCACTAAGGGCTAGGGCGTTTGGTAAGTAAAATAGTGCCAACCATGCCCAAAAGGGAACCAGAACTATGTATGAGTTCTTGGAGATTTCCACATGAATATAATTTATGGAGAGAAGCCAGCAACCAGATAGCATGGCATTAATTAGGTAACTCAGCCCCTTATGGCTTTCTTGCTAAGAGAAATCAGATTTAAAATAAATGCATTTTTGTTTAAATTATGTTTAGTTAAGAGAAAGATGGGGGAAAAATACCCTCAGCAACAATGATTGTCGTCTACAGGGCAAATCCTGCAGCTGGCCTCACAGGCAGTGGAAGCACAGTTTCAGTTATGCGAAGTCTATTCAGGAGGACATAGCTTCCCTTGTGCACCTGGACGTTCCATGAAAGGTCACGGAAGGATTCTGGGGGCATGGCTAGTCGGAATGTCACTGCATGATTCCTTGGCCAAGGAAGAGTGCAGGGTAAATTGTAGAAGCCACTCCAAGCCTTAGGCTGCAGTGATAATCATAGAGCGTTCCATTGATGCTCTATGGCCTGTGTGGGGGTCCCTTATGCAAAGGGTCATTTGGGTTTGGCTCATGGGGCAGAATTTGACCCCAAGGCAATAATAATAACTTACATGTATACGGCATAGCACTCTGCACACTGCAAATATATTTATATTTTTTATTTCATTAACACTGCAATGCAGCCACCTCTGGTGAAATACACCGACAGACTAAAACCAGGAGTGAAGAATACTTTGTTCATCTGGAGCTAGAGTAGGAAAGGTAGATGTGGTAGGCAAAATACAATTCTCCAAATCCAAATTTGGCCAGAATATTTGTGTTAAATATGCCTATGCTTATGAAAAAGCCCTGAGGCCTGTCATGACCACACATGGTCAGGATGTTAGTTTTATTATTACATCTACAAGATAATACCTGTTAACACACTGTGAAGTCACCAGCATTGCTTCCTGCAGGGTTTCTATCAAAGTACTGGCTGTGCCCAACCCTGTTCAACTTGTGAATACATAGCTCAGGCTGGTAGGGCTGCAGGCCACATTTAAATTTGGGGTTTCTTTTAATCTAACATTGACGTTTCATCTTCTGGAAAAGTCCAGTAGAACTAATTGGTATAGTCCTACAGCCCTCAGCCCCACTATGCTGGGCACTGGACAAACACATAAGACAAAGACATTCCCTGCCCTTAAGAATTTTGTAGGGATGAAACTAGTTGGGTTTTATAAGGATTTAATACAATGTTATAGCAATTATTTAAAACATAGATTTAATAAAGAATGAGAAACTTGCTATAGGTTTCTTTTTTACCCATAATATAAAATTCTTTAGTGGGGGTATAATTTTTGACTAAATTCTTTAGGGCAGTTCAGAAAGCCTCCAGCAAAATTCTAGTTTTCTGTTACTTTCTATAGATCCTTAGTAAGTGATTCTTCCTAATTCACTCTCTGGACTGTTAAATGGCATGGAAACTATTCTAAATATAGGGCCAGCTTCCCAGCTGGTGTAAGCTGGCATTAACTCTGTTGCCTTCAGTTGAGCTATGCTGATTTACACCAGCTGGAGATCTGGCCCAGCAACTGTGAAGTATACTGCATTAGGACCAAATCGAAGGCGTTTACTAAAAAGTGCAGTTCCTCTTGGGCCAGTAGTCCTTACTCGTGAAGTTCCTGAAGTTTAGCCTAAGTAAGAACTAACTTCCCAATGAAGTAAGAATATCTGGGTTTGGTTTCCTGCACCAAGTAAATGACACATCATGCTTATAACATTGATAAAGTGTTCTCTTACCCACTGCTGAGTTTCACTTTCAGAACGGAACTGCTTTCATGCACATTCATTTTATTTGCATGTTACGCCCATTTCCACCTTCTTGTTAAAACTGGATCCGTGCAGCCTCTATTTCTTAATAAATCAGAGAATGTAGGTGGCACCAAACCCAGAAGGCATTAGTAATTTTACTATGAAACCATGGGTGGTGAATGTTTCTAATATACGTACACATCATGAAGTAGCATCTTTAAACTAAGAAGTAATCCATTCAGGTTGCAGATTTGACAGAATCCTTTTCAAATGCAGCATTCCTCACTCCATTTATATGACACTGAATATTACAAAAGCATTTTCACATTCAGCATATATTTTTCCTCCAGGTTTTTAGCCCCAAATGAAATAATACCAATTGAATAGCTTTTTGAAAACTGTTGTGGTGTTGTGTTGGGGTGTGCACCCCACACCAGCCCTGATAGAGATAACAACAGCCTGAGAGGCCAGTAAAGTCACATGGAGTTATCTGAGAGGATGGGGGCCAGGATTAATTGAGAGTTAAGCCCAGATATGGAAGGATTGGGCCAGCAGTACACAGCCAAAAAGAGAGGGGCTGCTGGAGAAGGAGTCTGCAGTCACTCCCTGGGATGAGGGAGGTCATCAGGGACAAGGAGTAAGTCCGGGGGAGAGTAAACCTTGGAATCCTACCCTGGAGTAAGGAGTCTAGCAAAAAGGGGGTGAAGTAGCCATGGGGATCAGAGTAAGCTCCCATGGTAAACCCAGAATCAGGTAAGAGAAGATGATGAGGCTTGGTAGGAAAGAGCCCAGGAAACATCACCTGGGATGAGGAATAAGGACTTGGATTGCTGGTTATAGAGTCCCTGGACTGGTTATAGAGTCCCGGTGTAGCAGGCGGGCCAGGGTTCCCCTGCCAGCCACTGATAGAGTGGTGTAGAGCCCTGAGCCAGGGCTGAACACTGGCTGGAGACGGCATTTAGATGGTTGTTCTTTTGGATTTTGTAACCCCGGAAGGGGTGGATTCAATGTTGGCCAAGTTACCAGAAGAAATACTATCACAAAGCAAGCAAGAAGCAGCAAGGGGGCTCCTGGTGCAGCGAGTGTTACGTTCCCAGTCCTAGCCATAAAGAGGCGCGCAGGCGGTAAGTGGCAACTCCATTACATGTGTTCAAAGCACTTCCTCGTTAGCTTTATTTGTACCCTGTGTTTACTGTAGATTTCCTTCCCATTGAACGGAACACTGGTTTCCTACATTGGAATGAGGCCGGGGAGGCATAGCTGGAGTGGTTACCACTGTATCCCCTGCTGTGGGGGCAGTTCAGAGGCTTTCCAGCAGCCTGTATTCACTATTCAGGCTGTTTGTTGCCCATCTGTGTAAACTGATGCCAGTAGCGTTGCCCTTCTTCCAGCTGGGAGGGCAGGTGAGCTGTCTTTCCTGCCAATACAAGCACTGTTCCATGGCTCGGCCAACAAGGCTGCTACACGAGACTCACCAAATGCCTGGTCTCCTTGGAGGCTGAATAGAGGCACTTTATACTTTTTTAATTGGGTATAATTAGATACGTACCAGATTGGAAATTCCCACCATCCGCTTTGAACCTTCGATAGCTGGAAAAGAAACACTACTCTGGGGTGACTCTTATTGCTAATTGCCATTGAGTTTTTAGATTTAAAACATTCCTTCCCAATCCTATCGAAGGCTCTTGTTTGTTTGAATGGTATTTTGTTCTGTTGCTTTTAACTTAATCCAGACAATGTTTAAATGAAACTGTGAATCTCCTCCCTCTCCTGGATGCACTGGCACATGGTCACAATCATACTACCAGTCACACTGCAGTGTGTCAAGGTTGAAAAACATGAATAAAACTTAATTTTCTTGAGACTAAGGTTAGTGAAACACTAGTGTAATATATATATTTTTAATTTAAAACCCCCTCAGAACTGTTTTTATTTAAACCGGGCCTTTCTGTGTGCAAATAATGATCAGAAATGATGTCTGCTATCTAAGTCGAACGGGTAATTGGCTAAACTACAAGCATATTGCTACATTCACTTTAAAGACATTTGGTCTGAATTTCCACAGCCCAGTTTAGTCATTTACGTCTGTGCAAACTGGGTGTAAATCCTACCATTGATTTGGAAGGTTCCAACTGATTTTAATGGGCTTTGAATCAGGCCGTTGTTGTTTTACATCTACTTTATCCAGGTTTAAGGAGCGGTATGCAAGAGAGAGGAGAAATGGGCCCAGTATCAGTACCATGATAGGCAAACAATTGGAGTGGCTATCGAAAGTAACAGGTTACAGAGGGACCTAGACAAATTAGAGGATTGGGCCAATGTTGATGAGGTTCAACAAGGACAAGTACAGAGTCCTGCACTTAGGATGGAAGATTCCCATGCACAGCTACAGACTAGGGACCGAGTGGCTAGGCAGCAGTTCTGTAGAAAAGGACTTAGGGGTTACAGTGGATGAGAAGCTGGATATGAGTCAACAGTGTGCCCTTGTTGCCAAGAAAGCTAACAGCATTTTGGGCTGTATAAGTAGGAGCACTGCCAGCAGATCGAGGGATGTGATCATTCTCCTCTATTTGGCATTGGTGAGGCCTCATAGAATCTCAGGCTTAGAAGGGACCTCAGGAGGTCATCTAGTCCAATCCCCTACTCAAAGCAGGACCAATCCCCAGACAGATTTTTGCCCCAGATCCCTAAATGGCCCCTTCAAGGATTGAACTCACAACCCTGGGTTTAATAGGCCAATGCTCAAACCACTGAGCAATCCCTCCCCCCTCCACTCACATGGAGTACTATGTCCAGTTTTGGGCCCCACACTACAGGAAGGATGTGGAAAAATTGAAAAGAGTCCAGCAGAGGGCAACAAAATGAGTAGGGGGCTGGAGCACATGACTTATGAGGAGAGGCTGAGGGAACTGGCATTGTTTAGTCTGCAGAAGAGAAAAATGAGGGGGGATTTGATAGCTGCTTTCAACTACCTGAAAGGGGGTTCCAAAGAGGATGGATCTAGACTGTTCTCAGTGGTACCAGATGACAGAACAAGGAGTAACAGTCTCAAGCTGCAGTGGGGGAGGTTTAGGTTGGATATTAGGAAAAACTTTTTCACTAGGAGGGTGATGAAGCATTGGAACGGATTACCTAGGGAGGTGGTGGAATCTCCTTCCTTAGAGGTTTTTAAGGTCAGGCTTGACAAAGCCCTGGCTAGGATGATTTAGTTGGGGATTAGGTCCTGCTTTGAGCAGGGGGTTGGACTAGATGATTTCCTGAGGTCCCTTCCAACCCTGATATTCTATGATTCTATATATTCTATGCCAAAGCACTGCTGTGTTAACATAGAGCACCAGGTGTAATATGAGAAAGCTGCATGGCTGTGAGATTACAAACACTGATTTGTGATGGACGATACACCACTACAGTTTGTTCTAATCTTGAACTATGCTGCGGGTCTCTTTATCAGATTTTAATACGAAACAAGGGCAATTAATTTCTACCCCCTTATCTTATCTTGTAGATCATACAAGCCATTTCAAAGTTCAGTTTCCCATTTCCAGTTCCTGAATGCTGGCTGTTACATGGTTATAGTTCAGAAATCTATAATTCAAACTTCAACATTGACTACACTTTTCCATGCAGGTCTTTTCATAATTGGTTTTCAGACTGGTCTGTTCTGTGATGTGTAATTGTTAGCAGTTGTAAAAAAGATAACTCACGATTTTAAAAGCCTAACGCTTGCTCTGTGCAGATAAAAACTGTGACAAATTATGTTCCAAAAAATCATAAAAGTAGAGAGACATGTTAATAACCAAAGGTGAAGTTTCATTTGGAGGTCAGCAGGAGCTATTAAAGTGGTCAGTAATTCCAGGGTTTGCCAGTAGTGATTTGACCATATCACTTATCTACTCTAGTCCATGTTTAAGCATCTCCCTCAGTGAAAAAATAATCCACTGAGAGTAATGCAGGAGGTCAGGGGTAACTATGGCGAAAAGCAATATTGTCAAAATAAACTAGGCTTTCAAATACAGACATTCAAATTCCCAGTCCATTAAAATTCTCATACACTGACAATTTTACCACAATGTTTGGACACTTGGTTTAAAAATTTCTTTCCTTTATGTTCAGTTTTTAAAAAATGGTAACAGAGGGTGTTGAACGAGGCATTTTATTCTGTTTTCTACATTTTCAGTGCCAAAACGTAGTTTTTAGTCCTGGAACTTTAGGGACAAAAAAGTTGGACAAAATAAATAACACTGAAAGCTGATGTACGAGTACCAATTCAGGCAACAAGAACTAGGATTTGAAATGAACATTATCTGTTGTTTGACAGAATTCTTCCTGATGCACAGAAGTAGTGGTGCGGAGGGGAAAGGAGAACAGAAAGCAGTGAAGAGCCCAAATTTGCTACCATTAAATGTAATGGCTAAATTCCTTTCCATGGCAGTGGGGTAAGGACTGGACTTCTAGATCTGTTCTTGTTGAAGTCAGTGGGAATTTTTCTATTGGATTCAATGACCCAAAAGAGATTATAAATTATTGGTGAGGAGTGATGGTCTTGTAGCACAGGCACTAGATTGGGATTCAGGAGATAAAAATTAAATTCCTGGCTCTTCTTCAGACTCCCTGCAGGATCTTGTGTGGGTCACTTAGGTATACTTATACTTATGGCGGCCTGCAGTGTACAGACACTGTACGCTCACCTAGCATGGGTATAAATAACAATAGACAGGGAGGCCTGGCTTCGGCAGGTAGTGCCCTACACACCTGAATCACCATGGTATGCACCCTGTGCAGCTCTCTGCACGCCCAAGCCAGGCCTCCCATGTCTACATTGCTATTTGTCGCAGTGTAGTGTCTTGCTGCAGGAGCCTTTCTTCACTGCAGTGAAAGGATCCAACGGCGGGAACTGTTGGAGCCTTTCCTGGCTGTTTTGTGTTGCTGGAGTCTTCTACCACAGGATGCAGCTATACGCGGCAGTGAGAAGTGTGGACGCAGCCTGCCTTTCACTGAGACATGTGGCAACACGTGTAGTGCCTGTACTCTGTGTGCTGCCATAAGTGCAGATTTTGCCATAATCTCTCTGTGTGCCTCAGTTCCCTATCTGTAAAAAGGAGATGATATTTCCTTGCTCCCCCTTTGTATGTTTTGTCTATCAGACTGTAAGCTCTGTGAGGCAGAGACGGACTCTTACTGTGTCTTCGTACATCACCTAGCGCAATGAGGCCCGATCTCAAATAGATGCAGCTGTAATATAAATAATTAATAATCATAATCAAATTTAAAATATTGTTGGCTGAGTTAGATTAATTCTAAAATGTTTAGGCCTGGATATCTGGTTCCTTGCTTTTGTCAGTTTGTCTACTACTAACATTATTTATGTATAATTTTTGATCTAGATTCCTTATTTTTAATGCTAAATTTAATTAAAATGCATATTATCAACTATACTGACCAGCCTTGTACCATCAGCAGTTCTGACAATTAGCAGGTAAACACACATTCAAGTTTAAGTAGACGTTGAACATGCTGTGCATATATTTAGACAATTTTAACTGTGCATTTCCTTATCTCCTTAAATATATATGTTTGCATTTGTTCTACCTGTTTTGCTGTGGGAAGGATTTATTTGGTAATAGGATATGCTGTTGAGAAATGTATTTGACCAGAATTGGCTATTTAACAAAAACCTTATGTGTTTGAATGTTGCTTTGATGGCTAAGTAATGCATATAATGCATATAATGGCTAAGTAAAGTAAGAGAATTTTCACAGATGGTTGTACAATGCATATTTCTTTACCTGAGAGCTCAGAACAACTCTGATAAATATGTATTATATCAGGACATAATAATATATTTACATGTTCAGACTGTGTGGCATTTACACGAGAATGAAATGGCTCCATATCAGGCATTTTTTCTTACATATTCAGTGTATTTAACAACAACAACAAAAAGTTTACCAACCTTAGTTTATATCCCACTGTGGAAACACGTAGTGAAGAACATAATGAAAATCTCCTGAACAAAGGCACCTAGTTCATTTATATATCAGTGTCATTTCAAATGGCCTTCTTTTCTAACTACTTGCAGCAATTCAATAATATTATCGATTCATTCTTGTTTTGTAATGTCACTTTTGCATAGAGATGGAACTGAACCAGAACCCCAACAAACCTGAATGTTGCAGTGATTTGAAATTGAACCTGTCTCTAATTTATAATTGCAGTTAACTTCCAAACCCATGTATCTACATACAATACACTATTCTTTTTACCCTCGAATTTGTTACCATCATTTGCATGCAGTACATATGGTGTACAAATAGATGTACATGCAGACAGCACACACTCACAGCGCTAGCAAGTATAAAATCCCCAAGTACTGAATCATTCTCTTCAGCTTTCCCTTGGCCTTTCTGTCCTTTGGAAAGGGTTAGCCGTGCTAGCATTCACAGCAATGCCCACTAGTGGCGGTAATGGCAGTTTTAGGGCTTCTCTTAGCTAACCTTTATCAAGCAACTCAGCACACCAAGTGGAAGGCACAACGTTGCTTTAACACCCCTCTGATTTCCTTCCTCCCAGGGGGCAAATGCTCTGCAGAGAAACCTCCACATTACTGACCACAATTGCTATGATTTGTTAGTCTAATGGGAAAAAGTGCTCAGCCTTCGGAAGCTGGAAGTATAAAATAATATTGTGTGATTCTTTATACAAGTGGTGCCTGTGCATGGAATTGCCTCTGGTTCAGGGAGCTCTTCCTTTTGAGAGCCTCAATAGGTTGGATTAACCTCCCTTGGATGAGAAGCACTTTATTAATAAATTATACATCTGCAGTTAGCTGTTGCCGTTAAAGGGAAAAAACATTTCTATTTCTCATGCAGCATTCCTTTCCCTGTAAGCTCAGTACTCAAGAATCATTCAACAATTAGACATGAGCCGCTGCAGAAATAAGCAGTTGAGCAGCAATGATTCCTGGGTTCAAACTGCCCAAGGAATGGGGAGGTTTTGCTTTAACATAATTTGTCCCTTACAGAAACTGTATTCTACTATACAATTTGACGGTGTTAAATGATGTGTCTATACTGTGCTATAAATGCTACAGTAGATGTCCTCATGTACCACAGTTACAAGCCTCAGTAGAAGAGCCTGGACAGTTGGATGGCTGGATAGCTAGAGCCAACGTACAGTGGTAATAGGGTATGTCTACACTGCAGAAAAAACCCACCCGCAACAGCGAGTCTCAGAGCATTAATCAGCTGAATCGGGTTTTGGGGGTAGGGGCTTGCAATGTGGGACTAAAAATAGCAGGGGATGGATCACTTGATGATTACCTGTTCTGTTCATTCCTGCTGGGGCACCTGGCATTGGCCACTGTCAGAAGACAGGATACTGGGCTGGATGGACCTTTGGTCTGACTCAGTAGGGCCAGGCTTATGTTCTTAAGCGTGAGTGGGTCTCAGAGCTAAGGCTCCAGCCTGAGCGGGAATGTCTACACTGTTGTTTTTAGGCCTGTAGCATGTGTCCAAGTCAGCTGAATCAGGCTCTGCAACACACTACTCCTTTTTTTATTTTTGTAGTGTCGACGTACCCATGCTGAGCTCAGTTTTCTAAATTGGGTGCTTACGTACATGTCTTAGGCACCTGAGCACAGGGATGAACATTCTGCCTGACCTTTATACAGGATCTTTAAAGAGGCAGGCTCTACTGTGCACCCATACAAAGGTCAAATGGAATCAGGCCCATAGTATTTAATCTGTGCCCTGTAGTTATGGTCCACTGAATTAATTTTAATCTTTTGTTTCATCATTTCCTCAGAGGCTTTGAGCATCGTTTCGTCCACTCTTTGTAATTCTAATCTCTTTCCCCAGCAATGCTCAGCTGATGTGCACCAGGGGAGCTTTGCCTATGTCCCATTCAGAAGGATTCGGGGGAAGCGGGGAGCAGCCCCTGTCTGAGTATGAAGCCATACTACCTTGAGCTGTGATCTTTTCTGATCTCCCAAGCCAAGTATTGGCACATAGTTGCATGGGGAAGTTCCCAGGAAACCCATGATCTGGTGATTCAGCCACTGGTGATCTTCTCTTTGGGTCTCTTTAGCCTAGAGGGCACTAGGACGACAGAATAGCTATATGTGTGAAAAGCAAACTATTGACTTCTTAAGGCCAGGGAAGATCCAAGCCCCAAAGAGGGCTCTCCACAGAGCCCACTGGACAAGGGCAAGTGCCACAAAGGAATCTGATTTCGTCAGTCCATTTGTCAGCAGGTATCACTTCAGTTCATACTGATTACTGTTAAGGGCTTTAACAACACACGGGATAGGGACCGCTGTTGTGCAAATGACAAGGGGCAAGGGAGAAGAAAGGCAAATTAAAAGTAATGAATCTTTTCCCACAGCTGATCAATAGTAATGACAAAAATGAGAAGTTGAACAGGATTCACACTTTATTATAAGAGGGAAACTGTGATATATAACATCTCAGCGGACCCTCCTTTCGCTACTTATCAGGCAATGAGATACAACGTTTAATGGTGACAAAATGATGGCACGGCTATTGGAATTGCCTGTGGTTGTTTTAATTGGATTCAGGAAGAGTTGCATATGTTTTGAATTATTGGAAGATGTCACTACAGTTAAAATCTGTGACTAAAGGTGTTTCTTCATATGTCCTAAAATAAGTGGAAGAGGCAGGGGAGCAAGCAAGTTTGCCATGTTGTAGCCATGTTGGTCCCAGAATATGAGAGAGACAAGGTGGGTGAGATAAAATCTTTTACTGGATCAACTTCTGTTGGTGAAAAAGACTCGGTGGAGCTCGAAGACTTGCCTCTTTCACCAACATAATTTGGTCCAACAAAAGATATTACCTCACTCACCTTGTCTCTCAGATTAGATTGTGTCATACCATATTTGACAGCTTCACTGGGAAATGTATAGCTGAGCCAAATGTGAATTAAGCTAGTAAATTCCAAGCTCTTTGCAAGTTACTAAGCTTAGTTCAGGTTCAGGTGTTTCAAAGTTCAAACACAGCTTATCCACTTTGTGTTTGAATAACAAGCTGAACTGGAAAGATATTTCCTCTTAGGCAGTAGACTCTTATGCTTTGATTGCAGGCTTTTCACAGGGTAGGCAAGAAAAGATTTGGAGGATGAATCTTTCATATAGTGGTTCATATTAGTAACCTATTCATCTTCGCTCTTCTTATTTAAGGGGTGGGAGGGAGTAAGAATGAAAGCGAGAGAGGTGCCCTTTAAAATCTCCAGGACTCCTGCAACTTCAATTAACATAAACATCTGTATGAATTAAGAGATGAAATACAGGCTTGTTTAAAGATTCGTTAGCCCCCAAAGAAATACTGGGGAAAAAAAATCTGATGCTCAATCTCTTAGGACTCTTTATTACCAGGATACTTTATTTCCAGTCCTTCTCTCTCAAGAGTTCACTTCTCTCCAATGTTATTTACCCAGAGTAACCTCCAAATCACAAACACACTTAGCTCTGGTTTATATCAGCCTTAAAGATTAGAAGTATGGATCTGCTCTCCAGACTGACCGTCTGACTTACTGACCTTAACTTGTTCGCTCACACAGAAGCACATGATGTGACTCTTGTCAAAACCACCATTAGTCAAAGCCCTTTACAGGAAATATGAGCCCTATAAGGAAGGCTAAACTGTCAATAGGAAATCACATGGTTCATACATAGCCTATACATACAGCACAAAGGTAAATGAATCCTTCCTGCTGTTGATCTCCAGTTGCAGTTTGGTGAATGAAGTGATCATATTTAGCTTTTATACAACACTTCCCATCTTCAAAATACTTGCAAGACATTAAAAAAAATCAATCCTCACAACATGCTCATGAAGTAGATAAATAAGTGTTATTGTCTGCATCACTTGACTTTGATGGAGGCCAGTCAGAGGAACATCTTAATCTCCCTGCTCAAATAGCAAATGTAGGTCAGAAGTCCAGCTTGGAATATTTGCACTTGAAAGGTGCGCTGGCCAACAAGCTAATTCTGTTGCAGATCCTCAGCTGGAGTAAATCAGCTAGCTCCATTAAAGTCAATGAGCTATGTGAGTTTGCACCAGCTGAATACATATTGGGACTTCATTTTAGAAAGAGCCCGCTTCTTGAAATTCTTGCTAGCCAGAAAGGCAACATGAAAGGAATTAAATGTTAACTGACGCTGGAGCATAAACTTTTAACAAGGCTTTCCACTGGACTATGTGTCCCATCCCCCCTGACACGAGCTAACAGGTCACCCTCCATTTACCAGGTCTAGAAGTGAAGTTACAGTTGAAGGCAGATTGTTCCATATAGCACATATGGCCTTGGAATTGTTTAAACTGTCACTAGGGAATCTTATTACTGATTTTTTTTTTATGTATGTACGTATTTTGCTTAAATCTCCGGCTACGATAAAATAACACTTACATGGCAATTGCTAGGGCTTAGCACTTTGACCCAGAAGAAGAAAATTATTAAGAGGCACTCAGATGAGCACCCTGGAAAAGCCAGGAAGTAAATAATAAAGCCCAAGGTAGGCACTTGTATGTATGCTGTCAGTTCTTCTATTGCTGTGCCCATATCAACGACACAGACCAGTCTATCAGCCCGTTTCATTCAGGAGAGCTCAAAGGTGATATTTGGGGAAATAGAAGTTGTGTGTTCCTGTTGTTGGGTCAGAGCATTTGCATTCAGGGTACCTGGGTTCGATTTCTGGCTCTGCCATGGGCTTGCTTTGTGTTCTTGGGCAACTCACTTACCTGCTCTGTGCCTCAGTTTCCCTATCTGTGCAACAGGATGACTTGCAATCACTTTGGCCTCATTTTATTTAAATAGCATTTACAAGAAAAAGTAGCATCTTGACCAAGAAGAAGGATGGGAAAAGAAATAATTTTCCCTTGGTAATAATCCCATGTCAGAGGTGCTGATTAGGCATTGCAGTTCACTTTGAATTGAGCTGAGTAGGGGTAAGGAGAGGTTAGTTCTCACCTTGGCTGCTGCTGTTGTTCAGACGGAGACACTTGTCTGCAAAACTGGGTTCAAAGGGCAGCCCCATGGCTAGATCCATAGTGAGCCACATCTTTGCAACACAGAACGACAAGAAACTTAGGCCCAGATGTACATTGGAAAAATGCTCTCAAAATTCCAACCAGCTTTAAAATCCGCTAACCCAGTTTTTAAAGCCAGCTGGAACTGGAGAGCAGCCCATCTTCTAGGTGCCCTTAACCGACTGTTTTCAAAATAGTGAATGCCTGGAGCCTGGTCTATGCTACGGGCCCACCTTCATTTCAAATTGGTTTGCAGAACCAATTGTAAAGCTAGTTAGGATTGCTGGGTAAATCTCCCCAGTGAGGACCTGGCCATAGAGACAGGTCTTGCTCCAACTGAAATATCAAACCCCCTTGACATCAGTGGGAGCAGAAGCATGTCATTATTCATTAAAGCTTAGAATTTGAGAGAGAGAGGAAAAACTGCTAAATCTGAGCCTGAGCGGCTTCAATAAGCAACAGGAGTCTTGCCATTGATGTCAGTGGGCTTTGGATCAGGCTCCCTGTGAATAAAGGTTTGCAGGACACTTTCCAAAATTTGCCAGTGGTCCCAAGCTTGTTCCCTTCGAAGTAAGTGGCAAACCTTCTGCTGATGCCAATGGAAGCGGGATCAGACCCAGTATCACATTATACTTCATTATGATCTGTGTAATTTTTAATGTGTTGTCTCCCCTCCCTTCCACGATCTTTCTGCCCAACTGAAAAATTAATGCTAGCAGCCTAGCACTCATGCACTGCACAAAAACAAACCAGCATGCGCGTGTAATGAAGGAAGGATAATTGGGGGGGACTGACTTTGCTTTAAAGCTTCCAGATTGGTGGTGGTGGATCTAAACATCAGAAAGAATTAGTTTTAATTATGGAAAAATACTGTGACACTATCCCTTTGCACCTAAGTGAGGCTCTGAACATCGTTGTGCTAATATGTGTACCCTATCTGTAACTCTCTCTGTCTTAGAGCGTGATTGCTTATATTTACAAAGTCAGTTTGTGGGATGTTGCAAAATTTACAGACAGCTTCCCCAGTAATGCCAATCTACATTGGACTTGCTGCCAGATAGAGTGTTAAATCTTGTGTTATCTCCCACTAGATGTTTGTGATACTTCTTCCCATATAGCAGGTCACCGCTGTCTAGGCATTTATTTCCCTACCCTTCTCGTTATTTCCAGTGTGATGTAATCTTCCATAAGACTGGCAGTCCATGCAAGAAAACTGTTTCAGATATCTATTAATATTTTAACATGCTTTTAAGAAACTTTGGCTTTTGTAGATCTGGTCTCAGAACAGACATAATGGTTAATGATAGGCATTACACTCAGAGTAGCTATTCTGTAGGCATATTTCTTTTGTTTGGATTATCTATTATTAAAAAAAAATCTTCCTTGTCAGTTATTTGTTTAGTTCTTACCGTGAATGAATCTGTTTACTTGGAGAAAACCACTCCTTATCCCCAACAAAAGACTGCCATTAAATTCCTGACAGTTGCTTATTTAGATACAATCCTGCACTTCACTTCTGGCCTCAGACACACTACTGCAGATCTAACTGAACTCAGTGGGAATATGCCCGTGTGTATCTGAGGCCCTAGAGAATACCTATTGTCATGCCAGTGCCAAAAGGTGATCGGATTATCTATTAACAGGAGAACCATTTAACTTTTTTAATTAATTTGAAAAATCTCCTGCATCTCCCTAAAAGGCCTGTCTCCCTCCCCTCTCACACACACAGCCTACAGGAGCCATCCATTTTACATCATGCAAAGCAATGAGTGTCATAAATAGGATGTTATACACAGAGTGTTATCTTATGCAGCTGAGATGTTGTTGTCGAACAAAGGAGAGCTTGCAGTATATACTGTCAATAGAAATCTGTACATTAATCTGTATATAATACCTTGCTAACATTTACATTTTATAGGTACTGTGATTACCATTCATTCTTTATTGTGTTCATTACAAGAACATGACATCTTGGTACCAATTCTCTGTACATATAATAAAGCACTTCAGTGAATTAAGTAGATGTTTGTACAGTATTACTCATTTTCACTACGCAGAAATTTAGGTGCACTACTTCTGATGAATCCGAAGACCTTCCCATCCAGATAAATTAACTGGTTATTAATATTGCTCAAAGCAATATGCGTCTAGCTATTTATGCAATTCATTTTATTAATGTTTTAACTATTTTAACCTTTTCCAAATAATGTTATGCAGTTTATTAGTAATATTAATATGCAAAGATATCGGACACAAAGAAAAGGGTGACAGAGAAGGAGTGGTTGCATGTATTGCTTAAAATGGAAGAAGAGAAAATATACTGGCAGTCATCTATATGTCAGTATGTTGGCCAGTCTCCATCATTCAGAAGAGATAGAAAGATTAAGGTCCTGGCTTCCTGGTGCTTATTACCATCCCTGGGCAGTTTTCTCATTCTTACAGCTGAATTCTAGTTACCTGGCCAAAGTCCAAACTTTTGCTTAACTATGACCTGTATCTGTACTACCTGGTGCTGTGATTCCATCAGTTCTAACAGGTTAAGCAGGGTTGGGCTGGGTCAATTTTTGGATAGAAGGACTCCTAGGAACCTCAGTTGCTGAAGAGGGCGTTTATGATTCAGCATGTGACCCTCCTCCCTCTGAATCTAGGTGAAGTCAGTGCCCCAGCGTGGAATAAAGGGGCCTTGGATGTTGGCAGTGTTGCCTTTGGATAAGAGACAAAGTCATGGTTCTCCTGACCACTAGCAGTCATTACAAATGTCATGACATATTTTTGTCCATGTAAGGATATTAATAAACTAGGCTCTGATTCAGCAAAGCATATACTTAAATTTATGCACGTGAGTGGTCCCATTACTTCAGTGGGACTTAAGCAGGTGTGTAAGTCCTTTGCTGAACATGGATGGTCTAAAGCAGATGCTTAAAGTTAAGCATGTTTAAGTATTTTGCTGGGTCAGAGTGTGTGATAAATTCTACTTGGGTAATTGCATTCTGCTTCGTAAAGTACTCCAGTTGGATACAGTATTCTTTCTCACTTCCTTAAATGGTAGTATAATGTTTCTGTGCACTGTGAACTTACAGTTGAACTCTGCCCCAAGGGTGACTTTAGTGAAGTGGTGGATGGAGTAAGTCCTGTATTTTGCTTCTGTTCATGGGTGCTGTGATTGAAAAGTTACATTCATATTGTAACAAAAACACTATGACATCCTATGGATGAAAGATAATGCTATCAGTGTTTATTATTACTAGGCACTTGGACATACCCAGATGAAATGTGCTGCTGGCGGTGGGTGGGTATTAGTAACACATGCTGTTAGTTACACTGTCTTACATATTCCATAGGCACAATATGAGCAATAGATAACTAAAGAGTTTGCTCTTCCTTTGTGCTTGTGCATAATTCTAACTCATGGTTTGGGGTACAGTATGTATGTGTGCTTTGGAGAGAAGAAAATCCATGATCGTTCTATAACATACTGTATTTCATCTTTGCTTTTCTAACACAGCTGGCTGGGATGAAAGTTGCTGCCATAGTAAATAGCAAGAGGCTTCTAGATATGAACGTGCTAGATAAGGCAGTTGTTGTACAGTACCTCCGTAGGGTAAGAAAGACAAGACTCGCTTCCTAATGCTGTTCAGACACCACATATTCAGCTAATGAATCAATAGCCAATATTATCAGCACTTTTCTGCAAGTGTTGAGCTGAGTCACAATTATGCCATTGTCAGTGGATGTCAGTAACACAAGTGATGATAATGTAGCCCAGAGAGTCAGGGTCATTGCTGGATGTTTGAACCGCTCTTGTGATTTTTACTGGCTTTTTATTTTTTTTTAAAGCTTCCATTTAAAAAGAAAAAGTAGGGGCTTGTCTACATGGTGGGGTAATGAGCTTGGGTGGGGAGGTGGGGGCGCTGTGCATTAATTGGTCCATATAGACCCTGCTGGTGCTCACTAAAGGTTCCCTAGTGCGCTTTAAGATTTCAAACAGCACTAAGTTAAAGCGTACCAGCAGTGGGTGCATGGACCAATTCATGTGCAACATGTTAGTGCGCTTTAGAAATCACACCCCCAAAGAGCTCATTATCCTACCATATAGACAAGCCTTAAGTTACTAGTCCTCACAGATGTAAAGAAAAGCCCGAAAGCATTCAGTGAGGGCAAGGTACAGGCTCAAAAACGTCCGTCCGCCCCGCCCCCCAAAAAGAACTAAACATTATTATGATTCTTATGATTTTTAATCCAATTTCTTGTCTTGGGGAAGTAGGGATCTGATTCATGCTTTTTGGAGTGATTGGGCTGGCTGACAATACCAACTCCTAGCTTTTGCTGAATTTCCCTTCCTGTGAAAAATATATTTCTTAATATCAGATAGCTGGTCAGAGTCATCTGCTGTAATCAACATTTCAGGACTTAAAAAAAAAATAATACAGCTGGTGTTGCATTGTAAGCAGAACCGGCATCTCGAAAGGAGGGGGAGACCAGCAAGAGGTGTTTTTTCAGTTTGTCCTTGCTGCTGTGGCTTTTATCCCATATCAGACTGACAGATGAGATAAACACCCCACATTTTAGTCAGATCCTATTGTTTCATCAGAGTTACTTAAATGTATTTACAGTCTCCGAACCACTTCTTCTTCTTCTTTTTTTTTTAAAGTAATGGTAGTGAAGTCCTTCCAGAAGGAATAAAGATAATATAACATTCTCAAGTACCTCTGTCTTACTAATGGAATGACTTATGTTACAACATACACTGTTCTGCTGAGCTCCACTAAAATACATATTTACTAGTCAATCTAGTTGTCGTCTTGGCAGTCGATGCCATGATATCACAGTGCTTAGTCTTTCCGGAGAACAACAAAGCAAGCAAAATTCCTTCTCTGGGACCTAATTTTGTCTCCATTGATACTTTTGCATTTAAATGAAGCTGGATCGTTAAATAAAAATGGAGCCACCATTACTACACGGAATCATGATCCCATCACACTCTGGGATTTCAGATGGAAATTAGCAGTGGGCTAAGCTAGTTCAGCAAAGTTCATTCATCTGACGAAGTGGGTATTCACCCGCAAAAGCTTATGCTCCAATATATCTGTTAGTCTACTCTATAAGGTGCCACGGGACTCTTTGACTTTCAGCAAAGTTGTAAAAAGTGGAGGTAACTCGACATCCTGGGTTGGCTTAGTTAAGGACCACTTTCTGAGGCTAGCTCCGGAAGGCGGAGAAGGGTGAAAGCAATTGAAAAGATAAAGGAAGAACAAAATGGATTGCAAGCTCTTTCTGGCAGATACTGTCTCGTTGGTTTGTGTTTGTGGGAGTCTGGTCCTAGGTATCATGGGAACACAAATAAATAACTCTAATTAATCATAATGGTGGCTATTTTGAATGAAATGGAGCTTTCTCCTAATACTTGTTTATTCCATCCAGCCATTTTTATAGGTGTTCATTATAAATTCAGGCACAAAGATTATAGCTGGGCCAAAATCAGAACCTAGATGTGTCCAGATGGTTTGGATTCAAATTGCTGGAGCACAACTTCCCACTGCAGTTTTGTTCCAGGCCAGTTCCACCCCGGTAGGGGCTTATTTTCTGGTTCCAGTTCAGATGTGGCTGAAAGCTCATGAGAACGATTCTGCCACTCAAGATGGCAGAAGTCACAGGAGATGAGCTGTGATCTTGTATAATTTCCCCACACACACACACACTCTGCCTCCCCCCTTCCCAAGGTGGTGGCACCACTGAAAATGAAATTTTAGCCATGTTTCAGCCTCACGCTCCAACCCTAATAAATCTAATCCAGATCTGGAGTTCATCCCTACCTCCTTAGCCAACCTTTATTATCGCTACAGCTAACCTCTTCCTTGACAGCATTGTAAAAAACAGACAAACAAATCCTTTGAAAGGATTTGAAAAATCGCCCCTGTATAGTTTGGTCAAACGCTCCATTCACTAGATCATCATGCCACAGATAAGGGAAGAGCCCTGCTAAGAGCTTTGGTATTCTTCATTTTCACCGTGGGCTAGCTACCACAAAGTTGTTTAGCACAGGTGTGTCTGTAATTGTGACACACTGGGAAAATTGAGTGTTCAGTGGCCCTTTGATTTCCACTTCCACCAGTGTGTTTTGGTGGATTAATGTTAGGCTGGACTGTTCTATGAAACATTTTTTATCTGGCTGGCTCAAGACCTGCTGAGAATATTTTCCTTTGTGCTTTTTTTTGTTTACCTAGCTAAGTTTCTTTGTGTCTGCATTGCTAAAAGAAAGCACTGTTAAAGCAGGGGAGGGGAGGGGGAAAGAGACAGCAGACTTTCTGAAGCAATCTCTGTACCTGGAATTGTTCCACACGACACCCAGGTGAATTGCCGGCATGTCACAGAAGCAGGTGGGGAAATGTGATTGTAAGAAGTGTGATGGTTCTTCTGAGGACATGGTGCAATCCTCCCAAGGTACATTTCTGCAACTGTTGTAGAGTGAGGGTTTTTATTTTGTTTTATTTGTATTTTGCGGTGGTGTTGAAATAGCTAGGAAAGTGAGTATCCCTCTCAAGGACCACTATGGCAATCCATTAATGAAGAGATAAGTACTTGTAAGGCAGGGGGAAGAAGACTGACAAGAAAAGTGGTGAGTCTTGTGCAGTCAGTGCCATAAGGATTATAGGGGAGGTAGGTCACCTGACAGTGAGATTGTCCCAGCAAAAATCTTAATTTCGACTACAGCAACTCTAATAGATCTGCATTGCTTCTTGCGTGGGGTCATGGTAAATTTCCTTGGGGGGATGATCGCTCTCGCTTTCTCTCTCTCTCTGGACTGACTGTCTCTTTAAAGGATAAAGTCTGACTTTCTCTGACCCCCTGGATTTCTCCTTCCATCTCAGCATGAAGTGTTTGCCAATATTAGGGTTGGGTGCCTTCTGGGTAGGATTGCCTGTGTGTATTTTGGGAATTTATACACAGTAATACAGGATTATGATGATATTTAGCTTGAACTAGCTATTCACTTGAAAAGAGTCTCTTTTTTTAAAAGGTGAGATTGTTCTCTTGCATTGTGCCTGTCTAACCTGTAATGCAGTGCATGTCAATTACATTAATGCCCTACCGGCTGTGAAAAAGTCACTGCATTTCACTCCGTGTTGGCCTGCTTTTCAGTGTGGGTGAAATTATCCTTATGTATAGTATGTGTATATCAGTTTGTTAAATTCATAGAGGGTTTTAGGCTACTTTGGGATGAAAGGTGCTGTAGTACTGTTACTATGCAAACATTTTATCCTATTTTTCTATGACTATTGAGTTGTAAAGTGCTTTTCAATGTAAGCATATACAATAGCAGCAACAACAGAAAAAGAGAAAATATATTCTCAAATGAACTTCAAAGGCCAAATGTAAGTCTGGAGTGACTCCATGGAAGTTAATGAGGCCCAGATCCTCCATGGTCTGATTTACACCAGTTAAAGATCTGGCCCAATGGACATGAATGGAGTTATTCCAGGTTAACCCCACTGTGCAACCCAGAGCAGGATTTGGCCTTTAAAGTTCACTTGAAAACATATTTTTTTCCTCTTCCTTTCTAGTATTGGTGCTAGGACATATTAAAAGCTAAAAAGTACTGTACAACGCAACTGTTACGAGTATATAACTGAGAATAGATTCTAGCCCTAAGAGTGGATAGTAACAATGTTACTCTGAAGGGAATTTCACTGGAAAGGCGCAGAGTCCCAACATCTAGATTCCATACAAAGTACAGATAGTAACACTAACAAGAATCCATATATGACTTACAAGGCCCAAACCGTTATTCCTTGCGTAGTTGAAACTCCTCTTGAAATCAAGACATAATCAGGCCCGCTGAAAAGATAAGGATGAGCTGAAAATTCAGTATACAGGTGGACACTTTCCCAGTAGACAGGGGGACACTTCTAAAAGGACTGATGCCCTGTCTCCTGTTTTCATAGAATTGTAGGAGTGGAAGGGACCTCGAGAGGTCATCTAGTCCAGACCCCTGCACTCATAGCAGGACTAAATATTATTTGAGGATGCCCTTTGCACCCACAGCGTGCATTGCAGGGGCAAATCAGAGTGCTTTGTAGCTAGCTGATTTGTACTGGAAATCAAGTACCGGTAGTTAGAGCAAGTACTGAGATTTATAGACACAATTCAGTGATGAATGCAAAAATATAAATGCAGGTTTTGTGTCTGCAAAAAGGGAGACCCTTTCTGAAAAAAAGGGAGACCCTTTGTTTTAATATGACCACACCGGTTCAGTGCTACTATGTGTAAACCGAAGTTGCTATTTCTTTCTTCCTTCTGATACAGATACATGCTGCTTCTATTCCCATGTAACACTGTTTGAGCTCCGTAAAATAGGAAAAGGAGCTCATATAGGTAATACAGTGTCAGGGAAATATGTCACTGTAGAAATCATAGGAGGATATCTGACTGAAGAAATCCATGGAAAAATTAATTCACCCCTTGACATCCACAAATCCAGAACATCAACACACTGACGAGATAATGTAAATGTCAGTTGTGAAAAGCAGAATAGTTTTAAATGTGCCCAGTCTTTTAGGGTACTAAAGGTAGTTTATTCAACGTCATGTTTGCTATGGTTGGCTGTTTTTAGAAAGCAGTTGCTATTAGGTGAGATATCTTTGATTTACTGCTTTCATTTCCATCAGTCATTTTCCACCCATTCACCAGAAATAATAAAAATAATAAAGAGAAGCTATTCTTGGTCCAGTGTACACTTTTAACTCATAAGCAACCTCATACATGAGCCAATATGGGTTGTTTTTTTTAAAAAAAACCCTCAATATACTATAAAATCAGCATCCCTATATAAAGGTGACATAGTCCTTTAAAAATAGCTATTCCAATCCATTGTGCAAAGACACTGACAAAGATTGACAGCTTTTAGAAACGTGTAGTGTTCCCAAGCCAACTGCTAGCACAGCTCAACAAGATAAAGATCAGTAATTCGATCCAGAGGAGAGGGCTAAATGTTAGAGGTTAAGCTGCTATGTTCTTATTACTAATCAAACTTCAACACCTTATTTTAGCATCATCAGACCTCAAAAAGGAAACTGTAAATTATTAAAGCCTCGGCATCCTAGTTTACAACGATCTTCTGAGAAGCTGTGGCTTAAAGCTTGCAGGCTAGCCTCTTATGTGACATGCACTGGGTCCTTCCTGATAAGGTCCTGATGTACTATTTTTTATTTCTTTTGCTTGGATACTGGTAATTTAAGTTTAAGCTACTTTTAAGGTGCAGTATGCTATTCTAATGAGGAGTTAATGGAGTGGAACAGTGATCGTTTGTACAAACTATACCGGACAGGCAGCTCCTGCATAACAAAATCTAGACGCTGGAGATTGTGACATTGCATTTACTTTTGTCCTAGTCTCCATCAGCAGGGATTTTTTTTCTTCCTGTAGAGAGAGACTTAAATGTTAGGGCCATGTGAACTTTGAAATCTGTGTGTGGAAGCTGCTTTCATTTTCATAGAGACATGCAGAAACATTTAGAGTTGTTCAGACTCTTTCAGAACAGCAAAGTCTTTATACAATTCAAAGCTATAAATGGACACAATCTTCTGATCTATTGTGATAGAGAGGGCCTTGTATATTAGGGGTTCTCAACCTTTTTCTTTCTGAGGCCCCCCCGCAACATGCTATAAAAACTCCACGGCCCAGCTGTGCCACAGTAACTGTTTTTGTGCATATAAAAGTCAGGGCCGATGTTAGGGGGTAGCAAGCAGGGCATCTGCCTGGGACTCCATGCCATAGGAGCCCCCGTGAAGCCACATTGCTCAGGCTTCGGCTTCAGCCCCAGATGGCAGGGTCAGTGCCCTGGGCTTCAGCCCCATGCAACGGGACTTGGGCTTTCTGCCGAGGGCCCCAGTGAGTCTAATGCTGGCCCTACTTGGCGAACCCTGTGAAACCTGCTCACTGCCCCCTAGGTGGCCCCGGGCCCCTGGTTGAGAACTACTGTTGTATATATTATACTGCAATAACGCTCTAGGGCTAGAGGGACAGATCCTGCTACAGCATGTCTCACTGAAGAATTGTTTAGAGAAGAGAAAGGGATGTCTAAGCTTCAGATCTTTGATTTGAAATTTGAATTAATTTTTAAAAATCCACACACTTTGCTGTTCACTAATGTGAGAAAACTGCATTTTAAAAGGTATTCATAAATGTACACTAAAGTTAGTGAAGTAACTTCTGAACTACACTGATGTAACTAAAGAGCAGAATCTTGCCCACCAGGTTCAACCTTCAGGCTATTTTTATATGTACATCAAAGTGCACCCACAAAAATGAATACACAGTTGAATAGCAGTTGCATGTGCAAATTGGGCAGATGGTCATCAAACTGCCCAGTTGTTCACACCCACTTTACACCTGAACTGACTGTGCTTGCAAAAGTTGGATACACAAACTGACATCGTTTGGAAATTTGACCTATAATGCTCATGAATCGTCATATTTAAGTATATATATTATATGTGGAAACACCCACAAATTCACACAGGGGCCTGATTTATACCAGCAGTGTATAAAGGAGTTGATCCAGCATCAAATTAACCAGCACTCATCAATATGCTTAAAATACTCGTGGTGCAAACACCTGGCAATGTTGTTTCCTGCAATACTGCATGATAAGGACAGACAATCACAACATTAGCCAAACCATGGACCCACTGCTGCCTCTCCAGTCCCAGAAAATAGTAGCCTTGAAAACAGCACATGATGTTGTAGGCTTTATTCCCAGATACTCTGCTATAAGCAATAGCCCTGGTGGGAATTTTGTCTCAAGCATGATTGTGCTGCTTGGAAAGGGCACCGGTGACAAGATCTAGACTGTACCCAAGAGCCTTCAAATTCTTTTGTTTCCTAACATACTTGAATTTACAGTGACCTCTCTGGTCCACCCTTATCATCTGGAGTTTTGCTCGTGTAAGTCTGAAGGCTCTGCCCACTCTATAGCCATGCTTCTTAGACGTTATAATGTTATTCATTAAACAGTTTACTGTGAATATCCAGACACACACTGAATGAAAGCACGATGTAGCAGGCCTTACTTTAAAATAACGACAGAAAAGCCCTGAATACTGCATGGCTCGGGGTGACAGAAATTCAGCCTCGTTGTCCTTGCAAAAATCTTGTAACACCCCAAATTGCTTGAATTGTTTCCATTCCACAAATGAGGCCTCTTGGCATTTTCTATTTGTTCCTGCTAATTTACTGACAACTACACACATTTCTATAATATTGCTTCAATCTGCATCAGCAGGAAGACCTAGGAGCTTATTAAAATGATTTATTCTTTCAGTCTACAAGGTGTAGAGCAGATCCTTACAAAGATGTTCCTTCAGCTTGATATATGTCTGTTTGGTAAGGGGCTGCTGGTTTAAAGTGGAATTTAAGTGGGGTGAATTCTTAAGGGCGCGAATGGGGTTCTATTCGTGCAGCTCCATCAGCAGAATTCATGCAGTTGAATAACTTAAACAATACAATGCTTTGGATACTCCCAGTAATCTTAAGCAGGTTTCATCTCCCTGGAACCTGAGGATTTACACTGTCTTTTACACTAGTATAACACCGCTGACTTAAATACAGGTACTTCTGATTTACACCCATGAGATCAGAATTGATCTCTAGGGATGAGAGAGACTGAGAGTATTTTGGATTGCACAATTAACACATACAACTTTTCATTTTAATGTCTCCGATTTCATAAAACTTCCTCTCAGTTTATACCTTTTTCCCTTTCAACATATATGTAATGGAATGTATCATGAATTTTTAAGGGCCTGATTCTGTCACCCTTACTCATACTCTATAATTTTTTACCCAAGTAGTTCTATTGAACTCAAAGAAGACTCTTGTGTGAGTTAGTAGTAATCAGCATGAGTAAAAGTAGTAAAATTGGGCTCTAAATGACCATCTGTTATGTGCATGAGAGAATCTTTTCTTGGAGAGTAATTTTCACCCTACTTGTGGGATCCAATGGGGAATAATATAAAATGAGCCAACGCAGCTGTCAAGAAATCAGTTTTCCAGAACCAAATGGGTCTGGTACATTTTTTTCATTCTATTTTAAATCTAGAATCCATTCTATATCTAGAATCAATTAGCTTGAATGGGTTCTAGAACCATTCTATAGCAAGACCCCATGTTTTTTTAAATGGGTCTAGATTCTATTCTGTATGTTGAGCCAATGATTTTGAGCATGATTTAGACATCCTATATCTATATCCATGATTTTTAGCAGGTTCTACATTTTTCTAAATGAGCTTTTCCATCCCTTCTAGAGACACTCAGACATTCACAGCAAGCACTTTGAATAAACAGCCCTAAACATTAGAACAGGTTTTGGGCAATCTGTGTTATGCAGTGTCTGTTGTTTCAGACTGTGCAGCTCAAAAAACGACGAGTGTATTTTCTTCTTCCTGAGTTGGGAAGGTAAAGTTTTGAGCAGATTGATCTCTAGAGTTTTTCACCCCTGCAAACATGAAGGCACTTATTGCTCCCTCTTTGTGATCACATCCAGCAGCAGTACTGCTGCTACTATCGAGGTCCTTCCCCCTGGTCCCATTGAAGCAGCCTTGAAGTTGCTGCAGAAGAGAGGCATTGAGGAATTAATGGGAGAGTCTGACTTTCAACACAATTTTAATAAGCAGGTCTGTTTGCCAGGTCAAAATCTGGACTCGATCTGTAATGATACAGCTAGCCAAAGGTGGCTACAAATAGAGCAATTTTTTGTTTTTAAACCAATATATGCCTTAATTGCCGCTTGAAACCCAGGTGGGCCACTGAGCTGGGAGTGGGATTGTGACTAACAAATTATCCTCATGAAAATAAAAATAATCCGTGAGTGCAATGGGCTCCTGCCGCTGGAAGGGCGAAATGCAGTATATTTTCACAGTCTTGTCAGTTTAAAATATGACTGATTCTGCTTTGACACTGTAATAGTGGGAGCAAGCATAAAACTATCAAAACATTAAGCTGTCCTAGGCCTTTCATGACTTTATTTAATGTGTGTGTCTGTGTGTGTGTGGGTGTTAGAATGGTAGAAAGGGAGCTTGCTCTTGTGGTAGGTTTCCCCCAGTGTTTCCAGCTTTAACAGCGCTCATATTTTTAAAACAAATAGCTGTTAAAAAGCAAAGCCAGCGCTGATTGTGTCTGACTTTTCTGGGTGTGCAGGGGCTGTAACGTGAGGAAGCTTAGCCTGGGAAACAGACTGACTTGAGTTCCTTCCAAATAACCAAGAGAAAGCTGGTAGTGGCAACATGACACTGTCAACAAATTGACAATTCACATTCCCTCATGTGGTGTCAAACAGACACTGCTGCACTTTTTTGTACTCTGTCCAAAAGGGTCCCGCCAGGCTGCAACAGCAAAGAGTAGTTGAAGCATTGAACAGGCAGGCAATTGCAATGCAGCTGCCAGTCTCCGCTAATAGAAATTGTTTTTGTTGTTTGTTTGTTCGTTCATCTCCTAAGCCAGTGTTTATGCAAAACATCAGTCAGTCCTATAAAATTGCAGGCATCCCCAATAATCTATGTCCTTTTGTAAAGTCAGTATATTCTGTTTATTTAATGTAGAAACTACATAGATTGTATTTAACAGAATGGATTCTTTCTCTGCTTCTTCCAAGGGAATCTGGTCTCAGAAAGAAGGTGGCTTATTTATTTATTATTTATTTGCCGATTGGAATGCCTACTACTCCACAGCCTACTTTAAAGACTGCATTGGGGGCTTACTTAGCCCTGTTGGGGAGAGAAACAGGTCCTCCTTTGGTGATCTTAACAGAATGTAGTCAGACACTAAGGACATGTTAGCATAATAAATAGTGGCGTTTGTGCAGAAGTTAGCATGTCCCTTCCCCACCTTTCTAAACAGCAGTCGCACTCTTTGGGGTGTTGCAGAGAGATTTCCAAGATCAATCACAAGGGCAGACCGTACATTTTTAAAGCACTGTGAGGATGGCTTGGCCACATAGCTCCCATTAATAAACATGAGACCCGATGCCAATCTAGATTAAAAATGAGGTCATAGTTGACTTGAAATAAGTGCTACCTATAGGTGACAGAAATTCTGCTCTGACTTGCATTCTGTGCAACCCCATTGAAAATTAGCCTGATAAGTCCATATTTAGGGTCTAAAAGATGTGGCCCAATTTTCAAAAGCACTGAGCACCCAGCAGCTCCCATTTAAATCAATGGATGCTCCACCTTTCTGAAAATCAGGCCAAATTTAGGAGTCTAAATAAAGATTTAGGAGCCTAACTTTAGGCTCCTGTTTTTGAATATCATGGTCAGGTCTGGGCAAACCCTGCCGCCTCCCTCTGTCAAAAGAAAAGCCATTTATATTTTAAACAAATTCATTTCACTCCATTTGTGTTCATACCCCTTTCACACTTGCTTTCCATAAATATTCCGGCAAATGATTTTGCTGGCAGTACCAAAGCAATGAATTTTACAAGATAAACAATGACATTCTGTGAGTTCCAGTCAGAGAACAGAACGTATCATAGGCCTAAATGTCCATTCCAAACAGCTCAGTCTTGACTACCAAAAACAAACTACTTGCAAACAAGCTGCAAACCAAGCTTTATTCACGGATATTACGTGGCGAATATCTTTATATAACGAATACATTTGGGAATTCTCAATTTTCTTGCTGACTATTCAAGAACAGAAAATGAGGCACAGTTAGTCATATAATTAATTTGTGTATTCCCCCCCACCTAGAATCAGAGCAGAAGTCAGCCTACTGAGGGTATGCACACATTACAGAGACGATACTGGAATAGCGATGTCAACATAGCCCTGTAGCATAGACCCAGTCTACACCTACAGACAGGGTTTCTCTGTTGATGTAGGAACACCAACCGCTCCAAACAAAGTTAGCTACATTTCTGGAAGCCTTCTTCAATCCACATAGGTGTGTTTACACTGAGGGTTTTGTTGGCATAGGTACGTCAGTCAGAAGTGTGGTTTTTTCATACCCCTGACCGATGTAGCTGTGCCAACATCGCTTCTCAGTGTAGACCAGGCCTGGGTGTCATCTCATGATTCCTGTTGACATTTCTGCATTTTGAAGCCAGCAGAAATTTCCCCAAATTAGCTTTTTTTCTCCCCATTTTCAAAATTCAGCTCAAGAATGGAGCACTGAGCCGTGCCAAGTGGTGCACTGATTGATGCCTTTGTGCTGTTGACTGTCATGTGTGCAACTTTTCTATTTCTGAACATTGTGAAATATTTGGAAAACTGCGCCTGTCCTTGCCAAAGCACTCATGCGTTTGAATAAGCACCCTTCAAAGAAGATAGGCTTTGTGTTAAACTTGTGGCAAATGGGTTATTTTTCAAGTGTTGAAATCATTTTTTGGGAAATAATCTTATCAAGAGAAAGGAGAAAAACAGGAGCAATCTCTTATTATTAAGCCAAGTTCTGCTTTTGAGAATTAGGTAACAAAGCTGCTTTTAGGGGAGTGAGGGTCTCTTTACAAAACTCTGTTTGTAACACACATTTCATGTAGTAATTGCAAGGCCTGTTCGAGTTGGGGGGAAAAACAGCATCCTGGCTGTGACCCTCTTCCCTGTAGAGGTGGCTAAGATTTGGATATGGACTTTGTGGCTAGTCTTTATCATTATCCTGGGCTGAACCAGAACACTTAATTCAAACATGCTCAGAATTTGAGGAATTCGGATCCAACCTGCATAGTTTGTGCTCCTTTCTAATCATTCCCCACCCATCCATGGTGCCAGTTGCATATAGAGCTTGATCCTACAAGGTGATAAGTAACTTCAGTAGGGACTGAGCACCCTCAGCTTCCATTGATCTCAAGGAGAGTTGAGGGTTTGGTCCACTTCCAGATATTACTCAGCACCTTGCAGGATCAAACCCATAGAGAATCGGTTATGCCCTGTGCACCTCTCAAAGCAGGACACTAATGTGTGTGCTACTAGGTTAGTAGTCATGCCATAACTTGTGCACTGGTGAAACAGTTCTCTTCCACGAGTGCTTTGAAATGTACCATCAAACATCTTTTGGTTTTGAGCCTGTGTGCTTTTATTGATAAAGTAACCTCTTGATCTCAGACCTAAGGTCAATGACTTAAAGGATATTAACTACCCTTGACTGAAAGGTTCTTTAAAGTCAAGATTGGAATAATTTGACTACTATAAAAAATCACTAAAGTTGGGGCCCTGAGGGCAAGTATATAGTTTGCATGCGTAGGGTTACTGTGTCCCTGATAAATGGGAACGTCCCCACTCCCACAACCTGTCCAAGTAGGTGTATATCAGAGTTTTGTGACACTTTGTTTAAAACTCTGCAGGCATCCCAGTGAGCAATTCCCAGGGTCATCAAGCCACAGAGTCAGAACCAGTGAGTGATGGGGAAAGAGAGGGAGTGTGGTTTGGCTCAGAACTGGGCACCCTTTTTCTGTCCCATTCCCCTCCAGCTGCCAAAACTTTCCTGTGCAATCGTCCTTGACTCTCAGCCAACCCTCCTCTGCCATTGTTTGCTAGTAGCCAGCAGCACTCCATCCAAAATTACTCATTCTGCAATGTGGTTATTAGTTAATACCAGGAATGCAGTGTTATATTGTTGTTTCCGCTCCCAATGTTAATTTGACCCTAAAATTTAAATAGGGTGATTTCATATTCAACATGTACTTATATTAAGTGCGTATTCATATAGGGACTGGATAGCACTGTGTGGCACTCATTTCAAAAGAGCCGTAGGTCCATAGTTACTTGATCCATATTTTAAGCTTTGCTAAAAGTCATGTAATCAGGTTGGAAATAGCATTGAGATTCAACATATATGCATGTATTAAAGTCTGTCATTTTATTCCCCATTGAGAGTCTGATCCAGAAAGGTTCCCGTTGACTTCAGTGGGCTTTGGATCAGGCCCTAAAACGATAGTAGATATTTTGGCGGGCTGCACCAAACACAAATATGTGGGCTGCTTCCCTGAATCATTATTTAACTAATAATCAGTGTTCCCAGAATGGAGCATGTTTCCGCTGATGTCATCAAAGTGTCCAGAGCGCACAGAGAGAAATTGATAAAAAAGATGCCAAGATTAGCTCCTGCAGAACCAGAAACGTAGGGCTGTATGGAGACATTATTTTACTTATGCAGAGACGGGTGGCCTGCTCCTTTTAGACAGTAATCCCTCTGCCAGGAACTCTGTAGTTGACAGAGGACCTGTTCCAATGCATGCTGAAGTCAACGGGAAAAACTTGATCTTGGGAACAGGCCCCATATTGCTTAAAGGCGGCTGTTGCTAGCAGGGTTTGAGCAGTGCCTCATTGCGGCTAGGTGTTATTGTGGCCTGAATACTATTATAATGTCATGCTGTTAGCTAGGGAGGTGTAATATACAGCACAGCTTGACAAGCATGTCCTAAGAAGAAAAATCCTGTCCACACTGGTTAGGGAAAGCATGTTTAAAGAATGTTGCTGGCTGAAACATGTTTGAAACCAGCAGTCCTGATGCTAAAGTGGATGGGGTCTTGTTCTCTCCTCTTTCACAGACCGTTCGACACAAAGGTGAAATATATTAGACAAATATTCATCTTAAGAATCCTATTTCTTTCATTAGCCTATATAGCTGGTGACACTGGCTCCATTTTTATATATTGAACTCAGGCCAGATTCTACAAACTATGTTTATTCAATTGCCAGTATAATGTTAATTTCATGGTAAATACAGGCCCAATCCTACAAACTCATGCAGCTCGACCCATAAGCTTAAATGAGGCTATTACAAGTAAGAAACACTCACATGAGTAAGTGTTTGTAGGATTGGCCCCTGTGTTACTTTAACTCTGAGTAATTTAGGACTGACTGCAGAGCATCTCTCCATAAGATGACAGTTCCAAGTATTTTCTTTAAAAGCTCTCCCACAAGCCAGGTGATGCTGCCTAGAAAAGGCATTTTATAATAACCTCTGAACTGGACAATCATTTGAAATTTTGTTTGCCTTTCCTATTATGACAGAAGCTGTGTCTCTAGATTGGGACACCTGCCCTTTTCCTCAGCTTGACCACAGAATGAAAGCACAGAGCCGTGTGCTGGGGATGAAATCATAATCAGTCCCATTTCCTAATGATGATAATGACATGCACGTGCATGTATTGTCTTTAGAAATCCAAGGAAATCACCTGAACAATCACTGAAATGACATTTGGGTTCGATACTAGGTAGGAAATATTTAGAAAGTTTGACCTGGTATAATAGGGACTTTCTCAGTTCTTCAAAGAGTAATCCCAGTTTACCTTTTTCCTCTTTTCCCCTTCAGATTCAACCCCTTTTATCACACTAAAGTGCCAATCAATATTGTGAGATAGATGTTACATCTTAGCTTTTTATAACATTACTCGTCCCAGAAGGGATACTGTATCTTTAAGGAAATGGACCCGATATCCTGTTTCTGAAGGATTAAAACACTTTAAGAGACAGAAGAGGCTGTAAACCCCTATCATATTCTTATTCTCTCTTCATTATCTTGTCCAGTATCTATCCCTGCTGAGTAAATCTGGTTGTGTGTTTCTCCAAAGTGGTCATAAGAAGAAATTTATTTACTTCTCTTTGCACTGGAGGGGCATTACTGAGTTTCAAGGCTCTCCGAAGTAATAAAGATTTTGCAGTGTATGCAGAAGGAGCAGAAATTCAGAACTTCTTTTCCCCCTCTGAGGTCGTTTGGCCAGCTAAAGGGGAGACACTTCTCATTTTCTGACAGGCTTTATTTCCATAAGATTTTCCAATTAGCAGGAAAAGGTCACACTAATGTTAGTGCTGTGCAAAGGAAGGGGGATCAGTCTATGCAAATAGAGATCTCCTTGAAAGGACAATATAAAAAAATATTGTATTTTGCTTCATTTCTTAATTAAAAACTGGAAGGGAGGTGTATATATGTGTGGGGGTGGGGCGAGACTCCCTCTTGTTTGAGATCAGCAATTTCACTTCATTTGCGGACCTCGCTTTTTTCTGAAACAGCAAATTGCATTCGGTCTCCTTTCTATATGTTTGTCCACCTGCGTGCAAAACAGACAGGCCAACAGATTTCCATTCCCCAAGTGCCATGTGCAATGGAGTGATTGTCACGAGAGGTGGAGAGGAAACTTTGGGTACGGTCTGTTTTTTTTTCTTTTGCTCCCAATTAAGTCAGCGCAATAATTTTTAAAAACAAAATTATAAAATTTAGCTGAAAAGAAGCAGAGCTGACTACAAGTTTTTTTCTCTCTTTGAGCCCTGCTAGAACCATCCATCTCTCTGAGGCTTTAACCACAGCGTTTGTTTTGCATGCTGTGTGTGTGTGTGTGTGTGTGTGTGTGTAGAAAGTGCATGAACTTTTCTCAAAGGTGTGAAGTGTTGGAAGATGTGTCAGCAAAGGACAAGAACCAAAACCCCACATTTTTCCATCAGCAGACAAGCGTCTCCCTCTGTTTTTACAGTGTGAGCAAGTTCTTGCAGAAATAGACGTGGTCCCAAAATTACAGACTTCATCATGGAATCTTCACTTCTGTCATGTTGAAAAGTAATGCTTCATCTTGCAGGGATTTCCATCCAAAGGTCTCCTGAATGATAATTCACTTTCTTTTTTGTATTAATCAAAAATATTTCACTTTTTCAACAATTTTCAGGGCACCTGCTTTTTTAAGGGGTGGGCTGGTTGCTCTGCTTTGCTTGTTTTTTCATTACACAGTATTTTCGGTGTTATATGAACTCTCTTTTTGGTTAAATCCTTTGTGTTCGGGTACAAGACAAAGGGAGCTTTGCACCTTGCTGGGAATAGATGAAATACTCACTTGTGAAGAAAGTTAGAATGTGAAACTTTACTACCATCAGTCACACACATTGTCAGCATGGGACTCTCATGCATAGTGTGCCTCCCACAGTATTTCAGCTTTCTTCGCTCCATGTGTACTACCAGCACGTGCTGAATACAAAAAAGCAACCACACAAAGCAGTTCTCCTTTTGTTGTTCCATCTTTCACCCTTAGAGGAATGCGAGTACACAACTTCCGTGTAGCATGACATCAGTGTGCACAAGCAGAGTGTATAGTTCCTTGTGGCATGCTTTCATTATCCTCTGATTTCTAAGGGGGTCTCTCCCTTCTTTTCCTCTGTGTCCTAACAACTTACACCCTCACTACAGCACTTTCAATAATAAGTATCTTTTAGTTACAGTTTGGATGAGTAAGGTGCTCCTTCAAATCTGCTGCTGAAATGCAAGCTGAGCTTGTGATCCTATTGAAGTCAATGGCAATACTCCCGTTGACCCTTAATGGCTACAGACTCAGATCAATAATTTATTTTGAGTTCTTCAGGTCATGAGTTAGCCAGGCCTTTTCTTTTCTTTTCTTTTCTTTTCTTTTCTTTTCTTTTCTTTTCTTTTCTTTTCTTTTCAATAAAACAAAAATATTACTTGAATTTTGCAAGTAGCTATGAGGGAAAATAAGTGATACCCCTCAGTAATAACATCTAGCACCCTGTGTCAAAGTGTGTAGCAGACATGGGTAAAACAATCCCTCCACCCCTCTCCTTTCCCCTCCACCCTGTAAGTACAGCTTTGTACCTTACAGATATTAATTGAATCCTGCAATATCATTATAAAGTACATAGATATTAAATCCATTTTGCAGATATTTAAACTGAAGTATAGAGAAATTAAGTGACTCAGTGGGAGAGTCATGGACAGAATCCAGGTGTCCTGGCTCCCATGAGCACCAGCTTTGGATTGTGGGTCTGTTCTTTCCTTGAGATATATGAATAACTCTCATGCATGTTACTGGGAATTACGCAGGTGCAGCAGGAGGAGACTGTACTTTTATAGATCTACTTTAAGCATCTTTGATTTCCAGATTTTATTTAATTTTTGGAATTCATCCAAAGAGTAATGATAATGTAATTCTGATGTGGAAGTGCCCTTTTCTGAATGTTTACAGCACTGGCATTATTTAAATAAATAAAAAACTATTAAAACCAAACCATTTAGTCACATGTAAAAGATCTGATGCTAAGAAAACAAATGTATTTAGAGATTGGAAGAAGCAGAAAAAAATTCTATAAAGATTTTTGGCATATTGGAAACCATATTTAGATCCACCTTATTCACAAGCCTTTGGCATTTGCTTTTCACCAACATTTGCTTTTCATTTACGCAAGCCAAAATTAGTTCATAAGGATATTCAGGGAAAACTGATTTGGGGCCATTAGCTGGAATTTGGTGCATGACTGTGATGAATTGTGATAAGTGGCAGAACATTGGAGATGAATAAATTTAATAATTGAGGTTAGTAGAAACCCTTGATGTATACAAGACGGGATACGGGTTTAACAACAATATAATATAGAGCAGCATGTTGCCAATCTGCAGGTCAGAGCACTGGCTTTAATGCAGTTAAACAACGTGGTCAAGGGTCGGTAAAACCATTTTCATCTAGGACCACACAAAACCCAAGGACATTAGAAAACTTATATTTTGTACCAGACATGGTGGTTCTGTATATTAAAGGTGAACTGCAGCCACAGAATATGAACATACTGGAGTTCTGTGATGTCTGGAGCTGAGATTTGGCCCGTTAGGCCATTTGCAAACATCTGTACAACTTTGGATTTCTACTTCTCTTCTCTGAAGTTCAATGGTTTTCAGACCTCCAGGTATGTTATATTGGTATAGACCCATCTTCTGTGTTGTGTACCGGTATGTATTTAAAAGAGAAATACTCACGGCTAAGGCTTCACATCCAAAGATTTTGTATTCCCAAACAATACAACTATTCCTACAATAGAAGTCTGTTTTTAATGGATTAGGGATAGACTGTTTGCACATAGTTAGGAATGTTCACTTCAAACAATTCCTCCAAAAGAGGTACTGTCTCTTTAAGAGGTAGACTCACATTGCCCTTGAAAATGCCAGGAAATTGCAAGCAATAGCGGGAATTCAATGTCCGAGGACATGTCTGCCCTTTATAACATGTCAATTATGGACAGACAATGGACTCCCTCGTTAACCACAGTCCGGTTGCCTACTAGAATACTGTAGGATCACCTAATGGAAGTACAGTCTGACTGAAGTCTTTATGGGACATTGTTATTTAGTTAAGCATGTTTACCACTTTGATTAATAAAGGAGATAAGCCAGATGTAGAGACTTTGCAGAGAAACCTTATTTCAAACATTTAAGAGCTGCTCACTCAGAGTACAAGCAGGGCTTTGAGAAGCCTGCCATTAAGGTACCAGATCTTTCCCCTTTTGTTGTGTGTGTCACACACCTTCAAAATGGCATTTTATATTATGACAAAAACCCATTCAAGAGAAAAACATAACATGAAACATATTTTGATTTTTTTTGGACAATGAAGGTAAATTTGACATTTTTAAAGAACACTTAGGTAAAAAGGAAAACATATGATAAAATGTTAGTGCTGGTGCAGTCACATTTTAAAGAAGATAGATCAGAAATAGGCTGCTAATCTGAACAGTCATTGTAGCAGATTTAATACATATTATTTGCAGCTTATGATGATACCTGTGTACATAATATTGACACAATTGCTACATATAATTGGCTTATCTAGACCAATATGAAAAAAAAAATTCACATGTAGAAAATGATGTGGATCTTTAAAATATTATGTCTCTCACAAAACATATTTGTTGCCTTTTTATAATGCATACAAACATGCCCAGAGATATTTGCACTGAGTTGGCAGCCGTTCTAACTAAGTCTGGGGCTCTGTGCACGGCATATCACAACATTGTTCACAAAATTCAGGGAGCTGAATAAACAATGGGAGTGTGGGTGAAATTGGACAAAACAGATGGATTGTCAGTCCAGGTGCCTGAATTTTCACAGAGTGAGCCTGATCTCAAAGAATTGAATTTTTAAGGCCAAATTCTGTAGTATTTATTCAGTTTTTATTCTGGCTAAACTTGGAAATCAGTGGAGTTTTGTCTGAAAAAAAAGACTTTGGATTTGGCAGAGAGGGTCTGATCCGAAGCCTGTTGAATCAGTAGAAAGACTCTTGTTGAGTTTATGGGCATTGGATCAGGCCAATATTGAGCTTTTCATATTTCTTAGCCATTCTTAGAGCTTCTGATTTTAGGTTTTGACCTCTAAAACACCCCCGGTAAAAGGAAATGAAATCTGTTTATCTAATAAACACCAGAAAAAGGTTACCCGTATCTAAGGGCTTATCTACAAAAAGCAGTCATGTGGCCTCCGAGGGCGTGATTTCTAAAGCTCACTAATGTGTTGCGCATTAATTGGTCTGTGTAGAGCCTGCTGGTGTGATTAAAGGTTGACTAGTGTGCTTTAACATAGTGCTGTTAGAAGTTGGTTGACTTGGTGACCTGTTGGAGCCCAGTATATTGCCCCATAGTATTCGCCTCCATGATCATGGGACTTCAGCTACAGTGTGTCCTAATAGGATGAAGTTTACTAGAATCTCAGGAAAGTATGTTTAAACCAACCAGACTCACAATAACCCTTTTCTGTAGCAACCCATTGGCCCGCTTGTGTGATAACTTACCATGGGCTGTAATACGTACAGAGTTTGGCCCACCATCCGCAGGTGGTAGAAAGCCTTTGTTCCATAAGGAGCTTTTAAAGCACTTTAGCTGATGCTTAATTTTAGGCATGTGCTTAATTCTATCCTTCTTCACCAAAATACTTAAGCATTTACTTAATTTATTTAACTTTAAGTCCGTGTTCACGTGTGCATACAATTAATACATGATTAAGTACTTTGCTGAATAAGGATGGACTTAAGCACATGCTTACATTTAATCACGTGCCTAAGTGTTTTGCTGAACCAGAGCCTAAATAAAGAAAGATGGTCCCGTTCCCCACAGTTCTCATGTTATAGATAGATAGGAAACATACATGATAACGCCACATAGTCTTTTGCTTTGCAAAATAATCCCCTATTTTTAGAAGAGGCACATCCCCAATACACTGATCTCCTAGTAGCTGCAGTCCACTGAGTGTTGCACTTGGCGGGAGTACCTACCCCTTGGTAATTTGGTTAATTGGAGGAACACGCATTTTAGTGACACAGACTAGATCTCCATGCAGCAGACCATCAAAACTAATCAGCTGGCTGTTTTCCACTTCTCAACAACTGACGGCTTCACGAGGAAGGTTAATAAATTGTAACTTTTTAAGTTGAAGAACTTGCTAAATAATGGCAGTTGAAACTTGGCAAGAGCCTCAAAGGGGACAAAATATTCAGCTTACCTTTTAGTCTGAAGAACCAGCCTTAGTCTGACTGTTCATAAAGATCTGATTCAAAGGCACTTCTCCAAAGAAACATGTTGAAAGCATGCTTTAGCCATATACTGTAATGGCAATTCTCGTGAAGCAGGTGCTGCATTTTCATGTAGCATTTGTTTTCCTATTATGTTTGTATAACTGGAAATGGGCACAAGCTGTAAAATCAGATTTCAAACATCCTAGGGGTTAGAGGTAACTGGCTTTGGAGTGTTTTTCCATTTTAAAGATAGGGAACAAAATTTTCAAAAATGACATTGCAATTTAGGAGCCTAACTCCATTAATACAAATAAATGAATAATAATAAAATTCAGAATTACCAGTATTAGAACTACCATTTAAAAAAAAGCCACCAAGCATTAATTGGTCACTTCAACCATTGAACGTGTTGTTTAAATTTCTGAATACTACTAATAATTAATACATTTTTTTCTAAAGTACCTTAACTTGCCCAGGCATTTTGAGTGCTATATGACAAAATAAAACCATTTATAAAAATACATTAAAACAATATAAAAACCCACCATGAAATGATACGCTTAGTAGGCCTGTCAAAATTTTTCTAATGGAACAATTTTCTGTGGGAGCTAGGTGTCTAACTTACTTAGGCACTATTGTAAGTCTGACTAGGCACCTATCTGCAGACTTTAAGCATCTAAATACCTTTGTAATTCTGGCTTTAAGTCACTTTTGAAAATGAGACTTAGACTCTTAAGTCATGTAGGTGCTTTTGAAAATGTTACCCTATAACTTAATCTTTCCCCCACTTATGGTTTCGTTGTGAGCTGTCTTTCAGAGTGGAAGATCAAATTGTTTATCACCTCAAACAAATTTTTAAATAATTTAGCAACAAGTCAGTTATTTCACCAACAAGCCAGGCATGACTAGACTATTGGCACAGTTCTTGGAGAGGTGAAAGCACCTTCAGACCTGTACCTCACAATCACCGAAGGTGAGCAGTTCACCAGCAGCCTGCTGGACCTTTGTACAAGAAAATAAATGCCAGTAAATCTTTAACTCGAACACTTATGCAGCCACTGTAATAATTTGGCTTTTGTATTTTTTCAGCTGAGGGGAGACAGAGTGTTTGTTTTTTCCAGTGTGCAGCAAGGATGTCCTTGTGTTCCCTGTGTGCTTGGGGTCTCACAATATCTGTTTGGCACCGGGGCACAAGGATATTATTGATTTGTATTATGGTGGCAACAGGAGCCACCGCCATAAACCAAAGCCCCGTTGTGTTTGTACAGTTCCAAGCACAGAACAAAAAGGTGGTCTTGTCCCCAAGAGCTCACAATTTAAGTAAAGTCCAGCTCCCAGTAGCCCAATGCCATGAGCACAACGTTTCTTTCAGGTCATTTTAAAGAAAGTTTTTGTGTTGTTTTGAGATTCAAATTATGCCCCCTCTCTGGGGATGTATGCACATATGTAAAAACAATATGTACAGCTGGGTGACAACCCTTAACCCAAACTACAGCTCAGTATACTCCCTGCTAGGGTAATCAGGCAGAAACCTGAGAAGTTACAGGAGTATTACTCTGTGTTCCTATCTATCTATCTTGGTTTCTATATGGAGCCCATCACTGTGGCACCTGAGCACTTCTTAAAATAAGGAAATGTTGGCTCTATTGGACCAGTAAGCTCCAGAGATCGAAAGTCACTGAAAATGTCCTGCCACTTTCCTGCAAATATTTAAATGTAGGGCTTGTTAACAAAAAATGCCTCTACAATCTCAACTATCATAATAGTGCATAGAGAGAGAGGCAGTGTTTTAGGCAATGAAGACCCAAAGCATATAGGGCTTTTACTCCAGGGGGAATTCTGTGCTGCTGCACAATGCAGAATTTGGCAGAAATTAACGTTGGGCGTGCAAAATTTCCTTTCCCCCACAGAAATGGGCTGCAGTGCTGCTAGCCACCACTAGGGGAAGCTGGACCTGGCAGAGCCCAGCTGGCACACAGAAGATGCTGCTGGGCGAAGGGGGTGGGAGTTAGAGCAGTGGTGGGAAACCAGCACCATGTCAGGGTAATCCGCTGTTGGGCTGCGAGACAGTTTGTTTACATTGACCGTCCGCAGGCACGGCCACCCGCAGCTCCCAGTGGCTGCAGTTTGCTGTTCCCGGCCAATAGGAGCTGGAGGAAGCCATGGCCAGCACGTGTCTACAGAACGCACCACTTCCCGCAGCTCCCATTGGCCAGGAACGGTGAACCACGGCCACTGGGAGCTGCGGGCGGCTGTGCCTGCGGACGGTCAATGTAAACCAACTGTCTCGCGGCCCAACAGCGGATTACCCTGACAGGCCACAGGTTGCCCACCACTGAGTTAGAGGGTTCCTGGCAGCTGCAGTTCCCACCAAGCCCTGAGAGAAGGAGAGAGTGGCAGGCAGGAAACTCTGTAAAAGCCTGGGACTGAGCATCAGCCTGGGACTGCCTGTTTCTCCCTCTGGATGCCTGGGCTCTGCGGGGCTGGGCTGTGGGCAGGGGCGGCTCCAGGCCCCAGAACACCAAGCGCGTGCTTGGGGCGGCATGCCGCGGGGGGCGCTCTGCCGGTCGCCGGGAGGGCGGCAGGCAGCTCCGGTGGACCTCTCGCAGGTGTGCCTGCGGCGGGTCTGCTGGTCCGGTGCCTGCGGGAGGTCCACCAAAGCCGCGGGACCAGCAGACCCTCCACAGGCACGCCTGTGGGAGGTCCACCAGAGCCGCCTGCCGCCTTCCCGGCGACCGGCAGAGCGCCCCCCGCGGCATGCCGCCCTGCTTGGGGCGGCGAAATGTCTAGAGCCGCCCCTGGCTGTGGGAGGGTGCAGGTATCTGAGAAAAGTGGGGCAATGCACTGGGCTCTATGGGGTAGGGAGATGCAGGTATCTGGGCCCCTGGCTAGGCTCTTGGGGAGGGAAGGGGGCAGAGAAAGAGGAAGTGGGTTGTCATAGAGGTTTCTTTAACTCGCGTCTCCTGGGGGGAATTTTTGTGTGTCTATATTGTTACAGACATACTTGCTGATAGGTATTTTGAAATAAATTACCAAAATAATTGAAAGTGGCGTGACTATGTGGTGTTATTCTGACAAATAAAATTTGCAGAATTTTGCAGAACTTTAAACTTCTGGGTGCAGCATTCTTAATATTTTGGCACAGAATGCCCCCAGGAGTAGGCTTTGCAGGCAGATAAACATCAACACCTCAGTGGCACCCAGCAGCAAATAGGAAGCCAGTGCAGTCTGCTGAGAACCAGTGTAAAATGCTGCAAATAGCTAACACAGCTAAGTAAGCAGGCAGCTGCATTCTGCCTCAGCTGCTGTAGCTTCTGGATGGCCTTGAAAGCTACCGCGTCGCAATCAGTCATTCTGGAGGTCATGGGCACTGATAACTTTGGCAAGGTCTGCATCAGAGAGAAAGGGGTCCTAGGCATCTAACCAAAACACCCATTGCAAAATGGCACGTTTGCCAACCAGTTCTTGGGAATCCACAAGCGTCAACTGGGGTTGGAACTGGGCAGCGTGCTTTTGCACTGCATGGTGTGTCTGTGAGGCATCTGTCACCGAGGGCTCATGAAACTCATTCAAAGCAGCAGCGATGGTGTTTCTGAAGAGATGCTTTGTTTTGTTGCAGCCAGCTGGCAAGGGTTTCAACAAAGGACTCCGGGGGCAGGGAGGACTGGGGGAAGCCTGTGGAGAGGAGTGAATTCCAGAGAAGTGGAACAAGAGGAGAGGGTGGAGGAGGAGGGTTTGCTATTATTTGCGGTGTATTCATTTGTACTGAGATTTCTTCCACAATGAACTACATGCCTCTTGCAGCAACTCTGGCTGGGCTCCATTGAGATCAGCTGTTTGATATTTTTATGAGAATTCTCACTCTGTGTCAGTCAGATACTTGACTCTGTGATGTAACACTCTTCTTGAAAAGTTGCAGTCAGAATCTGAAGTAATTTTCCCAAGCACGTCTTTATAAAGTTAACCATCTGAAATGGCCTGGATGGAGGGAAACTGTGTTACTTTAGAGGCCTTTCATCGGCATCCTAGAGACTAATTGAGTTGAATACACACATAAACTTATAACAGACGTTTCAGTCATTCTGTTTAGCTTGTCTTACAAAAAGGCAGTTTAATGATCTTTCTGTAGGCTGTTTCACTGAAGCAGCAGAAAGTCACCAGCTTTACATCATTATTGAATAGTGCATAAAGGAAATATTTAGCAAGATGTTCTGTTTGTTAATAGACCCGAATCATGGTTTCTTATACAAAATACTGCTTGTATTTGAGGTCTTTGAATGAATTTCATTCAAACAATGCTAACATCTGATGATAAAAACCACTAATGAGAGGGAAATCATTCTCACTTTTGATCTAAGATCTCATTAACTCCAAACTTCGCGTTTATAGTTTTTGCTGATCAAATCATTAGAACTGCTTTTACTGCAGCCTTTCCCTTCTCCAAAGAGATTTTGCTTTACGTGGAGTTTAAGCAGCACCTTCTATTCTTCCCCCCCATATTGTGGCAAATAGCACAGGCGGCATAATATAGGTCAGGGTGGGAATTTATTTAATTATTAGAGAAGGACCTGCAACCTGTGACCCAAATATCTTTGGGGCAGGGACTGTCTCTTTGGTCTGTGTTTGTACAGTGCCTAGCACACTGAGTCCGTGGTCCATGCCTGGGGCTCCTAGGCATTATGATAATACAAAATAATAGTAATAATAATCAATAGTAATAGTCATCCGTTAACTTGGAGGGGGATAAGGGTTGAAAGCTAAGCCCAGCTCCTGAATTGTGCAATTAAGATCCTTTAATTAGTAGATGCTTTGTCTGTTAGGTTTTGAAAGAGGTGGGGGTTCGTTTTGTTTTTTCTTTTGCTTTTTGGTTGTCGGGGGGAGGGATTGGGTTGTTTGTTTTTGTTAAATGAGGGCTAAACATGAGAGAAAAGGATTTGTTTGGGGACACTTTGCAATATACTGTCGATATTTCTGTTCTATGTGTGATGCTTTCCTGTAGACATTTGCACACTAACTTTCATACACATTAGCACTTGTTATGCTGTTTTATAAGCTGTTCTTAATTGGTCAATATAATTTGCTGCAGCATTTCCAGGCTGCCAGCTGTCATACCTGGACCTCCAAGATAAAACTAAGCAACGCAGGAAGCGGTGTTGCATCAGTAGGTAGGACTGTTGACTTTGAGTAGAGGTCTGCCATAACCCGTCCCAGTCCTGTCAAACCACCTATGCCAGGAGGTGAGGTAGTGCAAAAATGCAGAGTCTGTTGTACTGAAGATGCACCAGGAGGACGTTCTCTTCTGATGGGAATTCTCTACTGGGCATTTGCAGCTGGATTGTGTAAGCCAACTAGAGAATCCAGCCTGCTTGAGTTTGCTTCTCATTCTTCTGCTGGAGGAGACAAGATTTGCTTCCTCTTGCCTCTACACTGAAATGCAAGTGGGTTGAAAGCCTAGTCTCGCAAATCTCCGTGGAGTTGCAGGAGGTATGGGTCAACTGTGCAGACACCCTGTACTTCCCTTTTCGTTCTTGGGCCCCTGCACCATGGCACAGGACCGCCTGTCTTTTGCTGTCAGCTGTCCCAGGAACCCCCAGTTCAGACCTGTGGAAGGAGAACCCCAGCTTACACTGCTTGGCCCCAGGAGTTTGAAGGAGGAGCTGGGGGACAATGTCAGACAAGTGAATGCCCCCCAGCACCTCCCCAGAAATGAAGAGGCTGAAGTCAGCCCCGCAAGGGGCTCCTGAGGGTCGGGATGACAGGGAAGGAGGGGAGTAGCAAGGCCAATATTCTCACCTTGCTGCATCCTTCTGGCCCTCATTGGCTAGGGCTTTGCTACCTTCCACTCACAGAAGCTGAAGGTCGCATGGGGCTTCTTGTGCCTATTTAAAGAAAAATCCTCCTGTGATTTCAAGACTCTAGCATGTGTTGCTGGCACTGAATGACTCTGCGCCTCATCACTGGTGGCTGCTTTTTAGGCATGAGTGGGTGAGTTTTCCCATTACATATAGTCTGTAAATCACTTTGGGTTCTCTCAAATTGAAAGATATAAATATAAGATGATATTGAATGAGGTATTATTTTAAGGCTGTGGCATCGACTTAGATCCAAATACAAGTAGCCTAAATGTAGCACATTTTATTCAATTGAACATAGTTGCTGTCTATTTAATCTAGTAAAAATGCACTCAGTTGTACCTGGATGCCTGTAGCTGGCTAAATTTGTATTCTGTCAATAAAGGACTTGCCTGTGGAGACTGCTAGGGAGACAATGAATCAATGCATCTACCAGCCAGTCTGATCGTGCCTGTTTTCACAGCCACTTTAGGTGATTTCTCACTAATACGGGCTCCCCAGCGGAGCAAGCAGCTTGCACCACGGCAACCCCTTTTCTGGGTGGGCTTTCCACGGCTGGGGGCCCTAGTTTTTCCAAGGCTAAGTCTGCCCCTGCATCATAATTGGAATCATTGCTGATGCTGTGAATAGTGAGGGTGAGGGTTAATGAACAGGGAGATTGAACAACTCACTCCTTCCTAGAGGTAGGGTGGCCCTACATCCCGTTGTGGCCAGAACAATCCCTTTTTTAAGCCCTGTCCCGGCCATCCCACCTTTTTTTCCCAAAGGAGGTATTTGGCCCATTTACTCTTGCCAGCGTGATCACTTTTGTCAAAAAAAGGGGTGCAGTGCGGAGGGACACGTGGAGGGGAGAGCGGAGACGCCACTCCCCCCCCACACACACACAGGAGGGGAGGCAGGACTGGAGAGTGGGGAAGCAGCATTCCAGCATACCGGGGGAAGGGGACAACAGCCTCCTTTGGGGGCCCCCCTGCAGGGGTCCAGTGACTGGCAACAGCATTGAGCAGGGGAGGGTCCTCAGGTGAGCCACTGAGGGACGTGTCCCGTTTTCTCTTTGGGAGATGTGGTCGCCCTACTAGAGGTCATCTTTTCCCTTCAGATCAGGGTTGCAACACATCAGTAGGGATAGTGGGGAGAATTTGCCCCGATGATTCCCATCTTGTGCCTGTTCTGAAGCTCAATGAAGGATTTCAGCTTCCAGTGCTAACTGGCACTATTCATGAGCTCTACATTGTGGTCTAAAAAACCTGAAGATCTCTTCTTTCAAATTGTGTTCTTTACCTTACACTATCAGAATTTTCTAGAGGTCACTGAACCTAAAACTACTTGAAATGAATAAGTACAGTTAAAGAACAGAAACACACAAGAGGGAAAGACAGTAACTAGGAAGTCAAAATGCTCTCCAAAATATTTGCCCTCATAGATTAGTATTGCTTACTAATTTATTGAGGATGAGGCCATTTTATCACTTGAGGTTGAGGAAGATTAATGCAGGACACAGACAAGTAGCAGGACAACAACTCTATGTTACCAGGAAGGAGACAATTCAAACCACATTAGTGGCAACAAATGCAGAAAGTCATAAAAAATGGAGCCTCTGACAACTTAGAGGGTGGAATTGAGTGTGTTGCTTGTCTGGCTTGTAAAGTAATTCATGTTCCTTTAGTCCACTTCACAAGGCAAATTTTTATTCTCACTACTCAGAAGCAGATAAATGTATTGAGTTATTTTAATGGACAAACTAATAAACAGATCTCTGACAGGTACACAAGACACTGTATTTATGAAGAATGTACATTAAAGAAGAAAATTAACAGTATTGCAGAACCAGCTTTTGCTGGTCATAGTCCCCATTTTTTTGTGCACCAGAAGGAAGAAATATTGTTAACATTTCAGAAAAACGGTGTTAATGTTAAACAGGGAGGTTTTTTTTCTGGTTTTTTTTTTGCTTTGTAGATGAAGTTTATCATTGCCAAAGTACAACCTTTATGTGGTCAGTGGCGGGTGAGGGTGGTGGGGGATTGAAATATCTCTCTTGGACTAAGGTACACATTCAACGGCAAACCCTTAAGAAGCATGTGCCTTAAGTCATTATTTAAGAGCTCATTATACTAATTCTTAAGACTAAGTGGGAGACTAAGGTTCATAGTGCTTTAACTCTAGCACACTGGTTCTTCTTTTAACTTCTTCCATCTGGATTTTCTATCTGACCAAGGTAAATGTGCTTTTTGCACTTGTTCAATAATGTTCCAGTCTTTGCTGGGATGTCTTGGTTTTTCATGTCTAATGAGTATAACCTTTGTATTGCTTAAGTTAATTTTCAGTCTCACATTCTGGCTTTTCACATCACAGCTCATGCAAGAACAGGAGGCTTTTTGGGTGTCGCTGGTATTGCACAATGTTCATGCCACCTGAGGGTGGAGGTGGGGAGGCTGGGTACAGTATCTCATTTCATACATGGTATTTGGAAAGCATGGTGTTAGGGTATTACATGATTTTCTGCCTTTGTTTTATTGCCGTGTTTAGTTTATGTGCTGCATTGAAAGCCTGAGGCTGCTAGATGCAGAGCACCTTCTAGAAGGTGCTAGCCACCACTCGTGTCAATGAGAAGACAGGGCACTCAGCACTTCAACAGATTGAGCCTTGAGGGTGAAATTCACCCCTGTGCAGAAGTCCCACACAGCCCCCTGTGTACAATATACGATACACTTACACTCCATAGAGGGTTGAAGTGGGAATTAAGTAGTGCATAGGCTCTAATGTCAACCCTCTTCATTGGGGTGAATTTCACCCTAACTGAATACATTGCATGGGCAGATTTGCAAAGCCTACCCTTACAGGTCAATCATGTTTAGTTTTATATACTATTCCAGCTGAGGGGGAAAAAAAGGTTTCCTTTAACTTAACTTACCCTGAAGTTTTGTCTTAAAAATATCAAAAACTTCCCTAAGAAGTGAAACAGAAGTTAGCCTCTGAGTGGGCTTTGAAAAGTAAGATGTTAACACAGAGGAAAATTAAAGGTAGAAAATGCACAAGTGTGTGCTTAGTTCTTCAATCTGTTGCTTCATAGCTGTATTGGCTAGATTGAAACTGGGAAAGTTAAATAGTGATATTCAATGGTGTTTGATAAGAGAAAGGTCACCTCCAATAATATATAGTAGAATTATTCTCCAAAGAGCTCCATTTTAATTATATGCTGGTTTAAGAGTATTACTTTCACAAAACCCTACTACCTGTTTATGCTTCCAAAACCTAATGGAGTTATATTGAATAAATGAAAGGCCCCCAAATCACAGTGACAACTTGTCTTCTAAACTCTGTCTTAGCACAAGTGCCAGTGCTAAAGATTATTGATGCAACTGCTTGCTTTTAGATGCTGAATCACATTAGCCTCCCTCCTGCCCTCCTATTTCATTAAGAATCTGGCTGCAGATCAAAAAATATAATGCCTTCTCCATGCAAGGCCTTGTAACGTCCACAAGCTCTAAAAAACTGACTGGCAGAACATTTCTTTCTTTCTTTTTCATCTGGGATGGGGAGAGAATAAAATGGGGGCAGGAGGAGGACAAGAATTCAGCAAGTGAGGCATCCCAGCTTATTAGATAAAGCCAAAACATGAATGTGTATCAACGCAGTATGAACGCTATGTACAATGGACATTTCTGACATTAAATTTGGGATTTTTTAACCCCGAGAGTTAGTCTCTTTTTAAATATAAATACATCTTTTAAATTATTTTTATAGTATTCTCCAGCAGAATTAAGCTGGATCATTATTAGCACAGTCTATTTTCTATCAGGGAAAAAAAAACTAGTCATGCAAGGGGACTCCCCAAAGGCTGTGATGGGGCAGAGTCTATGGGTTAAATCCGTCTCTTTTGAATTCTGTGAGAGTCCTGCCACTGACCTCAGTGTGTCCAGGGTTTCACTCCATGGTTCTAGAATCTGGCCACGGGACAAGGCCCATCTGCTTGATATCTGCTCTGGGCTGAACCCACAGATTTTTACCTGTGTTTCATGTCAGGCTGGACTATGGAGCCCCTTATTGACAAAAAATAAAATCTAGTTAAGGATATTTTAAAATTTTGTTACTGGTATCAAATGGTTACAGAGTGGCCATATGCTCCCCAAACTGAGAAAGTCACTCTTCTAGGGTCCTTATCAGTGTCACGCAGCAGCAGTGCTTAATTTGTAATGAAAGAAGTGCCGGGCTCAAGCAATCTTTTTACTTTCATAACTAATGCGGCAAGCCCAAACTGAAAAGCCTAAAGGTGCCAGGGCTCAGCCCTGGCACAAATTAAGCATTACACAGAACAGCATCATCCTTTTATCTGTAAACCTATTCAGACTCTGGTCACCTGGTGGAGCAGCCAACCAGCAGAGTGACGGTGAGCTGGATGAGTGTACATGCACCTCAGAAGTCAATGGGGCCTCCCGCTGAATGCCATTGTGTATCCTCAGGCCTGCTCACTCCATTCTTAAAGTGAAATACAAAGGGTTACAGAGAAGGACAAGGAAAGGTGATTGGTGCAGTAGATGAGACGAGGGAGAAGTGGGGACTCTTTTCTTTTCCCCTTCCTAGCTGCCAAAAGACTACCGTAATACATCTCCCTGGATCCCAACAATCTGTCCCCCGTGTCTTTGCATGCACAGAGCCATTGGAAATTTCAACAAACATTTATACCAGCTTCCCTGTCATCAAGCATTTTTTGACCAGCCCAACATGCAAGTTTTTTTCTGCTTTGAAACCTGGTCACCGTAAATCTTTGCCTATGTATTGCTTTGCTATAGGAAAAAACCAAGCTATTAAGATAAATTACCTGAAGATTTTGTTGTTGTGATTATTTATTTTAGTAGACTGACATATCCTTTTGACAAGGACTTGAAATACAAATGTAAAAAAATCAATATTTCCCCCAAATAAGTAGAACGTTAAAAACTGCAGTCACTTCTGCATCTGTTCCTTGGTTAAAATCATGCCATAGATTTGCTTTTCCCTCAACATCTGGGTGCGATATCAGTAAGGAAATACTGAGGTTTGTTTTTGTTTTTTTGTCATTTTAACTAGCAGTTGTGCTTAGCAATAGCAAACCAACATCTTCATTAATGTAGCACTCATGCTAATATCTTGATTTGTAACCTGCAGCTTTTAAGAAATATATTGTTTGTTTAGTTACTAACAAATAGCCCAAAGTGTTGATCCGTGTAACTTTTAAAGTTTACTTCATTTGGAAAGTGTTCCATAAAAAGATGAAATTAATTAGATGCTGCACCTTAAAGTTCATCTTAATTAGCCAATGTTTTTTTTTCCCCCTAAGGTTCTAGGACTTTGTTAGAATTCAGCATGCATGAACTGGAGTGCTCACAGAGTGACAATTAGTTAACTCTTCTTGCTCCCATTGACTGCAATAGGAACAGGATTGGGCCTCTGAACCAATGCATGAAGCTAGCTGCAAGGAGATGCAATTAAACATTTTCAGAAGCATATCTCACCCACACTCTACATTTATTTCAAATGAGGAGAATAACTCTGTGTTAGAGCAGTACCTATGCATATCATGCTTATTATTTTTCCTCCCACGTAAATTAATTTAGCTATTTTTCCATAGCCATTCACATATTCCATTTCATTTCCTTCATTTCACAACTAATTTGTGGGATTGGTTTGATAGTCAGCTATTACCTTGATTTGGACATATATACCTCTCTTCCCATTTCTTGTTTTCATAGTTGAGCAAACAGTGGTATGGTTCTTTATGCAATAAAATATACCAATAAAATATGAGAATCTTTCAACTGAACATATATGCTTTAAGAGGAAGGTTCCAAGAGGTTATTTTCATTATTCTTGCAACTATACAAGCGTTCTAATGTAGCGCTTGGAAAGTTATTCTGTTAGATGGGAAAACTGATTTAATGTGCTGCAGAAATTATGTAAAAGGAATGTATAGAAACATTTCCCATAACAAAATTAGAACATTTAGTGCAATAATATTTGAGATGTCTGGAGTCATCTATAGTAAGTACCGAGATACTACTGTGATGGGTACTATAGAAAATGCTAGGTAGATAGATCTCACTCTCTCTAATAAAAGTTAGTGCAGGAATGTTGGGGACTTTGGGCCAAATTTTTAAAGGTGGTTAGGTGCCTAAAGATGTATGACTAGTGAGATTTTTCAGAAGTATTTAGTCACCTAACTTTTAGTGAAATCACATGGAGTTAGGCACCTAGGTGCTTTCAAAAAATCCCAGTGGGTGTCTATTGGCATATTTAGGTGCCTAAATACATTTAAAATCTGGCCTCTTGTCTATGGTAGTGTCAATTGCTCTGCTGATTGACTGAAGCCAAGGAGTAATTCATGGCTTTCTCTGGATGGCTCTGCTTTCAGCACTCACCCAGAGGACAATGCAGTTGGTTTTCATGAGCTCATTCCTCAGATAGTGGATCTTGACCCACCGTGAAATGTTAAAAAGTGCCTAAGTCCCATTGACTTTCATTAACTGTGGCTGTCAACCAAGGGCCAAGTCCTGGACCGAGGCACAAAGCCTGAGTACAGTCGCTTTCCTCTATGTGCAAACTGAGTCCAGCAGTACAGGGCTGGAGTGCGGAATCCTGACCTCCCCTGCTACAGGAGTCGTCACTGCTCCCAAACACACACAAGAGACCAGCATCTCTCAAAGACATCACTGACCTACAGCATCACAGCTGAGGCACCAGCAGTGACACCACAGTGTTCTCGTCATGACTGATGATAAGGAGATGGGAGAGTCATCATCAGCCTCCATAGATTACAGGCTGTGGTGCACCAGTGAATTTTTTTCTTCCCCTAGAGCTCTGTAGTAGTCTAAATGATGCTGCCCATATATGATTCTGTGCCTTCTGGAAAGATTTTATTCCCAGGCATATTAATGTAAAGGCAGCCTTCCAGTTCATGTCCCCAAATTTGCAAGTACAGACCACATGTGCACTGCAAGCCTCTGGATGAGAGGAGAGGGTTTTGCAGTTGGACATTTCAGGAAAATTCAGTTAAAAAACATGACATGGATCTCAAGCCTGCAAGCCCTCTCCGTGTAGAACTTCCATTGACTTCCCTGGTTAAGACCAGGCCCATGGTCTGTTTCAGTGACCCAATACATGCATAGGTGTTCTGATTTCTGTAATCCAGCATAGACATTTTGGTGCCACATAGGGATAGAATTGTAGGGTCGAATTACCTGCTACTGCAAACAGGTGACTCCACTGAAACTAACGCCCATTTAAACCATCTGAGAATCTGTCCCACGTTGGTTTTCTAGCTTCTCTGCTACAAGCCAAAAGTGAAACTTATTGCACCTCAAAGGAATGGCTATTAAAAATAGATTATTGGGGGAGGGGCGTTCAGGAGGGTAATGACATTTTTGATCATTCCACTTTGACCCTTTCACCAAAGCCTCATCAAGCCTGGGTTTGTTTTGCTTATAGTTCCCCTCAGAAAAAAATATCTGCAGAAAGTTTTATCTTTTGTTTACCTCTTTGTGTGTGTCGTGGTAATGTAGATTTTTAACTCTCAAAAATTACAGGTGATATTAAATATGCTGAGATGGTACATGGAGATATAACTAAGAGTAATGGAAAGAAACTGAGCCAAGGAACTTTGTGGCTGAATAGCAGGAGACACTAGAGGTCCGTTAAAGTGAGGAATAGTCTCCCCGGGGAAGTGGTGGGAGACTCATCACTTGACTCATTGACAACTAGACAGGCAAATCACTTGCAAATATTGTAGGAGTGCAAATTCTCCATTGGGAGGGCCACGGACTTGATAACCTACCAGGGCTTTTCCTTTTGGGTACCTCAGCACAGTATCTTAGCACCTCACAGTCATTTATTGTTTTAGGTATTTATTATCCTCACAACATCGCCGCTGAGGCAGGGCAGGTGAGGCAAAGGGTAGGTGAGGTGACTTTCCCATGGCCTCGTAGGAAGTCTGGGCCTGAGTTTGGGATTGAACTCTTGTCTCCCACATCCCAGTCAGTGGCCTGTCTATGAGACAATTCTTTCTCCGTCATGGCTTCTTATAGTCTTTTAAGATATATCCCTTCCGTTGCTGATAAAGCTGTTGCTGAGAAGAGAGGCAATATTTTATCCTTTTCTCAAAACTCTTTAAAGGAGCATGCCCGATTCACTGATAGACTTTTACAAGTTAAACAACGTTTTAACTGAAATTGCTGCAGAGATGGAAGCATTAAGGGTATTTGATAAAGTGAGTCCCAGATAATGAAAAAACACATCAGCCTAAATCTTTTGTTTGTTTAACAGATAAATTCCTAAATATCATTTTCACCAATGGAGATTTGCACACTGAAATTGTTTTGAGAGAGAGGAAAGCTGTTCTGAGGAGAGTGATTTTTGCTGAATACAGTTCTACAGGGTTCCCCATGCAGGAAGAGCCAATATATCTCCAGTTTCCATCAGATGCAGGGACGAACCTGAGAGGCAAAATTTGAAACCCAGAAAGTCCCTTAAGGAGGTAGCACTTTTGGTGAGTGCTTTGCCAAGCTCCCCATTTGAAATGTTTGCCTCCATCCAGTGAATGCCAGTGAACACCTACTCCTGCCAAGAGTAACTTGGTACCGACTTCACTAATATCACAATGCAACATTTAAATAATTTGACAAGGCTATTTGGAAATCTCCCAGGGATTGCTCAAGGCAGTAATTTTCCTGTTAGACGCCTATTAGGATTTACAGTTTCTCAAAGATAATATTGCCTCACCCCATTGCTTGAAGAATATGTATAAGCAGATATGTGTACGTTGATGTATGAAATGGTGGAAAGCAGTGCTTAGTGTGAAGCATGGTGCAAAGAGGTGCTGTGCAAGATTCCCCACATTGCCAGCTGCTGTCGGTCCTGTCCTGTGACACCCCTGTAATTCCAGGCCTGAGTTATGCCTCAGCAGAAGCATTTATTTGGGCCAAAGGTGGTTCTTCAGAGACTAGTTGTAGAGACCATAAGTGCTTTAATTTTTTACAGTGGGGCTTTGCTACACTAGCTATACTTTGCGACACTAGCAATTGTCATGCTTATCGCTGTGAGAAGTCGATGTGATTTCTACTCAAGTTGCTGCACCCTGTAATAAGTGACTGGAGCCAGAGGCGGCACGGGTGGGGGAGGGAACACATGGGGTCAAGTGCTGCCCCCCTCCCGATTTCTGCCTTTCTTTTAGCACAGAGGTTTTCAAACTGAGGGGTGTGCGCAAAACAATTGCCTCTTGCCAGAAGCCAGCAGATTGGAAGCTGGTGGAAGCCACCCGGGCCCCTGGCTCACCATACTGTGGGAATTAGGGGCTGGCTGCCTAGCAACTGTCCCTGCCCTGCTTCCCGAGCTGGGCCGCCTCTGCACAGCCAGGTGCTCCCCAGTCAGGGTGGCTGGTAGGTACAGCTCTGAGCTGCTCCCTAATGCGCTCTTGTCTCTCTCCCAAAGGAGCCCCGGTGCTGGCCCCTGCCAACTGAGCCTGGCTGCCATGTGATGCCCTGGCACTCCTGGCTCTGCTGCTGCTCTTTAGCCCAGAGGCAATGCATGGAGCAGTCATGTACCCCCCACCATCAAGAGTTACACGACATCTCTCTCTGGAGCATAAAGCGCAAGGTTTATATTTGACCACAGTACCCAAAGGAAGAAGGCTGTTGGTTGCATTTTGGCCCCCTTCATACCTTGGACCAAAGACTCTGTATTTCTTGCTCTCATTTCTGACTCACTGAAGACCCTCCAAAGCGATGGAAATACGATGGCTCCACAATAAGGGGTAGTGGAATGGCAGTTAGGGAGGTGTTGCAAACTTAGGCTTTGTGCCGAGTGTATTTGTGGAAGTGGGGGAGGGGTGTGAATTAACTCTGTTTAATTTAATGTATTGATTTTATTTATGCTTGTAGAGCAACTATCTTAAATTTACAACAGTTATGAATCAGAATTCAAAACAATGCAGTCAGGGCCTTATCCAAAGCCCATTGAAGTCAAGCCCATTCTGCATGCTATGTTTTCCTGGTTATTGCACATGGATTTGGAATTGAAACTGAAGAACATTATCTAACGTTGTGACAAAAGGCTTGTCCTCATCTGCATTGGCATGGCAGAGCCCGCTACAAATGAGGCCAGGATGTCATGTTTCCGATTTCTTCGAGAATGGATTTTACTTGATGCACTGTGTCTATACCTAAGAAGAAGAGCAGTCTCATCTGTATCCACACATTTTGCAGATATATATGCAATCAATATCCTTTAAACTATAGTATATGTTACAGTTATGGCATCAGGCTATTAACCTTTGGTTATTTGCATTATTATCAATTTTCTAAATCCTTGGAGTTAAGTAAAGAGAAGATTTTCCATTATGTTGAAGCTTGAAGTTGTCTGGTATGAATTTTGCAAAGCATTCAAATGCTTCATTTTCAGCCAATTTGTTACTAAGGTTATATTCTGTATGAATATTTTCACACAAAATTACTTGCTGCTAGCTAAATAAGTATGTTGATGACCTATTAATTTATGGCACGCATTTAGAGCTGGGAACAAATGTATAAAAAAGAACACCTTACATTCTTTTCCCCTTATGAATTGTACCAACATTTGTTTTCATTTCCCGGTAGTCGTGCTTCATGTGTCAGAAACTGTGTTCAACCCTTTTTTTTCTTTTAGTAGAAACAAGAAATAGCTTACTGAAGTTCAGCTTCTGTCAGCTATTATAAGCAACACTTTAAAATGAGGTATGAATCCAAATAAAATATTTTAACTATGCAATGTTTTATCAAAATCTAGGGAAGAAAAGGTTTACTTCTTTAAACAGTCATTTGAGCGGTAAACCTTACAGTATTCACCAAGGCCCCTTAAAGTTAAACAGAAAAGCAATAGCTATCAACACATTATAACAGAAAGCAGAACTCCCTACGAGCTAGCACACAGAACTTTGTATTATGCTTGAAACTGTAAATGTTAAAAAATACATGGACTTGAAAAACACTTTTCCCCTCAAGTTTTGTAGTTAAGAATTGCTCATGCCAATGAGTGAATTGATATAACCAAGGGATAGAAATTCTTGCTCTTCATTTGATGCTACAGCAGCTGTGGTGGGACCAAGCTTGAAAAGCCTCATTTCATTCATACTACTGAAATAATCCGAACTCCAAATGGGACCAGAGGTTTGTACCAGCAGATCACAGTGCAGCCCTAATGCCTGATCCAAAGCCCAAGGAAGTCAGTGGAAAGACTCCCATAGACTTCAAAGGGCTTTGACCAGGCCTCCAATGAGTAAGGACTACTAAGTGGTGCTGCTTCATCCAGACAATATGTTAAACCAATTCTCATACGCTGCACTGGCTCCCAGCCACTTGAGAATGGAGTCCAAGGCAGGCTTGTACAGACCACGCTGCGGCAGCTTCACTGCTATTGTTATTCAAGCTAGCTAGATCAAAGCTATCTTGGGTATTTCTACATGTGCTGTAGTCACACCTCTGATTGCAGTGTAGACAATGAGTAAAGCTTACAGTGCTGGGTTTTACCTACTGAGTCCCAAATCAGTGATACTCAGACTGAGGTTCGCGAGCCACAAGTGGCTCTGTAATGTGTCTCCTGCGGCTCTTTGCATCACATGATATTAAAACACGGTGTGATTTAATTATTAGTCTGTCTAAGTTATTAACCAATCAGGATGCTTTTACTATGTTATTAGCCAACTGTAGTTGATAAAATAATAATACTGGGTCAGTTGTTTTGCTGTGAGAATAATATATAAAAATAGTAAATGAAACAATGAATTCACACAACTGTGGCTTTTTGGGGTAATGTTGATCGTTAATTTGGCTCCTGAACCAGTGAGGTCTGAGCATCACTGTCCTAAAGGGCTAAGGATGTGGAAGCCAACAGACTGTCTTTCTCTGCATGTGTACCACTGCGGGTGCACTTGAACAAACAGTTCCCTGGTTTAACAAAGCGCAGCCTGGGGACAGGGTATTTTCCACTCGGATCCTTGACTCCGGAGCTTGTTCTCTCCCGCAGCCTGCTAGGCTGTATGTGGTGACTTTCAGTGCAAGCTGCAAGGCTAATCTATTATATGGCTGGGGGGTGGAATGACAGGGATGATACAGGAGGTTGGTTGCCACTTCTGTAGGGTGGTTTTTTGTGGCAAGGGTCAATGTGATCGATACACGTTCTTATACTCAGTATTTTTATGCTATGGTTTTGTATAAATTATAAAGCACCTACAACTAGGACTAAGGCTCAGGGCTGCTCTCTTACAGCTAGCAGCCAGTGATCACAAGGAGAGCTCCAGCAGCTGGCGAGTGCTGGAGTGTAGAGACTGGAGTTGTTATGCCAGCGTTATTCCACCAAAGGATTCCCCCATACTGAAGGAAAGCTCACACTAGGATTGCTTCCCACTGCCAGAGTGACATCATGAGCCAAAGACCTAACCTGTAAAGTTGCTTTTACGAGCAGGTCAAACTATTTGTTATGAATGATATTTGTTATGCGGCTAGAGCCTGATTTGGTTAGTGACTCATTTGCAAACCGCTCCTGATTTCTAAGTGTTTCCCCAAATTATTTTGATAAACAGTTTTCAGCCTGTTCGTTGTTTGTGAGCTGATCACTCTGAATATGGATCGGTGTTGTGTGAATAGTCTTTAAAGTGAATAAAAATCTGTCAGCCAGAAGCATTTTGGGGATGAAAATCAGTCTTACTGCAATTTTTAAACTCCAGGAATTTGAGTGTTGGTGCATATATTTGTCAATCACCCAAGTGCTTACAAATAATGAAAACAGCACCAAAAGTATTTGCAGATCAAGTATTTTGACTATTTGACCAAGTTCTCTCTGTTTTTTAAAACAATTTTGTAGTAAGTAACAGTGCTGGCAGACTGCAGACAATCTGTTCTGCTATTGCTCTTTCAAACTGCAGGCATTTGACACCATCCCTTTTCTTCTGACAACTTTTTTCTTCATTTTTTTCCCTACCAAGTCAGTAGTCTATGTTCTGCTCTTAGAGCCATTGTTAGTTGTGGGTCAAACCAAAAACCAGCCAAGCCTAACCTCTGTGTTCTTGAAAATCATCCCCGTCTTACTAGAGTCTACTAGTGATGTCATAGATGGCTGAACAATTGTAAGCCTCCTGCAGTTCTCAGGGGAGCTGTCAGAATCCTTATTCATTGAGGAGCCCAACTAATAGAAACAGTCCACCTGCTCCAGGGTGACTCCGTCTCTCTCCACTGTGTTGCTTGCAGGGATGTGATCCTTGCCTGTTGTCATGACCTTGTTTTATTGGATGTTCTAATAGAAGCTGAAATGGATATTAGCTGTAATTACTCATTCCACAAGATTCTGTAGGTCACTCTTTGTACCAGAGTTGAGAACCTTCATTGTCTACATTGCTTAAATTACTGAACATTGTGCCATCAGTTCTGAATTAGTGCTCATTAATGAGCTTGTGGGTCTAGAAATTCCCTATTTATTATTCAGAGGCCAAGTATAATTCAGGCAGCTGCAATGCAACATTACTCGCATGACTTTTGATCTGTCATGGAAGGACCTTTTTTTTTAATGCAGGAGGGAGGCATACAGCAAGCAAAAGAGGAATATATTTTTAATTCTAGCTTGAAATCTCTCTCAGGTGCCAGACTTTATATTGAAGCAGAAATGTTCTATTTTTTGAATATGCACTAATGTCTACTTGGTACTGAGCAGATAATTCCAAGATCATATTAAATTTCTTGGTAATCCTGGAAGTGACTGGGCAGTGTATTAACATGTACAGCACATTACATATCGTCCTCCTTTGCTGCTTCTGTCCCTCCCTGAGCATAGGAATCCAACACACTGAAGCATCATCTCAGACTGTTAGTTCCCACTGTACTGAGTGGGGATAATTACCCTCTTTGTTTTCTAACGTGTCTCCGAAAGGTTAAGTGCCATTTCATTTAGTTTGCAGGGAAGTGTAAGTGGTAGGTGTGAATTTGGTTATGATATAGTTAAACACAGTGGGCCCATGATTGATTTCATTGGGCCAGATTTTGCTCCTCTTTCACACAATGGGCCCCATCCTCCCCTGCTGTAGATCAGTGAAGCTATATTGATTTGCACCAACTGAATCTTTGGCCCCAGAGGTAGTACTTTGTGTATGCAATTTACAGAGTAAAGTTATTACGCTGTTATTAAGAGTAGCAGACTCCGGCCCAATAGGATTTGTTTTTCTTGTGAAAAAGAGGGAGTTTAATGTTTTTTTGGGGATCATCCAGCCTAGGCTGTGTCTCAATATCCTGATGCCCAAATGTGGGAGAGTGACTGAGGGTGGACACTAGAAAGAAGAGACTCACGTTACTGAAAGTGTCTTGCAAACTGATAGGGTTGCCAACTTTCTACTCCCACAAAAGCAAACACCCTTGCCCCACTCCATACCTCTCCCCTCTCCTCTGAGGCCCCACCCATGACCCACCCCTTCTTCGAGGCCTTGCCTCCGCTCACTCCATCACCCCTCCCTCTGTCGCTCACTCTCCCCACCCTTACTCACATTCTCATTTTCATCAGGCTGGGGTGTGGGAGAGGGTGAGGGCTCCTGCTGGGGGTGCAGGCTCTGGGGTGGGATCAGAAATGAGGAGTTCAGGGTGCCGGAGAGGGGGCTCCAGGCTAAGGCAGTGGATTGGGATGCGAGAGGGGGTGAGGGCTCTGTCTGGGGGTACAGGCTTTGGGGTGGGGCCAGAGATGAGGGGTTTGGGGTGCAGGAGGGGTCTCCGGGATGGGGGTTTGGCATATGGGAAGGGGCTCTGGGGTGTGGGAGGAGGTACGGGCTCTGGGATGGGGGTGCGGGTTCTGGGGTGGTGCTAGAAATGAGGGGTTCAGGGTGCAGGAGGGGGCTCCGGGCTGGGGCAGGTGGTTCGGGTGCAAGGGGTGAGGGTTTCAGCTGGGAGTGCAGGCTCTGGGGTGGGGCTGGGGGCAAAGGGGTCGGGGTGTAGGCAGGTGCTCCAGGCTGGGACTGCTGGGTTTGGAGGGCAGCGGGGGGGATCAAGAGTGGAGGAGGGGGTTGGGGCAGGGGAGGGACTGCAGGATCTGGGCGGCACTTTCTTTAGGCCACTCCTGGAAACAGCAACACGTTCCCCCTCTGGCTCCTAGACGGTAGTTCTGCACGTTGCTCTGTCCACAGGCACCACCCCTGCAGCTCCCATTGGCCACGGTTCCCAGCCAATGGGAGCTGTGGGGGCGGTGCTTGGGACGGGGGCAGTGTGTGGAGCCCCCTGGCTGCTCCTACACATAGGAGACAGAGTGGGGACATGCTGGCTGCTTCCCGGGAGCCGCGCAGCATGGAGGCTAGCAGGGAGCCTGCCAGCCCCACTGCGCAGCGCCGCCAGCTGACTGGAGCCACCAGGATCCCTTTTCGACCAGGTGTTCCAGTCGAAAATCAGATACCTAGTCACCCTAGAAATTTATTTATTTTTTTTAGCATACATAACATTTTCCACCACCCGTGTGTTATGGTTGAACATTGTAAATTATTTAAATCAGCAATGTGATAACAGGTTTGGGTAGGACAGAGATAGATCTAGGTCTAAAATTATGGACCATTTAAAGCACCTTGGAAGTATAAACACGGTCAGTGGAGAACCTGGGCAGGTTTTCAGAAGAGAAAACAAAAAAGCTAATGGAATGGTGGATCTTTGTTACCCCAAAGTATGTAATAAATCCCGTGGGTTTTTAGGCTAAAGTATGTTTTGAAACCATGTCCATTAAACTTCCACCATGCAAACAGTATATAAATACTGGATAAAATAGCCAAGCAACATAAAATTACTCCTTCCTCCGCCTTTTAAACTATTGGTTAAAAAAGTCTTTTTGATGTGGATGGGGGTGAGGAGAAATAGACAAGGTTTGTTTTGTAGGCCAAATAATACTTTGCAGAGGCAACATTTCACCCATTATTATCTGTGGGGATTAGGAACGTTCAGAGTAAAAGTCAAATTAGCAATTTTACACTGCTGGAAAATTCTAGAAGTGCAGCTTGGGTAATTGAGAGAGACCTAATCTTTACAAGTTACAGTAGTCTTTGAAGAGTACCCAGTATCTTTAACTTCATTCTGTAATTGTATGCCAGGGCTCTGAAGATATCTTAAGACTCTCTATTTATCTGCCTGGTGAGGCACAACACTTTCTTATTAAAAACATATCTATCATGGTTAATGACTTGATTTTTTCCCTTTAATACAGTACAATGACAGGTGTAAAGAGAAGATGAGCATCAGATGCTTGAGCAATATGCTCACTGTTTCAAGACGCCTTGAACATCAGCATTCCTTCATGGTGCCAGAGGAAAAAAATACACTACACAGATTACACGCTTGTATTAGATAGAAAATAGTACCATTTGCAGTTTCAGTTAAAAGCATGTTGAAGTGCATATGGAAAATACCATTAGGAGGAACTCCAGAGCGCCTGAGTAAAATGGGTCATTAGGCTTTCGTTTGTTGGAGAGTGTCTCCCATCTGACAGTGCAGAATGGTAGCATTTTTAGCAGCTTATGTTCCCAGTTACATTAAACAGACAAACAGATTGACTATTTTGCATTTCTCATTTGACAACAGCTTGTCTTCATTTGCAGCACACTGGTGGCTGAGCTGAAAGCATGGCGGATGAGTGTATGCAAGGTCCTGGTTTTGAATAACAGCAGATGCCAACGTTTAACTTCAAAATCAATCAATTCTTTTTCTCGCGTATGGATAAAAGGTCTAGTGAAGTGCCTGAAGGGGGGTTTCTGCTGTTTACAGCTGAAAAATATATAAAAACCCAAATTCATTACAAAACTTTCCGTGAGAGACGCGGACGCTGGTAGTTTTGTGAAAGTAGGTATGAGAAAGTTGGTACAATTGAGGGAATAGCATAACTATGGCACAAGGCCTGGTATTGCTACAAAGTAATAGAAAGCAATACGCTTTGGAGGTGCAGTTGGAAAAGAATTTGACCACTACCAAATCTTAGATCAGTCGGAGCACAGCATAGCCGAGATGGTCACCCATTTTAATGTTAGTATCCACTATGTGTGTTACCATAGCACCGAAGAGCCTAGATCAGGACCTCACTGTGCCAAACACAGAAAAAAAGATGGTGCCCTGCTCCAAAGAGCTTACAATTAAGAATATTCACATAGCAACTAGTAAATAGGTGCAATTCTTAAAATCTTCCAATATGTTATCGTTCTTAGATCCGTGTTCCCGTAGCGGTGTTGGTCCCAGGATATGAGCGAGCCAGGATGGGTGAGGTAATATCTTCTATTGTACCAGCTTCTGTTGGTGAAAGAGACAAGCTTTTGAGCTTACAAAAATCTCTGTGAAAGCTTGAAAGTTTTTCTCTCTTTCACCAACAAATAATTTCTACTTAGCTGGGGCCAAAACATGGATCCAACAACTTCCCCAGTATGGGGCTTTCAGGAGCTGTATAGTCCGTGGGGTTCCACAGGCAGAGAGACAAGGAAGCATCGTGAGGGCATACATACCTCTGGAATGGGTGCATAGCACTTAATATGGCCCTCCAATTCTTCTCAGTGTATAATGGCAGAGGCCTTATATATGGCAACAGTCACTGGGAAATAACACTGAGGAGAAAAGCAAAGTGCCACCTTTTCTCCCTTAACATCCCAGCTCCCCCAAAACTACAGCTAATACTTCAAGCCTCTAAGCAGCTACACATAATCACCAGTTAAATAACAAACAGAAAATAACCTGTCAGTAAAATATTTACTTTCCCTTCCACCTATCCCCTCCAAAGCTGAGAATTCTCTTTGCTTCGTTACACTGGTCATGCATGAAGGATGGGCAGTATTCAGTCCTCCACACTGGAAATGGATGAGTTAGGCACTCAAAAGACCCTCATTAGAATGATAAGCATGTTTTTTGTTAGTTTCTAGCTCTGGAAAAATCACGAGATTTCCGGCCTTAAAAATCACAATGCTCTTGTACAAAATAGGTAATCTAGAGGTTTCTAAAAGTGTGAGCGATACGGTGTTTGTCTCCCTTGAAGGCCTGCTCTGTTGCTATGATGTCTGACTTTTCAGGAGCCGGGATGCAACTAAAAAAGTACCAGTGAAAAAGCATTTTGGGTGGGGCAGTGAAAAATATGTGGCATGTACAGCATCTACTATGGTGTGTGATGTAGCTTGATGGATCTCAATATTTTTGCATGCTGCAACCCCTAACTCCATGTTACTACAGAAAAAAGTATAGGGATCCTATTCCCATAAGTTTCAGGGGCCAGTCCTCTCTCCTGTTTAGCCATTGCTAAAGGGAGGGCACTCGTGACCCACTGAAGCCTGTTTACCTTTTTGAACCCCACATTGCGAATCTGTGCTGCAGCGGAAGGTTTATATTGGAACCCAGTTGGGATGGACTGCATAACCCCCATGCAGAGGTCTGGTTAACATGTTGAATTATACGTTCATTACAAATAACGTGATGACAAGGAGCCTTATGCTCCACTCTGCTAGGCTGCTTTTTATGCCAGTGTAACACATAGGGGTCACACTGGCATAAAATTGGCATATGAGCAGTGTAATGGTATGGAGACTCAGTCCTGCTGTACCTACAAGATTTATTCGTGCTCTTCAGGAAGCAAAGCCATACTTTTCACTTTTAGCTTGACTACAGTTTGTTTACTCTAACAAGTATTTCTTGAGTCCCGTGCAATCGTCTCTTGTTGTGACTGCATTTGATCCACTGAGTTTCAGCCGGTTTGTAATTTGATGTTGGTGTCTGCAGTCTATCATTATTAAGCATATGTAATGATTAGAAAGAAAGAACAAGAGATTAGAGGAAACTAAGAGTTCACTGAGGCAAACAACAAAAAAGAAGGGGGGAAAAACACTTTCAAGGCCACTGGAGTAGGAAAGGTCTCAGCATGTGGTCAAAAACATATAAGCAAGTAAAGACTTGACAGAAGCTGCTGCTTGTATGATTGTTTCACAGTAGAAGGAGCATAATATTGATTCCAGAAATGCTATCTGTCCTTTTACCCAGAAGTACGTATTATGATATTCAAAAGCATTTTGTTTTTTGACAGAAGCATTAAGGGACAGCTATGGAAAGCATCACACTAAATGACCATGTTTTCCTTCTTTTCTTTCCCTTTTTTTTTAAATTGTTACCGTTGCTAGGACATGCATTTAGAGCTCTTTGTTGTCTTAATAGAGACTGAAACATGTATAGAGGTTGGAGTTTGCTTTTTTTATTCATCAGCTGAATAAAAAAGCCATGCAGACAAAGCATTTGTGGTGCAAGAGTTGAGTGCAAATCCCTCCCTGTAAGCTGAACAAAAAGCTCATTACGAGGAGGTGGGATTTCCTGGTCACAGCTTTTAACTAAAGGGCAAAGGTCTCCTGTTAAGTACGGTACAGTCTGAACAGGGCTGCGTAAAATTATAGGAGGAAAAAAAAGTCAAATATTTGTTCTTAATTCTCAAGTTAGTTTATCCAGAGTGGCAACCAGGGAAGTGTTGGGAATGATTAAATGGCTGCATTGAGGCTACAAATTGCTGCTACTTGCTTTTGTAGCTGGACTTGTTGCAGTTGAGTGATGTCGCCCATCAGTGCATTGTGTGCACAGTAAAACAGTCGAGCAGTGACAGATAGACTGAAACTCGCAGCTACTCCATCACCGCCGAAGGATCCTGCTCACTGGGAATTGAGAATGAGCACAAACCATGCACGCTGCTCAGAAACAGCTGCTTTCACTCCAGCCCAACTCCTCAGCTGGCTGGGGCAAGCAGCGACTAGTAAATATGCTATAGTGTGATCTTGCTAGGGACCAAAGGCAAAACAAAAAAATAAAACAAATAGTTTGTCAAACCACTGTAACAATAAATTTAGATGCTCTGACTGTAAACTTTCCAGCTAGTAACACATACAGTGAAGTGAGACGACAACCACCATTAAGGACACAAGATTACAGGCTTCCGTACAAAATGCAGCAGAAAATACATATGCTCTTCTTTTACAAAGCATTGGGGAATATAAAGACACTGAAATAGTTCCAGCCCATCCAGATCATGACTGTAGGAACTGAACAAAACTCCTGCTGTCAGGGCTAGTTTTTAAACCGGCTATAACGCTCTTTACATGCTGTATTTCTTTAAAAAAAAAAAAAAAGATAGCGTTCCTGTCCAGCCAGAGGTTGTGGGAGGGTACTTGCTGGAGTACTTGCTATAGCAGAGGGAGTCAGTGCGTTGTTCAAGAGATTGGTTGAAAAGCTGCACTGATGGGCTCCTTAGCTTGGAACTATGGTGGCCATAATGCAGGGCTTTGGGCTTGTGGTGGGTGGGTAATAAAAGCATGAGAAAAGAGGGGCATCCTTTGCAGTGCTGACCAAAGCACTCAGTCCATTCTTATTGTTTCCCTCCTGTGCTTAGGTATTGGGGATCTTAGAACACAACATTGTTCACAGCACCATCAGTCACTATCACAAAGAGGACAGTGGGACTGCCTTTGCTATTCGGATGCACTTACCAGGCAGTCATACAGGGATGTTAATACAATATGTTGCAGTGTCTCAGGATGAATCCATTCTGCAAATCAGTTGCAACATCAGGGTCTGAGCCTATGAAATGCTGAGAAGCTAGGGCCTGATCTCTGAGGTGTTAATTCCCACTGATGCCGACAGGAATCAAGGGTGCTGAAGTGCACTCAGAATCTTCCAGGAAGAGGTCATAAAACAGCTGCTGAGCACCTGTAGTTTTCATTAACTTCCCTGGAAGTTGTGGAGGCTCAGCCTGTCATACTGAAGTTATTGAGAATGAGCATTTCAGAATATTATTTAGAAGCAAATACAGGAGTCATACAGCACCTGGTTTTTAAAGGTGTGAAATCAATCAGTGTAATTTTCTGGTTTCTTTAAAAGAAAAAAAGGAGAGCAAAAATTATCATTGATGCTTTTTGACTGTACACAGGCATACATCAGGAGTAACTATTGCAGTCCATTGCATATGAGAGGAGAATCAGGTCATAGATGTCTTTAAAATATTATTCAGCTTTCTCTTCTTTTATAATGCAAACGTCTGACCAAAACAGAATGTCTGATGTCACAGAAACAGGCTGATGTTTGCTTATTTGTGTGTTAAGGTCCATTCGACTGAAAAAGCCAACTTGCAAGTCTCTCAAAGACCAACCTGATTTTGCCATATTAGCAGATGGGCAAATCTCTAGCACAACCCTACAAAATGAACTAAGGAGGGGGAAAAAATCCTCATCTTCTTCTCTGTTTTCTGCTACATTTCTGCCTATTTCCTTCTGCGATTTCATTTTCATCACCTCTGTTCACGAGGGGTTGTTTGCTCGGTTGACTGGATTGCTGTTGTGGTTGTTTTGTTGGTCAGGAACAAAGTAAGTGGAACTTAGCCGCACAGAGGGGTCTGGGAATATGTCAGTCTTTGGCTAGGAAGCATATAAAAATGATATGTAGTGACTGCACCTTGCTAACTGTAGAACAGGGAACTGCTGTGTATGGTTCACTGTGAACTCGGGATGCTCAAGCCTTTCCCTGCTGGTGGAGCCTTTCCACACTGCTGGAGATTTTCACGGTGGCAATAAAGACTCCAGCAGTGTAGATTTCTGCGCTGCCTTCAGAGTTGGGTGGCCTCAGTGAGGCAGTTGGTCAGGTGCCCAGCTCTGAAGCAGCGCTTTCCATACATACCATGCCACCCTTACTTCTGCACTGCTGCTGGCGGCGGCTCTGCCTTCAGAGCTGGGCTCCCAGCCAGCAGTCACCGCTCTCCAGCTGCCTGTCTCTGAAGGCAGTGCCACCATCAGCAGCAGCACAGAAGTAAGGGTAGCAGTACCGCACACACACCCTACAATAATCCTGTGACTCCCCTTACCCCCCCTAAACTCCTTTTGGGTCAGAACCCCTACAACACCCTGAAATTTCAGATTTAAATAGCTGACATCATGAAATTTATGATTTTTAAAATCCTATGACCGTAAAATTGACCAAAATGGCCTGTGAATTTGGTAGGGCCCTAGCTATATGCCTCCATGAGTGTAGACATACCTAAGACAAAATGTTGGCTCTTGCACATTGCATAGTTAACACAAAGTCTGATGCTTCCAATCAGGAGATCTGCACATTCTAAACAAAAATCGGGGGGCCAGCAGTGTGAATGTCATTTGGCATCCTTTCTGAAACATGGATTGGCATTCAGGGTCCAATCCTCCACAAAAACTCATTAGTGGACAATTAACTATTGTACCTACACTTGATTCTGTGCAAAACATGAGCAACTGGATTAAGGCCCTTTTGAAACATTTGACATAAAATTAAATTAAAGTAATACCAGGCTGACTCCGTTTATGCCAAATGGAGCTTGAACCCCAGCCCTGGTCATTTGTTTTGCCATTGACTGCCTGTTTACCGGGGACATGAATCTATCAATATCTGCACTAGAGCTGAAACGCTTCCTCTTGACTTTCTAAGAGCATCTCTGCGAAAAGACGGCAGATCCACTTTGACTTCAGCAGGATAGAGTCAGGCAAAATCTCTAAAGAGCTTCTCATGCACAATTACCCACGATCAGGCTCTTGATAACGACTTAAGGCTGAATCCTTCATCCTAAATATAACCCAGGAAGGTCCAGAAAGCAACAGAATCACAGGGATGAAGCAGGTCATAGGCACCAACTTCATGGGGGCTCCAGGGCTGGAACACCCATGGAAAAAATTAGTGGGTGCTTAGCACCCACCCGCAGCCAGCTCCCCTCCTCCCCCTAGCGCCTCCCACCCACCGGCAGCCTGTCTGATCAACCCCTTCTCCCTCTGAGCGCCTCCCACCTGCCGTGATCAGCTGTTCCACAGTGTGCAGGAGGCTCTGGGAGGAGAGGAAGGATCAGGGACGGGCTGCGCTCAGGGGGCAGAACTGCGTGGGAAGAGGCAGGTAGAGGTAGGGTGGGGCCTGGGGGAAGGGGTGGAGTGGGTGCAGGGCATGGTGCTGAGTGGGACTTGAGCACCCCCAGGGAATGGAAGACGCCAGTGCCTACGAAGCAGGTTGTAGAGAATTGAGTCACTAGGAATACCAATTCTGGATTTTTATGATGAATTTCAGTGCTCCTACTTTTGTCCACCTTCAAGTCTTTTGAACAGCGACGCCCAAGTGGGAAAATATATACTAACAGAGAGGCCAAGATTCCCAAATTAGGAATGGGCCCACACAAAATTTCTTCATCTGTAAACAGCCCCAACTAGGGTGTCTGAACTCTGGATCTAAATTTTGTTGCGTGAGCAAACTAGAGCTGTGAAAAACATTTGAGACAAATCCCAAGAACAGTTTCACCTGAGTAAGGGGGTTGTTATGAACCAGAAATTCAGGTCACCTTCACACACAGTTTCACTGCATTTTACAAAGAATTTTTTTTTTTTTTTTTTTGTAAACCTGGGCCACTTTTTGGCTTCAGGTAGAAAATAGGCAGAAACCTAAAAGTCAAAGGGAAACTCAGGAAGTGAGAGAACCCATGTGAACTGAAACCAAAAACAGCTCACACAAACCTGGTGTGAAACAAAACTGCCTTTGCTTAACTGTACACCAAACTCATTGTCATTATTTGTGTTGCAGCAATGTCTAGAGACCCTAACCTGGAGGACCCACTGTGCTAGGTGCTGTCCAAACACAGGAGAAAAGGCAAACCCTGCCCTGAAGAACTTACAATCTACATAGACAAGACAGACAGAAAGAATGAGACACAAGAAGTATTATCATCCCCATATTACAGTCAAGGAAGTGGTGCAGACAGCAATTATGTGACTTACCCAAGGTCACACAGGAAGTCTGTGGCAGAACTGGGAATGAATGTAGGTTTCCTGAGTTTCAGTGTTGAAACCGACTTTGAATCTTGGTTCAGATCTAAAGGTTGTGGATCTTGGTGCAGTCTGCCCCAAAGAAACAAATGTGTGGTACCCTAAGTCCACAAAACAAACAACTGCAGTGCTGTAGAAAAAATTAATACTAGAGCTAGTTGAAAAAAAATTGCTGGAAAAATTTTTCCCCAACAAAAAATGCCTTGTCAACAAACTGGAAATTTTCATGTAAAAATTTTCAATTTTCACTGAAAATTGTTATGCTTTCTTCCAGGAGTATAGGACTGGGAACCAGTTGGGCAGATAGGGGAGATAGATCTGATAAGTAGCCAGAGGCATGAGGAGAACTGAGATTGGCTGTGCAAAGAGATAGGGGAGGGACACACATAGAGATTGGATGAGGAGATGGGACTGGGAGTCAGTGGGGAAAGGGAATATGGGCAGGATGTGGAGGGACTGGAGGTAGCATGGAAATGGGAATGACAACCCTCAGGAGTACACTATCTCTGATCTCTCACTAGCAAAGGTCTTGAAGCACCTGAGGGACATGGTGAGCTTCCTTGTGATGAGAGGCAACCCAGTGTTGTAGATGAGCAAAATGTGCAAGATTGGCTGAACCATGAGACTTAGGCAGTGTTTCTAAAACTGGAGTTGCGGCTTATGTAGGGAAAGCCCCTGACGGGCTGGTTTGTTTACCTGCCCCGTCCACAGGTCCGGCCGATCGCAGCTCCCACTGGCCGCGATTTGCTGCTCCAGGCCAATGGGAGCTGCTGGAAGTGGCGGCCAGTAAGTCCCTTGGCCCGTGCCGCTTCCAGCAGCTCCCATTGGCCTGGAGCAGTGATCCGCGGCCAGCGGGAGTCGCGATCGGTCGGACCTGCGAACGGGGCAGGTAAACAAACCGGCCCGGCCCGCCAGGGGCTTTCCCTGTATAAGCGGCGACCCCAGTTTGAGAAACACTGGACTTAGGAGGCTTAGGAAGAACTGCGTCATCTGGGAGAACTGTGTCCTCAGGAAGAACTGTGTCATCTTATCAGCACTTTATCCAGTGCTGGATGGGGCATCTGTGTTGATGTTATCACTGGTGCTGAACTAGTTTTGGCAGCATCAAGTAAAGCTTTCATGGACTCCTGAATGTAGGGCTATATTAATAATTGAAGGGGGCCCAGCGTAAAGTCCTTCCAGGCAGCTAGAGCATTCATCAAGGAAAGTTGGCTCGGCCCTCGGGAGCAAATCAGAGGAGCTTGCGTGGTCCATACCAAGGGTATCCTATGTTCCTCAAGGGTGTTCCAGATGGATACTGATGAGGCAGTGCTGCTGTGCAGTCAAGCGGCAGAAGCATAGTCCAGAGCTTGGTTGGAAGATCCCTAGTTATGAGAGGGGAAATTGACAGTATCTGAAGTATGCACACCGGTGAGCTGTCCCAGTCACTCGGCATTGGAACTTCAAGCTGAGGAGGAGTGCATGCCAGAGGCTCTGAGATGGGTCAGGCATCTCCAGAAGTGACATGGATCACTGGACGGGAAGGTGAACGAAGCCTCCTTTTCTTCTTGTGCCTGGACCCCTTGTGTGAATCTTAGTGCTTCCTCTTCCCTGAAACAGGGCCAGCAGGAGATCTGGAAGTGTGATTCCCAGTGACGATGTTGACCGGCACTGATTCTAGGGGCAACAAGGGAGTCTTTGGTGCTGACAAAGACTGTAGTGCTGGAGAGTGCCAGGTGGGAGGCTCAGCCCCAATAAGTGTTTGCCTTGAGGAGGTTGATCTCAGGTCCTACACTGAAAACAGTGCCAAGACTAGGGTGGCAAGATGTGTTTCAGGTCTCTTTACAGAAGACCTCACCAAAGAAACAGACTTCAAACCCCTCTCAAAGGAGTCTAGGATGGTCCAGTTAAAGGTTCAAAGAAGCTAAGTGCACCTGCAGTCTTAGCGGTCTGCTCTTCCTTGTCCAAGGAGTGAAGGTGTGGCAAATTGTGCACTTGGACACTATGTGAACATCTCGTTGGCACAACTGGCACCAGACATGTGCATCTTTCTCTAGATAGATGGTTGAGCAGGATGTCCTCCTTTTGAACCTCCTATGCGGGTTAGAGCCTGACATAGCCTTGGGAATAACCCAAAGCAAGTGGCTCCAACAACTACAGTTTACTATAGTAGTTCCCCTAGGCACCTGGTTACTTTTTTTTTAATGCAAGTCTCCTTATGGCTTTTGATGGACAGGTCTGGGGTGGGGGCGGTTCATCTGCATCCCACCTCTCGCTCAGAAGGGCATATCTTCCTTGTTCTCTTCACAGATCAACTTACTTGGCATGGGCCCTTTGCTTCACCCTGTCTGGATCCCCAGGGCAGCTTGGAAGGAAAATTCTAACCGCAGGGTAACCCAAGTTACTTGCCAGATTGGGAATTGGAGACTCCCAAGGAATAACACAAATACACACACTCAACATTCAACAGAGTAACTGTATTGAACAAGAGGTAAAAATGACATAGTATAAAACACCAGGGTCACCAGTGCCCTCCCCATGCTAATAATAACCGTGAATTTCCCCAGTCATATGGCTTGATATAGCAGGAGTAGGTGGTAGGTGGTAGATGTACTTTGTAGGGTCCCTTTACAATGCTATGTTCTGTAGCAGCAAGAAGCAACTTGGCTGACTTGGTTCAGTACAGCCCCAAAGACTCACATGTGGGATAAGATGGTAAGTCCCTCCACCGGTTTAATAAACAGTAGGTAATGAAACTCTCAGACCCTTGCCCCCTTGCAAGGGGTAAGGATACCAATGCCCCCTTTTCCCCCAGCTGTAACTCCTAAATCAGGAGTGTAGCAAGAGCAGGACTTGTCCATGGCAACTGGTTTATCTAGGGAGCTGAAGGACTAGCTCAGCCTGACTGGGCAGGGAGTTTTCCCAACAAAATCCTATGAACTGGGAGTCACTTTGAACAGGGAAAGGACCAAGCTTTAGGATATTGCTTCCAGGTACCCAGAAGCCAGTTGTCAGGGGGCAGCCTGCATGGACGCCTGGGACACATGAGCTCAGCAGACAGCAGGGCTGGCTCCAGCTTTTTTGCCGCCCCAAGCGGAGGAAAAAAACCAAACGATTGAGTTGCCACCGAGGAGGAAGACAGGGAGTGAAGGACCTGCCGCCGAATTGCCGCCGAAGACTGAGGCGGGCCGGTTGAGCTGCCACCGAAGTGCTGCTGCCGCCGCTGACCCAGACATACCTCCCCAAGAACAGATGGAGTGCCGCTCCTTTCTATTGCTTCCTTTGCTGGTGCCTGGAGCCGGCCCTGGCAGACAGCAAGTCCTGCCCTTTCAGCGGCTGGCTCCGGAGTACAGACCCTCTCTCAAAATGTGCTTCTCACTTCACAGTGCTTCCACCAGAAGGGGGTGGGAGAGCATCTCGCTGAAGACCTTCCTTATTGGCCAGGCTACCTCTACTTTTCTGGGCTTTTATTGTCAACCATTTGAACCCCTCCCCAACCTGAGACTGCTCCCCCTCTGAGCAGGCACACTGGTGCCCATCCAGGCACCCCTGCTATAACTCCCCAAGCCAACAGATCCCTATCGCACAAAATGGTGTCTCTCCCTCTTGGATGTCTAGCCAACTCTGAATCTGCCCTAGGCCTCCCTGGCACCAAGAGACAGGATGCCTCTCCCTGAGTTACTAGCCAACAGAGAACCAGGATAAACACCACGGGGGTTACCTATACCTTGAGTGACTAACTAACTAACTAAGAAATTATAAGAGGCTAGGTGAAGTAGTTTGCAGACACGAGAGACAGTTATGTTTAGGTCTCTGTGGCAGTGTTGAAGGAACTAAGCTGCTTCCAGGGGAATCAGCTTAGGGTTACTTATGGTGACCTTACACTATGCCTATGCTGCGTAAATTCTCCCCCAGCCGTTGTGGCACAAATCCGGCTGCCCAAGTAGTGTAGAGGGGCAGAATCTTTCCCACTTTCTTTAATAACATGATCATATACACTTGTTCTCAGATGATTCAGTAACGAATCATTTCGCCCACCTGCAAAGTGCATCCCTTTCTGTTCATAGAGAGCCAGGGCCCTTTCGCAGCTTACAGCAGTTTAGGACTGGAAGTGAAAAATAATACAGGACCTAACTGAAACTACAATTGCACAGTTTCCTTAGCACTAAATTATCCACCATCACAGACGTTGCAGTTTACGCGGAAGGAAATAAAGAATTACCTTGAACTTCAGTGCCCTGAAAGGATGGGGGGGGGGGGAGAAATGATTATTCTGGTTTCATTTTAACTCTTTCTTAAAGTTTTTGCCAGCGAGCTAAAATTGTACGGCTGATGAAGTGATTTTCCGTGCTGCTGGTGTATTAAAGGTACCGGCTAATTTAGCTATCATGCTAAATGCCTGCTTTGAACACCCTGTCTTGAAAGTGGAAACCTAAAACTTTTTCTGAATGTGGATGAAATTACCATAGTTTTCTTTGTATGGAGAAGACTTTGGCGGGGGGGAATTAGTGTGGATTGTACTATTCAATGTGGAACATTGTATTATTGAGGGATAGGATATTAGATGTGAACATGAAGCTGTAGACAAGGGAGTTTAGCACAGGAGCACTGCAGTACTGCTTCCTTGTCCAGTCTCCAGCACTTGGCTGCAGTAATTAATGGAGCTGTCACAAAAGACACCATTAGCTTATGGAAGGAAGAGCGTGTGCATGTGCGCACACCTGCACACACACACACGCACACTCTCCCTCTCCAGTTTCTTGAAGGTGTGCTTGGTGGCCTTTGGCCCCTGTTCTGGCAATCAGGGATTAGCAAGGGGTAAGGACACCAATGCCCCCTTTTCCCCCTCTCCTAAATCAGGAGTGTAATAAGGGGAGCCCCCTGACCTAGAGGGCATAGCTGAGGAAAATGTGACATGGTCAGAGCATGTTTTTGCCGTATTCTGTTCCATTCAGAGTCCCCCTACATAGGGGAAATCCTCCAGAGGCTGATTAAGTCAGCGTTACAGCCCCTTTGTGCCACCAGAGTGGTGCAAAAGGGCCATTCCAGAGCTAAGAGTCTGGCCCTTCATGTGACCTGCATTTTTCAGGGGCCTTTAAACATTTGGCTCTAATGTTTATTACAGAGAATGTCAGCAAAATAGTTTCACAAAAAGTTCCCAGATCTGCTAGCTTAGCAGAGGAATCAAGAAAAGGAATCACAGGAAACGGGGCACGTGCAAATCCAGTAAGGAAAGACAGTTGTTCGGTATAACGGCTAAACCTCTATTGTGCCCTTCCAATTAGAGAGAGAGAATATAGGCAAAGCGTGGAGAGTGTAAGCAGGCAGGATATATCCTCGGCCAAAGGGAGAACAGGGCTCCTACATTTCCTTGTGCAATATGCACTCCAGCTGCAGTCTGCAAGGTCACAGCCTTCCCTAAGTGGTTATGCAGTAGCGCTGGTGACACCAACGCTCTCCTCCTCCACACATTCAGAGAGTGCAAGAACTGTTGCTCTGTGCATAGGTGTCTCCTTCCCCAACACATAGCCACATAGCCTTGCTTTAACATTAATGCTAGTCAGCTGAGCACAGCACAGTAAATGCCATATCCCCTTTCCCTATATATCACTGCACTAGAACTATATATAGATCTGGAATAAATTAAAAATCGCCAAACCAAAAATTTGTGGTCGGGGAGGGGGGAATGTTAACTCTTCAGCTGAGAACTTGAATGCCGAGTTTTAGCCTCAAGCAAATTTTACAGCCCCTGAAAACTTGTGGCTTTAATGGAAAGATTGACACAGTGTTAGCAAGAACTCCAAGTGCTGATAAAGTTAAGTTTAAAATGCCCAACTTATAGTGCTTTTTATAGTCAAGGTCTTGTATCATACATTGCGTTGTATCTCTTACAAGACGCTCTTCTCCCTTTTCTTTGACAAATTGCTGATTTAGCTAATAGCACTGTAATACCATGCACCATGTGTATTGCAGCACTGGTTCTCTTGTCTAGCTCAGTGTAAACCCAGCATGACTCTGGCTAACACAGGCATTTTGCAATTGCCTACCACAAAGTGATAAGAGGCTGCTCTACCATATGACTTGTGCACTTCCCCAAACAAGGCCTGCACATTTAGGGAGGTCAGCCTTGTCATTTCTCTAATTTTCTAACCACAAAAAATATATTTAGAAAGAAACAGGGAAGCTTCCTTTGCCCTCAGCGATATTGCATAATGATCTAGGAGGATGATTAGTTCAAGGGTTTTTTTTAGAGTAGAATGCTGAGAGAGTGGGGGCTGGAAAGCTTGAATAATGATCTATAAAGAATATGCAATGTCAGGGTTTTGTGCCTTTTAAAGTCCTCTCTGTGGCAGGCTTTGTTTGTTCAATACTTGAGACTAGCTCTTTGCCACCATAACCTGTAGCCTCGTGGTTCAAAACATTTTCCATACCAGTACTCCCTTCCCATACCTTATCCATACTGAGACATTGCTGCCATCTAACTGGGAACCCCTGCCGCTTAGAAATAGAGGAAAGACAGGGCAGTAGTGACCAATACTTGTTCTCTCCCCTGCTAGTGCTTTATCAACTGGCGCTTGAAGGTGCCACCTCAAGCAGACTGAGAGCTATTCTGGTGGGTTTACTTATTCAGTACTGTGGGGTTCTTTTGTTGGAGGAGAGAGCCACCTTGACCCGATGGCAATATGTTGCTGCAAATTAATATATTTTAGCACCGCAGAACTGATGGAGGGTCTGGGATTTAAAACCTGGAATAATGAGGACTGCCTCGGAATCAAGCCGTCTTTCTGTCTGGAATGTTAAAATGACTTTTTTTTTTTAAAATCTATTTAGCCTAACTCAGAGTATGAAGCAATTGTGGGAACAAGGGTGGAAGCTGATATTTTTATTAGTGAAATCTTCAGGAAATTGTTACCATTCTATTCCATGGTGTCTACAAGAATAAGAAAGCCTTTCTGCTGGAAATTGGCATCACTCTATTAAAGTCATAATCCACTGGCCCTGCCTACTGGAGTGTATATTTAAAGAATGACCATGGCTGTCTATGAAGAAACTTGAGATTTGTTAAAAAAAAATAGTAAAAATTGTTAGAGCATGTTAAAATTGCATCCCTTTTTCTAGGAAGAGTTGAAGAAAATACTGAAAAGCTCTTATATGCAGGAGACTAACTTTCTCACAATAACTCGTGAGCAGTTTGTTCTTAAGCACAATGTAATGGATCAAAAGTTGTATTTCCAGGTACTCTATCGTTTGCATACTCAATAAAATAAGATGCACGAATGGCTTAGCTTTCCCCCTCACACACTAAATGCAATTTTTTCCCTCAAAGATTACTGAAAATTACTTTTGCAAGTCAGTCTGAGGGCTTATCAGTCTAGTGGTGTTCAGGTTTCCATGTTAACTGCCTCACAAGAACTGCTGTGGAAGCCAATGAACTAAGGCAGTAGAATAAATACCGCTGATGTGAGTCCCGACAGCAACTCTTTCCCTTCATACAGGCTGAACATTGTGACTCTACCCATCACAAATAATTGTATCTTATAGGGAGTCATTATTATGAAGCACTAACTTTCAAAATCCACTGGGATCATATCAGTCACCTTGTTTGCTTTTATTTGTGGGTGATTAGCACAGAAAGTGAAATCCTTCCATTGCCTTAAGATCTAGGAAGATTCCATTAAGAGCCTAATAGGGGATCAAACCACTTTTGGATACTCTACACAGTGCATGTCAGGAAGGCTCAGAGCCCAGAGTCACAGACTTGGACTCACACTAAAAACTACTGTGTGGTCATTACAGTTCAGGCACTGAAGCTCCTTGTCCCTAGGCATCAAAGCTTGAGTCCAGTGCGAGCCTTAACATCCACACACCTATTTTTGGCACTGTAGCATGGACCTCATGAGCTGAAGTCTGTCAGCTGAGGCTCTGAGACTCGCTGCCGCTTGCTGTGTAGACATACCCTCTAAGTACATAATATTTCAGTGCAAAGGAAAGCATTCACAGGGCCGCCCAGAGGGGGGGGCAAGAGGGGCAATTTGCCCCAGGCCCTGAGCCCCACAGGGGCCCCCACCAGAGATTTTCGGGGCCCCTGGAGCAGGGTCCTTCACTCGCTCCGGGGGGCCCGGAAAATTCTTGCGGGGCCGGGCCCAGGAGCTTCTTCCGCTCCCGGTCTTCGCCGACGGGGGGTCCTTCCGCTCCGCGGCGGAAGGACCCCCCACTGGCGAATTACCGCCGAAGACGGAGCGGGACCCACCGCCGAAGTTCAGCTCGGTCTTCGGCGGTAATTCGGTGGCGGGGGGCCCTTCCGTTCCGGGACCTGCCGCCGAAGTGCCCCGAAGACCCGCGGCGGGGGCCCCCCTGCCGCCGAATTACCGCCGAAGACCGGGCTGCACTTCGGCGGCGGGTCCCGCTTCGGCGGTAATTCAGCGGCGGGGGGCCCCCCGCCACGGCTCTTCCGGGCAATTCGGCAGCGGGTCCCGGAACGGAAGCGCCCCCCGCCGCCGAAAACCCCGGGCCCCTGGAATCCTCTGGGCGGCCCTGAGTGTTCAGACAGCTTATACCTGGCTGTTTTCAAATACTGTATGGGCTAGAACTACAAAGGGATTTAAGGAGCCTAATGGCCACTTTAGGAGCCTAAGTCCAAAATTTAGAGCCTCAAAATCTTCACCTAACTGTGGATGCACTTTTACACTCCTTACGCACCTAAGTTTCTCCAGTGAAGTCCCTTAAGGGTGGGATTCACAGGGGTATTTAGGTGTCTAATTCCTTTGAAACCAGTGGAAGTTAGATGTCTAAACACCTTTGTGACTCCCACCCTTGGTGCCTACGGTGCAGCTGCCTCAATCCCAAAACCACCAACCTGCTCGATGCTGAACTCACAGCTAAGAAGAAGAAGAACAGGCCCGCTCCTGTTAGAGGAACACTATTGCAGGGTACAGTGTACAGTCTGGCAGGCCCTGAAAGGTCATCCTTGTGAAATTCACCCATCACTAAGGGTAGTGACCCTCTCGCCCCTCTTGTGCTCTCAGTGTGCCAGCCGGCTGCCATGGCCAGACACTCTGTTAATGTTAATTTCTGAAAACAGTGCTGCCTGCTGTTGGACAGACCCATCTGCGCAGCGAGAGAGCAGCTGGAGGGCTGAAAGCATCAGTTATAAAAATCTGGAGTTTGAGCACTGAACTAGCTCTGGTGGGTTTAGCAGACGAAACACCATTAACACGCCCCCCCCCCCGCAAAGACGTTTTGGCGTATGTAGCCAATCAGAGTCAACGTGCATCGTTATAGCAGCAGCTTTACATTCCGGAGGTGCAGCAACAGATCTTCGTGACCAGTTTCTGTTGCGTGCACTGTCTAAAATAGACAATGATGAAAACGTGAAGATATTACTCTCTCGGGGAGGGGGGCGGGATGAGATGCCAACCCAAAGTGTTCTACTTAGCTTGCTTCGTAACTAGGCTCACAAAAACAATAATGAGTTTACTGTTTTTCAGGCATGTGGAATAAGGTCAGTTGAAAGCATAGAGGTACTTTAATTAAACCTCAATGAACTTCAGAGAGCAAGACAGAATGACTGTTAATGGCTCCTATTTTTGCTAAACTTCCCTCTCTGTGGCCTGTCACTTCAAGGCAGGGACAGTCCCTATTTGTCATGCTTCTTTTCATGTAAATGACATGCGTGAGGCCTGCAGTCGCTCCCCTAAATAATGAAGATGTTCACCATGCCCACAGATAGCCCTACTTTTCATTTCAGGGCAAATTTTCAGCAAGTCACAAAGTGCTGAACATATCACGTTTAAAGAGAGGGCCTGACACGTCTCTGCTTTGCACCTGGTGTAGTCAATTATCCCTTTGCAAAGTGGCATTCTGAGCTGGTGGCATTTAAGACTCATTTTGCACAGGGGTAAATGACTGCAGCCGAGGCAAGCCAGACGAGGAGGCTCGGGTCCAGCGGAGTTTGCTTGTATCTTTAGTTTCAGCCAGAAGGTTTGCAAACAGCTACCTGGGCTATTGAACTGAACTAGCATCGCTCTGCTGAAATGTACATGACAGACTGTTAGTATCTGCCTCAGGCGGAATTGTTTTGGAAAGTTTTAGCTAAAGCAATTCAGCCATTTCCAAGAATGAGATTAGGGAAACATTCATTGTTTTGCCAGTGTTAAAAAAATAATTCTTACAACCATTTTGTTGAGAAGCTCTAGCACCTCCATGCTTTAAAGTAAGGGCTTGAAATTTGACAGAGGTGAGGGGTGTTGCACTGGTGTCAGGGGTGTGTCTTTTGCCGTCACCATAACAATTCACCCAAGTTATGAGCCCTTGAAAAATCTCAGTTCACAAACTCAGTAGTGATTTGTTCGCGTTTGGCAGCTAAATTCTCTAACGATTCCCTCTGCACTGAGCATGCTCCATCCTAGGGCTGCAGAGGTTGACCGGGGCTTTCCTTGGAATTGCTATTCACAGCTGCAGTGGCACCAGGCATCTGAACTGAGAGCAGGGGGTCTGCTTCTCAATGCTCCCCTACTGGCACCCAGACAGCGTTTAGGAGGAGGAGACGGTAGCTGAGAAGGCGGCAGGGGGAGACTAGGCGTGTGTGTGGTGGAAAAGGGGTTGGAGGGGTTTGGGGGGAAGTGGAAGGGAATAGGAGCAGAGGACCGGGAACCAGGCTGGGTGGTAATATGTGGGGAGGAACCCAGGGGGTGGAGAGTTGGACAGAAATACAGGAAGAGAGGGAAAGGTTGGGGCACAGAGTCTAACACTACTAGAGTTTACCCCCCTTCAGAATCTGAAACTGAATGTAGGAGTCCTACATTCCTCTTCTGTCAGCAAATAGCCGAGAAACCCACTAGAAAAGTGGTTGAGCCACACAGAGGATAATAATCTACTACTGCTACCTATTACTCTGTAAACTCAGGGGCAAAGGTCCATGCTGTGAAAAAAAAAACAACCCTGAACCCTGTTGATGATCCAAAATAGGGTCAATATGGTGCCACAGACTAGAACTTCTAGAGGGTGGAATTTTTTTAAAAGGAAGTGAAATTAAAAATAAATTAAAAGATCATAAAGGCTGCAAACCCAAGCACTCAAAAATAAGGCAATGCCAGAATTATGGTTACCTGTGCAACCTTAATTCAGCCTCCTTGTGTGTACGTGCTATGATAGAGTCTGCAATTACATGATCGCATACTATTTTTTTCCACAGGACCCCAGCCTCATTCACTGAACAGGACAAACCTGTTCTGGGGATGGATTAGCACTGTGTAGTGAAGGAGGTGGCTGTCTATAGGCCCCTGCCTCTTGTGTTGCAGAAGTTGGAAGATGTGTACTGAAGGAGGCAAGGAACTGCAGAAAGAAAGGAGGGTCTCCTGGTTGAGGCAGTTAGTTGAATGTTGCCCTGAAGAATTGTATTCCTGCCCCTGACACACAGCTCCTATGTGATTCTGGGTAAGGCACTTAAACGAAACTGTTCCTAGGTGGTCACTAATTGTGTGTCCCTCATTTTCTAGGTGCCCAATGTGAGACAGCTGGGGGCAGATTCCCAGCAGTGCTGAGCATTTGCAGCTGAAGTCAATGGAAACTGTGCTCTGCACATATAAAGTCTATATAATACTAAGTACTCTGAAACATCAGGTGTCTCAAGTTAGGCCCAAAATGAGTGGAAACTTCTGACCTTAATCTCGCTGTGCCACTCCCCAGCTGTGAAATAGCGATAATGCCATCTACTCTCAAAGAGAGTTGTGAAAATAAATGCAGTGATCAGTGTGACGCACAGATACAGTGATGAGAACCACAGAAACACCGCGTAGGAAATGAATGATTTTGTATTCAGTGCAGGGTGAGAACGGTGTATGTTGAATAAGGGGGGGGGGGCACATATTGAATGAAGGGGATAAAAAGAAATTTTGTGTAACTATTCCCTGAATTATGGTAGGATTGGGGCCTAAGTGAACCCACTGATTTTTGAAGGTGGGCAGAGAGAGATTCCGTAGGCGGAGGTGGATTAAGGTTTCCTGGGGCTCCGGGAGAGAGGAAGTGGGGGCCCCCTCCCCAGCCCTTTCGCCTGTGGCCCCGCCCACAGCCCCACCCAGGGTCTCCCGCATTCACCCGCCCACTGCAGCCCCACAACCCCTTTTATTCCTTTCTTCCTCCCGCCCCTGCCTCCACTGCAGCCCCAAGACCGGAGAAGCTCTGTCCCCATTCCACAGTCCCGGGGCCGCAGCAGGGAGTGAGTGCTCCTCCAGTCCCAGGGCTGCAGCTGGGCTCCAGGTGCTGGGGTTTTCTCGCCCTCCTCTCCCGCAGGTGAATTTTGCCAACCAAAGTGCTAGTGTAGGCATAGCCGTAGGTGCAGGACCTGGAATGGGAGTATTTAGCAGACACGCTTCTCAAAGAAGGAGATAAGACACACAGGCAGGATTCACCCCAATACTCAATACTGCACTGAGGAAATTGGTCAAGGTTTCCTTGCCTCCTCTGTCATGATAAGAGGGTTCCCACGCTAAAGTGCTCGAAAAGAGCCTAGTGATTCCAGCATAGCAGTTAACATTTTTTATCCGTCATTAGAGTTCAAGAATCACAAGCAGTTTAATGCTAGGAAGGAACCGAATAATTCTACTGCTTAGCACCTGGACAGTGCTTTGCACACTGAAAGCTCTGCATGGAGTTGGACTAATGAACTGAACGAGTTGTTCAATTACACACTGATTTCTAACCATCAGTTAATGATATCCCCAAAACTATGCAGGAAGCAGTAGGGAGGGGATTTCAAATAGCTGCAAATAGATTCTTTCTGAATCATGTACAGTAATTAGCAATACTTATACCAAGCCATTCCCCTTTCTTATGTTAATAAAAGATGTTTGTATGTAAGACCCTATTGTTAAAGAACCCTATTGGTTGTAGGGGGGTTGCACACCTTATGCCGGAGTTACTTTTAAACTGGTCGGTGGAGTGTATGTTACCAAATCCCTGTGAAATACCTTAGGCACACTGACTATTGATTTTCTTTGGCACACTATGAACTGTATGTTTTACAAGGACTTTGTGGATATCTAGCCGCATGGTCAGGAAATTTTACTCATATGTAAAATGATTGAAATTCTTAACAGCATTCATTGTATTTAAGATAATGTAAACCTGGCTAAAATCACACCCTTCTTTGCAATGTAGAATTTTATGTAACCCCTTTTCTCTCCCTCATATACACCTACCAGCCACAGATGTGGGCATGATAACTATGTGATAAATTGCAAACCCACCGTTGGAGCCATGTGATAAAGGGCATTTATCATTCATCTTTAACTGCTTCATCCACACTCTGCCCATCTCCCTTGCTTTATGCCCAGTGATCCATCTCCATCAGGACTTCTAACATTCCACACCTCGAAGCACTAACAAAGAGCTCGTTTTTCCCCTGCAACAGCTGACCAGAAATCTGCTTTTTTTTGCTTTGTGCCCCTGCTCCCCGGGGGAATTTTTTTCTTGCAAAGGTGCACTGCCCAGAGACTCAGAATTTGTCCACTGGTGAAGGATCTTTCCCTAATGAGTCTTTATCTGCTCCTGTCGGAATATACATGAGCCTAAATTAAGGCTGTCCCTGCATGCTTGTGCTGCTTTTCCCTATGCCAGGGTTTGCAGGGGGGGGGGGGGTCCCATAGTTTGGTTGTACACACTATGGCGAGCAGGGAGCTGGAAAGCAGCTAGCCCCCCAGAATTGCTTACTATCCTAGTGGGTAAAGTGGGTCTGGGCAAAGCAAGCCCACAGCCCTGACGCCATTCCCCCAAACACACCCGCTAGCACTGTCAGGGCAATAGGGGCAGTGGTGAAAACAGCTTTTACACTATGCTCACCCCGGCCTCCTTGGAGGGATGACGACATAGCATCTCCAGACATGATTGCTCTGGAGACGTCAAGGGGCGTGCATGTCTGTCTTAGTGGCCTCAATTTTGTCACAATAAAAGTCTAGAATGATCTCGATTCTAAGCGCCTCTGCTCCTAAGTAGATGCTGTACCTCTATAGAAGCACAACGTGTTAGTCCAGTTTCACAACCCAGCGGGTATGCACGCAACATTGCATTTCTTCATCTCCCCTCTTGCTTCCGTTTCATAGCGTCTGGAACACCATGTCATCAAGAGGAAATACATAGTTGTCCATTATATGAAGAGAGGGTTTTTTTTGATGCCCTAAGAAATACACGAAAAAGGTTGATGTTATGAAGGTTATCAAGGGGCCTCACAACTGGGTGCAAGAGATTTCATGTGAAGAGGCTTGATGCCTCTGTTTTGCTGCTTACGGTGTGGAGCCATCACCTAATGATAAACAAACTTTATTCAGTTCAACCTTTGCATCACCCTGCACAGGAGTCTGGCCCTTCCTAGCTGGGCTCAGTGTGGAATTTGTAATATGTCGCTTCAGCAGTTGTCCTTAAGGGACTGAACAAATTTTACAGTCATGAGAAGGGAAAGTATCTAAGGGCTGACAGGTTAGACAAAGCAAAGCGCACAATATAAACAAAAAGTAAAAAAAAATCTATGGCAGCTGTATTGAATTGCAATGTCCCTCCAGCCCATAGCGGAAAGCTTTATTAGTAATGTTTATGTATGCCTAATTTTTGTGAACACAAAAGGCACAATGATGCAGACTGTATTTTACATATGTCAGAGCCCTGAAGATTTTAAAAATGACTGCTGTAGAGAGGTATTTATAGTAATAAGATGAGGGGATGGAGACTAAGAATGCCTGGGTTCCAGTCCTGTGCTTGCTACTGCATTACAGGATGACCATGGTCAAGTTACTTAACCTCGCTCTTTACAGGACTTCAAGTTATACATCTGTAAAACGGAAATCGTTATAAACTACATACCATTGGGTTGCTTGTGAGGGTTAGTTAATAGTTATACTTTACACCTTTTGAATGCCTTTGTCTAGCAGTTTGCAGGCCCCTTGATGCTCCTACTGGAATATATTGTATATCTCCAGTGTCTCTAGAACTGCCACATCAATAATTTCATCCCCCCCAATAACTCTTGAGTGCCACTTGCCTCCAATAACATCTGGAAGTGATGCAACCACTCCTTCCAGTTCTCTGCCAGGTTCCTTCCAGGATCAGGGATTCTGGTGGCTTCATTTGCTCCCTTATTGACAACGATTCAGTTTTCTTACCATGCCATCCTGTGTCACACCTGGGTCAGACTTCAGGGTGGCCACCATGGGTGCCATTTCAGTGACTTTTTTTATTTTCTTTTTGCATCTTCTGGGTGCTGGGAGAGTGCTGAAAGCATTTGCTAACCTGGGTGACAAACATCTAAGGTCAACCCTGATCAGACCTGACGTCCATTTCCTATCAACCCACAGGGCATGCGCCTTTGCTGAATGATGGTCAAATGCTGTCAGCTAACAGTTTCTTTACAGGTGTCCAGAATAATGTCATTAATGCTCAATGCAGATTGTAAACACTATAGATAGGGCCCTACCAAATTCACAGCCATGAAAAACGCATCACGGACCATGAAATCTGGTCTTTCGTGTGCTTTTTACCCTATACTATACTGATTTCATGGGAGCGACCAGCATTTCTCAAATTGGGGGTCCTGACCCAAAAGGGAGTTGAGGAGTTGCAAGGTTATTTTTGGGGGGGGGTGTCGCAGTATTGCCACCCTTACTTCTGCGCTGCCTTCAGAGCTGGGTGGCCAGAGAAGGGTGGCTATTGGCCAGGCGCCCAGCTCCGAAGGCAGCGCCCCGCCAGCAGCAGCACAGAAGAAAGGGAGGCAATACCATCCCATGCCACCCTTACTTCTGCGCTGCTGCCTTCAGAGCTGAGTGGCCAGACAGTGGTGGCTGCTGGCCAAGGGCCCAGCTCTGAAGGCAGCAGTGCAGAAGTAACGGTGGCAATACCATCCCATGCCACCCTTACTTCTGCGCTGCTGTGGTGGCCGCTCTGACTTCAGAGCTGGGCTCCTGGCCAGCAGCTGCTTCTCTCCGGCCACCCAGCTCTAACGACAGTGCCGCCGCCAGCAGCTGCACAAAAGTAAGGGTAGCGGTACTGCAAGCCCCCCCACCCCCAATAATTTTGCAACCCCCCCACAGGATGTGATCATTTTTGGGTCAGGACCCCCTACAATTACAACATTGTGAAATTTCAGATTTAAATATCTGAAATAATGACATTTATGATTTTAAAAATCTTATGACTATGAAATTAACCAAAATGGACCGTGAATTTGGTAGACCCCTGCCTATAGAAGTCCCCAAAATTACTCATCAGCTAATTGAAAATGCATGTATTATTATAATATAGATGCTTCACTTATGACTGAAGAAATGAAAAATAAAACCAACAACAGTCTTTTAGGGAAAGAATCCACAGAAGCAGTAGAGCAGAGAGTGTTTTTTAATGAAACTTGTATATTAACATTAAAAATGCATTGAGGAATAAAAATTCAAGGTTAAAAATAAAAATCCTAGGAAATAGTCTTCCTTTCACAGAGCTGGAAGTCTGTTTGATCAGCAGGTCTGTGACTAACTACTAAATGAGGTGTATTTTGTTTGGGTAAATCCAATCAAGCTGCCTGATTCTTCGGGTAAACTGATTTGGTTTTTACAAGCCAGAATTTCTGGCGACTGAGAAAGGCTGTTTGTTTGGATTCAGCTCACTCAGTTGGGAGAGGGACAGTGATTTAAGTCACAAAACCACAGTTCCTTACTTCTGAGTAACTGACAATTGCGTCTAAGATTAAGCTGGTGTGGTTACTGAATTCGAGCTGCAAGCCCTCCCCTCCCCTCCCTTCCCTTCCCTCCCCTCAGTGCAGACTGAAGGTCACTGGTAGGGTCGTGGCAGAAGTATGCAGTGCAGCTGCCTGCACCAAACCTGGTAGGTGAATTAATAGAAGGCTTCAGCTTTTGTCACTGCCAAATCTATAACCTTCACAAGAACAAACATGCACAAAGAGACGAGACAGCAGCGTTACAGCAACATCTATCCAAAAGATACCCAGTATGTTTGAGAAAGATCTCAGTCACTTTCCAGTTCACCAAATAAACTTAGGCTGATTATTTAACTTCCCACCTATTCCATTCAACTCCAGTTTTTAACCTTTCCCTTAGCCACCTACCCTTTTGCTCGTAGCCAGTTAACACAGCACCTTAGGGCCAGCTGGGAGTCAGCAAAAGAAATATAGCCACCTAGTACTGTTCTCCTTGGAGACGGAATGCATGACCCCTGGGACCAGGGGCGGCTCTAGGAATTTGGCCGCTGCAAGCAGTCATGCGTGCGGGAGGTGCACCGGAGCCGCGGGACCAGCGGACCTCCTGCAGGCATGACTGCGGAGGGTCCGCTGGTCCCGCAGCTCTAGTGGACCTCCGCAGCTGCGGAGGGTTCGCTGGTCCCGCGCATGCCTGCGGAAGGTCCACCCGAGCCGCGGGACCAGCGAACCGTCTGCAGTCATGCCTGCGGGAGGTCGACTGGAGCCGCGGGACCAGCAGACCCTCCGCAGTCATGCCTGCGGCAGGTCCGGTGGATCCGCGGCTCCAGTGGACCTTCCGCAGTCATGACTGCGGCAGGTCCGCCGGACCTGCCTGCCGCCCTGCCGGCAAAATGCCGCCCCAAGCGTGCGCTTGGCGCGCTGGGGTCTGGAGCCGGCCCTGCCTGGGACTCAGCTGAATTCCAGAGCCACCAAGCCCAGGTTTAAGTCCTCCCTTGTTCATAGTTCAAAGCACTGACTCCTGTTTTGCATAGAACTGAAGCAATTAAATGTGAATAAATGATCACGACAGTAAGGAACATAGAGTGAAAAAGGGAGTAAAACCCAGTTAAAAGTTTGTCTAAAACATAATGTGTCTTTTAAGAGGGACTCTTTTGGCGACCTGTGAGCATTAAAATAAGTGGAAGCAAGGAGATTAATAATGAAGTAACCCGAGGAAATCAGCTAGCATAGCTTTCCTCCTGTCCATTCAGACTGATGTCCACTTTTCAGCTCATATTTTTGGGCTTGAGTTCTGCTGGTTGATGGACGTTAACTACTACACTGGTATGTTTTTTTAAACACGTGCAAGGTTTTAGTGAGTGGAAATACCCATCTTATGAGTATATGTGAAGATAGTTTTTAAATTGATTCTGTGGACAGATGCTATTTCCATTTCGTTCCACTTGAAAAGAAGGTAGATATTTAGTTATATCATGGTCAGCAACAAACAATAGTAAAATGTCTCAAAAATGTTGGCTTTACAGCATTTTTGTAGTTTCATATAGGTTTTTTTAAGTATGACAGTTTCTAATCCATTATACTCAAGATTCTATTTTAAAGAGTTATGTTATTAAGGGCTCTATCTTGTATACTGAGCACTCTGGCCACAATGTCAAAAAAGCATTTATGAACATGCTTAACTTTAAGCATATGAATAGTCCCATTGAAATAGGTGACTCTACTCACATGCTTACAGTTAAGCAGATGCTTAAGTGCTTTTCTGGACTGAGGCGTAACACCATAGATTCTCATTTTGAGTTTTTCAGATTTTTTTTCCCCCAGACAAAACAATTCAGCGAAATCAACATGAATTTGCAAAAATGTTTTAGTGTCTGCATTTTTCACCCAAAAAAGTTTTGGTCAAAAAATTTCACCCACCTCTATTCACTCCTCACTTTAGTCTGAATTAACCCATGTTTGATGATCTTCCAGGTAATCTGCAAAACACATCTGTTCCACGGGGTTTTTGGAAGGGGCCAAGGCTAGGCTTCTCAGAATGATAAAGAGGCAGAAAGGAATTTTTGTAGGTGGTTGAGATGTTGCTTAATATGTAATATGTACATATTACACCTCTACCCCGATATAACACAAATTTGGATATAACGCGGTAAAGCAGCGCTCTGGGGGAGTGGGGCTGCGTGCTCCAGCGCGTCAGCATGTCTGACTCCGACATGCTGCTCTGAGCGGCATGTTAAGAGTGGGAGGTGAGCGGGAAGCGAGTAAGGAGGCGAATGGAGAGGTGAGCGGGCAGGCAGGAGGGGGGTGAGGAGGCAGGTGGGTGGGAAGACGGCGAGCTGGAGAGTGGCGGTCGGGCGGACGCGGGAAGGCGCGCTGGACAGATGGTGAGGAGACTAGTGGGGAGGCGAGCGGCGGGCGGGTGGGGGGGGTGAGGAGGCAAGCGGTGGCCAAGCGGGCGGGAGCACTGGGCGGACGGTGAGGAGACTAGCGGAGAGGCTGATTTGTCCCGGGCCCTGCACCTCTCTAGGGACGGCTCCGACGCTGCTCTGAGCGGCATGTTAAGGGTGCTGGGCCGAGGGGTTGGATAAGGGGCAGAGGGTCTCGGGAGGGCGGTCAGGGGACAAGGAGCCTTCCCTACCAACATAACGCGGTTTTACCTATAACGCAGTAAGATTTTTTGGCTCCCGAGGACCACGTTATATCGGGGTAGAGGTGTATTAATAGTGTGTTTGGATGACTAGACACTTGGATAGGAGCCTTTTTAGTTATTTAATTCTAAATAAATAAATAATAGTTTCATTTTCATATAGCTTACGTGATGGGCACTATAGAAAAGCCTATGAAGGACAGATAGATAGCTTCATGTTGTATGCCAATTGATTTAGTCCCATGTTATATTTACATAATTTGTTGTTTAGCTGTATCTGTACTGAAATATTAAAAAGTATTTTTAAATCAACACTCAAACCTGAATTCCATTATTATTCAGAGCATACAAATGCATGAAACAGCTGCATTCAACACATTACAAATATTGCGCTGTATGTAATTACACTCATACTAATTGCACATTCTGGTACATTATGTGGTAATGATGCTTGAAGTTACGAAACAGTTTAAAGATCAAAGGTCATATGGTCAGAGATCTTCCAATAAAGTTCCTGGTTTATGAATTTATGATCATGCTCCAAGTTTAACCTCTCCCCCATATAGAAATAACTCCATAATAATTACCTGGAAGAGTCTGATTATGTGGCTATCTAGAAAGCTTAGCAAGAGAATGAAGTGGAAGGCAGCTTTCTTGCCATTCCCCCATTCAGAAGAGAAAGAGCAAGTAACTCTGATGAGGAGCCAGGAGGAGACAATGATGTGGTTATCCCGAGGGATTCTTCCTATTACTTGAAAAGTCAGATAGCAGATTCAGAGATACAGGTAGATCTGCTCAAGAAGATCAATGAATATGAGTGGTTCATTGATGTCATATGGTAGGTTTTAGACTTCGAGTCAGTAGTGACAGCAGAGAAGGATGATAAAGAACAGCTGTGCATGTTGTAGGATGAGTGCATTGGCGGCATAGTGCTGGAAAAACAGGATTTCATGAAGTGCAGTAACTGTGAAAAGGAGGGAGGCGATACGGTAAAGGGGTGAATTATGTCCAGTGAGGCTTTTGACTGCAGATATCAGTGTGGGTGGGACTGAGAACAGGCCCACAGAACTATAATGATGGAGGAATCTGTGGAGCCACATACGGTATGACTATAGAAGGTACTAATGTCAGTAAAAGACTCAGTGGACACCTGGGAAGCCATTTCTGTAAAAGAACCACGCTCACTGGACCACAAGCAGTATTCCATATATTTGCATGTACTTTTGATAAATCCCGCTCCTGATACTATAAATACCCATCACGCACAATTACAAAAGGTTGATCTCATTTCTCTAACACCAGTCTGTTACCCTTCTTCCATAACAGCTTTAACATGTCCACCTGGAACATCACTGATGGCTTTAGAGAGCTTGTCCTTTCTTTTTCTTTTTTAAACAAAAACGGGCTTTCCATAATGTGCCTGCTAATAAGGTATGATATTGAAGCTGCAGATAGAAGTAACAGAAATATTCTAATTGGCAGAGTAGAGCTAGTTTGGAGAAAAGATAAGTTAGGGACAATAAAGGTATCCAGAGATTCCTAAACATTGGCCTCCAGACACATCTAGAAAGATATAGAAGTAGATCAGATATGTTTCACAGATATCATAGCATCATAGGACTGGAAGGGACCTCGAGAGGTGCACTCAGGGCAGGCCAAAGTATTAGCTAGACCATCCCTGACAGGTGTTTGTCTAACCTGCTCTTAGAAATCTCCAATGATGGAGATTCCACAATATCCCTAGGCAATTTATTCCAGTGCTTAACCACTCTGGCAGTTAGGAAGTTTTTCCTAATATCCAACCTAAACTGCCATTGCTGCAATTTGCTTCTTGTCCTATCCTCAGAGGTTAAAGAGAACAATTTTTCTTCCTCCTCCTTGTAACAACCTTTTATGTACTTGAAAACTGTTATGTCCCCTCTCAGTCTTCTCTTCTCCAGACTAAACATTTTTTTCAATCTTCCCTTACAGGACATGATTTTTAGATCTTTAATCATTTTTGTTACTCTTCTTGGCACTTGTTCCAATTTGACCACATCTTTCCTGAAACGTGCCACCCAGAACTGGACACAATACTCCAGTTGAGGCCTATTCAGCATGGAGCAGAGCGGAAGAATTACTTCTTGTATCTTGCTTACAACATTCCTGCTAATACAGCCCAGAATGATGATTGCTTTTTTTGCAACGGTGTACACTGTTGACTTATATTTAGCTTGTGATCCACTATGACCGCCAGATCTCTTTCCACAGTGCTCCTTCCTAGGCAGCCATTTCCCATTTTGTGTGTGTGCAACTGATTTTTCCTTCCTAAGTGGAGTACTTTTCATTGTTCTTCATTAATTTCATCCTGTTTACTTCAGACCATTTCTCCAGTTTGTCCAGATCATTTTGAATTTTAATCATATCCTCCAAAGCACTTGCAACCCCTCCAGCCTTGGTATTATCTGTACTCTCTATGCCATTATCTAAATCATTGATGAAGATACTGAACAGAACCAGACCCAGAACAGAGCCCTGCAGGACCCCACTCGTTATGCCCTTCCAGCTTGACTGTGAACCACTGATAACTACTCTCTGGGAATGGTTTTCCAACCAGTTATGCACTTATCTTAGAGTAGCTCTATCTAGGTTGCATTTCCCTAGATTGTTTATGAGACAGTCATGTGAAACTATCAAAAGCTTTACTAAAGTCAAGCTATACCACAGCTACCACTTCCCCCCATCCACAAGGCTTGTTAACTTGTCAAAGAAAGCTATTAGGTTGGTTTGACATGATTTGTTCTTGACAAATCCATGCTGACTGTTACTTATCACCTTATTATCTTCTAGGTGTCTACAAATTGATTGCTTAAGTATTTACTCCATTATCTTTGCAGGTACTGAAGTTAAGATGAGTGGTCTGTAATTCCCTATGTTGTCCTTATTCCCTTTTTTATAGATTGGCATTATATTTGCTCTTTTCCAGTCCTCTGGAATCTCATCCATGTTCTATGCCTTTTTGAAGCTAATAGCTAATGGTTCAAATATCTCCTCAGTCAGCTCTTGATGCTAGGTGCCAAGGCCTCATGTTAAGGAGAAGTGATGTCTTCATCAATTGAGATAAACCCATAAAGAAACTAAAGTGCTAATACATTTCTAGAAGTAGGAAACTTGTTTTTTTCCACACATGACCTGTTTTGTAGATCTCATTGAGACTATAAAATCAAGCCAAGTCTGAAATCTCTAAGGATTCTACTGTAACTTACTGCTAGTTAAGGTTGCATTAGAAAGTCCAATTTGTATTATATATTTGTATTAATTGACACATAATGTATATTACTATAAGGAAAGACCGTATTTTCAGGCATAAGAATAAGAGAACAGATATAATGTTGAGCTTTCAACCTGAAATCTGATTTCCGAGTTCATGCTTTCTTAGTGTGAATGTTGCATTGACCCTAGGTTTCTTTACATTAAATAGGGTGGGTGATTTAGAAATCTGTATCAGAAAGGCTAGTTAGGCAAGAAAATTATATGTGGGGTATCAAATATAAGAGAATGTATCGTGGAACAACGTAAGATTCCTTAAATATAGTCACAATATAGAAATCAACAAGCGAAAGCAGAAAGCCAGTGAAAAATATTAGTGTGAATTTGGAGATCGATTATAAAGAAGTGACATTGTTCACAAGTCCTTTGGCTTCTGTCTTCAACAAAGGAAAACAGAATAGAGAGTTGCTTAAGACGGGTCATATTTCTGGTACAGTAAAGAAGAAAGCAGTGTAACTATGAAAATATCTGTGAAAGGCCACGCTAATTTTACGGGAATGAAAGACTCAAGCCCAGAAAATGAGTATAGGAATTATGTCCCAAATGCTATTAGCAGTTCTTAGATTCCCAGTGATTCAAAATTTAGTCATTAGTAAGAAACAAACAAAAAAAAGTCTGTTCAAGAGAAGAGTCACAAAATGTATTTTGTATTTTGTACATTTTCAGCTATAATTGTATTTGTGAGAACAGTTGTCCTGAAATTATGAAAGGATTTGAACATTATAAACTGTACAAATTGCTAAAGGGTTCAATAACCAGGGGACTAATATAAAAATTAGGAAATTAAGACTAATCAGGGTATTGAGGCAGAACTATTGTATTTCATTCAAAGTGCAGTAAACATATGGATTAAACCGCCAATAAGACCACTGGGGCAAAGAGTGTGGTTTGTGTTCTGGAAAAAGGGTTGTTGGTTTTTCTCTCCCATTCAAAGCACTGACCGATTTGCCAGAGAGAGTTGTGTAGTTCGATTGGTCATACCTTAATAGATGTACTGTCAAGCCATTTGCTTTATTTTAAAGAAAAATCAAGGCAGTTATTTTCTGTATATAAATACTGTAAAATTCAAGCGGGAGCTGTAAGGTTTATATACTCTAAGCAGAAACACTTTAAAAGAAATGTTTAACTTCAAAGTAATAAGAACAGGCTGGATTCTCTGCTACTGCCAAGGAGCATTCAGGTCCTGATTCAGTAAAGCAAAGCAAGTACATAGTTCCATCGACTTCAATGGTCTGCTCACCTGCTTAATGTTAGGTGTTATGTGTGTGCAATTTACTGAATCAGGGGTTTAGCCCAGCTTGCAAGGGTTGTGGTTTTAAGATATCTTGCCAATCCCCGCAAATCTGGGACCATCTTCATCGCAGTCTTATCCCCAGTATAAATTACAACCAGATGGATGCAAAGCTCTATTTCACATAAGCTGCCAACCGCCCCCAGGACAGCAACTGGAGATTAAAGAGGGGATATGGTAAAGCTGGTCACAGCTCCTTTTCCCAATCTATGCCCTGTTATGCTAGTGACTAGGTAGAGCTTCTTCCTGGGGTTCTCCTGTGCTGGGGTGGGAGGGGGTGTCTTCCACTGACTGGATAAACTGGCTTTAGCACATCTTTGTTCAGGTGGAGCAGTGCAAAACTGCCGTGGTGTAATGGAGAATTGGGCCCAATAGGATTGTACAGAATATGAAAAAGAACTTAACAAAGGAGAGGAGATTCTTAGCTGACTCTCAAACAGCTGTCATTTGTGTACGTGCCGTTTTGCACCCATAATAATTGAGGGTGCAGACATTAGGCATACATCGAATTGAGATTTGTGGGCACAGACAGGCAGTCACCTAATTACTGGTATTTTGCTCCTGCAATGAATTGTGGGTGCAAATGTGGCTGTAGTTATTTGTGGACACAAATTGACCCCCCCACAAAAACAGGACAAGTGCAGAAAAATCTGGCCATTTATCTTCAATGATGTGTGTTGAAAGAATTTTCACTTCTTCTTTGGCTTCCCTGGTAATATTTGTATTTTCCTCTGTTGAAGATGCTGTCTCAGCCTTACATCAAAACCTGTAGAATTACTCACACTGTTCATTAATAGCTTGAGAGTTTGTGAACTTGCATCCCTCACTAACTTTAATTGCTTGGGTTTTGACTCTTACTCCCTCAGACCGGAGTAGACTAACAGATTCTCTGCTCCATTGCCCCATTAAACAAAGTATTACTGTCTTTGACTTAGACTATTGCAGATTTCACCCCATTTAGTAAAGAGGCTATCTAGGGCTGACCTAGCTGGGACAGATCGCCTTTCAAAAAGTCCTCCTGAATATGAGATGTTAATTGTGCCAGGAATTAAGGATTAAACAGCTCTGGCTTCAGGTTACTAATGGGAACTGAAATCAGGATTAGGAAGGAAACGGGGCCATGCCCTTGCAATGCTATTACCCCAGTTCCTGAATCTAAAAACCTTAGAAACTCATCCTTGGTGACCAATAAAAAACTAGTCTAGAATCGGTTTAGTGAGGACTGGGGAAAAGGAGTCATAATTGTGCTACCATGCTTCAGACATCTTTCAAACTAAAATGTCACTTTACACTCAGGGGTCAAATGCTGCCCTGATTTATACCCTTTGCAACTTTTATCACAGGGTGTAAGTCATGGTGTTTGCACTGGGCTTATTTCACGCCAGAACCAGGTCCCGTGTTTGTGAGGCGAACATAATTCAACACGGGAGTTTAATTCTCCTCGGGCAGAGGGCCAGGAAAAGGGCCACACATGACTTCAGTCTCATGCAAGATCTCAAAATAGGGGTTTTGTCGGACTTAAAGGCTACATAGCCCTTGTGCTGGCCCATGGTATTTTACTGTTATGTGGGGAGGAAGCCAGGTGTGCCTCAGTCAGAGCTCTTCTGTAGCAATCCTACCAAGTGGGATGGGCATCAGCTTCAGGAGGATATCCAGTACGCCAGCTCTTAGAGGGAGGCTTGATCAATCACGTCAGTCTAGGTATTTGTAATATGTCTATCGCCATTGATTTGCCCCTGTGCATGAGTCTGGAAGGACAAAGAAGAGAAGAACAGGAGAAAAAAAATTCTATAGTTCAAAGTTATTACATGGTAGGAGATACTTGCTAACCAATTATACCCAAGATTTACCGGTAGCTAAATTACATTTGCTTTATAAATAGAACCAGAATCAAATATTATAGCCCAAGAGCAAAACATCCTAGCATTTAATTTAGCAAGAGACAAAGTAAGGTAATGGACCCTAAATGTTAATGGGTGTAAAGATTTAGACTTTAATTGTATTTTTAAGTCATCTTATTTTATGGAGCTTTTTGTACATGGAAATCAACAATGTGCTACAATACTGTACTTAGTAGTAGAAGGGCTGGCTTGTAGGAAACCTGTAAATATAGGCAGGATCAGTTTACTACTTATAAATCCTCAAAGACATTTTAATTGAAATGAGCAGTGGACTTTACCTGACCTTCCCTGTATTTGAGACCTTCATACCAAATTAAGTTAGAGGGGTGTGTTAACAGGAAGATTTCTGTCTGTAAAACCAGTGAAACGTTATTAGTTTTGTTTTGTTTTTTTTAAGTTTTATAGCAGGTAAAAACATCAAATTCTGAAACATGAAAAGATGTCTTATAAAATCATCAGCTAACTTAATATCAGACTTAACTGAAATGGTCTCAGATATAATCCTGCTATAGGGTGGCATCTCAGTTTGTCTTTTTAGGATACTTTTCCATAGTATACATAGAAATATTGCAAATACTTTAGAAATACATAGAAATATTGCAATACTTCCTAGAAACTGATTACTGTGTTCACAAGATGTCTCTTAGAGTTTGTGTTACTGCTTCAAGATACATAAGCTAGGTTACAGTTATAGATGAATCTAACTCATATTACATTCGGAAAAATAAATGTGCACTAAAAGTAATTAAAGCATGTTGCTTCATGAATAATACACCATTTTACTTCTATTTGCTGAGTATAATGAGACAAGCTACTAAATTGACAATGAATGCTCTATTATGTGATTGCCAACTGTTTTATAAGATATTGAACATATTCATTTATTCTATCATCATGTGCATTATCAAGCTATTGCTTTTTAATAAATTAATTTCCCGTTATGTCTCTAGAGTCTTTGTTTGAAATCTGGCTGAAGGCATAATTGAAATTAATTTTGTGGTATGAGCTTAACTACTAGCTCTTGGTGACTTACAAATAACGTGCCACATTTGGCATCCCTTGCAGGACAAAATTTGGCTCAGTGGCATGAGTTTGAAAATTGTCTTGCCCAGAGGGCAGATGTGACACTAGAGCAGTGTGAACAATGTCAGCCCGTTCTGCACTGGAAACAGAGCAAGTGCATCTTGAGAGGGGGGATTGCTCTCCTAACAAATTCATTTGGCTGTAAATAAAAAGGATGCCCCTTAACAGGTTTCTGCCAGAAATAGTTGCCCTGGAATATATGGATCTCTGGCAGCTCTTGTTTATCACAACCTATCATTGCTTGTCATGCCTTCCCCCACTAACACACTGTAAATTGACCCTTTAATTGTTTAGCAGCCTAAACATGGTGACACCATTCATTGCCTGTAAAGCAGCACTTAATCCCTGGTTGGGTGATAGTGTCATTAGGAAAGTAATGTGATTGTGGTGAGAATCTCCGAGCTTGGCTGTGAGCTGTATTAGAACAGAGGATTATCTCTGAGCCTTCAATTAAGACTGAAACAACACATGATGTCCATATAACATTGATGTTGCAGAGCTATTTTGCTAGATAGTAAACAACTTCTAATTGCAACTGTTGACAGGACTCACTGTGTTATAACTAACCTTGCTGCAATGTTATTATTTCTGAAAGGAGCCTTTCTCCCTGTTTTTAATAATAAGTCTGACAGGTGTCATATTAAAACCAGTACTTAATTCTAATGCAACTATTCCCCCCTTTTTATTTTTGTGCCTCTGTAATGCATGAATTTCTACTGCTCGTAAAGCTTAAAGGAGCAACTCTGCTGAAAGGAAAATACCTCTAGCTTGTCCGCAGGCTAGGTACACTGTAATTTTCTTTTCTCTTCTCTGCCCAAGCCAAGCTGGCTTCAACCCTAGGTGGGAGAAGGAGAAAGTCTTCTCTAAGATGAGAGGTAATGCCATCCCATTGAAGGCAAATTTCAGGCTTCTTTTGCGCGTTCGCCACTGTTCTATTCCAGAGTGTTCTGTAGGCTGAGCGGCTTTGAGATGCGTTGCTGACCATTGTCCACGAGAGACTGAGCTCAGCCAGGTCACTTAGAAGTTTATACTGGATTTAAGTCAAAATGCTAAAATGCCTGGTGTTAAATCTCTGCTAACTCTGCACGCTGCAGGCAATTCCTGGCAGAGTCTGCATTGTGAAATCCAATAGTCACAAGATGTGGAGCTTTTACGGCGGGTGCCTAAAGGGCTTCAGGAGGCCATTTCTGCCCCCAGTTGGTTGTGTATGGTGCTTGTTTTCAGCCCTTCAGCTATGTTTCATGGTATATTGGATGGAAGCCATTTAGACCTCAGCTTTCCCGAGGAAAAACTGGAATGTCACACAGAGGAAGATGTGCTACCCTTGTCTACAAATATTCTGTCCAGGCGGTTCTGAGAAACTGCGATACATTTTAGACAGGCGATACTTTTAACTCCTGAGCTGAGGAAAACCAGTCAATGAAACATGGCCTCAATTATGAAGGACAGTGCCTGGCTGGCCATTTCTCCTCAATGCTTTGTGGCAAGCTGGTGCTCTGATATCTTATCAACCCATTCATGGAAAGAGCAAACAGGTTTCTCCACAACTGGTGACTCAAAATAGTAGCCCATGTCACAGAAATGTGCTGCCTTTGTACACTCCACAGGCTGTAATATGGAGAGGAAGGATGGCTTAGTGATTGGACTGGATCTTACGAGCAAAATTTCTGCCTCTGCCACCACCTTCTGGTGTGACTTGGCCAAGTCCCTTAGTGTCTGTGCCGCCTAGATAAAATAGGGATGATAATACTTCTTAACTACCACTTTTTGTCTGTCTTGTCTATAGATTGAAAGTTTTCAGGAAAGGGATTCAAGAGGTCCCCTGCAGTGAAGTAGGTATATAGCTGGCCTATGCAAACTGGACTCTGTAAAGGGGGATTAAGCTAGAGAAGGGCACAGGAAAGGTGGGGAGGGTTGGGGATAAGGGCTGGGTGTGAGAATTGGATACACTGAACAAAGCACCTAGTTTAGGCCATGTTCACAGTCTCCTAAGCATGAGGTAACTGCTTATAAGATGCATAAGACTTACAACACAAAAGCAGTCAAAAAAGGGCTAACTTTGTCTCCAAGGCAATTGCAGAAGTATATAATTTCTATAGCTCTTTTATAAGATTACCAACTAATATTGTCAGACTTTTGGTAAACTGTTGTGTTTACTCCCTTCGAGTGGCTGATTTTCAGGGATTTTAAAAATTATTATTTTAATAAGCAATTGTCCAGCAAATTGATGAGCCCCTTTTAATTAGGTAGTGAAGTTGTATGGGCAGTGTGCCAGATAAAAGGTCTATAAAACACAGCAGAATTAATAAAATGGCTGTTTCCCATTTCACTCCGATTCTCCAAAGGGATCTGTACATCTTGTTTTAGCTAGATTTAGCCTGATTTTTGTCCTGTGTTAAGAGCGTACCAAAGCCACCCAGCCACGCACGGATTAAAATCACATTCCCCACTTAAAAATGGAGACCAGTTGGTAAGAGGATCCTGTGTTTTAATCAAGTTCTTTGCACAGACCAGAAAAAAAAACTTGTGAGTTGCCTTGTATTATATGCAAACACTGCTCATGTTGACAGCTACCTCTGGATGACTCCATCAGTACACACTTTATCTCCAGCTGGCCAAGTAATTTTCCCAGGATTTCTCCCCTCTTTTTCACTCCCCTCCACACAGATGGATTAGAGCAACAAACGGTTTACATGCTGCACATCATTAGCTATCCTCCCTCACTACCCAGCAGATAACAACTGGGCTCTGTCATCAGGACATTCATAACACCTTGACACTTTTACAACTACTCTGCTCTCTCTGCCAGAGCAATCTTCTCTTTTAAAGCGTGGGGCTAATTCATGAAACACCAGTTGGAAAGCACTCTGTAAAAGCAGCAAACCTTATTTTTGATGCTACAACCTGGAAAAAAGAGAAACCCAAGAAAAGCGATCCACTAAATCATGTGGTTAGCACTGTTAAAAACAGGAAGGTACTGTACCTGGGAATACACACTCTCGCCCAAAGAGCTGTCTCTATTTTCCTCTTGATGCAATGACCTGCAGTGAAGGATTTCAGCAGGCATCTATCCATCTGTCTGTCATATTTTGAATAGACCCATCATCATATAATCCAAGCATCCCAAATCCTTGCCTTAAACACTGCTCTGTATGAGGCTATCTGAAGTAACGCATATGCACCCCTGCTGTGACTGAGTCAGAATATTCTAATACTCTTAGCACAGGGGTTCTCAAACTGGGGGTCGGGACCCCTCAGGGGGTCGTGAGGTTATTACATGGGGGGCGGATCACAAGCTGTCAGGCTCTACCCCAAACCCCACTTTGCCTCCAGCAATTATAATCGTGTTAAATATACAAAAAAGTGTTTTTTTTAATGCGGGGGGCCCACAGTCAGAGGCTTGCTATGTGAAAGGGGTCACCAGTACAAACGTTTGAGAACCACTGTCTTAGCACTTCCATTCAGGCTCAGTGCTGTTCAGCATGGTAGTCCTTTGCTCACAGGGACAGGCCTAGGTTTTGCTAGGCCTTATGCAACGAAATACATTGAGGGGGCTCATCCAGCTTTGTTCACACTGGACTCCCCTACCTGTGACTTTGCTCTCCCATAGTCTGTTAGCAAAGGTCTGCAGGCCAGAAGGCAAAAGGATGGAGACAATTCATTTTTTAGCTGATAAAGTCAGACGAGAGGTGGTGAGTATGTGTGCGCGTGGATGGGACGAGGGTTAAAGTCTACAGTTAGGACAGCTGTTTGCACAGTTATTTGGCAACGGGGCCAGGGAAATGCAATAAAAATATCTGAGAATTTGAGAATTGAGGGTCCCAAGCCTAGATGACAAGCTCACTAACCAGTCATAGGAGGCCCACTGCCACTGGGATTCACCTCTGCAGTATGCTGCATACTTCAGCTGTCTCCTTCCATTACTGGGGAACATGCTGGCTTTTGGTACCTTGGAACTTGATCTGGCTTTGTACTCAAGCCAATCGGACATGCAAAATGTGCAAAGGCTATTGAGGTGGCCAAGCCAAGTAAAGTGGAAAAGCCATAAAACAACTTATCAAGTGGGCCATAGATAGAGACACCAGAACCAGGTAGAGAATTTAATTCTGCTGCAAGCTGGTTCTAGACTTGGCTAGGACTATAGGATGGTTAGGTATAGGGATGATGTTCTGCTCACAACAATGGGTAGCTACATGCAGCATGAGGCCCATTTGAATGTTCAGTTGGCATAGATCTAAAGACCACTACTTTTCATTTCTCCTCCTAAGCTGTTGTGTAGTGCTTTCAAACAGCTGCCGCATCCCATCCCAGAGGTGGCTGAACTTCAGGAATGGATGAAGTCAATCCTATTCATAAAACACTTTGGGATGGAAACCACTACAAACATGTAGCTACAGTATTTATTAACAAGTGCTACTGTAGCATTCCTAAGCTGTTTTACAGTCTCAGTGCTCCTTGACTCCAAAAGATGTGTTCCAATAAGGCATCATGTCCTCAGCTTTCACTGTCGTTTGGGAACCCTCACTGGAAAAAAAAAATACATACCAAGCCAGAAACGTACTTAAATTGAAGTACAATACATACTTAAACCAGACAACAGACCTGGAATGAAAAGTGTCAGGTTTTTTACAGTGTTTGATTAGAAACTGCAGAGACTTGTGTCATGAATCTTGGCAAAGATTTTTAAATGGACCATAAATAATAAACATACATATGGAGAAATAATGATTGTAGTGTAAATTCAGGATATACGCACACTATGAAATACTGCTGATAGGCTACCATTGAAATTATGACAATGTAATCCTATAGAATGTTGTCAAGACAAATACAGAGCATGAAATGTACAGGCAATTTTTTCCAAGCCAGATATAATTATCAACGCTAAAGCCACAAGTGATACCAAAGGACAAAAGAAGATCGGGCTAGACTTTCTCACTTACAGGATATTGATCATTGCAATGGTAAACTGGTTCGTATAAGTGTGCTTGGCTTGAAAGGTCATGAGCTTAATCCCTTGACAAAGGGTTATTCAACCTTGACTTGTCAAATTATTGTAGTGTTGCTGGAAGGATGTTCTCTAATACAATCACTTACCTGGCCTCAGGAGAGATTAAATGTGTCTTCTGTCCCATAAAAAAAAGCTAAGCAAACCAAGACATTGTGGCCACTGCAGAACCACTTGTGTGTTGGTTCTTGGTACTTACACGCTTTGAGTTGCAGGTAGGTTTCAGGTGTACCACAGTACTAATTCTTTCATTCTACTGGACATGGATGAAATCCTGGCTCCATTGATGGCAATGTGGCCAGGATTTCACCTGATCTCCGATGCACGCTTCCAGCCAGTCAGTTCTTTGGTGTCAGAGGAGGTTGCTTACTCACCTGCCTGCAGATGATCACAGCAACTGCAATCATCTATCAGCGGGTGAGTTATGTTTACATAAGAACATATTTAGTATGCTCAGCCATTTTGCCAATTACTTTTATCAGGGATGGGTAAAAGAACTGCCATACTGAGTCAGACCAATGGTCCATCTAGCCCAGTATCCTGCTTCCAATAGTGACTCATGCCAAATGCTTCACGGTGCATGACCAAAACAGGGCAAGCATCAAGTGGGCCATCCCATCATCCAGTCCCCACTTCTGGCATTCAGAGGTTTAGGGACACACAGAGTATGGGGTTGCATCCCTGACCATCCTGGCTAATAGCCATTGATAGATATATCCTTCATGACCTTAGCTAATTCTTTTTTTAGTCCAGTTATTGACTTGGCCTCATGACATCCCCTGGCAATGAGTTCCACCAGTTGACTGTGCATTGTGGGAAGAAGTACTTCCTCTTTTTTTGTCTTACACCTGCTGCCTATTAATTTCATAGGGTGACCCCCTAGCTCATGTGTTATATAAAGGGCTAATTAACACTTCCTTATTCACTTTCTACACACCAGTAAGACTTATAGACTTCTATCATATCTCCACTTAGTCATCTCTTTTCTAAAATGGCCACAATCTTTTTAATCGCTCCTCATAAGGAAGCTGTTCCATACCCCTAATCATTTTTATTGTCCTTCTCTATAACTTTTCCTAGCTTTAATATATTTTTGAGATGGGGTGACACAGTATACCAGGTGTGGGACACCGTGGATTTATATAGTGGCATTTATTGTCTTCTTATCAATCCCTTTCCTAATAGTTCCCAGTAGGCTGTTTGAAAACATCTGCTCAGTGTGCAGCGGCAAAAATGCGGCAAACTATCCAAGATGACACGAAGATGTGTTTCTTGAATGGCAACAAATAATTTAGTCCCCATCATTTTGTTTGTATAGTTGGGATTATGTTTTCCAATGTGCATTTCTTTACACTTATCAGCACTGACTTTGGGCAACAAAACTCCAGCTTAGAGACTCAAGTTTTGTGAGATCCCTTTGTAACTCATCAGTCAGTTTTGGATTGAACTATCTTGAATAATTTTATATTGTCTGCACCTTTGCCACCCTTTCCAGATCATTTATGAATATGCAGAGTAGCAGTGATCCCAGGACAGATCCTTGGGAGAACCCTGCTATTTACCTCTCTCCACTGTGAAAACTATTTATTTCTACCCTTTGTTTCCTATCTTTTAATCAGCCATGAGAAGACCTTCCCTCTTATCCCAGAACTGCTTAAAGAACCTGTGATATGGCACCTTGGCAAATGCTTCTGAAGGTCCAAGCACACTATATCCACTGGATCACCCTTGTCCACATACTTGTTGAACCCCTAATAGAGTGGTGAGGCCTGATTTCCCTTTACAAACGCTATATTGATTCTTCCCCAACATATCATATGATTGAAAAGGGACACGTTGACCTCAGAATGAAAGCATAGGAAAAAGGTAGAACCGCATGTGAACAGTTCTTCATTATGGCGGTAGAAAGTGTTCCGGTTTATAGCCTCTTGGTTGCCCCTACATCAGAAAATCATAACAAATAAATTGGTACATATTTATCAATACATCTCAGAAACATTCTTTATCCCCTTTTATATGTGTTTTTATGGCGGTAAATGGAAAGTGCCTATTAACACTACCAGGTGTTTGCAAAAAGCATACTGGCTGGTTTCCAAAAGTATAAGTAACACCATCTATTTTTCTTTATTCAGTCCTTTTTTTGTTTTGCTGGCATAATACGAGTTAAGGTCTATAGAGTTTGTATTCGACCTAAGAGCACTTGTCTGCAAATATTACTCCCTAACAGATTGATTCCAGTGTTCATTACAATTAGTTAAGTATACATCAATTTCAGTAAATCATCTGGAAAAAAATATAACCTGGTCAATAAATAAAGCTGAATGCAACTGCACCAAAATTTATACCAGCATACAGTACAATTTGCAAAGCCAATGGCTTAGAATTATCTAGCCCATGAATCATTCATCAACATGGGGATCATGTTTTAAAAATGTTTGCTCCTTTTGAATCCTCTTTGCACCTTCTTTATGTGCTGCTAGCCAGCCTGTTTATAAGTGTGCGTGTGTGTAGGGTTGGAAGGGACGTTGAGAGGTCATCAAGTCCAGTGCCCTGCACTGATGCTCTGCCACTTGGGGCCAACAGAATGCCCTTTGCTTGAGGAAAAACAAAAAGGAAGTTTATTTTTACACGGGCTTGCTTTGCTCAGAAAACAGAGAGGAAAAAAAACTTCAATCTTTGACTAGGAAAAAAAGGTTGACATCCAAATTCTGGCTACACTAACATATTAGTGTCACTAAGCATTTGTTAACCATAGGCATAGGTGTCAGATGAACCTGTTCAGCAGAGTAAATGCATGGCAGTGCCTTCATACTGATGACGGATATAGCTATCTGTGAGATTAAAACAGGCTTTTCTCTCCAATGTGGACCACTACATAGAGGTAAAACAGATATCCTTTGAAGGAAGGCAATCTTTCTGAGTACCAAATTCTCATAAAAGCATACAATATTTCAGCAGTGAAGAACGACAGGGTGTGCATTATTAGTTATTAATGTCTGCCTAAGTGGGAGTGTAAGGCCCAAGGCCTTAGGAAGAATATCAGTGCACTCAGTAATGTTTAATTACACCTCATAACTTATCCCAAAATGTCATCCTATGACACCGTGTTTCTCTGTTGTCTTAGTTCTGTTAGTATTCTATTGGATTGCTCCTTTTTGCCAGGAACTAGAAAGCCAATGCAATTGTTAGGATAGTATGTAATGGAAGCTACTTAGTTTCTATCCCCCTGATAAGTAGCCGTCCATTTTAATCAGGGTTTTGACCCTCTCCCGAACTCAATTTTTCCAAAACTAAACCCATCTCCCTGAAAATTTTCAGGCATGATTTAATGCTAGTGTTTAATTTATGTGAAAAATTTGATGCAAACTGGATAAGGCATTTGGGAAATATGAAGCACTAAAAAATGAGGTGATCACACATCTAGACTATTTTCCTCATGTTTGTTCTGGCCCACATAACTCCAAAATGACTTGCCCTAACACCGAACTTATGGTGGCCTTGATGAAGACTGATGCCTTCAAATAGTTTGTGGGGAAGGGGTAGAATTATTTACTTACTGAAAGCCATTTCCATGTACTTTGTGGATTATGCAGGGGTTATAAATACTGCATGACCTCAATATGGAGTTCCTATATTCTGCATGAGCCCTTTGGGATGGTCATGACATAGGCAGAGAAACAGCCAAGAACCATCAGTTCTTCTGGGACCAGTCTGGGAAATGAAGGAAGGCAATGATATGGGAGCTGGAGAACTGGTCTGGGGATGAACCTGAGCTGGGCAAAATACCACTGGGAGAGTGTGGTTGCTGCCACACCCTTTGAAAAGGTGTACTATCTGCTTCCCCATATAGGGCCAGCTCTGCCGGTTGGTGTAGAAGGCGGGCAATACCCCCCATCTTCAGCTCCCTATGTCTACAGCTTGTGCTAGGCTTGTTCTCAGGGAATGTAATCAGCATCTGTATGTGGGCACAAAAAGGGGGGGCATCTCTAATGCCCTCTCTAGCCCTTGTGCAGCGCTTCAGTGTTTTAGTCTTCTGTATCCTGGACTGGATTACACACAAGCTGAAAATAAAAGCACTCAAAACAAAGTGTATTGTTATTATTATTATTAAAATGGGCATTTATTATGATGGGAGGGTACAAAGCTATTTATTTCTGACTAGTGTGCTGTTAGGTTTTAACACCCATCCACCAGCTAATCAAATCTAAGCCACTTCATGAATATAGAGGAGGAAACTCATAGAAGACAGAACAATTATCAATAACACGAATAATAATGGAGTGAACTAAGGTTCTATTTACAATCTTTATTTCTGTTTTGTTTATAGAAAAATGATGCTGGAATGCTGATGGCTTAAGACAACTTTTTGGCATGAAGACAGCTACAAAGCACAAAAAACAAAATATGAACTCAGAAAGAAACAAGAAAAAAAAACAGCATTTTCATGGCATCGACAAGAAGCTCTTTATTTTTCCTCAAGTTTTCTTTTCTAAAAAAAAAATGGAACTAAAACATTTGCAGAAACAAGACAAACTTTCTCTTCAGGTGACAATATTCAAGCATGTTCTTTTACTAAATTTAAATTGAAAGAAAAAAAGAAATTTTGAACAGGATGCAGTATCTGGAGAACTGTGAACCTTCAAAGACAACAAAACAAACTCTTTAAAACTGTGAACCAAGAAATGGAAGGAACAACTTTTAAACCCCTGATTACACCCTGTGTGTTAAGGAGACAACATCATCTTTTCCTAAAGCAACAATATTTAGGGAATGGTTTGCAACGTACCCTTTATTATAATCTTTTAAGGAAAACCTGCATATTTAATGATTAGCAGTGGAGTAAATCTGACTTCACCATTTCTGTTCAAATGTCTTCTTGCACCTTCCTTTTCTAGACAGCACAGTTATATTTGCAGCCAGCGGCCAAGGGCAGGGAAGCTTGCTTTCTTTATTACTATTAATTTTGTTTTTTATTTGCCACACCCAATAAAAACTTAGTAGGGAAAAGAATAAACAGCTCTATCATCTCCTGATCAGTGCATAAGGCCTAACAGCAAATAATTACCACAGTATAGAGGAAATCCCATGTTATTTTTGGGCTATCCATGTAGCCATTAATCAAAGCATCAAGAAATATACTCTGCATTGCTCTTCTAAAATAACTCAAAAGATGCCTCCTTGAATTACACTCTGAACGGGCTATAACCAAAAGAAAGAGAACCAAGACTAACTAAACCCCAGAAAGCAATATTGTCCCTTTAACCCACAGTATTCCCCACTTCCCATTAGTACTTAGCATTTTTCACTACGTTGTGACTGATATTATTTCATTTAACACTAGCTAATCTGTATCTGAGGTATATGGAAACCCTCGAGATGATAAGATTGGAAAGGCTCCAGAGTTGGCAGTTTTCTAGTGTGCACATACTCTGTGTGTTTTGATCCTTACAAAAGCTCCCTGTTATTTGGACTGCCTGCCAATTCGTTCTTGGATCAGTCTCTCGCTTAGCTCCCACAAGGCTGCAGCCGTCACTTCATTCTGGGCCTCTTGTGATGGCAAACAGCGACAGCAGTTGTTGAAGTACATTCCTCCCAGGCCCTCCAGCTCTGGAGCGGTGGCACAGTAGACAGTTGTGGCAGCTCCTTGTTGCTAGAATTAAAAAAAAAATACAAGTTATAGTTCTAATTTTGACTGTGGTCCTATGAAGCCATGTGTCTTATTAAAATACCAGTAAAAAGCATTGCAACTGACAGGTAACTCACAGCATGACAGTGTTAAGGGCATTGGATGGGAGAGTTAAAGACACTACATTACTATCTGGAACCCAATTTGAATACACCTTGGTGACCTTGTTTCTTTTTTTGCACCTCTTAAAGCAAACTCAAAATACAGGGGTTCAAGGTCTATTCCATCTTTACTCAGACAAAACTTTCTGAAACTTCAGTGAGAATCTTGCCTGAGCAAGAACTTCAGGATCTGGCCAGCTGGGATTATGTGAAACAAACACAAAGATTTAAAAGCAACACACACATCCTGTAAAACCGTCCTGATTTTCCTTTAGAACAAGAAAAACTACTTACCAAACTACTTAATACCCCCACTTCCTAGTTTTGATAAGCAATGCAGACTGACGTATTTTATATCTTTAAAATCTCTTGTACAATATTAACCCGGACATTCCAATTAAGGCCTATCATGTAAAGTGCTAATGGGATCTGTGCCCAAACTGTCCATATATCTTTGGTCAACAATTTTACTGTGGCAGCTGTCACCACTGCTGTGTGAGAATGTTTATCTACTGCGCACAGAGAGTGTAGTTCTTAATTTGCAGCGATTCAGTGCTTTCCAGTGGTTTTGCCATCCTTCTAAGACCTACTTCTAGCATCTTATAAATCACTAAGAAATATAACAAATAGATTATAGCTGTGGAAGCAGCTATTTTTTTTATTATTCAAAAATCTAAGCTCCAATGAGAAAAATTGATCGCTCTGAATTTTTCCGATGGAAAGCTGAGGGATTAACAGTTGAGGCCATAACTTTTTAGTGAGTGTGTGAGTGCAGGTGGTGGGATATTGCATCATCAGGATTGGCAAAGCTCTGTCAGAAAAGCTGTAAAGAGGGCAAGAAACCACTTTGCTTTGCCAGCTATAATTAGAAATAATAGGATGGAGCTCATCGCGAAACACCGTGTGCGCAGCTCTAATTTAAAAACAATACAGTTTATCCAGCATCTTGTGATTTTTTATGTACATCATAGACCTTTCTGTGGCAACTAATTAAGAATCAGAATAGAGAGGCTATTGAGTATGATAGAAAAGGTAACTAAAGAGAAAATAGATGTTACTGAAATGATATTTGATAGGGGGCAAGAATGGGCTTCGCTCTCTCTTCCTCCAAATTATGTTCTTCTCTCGGTTCCAATGGTTATAACTGTGGCATCTCACAATGCTACTAACAAATCAGCCAGTGGTGGAGTGGCAACCAAACCACATATTTAATGTTCTCTCAATAGCAGCTTTGAGTTTAAAAGGCTTGAATTCTCCTCAAGCTGGGTTTCTCCTTTGCTCTCAAATTATGTAGCATGGCAAAGAAAGGCATATTAAATTGTTTTTAGGGTCCATATTCTTCACTCAAAATGGGAATAAGATGAGAATGATGACTTAGAAAGGGTCTGTTGGAACAACACCAATATTGGCTGGTACAATGAGGAAAAATAAATCGCAATTTCTGGACCAAAAGAACCTTTTCAGGTTAAATTGCTAAATATTAAAATGTTTTTATTAAACCAAATGATTTATTTGAGGAAATAATGCCTATAAATGTGTTTGGTAGACTCTAGTAGCAATAATACCTACCACAATGTAATATGGTTCTCTAGCAATTACAATAAAAGTAATATCATTTATAGATAATTATAGGCTCTCTCTAGCGTTGCACAGCCTAGTATGATCATTCTATCCCATTGCATAGAGTGGTTCAAAACACCCATAGAAAATTATCATTTTTGTATTCAATCCCATAGGATTTTTTCATAAGAGTCAAATAAAACTTATGTGCTTAATGTCAAAGACTAATCACTATACTGTGGCTGAAAAGCTGCTTTCTAGCTAGCTCAGACTAGATTCAATCAGAAACGAGCTCATTCATAAAATGGAAATTTATTATAGTTTATGATTTTGTAACTCACTTTTTAACAAAATCTTCAGTAGTTAATAGGGGCCATATATCCCATAATGTAACTGGTAGATACCAGTTCAGGGTCTGATCCTGTAAACCTGACACAAGCTAAGCTCCAAGTGAACACAACATGAGTGCTGATGCACGGGCATCTTTATTTAAAGTGAAGATGAAGGACGTGCAGCTGGAAGACTGCAATATTTTACCATTTAATGCTTCCATTGTTTCTTACTATGAACAATGTGCCATTTGCTTTTGGGTCAAGTGCTACTTCACCAACTTCTAAACGTTGTGCTCATTATGTGGGCTGTTCTGGAGAAACGAGCACAGCAGCTTTATCGTCCAGAGAACAATACTTTTTTTTTGTCCTTAAGATAGGAAGTTAAATCATATTTATCCCACAGAAGGAAACAACGTGGTGGGTGAAACTAATAATATTTAGCATTGATATCTTCAGAGCAACGCACTAACACTAAGGCCTGGTCTACACTAAGAATGGGGGTCGAACTAGGGTACGCAAATTCAGCTACGTGAATAGCGTAGCTGAATTCGAACTACCCTAGTTCGAACTACGTACCCGTCCAGACGCCGCGGAACCGAACTCCGCGGCTCCAAGGTCGACTCTGCTAACTCCAGCTGCCGAGGTGGAGTACCGGAGTTCGAACTAGCGCTTCCGGAGTTCGAACTATCGCGTCTAGATCAGACGCGATAGTTCGAACTCCGGAAAGTCGAACTCACCGCGTCGACCCGCGCGGTAAGTGTAGACTAGCCCTAAGTAATTAAAGTTCAGAATATCCCTACAGGCACACCAGTATTACTGTCCATATTTCAACAGGTGGGGAAACAGAGACATACCCCAGGTCTACATTGCAATTAAACACCCATGGCTGGCTCATGTCAGTTGGCTTGGGCTATGGGGCTGTTTAATTGTGGTGTAGATGTTCGGGCTCGGGCTGGAGCCCGGGCTCTGAGTTCCATGGGGAGGCAGGAGCCCAAACATTTGTACCGCAATTAAACAGCCCCATAGCCCGAGTCAGATGACATGGGCCAGCTATGGGCACTTAACTGCAGTGTGGACACACACACAGAGGCTTAGCCCAAAGCTACAGATGGAGCCTGTGTCAAAAAGGTGATTTGAACTAATGAGTTCCTGGCTCTTTGTCTTGTGCTCAGGCCACTAGACCATGCGGCCCTACTGAGTGAGAAGGCCTTGAGGGAACAAAGTATCCCTTTAAATCCAACTGGAACCCGAAGTGCTTTAGGAAGGGTTTATAATGCAGAGCCCTCAAAATGCCCACACAGCCACACACATTTAAACAGATTGAGAGGACACTTTTTTCTCAGCAAACATTGCTTATCCTTCAGCAACACAGTCATCTGAGTGACACCTTTGTATGGTAAGCCATTATATGACAGTTTAATAACAAGTTTTAATTTTTTGCTCATCAGCTTTCCGGTTCACATATCATCAGCATAAGACAAAACAGGATGTCAGGGAATCTAATTAGTAAACAATTCCATACTGCTGATACAAGATGAAACATTTTTAAACTGCTAAAAAGAGCACTTTAATCACCGTTGAATGACTTTCAATGCCAAAGCGGTTTGTGCCATGTCAGTACATAATTTGAAACAGACTAAAGTACCATATAAAAGAATTAATGTTAACAACTCCATTAAAAAAGTCTTAAACAGTTGTCAGTTAAACAGTTAAACTGCTTGTCAGTTGTCACAAACGTCCATGATCTATTGTGATTTAAAAAGAAAACTTATAAATGATGATAGAAGGTCTGGGCAACCTAAACACTTTTTTTTTAAAATCAGAAGACTGTCAGTTGTATGTGGTGCTAATCACCAAAGCTGGGGGGTCAACCATCTTTAACCTGTAACAAAGGCAGTGAGTTAGAATGATGAATACACAGGATAAAGAATTTCTGAGAAGCCCAGTTGAATCTTTAATCATGCCTGAATGCCATTTCCGATCCAGTCAAACATTTGAAAGCTGCCAGGCTAGTCCCATGCCATCAATCTTTATAGTGTATATAAAATTACCCGGGAATCTTGTTTTGGCTTAAGTTAAAGAGTGTCTTGGTAATAAGGGTTCATCATTCTCTTTCACAAATCATTTGTCAGATTTGCAGTACAATCTTAAACTACAGCAGGGTGGGATTTATAAAGCAGTTTCTGTTTATTTATACTTGAGCCTCAAAGATCTAAATTATCCATCCTTCCAAAATCCTTTGTTGGGATAAAAATGTTAAGTAGCTACGAGTTTGTAGGCATTTATTTGCTAACTGCTAGCTATCAATTTGCAGCTGATGGCACTGAATACAAATGAAAATCTAGTATCTTAATGGTAAAATAAAAGGAGTTCTTGATAGACAGAATATGGTAAAAAACCTCATTAATATATGTAATGCACCCATTAGTATTCTAACTTACTATTTATGTTCCTGATAAGAAAACATGGTATACAGTTAATGTTTAGTTTTCAGATTTGTCTATTTTCATGTTTATTTCCTAAAATTAGAGTCCTGTTCTGAAGCAGGTTTAAAAATGAAGCATATAAATAAAAGAAACAAAAGTCATAACGTACCCATATATTCATCAACCACAAATGAATAGCACCATTCTAAACAGTATTAATGGCATATCAATAGCACTGAACATTGCAACTTATTTGGAAAAGATTTGATTTTTTTTTTGTTTTTTGTAATGAACAATTAAGAGTAAGAGTTTATATGCAAATATCCTAAGGGCAAGTGTGACATAGTGCATTTTGAAAGGTGGTCACTGGAAACATGTGAATTCAACATTATAAGAGAGGCAAATACTTGTGACAAAATCCAAATTCAAAGCAAGCAGCTCTGGTAATATGAAAAGGCAAGTGCTTCCTTAAAACTATTCAAGCTTTCCTTGTTATTCATCTCAGGTCTATTAGGCAAAGCAAACACTTTCAAGATGCAAAAAACAGCAGATTAATACAGCTGCATTGTGAACATGCCACCTAGACTGGAATAATTTATTATACAGCAGTGGAGAGATGAAGTAATAAGCACATATTCCACATCATGGAATAAATGGTACTTTTCACGCCCTCTCCATGCCTCTGAATAACACACTTACAATGGAGCTTAAAGCCACTCTGGTAGATGGGGGAAACATGTTTTGTAGTTTATCTGTTGGTATCTCTGCACTGGGTAATTACTGATTCCATAGGAAAGGTCTATTGTATAAGTCCTAGTTGGAAAACAACGTGTAGGGAGATCGCCTCCCGAATGATCAACTTCACATTTTCTAATGTGACTCTGAAACTGCTGTTACAATTTTATACACATATAGCCATCTCTTCAGCTTGGGTAAATCAGTAGCTGAGAATGTGGCCAATCATTTCTTTACAACCCTGGTTCTGCACGTGCAAACTAGGTCCAGCTTCATGATGTATTCCTGGAAACATACATGCCAACACAGACTGCCTGCCTGCACAAAAGCATACTGTAGATGGTTGGGAATGTAATGTTTGCGATTGCAACTTCAAAGAAGAGGCTTTGTGGCTCAAGTCACAAAATTTGAATCTAGGTTTGAATTTCTAGTAACCCCAAAGTGAAGGATGTCCAGAACTTGGATTTTAGTTCACGTTCCTCTTAATATACACCCATTCCCTTCTCTAGTTACCACATTAAAAACGTTTAAAATCGTAAGTATGAATTGGTATTCATTTTGTATGATTCACAAGTCCATGTGTGCATAGCCTAAAACTACCAATGGACACAGCAGCAGAAGTCTCTATAAACATTAGCAATTATAAATCATTACTCCTCATCAGCAATTCATTCGGCCTCCAGGATTTCCCAATGTCCTGAAGCGCCTTTAAAGGCCAACCTTGAGAGTTTCTGAGTGGCATCAGCTGCTGTGGAAACCAGTGGGAAATGAGGGAACTCAGCCTAGGACCTTATTTGCTATATTTCACATTTTGTAACTAAGGACTCCTTATTAGATGACAAGACTAATTAGCCTCCTGGGGTAAAAATAAAAACCAATCAAAATAAACTTTTAAGAATACTATTACAAGTAATACATTTCTCTTTCAAATGCATGTTGTTGCTGCCCAAGGGTAGTGGGTGTGGTGTTCAGATGGTTCTCTCTTGTACAATGCAGTGTACAGTTTTTAATCTCATACATGGCGTTATATCAGAACTGCTTACCTCTGTCTACAGTACTCCAACCCATAGCACTCCCCAAATGACACTGTTGGCCTGAGAATATATGTATTAATGTAAAATAAAAAAAATAGGACTCCCGGGTTGTTTCTTCAATAGAGAAATGTGAAGTAGAGACTTGGGTGAATATGGTAAATTGAAACCATATCTGTAATCAAAAAATGCCACTTCTGAACTGCCAGGTCTGATTGAATGATAAATAAGAATCACTTCACTCAAGGTGCTACCTATACCCAACAGCCAGCAAAAAAACCTGACCTGAACTGGCTCTGTAATTACAACCTTTTCAAAGGTCTTATTGAACCACATCAAAACCAGAGAAATTGCTGCAATCTCTTTTTCCTCAGAAAACCTCTGTATCAACCAGTGTAGTCTCTTAAAAGACAATACAGTACTTAAACTAAAATCTATAAGATTTGCTAATTTATTCTGATCCATTCCTTTTCAATTAATTCTCCAAAATATTTTACAACAAAGACTCAAAATAGAAAGGCTTCTGTACTGGCAAAATATTTCCTAGTTGGTTTCAAGTGGTAACTTTACACACAGTCGCTAAGACCTCTGCACACTTTACATATATTATAGCAGATAAATACTTTATATTCCCTGAGTAGTAAAACTGCAGCAGTTCACAAAAGAGGATTTGTTTTCTACTGCTGAGGCATTAAGACCGAGTGATTATTTCAATGGTATTCAGTATATTCAGTTATATTTAAACTACACTCTAGGTTTTAACTTTGCAAAAGAAAATGTTTCCATTGCAATAAATGTATTTTGATAATGGCACTTTGGTGTTTGTGTTATGCAGCAGTCAATATGATATTAATAATGTCCATGAGTTGTTTTTAAAAACGACATACTTCCAACATCCTGGGTCAAACAAAGATTGCCTACCCTTATTCCATAGCAAAATTCAGCATTGGACTGAAAGTCAGGAAACCCAGGCTGTTTTCCTGACCTTGACACTTGACTCATTGTGTGAACTTGGGCAAGTCACGTAATCTGTGTGCACCTCAGTTTCCCCAGCTGTAAAATGGGGGGAGTACTTACCCACCTCACAGGGCTGTTGTGAGGATTAATTCGTGTCTGTAAAGTGCTTTGAGATCTTTGGATGAAAAGCACTAAGTGTAAAGTATATTATAAACTATGATTAAAGTGCTTAGAAGATGTAGAACCAGGTAGGCAAAATATCTGATAAGACATGTTTAACATACACATTTTTCTTAATTGTAGAAACCCCACCGTTCCGCAGTATGAAATCCTAAATCCTTTGCAACATTGGGCCCTATTCTGATCTCACTCCCACCCAACGAGTCTTTTGCCCAACTCAAATGGAAAAGGGAGCTTAGCAATGCTCTCCCTCATACAAATGTGTGTGTCTCCTGAGAAACTTGTCGGCTGAAGTACAGGTGAGCATCCCAAAAGTAGATGACAAAAAAGGAAAAAGCACAAACGAGGATGTTCGATGGGTTCACTGCTCCATCACCTTTGCATAAATTACAAAGGGCCAAATTGCATAGGGGATACTTATAGCAAGTTACCTATTTCCCAAAATGTAACTTTTCCTCTTTATAAATATCTTACTAAGGTGGGTGATCAGTTTCTGAAAACTATTTCCTTGATCTTTAACTACTTTTTGAAGGATGACAATGTGACATTGCACAAACAGCATTTAAACAGCAGCAAAGTACTTTAGGGCTAGCTGCTTTGGCATTTTAACAGGGCTCAGCCTTTCACAGTGTCCAACCCTGCTTAATTTTTGTCTCCAAAATACTATGCACTGTTTTCACCTGATTTTTTAAAAATTATTATTCCACCCCACTGATGACTATGGACATGATGATTGTTCCTTCCTTTGTTGTATCATGGCGCTTAGCTACTTCAGATTGTTCCCTATACTTGGGATTTGAGAGTTACTGTCGGAGAACCAGCATTGTTTGTTTTATTCCATTTTGGGGCAGGGACAAGCTTAGGTTGACCTTTGTACATTCATATCCAAAAAGTGTACTCCTTGTTCCATTTCCAAAAAGTGGCCATTGGCACTCAGGGAAAAGTGCCAAGGAGCTGTCACTCTTAGGTATCAAAGGCAGCAATATCAGGGTAAAGCTCCCATCACCTGTTTTCTGAGCTTTTGGAATCTGAACCATAACCCCATGTAAGGAGTACATTGCACAAAACATTCAGTTGGTCAAAAAGGGAATCCCAAGAACATATTGGAAATCACACTGAAATATACAGCCAATCAAACCAGGCCCAGATATTAATGGGCAAACATGTATTTGACACACAGGTCAGAATTCTTGTCAGTAACACATGTAACTTGCCACAAAAAAAAATCAGATACACTGCTGTAACTAAAACATTCAGAATAGAGTCCGTTGATGCTCAGATATATGTGACTGCTGAAAGCTAATTGGAAATGAAGAATTTGTTGACACGTGGTTTCAATTAATAATTTATGTTGATTTGAACTGTTTTAAGTTTTTGCTGTACCTAACGTTAATTATGTATATATATATACACACACACACTTTATATAAATGTACGTATACATACAATCCTGTATATGCTGTATATATTTATATAGCCTTTTAATACTATTACTAGTGAGAATTAAGACCTTTTTCATGCATAGTATTGCAAAGAATGTCATCAAAGTACAGAAGAAACCAACAATTGGCCTCCTCTCTTATTTTGTACAGAATCATTTTAGCCTGAATATGATTTCAGATGTGAGAGAAAAAAACCAAACAGCAATATGCTTTTTGAGCAAGTGACCTTTCAGGACAAGTATGTAAAAAGCTGTTTGTTTAGGTTTTAAAGATAAGGACTGATTTTTGTCTGTTGATATACATATATACAGCTCAGCACTAAAATGCATTGAAAAAAAACCACAGGGTGTTATGATGGGGACATATCATGATTAGAAATTAACTACTAACTGTCTTCCAGAAACTAATTAAGGGAATGTATTTTGCAATAATACAGATCTAGTAAACAGGCCTCTACTGTCTAGGCTTAGCGCTATATGCCAAGCACTCCTGTATTATGTACGTGTGATTTTCATAGATAGCCTGCTGTAAAGTGAGCCCTGTTAGTGCATCTTTCAGGCTCAAAGACACTGGCCTTGTTAATATTTCATTTAGTACATACTGTAGAGTCTCATTTATATTACTTCTATAATTAATGATGATAGCTTAGGCACTGCCTTTACAAGGAGAGATCCCTGTATGTTGGTCAATGGATAATGAGAAACAATAGATATTTCATTCACCAGCAGCTTGTTGCTAGTTAGTAGGAAATTATTGTGTGTACTGTTGCTTTAATTGCCAGGGTAAATAATGCTGCCGCTGTGTTAGTGAACATTTTAAAGCACTTGATGCAAATAGAATAGAAACAAAACAAAACAAAAAATTACCTTTATTATGCTACACCTTAGCATAGAGAGTTTAAAAGGTATGTCTTAAAACATTTGCGTTCTATCATGCAAATATATCTTAATATGCATGTGCTGACTATTCAACTACTGTATTTTAGGAAATACAATTATGCTGCCTTTCTCTTCTCCTATGTAGACTGTAAATAACTGTAGATCTTTTCTCTTGTTTTCCTGTGTAAATATATGTAAATACTAACAAGCTATGCATGCTGATATTCTAGGCAATTTCAGGTACTTTTATAATCTGAAGGCATGTACTTGAACTGGTTTGTTAAAAAAAAAATCAACCTTCTCAAACCCTTTAAAGCTGACTAGAAATTAAAGATTTCTTACTAGACTGGTTCCTTCAATCTCAGTTGTTTTTTGTTTTCCTTTTTCCTTCTTTGTCAACATCATCTATTGAGACCTGCTGGTGAGGATGCTTAGTTTAGAGCTGTTTTCTTTGAAGCATGTGCATTGCCCTTCTCTCTCAACCTCCCTTCTTTCTCTCCCTGAACGCAATTCACTGCTGTGCAGAGGACCTGCACCGCTTAAGTGCTACTCAAGCCCTGTTTCCAGGGTTTAAGTGAGACTTACAGACATTACACAGGCCTTCTGTAGAGAGGAGAATTTCACCCTCCTTGCGCTGATCTATCTTTTGCTTAATTGGTTTTTATATTTCATTTGCTCAAATACCTGCTTCATCAAATAATTATCCAATGTCTACAGTGCTCAGGATTTAGTTTATAGATAGTTGTTACATCAGCACATTCAAATTGCTCTGTGGTTGTGGTAGGAAGGTACTCTGCAGACCCTGGCTCACTCTGCTACACTTTCCTGTTTGAACATACCCTTTGTGTTTCCTCTTTAGTGTGTTTGTAACTTTGATAGACTGTGAAAATAATTTGATAAATGGCTTGATAAATTCCCCATCTCTTTCCTTCATTGCTGTAATACTGTTTGGGGTAGCCTTTCAATCGGAGGAGTGTGAACAAAAATGAAATTACCTAAGCTTGTAAAACAAGTCGTCTCCCGCATACAGATATTGTTGCAAGGTTTCAATTTAGTTCTCTTTTTTTATTCTTTTTAATAAACGAAGAGTCTTTTGAAGAACATTGTTGGGAAATAAAGCACACCAAATGTTCATTCCTTAATGCAGTGGGGAAAAAACCTGCTATGTTAGTCTCTATGGAAACCAAATGCAATGAAAACTTTTTAATGGAAAGAAAACAGCTTTCATGTTTGAAGATGCTTTTTCCAGGGTAGGTATATCAGGATAAACACTTTAATTGACAGTATCTTCGTGACTTCTTCATTTCCTCCAACTTAACTTGAAGTCTCAGGAAAACCTTCCTAGTCCTTGAAGACTTTTTTTAAGATGAGTGTTTAAAAAGCTGAGTTGACATGGGCATTATGTTCAAGTGCAAGCTGTACTATTCTCTAATAGAGAGCGTAGAAGTGGTTCATAGGATTATTATCTTTCTACAGACAAAACCCATTACCTTCACACTAGGAGGGAAAAGCTAGTTTTTAACCTATATAAAATTGAATCAATTATCAATAACTTTGCATGGTTTCTTGGCTCTGCTGGGCAACAGTACAACACAGCCTTTGTTATGCTCACAGCAATGCTAGATACATATGGTGATTTGACAAATGGACTCCTTACAGCTTTTCTTTAAATAAAAAAATAAAATCTGCAAAAGAAGTCTCAAGGACCTTACATGCTGAATGTCGGAAGAGAAAAAAGAAACTAAGGTTTCAGGCTGATCTCATTAGTACTGTTACTTTAAGATCATTTCCAGTAAAATTCAGTTATAAATACAAAAAAGGATAATCAAATTCAGTGGAAGACAGCAATGCATGTTAGGAGGAATCATAAGATCAAGGTCTCGGGTTTCCTCGTCTGGAAAAATTCTGCCATAGACCCTTCACAGTCTTGTGGTCTGAGAGATGCGAACTTACCACCAAGTCAAGTTCTATCATCTCCAGGGAAATGACTTTAGGTGGCTTTCTTGGCTTCCCAGAAATCTTAAATGTTTCCAGAAGACAGGAGGGAAGAGCCAGCCGACTGGTCCCTTTCCCTGGTGGCATATGCTGCCACACATGTGTAGCACGTTCTACTTTGATTTATTCAAAATACACATCTTCATATCTGATGCCAGACAATCTCAACCTACTGTCCCTTGACACAGAAAGCAATGATCTTAACAGCAGCCCTGGAGACTTTCTACTTCCTGTCTCTAGATTATATATATATGTATATATATTAGGGCTGTTGATTAATCACAGTTAATTCACGCAATTAACTCAAAAAATTAATCGTGATAAAAAAGTAACAGTGATTAATCACAGTTTTAATTGCACTGTTAACCAATAGAATACCAACTGAAATTTATTAAATATTTTTTGATGTTTTTCTACATTTTCAAATATATTGATTAAATTACAACACTGAATACAGTGTACACTGATTACGTTATTTTATTTTTTATTACAAATATTTGCACTGTAAACATGATAAAAGAAATAGTATTTTTCAATTCACCTCATACAATTACTGTAGTGCAATCTCTTTATCGTGAAAGTGCAACTTACAAATGTAGACTTTTTTGTTACATAACTGCACTCAAAAACAAAGCAATATAAACTTTAGAGTCTACAAGTCCACTTAGTCCTACTTCTTGTTCAGCCAATTGCTAAGAGAAACAAGTTTGTTTACATTTATGAGAGATAATGTTGCCTGCTTCTTATTTACCAGACAGTGAGAACAGGCTTTTGCATGGCACGTTTATAGCCAGAATTGCTAGGTATTTAAGTGTCAATTATGCTAAAGATTCATATGCTCCTTCATTCTTTGGCCACCATTCCAGAGTACATGCTGATGATGCTCATTAAAAAAAATGTGTTAATTGAATTTTTCACTGAACTCCTTGGGGAGAATGGTATGTCTCCTGCTCTGTTTTACCTGCATTCTGCCATATAGGATTCGTGTTACAGCAGTCTTGGATGATAACCCAGCACATGTTGTTCATTTTAAGAACACTTTTACGCAAATTTGACAAAACCAAAGAAGGTACCAATGTGAGATTTCTAAAGTTAGCTACAGCACTGGACCCAAGGTTTAAGAATCTGAAGTGCCTTCCAAAAGCTGAGAGGGAGGTGGTGTGGCACATACTTTTAGAAGCCTTAAAAGAGCAAAACTCCAATGCAGAAACTACCAAACCTGAACCACCAAAAAAGAAAATCAACCTTCTGCTGGCGGCATCTGACTCAGATGATGAAAATGAACATGCGTCAGGTCCACACTGCTTCTTTGGATTGTTATCGAGCAGAACCCATCATCAGCATGGACGCATGTCCCCTGGAATGGTGGTTGAAGCATGAAGGGACGTACAAATCTTGAGTGCATCTGGCATGCAAATATCTTGCTATGCCAGCTACAACAATTCAAACGCCTATCTCACTTTCAGGTGACGTAAACAAGAAGCGGGTAGCATTATCTCCTGCAAATGTAAACAAACTTGTTTATCTTAGTGATTGGCTGAACAAGAGGTAGGACAAAGTGGACTTGTAGACTCTAAAGTTTTACATTGTTTTATTTTTGAATGCAGGGGTTTTTTGTACATAATTCTACATTTGTAAGTTCAATTTCCATTATAAATGGATTGCACTACAGTGCTTCTATGAGATGAATTGAAAAATACTATTTCTATTGTTTTTACAGCGAAAATATTTGTAATAAAAATAAATATAAATTGAGCACTGTAATCTTTCTATTCTGTGCTGTAATTTAAATCAATATATTTGAAAACAAAAACTATTTAAATAAATGGTATTCTCTTATTATTTAACAGCGCAATTAATCACAAGATTAATCACAATTAATAGTTTTAATCACGTGATTAATCACGATTAATTTTTTTAATTTCTTGATAGTCCTGATATATGTGTGTGTGTTTGTACATACACAAGAACATACACTCACAGACACCCAGAATTATGGATTTTAGGAAAAACTTTCTTTATGAGACTCATCAATTTGTCCAATTCAGGGGATCTGCTTCTACAAAGTACATAATGATAAATGGCACATTTACAAATTATCTTCTGAGTGCTGATGAGAAATAAGCAACCTGCAAGTTACCAAGACTTTCCATGAGTACTCCTCTGCAAGTCTAGTTTGCTGAAATCCCTGCCAGATGAATGCATTTGTATATTAGGGATCTTATACATTTACTAACAAGCATTTGATGAAAAATACAGCTATCATCACAGCCAACAAGGTGACTGGGTTTTGGATTTTGAAGGCACAGATGCTTTGACAAGAGAGATGTTGCTGCATTATGGTATGTTTTCTCAGTACCAACTTCTGCACAGACTGTACATCCTTCATAAATCCTCAACTAGACATGAAACTTTACAATTTATTATTTAAACTTCCTTCTGCATCTTGGTTAGACTGACGAGGAGCTGCAGCTATAGCCGTCTCATTGCAGCTAACTCGTTCATAAAACCCACTTTTCCCTCCCTGTTGCAGGAACTGAGAGAGAGAAAGAGAGTGTGTGTGTGTGTGTGTAGGAACTAAGAGAGAGAGAGAGAGAGTGTGTGTGTGTGTGTGTAGGAACTAAGAGAGAGAGAGAGAGAGAGAGAGAGAGTGTGAGTGTGTAGAGAAAACTCTTGAACAGACAAGTATTGAATGGTTTTCTTTGGGAAGGGAGGACATACTGCTATGTTGTTCCTCATTGCTCAGACATCTTTGGACCTGGCAGGACTGAGAGCTGTAAACTGAATTCCTGGTAAATTTGTTAATTATGAATACAAGGACGAGGCTAAAGAATGAAAAAGACTTAAGTTATATTTCATATCCAGATGACAGGTTTTAATGCCTCTCCATCAAATTAGTTTCAAAAACTGCTAAGAGTCACACTGCTAATTCAGTGGACCGGAGAAAAAATTACATTTCCAAGAAATATATCTTCATCTAGCATATAGCCTGTGTGGGGAATTCACCATTCCAAGTGCTCACAGGGCCAAATACAGTAGCTGGACTTATAACTGGTTTATGACTAATATCAACAGCAAGATGTGATTACCTTACTTATGCACGTAGACCCATTGGCTTGAAAGAAGTGATCGCAAGTAGGTCCAACATTTATAGCTTCATATGATAAAGTGGTGGTAATTAAATCTCATGTTTCAGGAAATCAACTCTTCAACCTGGGGGAAAGGAAGTAATTTTCCCGTGCCCATGAATAGCATTGAACAATTGGCCAGATGGATTATGGGTTCCCCCCCACTCCGCTATCCTTCTGAAAGACTTGGCATAGGTCAGAGCTGCAGGCAGGATTACCATATGTGACAGACCATTGTAGCAATGTACCATGGTAAAACTATGTTGGTAAATGGTGTGTTTTACACAAAACAATTTTCCCTCTAGTAAATGCTCTGTACACTTACATTTAAGTTACAAAATCCTTCTGTATCTGAATGTTTGAATATCTATGCAAATCTAATTTTCTACAAACACTTATTTACTGTCTAGAGACATACAATAACAGTGCATCATACATTTAAACTATACACATTATTAGAAACATCTGTAGCACTCAGAAACCTATTTCTGCTTTTACCTGAGCCATTTGCCAGATCCCATAACTCTGTCAAGAGTCTTTCTCCAGTTTTGTTTAGCTTATCCTCAACAGACTCGGCTTTTGTGAGTGGACAAGGCATCTGAGTGTGCACCACAGTTATAATGGCCTGACTGACAGCTCAACCAGATAAACACAAGAGAATAACAGACATCGGAACAATTTGGGTATTCATTTTGTCCATTCAACTGGATTGAAAGGATTTGCCAGCCAAAGACACAACACTTCAGGCTAATTTGCTCAGCCAAAGCGCTGCAAGAGTGTAAGGCTACAAACGGATGACTGATGTTGGGGGAATCAGAGTCCTATTTGAGGGTACTTATTAGTCACCACTTTCTCAGAGGAAATTAAAGCATTAACTACGCAGAGCATCCATTTGAGTCTTGAAAGAGGAAAACATATAGAAATGGACTTGGTTACAAAACTTGAACCCTTTTTCTTGTTTCCCCTCTCCTGTGTTAATTCAAGCTCCTTCTCCTTCATGGTCCTTTACCTCCTCCCACCACCACTCTACCATGCTTTCTTTGCTCTTTCTCTTCTTTCCTACATAGTCTCTCACGTCCTACATTCTTGCTTACTGTCACCTAGGTTTCTTCCTGGTTCCACGCTCTGATTCATGCATTTTTCATGCTGCCCCTCTATGCTTGGTACACCCTGGCTACCATGAAGACAATTTTATTTTCCAAGCTTTTTGAGGCCAGTATCTTCAAATACAAGAAATCATAGAGGCATGATTGATGGACAGTCAACCAGAGTATCATATCTGTCTACATTATGTGTTTTCACAATTTCATACAGCTTAAGGCCAGATAGGACCATAAGATCATCTAGTCTGAACTTCTATATAACTGGGAACATCTACACTGCAATTAAACACCTGCAGCTGGCTTGGGTAGGGTGACCAGACAGCAAGTGTGAAAAATTGGGATGGGGGTGTGGGCTAAGAGGTGCCTTTGTAAGAAAAAGGCCCAAATATCGGGACTGTCCCCGTAAAACCGGGACATCTGGTCACCCTAGGCTTGGGTCCACTGGCTCAGGCAATGGGGCTGTAAAATTGCAGTGTAGACATTTGGGCTGAGGCTGGAGCCCAAGCTCTGGGACTCTGTAAAGTGGGTCTACACAGCAATTTTAAGCCCCACTGCCTGAGCCCCATGAACACAAGTCAGCTGACCTGGGCCACTGCGGCCCCGCTGCAGGTCTTTTATTCCAGTGTAGACGTTGTGACGGGATCGCCCTGGGATGCAGTCTGGGACTATGGAACTGCTGTGTCCCCTTAACTCTCTCCAGCCTGGGCTGTCTCTCACAATGCCTTGCTAGTGACCAGGTGCTGTGAGCACTCAGCACAACCGCATCTGGAGCCCCACACCCAGCTAGATGCACGAATGCTCACAGAGCCACTCATGAATCACACAGAGAAAGGCACCAGAGCCAAATGCCCGGATCCCAGCACTGTACCTGAGGAATATACCCTCTTGCATTGCTCAAGATGGGCAGTGCAGATTTATTAATTGGTTCACCGCTTCATCAATGGAAAGTGGTAACGCAGAAGCTTAAATGCCTCATATTTGGCGCAATGGCCACATCAGAGCCGAAGGACTAACAACTTTAGATATGACTTTGTGGGGTTTTACAAAACCACCAACAGCACTTTTTAAAGTGCACTTGACGTTTTTTGATCTCTTTATAGAAACCATTAAAAGGCAGATTAGCACACTGCTACAGCGCATGTTCAGTGTAATAGGAGACATGCCTCTTAGGAATCTCTAGCTTAAAAACATTTGTTTCCTCTTCTGGATATAATGTCCGACAAACACAGCCTGAGAATATACATTTGCATAGAGTATTTTGCTGATTTGTATTTTAAATGCAGCTTGCTAAATACAGATGTAATTACTTTTTTGAATATTAGTGCATGAACTAGTACCTGTCCTATAATAATCCTATATGGTGTAGTAGTGGATAGCAGCACAATGGCAATTTATAATCTTTCTTACACTGTTACCAAAACATGGAGCTGATAGAAAAGTATATCTAAATTATTGTTTACTCACAAATAATGTTAACTAAAGAGAAACATGGTATGTGTCTGAATTCTAAAACAAACAGCCCCATTTTTCCTTACACTTCTAAACTTAGTAACACACACGCACAAAGACCCATAGGTATAAAAAGGACAGTATCCCTTCCTACATCAAGCAATGGCAGAAGGGTGAAAAGGAAAGTCAGCCATGCAGCTGCTTCTCTCCCTAAACCTTATCCTGGGACATTCAAACTTAAGGGCTCCTGGTGGGATGTTCATAAGTGTTCATTGTTGGCCTACCTTTGCTCCCTCATTGATGTCAAGGGTAAAAATTGCCAACAAATTCAATAAGAGAAGAGTTAAGCCACTTGGGATAACTTGTGCCTTTGGATCCTCATCCACTTTTCATCAACTGGATACATGTGCACAAATCTGATTAGACTTAGTTTCAACTAAAACTACCTCCTCCTCCTTCCAGTGTTCTCACCTAACCCTGTTACAATGGTCATTAATATGTCCCTGCTTAGCTCCATGCCAAGCACTAACTACTTTCTTTCTGAAAGGATTTTGGGCTCATTCTGCCTTCTGTGTTTGCCTGTAACACCTCTTTTTTGCCTCTGATAGCACCGCAATATGGAATGCTATCCAAAGAACGCCAAGGGTATTACACTAAGCCACGCGCCTCTTCAAATGTCTTGCCAAAAGACAGTCTAATCTGTGATAACCATTAGTCTCCTTTTCTTGAAATCCACATTCTAATCTGGCCACAGAACTCTAATGCAATGGGAGAAAAGCGTGAGAATAGGAAAGACGTTACCAGAAGATCCTATTGCTTGACTCAGTGCTTTGAGACTTATTTAAAAGCATGTACTTGAACTGAAGATAGAATTCAAGTCCAACACAAGAAGATAATGTGTCATGATCAACATAGACTGATTAGGGGTGAGGGGGAATGATACAAACAAGACAACTGTTCTGCGTACAGAAAAGACAAGTGCAGAGTTTTTCTGGAGATTATGCAGGTAGAAAGTCAAACAGATGCAACTCTATGTGCTATCTATAATATTTATAAAGGAAAAGCAAAATTCCTCCCAGCTGAGGTCAGCTGATCTTTAAAGAACTTCCTTGCAAAGCCAAATGCCATTGAATATAGGAAGTCCATTTCATGATCCCTTATGTCTCCAACTTTTGGCTGCTCACATTTTTCCCACCACCATAGTTTTCTCCTTACAAGGAAATTAATGTCATTCCCTAACACAAAGCCACTGGATTCTATTTTCCATGCCACCTCCTAATCCTGCTCCTATTTTAAAGAGTCTGGGTTTGACAAGAATGGAATAAGAAATGACCATGGGAAGGAGAAGAATGCACTGGCGGTATACTGAATTGAACTGGCTGGTACTATACCAAAAGTACAAACATTAGAAAAATAGTCTTGGCTGTTTAGAATTTCAGTTCCAGTACAAATGGGTTTGTTGTGTTCTTTAAAAATTCCCTACTCAGGGATGCCTTAGAGGCATAACACCTTTTGGAAAATGAATTCTTTCATTTTTGGAGGGCTGAAAGTTTGTTTTCTAAAAGCGTAAATTAACAGGATGGAAGACTGTAGTTTGTACTGCTGGTCAAAGTGGAAACGTACATTTTGTGAACAGGCTACACATACTGTACTCTCCATCCAGTAGGAAGGAATGTTGCGTCTAGTTTAGCTTCCTGGGAAGTTTATGTAAGGTTGTTTTTGCTAGGTACCAGCCAATTGACTCTAGCATCTCAATCTTTCATTTGCTTCATGATGGTCAGTAGTTCTCCTCCATTTTGCATTTGAAGCTCTCCTCCATTTTGCTGCATTTCTATGAATGGATATTCTTTGGACAATACATTTGTATTAAAGTAAAATACATTCTTAGTGGCATAATGTTTTTCAGGGGGCAATATGTAAAATGTATTTACTGTTAGAATGGTTTTTTTTTAATCCTTAACTGTCTAACGATTCCTCACCAACTTCTGGTCGCTTTTTTTCACCGTGGCTGGGTTGTAGACAACATGTTCACTAAACAATAAAGTATATTTAGCCCAACATTTGCTTCCATAGTTGATTTTTAGACACAGATCAATTCTGACAAGTCTGAAGACACGTTTGTAGAGACTGTTGCAGAACAATACACTTAAGTGACCCCTGCTGTCTTCACAAGGAATGACATTGTGAAGGAGCCCCCCATCTATATAAAGATGTCCAAAAAGAGCCAGGCTTAAAATAAAACCAAGAAATGCATCTCTTCCGAATTTTTCAAAGGAGGGAAAAGGAGTTACATTTCAAAGCATCATTGGGCATCTGAAATTCCATGAAGCTCCACCTTCTTGGATCATGATCCCAGCATACAAAAAAGTGCACAAATATTCAGATTTTAACCCATATAGTGAGCACACTTAAGAAGTTCATTCTGGTTTCAGAGATGTTATCATTTTAAGCATCAGGAATGCTGTTGGAACCTGGGAATTTTTTTACTTTTACCCACTGTCTATGGCTAACACCATCGGACTCTCACACAGAGGAAAGGAGTAATAAAAAGTGGCAGCACTTGATGTAAGATTGTTCGTCTCTGCCTTGTGCAATTAACCTGAATGGAGCGAAATGTGAGTTGAACTCTAATTCACTATCTGGTCTAAAAGAGTGTTAACAAGCACTACCTTTAAATAAGGTAAAACAATTGGCAAAAATGTCTATTTTATTCACTTACAGTTCATACAGCTTTCTAAATTAATGGAATGACCTTCCCAAATTAGTGTTGAGGGAGATTTTATTGTATTCCTTCCCTGTTCCACTCAACATGTGAAATCTCAGCCCTATTCAAGTCAATGCAAGTTTTACATTGATAGGGCCTGCATTTCATCCATAGTGTTCAAGCTGGAATAGATTACTCTCAAACCCATTTAAACCCTAAAACCATGTAAGTTTATAGAGGTATCCTGATACTCTAGAGACTTAAAATTACAGATCCTCAGACATCTCAACAGAGGAACAGAATGTTTCCACAATCAGATAGGGAATGCTGACGTGTTTGTTCAACTCTCAAAATATATGCATGGCTATAAGTGCAAACAAAAAAATGGCTTAGAGATAGAATCTGCAAAGGCAAAATGTCCATCTGAATTTTGGTACCCACCTCCCAGAAAAGAAAAAGAATTGCAAGCGCAAATCAATATATCTATACCTCTAGTCACCTGATTTGTACCAGAGGTGTGACTGGCACCTACTATTTGATTGCAGATGAAAATTTGACTGCACCTGCAAATAGTAGGGCACAGTTTTGCAAATTGGGCCCATACTACATTCAAAACTGTCAATATATACTATAATGGAAAAACACTGCACTGAACACAATTCATCACGTCGTGCTACAAAATTAACATATACATTTATTTGTGTATGCACATGGTGTGAATGGGTTAAAAATATTCAATTTTTGTAAACTCTAATAACAGATAATCTTTCCTCTTAATTTTTCTTAGACTAGGAATTAACACAAGTTACGACGAAGAAATTAGTACACCTGTTCAAATTACACCTAAAGCACTAAATCTAGCAGCAGCAATTTTCCAGTCTTTCCTACTTTACAACTTAATGAAAAGAGACATAACTGCCCCAACCTTAGAGTAATTTGATGTACTCTTTAAGAAATATTTCATTGGTATATTTTTCTAATACACACATTATCACTGTTCACTACCAAACCTGTTTGGAAGGTTAATGTTATTTTGGAAGAATATTTACATTACCAGTAATAGAAAACCCAATAGCTAAAAAAATATTTTCCACCTGCAGCTATCTGTCATCCATCCCACACAAGCTTTGAAAGCTTTCCACAATCTGTCAAAACACAGGTTTTGATGCAATAAAGACTATAATTATTGAGCATTTACAAGAAATAATATTTTCCCTCTGGTACGTGTTATAACGGTTGTTAACATGCAAGTATGAATACTAATGCTCCAAACCTACCTATACACTTCTCAAATGAAAGGTTTTTTTCAATACTGATACAAAGGAAAGTATAATAAAAGAGTAAGATAAGATTGAACACACATCTTGAAAAGTAAACGTCAATCAGAATAAGGATTTTCGAGGCATAAGAAGTTGTTTTGAAGTAGAGTTTTGAAATAAAGCTGGCAATTAGATTCCTGGATATAAACAGCACATCTTTTGTGCTGAAGAAAATGATCCTTTTGCAACCAAAATACAAGCCTACAAGACACACGACGGAAACAATACTAAGTATGCATCAAAACAACTCTGCAGATGCCATACCAGCAGATGGCTTAAGCCGACTGAATTACTGTATAAACATTTAACTGAAAGTTTGATTTTATAAGTGTGGAAATTATACAAAACAAAAGGAAAATGATTCTAAGAAGCACTTAAATTAGTAATTTGTAATTTTCTCTGCTAAGTTGGCATGGCTGTGTCGCTTTCCAAGAGTCCTTTGAAGCGGGAATGCTGGAAATCTTTGAAAGGAACTGCAGACCATAAAAGTGAACTTCTATGAGTACACAAAATTAAGAAAGACATTTAAAGGTAAACATATACCTTTCCACTGCTGTTGCTACTAGAATCTTTTCCAACTGCAAGCTAATAGCATATCTGAAAACCTCCCCCTCTCTCCATTTCCTCTTTCATCAGCCGATAACAAAGGCCGAATCTTCTGTTTATATCTCAGAAACTTCTACAGCAACCATTTAGTATGTCACTTAGGTTTCATTGTAATATACAAGTAGGAAGGACATGAGGGAAAAAGTCTATTTCTACATGGATATCTTCAACAATTACCAATCAGAAGGAGGGAAGAGAAAAAATTACAGGAAAAAGGAGAAATGATTAAGGCATAAATAATGCAGCTTTTCCTTACAGTGCACAGTGTGGACACTATGGGATGTAATTGTTGTACGGAAAGGTTTGGACTGCCTGATTAATGCTTAGACACGTGTCTCGGATAGGCTAATTTTATTATTTTACAATGAAACCGTGCAAAACAGGAGGCTGGCTATGGACACAGAATGCTATCCTGCTCCCATTGAAGACAATGGCAAAACTCCCATTGACTTGAATGATGCATGATTGGATTCACAATTGTTCTAGACACATAGTGACTTGCAGCAGCCCAACCCTGAATCTTTTAATCCTATTCTAGTTATATCATTGACAATCATTTGTACAACCCCCTTTCAAATGACTCCATATCGAACGTAAGTTACAACAGTTACTAGCACTGCACATATCTGGTCTGCACCAACTAGCATTCACACTCTCAGGTTCCATAAAACAATTGTTAGTTCTGAATACAAGATGGGAATGACATCAGATGCATAAAATGCTAATAAAAGAACATGACAACATCTTTCTGGAAATCTGTGCTTTCTTGCATGTCTGGGAATGGAATTCTTCATTAGTATAATGATCAAAGATAGCTAACAACTCCTTTCCAGAAGCAGGTGCATCGTGCTAGGGAACAAGTAGAAGTTATATGATCCATCCTGCTTCTTTCTTTAGTTCAACTTCCAGTAACCCATTCCCTTTCATCCTCATTCTTTTCCTGTTCTTGATGCATTCCCTTACCCATCCTGCCTATCCTTCTCGTCTCCCTTTACTTCCACTTCATCAGTTCTGGACCAACTGCATTCCTGCTCATGATTTCTTGCTGTACTGACATAGCTGATCTGGATATGAAGTTGATTTTAGAATTATCAGGGAGTTTTAAACCCACCTCTTCCTACTAGATACCATTTAAATCTGGTAATGCAAAACCCAGCTCTCTCTGATCAGAACTACATTTGATGTTAGCCTTGAAAATGAAAGATTGACAAAATATGGTGCTAATTGCAATCCATGGGCAACTATGGACTGACTCCAGAGATAAGTGAATTAATCACCACCTTCTCATTGTCTTTTTCTCCTCACATTTCTTCCTGCTTCTTATTCCTTTCTCATCACCTCCAATCCCTTCCCTAGGCCCCCACTCTTCCTTAGTTTATATGAATACTGCAATCAATTGCTTAAAATTAGGACCAAGCTACAAAGTGTATTTCTTGATCTGAATTTCCCTGGCGTTTGAGGGTAGGGTTTAAATCTAGGGGTTTGGTTCAAATGCCTGAGTACTAAAAATCCCTTAAAATACTAATTTAAAAGAAAATAAATTGAATAAATGTAGTTTTACCGGAATTTCTTGGAGGACTTGCAGACACACACATACGTGATTAAAATGATGCTGTGCTTGTCTAGATTGGTACTGAACTGCCAAAGTGATAAACTATTCTCCAGACAGGCAACTGATTATTATTATTATCATCATCACTTAAGGATGCAGTTCCACTGCATAGTCTAGGTCAATTCCACAATATGTGAAACCCTGCAGAATTAATATCTAATGAAGAAATAAACATGCTAACAGGATAGATTTACCGTATTCAAATTGCAATCGATCGGTTCGGCACATGATTAATAAACAATTTCCTCACGTGACCTTCCACTTTGTGCCTGCTTAAGCAAATTATTTCTCAATAAACAAGAGGTATATGGACTGAGAAAACTATTACACTATAAATTACATGGCTGTCTTTTCTCTTTATGAATGCAGCTGAGAAGCAGTACAGAGGCTTGTCGTGACTAAGGTGATAAATCAGATTCTTTACTTACGACATAAAAGTAATATTTATGTTAAAATCCAGTAGTCCTATCATAAAGAGTTTATTGCAAATGATTGAAACACTCTAGTCTTATTGGGCTTGTGAAGACATTTGTATCGCCACTACCTCTTTCCTAGGCTGTTGGCACATTGTAAGCAGTAAAAAGAAATTCTGACTTAGTCTCACAGCTACACACATTATCAGCACAGTTTACTCACACATGCTAACAGCTCACTTTTACATGCTTTCTTTCCAGAGCTGACTAGAAGAAGGAATTCACATAACCTTTGCTCTAGCACCTGTGCTTCCATACAAAGTCTCCCTGTCTCTTTTAGGATGAACTATGCCGGCATCTTTAGCCTGTCACTGTCTAGGTTAGAATATGTTATTAAAACATATAGTTCATCTACAGTGCCATAAATCACTACTGTCATATATGTTCTCCGTTTTAATTTTTCTTCAATCAGAATCAATTATTGGGCTTGCCATCTCCGTCCTCTTTCGCTCACCATCAGAGGAAAGGAACATCTGTTGGTGACACAGTAACTGCAGACCTCTCATAGGCCATCCCACAGCACCATGCTGTCCATGAGAGCTATCACTCCACCGAAATGATCCAATTTCACAATGTTAAGATAGAGCAAAAATGGACCATTTGTTGTTCCAAAAAGATAGAAACATAGAGGCCTTATTCTAAAATGCTCACTGAAATTGCTGCAAGTACTCACATGAGTAAGGACTACTTAGGTGAACAAGAAGTTGCAGTTTGGGTTCACAGCCCTCTCTAAGTATCAGAGGGGTAACCGTGTTATTCTGTATCCACAAAAACAATGAGGAGTCTGGTGGCACCTTAAAGACTAACAGACTTATTTGGGCATAAGCTTTCGTGGGTAAAAAACCCACTTCTTCAGGCACTGAATTTCAGTTACAACACAGAATACAAAGTGTACCATACTCACTTTATATTATTTTTATTACAAATATTTGCACTGTAAAAATTATAAAAGAAATAGTATTTTTCAATTCACCTCATACAAGTACTGTGGTGCAATCTCTTTATTGTGAAAGCACAACTTACAAATGTAGATTTTTTGTTACATAACTGCAATCTAAAACAAAACAATTTAAAACTTTAGCGCCTACAAGTCCATTTGGTCCTATTTCTTGTTCAGCCAACCTCTAAGAGAAACAAGTTTGTTTACATTTACAGGAGATAATGCTGCCAGCTTCTTATTTACAATGTCACCTGAAAGTGAGAACAGACGTTCGCATGGCACTTTTGTAGCCAGGATTGGAAGGTATTTAAATGCCGGATATGCTAAACATTCGTATGCCCCTTCATACTTCGGCCACCATTCCAGAGGACATGCTTCCATTCTGATGATGCTCATTAAGAAAATAATGCATTAATTAAATATGTGATTGAACTCCTGAGGGGAGAATTGTGTCTCTCCTGCTCTGTGGATTACCTGCATTCTGCCATATATTTTATGTTATAGCAGTCTCGGATGATGACCCAGCACATGTTGTTAGTTTTAAGAACACTTTCACTGCAGATTTGAGAAAACGTAAAGAAGGTACCAGTGTGAGATTTCTAAAGGTAGCTACAGCACTTGACCCAAGATTTAAGAATCTAAAGTGTCTTCCAAAAGCTGAGAGGGAGGAGGTGTGGAGCATGCTTTTAGAAGTCTTAAAAGAGCAACACTCCGATGCAGAAACTACAGAACCCGAACCACCAAAAAAGAAAATCAACCTTCTGCTGGTGGCATCTGACTCAGATGATGAAAATGAACATGCGTTGATCTACACTGCTTTGGGTTGTTATTGAGCAGAACCCATCATCAGCATGGACGTGGTCCTCTGGAATGGCGGTTGAAGCATGAAGAGACATATGAATCTTTAGTGCATCTGGCACATAAATATCTTACAATGCTGAACAAGAAGTAGGACTGAATGAACTTGTAGGCTTTACATTTTTACATTGTTTTATTTTTGAATGCAGTTGGTTTTTGTACATAATTCTACATTTGTAAGTTCAACTTCCATGAAAAAGAAATTGCACTACAGTACTTGTCTTAAGTGAATTGAAAAATACTATTTCTTTTATTTTTACATTGCAAATATTTATAATAAAACTAAATATAAAGGGAGCACGGTACACTTTTTATTCTGTGTTGTATTTGAAATCAATATATTTGAAAATGTGGAAAACATCAAAAATATTTATATAAATAGTATTCTATTATTGTTTAACAGCACGATTAATTGCGATTAATTTTTTTAATCGCTTGACAGCCCTAATTTAAACCCATCTATGGACCCTTATGGCATGCAAGGATTGAATTATCACACCAAGTTAGGCAAATAAATATAGTTACAGCCATCTGTGCGAAGAGTGTCATTTCTTTACATATTACTTTACATGCAGAGATCTCTCTTGGCACTATGAGAACTATGAAAATCCATTGAATAAGGAGGATCATCATGTACAACACTTGAAATTACAAGCAACGTTACTACACTATGTTTTTAAAAGCAACTTGAATTAGACATGTGATTGACAGATTTTTATGTAAACACCACACGGTCTTTTTCAGGGAGCGAACATACAAAAGAGGAGAGAACAACAATATTTCTGAACAGCAACAGGCCATGGTTAGCAAGCAGAATCAAAGACAATGGTCTAGAGTTGGCAGCAACCCTTACCTACACTGGTGAGAACTTACTCCTGTGAGCAGTCCAGTGACTTTGCCTGAGTGATTGCTCACCAATGTAAGTGAAGATTGTGAAACCCACCCGTGTTAGGAGCTTAAATTCAACTAATTCATAAACTGGCAACCACTGCAATGCAGGGAGAATGAACGGCACACATGTTACTGCCTTTCACACAGCATAGAAAAAGAGCAGACAGACGTATTTTGAATAATCCTTCACTTCAACTTGGTTAAAAAAAAAAAGGCAGCAGCAAGCTTATTACAAACAAACAAAATAGTTTATCACGAACCAAAGCCTTGAGTGAGATGAAACGTGGCTAGTTTTGAAAAGGAAGAATTCCATCAACAGCACATTCCTAATTACACAGATACTCTAGTATCTGACATGGCTATTTGGGGACTCAAAGTCCTTTTGATAGAAGGGCACTGAGGTGACCAGATGTCCCGATTTTATAGGGACTGTTCTGATATTTGGGGTTTTGTCTTATAATGGTGCCTATTACTCGCCACTCCCTGTCCCCATTTTTCACACTTGCTATCTGGTCACCCTAAAGGACACACACACATGAAAAGTGAAGGAAATAAAAGCAGCAACAAAATAATACAAATTACAGAGAGGAAAGATATGTCAGCTACAGTGTGGAATGGTATTGCAGCAACTAGATTAGGATGGAGTTACGAGATGCTTGTATTTAAGAAAGGTACAGTGTCTGTATTTTTCTGAATCATTAGAAACCATCAGCTGTACCTGCTATCTGCACTGCAGAAACTGAAGCTAGAACCAAGTAAAACCGAGGGAACAGTGCAACTGTGGATCATTTCTGGTTGTTACTGGCTCGGGTTGCTGGAGCTCAGATAAAAAACTCTGATTGCTCATTAGTCCAGAACTCACTTTAAGCAGCATCACAATCATCAACACCTTTAGTGAACATTGGTCAAAATGAACTCAATTGGCTTGCAGTTGATTTTTTCCCCTTTCCAATAAAATAGCTTGTGAATTGATTAGAGGTAATAGAATTATTGGATGCTGGAAGGCAAGAGGATTTATGAGAGATGTAATGACACCATAAAAGCTTTGTTGGGTTGCTTTTATTAGCCTGAACCAGCTTAGAGTAGTTCTGCCATGAAGAGGTTAGAGGAAGTCTGTTATAGGCTTGCCTATGGAATAAATGCGTATCAAAATCTTCTGTAAGAGGGAAAACACACATGCACGCATGCACACACACACACGGAATGAACAAGTACAGTACTTTAACAGGGAAAATTTCCTCAGAAAGGAAGCAAGCAATGAGGCTAGGAGAGGAATAAATGGTGTAGAAATGACAATCGCTCTTCAGTCAGGGCCCATGACTGCACTCGCTGCTGATAAGATCCAGCATGTGTCAGTTGTCAAGTGTCTCTTGTCACACTTCAATGTGAACTTTACAGCGAAAGGGGGACAAGAGGCAGTGAAGGGGAAAATGGCACGGCTCAGAAGGACTTGTGCACTCAGTGTGAAGCCATTTCAATTTTATATTCTAAAGGACTTTGTAGGTGATCCCATGAATGCAATTATTCTCACCTAATAAAAGCAACATATGCTAAGACAATTAAAATATTTTATTATACATCTATTCATTGCATTTAGTTTTAGACAGCAGAAAAACCTCATTTGAAGAAAGATGTTTGCAAGGCAGGAAGGAGAAGTAATCAGGCTATATGTCTAAAAGGATGTTAGTGAATGTTTTTGTTAATCAAATAAAGATGAATTAAGAGAACCTTCCTTACCACTGACCATTACACCTAGCAGAATATGAATAAACTCACTCTAAAGCACTTGTTAAAAAAAAAAACGGCCTTGAACCCAGGCACTGTGGGGCACCAAAGTTTTGGAGAATGTCATTCTTTTATTATTCTTGGATGTTTTATTATGGACCAATAACAATGTCTAGGGCACATTTATAGACATCTTCTTAGCACCACACACAAATGTAACTCCTGAAACACACACACACCCATCCCACCATCCCCATCGAAGGAATCATATCCACAGCTTTGGGAAAAGCTTCGCTAGTGTCCTGAAGGTCAACAAACTAAGGCTCTGTTGGCACAAGTGTAGGCAAGTGATTCCACAGCTGAGTGCTCTGTGCTGCAAATGCCCCCCCTTTCATTTAAATATTACAGTTGCCAGCTCAAGAACCGAAATTGATCCCACATGTGGGACAAGAGTTTGGGAATAAATTAAGCATATAAGGTTCCCAAGACATAAGTCATTGAGGGCTTTATGCTATAGGCCAACTTAGAACCTTTGAATCACACTTGGAAACAAACTAGAAGTCAGTACAGATTCTGACACACAGACCAGGTGTATTTTGCACATGAAACACTGCTAAGTAAGCAGAAAAATTCATGAGGAGGTTTCCAAGCAGCCTCCAGAGGCAGCACTGAGTGCAGTAATCCAGAGATGATCACGGCGAGATTTGCCTACAAAAGGAATTTCTAGGCAAATTAAGGTTGGAAACAGATTCTCGGCTATAAATATTTCCTAGACCACCAGAAGCAGCCAGGAATCTAATGCGATGCCTAAGATGCAAAAGCTAGTAATTAAAGGCAGACAAACTTTCTCAATTTGAGGGCAAGATATTGCTTTTGCCAAGTCCTTTGGTTGCTTCCCACAACCCACCAACTTCACTTCCATCCTGATCCTTTATGAACTTTGCTTGAACTAGCTAGCTACAATCCAAGTCCAGGCACTGGGAAAGCCAACCAAGTACACTATTTGGATCCAATGAAACAGAGCAGTAGAGCCAAGTCCCATTGGTGCACAATGAACATGAGGTTGAACAGATTCACTCCAAAGCAGCCCCAGGTGTTTCTACTGTGTCAACAACGTCACATGGCCAACACTATCAAAGGCAAGGCGGTGGATATGAAGAATCAGTTTGGATACTTGTTCTTTTTCTACTGCCAGGAGATTGTCGACCAGTGCAGTCTCTGTATGATGTCCAGCTTGAAACCAGTCAAAGAATGAAGATAATCTGAGGACTCTAGATCAGTGGTACCCAAACTTGTTCCGCTGCTTGGGCAAGGAAAGCCCCTGGTGGCCCTGGCCAGTTTGTTTACGTGCCATGTCTGCAGGTTCGGCTGATCACGGCTCTCACTGGCCGCGGTTCGCTGCTGCAGGCCAATGGGATCTGCTGGAAGCGGCGCGGGCCAAGGGACATACTGGCCACTGCTTCCAGCAGCTCCCATTGGCCTGGAGAAGTGAACCGTGGCCAGTGGGAGCTGCGATCGGCCAAACCTGTGGACGCGGCAGGTAAACAAACCAGCCTGGACCGCCAGGGGCTTTCCCTGCACAAGCAGTGGAACAAGTTTGGGAACCACTGCTCTAGATATTGCCAGAGTTGATTTTGTTACCACTCTCTTGATCATCTTCCCCACAACCAGGAACGCTGGAGCCAGGGTGATAAATGCTAAAGCCGTCAGTACCTTACAGCCATTCAATTGTGGGGTCATGGCTCCCTGACCCCTGCAGGGAAGCACTTGAATGTTCATTTAGAATGGATCTGGTCCTATTCCCCTCCCGCCTCCCCCCGCCCCACACACCCTGCACCAAAGGGTATATGGATCTAACATGCAGGGAGATAAACAGCAATGCTATTAAATTCAGTCTCCTTGGGTCCCCAAATAAGAGGCTTTGACATCCCGTTTCGTACTGAATGGAGAGCAGTGTCTTTCTTTCTGAATATGCCCATCACTGTGGTATCTGGGTGCTTCTCCTTTGTTGGTGGCAGCAGCAATAGCATGCTGCAAGCATGTCTAGGTGGTAGATGAGAGAAGGGGGCTTGGGAAGCACGCTGTTGCACTGCTAGGGGAAGGAGCCAACTCCTGGCAGTTGGCCCACGGATTTTAGACTGCCTTATGTTACATGGCTACTTTTCTGCTTGCGTTCAGCATGACTAACAGTGGAAGCTGCAATGAAGTGAATGAGTCTGCTACGAAATGAGACAGAACCTGGTCAAATCTCTAGGACAGTGGCTACCCTTTGTTAGACTATTTTTCTTTTCCTTTGACTAATTTAGTGTAGAAAAGTAAGTATCAGTATGGGTCTCTACAATGTAATGGTTTTGAGCTGTATATTAATATTGAGATTATCTGCCTTAATTGAGAATTGCTACTGAAGAGAAAACGAAATAAAAATTGCTTGATATTAAAAATCCTGAAGCCTTTAAAATCCATTTTCTCTTCTCCAACAGAGTCACAATACAATGTACTTATCTGGCATAACTCACATCAACTAATCACAGGAAGTTTATTAGCTGATTACAGTCTACACATGGTAATACCAATAAACGCTGTATTATAATACTGTGCATCATACAAGTATCATCTTCAGATGTGGCTACGGCAGAAGCAAAGAGAGGCATAATGGACATGTTTCTGGGAGAACAACTGAGCTCAGGAAGTATTAGCTGAATGTTTTCCAATAAAAATATCTGCAACTACAGCACACAGTGGCAAATGCAATTCTATAAGAACCAATTGATTAATTACCTAGAAGGGTAAAGCAATAGACACATGATGCTTAAATATCAACAGATATTTTCCCAACATTATTTGAATATCTAGGAGCTGAACACCTCCTTGGAGATCTGGTTTCCATTGAATGCAACATCAGACTATTTATCCACCTACTACAACAGTTACTCTTAAACAAAAATAACCATAAGTAATATATGGCCCGGGTCTTTTGCTGACTGCAGATACTGAGAAAAGTTTATCATCTGTAAACATTGAATCCTGATGTGGTATCGGATCCTTCAGTCTTATCCCTTTATGATATCTCCTATCTTGTAGGTTGAATTCCATTAAATACTGAATTCCATTGAATAATACTGTAAACGAAGACACTATTCTTGTAATACAAAAAGTATTTTAAAGGGCCAGAACCATAGTCACACCAAGTTTAAAGAATTCTGAGAGATGTTTTCTTTAAAAAAATTTTTTAAACTATTTCATTGAGAAGCACCTGAATGTAGTTACATTTTAGGACAATATTTTGTTTTTAAAGAAGATCACAGACATATCGAGCTGCACAAAGAAACACTGTCAGAATACATAAAATTAACCTATTTAGGTTAATAACCATTCATGACACCCCAGAATGATTTGAACTCTTGGCAAGTGTTCTAACCCAGGAACTTAACGTAGGGCCACCTAGAGGATTCAGGGGGCCTGGGGAAAAGCGGGGGAGCTGCGGTGCTTGTACTCACCCCGTGGCGGTCCGGGTCTTCAGTGGCATTTCAGTGGCGGGGGGCCCTTCAGTGCTGCCAAAGACATGGAGCGACTGAAGGGCCCCCCGCCGCCGAAATGCCACTGAAGACCTGGACCACCGCCAGGCCAGGGCTCGCGGGGCATTTCAGCGGTGGGGGGCCCTTCAGTCGCTCCGCGTCTTCAGCAGCACTGAAGGGGCCCCCCCGCCGCCAAAATGCCACTGAAGACCCGGACCACCGCCGGGCCAGGGCTCGCAGGGCATTTTGGTGGCGGGGGGGCCTTCAGTTGCGCCGTGTCTTCGGCAGCACTGAAGGGCCCTCTGCAACCAAAATGCTGCCAAAGACCTGGACCGCTGCCGGGCCAGGGCTTGCGGGGCCCCTGTGGGGCCCAGGGCAAATTGCCCCACTTGCCCCCCACTCTGGGGGGCCCTGACTTAACGTGGGTAGAAGAGACTATTCTTTTGATTAAAACTGCAATATCAAATAATGTCTCTTTCTTAAAAGCTGCATTGCCACTCAAAGCAGAGAACTTCATAATCCCTTCACAAATAAAAATGTGCACCTGTCCAAAAACATGCTGTAGAACTTGCCATCAAAGAAGCAGAAACCGCCATGCCTAGTAACTACCAGTGGGCACAGGTGAAAAAGGAGCACGTTATTAGTGCTCCACACTAGCCTAGGTCTGTGTGCGTAAATTGCACTGATTTTGAAAGGGCAACATTCTGAAGAGTTTTTATTTGGATGATTCTTTTTACCTGAAGCCCGCCTCTTTTTATGATGGCACACAGAACACACAGTTCTGATTTGTAATGGTTTTTATGTTGCTTTCTGGACTATGACAGCATATTGCTTACAGTTACATTTAGCATGCTGAGTTTTGTGCATCTGGTGTTGTCCTATGTTGTTATCTGTGTCAAGGGCTGCTTCTGGGCTATGGGTGCTAGGCATTCTGCCGCAACTTTGGGTTGAAGTGGCTTCCATCATATACATTACAGTTTGGTTCAATGGCTCTCAACACCCCCACTATATAAATTGTTCCAGCACCCCTGCATGCTACACGGCCCATGAGAGAATACAAGATGAACAGACTACAAAAGCGTGCTCTTTGTTTGACGTTTCTGCATGCAAAGATTTTAGGGAACAAATTGGATCGTTTGGATACATGTCACCACATTTTTGACACCCCCGTCTCACCTATGTGTATGAGGCACATACTAGTAATGCTCTACAACCACTGCCTAAATTCTAAAGCACCACGCTGATGCATGACCAGCCTGTTTTCAAGACAGGAAGACCTTGGTTACAAATTTTTTCAACATCATGATACTCTGTGAGAGCTCGATGTTCTGCAAAGCAAAGTTCACCTGATTTTGCAGTTAAAAAGTTGCCTTGTCCATTTGAGGTCCAAATCCATATCTATATAAAAAGGCAGGAAGTGATCTCAAAAGGAAACACTAATTAACTTCCTGGGATTTCAAATTTTAAAAGCTCTTGTGATTTAATTTACTTCAGAAATTCTTGCTTTAAGGAATGTGAGGCTTGGTCCTGTTGTTGAGACATCACACAAAATAGGATGGAGAAGCAAATTCCCTGATAATAGTGTTTATTGCACTCAATATGATTATAGTAACACACTGAAGACTGATCAGTAAAAAAGAAAATGATGTATCAGTGCAATGACTACAAAAACAAAATGACTTTTGGTCAACTTGTTCTATAGAGTGGATGTCTCTGGGTAGAAGTCTACTAAAAGTATGAAGTAAAAACTACCATCAAACCCCTTGACAAAGGGTGGCACAATTGGACTCACACTGCTTGGCAAAAATGCATTGAGATTTTTATGCTGGACACAGTTTAAGGGAAAAGATAAGTATTACTAATAATAATAATATTGTGTCTTTTGGGGCACACGCAATACTTTAAGTTTCAAGCTGAATTCAAGTATGACGGTGTTTGAATAAGCACACAAAAGTGAGGCAAAACTGAGATACGGAATACCGTGAATTACAAGATGTGACAAATATTTAGTCATCTGCGTTTGCACCCAAACTGAAAAATAGATAAGATGGAAAAAGTAAAGCAATGAATTAACACAATGGAACCAGCTTGAACGTAGTACTTAAAATGCTGATGACAATCTGTCACTCGTATGCATCACAGGCAGAAGCCAACGCTTTCAGGGATATGCTGTACAAATGGAGAATTTTGATGATCTATGGCCACATATTACTAAATACTTCTCTGGCTCACTACCTGCTGCATACTTGTCTGATTTTTATCACTTGTCCATCTACATCTTTCTGTACCAAGTCATGCATACTATGTTAGCTTTAGTCTTGTTGAGGTCAAGGCAAACCAGGCCTGAATCTCAATGCCTCTCCTTTAGTAGTAGTTACATTTGAATGTGTTTTCACTGAATACTGGGCACATGTTGTCATTAGTTTAGCACTGGTTATTCTGACTTGCCAGAATATCCTCCTTGTATAGTACCTCTGAGAATCATTAGTTTCTACTTCCACTTTATCAAGAACTAGCTCTCAGTGTCATACTGAAACCCCAAGGGCATCAACATCACAAACTTTCCTTTTGAAAACATCTTGGTGCTCCTTGTGCTGTGTAAAAAGATTTCCATGTTCAATCAAAAACATTTTCTACTAGCCCAAAGCATCTTTTTTTCTAATTTCATTCTACATGCCACAAATACCTGTCATAAAACAGTCACTATTAGATTATAAACAACATAGTGTTTGCATCCAAAATGAAAAACTAAAAAGCCTTAATCCTAAAATTCAGAGAATATAAATCAAATGACTAGCAAGTAATCAAAATACTTAGCCCTTATTTAGCACTGTAGATCTACAAGCATCAGCTACTCAACCTCAAGCAGTGATCTCCAGTTCTGCAGATATAGTAATCCCAGCATTTACATGCGAAATCATATTCTGAATACTAGGCCACCAGAAGAGACATTTTCCATGTCAGTTGTCTACACAGCATGTAGCAAGGCATACCAACTCTGATACTGTTTAAATCCTGTTGAGAACTTTTAGTGCCATATATGTAAGCACTTGTTAGCAGTTTTGACTCACTGGAATAATTAATGGGCTGGATTCTGCCCTGACACTTTAAGCAACATCATGGAAGTCAAGGGAAATTCATGAGGCGAAAGCAAGCACAGATTTGGCTTGAACATCATTATTTGGTAAGAAATTTTCAACATGCAATACCTCATCCATAGTTTGTCATGTAGACCCTGATTTATCAAATGACTAAAGCACGTCATTGGGATATCTCGGGCCCAAAGTTAGTCATGTGCTCAGATAATCTTGGCCTCTGTAATTAACTCACTTTTTTATTTCTTAAAGACACCATTGCTTTCTATGTAGCTTTCCATAAAAGTTTTTTGCGATTTTTTAAACTGAGCCTTTTGCTGGAGTCAGCCATCTTGCTAAACGTTAATAGCTGCAATACGAGAATCCAACAATAGACATATTTACTGTTGATCCATTTCCAAACAAACGCAATATTGATTTCAAATGGAAAGAAGTATTGGGCCAAATCCTGGTACTCAAGGAAATATTGATGGGGGATAATCTCAGAAAACTAAGATTCTTCTGGATGGTGAACCAGAGAGCATCAGCAGGATGTAAACTGGTTTGCAGTCTCTCCCATTGACCTTACTATTAAAATCACACTTTTTTGTCATTCTTATGCAAAATGCTTTCAGCTAGAGGCTCAGAAATGCCAATTTTAAACCCCTTCATTTTGTAATGCAGGTCTTGGTTTATACCTGGTGACAAATGCTTGACACGACTGTGCATGTTTGGATTTCCGGGCTGAGCGCAATTACTGTAGTTTTCTTTCTGGAACCTCCATAATATATGAAATAGACAACTAGGTAATAACCTATAGATGGGTTTTGCCCTTCTGGAATGAGAGCATGGAGTGGGCCCTCTGCGAATGAAATATCCTTGCTGCATGTTGTGGATAACAGCCATATCCACAGCACCGTCCCCTCTACCTTGGGACTCTGCAGTTGGGACTTTAATACACATGGGTAGGGGAGGGCAGATCAAAGGCATGACTTTGGAGAGAGGACACACATCATACCTCCCTCAAATCCATGGCGCACTACTGAAAAAAAAGTTAATAGAAACTAATTTATGAATTAACTTTTCACAGATCCCCTTGGTGAAACAGAACCACATTTGTGGGGAGTTCCAGGGGCTTTTGGTCACAGGGGAACTCAGGAGAAGCCCTAGATGTCCACCTCCAACAGAACCACACAACAGGAAATAGTTACAGAGGCCCTAGTGCTGCTTTGGCGCTCAGGAGCTGTGCCCTGGTAGATTCTAAAGAGCAGTGATGTTTGTGAGTCAGACTTCGCTGGTTATTCTACTGAATGATATAAATCCTGCCCATCCAATTCCACTGTGGAAGGAGTTGGAGGGAACTCTGTAAGAACCCAGTGAATTTGATCTCTTAGACCCCCTTCAATGGGATAACCTGCAGAAAGATAAGATTGGGCCCCTATTGTTAAAATAATTTTGAAATATAAAGTTGTTCTTTGGTCATTTTGGCTTTGAATGTCTCACTGCAGCCCAAGGGCGGGGGGGGGGAGCGCAAATATATTCCATATCGAGAGACTATTTAAATGGTGACAATGTGCAAATATATTTGTGGGGCATTTTTAAAATACAGATTTGGGGAATTTTTTTAATAGTGTTTTGCGTGGGGGTAAGAAATTCAAGAATGGAATTGAGAACATACTAATGTTTATGCAGCTGAATTAAACCTATGAATTGGGAAAATTTAGGTTAAGAGATTCCATTTTTAACTTGAACCACTGAATCTCGCATTTGCAGGGTTTCTGAAGCAAGAATTAAATGTCAGCCTTAACTCTGAACCTTCTTGTGTTTGTGGACTGAACCCAGACCCTAAACATTCACATTAATATAGCTGATTCTTGGTTCCATATATGGCTGGGGGGTTTTTTCTGTTCTTTTTCAAGGTATATTGAATTTGTTTTCATAATAAAAAAGAACAACAGAATAAGAATAAACCTTCTAGTTGTTCTAACATTATTCTGGTATTTAAAGGTAGTTTTTGGTGCTGTGAAGCAGCCTTTTGAAAGAGGATCACTGCACCTGAAATGTAGATAGTTATAAAAATGGCATTCATTTGCTTAGACCGAGAGATTTTCACAGGAGAGCAGCTAGCAGAAAACATTATGAAAATGTCCAAGAGGACTGGTAATTGAGTTGATTAGTATGACCTTGGTTATGAAGGTAATAGAAGAGTGAATGGTGCTTAGACTGAGTTATAACCCTGCTACCTTGTTCTGAGATGTAGTGAGGTATGTAATTTGTTCAGGGTGAATCTGAGTAGCCTAGCCTTTCTCTGACAAGGTAATACACTCTGACTAGCAGAGCTTGGCCTGCTGGTTCTTTTACTCCAACAGAGTAAACAGTACAGGGTCAGATGAGAAATGATGAACTGTGTACTCCCTTCAGTTCAATATGTTAATTTTCTGCTGGTAGACACTTTCTGTAAAAGATCTCTTGGAAAATTAAACAAAATAAGGACAACAACAAAAAATCTTAAAGTGACATTAAGCATCAATTTTAAACTTCAAAAGCAAGAACATTGATACTTACAGATTAAATCACAGCCCCAGCCCATCCCGATGTGCCTAAATATTACAGACAAGGATGGTATGTTAGATCACACAATTGTGGGAGCCCTTTGGATTCCCTGAGCACCACTCAGGCTCTGATCCAGCAAACTATATCTGTGGGCAGAACCTCACTTTCTTCTGTGGGGATCTACTCTGCATAAGGGTTTGCCTGCATAGACCATCTTGCAGCCTAGGGGCTTGTATGTGGAAAGGTCCTTAGCATCAGATTCAGCAATGCATTTAAACACATATTCAAGTCCTTTCTGAACTGGAGCCTTAATTACCTTTCTTTTGTGAGTTTAGGGGATGTTACTTGAAGATATTTTTTGTGATTGATTTTGCATTGATAAAACAATTAGGCAAAGAAAAAAAAAAGGAAACCCAAATCTAATGAACATGCTTTGGTATTCGTGTCCCCATTGGTACCTAACATGAATATGCTAAAACTATCAATTATATCCTCGGCATCCCAAGGACTGGATATATAGGGGAAAAAATAGTTACACAAAGCTACTTTTTAACATTAATATCTTTTTAATTCATGCTTTTCTACTTTGAATAATTGTTTTTGCAATCATTAAATTCTATTAGTCAACAGTAAGTACTAAACAACTGATAATTACCTTTTAATTAAATTATATCTAAAATTAATAAAATATAAGTGTGCCCCTCCATCTTCTCTCTTAAACAGTCTCACTATTTTATTTCAAGGTTTATGAACAAAATAACTCAGAGGTTTTTAAAAGAAAAAAAATCCATGTCAAAGATTCAATTGAGTTGAAATTGATGGGATCAGATTCTATGTGCCCAGAAGCAAATGTTCACAGTCAACACTTACAATCTCTTCAAAATGGGGTTTATTAGGAAACTGATGACTAATCTTCAATTAAAACATTGCTAGCAGGTGACACTACAGTACAGTTTAAAAATATAATTTCAATCCATATTTCCACAGGATGTATGATTTAGTGCACTTCAGGGTTCATAGGCATCAAGGTATCATTTTATTCTAGTGTATGTGGCATGGGAGGGTGGGGGTGCAAAGGGCTCCTAGTGGGAAATTCAAAATCTTCAGTTTAATTATGTGATTTAATTATGTTCCACCGAGGAACAGGAATAGGCTTTAAAAAAATTGAGATAGGAAGTTACCTACCATCTCGAAGGAAAATATCTTATCATGAACATATCCCCAAATGTGTGTGTATGTCTGTAATAGAAGAAAGAAAGAAAGATCTTCTCAAGTCAAGTCTCTTTGCTTGATATTTAAGGCCAATGTTCCTCTCCAGCCAGTAAGGGAAGTGAATTTGAGTAAGCAGCTTCCTCATGGCTTCAGCTGGTACACTTATTAAATGCTGCTGTTCTATTTAATAGTAGACATAATCCAAATTCCATTCAGTTTGCGAGGAGGAAGTAAGTTTTACTGATTTGTGTAGCTCGGTTATCATTTTCAAACTATGGAAATGCCTACATACATACATTGGGCCTGATTTTCAAAGGGTCTCAATATGCCCTTTCATTTCACAGTTACAATTTTGCACTGGCAGTTAAGTGAGATGTAAATGGTAGCATGTACAAACCCCACTGTCTTATATGTGGGGGCAATTAGGTAGTTAGGCACATAACTGACATTAACTGCATCCACATGTAAGTGAGGTGCAAACTTTTGTCCAGAAAGATTGCAATCCAAAATGGGAAATGTGGTTTTACAAATCTTGCTCTCTATACTATTAGAACTAAGCAAATATTTTTGTCTGAAACTTACTTTTGGAGAGGGGTTGAAATGAAAAATGCAGATTCATCAACAAAGAAACATTTTGCAAATTCATGTCAACCTCACCAAATTATTCATTTAGGGGGGAAAAGAGAAAACACCCCCCCCACCAAATCCAAAATAATCTAAACATTTGGTTTTGAAAATGTGGGAAGAAAACATTTTGATTGTTCAATTTGAATGATATTTTGTTTCAAATTGTCTTGAATTTTATTTAATTTTTTTAAAAGGGTTTCAAAATCATCAAAATCAAACCTAACAAAATATTTTGTGGAACCCAAAATGATTTTTTCTTCCAGCTTTTTGATTCAATGAAACAAAAAATTGGTTCCTCCCCTAGATCCAAAGGAAACGTGGATTGCAGTCACTATTGTGGTTTCAGAGAATTTCAGACAATAATACAACACATTTAAGTCCAAAGTTGTCAAGGAAAATAGAGACCAGAATTCTGGCCTTACACATGCAGCTGCATTTGTGCATGCCAACAGGAATGTGCACTTGCTGTTTTTGAGCACAGCCCATAAATGTTAGATCTGTCCTTCTAACAGCAGATCTTTCAATTTTCAAGAAAACACAATTCAGAAAATATTTGAAAATTTCTACACATAGGAGTAAAATGTCATACAAAAATCCTTCCCATGTGAGGGGTGTGTGTGTGTGTGTGTGTGTGTGTAAATAACCTGTACAAACATTGTCTGTTACAGGTATAGTAAGTGTACAGCCACTCGTGAATGTAGGAGGAATTAGCGATACCTAGGTAAGGAGCATGTGGCCAAACAGTCTACTTTCAAGGAGTCCAATGGAATTACTTTAGAAGCTGCCAAGAGTCACTGTAAGAGTCTATACCTAGACAATAAAGAGTCAGAAGATTCCTCATTTATGTCTCTTAAAATAAAGTTCTTTGTGATTTTCCCATATTGTTTATGTATTTCTTTCTATTATGCTTATTCATATAGTAAATGAGACCTCACAAACGTTGATAGATTTATTCTCACGGCAGGTAGAGAAGTATTATTTATCCCAATTATATAGTTGGGGAACTGAGCCACTGAGAGACTGCCTCGCTTAAAATCACACAGGAAGTCTGTGGTTCTGCCAAGAATTGAACTCGGCTCTCCTGAGTTTGAGTCCATTGCCTTAGCTGCAAAAACATCCTTCCTTCTGCAGAGTAATGTCAACTTATCATTCAGTAACTAATAAACTGTTGAAGGAATTGAGTAAATTCTTATTTCAGTCAAAGCTGCTGAAAGCTACACGGAAGCAAGATGAAAATTAGTCAACTTGAAATCTAGTAATAGACACACTGCAGGGAGCTCCCAGCAGATGAGGAAAATATAAAGTATTTTATATACGGTGCAGCAGAGAGAAAAACAAAACGTCCTGGCAGATTCTGATTTTGTCTGTGTGATCTATGTGGTTCTGCCGAAGGACCAGCTTTTGAGTGTATTTTGGGTGTGCCAGCTTCAATTACCAGAACTGCAAAAGCGATAAGCTCCAGCCTCTGCCCAACGACATCTTTCATAAAAGCAGCCCATCAGACTAAACTCTGTTTCCTGATGTAACCTTCTTCCACTTTATGGCGAGGCATCAGATACAGGACCTATTTATTTAAACTTGTTTGAGTAAATCATTTGTTAGACTTGGATTCCAAGCAGAAAACACCCTGTAAGGAGAATATTTATAGCTGGCATTACACATCTCTTATAACTCATGCTAGCAGGGTGTGTTTTTTTAGCCCTTCCATCCTTTCTAGTGCTTGTTTGACACACACTTGGTGTTTGTGTTATTTGACAGCAAAATGCACAGTAATAAAGGGACATTCTACAGAACGTAGCTGGGATTATTTCTGTAATAATAAGGCAGTTTCAGAGCGCATGTTCGTAGAAAACTCTCCCAATGAGGTACAAAACAGACTTCTAAAAGAGGCAACGTAAAAACTGTGAAGGCTTGAGCACATTACGTTTGCCATTCAGCCCTGTTTAATAACACATTTGGACACAGTGCCTAATAAAGTTTTATCAGCCTGCTAATCATAGCATTTTACAGACTATATTTCCTCTCCATTTTGTTTGCTCTATTAAAACAGAAATTATAGTTTATCATTTCACTCCTATGGCTAAAAGGCCCTGGAATCCACCGTATCCTTGGCTGTGTCACTGTGCTTGCTGACCCTACAGTGAGCAGGCTCTGACCACCAAATGCGAGCAGAATAAATTATCGCTGACACTCCAATATTTAATTATGCAGCTGTCAGAGCGGCCCTTTTGAAATTCATTTTAATAAAGTGGGAACTTTTTCCTTTCAAGGTTAGAGTCAGGGGAGTCACCTTCTGTGTCAGCCTCAGGTCTCCACCATGAGCTCTGCATTCTTCCTCTAGAAGCCTGTCACTTGGCCTGATAGAAGGACCAGATAACGGCACCGATGTCTATTGGCCTCCCCCCTCCCTGCCTGAATGAACATCCTTCATTTAAACTCACAATAATGAGGACCTCAAAGTCAGACAGGCAGCCACAAGGGCAGCTTGTCAGAAAAAAAATGGTTTCTTATTATAAAATTCACTCAATGTTATAGGTGCAATCTAAAAGCAATCATGTCCATCTTTCAGTTTTAAGTGGTTAACCAGAAATATTTAACATGCTAAAAAATGTTAAATCAAATGGATGGAGCCATGGTAACCCCTCTGTTTAACTGCATCAAACTCAAACAAGTGAAGTAAAGAAATATTGTTTTATATTTTGCTACAAATTCAAAAAGAATACCCTAACTAAATTTTGGGAAAGATTTAGATCATATCACTATAGAAAAAAACTCCTTGCAAACATATGTTACTGCATATAATGTGCACTGTGCACACACCATAATATATAGTACATTGATATGTATATACTGTTCAAAGCATGGTATCTGTGTGTGTGTCTCACACATCCATATCCACACAGATTACTGGCGGTGAAAAATCTATTTCCAAAAACAAAGAGAATGTTTTAAAATTTAGTTCCTTCTCAAAAGGTGCTGCCAAATGAATTTTCACAGTTCTAGCTTCATGCCTGCGGAGAGGTGCTTCTGAGCTTTTGAAATTTTAGTATGCTGATGCAGGAAAAATGGATACTCTTTCCCCTTAAGCAGCATAAATCATAGGTGAGCAAGAACATATCTGATCTAAACCGGAGCGGGGGGAGGAAGACAGTAAAATCCTCCAATGTCCCACGTGTTCTTGTTTCTGAGTGAGAACATTAACAGCTTAATAAATAAAACAACAATACTAATAATACTTTGCACTTAACATAGCATATTTTATCCTAGGATCCTATAGTGCTGTACAAGTATTAATTAATGGTCAATCACAACACACTTACAAGGCTAGTAAGCATTACTACACCTATTTTACAGACAGGTAAACTGAAAAATGTATAGAGTGGGGTTTTGAAAAGCTTGTGGTCTGGCCTAACTGTTCCCACTGAAATCAGTGGGAGTTTTACCAGTAGGAACAGAATTAGGGCAGTGCTGAGCGCTTTCACAAATCCCACCCATAGATGTTATGTGACTTGCTCAAAGACACAGAACAAGACAACGTCACAGCCAGGAAAAGACATCAGCTAAAGGTTAATTTTTCACTTAAGTTTACCCATGTTGAAATCACTGCCAAGGCAGAAAAATGAATCAGTGGTGCAAAATGTCTGGCTCCGCTAATACCAACCCAGGAAGAGATATGAAGAACCAAGGTAAAACACCATTAACAGTAGTTCCCCAGCACACCCTCCTGCTGAAGCCATGCTTAAACTGCATATTGAATCTGATGACAGCATTTGGCCCAGTGTTTTGCCGTTATGCAGAGTTTTTACAAGGCAATGGACAAACCAAAATTCATTAATTCAAGCATGAGCACCCTCCTGACATGCAAACTGGAAAACTCCAAGAGGTTAGTGACAAAAGTAACTATTATGTAGGGAAGAGGCCAAAATCCAATCTCAATTCTGAATTCCCTGTAAGGATCCGTGGGACTAGAACTCAGGTCTACAGAGCCTGGGGCAGCTGACATTCCCACATCACCACCAGGAGGCCCTACAGAGCTATATTCAGTGCTTAATTTGTGCCAGGCTTGCCAGGGCTGAGCCCCGGCACTTCTAGGCTTCACAGTTCATAGTCCCGTCACCTTTCAGTTATGAATGTAAAAAAACTGCTTGAGGCCCGAGGGCACCTACTTGCTTGAGCCCTGACACCTCTTTCCTTGCAAATTAAACACTGGCCTCATCCAAGGAGCACTGCTGAGAGTAGGCACCACAGGAAGGGGCCAGAGCAATAGCACCCTGCAGCCTTCTGATTGGCCCACACTTACATTTAACCCAGATGGGTGTTTGAGGAAGGTGTCTTGATAACAACGCAGACTTCCAGCTTGCTGTGACTCCAGACCGCACCTTGTTCTCCAATCTCCAACCCATACCTGACTTCGACCCTGACTGTTGCCTCCTGACTCCAGCCTCTTAACTACTGCAGATTTTCAGTATCCAACAGTGGCCTGACCAATGCTTGCCTACTGATTTCAATTCTCCCAACCACTCTGATCCCTGCTTGCCAGCCACCGTCTCATTGCTGCCCTTTGACGCTGTGACATCAGCCCAGCAGTGAGTAAGAATATTGGAAACAAATGGTTACATATAAAGCAAAATCATAATGCGCTTTCTACAGACTAAATCCTAAATAAAAGTTACTCTCTTATTAAAAGGAGCTAATCTCATCCAAAGTTCTCAGCCACGTCTGGTTAAGATCCCACTTTTCATGAAGCAAATTCGCTGTCCATTTATTTCCCAGGCACCATCTTTGTCCCCACAAATATACTCAAGCAAATCTTTGCTACACACCTCAACGATAAGGTTCTCCTCCTCACCACCCTGTTTTTTTTCTTTTCTGCTGGCAGTAGCAGACTCATTGTGAACAAGCCAATACTCGATTTGCATGCAGATAGGTGGATAAACATCTCTTCTCTGACAGAAAACCTGTTTTTCACCTTTTGCTAGTGATCAGTACCTTTATACTTTAAGAAAATATTTTCAGTGTGTGCATGTGTATATATATACACAAACATATATATAAACTCTGTACACAACATCCATTTTTGCAACGATATTGAAGAACAGTGTTACACCAGCTTTCCTTTGAGACCTCACATGCCATTCTTTGGTGAACTAGAATTTACATGTCAGACTCAGGAGATTCCTGTAACACATCTGCACTCCCTTGCCAGTTGCCAATAAGAGGCTCATGAATCATAGATCACTGCTTCCCATCCTGATCTACTTGTTTGTCTCATCCACCTGTTATCTCTTGCCTTTTAAATTGTAAGCATTCTTGGGGCTGGGACTGTCATTTATGAAACTTGATGGTGGCCTTTAGGTGCTACTGTAATGGAAATGTTCAATAATACTAAATAATAATGATAATCCATAGTGCCTTACAAAGACAATAAACTTGCATCAAGATTCTCTCCCACAATTCCCTTCTTTTAGGTTAGGGGCTAATATCCTAATACACCACCTGCATTTCAGCCTATAGTGTGTCTGAAGTTGCATAAATATTTCCTCAGATTTGGAAATTATTATATATGCTTGTTGAGTTGGGCCCATAAATCATTAGTTGAAAGTAAAGCCGTAAAACGGGGAAAAATTCTATTGAAAATAGCTAATATTTTATTGTTTTGTGAATTCGGGGAAATATATACCTTGAAATACCAACATTTTCATTGCATTTTGACCCTGACAGTTTCAACTTCACACAAATATAGATGCAATATTCTTGAAGCTTTCTGATGAATATTGCACTCTGGGCAGCATAGTTCACTGCCTGATGCATTAGATGATTGCTTTATGACTATTCTTTCACTGTAAATTCAAACAGATTTACAGAATCCTACTTGTCACTGATTTTGCAGTGGAAAAATAATTGCAGAATGAAGCACCCAAAAAAAAAAAAACCCCGTCACATTCCCATCGCTAATCAAAGGGCTGTCATATGTGCATGCCGATATGCCAAACACCTGGGCTGGGAGACCCATTTAAATGAACAATTGTTGAATGCACAAAACTACAAAGGCCCAGATTTTAATACAATACATGGAAAAGTACAAATAAATTCTGACTCAACTGGAAGGCTTAGACAAACCTGGCATCGGGAGAGTTTTCAGTCCACAAATTCCTTTACAACTGAGTACATTTAAAGAAATAAAACTAGATTGAGCATTGCTTTAATACCTGCTGGTGTAGTTTCCAACACTCTGTTCACTGGCTTGTTAAATATGAAAAAAAGATTTGCCTTGCAAAACTGCAATATGAAATACAGTCACAGATGGGTTAATTGTTCACTCCTAAGATCTTACCATTTTTATTTTGGTTAAAGATAACCTGTTATTATAAAAAGAACACTCCCTGGCCTCATGTACAAGACTCAGATATAATCAGTGATATCACACTGTCCCTTAATAGAAGGTGCAATATAAAAAAGATCATTTAAGATGCCAGTAGCTTCCCTCCTGACCCTGCCTGGCTGAGAGGCAAATTGCATTAGAAAATGACATGCCATTCATCTCACGAGTAGTTGCAGGAACATTTAGCTAATTAAATGATTAATAAATTTAACACTGCTTTATAATTTCATTTAGCCGTGTTGGAAATCACACGGTGCACTGCATGTGCACCGAATGAGATTAGGTGGGAGTTGAGGGTTTCACCGGCTGCCCTGATAATTGAGATTAGTCTATTACTACGGTGACCTTTTTAACTTTTATATTCTCTTGTTAAAGTGAAATAAAATTTTATTCACTTTTAAGGCATATTTACTTAGTAAAATTTACATGAAATTAAAGAAATACCAAGCTAAAGAACTTACAGAGAAAATGTTATATTTCTTCCTTTTTCTTTCTTTCTTCTTTTTTTTTTTTTTTGAAAGTTTGAGCACCCATTCATGAACTCTTGCTTTAGTCTGGCAGCCTAGATAAAGATCTCATTTCTTCAATAAAAGCTCATTTTGAATCAAGCTCTGTTTGTCTTTTGTTATAACCCTCCAGTTCACAAGAGCACAATTACTACTTAGCAAGACTAGAGCTGCCAAGCCAACTCATGCACAGTACCCCAGATATATTCAACATGGTGGACATGGAATAGGAGATTCTTCAAATACTGTAGGATCCACCTTTATCCCTATTTCCAGAATGCTGGGATAATCACACACAACCATTGTAGCCTACTGTAGACGCTACCTTAAGAGTAACAGCTAAAATGGTGAGTCTACATTTAACACATTCTGTTAAATGATCAGGATGTTACAGATATAGCCAATATCAGACAGGTGCTATATTTGTAAATTTCATTCTCATATGGTCCTTTAAGCAAACATTGGCTGTTTATTTTCATGAACACCAATTCACTAAGTAATTATTCTTGTATTTGTCATGGGCATTTACCCTCTACAGGGGAAAGACTGCACATGGCTGGAAGAGAAAGTTTTCTCTAATGCCACACACAGATTATGGTTAGAAAATCTATGATTTCTTTAAGGTGTGAAGAGTCTTACTTTTGTACATATCACTGAGGACAGAAAATCATTTTCAGGTTTGGCTCTGATTAATAAAGAAAAATCATTTCTAAGGTTTTTGCATAATGATTAGGGTCAATGTGTCTCCAATCATTCAGCATAGGTTAGAAGGCTAATACCCAACTGGCCCAATTATCTAAACAAACTGGCAAGTAATCCCTACAAGAAACAAGCTCTGTCTAGCTAGATGCAGCTAATTCTCAGTTTAATACTGAGAGCACAAACCTTAACCTATGGAAAGTACATGTCATTATGGTTATTATTGAAAAAAACTCATTTGATCAGTTGCTGGAAATCTCATCAAGATTCCTGACTTTTAAGCTAACTCAGAACAAATTTTAATCAATATATCTAACACTGGTATGGATGTTCCATGCATTTCCTTTGGAACAGATGTGTGATCAGAAACCAGTTAATAATGCACATTACCACCAAAAATAGGTTTCTATGGGAATTATATAGTTAAAAAAATTAATTGTGATTAATCGTGCTGTTAAACAATAATAGAATATCATTTATTTAAATATTTTGGATTATTTCTACATTTTCAAATATATTGATTTCAATTACAACACAGAATACAAAATGTACACTGCTCACATTATATTTTTTTATTACAAATATTTTCACTGTAAAAAACAAATGAAATAGTATTTTTCAATTCCCCCATTACAAGTACTGTAGTGCAATTTTTTTATCATGACAGTTGAATTTACAAATGTAGAATTATGTACAAAAAAACCTGCATTCAAAAATAAAACAATGTAAAACTTTAGAGTCTACAAGTCCACTCAGTCCTACTTCTTGTTCAGCCAATCGCTCAAACAAGTTTTTTACATTTTCAGGAGATAATGCTGCCCTTTCTTGTTTACAATGTCACATGAAAGTGACAATAGTAGTTTGCATGGCACTGTCGTAGCTGGCGTTGCAATATATTAACGTGCCAGATGTGCTAAAGATTCAGATGTCCCTTCATGGTTCAACCACCATTCCAGAGGTCACTTGTCCATGCTGATGACAGGTTCTGCTCGATAACGATTCAAAACAGTGCGGACCAATGCATGCTCATTTTAAACATCTGAGACAGATGCCACCAGCAGAAGATTTTTTTTTTTTTGGTGGTGGTTCAGGGTTCTGTAGTTTCCACTGGGTGTTGCTTTTTTAAGACATCTGAAAGCATGCTCCATACCTTGTCCCTCTCAGATTTTGGAAGGCACTTCAGATTCTTAAACTTTGGGTCGAGTGCTGTAGCTATCCTTAGAAATTTCACATTGGTACCTTCTTTGCGTTTTTTCAAATCTGCAGTGAAAGTGTTCTTAAAGTGAATAACATGTGCTGGGTCATCATCCGAGACTGCTATAACATGAAATATATGGCAGAATGCAGGTAAAACAGCAGGAGGCATACAATTGTCCCCCAAGGAACTGAGTCACAAATTTAATTAACACATTATTTTTTAACGAGTGTCATCAGCATGGAAGCATGTCTTCTGGAATGGTGGCCGAAGCATGAAAGGGCATATGAATGTTTAACGTATCTGACACGTAAATACCTTGCAATGCCAGCTACAAAAATGCCAGGCAAATGCCCGTTCTCACTTTCAGGTGATATTATAAATAAGAAGTGGGCAGCATTATCTCCTGTAAATGTAAACAGACTTGTTTGTCTTTAGTGGTTGGCTGAAAAAGAAGTAGGACTGACTGGACTTGTAGGCTCTAAAGTTTTACATTGTTTTGTTTTAGAATGCGGTTATGTAACAAAAAAAGTCTACATTTGTAAGTTGCACTTTCACGATAAAGAGATTGCACGACAGTACCTGTATGACGTGAATTGAAAAATACTATTTCTTTTATCATTTTTACAGTGCAAATATTTGTAATAAAAATAATATAAAGTGAGCAGTGTACACTTGGTATTCTGTGTTGTAACTGAAGTCAATATATTTGAAAATGTAGAAAAACATCCAAAAATATTTAACACATTTCAATTGGGATTCTATTGTTTAACAGTGCGATTAAAACCGTGATTAATTGCGATTCATTTTTTAAAACAATTAATTTTTTGAATTAATAGCATGAGTTAACTACGATTAATCGACAGCCCTAGTTCTGACCCTTTTGCATCTTAATTGCATTACTTTTATCTGATACCCTCCACTCTGGAACACATTTATGGCCACGTTTATATAGAACTTCTTACAGCCTGCCCAGCAATGTTTTGAGTACTACTCAAATAATATAACGAAAAACACATGTATGTGTAACAGTATGTCTACACTTGACTTTGTGTTAATTAACATGTGTTAACTCACATAATTGTAAATGCTAGTGTAAAGAGGACACAAATGTTTCTTGTTAGTTTTTTTAACCCGGGATTATAACATACATGACTAGGAACAAGTGTTTGTGTTCTAGAACAAACTTCTGTGAACTGTCTACACTAGAAATTTCAACCATGTTAGTTAACAAGTTACTTAACAGATGTTAATTAACATATGTTAAAACAGGACTAAACATTATAGTGCAAAGACACCATAAATGTCTGAGCCCTGGTGTCTACACTACAGAATTACTTTGCTCAGGGATGTGAATAATCCACACCCCTTCATTGGCTGACACAGTTACAGATGCAGAGCTGCGTGGCTGGCTACATATCTCTTGCCTATCCCTGTAAATAAGCGTACCAGTATTTATAATGCCCAGTGGCCAAGGTAGGCTAGAGGACAGTCCAGTTCAGGTGTGTGTGCGGGTAGTCGGGTAGCCAGGAGGTTGCTCAGTATCAGAAGCAGTCCAGGGGACTGGCTGGATTTCTCACAGAGGTCAGTAGCTGGAAGATCCAATCCAAGGGGCCAGCCCAATGGGTCAGAGGTCAAGGCAGCAAGCCAGGAGCCGGTAAGGCGGTCTAGGCCAACAAGCAGGCAATGATCTGCTGATCGGACAGCTTCCTCTTCCTGACGGGGTTTTTATATAGTCTAGGTATCCAACGAGAGTGCTGTCCGTCCATCCAATCAGGCACCTAGAGAGTACGGTCTGTAGGCCTTAAGCAATAAGCCTTTTGTACTGTGGTGCAGCAGCTAAGGATGCCCCCTGTGGGCTTTGGTTCAGTACTAGGATCCTGACTATTTTAGATTAATTGTTACAGGCAAGGATGAGTTTTTATTGTTATTTGTAATTCCTAATTTTTCAGACTAAATGTGTTGCTTAATGTGGATTTTGTGATCTGGCACAATTACTCAGAACTTGACCCATTTGACCCTAATACGTGTGATAGTTTATAATGCCTGTTGTGGTTTAGCAAGACAGTCTGATCACAGAGCCCTCTCCATCATTCTGTGCAGGTGTAAGTCTGTTTGGGTATCACCACCATTTGAGTATAAACAAGCTGTGCATTGTACTTCTCTCATCCATCACTGGCTCTGTCAACACAGGGCAACTAATCCTGCTCTTTGTGACCTCTGACCAACACACTGAAGGGAGGCAACAAAAAAATTCAAATGCAGTGCTGAGGGAGACAGAATTGTTAAAGCTGCCTTTTCTTCTTGGGGAGACAGTGCACAACAAACTTCTAAATGCTATTAGAAGGCAACCCGGTGTAAATGAGGAGAACTGGCTCTCTAAGGCTCCCCTTTATGATTAATACGTTGTCAGCTACCCCAAGTGCTTTCCCATAATGCAGACTTTGTATTGGTTTTTGCTCTTAAAGACTCATTCCTCAAATCAGTCATCTCACCTCAGTATTTCACGGTTAAAAACAACAGCAACAAAAGACAATCGAGGCAGTGACTGAACCAGAGAAAAGGGAATTATAATCACATCAGATCATAGCTGCTAGCTGTATAGTGAGCTCTGATTCCTGGTTTACCCAGGCAAAAACTAATACGGTTGCCACATCAGTTAAAAGGAAGAATGGATACAGGCTGTAATGCTCACAATAGGATCCAGATGTTTATTTCTGAGGTTCACGTTCATCTCTAAGGCTAGAAGACTCATCATACTTAGGGCTAAGATTTTGTCATGGATATTTTTAGTAAAAGTTACTTAAAATATCCATGATAAAACGGGAAGGAGCTGGGCAGCTGTGGGGTGGCTGAGAGCTCCAGGGGAGCCACCACCGGTGGGGGCCAGAGGCGGCTCTAGGTATTTTGCCGCCCCAAGCACGGCAGTCAGGTGGCTTTCGGCGGCATGCCTGCGGGAGGTCCGCCGGTCCCGCGCCTTGGGCGTACCCGTCACCGAATTGCCGCCAAAGCCGCGGGACCGTCGGACCTCCCACAGGCATGCTGCCGAAGGCAGCCTGACTGCTGCTCCCCGTGGCTTGCCACCCCAGGCATGCACTTGGTGCGCTGATGCCTGGAGCCGCCCCTGGTGGGGGCGCAGAGTTCCATGGTCCCCTGCCCCCCTCCCTAGCATCAGGGAGCTGCGGGGGTCCCCCTGCCACCACTGCAGTGGTCGGGGAGCTGCGGGGGTCCCCCTGCCACCACCGCGGTGGCTGGCGAGCTGCCCCACTGGCTGGGGAGCTGCCAGGGTCTCCCTGCCCTGCCAGGATAGCCAGGAAGCTGTGGGGATCCCCCAGGGGAGCTTTGGGATCCGCTGTCTCAGGTTGCGGGGGTACCTCACAGCTCCCTGCCGCTGTGGGAAGCAGTGGGACCCTGCAGCTCCCAGCCACCATAGCTGAAGTCACGGAGGTCTTTGGAAGTCTGACTTCCGCAACCTCCGTGACAAAATCGTAGCCTTAATCATACTTACTGCACAGCAAATTTAGATTAACTTTATTCAAATAAAAGGCATTACTCCAGATTCATGCTCGTGTGACAGTAGAAATTAGCTCAAAATATTTTTCCTACCCTAATATGTTTTTTGTCCTTTGGGGCAATCTTGATGTTCTGAAATACTGAAAAAGTCATAAGAAGGAAATGTAAGCAAGGTCTTGGACCGCATCAAATTAGGCCTGAATAAAGACTGGGAGTGGCGGGGTCACTTTCTTGTCAACTGCTGGGAATGGGCCACATCCACTTTGATTGAATTGGCCTCATTAACACTACAAAAAGTAATTTTCCCTCTGTTGATAGTCACTGCTTCTTATCAACTGTTGGGAATGGGCCACTTCCACCCTAATTGAATTGGTCTCCTTAGCACTGATACCCCACTTGGTAAGGCAACTCCCATCTTTTCATGTGCTGTATATTTATACCCACCTTCTGTATTTTCCACTCCATGCATCTGATGAAGTGGGTTATATCCCACGAAAGCTTATGTCCAAATAAATTTGTTAGTCTCTAAGGTGCCACAAGGACTCCTCGTTGTTTTTACTGATACAGACTAACACGGCTACCACTCTGAAACTGGTCTTTACTCTGTTAACTCTCAGGATAATTACAGCTCTATCTAGTGTTGAAAGACTAAAAGAACTCAGAAAAAAGTCTATTCTATGTAAAACACTAACAGTAGACAGGAGAACAATATATGTGTTCTGATATGTTTTTCCTTGTGGGGTCTGTTATAATTTCTGTAATTCGAAGTAAGGTGTGAAAATTCCTTTGCACCAAGGTGAGAAACTGATAATAATGAACACTATATTATAGGGAATCAGGTATGTACCAGATATGTCCTCCGCTATATTTCTGCAAAGATTCACAAGTCTGGTTTTTGCTGGTGACAGAGACGAGCATTGCATTACAATTCAAATACCTTGGGAGACAAAAACAAATCAATATTTTGTTGATAGGGTGGGTAAATGGGATGACAAATCTTCTGTACAATTGAAACAAAATTATATTACGTCTCAATTATTATGCTCAGAACTTCCGCCATTGGGAGCACTGCAATTTTAGTACTTGTTTATTTTTTTCTTTTTACTTTTACAAAAAGAGGAATGTATTTTAAAATGAAGATGGGAGAACCATTCATACTTTCATTTGTATCTAAGGGTGGGTGAATTAATGTGAATATTAAAATAAAGTCGAGAGAGAGAGAGGTTTTAATATATACAGATAGTAGAAATTGTACCCAAAACCAACTCATAAAGACTTAATCACTACAAAGTATGGGATTTTGTGATCTATCATCTGCCTGATATTTCTCTAAGATGTACCCTTTTGATATGAAAAATAGGTGGGAATAAAGTCTTCAGGCCTAGCTCTTTTTTCACATATATGCACAAAGCTTCCTATTGATTTTCACACAAGTCAAACTTAAACGAATAAAAGAAACCTAAATGTTCAGCTTTTGGTAGTTCCAAAGATTAGCACAACTACACTTCTGTGATTTGATAGCAGTTAGAGCATGTGCTTATTTATGCATAATGCCTTCTAGGAACCAAAGTCTGGTTTCTATTATTCATCAGGACCCCATTTCAATCTCAGGGGAGTTTGCCCAATACTACAGGTCAAATCCTGTTCTGAGTTAGCATCCATGCAACTCCTGAAGTAAGTATAAATCAGCACTGAATCTGGGCTTTTCTACTACAAGTCTACTGCTGAGATAATACTCTGATCTCGTAGTTGGAAATTCATGTCTAACATAACTACAAAAGACCCCACAGAATTCATCCCATCTAAAAAAAGAAATAGAGGGGGCTCTGAGTCAGTCAATAAAAATAATTAGAGGCCTGGAATGACTTAGAGAGAGTGAAAAGACTGGGACTGTTTAGGTTAGAGAGGAGACCAATAAAGGGACCCAAAATAATGCATAAAATGAAGAGGGTGAATTGGAGACACCAGTCCATCCTTTCCCCAATATGAAATATTCAATGAAATTGAAAGGCACCACATTTAAAAACTGATCACATGGAACTTTTTCTAAGTGCATAATTACCCTATGGAACTCATAGCCACAAGCTGCTATGGCAGACCAGCCACTCAAGAGGATTAAAAGGATTAGATACTGGATGAGAACAGCCAATATGAGATGGTGTAAAAACCTCCAAAATACAAACCAAACCAAACAATAGCATTCGTTTTGTCACCCAGCAGCCAATTTTAACTCACTTCCTTTAATGAAATGGAAATTTAGAATCTCAAAGAGCTCCCAGTTTATTCTTATTCTAGAAAATAAGTTCAAAGTGGCTGAAAGGGATGAAGGCTGTAGGGTTGTTCATTTGCTGAGGAAGGAACTGAGAGCTGCTGAGTGCTATAACCACTGATGACCAAACAGAAAGTCTCTTCACAAAGGTGCTGGCGGAGGGGAAGCTCCAACTGCTCTTCACTGTGTTGACTGAAAAGGTATTTTTCTGTAGAAAACATGCTAAATTTTGACAATCAGCCCCTTGCCAATCAAAACGGAAGAATTATTTGAGATCTTCCTCCACTTCTGTTTCTATAGGGCACTTCCTGTTTAAGAAGTGGAGTGGCATTAAAAACCTTGGATTTACTGTAAATGATTTCATTGTTGTAATTTCCACCCTCACCCGCAAACCGCCCCCCGCCCCGGCCCAAAATCGTGAATTGTAAACTCAGTAGCATTTCAGCTTGTGATGCATCTGGGGAGCAAGAGCCAAGACAAAAAGCAGAGATGGAGAGGGAAGGTTGGTTCCAAGTGTAATTACTTTTGCAGGTAAAACCTGTATGAATATTTATTTAATCGCTGTTAAAAAAAACAGAGATGTGGGAAAGTAATTAAATGCAAGTAATCTATTTTTCATTTAAAAGACAAGTTAATTAAAAAATAATGGCTATGGACAGTTCCTGCCAAGGCACCTCAAAACCAAGAAACATGTATTTTATGGGCTGTCAGTGTTTTTTAATTAAGGTGATTTTTTATTTACCTTTTTCCTGCTGGTGATGATATAAGTTGCAACTGTTTAGATTTAAATTTGGAAGCCAATTTATTTTTTCATTGAGAAATTCAAAGTAGCAACACTGATGCTGCTGCTAAGTGGGAGGAGATCATGAATTCCAGACAGTTTAGCTTAGTTTTAAATGTTGGCTGCAACATATTAAACAGAGTAAATAAAGAGAAAAGACTCTATGCTCATTACCCAGTAGTAAATCTACTCAACGTAGCCACCTTTCATGCTAATTCATGGGCAACTGGGCCCCAATCCCACTGGGATTCAGACCACAAATTGATCGCTCCCAATATACGCTGATCCTTGTCACACAGAACATACCTCTGAAATCATCTTCAGAAAGGCACGCCAGCCAATCAGAACACAGCTTTTGACAACTGGTAGCCACTGTAATGTAATTTGTTACATGTTTTGTTGTCTAAGTGTATTTGCCCTCTTGTAACACTGTAATTCACATTAGAGTCCCCTACTCACTTTATTACATTAATGAAGTAGGTTTCAGATCAACAATTCCTAACTAAGGGATCATGGTTCTGTGGAAGGTAATCTGATAATGCAGTGTAAGCCACATTAATTTAAGGCAATAGAAACTGAATGTAAATGAGGCACATAGATATTATCGGCTAACTACAAAACTTGAGTGAAACTTAGAAAAACAAGGGTATTTAGAAGAAAGGTTGAAAGTCTACCCAGACATACTGATGTGGGCATATACCATTGTGGAAAATACAAAAAAGAAAAACCATGACTCTGCGAAGTAAGTCCATGGAAACAGCATGTTTTTTCTGCTTCCACCCGGTGTTTCTTTGACAATGTATTTAAGTCAGATCTTTTCTCCTCCAGAGTATAAACACTCTGTAGTTATTTGGTAGCTACATTTTCTTATACGGTATATATAGTTTGCTGGAAATTCCATATAACAAGTCAAAAGACAAAAGTTTTGAGAACAAGTGTGTGGTGGCATTGGGTTGGAAGATGCTCAGGTGACACATAACAAAACAACCAGTATTTAGTGGATAAAGCGTCCTCATTAAAAATATGTCAGCTTTCCCCCCTGCAATAACTGTGGGCTGTAACTTCCCCTGCACATGTATTTGTGAAATCCTTCAAGTGCAGTGCCGCTGTTACTTTAGTTGGCTACACGTGTGTGCTACTTTGGAGGGGTGGGGGGCAGAAAACATAGGGGTAGGAAGTGCAGAAATGAAGGTTGCAATAAGTGGTCTCAGCTTCTGCCATTATTTCCATGGTCTTGTGAGGCATAATGCCAACTAAGAGGCCATCACCCTGCTCTGATTCTAATGAATCCACAAAAACCATGGAGTGCCAAGAGCATGCTGTTAACATAGATGAGTTCCCATAGAATCTGAGGAACATTAGATGCTGCTGGCCCTAGCTTATACTCTTCCTGCTTGCTTGTCATCCTCTTTGCGCTAAAAAGCAAGGTAGGGGTGGGAGATGATTTGGCTCACAGTTGAGTAATATTTCCAAAAAAGTAAATATTCTGTTAATAATCTGGGTCACGGTATTAATGGAGAAGCGAATATATCACTGGGCACATTTGACTCACCAGAGTGAACACTGTCACATGTTCATGAGTCTCCATCTCGCTACGAGATTGTCCCCCAGTGGGCAGTTGCTGAGAAATGTCTCTTCACAGATTGGAAAGAGGGGACTCATGAATCACGAAGAAGTCTTTGTAGGCCTGTAGAAAGTGAGAGGTGTCCTTTCACTGCTCACAGGTCAGGCTCACATTATTTAAAAAAATATTATTAATAGAATCCACAGTCATTATAAAATCAAACTTCATAGACGTTAGCTCCTTTAAAGCAGTGTAAGGCTTTTGAACTGCGAGGTGTCCAAGAAAAACAATTCTAGAGCATTTGAAGACATTTGTAGGAATTCATTCCAGTTGTGCTTCTTGCAGCAAAATTTATCAGGTTGAGAAAAATATAATCCTTTGGCTTTCAATCAGAATGTTTAACGGTATTAACACTTTTCCAACACTAATACATAGTCTTTAGATAGAGCCTGCCTAAAACATTTCCCCTTCATAGAATGCAAGAGGAGCGGACTTATTTTAAGTTTATTTTTATCAATTTAATCTTTAAAACTTCAAAGTTTGTTTTCTGCTGTATTTTTAAGGCAGAAACCCAGCCATTTCAGGATTACAGCCAAATATGTGCAACATCAGGGTACACCTGGAAGTCATTAAGACCTGCGTTTCAAATCTGATTGCAAAAGAAATAATAATAAATAAATAATAAATCCAACCTTCTTTCCTCTGAATGTTGACACCTTTTTTTTATTAGGATAACCTTGAGCCAAAGGTGTTCAAATAAGGAGCTATACTGCAAACAAACATATTAAAAAGACTTTGCAGTAATGCTCCAGGTTAGGGTCAGAGGCCAGTCATGTCAATCTGAGTGAGAGAGAGAACACTGGTAAAGGATCAGAAAGTTCCCAAAGTATAATAAGGATATTTAAATATGTGAATATTTAACTCTAAACCTCTTAGGAACATTTTCTTGTTTTCTTGACAAAATCATATTCACACAATTAAAAAATTCTGCTTGAGTCTAAAATTCACAGCTATTTACTCTTCTACAGTTATTGTTCTGAAATTTAGGCTCAATTCCGCTGTCTGTTTGGTGTGGGATTTGTTGTTGTTGTTTTTAAAACAAAGATGCATGCTGTACAGAACTATACAGAGAGGGGTTTTTTCCTGGTATATTGTGACTTGATATAGACATGAGGTGCCAGATTGTTGGACGGGAAACAGAAATCACATTGTGAACTGCTATACCAGATGGCAACCACATTTTCTAGAGAACCTGTGGGCAGGCTGTCCTGAGAAAATAGAACAGGACACTGATGCTATTTTAGCTAGTTGAGCAAATAACTGGGGAGGGGAGAGGGGAAGGGGGGAGATTTAGCTTTAGAAATGTTGATCTTCCATCTGTGAATTTTTCTTTTCTAAATTTTTTTCTCCCTCTCTTCTTCGCTCCATAACCCATTTGCTTTACCATTTGATCTCTCACTCTTCTTTTCGGGTCTGATCTATGTTACATATTCCTTCATTCTCTTTAGGAGCAGAGCCACATAACACAGCACCATAGGATGAAATTCACTAAGGACAAATGCAAAGTACTCCACTTAGGAAGGAACAATCAGTTGCACACATGCAAAATGGGAAATGACTGCCTAGGAAGGAGCACTGTGGAAAGGGATACGGGGGGTCATAGTGGATCTCAAGCAAACGTCATTCTGGGATGTATTAGCAGGAGTATTGTAAGCAAGACATGAGAAGTAATTCTTCTGCTCTACTCCACACTAATTAGGCCTCAACTAGAGTATTGTGTCCAGTTCTGGGACACAACTGGACACAATAGTGAAAGAGGTGAAAGAGGTGGACAAATTGGAGAAAGTCCAGAGAAGAGCAACAGAAATGATTAAAGGTCTAGAAAACTGACCTATGAGGGACGATTGAAAAAAATGGGTTTGTTTAGTCTGGAGAAGAGAAGACTGAGAGGGGACATAATAACACTTTTCAAGTACGTAAAAGGTTGTTACAAGGAGGAGGGAGAAAAATTGTTCTTCTTAACCTCTGAGGCTAGGACAAGGAACAATAGGCTTAAATTGAAGCAAGGGCGGTTTAGGTTGGACATTAGAAAAAAACTTCCTGTCAGAGTGGTTAAGCACTGGAATAAATTGCCTAGGGAGGTTGTGGAATCTCCATCATTGGGGATTTTTAAGAGCAGGTTGGACAAACACCTGTCAGGGATGGTCTAGATAATACTTAGTCCTGCCTTGAGTGCAGGGGACTGGACTAGATGACCTCTCCAGGTCCCTTCCAATTCTATGATTCTAGCACAAAGATTTCCTCTACTGATAGGGCTGGCAACCAGCATTTTTTTTCTTTTAAAAACATTGTAGATCTAAAATCATATCCTGTAAAGCTTCATGAGTGTATCCTGGGATGGCATTGATGAACGTCTGCTAAAAATCACTCACCTAATTGAGAAAAGGTTACAGAACTGAGTATGCAACTAACTTAAAACAACCATCTAAAGAAAATGGAAGAATATTGTATGTCCTAAGAGTGACCTAAGTGGCCTAGGGATTTACAGTCATAACTCCTTTGGCACGATAAATTAATATATCCTATTACTAGGATGGACTTGATGCAGGATCCACTATGTGAAATTCTATAGCATGTGATATACAGGAGGTCAGACTAGATCAGGGGTTCTCAAACTGGGGGTCGGGACCCTTCAAGAGGTCACGAGATTATTACATGAGGGGGTTGTGAGCTCTCAGCCTCCACCCCAAACCCCGCTTTGCCTGCAGCATTTATAATGGTGTTAAATATATTTTAAAAGTGTTTTTAATTTATATGGGGGGGTCACACTTAGAGGCTTGTTATGTGAAAGGGATCAACAGTATAGAAGTTTGAGAACCACTGGACTAGATGATCATAATGGTCCCTTCTGGCCTCAAAATCTATGAAGGGACTTGAGTGGATCTTCCACTCTTTTAGCAAAACCTAGGACCTCTTCATACACTTTATGCCTTGGAGGTTCCTTTATATGAACAGCACACTTGTTAATGCAAAGCTGGTTGTAAACAGAGGCAGTTTTCAGGGAATCTAACAAACCAAACAGTATACGAAGGAATCAATATCCTAATATCAGAGGGGTAGTCGCCCCATGCATCTGAAGAAGTGGGTTTTTTAGCCACAAAAGCTTATGCCCAAATAAATCTGTTAGTCTTTAAGGTGCCACCGGACTCCTCGTTGATTCAATATCCTAAGTACACGACAAAATTACCCTCTATAAATATATCCCCTGTATCTAAACACAGGGGAGATTATGTATGAAAACATTAGCCTCTGTGAGACTAATATAAGGTCACAGATGGCATAGTCTTAACAGGGGAGGTCTCAGCACCATTGAGCATGGCCACTGTTTTTAACAGTTCTGGGATATGCACAGTAAGCAGCTGTAAGAAGAGGGATCGGCAGAGGCAATTTCACAAAGGGGAACAATGGTTAATTTTAATATTCTCATCTGTAAGCATTCCAGTGTTTATGTACAGGGAGCTTCCAAACCCTTTCCCCGCATCTGATTGTAGCAGCAGCACTAAATACAAAGCCTAATGTTTTTCAGAAGTGAGAGCATGTAGGGACTCTTGTCTCCCTTTGGAAGGACACCGCCCTTCCCTGTTTCAATTCCTCCTGCCTCTGACCTATGCTCTATATTACGAGTTTTGCCACAGGATCTCGGTATAAATAACAAACAGGGAGGTGAAAAACAAGTCTGCGCTATGACCAGCTGTCTAGCCAATGCCCACAGGTCACTTTCAGGTAAACAGCGACAGACTTTGGGCACTTGAGGGAAGGTGGGGGAGAGTGACAGGAAACTTGTTTGTCCATGTGAAATGTTAGTCATCGACCTGGATGGGTTTCTTCTTCTTACATTTTATAAAATGCAGAAACCATACTTCAGATGCTCTCTGGCCTTTGCCTCTATTCAGAGTCCACAGACCAGGTTCATTCTGCATTATCTTTAATATTTGCTGAGAGCTTTAAAAAGACTCACATTTAAATCCATTTTGAACGACCCTCAATCAGTTTAATAACAACAACAAAATGCTGGAGTATTTATCGATGGCAACACATTTAGGACTAACTCTGCTTGTGTATCCCCAGCAAAGTTCGGCGGGGTGAGAAGGCAGGGTTTGTCTCTTCATGTTAATGTCTTTTTAATACTTAAAAGAACTGATAATTAAAAGAGCAAGTTTCACAGCTAGGAAGGTATGCAGCTACTGGTAGAGGCACAAAGAAGAGGTGATAAAGGATGAACAAGAGCAGAACTCTGTGTAAGGCAGAGACAAATCAAGGTTGTAACCGATACGGCTGTGCCCTAGAAGTGTAAGTAAGACGGTTAAATGCAAGGAGATTTTGCTCCTGAAACCTTTCAGAGATTTTACTTATTAAGAGGGAGAGGGATTGTTTTCTTTGCTACCCCACTACTGCAAAAATCTCTCCCCTTGAATGCCATTGTTGCCCTTATAAATGTTCCCATTTTATGATATGTAACCCATAAGGTTGCCCCAGGATATTCTGAATACTAAGGTAGCCTTATCTAGCTACTAATATGATTGCAAGTATTTCAGGGCAACCACTACTATAGGATCAGTTAGTGACTCATGCTGTACACCCTGCCTTGACCATCTGTATCAGCCTGCAGAGGTGGGTGGGTGGGGCTCAGTGGGAAAGGATGGGGAGCGGGTGGAGCTGTGCTTCCCCCATTTCTGCCTTCACTGCTCTTTTCCCAGGCCTGAGGTCTTAAAAGTCAGATTAAACCTTTCTTAAAAGCAAGGTGAATACAAGCTTATTATCCACCATTTTGTGTTTTAATTACATGTATTTAATTACAAATGGAGTTTTGCTGGTTAAAATTATATTGACAGGGAAAACTCTCTAGCATTTACTACAATTGACAAAAAACTTTGTTTCTGAGAGCACTCTGGGAGGCAGGGAGAGTAGGTTAAAGGTGGTACTTAAATGTTAAAAGTACATATTTTGTATCACCAAATATATTTCATGTTGCATAAAAAGTAAGCCTTCAAACAGCTCAATCTTACACCCTCTGAAATTAGAAACACCTGCACAGTGTGTCTCAATGCTATATTTATTTGTCTGTGAATATTTATAAGCATTTAAACTACTAATGTTGTTGGCATTGTTAAATCTTGATTGTGAAGTTTGTAAATATTCAAAAGAAGCAGATGTTTACTAATCCCATTTACCTTAAAGGGGAAAAATATGTAAAACTGGAACAAAAGCAGATTGTTAAACTGTTTTCCCAACAGAAACAACCAAAATAAATTACTGCAATCTGAAGACTATAAAGAGTGACTTCAAAGGTCAAAGGATTAAAGACAGTCTAAACCATGAAACACGTTTTATTAGATTAATAAAACATATGATTTTGCTAACTTAATTAAATGAACAAATTAGCTGGAAAGGAACTTCAGAGCGTGCCACCCCAAATTAACACTGGATATGGAGAAGGTACAGCAGCTATTGATGCCCTCTAAGCTAGCTTACATGCTTTTATCTTACTCTTGAAATTATTCAGAGCTAAAAGGAAAGGAAAAAGCAAAGAGCGTTGTAAGAAGTTGGGGTTACAATACTGAGGCAACAGTATGAAAGGGGAGTCTTGGACGGCTGTATTTCTGCCAGGGCTGTTTACAATTTTCAAAGAACTTCATAGTGCTCTGGGACTAAAGCTACAGAACCGACTCAGTCAATGCCAAGGAGGCCTATACTTGGCTTCACTAAGAAACCAAAACACTAATTCAGTTTTCTGTTCATCTGTTTTAAATCATGGTTTTAAGTGTATTTATGTGATAAAGAACTGAAGCTGTTTCTTTTGGCCATCTAAATAATTGGGACACTCTCCTTTTCAAACAGATTGACATTTTAAGTACAACAAGTGAATTTAGGCTTAAAGAGCCTTGCATTTGCTTAACTCTTTCAGAGCTTATTAGTGTCTCTTTTCAAAGTTGTGATTTTCAAGACAATATAGCTTTACGGGCCCAATACTGCTCCCATTGAAGTCAATGGGAATTTAACTTAGCTTGACCTTAAAAGAACACTGAGGCATGCAGCATTTTAAAGGAAAGAAGGAACTGTGTTCAGAAGAAAGAATGAATCATTCAAATTTGTAAAGAAACTCCACTTAAAACCAAAACAAAGAAAAAGTGGTGGCTTACTCTCACCAACACATAATAAGTGACGAAAACAAAAAAAACATGTATATATTTAAAGTAGGATGGTAGCCCTAACATGCCAAGATAAGGTTGCTGGGGGAGAAAAGGAAGGGAAGGGGGGGAGGGAAGAGAAAGAGATTTTGGAGTAATGCTTGTGAGTTCACTCCCTATAGCTTTGCTTTTTGAACGTTCAAATTCACTCAGATAATTCACCTGTGCTGATACTGTGGAAGGAATAATGCCTCAATAGAGCCTTCTAGTGTGACATTAAATATGACAAGGTTATCATTTAATATACAGTCACTCAGTAATTGATTTATGGCTGTTTGGAGGCCTCTGTCTCTTTCTTCCATCCCCCTTCCCCAATTTCCTTGGACTGTACTGTTTTGGAAATAATTCTTAAAATTACATTCTTCTCTTGCTTAGGTACACGTGCCTGTAAACAGGACGACTTTCAGCATTCCCTTTTCCTCATTTACTATTTAAGATCTTATCCTAACATACATTGCAATGAAAGAAAAAAATACAAGTTTTTGTGATTTTAATCTCTTCTACATTAGCTACCAATGCCTGGCATCTCCTCACACAAACGATACCTTCTGATGGCAAGAAAACGTCCATACCACATAGGTCATCCCTAAAACACGCCCCTGCTGTTATTAGCCACAGAGAAACCACAGAGCTAGAATTCAGTGACATGCTGTGAAGTCCACTGGAAAACTAAGAACAAGGCCAGTTTCCAAAAGAGGCAGTGCACTGAAAGGTCTTCCTATTTGTCATTTTAGTCTGTGTATATAACCCCATCCAACAGCAGGTTAATTTTTTTTTTTAATAACATCCTAAATTTGTCAGCAGTTTCAGCTCCTGGCAGCAAAGAAGATCTACATTTTTTTCGGCTTCAAGCATACGTTTAATTTTCAAGGGCACAAAGCCCAAACTGCGTAGGAAAAAGATCTCTTGGGCCAGCACAGCAGCAGCTCAACATGCAAACAAAGAGGTAGATCTGGAAACAATCTAAACTTGATTTATTGGGGTTGATCTTACATGGACTTGGGATTTTTGTTTTATAAAAAAAACAGAAGATGATGATGAAGAAGAAGAACCCTCGTATTTTAGTCTGGTGATAGGAAGTAGTTTATTGTTCATGCAGTGCCTTCTGGTACTGCTTTCCAGCTGGATATGTTAGACTTGCCCAGCCTACCACATGAAAGCAATAGATTTAGGTAGCGTTCACCTCACTGGGGAGCAAGTGCTGATAGCAGTGCTTACCTTCCCTCACGGTTTCTTTCCCCCAGGGTCTCCAAAGGAACCATACTGTGGTGGTTGCTGTGCGAATGCTCTGAATCAGCAGAACCTCTGGCAAAAGGGAAATAGCAACAACTTTGCATCACCAGAGCCTCTTCCCCTTGAGGGCTTTGTGCTAGTGGCAACCTCCATCAGCTGACACAGACCATGGGCTCATTTAGCCCCAAATGTTCAATTCTTATTACACTCACTAAATGGTACTTTCTATTTCAATACAGGGTATCATGTATATACAGCATATTTATATGGGCACTGTAACATAAAGACTTACCAACAAGGTTTCTCACTATACCCACACAACATCTGTTTCTTATTATTCAAAGAAATCTAACTTGACGATTGCAAATGAGGAAGCTGTTTACTGTACTGGCTCTACTAACTATCTTCTTGTCACCTCTGAAGGTTAAATATTGGGATAACAGGCACTGATAAAATACTGTATACAAAATGTCATTATTGCTTCACACAAGATCATTGGAAGCAAGATCCTAACTTGCAACTCTTCAGTATAAAACATGTAACAATTTCTTTGTCAAGTCAGTGAGATACTAACCTTGTTTATCAGTGAATGCAAAACAACATTCTAACATACAGCAGTGTCACTCTGACCTTTGTGTGGAACCTCAGTTCTCTTCATGCAGCATAACAATGTCTCTTTTGTGCAGCGAATGTAAGGCCATGGGAGTCAGGATTTACTGCTCTGGCAATTTAATCATAACCTTCATACTTTGTGGCTTATTCAGTTAACATTCTAAAACAAAATATATAACACACCAGAACTTCTTCCCTGTTCTTCGTATCTCTTAGCTGATTCCATTATCAGTTACTTTTCCACTGGATCCCATTTAATTGCAAACATGGGTAACAAAAACATAGAAGGTATGTTTATTGCTCAGTTTTTTGGAAATTGAAAGTGAAGGCTACATTATTAATTTGTGCCATTAAAAGATTTTAGGGAATTCTCATTCAGCTAAACACACTTTATAAACCAGGGCAAGAAAAGACAAGTCTTGTTTAATATACCATATATTTTTAAGCCTAAATTCGATCAGACAATGAAAGCAAAAACTACAAACCCTTAATATCTGCAAATAGAATCCAACCTTTATTCATAGAATATCAGGGTTGGAAGGGAACTCAGGGGGTCATCTATTCCAACCCCCTGCTCAAAGCAGGACCAATTCCCAGACAGATTTTTGCCCCAGATCCCTAAATGGCCCCCCATGAACTCATGACCCTGGGTTTAGCAGGCCAATGCTCAAACCACTGAGCTATCCCTCCCCCAAAAGATGAACTCCTTGTATATATTTAACATGCATTTTTATAGAAGTTTTACAATTGTTCTGTAGAATCCGAACCTAAGAAAACCATAAACTAAGAAAGCTAAGATGGAGAGATGGGGTGACTATCCTGGGTCTGCTCCTGAGAGGTGCTGAGCAGCTATGACTCAATGATGCCAATGGTCGACACGATTGCTCAGCATTTCTCAGGATGCAGCTGTAAGTGTGAGCACTGAGCACTCCACTCCTACTCTTTCCAGTGGGGTTATTCAGCTATCTCTGACTATTTGGTAGTATCTGTGTGCATCAGGGTGGCTCAGATATATAAATTCCAGAGCCGTGAGAAACTTGGCAGGTTTGATTTGGAGGGGTCGTGTGCACATATTCTTTCAGTTTTAATCTCATGTGGTTTCACACCTCGACCCCGCAAGTTCACTTTGAACTTCAAGTTCAAATGAAACCAAAATGTCAAAACTGCTGGGTATTACCTTGTTACTGTATCAAAACCATGCCTTCCTGCATATCAGATGATTTCAAGGAAACACTATAAATCAGATCCAACCTTTCATTAACCTGCTCTGAGAGTTACCATGAAGAACAAAAGCGGGTAAGCTTCCCATAGCTTTGGGTTCATTGTGAACAGTTCACACAGTTCTAGTCAATATTAGCTCATACCTAACTACAACACCATCTCTTAAAGATGTACTAATATTCCAGTTATAAGCATGGAACGTATGTGGTTTAATATCATGGCAGGTTGAATGGATCCAGATAAAACACCATCTATATCAGTTCTCAGACCCTTATTTTAAATTGTTTAAAATCAGTTGCTCACTTTTGTACCACACTATTGAATGTCTTGAAACATTTTCAAGTTTTATTATAGTGTTTGAAAGCAACAAGGCAATTAGTGAGGTTTTAGGCTGTGTACTGGTCAATCAAAACTACAATCAATAGTACTTTCTAAATGTCAATAGAGTTTCTGGCTTTATAGCCCGTGTGTGTGTGTGTGTGTGTGTGTGTGTGTGTGTGTGTGTGTGTGTGTGTGTGTGTGTGTGTGTGTGTGTACACACATATACACACACACACACACATATATCTCCATATATCTATATATACACACACCCAAATTTATATTTACAGTTATATTGCTGTAGCGTACATTTTAAGGAATGTCTGTATTCCCAATTTAAACTCTTAATACACTGAATTCTTAAGTATAAAAATATGCAAACGAAATACAATGTATGGAATAGATATACCTATAATAGGGTAGAGCTTTCTTTCGAAGAGGCAGTAGACTTTCATGTTTGATGATAAAAATATTTTTCATTTTCAATATAGCTTTATTTTTCTGAGGATCTCAAAGCAATTTACAAGCACTAATGAATAAAGCCTGAAAACATTCCAGTGAGGGGTGTACATATTGTTATATATGTTTTGCATGTAGGTAAATTGAGACAAAGAGAGAGGCGAAGTGATTTGCACAAAGAACAAGAAATGGGACTATAACAGAGTCTTGATGGCCTTTAACCACTAGACTACACTTCTGTAGAACTGATGTCTTGAATATAGGTTTTGTGACTGATGAAATGGCATCAGACATGCGTAAATCTGAATATGGATAAACTTTCTGGATCTTTTGTATGTGGCATAGATAGCTGTAATCAATGCCACTGATAGACTGCACAGTAGCTGGCTTTGATTCATGACATGCATTCCCAATTTTTTCTTGCATCACCAAAGGGTGCATTTACTGCTCCAAAATTAATTTAACTTTTAGAAAGCATCGTTATTTATAAACTACTTTGCCACAACTTTCAACTAACTGGAAATAAACTGTGAAAGCAATAGGAACTGTTGTACATTACTAAAGCTCACATTTTCATATGCAGGTGAAAGCAAGATAAAAAGTCAGCTGTCTGCTGTCAATTTCTTCACAGAACTATGTATCCTGTCTGGCTGTTTCTGGGGCAGGTACACACACTGGTTATTGATGAGACACTTCCCTTTTGACTGGTTCTCATTTGTATCAGTTTTAAACTGCTGTAACACTTCTGGTTAAAATGAAGTTACTCCTGATTTATGATGACATCACCAGAAACAGAATCGTGGGCAGGTTCTCCAGTACAAGGAAATGCCACTTTCTAGGGTTTTCATTCAAAGTTTATAAAATCAAGCTGAGGCCAAAGCTGCAGTTAATCAGATCATCTGGAAGCAGTGTGTAAGACATTAAGTGTCAACTTAAGTGGCAAAGAAATAATTTACCAAGACAATCAGAAGGATGAGATGCCTAGGCAGAGTTTATTCCCCTCAGCCTCTCCCAGCCACTTGCAGTCAATTTATTGCATACATCCTTCCATGATCTGATGCAACGGGAGACCTTTGGATTGGTTAATCAAACCCTTTCAAAGGGCCAGGTTTCTTATCCATCACACTTCACCAGTCAAAGAATATCTGAAGTGTTTCAGGACTGATCATATTAACATTGATTTTATAGGAACCCTGTAAACCTGAACACAGATCTTATTTTTACTGAGAAAGATACATCCTTTCTTGATCACTTTGATTTTGACTATACCTTGCTGGAATTTCTTGTAGAAAGAAATTCACATTATACAAACATGAAGGGATAATAAACACACAATCATACACATTAGGATTTTAGGCTAACACCATCATAATAAGACTGATTCAGCCAAGCATGCTTAAATATAACCACTCCTATTCAACAAAGCACTTACATTTGTGCTTAAATCACATTGACTTCAGTGAGATTTAAGCACGTTCTTAAATGCTCTACTGAATCAGGGTAAAGTTAGATTAAAGTGTGTAAGTACTTAGCTGAATCAGGGCCCAAGGAAATATATGCTAAATGATGTCAGAACTTCAATCATACTTTATCTTTTCTGAGTTTAATTTTCTTTGAGTCATATATTATCACTGATCTGAGTGCAAATCCCCCATGGATATTATTGGGAACTATGCATGCAAAAGGATGGCAGGTTACATTAATGTTTCATTTAAGTTTGACTGTATAACCCATAGACTTGCCTAATTAACCTCATGTGGTCATGTATCACAACATTCTTTTTAGTTTTGCACATCATGCCCAGCGCTACACTATATCATCAGAGAACGTTCAAAATTATAAACCTTTAGTAATACCATGTTATACCAGATCCCCTCAATTATTTCCCATCATCACAGGAGCTTCCTTGGTTCTCCCCTAGAAATAAGCTATGATAAGTTTACATTTACAAGATCATTTCATAATGAAAGTTATGAATATTGAGCTTGACCCCTAAGCCTACAGAAGCCAATGAAAATACTACTAGTTGCTTCAATGGGCTTTGAACTGGGCCCATTATATAAAGCTGATATTACTCAAGAGTCAGTATCTTCAGTATTTTAAAACAAGTGTTATTTTTAAAGTACTAAAAGCTTTTAATCATTCCATCCAGAGATCTATCTTCAGAACTGTATTTTTCATTTGTTTAAAAATAAAAGCAATTTTTCACATAGACGTAATAGAAAAAACCCTACCTGAAGCTATATAAAATGTAATTTTGTCACTTTGTAACTACAAAATGTTGATTTACACCAATAATTTCCCACAATTTCACATCTAAGCCGACAATTAATACCACATTCAAACTTTCAACGAGACGTGATTTGAAGCAGAGAAAATGCTAAACCCTTGAAACTTGAAATTTTAACTCAATGCCATTCAAATAGCAAGATGAAGTTCCATCCATATAATGAACAACACTGGAGACAGCTGTGGGTTCTAATACTGAACACAATGTGAGCAACTAAACAATGATGTCTCTTTTTATAATTTCATGAAGACACCGAGTGGTGTGATTCTCTGACCTGGCGTATCCTTCCCTAGTCTAGTAGGGTGTGGGTGCACTGTGAGGCTGGAATATCCAGACAAAGGCATTGAGAAGTAAGAGGGTGGCCTCATTTTACTCCATTTAACCACACCTCCAACTGGTCAGCTGAAAGAATATCACCTACAGGTAGGAAATGCGTTTCACCCATTTTTCTCTGGGTAATGGTTGGGAATGCCGTGGAAGTTCTGGTAAAGGGGAGAGACAATATTGGAGTTCCTCATAGCATTGTCTGCAGCATAGACGACCCAAACCAGGGTGAAGTTCTTATTAATTTTGCATACTTTCAAAACATAAAGCAAACATCATATAAGGATATTTGTTAGCTCATTTCCCCAACTGATCCTTAATGGGACACTTCCACCCTTGCAAATTTGATTTTGCCGAGAAAATAAGCACTGTAGGTTTAATACTCTTCTCTCTCACTAGTGTAATTCATCAGTAACTTCATAGAAGTAGCTGGGTGGGGCTGGGGTAACTGAAAAGAGAATTAGGCCCTTTATATTCACCATACTACAGTCATAGAGCATGGCATGGTTTCTATTGCTAGTGAGGTTTGTAGGCCAAGTTCCAAGGTCTTTGGCTTGCTGGTGTAAGTTGAAGCAGTAGGGAAGACATGGAGCAATTCAGCTTCTCTGTTTAGAGTCTGATTAAAAGTACTGGGAACTTAGATTTCCTCCTTGCACGCATGTAATCAGACACACCCATTCACATTCTAGCTGCACACCCTCAATTTTAATGGGTGGACAACAAAAATATGTGCATGTCAGACTAAAATAAAAACAGAAATGCAACTCTGATTCCCTATTTTTAAAAAAAAAATATATAAACCTTCCTCCATCCCTTCATTTCCAGGATAAAGTGAGCATAAAGATCTGAAGGTGAAGCTCTCACAGCCAAAAAATCAAACAAAAAAAGGCAACTCTTTTATACAATACATTCTATCTTCTGAATATTTTATTTTGAATTCATTTTGAGATGTGTGTAAACCTCAGAAAGACAATCATTTATTTTCTATGTACAACTGCAAGGGAAATTTCCAATATAATACCAAAAACAGCGAAGGCAGATTTTACCCTCAATATTTAATAGAAATAATACTTTTTTGTAGCTCCATTTTTTTCTTTTCTCTTAAAACTGGAGTTTTTATGTGGCATTTAGAAGCTTTATTGTTTCAATAGAAAGGTAAAAAGGTTAATGCCTCTTTAACAAGGGGCTTTTTTCTTTCTCCCCCTCCCCCTCCTTTTTTGGCTCGGCCTAAATTTCTAACACTACCTGATGAAATGTAGTATACAGCTTTTAATTGTGCCCAGAGGCAGTACAACTTCACAGAGGGTTTGGAGCAACTGGCAAAGGATTTGAGAAACAGCTGTGTTCCGGGAACATGTGCAGTGCTGTGGAACAGCCCTGTCAGCACCTGTACCCGCTTAACGTACAGGCGCATACACACACACTCACACACAGAATTACATGCACAGTTCACATCTGGGATTAATCAGTGTTTTTAAAGGAATTAATACTCTTAACTTTTTTATTTTATTGTACCTATAGGAACATGATGCTATATTAAAATCTGCAGCATATAAGTAGTATTTTGTTCAACCCGGAGTTACTGGAGGGAATAAAAACCTCCCTTTGCTTTGCCAAGAACGAATTGTTTTAATATCCCAACATTCAATATTATTTATTATTACAGTCTCGTGCTGCTTTAGTGAGTAACTGACTTTCCCTTGCTTTAACCTACTTTTCCCAACTGAACTCTTCCTCACAATTTCAACATTTGCTGGAAACAGGCCTTAGGTATTTTTCCCCCTTTCCTCAGAGTTCTCTATTCATGTTGGAAGGTTCAAAACGTCTTTTAAAAAACATTATATTAAATAAATGTGAGATAGTTTCAACAGAGGTATTTACTTACGTAGTTTACACAGCAGAGAACTCTGTTCATGCATGAGTTAGGTCACATTAACCATTTATACTAGATTTTCATGTTAACACTACATGGGGAAATATAATATATTTGCATGCTCTTTCTGTGTAACTTATAATGGAATTCAGCAACATGAGTCTTGTTCATTATAATAATGGGGACTGGAAGCGGAAGTTAAAAAGGGTAGTTGGCTGTGCGAGGGGGGGGGGGGGGAGGAGAGAAATCAGTTCTGCTATCAATTCATAGAAAAATTTACCCAAAAATCAGACATAGTAATGAACAATTTCAAGGCAGAAAAGCCAAAGGCTCACCAACACTGCCAGGTTTTATGGGTGTTGTGCAGTGGAATCCAATTTTTAATCAAACACAACAGAACTGCAATTCAGGGCTGCCGGGGGGGGGGGGGGCAAGTGGAGCAATTTGCCCCAGGCCCTGGGCCCCACAGGGGCCCCCACAAGAATATAGTATTCTATAGTATTGCAACTTTTTTTAATGGAAGGGGCCTCCGAAATTGCTTTGCCCCAGGCCCGCTCAATCCTCTGGGCAGCCCTGCTGCAATTATTCCAAATACACAAAAACCTGATCTACCAACACCCTTAAGTGACACAAAAATGCAACAAGCTACAAGGCTAAGAGGGTCAGCATTGAAACTTGTCATGTGACATTTCAGACTAGGAATGTTCCACTGGGTAAATAAGTATTAAAGGTTTTGTTTTGAAGGCCCATTATTTACCCAGTAACTCGAATAGAACTGTTTATCCTTAAGAACTTTTATAGTCTGTTGGGTAAATACTGTCCTAGATTTCCCAATATGTATTTACTTAATCTTAAATATGTGTTTATCTGATACACTTTGTCAAGTCTGTAAGAGCCTTTATGGCATGGGGCATTCTAAAAGTTTGACAAAAGTGTACAAGGTCCAAAGCTGCTGGAAGCATTTTCCTACAGGACTTTTTTTCCCGAACAATAATTACAATATGGCCCTTGTGTCCCATAATTCACGTGACTGGCTTTGTTACATTGAGCCAGAATTGGATAGATGACATAATGACTCGTAAGCTAAAACTGTGGTCATGGCCATTGTTCACTCTAATTTTTTACAGTGAGCTGAGCAACCGGCCAACCCCAACTGATTTCTATTACTCCAGTTTATTTGTGTGTGCTAATCCTTTTGTTGGTACCCACTCCTTCCAGGCAGACTCAATGCAGATCCAGACCAATCACTTTTCAGTGGAGGGCTAACAGCCACCCCCTTGGATCCTTGCCCAATTGTTCTACCTCCCTCAGCAGCAACAAGGTTTTCCCAAGTCCCCCACAAAGTACAACATATTTACAGCAATTCAACCCAAAAAAGTCATGTTAAATTACTCAATTCAATATTTAGAGTCATTTATTTATTGAGATGGTTATTATGGTTCGCTTATACTCTGTGTGCACTACATCTTTTTAAAACACCTACTCTAAACAATTACATTCAATTAACCCTAAAAACAAATCTCCCAAACCCAGAAAAACGTCCCATCCCGAGCATACTCCAGCTGAGATGACTTCACTTCCCCTTCTCAATCCTCAACCAACGCTACCCAGTTGACCCCTAGGAAAAGCCTTCAGGAAAATACTGTTCTTATTCACTAAGGGACCAATCTTGCTTATGCTGTAGCAGTTTTTTAAAAATAAGGGCAGAATAGTTCTTATCAGATTTGTTTGGTACTTTTCTATTCCATTTGTAAAGGGACCGCTCGGTGCAGCAGCAACAACAACAAAATCAGTCTACTCAGAGGACTGCAACCTGGGAACTTGCTGCTTTATTTAACTGCATCACAACAGTGTGTATGTATGGGAGGGAGGAACTCCCATTGACTAACCAGGAAGTCGGGGATGGGGCGGACCGTGGCTTTATCCCATAACAGTCTGGGTACCCCATTAACCCAATCATGACCACTTTACTGCAACTACTAGCTTACAATTTTATACATCAGAGCAGGCAGGTTCATAGGTGCTGGAACTAGGGGTGCTAGGAGTGCTGCTGCACCCCGGGCTTGAAGTGGATTTCATCATATGCAGGGTTTACAGTTTGGTTCAATGACTCTCAGCACCCCCACTGTACAAATTGTTCCAGCACCACTAGGCAGGTGTATGTTAATTTGAGTTGAAAGAGGGATCTTCAGCTAGTTCAAATTGCCATGACTTCACTGGAGCTGCACCAATTTACACCAGCTAAGAATTTGGCTCTAATTCGTTAAAGAGTTATACTTGGTTGGTTATTCAAAAGTCAAGGCTCACATTCTACTGCATATGCAACCCAGCACAGAAAAACTCCTAAGGAGCATCATCAACATAACTCTATGTGATCAGAGGAAACCAGGACAAATTCTGCAAGCTGCACATAATATAAGAGAAAAAGAATTTTTTAAAGGGCCAAATCATTACTATTTCCCTCAGATCTCAACCTAGAAACTCAAGGTTTGTAGCCTTTATTATTCTAACCTCCTGCAAAATTAATGGTAAAAAAGCCTTCAATCTCTATCTGGCAAAAGATGTCACTTTCGAAATCGCATATATTCTGGGACTAGACATCAGTAGCCAGATTTACTTGATAACATCGAAGGCATTGCTCAAGGCAAGGATTATGGTATAGAAGAAGCTAATGAATGAGGATTGAAACAGGACTCAGTGCAGTATTTATCTCCAGCGCAAAACCAGCATAATAGATTAGAAAACTAAGCCTCATGCACTATGTATTTGGCAACACAACATTCTTTCATACAATGTACCTTTGTTACATATAACTGGTGTAAATCTGCACAAGTGTTTTAGATTGCATTGATTATAAGCAATTAAAATGGTGTAGTGAGAAACTAAAACATCATCTTTGCAGGAGCATATGTTTAATCATTGCTCAGCTATTTTCTCTGCATCCAAAATGGCAGCCGCTGCCTCATAATAATTTATTTTTTGCAGAATGGTATTGAATCTGTAAAAGTTCTGGTTAATGTAAGCGGCAGACTACAGGTTTTACTTCCTACCTTAGAGTATACTGATTTTGTTTGACTTTATAAAAATAGTGTGTGTGGAAAAACTGTGGATACAACAAATAACCAGGACTTTAAAAGTTGAGATGTAGAACTGTAAAGGCTTCTTCGTGATTTTTTTCAGTCATATACACACACACTTCAGGACTATAGCAATTTCTGCTAGAGAGAGCCCAGAGCTGGTAATCTGCCAATTAGGACTTAGGCACATTCATAGAGCTGCATAGAGAAATGTGTGCAGTGCCACTGGTGTCAACTCCTCACTTTAATTAATGCTAAAATTCACAGCATTAAAAATAGCCAATAAAAAGCTTTTCTTTTTCCATCTTAATGCTCAAGATAATTCCTTTCAATAAAATTATATAACTTTTGATCTCAGATTGTAGTCAATATGCTAAAACTTTAAACATTATTTGCTTTGTGGGGCAAAAAAAGGGTTTGGAAAATTGTTGCATCGAGTCCATAAATCTGGAGATAAATAATGAAAATGAAACTTCCTGTGAAATGCCCCAGTGTTCATTTCATTTAATATTCTCCATTGGTGGAAATAAATTAAAAATGAACAAGACTTGTTTATGCTTGCTTTACACTATTCTCTCCTTTTGAATCGCAACTGCATATTAATTTATCAGGATCCCATAAATTATAATTAGCCAGGAGGATTAACAACATAAATCCTTGAATTTAAAACCATCCTGCCCTGCTCACTCTTCCCTTTGCCCTAAAGTGAAAAGGAGCCATAAAACCCATCACCACTGTTTGATCCATTAAACTCATGAGACATTCTTATTTCAGCTTAGCTACTGAAGGTACATTCTTTGTTCAATCTTTTTAAAGTTACAGCAGCCTGCCTGGAATCCAGAGACACGATGTACAGGAGAGGCCTGATCTGAACATTAGGATGACAACTATTCTTTCCACTGCATCACTGGTACACCCCATGGACGATTCTCAGAATGCAGGAAATGGGTGAAATGCTGAATTCATATTTCCTAAACACACCTCTTCTAATACAAAAGGAAAATTTAACAAGTGCATATTCACATGTCCATATGTGCAGAGTTCATGCAAATAGTTCCTGATAGTGTAAAAAAGAGTTATATATGTATGTCCTTATGCACTGAGATCAAAATATATCTATTACACTATCGCATAATACTCTAACTTCAAGTTCAGATGAGGGCAAAGTAATGAACTGGACCAAATTTACATCAAGTCATCAGCAGGACTGTAGTAATACAGTTATTTATCCTAGATCATGGCAGAAATATAGAAGTCAGTTGCAATGTTAAGAATTTCATAATAACTAAATTACTATTAAAAATATTGGATAATACCAAAGATGTAAACAATGGGGTGTGCTGCAATTTTCAAGGTAATGAACTTGGGGCAAATTCTATCCTCAGTTGTATTTTAGCTCCTGAAATAGGAAGACCACACACATACACAAGATAGATTGTCTCTTATCATTAACCTTTTGAATTGCAATAACTGCCACCACCAGCTATTTACCTAACAGATATGAGATTATTTATGATGGGCTGTATTGGTTAGTAACACATGTTTCAACACAGGCCACAATGGGAATATCAAATCCTATATTGCCCACCCACCAACCTGAAGAAAGTCAATATTATTAACAACAACACTTTTCAGCTATCCTTCAAGGCCTTACAATACCTCTAGAAGGTATTTTGCCAATTTTAACAGTGGGAAGCAGAGGACTAGAGAAATTTAAGGGCCAGGTATAGTCAGATATGTGCAATCCGTACATACATTTTCACATGCTATATGCATGTAAACACCCAATACATACACGCAAAACAGGAGTCAGCCATTTCAGGTGGTCAGTTAAGGTGTAGATAAAATCAGGTACATGGAGTGTCCTAAAAAACCAGGAAACCAGTTTGGCCCAGACAGCACAATGAATTCCACACCACATGCAGAGATTTGCTAAAGCAAAGGCTGCCATTTTTAGTAGCTACAACATAACAGATCTGGATGAGGAAGTGCCAGGCTGCTCTTCCCTATACCAACAACCCAGCGGCGGGATCAGTCCAGGGCAGTGTGCAAACAACCACTCCTCCCTCCCCTGGCTCTCAGGCCCAGCATCAGGACCAAGAAGGCCCAGCTTCCCCATTCCCCTTTCCTTATGTGAGGTATGAGTGAGGCTTAAGGCAAATTCTACCTCATTAGCCTGCACAGGACAATTACACAGTTGTGACAAATAACTTTATAGGACAATCCCCCCTTCCTAGCCAAATTTATTATGCCCTCTGAAGAAGGTGAAAAACCCACCCCACTTGCTGCCCATCTGTGATGTGGGAGAACTTCTTCCTAGAACCTTAAAATGGTGCTGGAGGAAATGCAGAGCAAAGTGGAAAATCTAGCAGTAGGGACAGAAAAACAACAACAACAAAACAATCCAAAGGAAATGCAGGTGGGAAAAGCATAGCAGCCCATTCCCAGAAGGGGCATGTTTAAAGGGTATGAACTGTGGAAGACCAAAACGGACAAGATTCCAGATTAGCTCTGCCTACTCTATCCAGCCTTGATTTTAACACGTTAGCTCCGTTGACCCTCTTGAACTGGTACAACGTGGAGATGTAAAAAAGACTTTTGCACACAGTTTTTGATGTGTGGAAACATGGTTGGAGCTTGCAGTGCAGACTTCCCTGGAATAATTTTGGCTGAGACATTCTCCTTCCCCCACTTCCTCCATCCCCACCTTCATGATTAATGTTACAGTAATTGACAAAACACAGGAGCAGCATTTTTGAGCTTGATATGAGTGATCCAGAGAAAGGTTGCATCATGCACACACATTCTGTAAGTGCAGATAAGAACACTTGGGTTAGTATGTGCTATACCTGTATATTGTTATATGCTGCTTAAGGCAGACTAGCTTAACACAAAACAGAATATTTTTGCTCACTTCAAATGCCTCATGTTTATCACAGTTCCTTTCCAATGGCTAGCACCATACATTAAGAAAGGAGTTTACTCATATTTCTTATGGGATGGACTCCCAGCATGGAATCCTGGCAAAATAATTCAATGGAAGATTTTTCATTGACTTCAAAAGGGGCAGGATATTACTCCTTAAATGTATAGGTAATGAGGGTACGTAGACTTGAAAAAGATTGGGTGTACGTTTTCTCTTCTGTATTTTATATATAGAGGCAAAATAAAATGAAAAGATTCCTAATAAATCCTTTGAGGCCATATATATAAAAAAAGTCTTCCCGTCCCTTCTTTTTTTATTTTATGGCTTGCTTAAACTAGTAAAATAGGTGTCATATTTCTCTTTCATCCATAATAGCAGAAATGGAAGCTAACAATTTTGACATTTATACTTTAGTAACAAAGGATGCTCAATTTTCTCTGCTAAGCACCCTAAAATAAATGATTTGCCTGCAGGTTTGGAGCCAAATGTGTCCCTGTTGTTAGCCAAAAGAGGTTGAAGGGATGTTCAGTATTTTGGCTGATGATGATTAAAAAAGAAATGGTGTCAAACACAAAGGGAGATGGAGAGAGGCAGAAGTGCGTTGGATGTAAATTCATATGGATTCAGTACCTGGATGTAAACATCTTTTTAATAAATTCCACGTCCGTTTATTTTAAAGGAAGATCCTATATTCATTCCATGTGGGGATTGGAAAGTGCACTGTCTGTACAAAGCTGCAGAAGAAGGAAAGCTCTGCAAGCCCATCCCAACTCCCTTAATTATTTTAATTGCAGCAGTGTGATGCCAAGGTGCTGAATTACCCCCTCAGGCTCTGGCTGCTTAGCCAGGAGGTACTGAATTAAACTGTCAGAACATGCAGAAAAATTGCAATGGTGCCTGTCAACAGTATTTGTTAAGAGACACGGGTGAGGCTAGCGACTTACATAGAAAAAGAGCTGCCGATGCAAAGTCGTCAAAGCACAGCACTGGAACTAATGGGGTATTCAGAGGTCTTGTTCTACTTCATTGGTCAAAGCCAACAAAAATCCTGTAATATTTGGGGCGGTTTGCTATTTATGGCTACGGTAATAAAGGCCATTTAAAGCTGCAAAGCAAACCACAGTTAAGCAGTCCCCACCACTTGTATTTCCTAAAACAGGGAAAAGGCATTGTCCCATATCAGAGCTCTGTTTTTAATACAAAAAAAGAAGAAAAAGAAAAGTCTGACCTTAACTAAAGAAAACCATCTCACATTAGGATGGAATTCTGCAATATACTGCTTTAATTTAAAATAGCTACATTTCAAATTCTTTACCCTTCTGACTCCATGTCAAATTATGTTATTTTCTATGAACAATTTGTGTCCAATGACAACATGACCAGGGTTCAGACCCTTTTTTGTTCACGCACGGCAGCTTATTTCTAGGGATACTTACCAAAATAAAATGATATGCAAAAGCAATTTCTGATCCCAAGGTACCAATACAACTGCAGCTTGTGATCAAGGTGGTTTAGAGATATTTCACTTACTATGGATTTTAGGATTCTCTTTTAGTGATTTTAAGAGGTAAAATTTAACTTTCATGAAAGACAGATAACATTGGCTAGAGTCAGAGAAGTATGTGCAAGGGACAGTGTAAGTGTCCTCACATAATTCGGCAAGTGTGCTTTAGTTCTAATTTGTGCAGTCCCCAGTCTTGGGCCTTTTCTGAGCAGACAATGCCAAAAGGTTTTTGAAATGTGTGCTGGTTTCTACCAGGTAGTATGAGAAGACTTACAAACTCAGTTCATTTGGGACTTAAGAGATGTATGCTTGGCAGACTGGGTGAGCGGCTAGGGCACTGATCTATGTCATTTGTTAACGAGCTAACTAAAAACATTTGTGCATGAGCCAAACTGAGTTTTCACCTTCCATTGCCAACAACCTCCAATCAGCATGCTTCCATAGTACAGTATCTACATAGTATAGTATCGATGCAGGAGATAAGAATTTTGACTCTATTTCTTATCTCCAAACCAGGCCTTTTTGCACACCTGTGTTACATTTTTAGTGGCAACATGCCTCAAATATGGAGCCTGGACTTTTCCCCATTCATGTTAAACCACTCTCTAACCCTGTCCTCTGACCATTAAGCCATGAGGACAGCAGACCACAACACCTTTCATCTTAAACAGCCCTGAGATTTCATAACTGGCCACCAAAGATGCTATCTGGGCTTATCATCAACCTGTTCACCTACACATTTGAAAATGGTTTATTTATTTAGCACAGCTCTCTTTGCTGTGGTATCACCTCATTTGGCAGTTACTGGGATTCTTTTAGCAGGTTTATCTCATCATCTGATATTCACTTAATGTGATTTTCACTTAGAATATAAGTTCAGAAGAGGTTAATGATCCATTAGTGTATTCTTTTAATTTGCTCATTTACATGTCAAATAGGCTGTATTTATTTTATTAAAACCAGCCGCACAATATTCAGATTGAATTATGTATATAACATGGATTATAACAATTATTGTTCAGTGATTAATTTTTGCCAAAACATGATGTGCAGATATTAAGTATATTTCTAAACAATTAAACTTGTAAAAGACACCCATAATGAGGCTGTGATCTCTGCTGTTGTAATATACAAAAGACTTGGTGATCAGAATAGCTCTCTGAGCTTAGGAGTTCATTTCACTGGCTCCTATGAAAAAAAAATTATGCTGGCCATTAACACCCTGGGGCAACGCAATAGGGCATATAATTTCCAGTTCACGAAAGCTTAAAAATATGATAGTTTTCAGGATGTGTTTGGTTTTGTAAAAAATTGGTGCCCATTCAGACCTACACAGTGGCACCAGGGACAGGAACCAGATCCTCAGAACAGTTTCTAGGGGCGAGCAACAGGCCAGTTGCTCTGGGCACCTTCTTTCAGGAGGGACTGTACTGTTTGGCCTCTTTTTTTTTTTTTCCTCCACTCTGATTGGCCAATGATGGTTAGATTTTTGTTTTGTTTTGTTTGGCTCAGTTGCTTTGGGATGGGGGCCTGCAAAAACTTTTTCTGCCCTGGCCAGCAAAACAGCTAGGACCACACCTGCTCCCGCACAGAAATCAAAGTAGAATCTCCATTAGCTATTGATAGTACAGTGTCTATGACACATAGTTGCCTTTTCCAGGTGAGGGTAGTGGTACACACTAGCCAGCTCTATATTTCCATCTCACACTCTTAGAATAGCCTAGCTTTAGTCAGTTTGATCCACAGTCTTAACATGGATTGAACAAAACATTTGATTTCTAACATAAACAAAGGTAGTGGAACAATGATTACTATTTCTGCTCTTAGGCAAACAATAAAAGCAACAATACCCTTTTTTCTATCCAGTCTAACTAGATTATGGGTTAATTTGTATGCTGCCATCTAGTTCTGGGAATACAGTTTACCACAACTCTGATGGCAGTCACTGATTTGTGTATATTTTAAGCCAGATGAGAACTGGGTCCTAAGGCTTCTAATTTGTAAGGGACAGAAACATGACTCAGGGACGCTGATTGCTGTCCCCTTATTAGAGCACAACTTGGAATGGGAATTATGCACAAGTATTCAGGAGAATGGACCAATCAGTATTTACAAACAGCTCCTTTGCTGTAAATCCCTTAAAAGTTAAAGCTGTATGTCAGATACCTAGTACTTACTAAAATGCCTTCAAATAGATTTAGACTCTTCTGATAACAAGTTCTCAGAACTAGCACATCTTACGTCTTCTGGGGACAGTGTAGGGACATTGTGAAATGCACCCAGCCAACACAAAAAATCTCTTTAAAGCCACATTTTTGAATGTCATATTCACAGGAACCTGAGGGGATCCCTGGTTCTCAGTGGGAGGATGTTATGTTTTTCCTAATGCAAACAAAGGCTATTAGAAAGCATGTGGTGTACATTATACCACTGCAGTCGGACTGACAAAAGTATGGATTCTGTTTTACGCTGCATAACGATTATATCACGTACAGACACTAATTTATAACTTAGGATCCTACTAATTGCCAGGACTCTGTGCCTTCATTTGCAATGACACATGCCAAGAAAGTCCAGCCTCAGGACTAGATACAAACAAGATCTCATTCGTGGAAAGAGAATCTTAGACTTTCTTATTCTTTATTCAGTCAAAATTCCAATTGGCTTGGCCTATATTTTCAGCAGCACTAGTAAAGACCTAAAGATAAGCATCAAAGAATTAAAGACATCGTTAACCATTAATAGGTGAAAAAGCAACAGATGCTGAAAATATTAATAAACTGCATTAACATATCTTGGGATTCTACTAGTCTAAAGCTTTCTCTTCACTATAAAAGATAGCTCGTATTATCTAACACAGTGTAAACACACAACTTTTTGCACTAGAGCTTTAAGTAATATGTACAGCAAGGTCATGATGGCAACAAGACTGATGCCGTGGACAGAGAGATGTGCTAAATTGTCCTGATGCAAGTATCGTTTTATGGAAAATGTGAAGTTATCTTACCCCAGGATTTCTGGGAAGAAATGCCTTTTTAATTTTTTTTCTGAAACAGCATTTATTTGGTTGATTTTTGTTTTGTTTTTCACTTAAAATTATACCTTTACAAACACTACTGATTCTGAAATGGAAGAAATTTTTTTTACCTGGAAATAAAATGTTAGCCCTTTTCTAAAAAAATATTTAAAGACAAAAATGCAAATTTTGGTTACAAGTAGAATTTGAGAGGTAAACATTTGTTCCCAAGTCTTGTCTAAATAAGACATTATTCTACTCCGTTTCTTATTTGCAAAAGGCCAGATAGTGCTTAGTGGGATTTACAAAAGCATCTAGACACCTAACTCATCCATCTTGATGCTTCATTCTAACACAGATTTCCTTTACAGGTACGTTTTGCAGCATTGAGGAGATGCAAGCAATGCAGGATATTTTTTAAATATAGGCTGAAATCCTAGTTCCATTGAAGAAAATGGAAAAACTGCCACTGATTTCACCCAAAGAGTGTTTTATCCATAAACTCCTTTCTGTCAAACTACTTCAAGAGGTTTTCTGTTGGATGAACACAGAGATCAATGGAAACACTGATACGTTTAAACACAGGCCTATTCTAATTGGCTCCTAAAGTGGGTGCCATATTTAGAAGACGGTTCCAAACCCATTTTAATTCACTGAATCCTGTTCTGTATTACCACACTGAAATGTGCTATGTTGCAAATGAATCTCAAATTCAGTAAAGAAAAAGCTCTTGCCATCCTAATGTCTAATTCAAATTCAGAGTCCCTTCACATATTTTAGGCTGATTCAGCTGCAGTACAGTATGTCTCAGCACTACAGCTCCTTTTTGCAGATTGCAGCTGTAGGGAAAAACATGTCCATATGTGAGGAGAAAGGATGGACTGAATTAAAATCTAAACACAGCCTCCAGAAAATTTTTGAATAATTTCAATGCAAAACAGAGCCTTCAGGGTGGGCTGGAGTTTTTGGTGAGCCAATCAGAAATGGGTTTCACTTAAACAATAATATCAGTCCAAAAGAGGCATTTTAAAGCTCAGACGTTTGTATAAAGTCCTGCAATAGTAGCGCATTGAAAGTTGTGTACAGTAGATCTGTCTCTTGATTTAAATCTCAGTTCATATCCTGCTGGAATTTATTTGACTGGAAACAAAGACTGAAGACTGAATGGTCAGTAAGGACCAACTGAGCAAACAACACGTGCACTGGAGTGGATCTTTTACATGAAAGTACGGTTGCAAACTGTGCACCCAAAGGACCAAGAGCCCTCTGGGAGGTGTACAATAGCAGGACACTGGAGTGATTTAGATGAACCTCTGCTGTAGTTGTGTAGCACACAAAAATCATATAGTTGAGCAAACTGAGCCATAAGGAACCAAGGCCATAGTTAGTTAGTACAGTATAGTGGGCCAAGCCCTGGTCCTGGTCCATACTTCTTCACCCTGCCCTCCAGTTCCTGGCTACTGACTCTGGTTTGACCCTTGGCTATGGCCCCTGACTACTGACTCCAGCTCAGCCCTTGGCTCCAGTCCCCACTATTGACCTTAGCCTCACGGTTGGCTTCAGACCTCTGCTACTGGCTCTGGCTCGCCCCATCAGGCCCAGCCGTCTACGGCTCTAATCCCTGAACATGACTGTCCATGTGGCCATGCCCCGGTTCCCGACACACACTCCTTAGAAACATCCCTTTTTCTCAGTGTCATTACCTGTATGAGTGCTACAAGGGACAGTCACTGGTGTCACTGAGCAGAGGAATAGAATGGAAGCTGTTTTCAACACCCATTATTTATCTGCCCCAGGAGTTTCAGAAACGTTGAGTCTATAAAAGAAGCCTACGGAGATGAGCTAATCCTAACCTTACTGTGCACACCATTCAGGCACACCAATTAATGAAACAACAGCTTTTTATGAGATTTCCAGTAACATTAATTGTTGGTCACCAGACTTCAAAGAAGAACAGATATTTATAGCTTGACTCAAGACCCTTTTTTTTTTCCACACACTTTTACCACAACACTTTCCAATTCGGTTCCCATGAGTACGCTGAAAACAGCGTTTCACCCACTTCCTGTTGCGGCAACTCCTTAACCACTTCACTCCTGATGATGTTTGGCCGCCTTTTTTTTTTTCCAGTGTTCATGCCTTTTCATTGTTTTCCACTGTGTTTCTAATTTGCATTTCCCCACCTCACTTTATCATTGATCTTTGCCCAGTTCAGCCACCCCCACAAAAATTAAGCAGAATGGGAAATGAACACATTCTCTCTCTCTTTCTCTCTCTCTCTGTGTATATACATATATATATACATGAAACAAAACTTCACTCTGAAAACTTTTCTTCACAACAAGAAATTACTTTTCAGAAGAAAGTGAGCAATCCCTCCCAATTTCTATAAGTCTGGAATAGGAAAATGGAGGTTTTTGGATAAATCTTTTAAATATTTATCTACTACATAAGGATTCTTCTATTCATAAACATTTATTTGTAGCAGGATAATCAAAATATTGATTGTATTAAGGACTCTGTGTAAATCTTTACAAACTGAGGTTAACAATGTTTTTTCAAATGCCATTAACCATCACCTTGGAGCTCTCTCTATCTCTATTATGTACTATAAAGTTAATCATGTGCAAGACAGTTTTTCAAGAGAAAAATCTGCTATACAGTGCAATGATCAGCTTGGTATTTTCCCAGAACAACAAAAAGGTCTTTCTTAAAGAGGAAAATGTCTATCCCATCAAAGAATGAGAGCTGGAAGAGATAAACAATAGGTTTCTTGCAAAATTCCCCAGATTATCTCATAAAACTTAGATTAAACTCTCTCTCTCTATTCCTTTCTTTTTATATTTAAATTCCTGTATGTTGCCATGAAACCTTCTGATGGTTGTGCTTTTCTAGAACATAAGCTATGATAGGATGGTATTAGAGGTGCAATGGATTAATGGGTCTCTCGGGGAAAGAACCCAATTCAAATATCTTTGAAACAGGCAACCAAAGGTAACATGTTCTCCGTGCTAAGGATCAGAAAACCTCTGAGTTTCAACTGCTGGAAACAAGGTATAATATTCTTATCTATAGGCGCTATGCAGACAGTTCTGCAGTTTGTAGCAAGTCATTTTCAGAAACAATCCAAATCAAATGGGTGACCCTCATTCAACCCTCATGACCCTCCACATTAATTTCTCACACAATAGAGGACAGGTTACAATGTTGTGCACCAGCAACATGTAGGGGGTTGCTTATGTAAAGATAAACACATAAATGATGCCAACAATTATTGACCACATATTCACAGATCATTCATTAACAGAGCAAACCATTTCACTGCAGTATCAGAGCAGGTTTCACACTTGTCGGAACATCTCTATTGTGGTCTTTGGTAATTGCTGCTCCCCTAAATTAAATCCTCCTCTCCATTGTTGGCTCACCAGGTTAGCTCATTTAATGTGGCATAGTAACTATGCAGTTTGCATAAAGTATGTATTCAGCAAGTACAAGCCTTGTAACACATTTCAGAGAGAGAGAGAGAGAGCTTGGAAAATGTTTCAAGTGATTCCCCCCCTCCAAGTTCCTTTGGCAGCTGATTCAAAACATAGGTGCCAAATTATGGTCGCTCTAAGGTTTCTATTACTATCTGGCACAGTAAAGAGCCAGTGATTTAAGACAATATGAGATGTCCATTAGCAATAACAATGAATTCAAATACTACAAAGCCAGACCATAAATACACTTTCTCACAAAGATTAAACACTGATAACACCTCTGTTTATCTAATGTTAGCAGCTTCATCTTTGACTATGCCATGCAGTGATGATCTCTGCTGTGAATATCTTCTTTTTTTTTTTAAGGGTTAGATGTTCCCCTCCCACAGAAAAGCCCATGGTATAGCTTTAAAGGGAAGAAACATCATGGGGTCTCTGCTGCCAGGCTGGGGTTAGCCTTAGATAGAATGGATGAGAGATTCAGCCATCAGAGCCTAAGAATTTGAGAGGATCAGCTGATCATGAAGGCCTTGTGCCTCTGTGCTGTCTCCAGGTACTCCTGACCCCATCTTACTCCGTGGCAGGATGACACCATCAGGATCTTGCTGCCAGGGACTCCCCTGTCTACCACTGCCCTTGGAGCAACGGAAGTTTATCAGCGCAGAGGAAGCCTGAGCAAAGTGAACACAATCTCAGGCCATTGGTTGTCTCTCCCTGCTCTTGTCTGCTCTACCCTATTCCTTACAAAAAGATCCCCAGCTCTGCTATGCACAAAGGTGGGGGAGGCAGAACTGCACAGATGGGGCTTCTCACTTGAAGAGCAAGAACCATGTGCTGAGAGCTCCTTCATGTGCTCATCCTCAGCAGCCCATCTGGCCTACTGTGTAAAAATAATTTTCCTGGGGCTTGCCTAGAACTGATGCATCTTCTACATACTCTGAAGCAGAAGGCAACTTTTATTATCCTGTTTCATACTGTGGTAGCTCCCAAAGGTCTGAATCCATTGTTAACACATACTGGTCAGAAGACATCAGTACCCGCGCTGAAGAGCATATGATTGGGGTTAGAATATCCAAGCAAAGTAACCAATGTGATGTTACATGATGTATGTTTTATTTTAGAAAAAGTCAGTCTGAGTGGAGCATTCAGAGGAGAAGTGCAAGAGAAGAAGTGGTGGTAGGAACAAGAGAAGAGAATAGGTAAAATAAATTGAAGTTTTAGTGTTCTCAGAAGATGCTGAGATTGGCAATAATGTCATTCATTTATGCACAGGACAGGTACCGCATGGACAACAGCAAGCACTAGCAAGGATGGGGAATTTATTACATCCATTCAAATTTTGCAGCAGGTTTTAGCATGCTGATAAAGCTTCTAATTTAGCATTTATTGTGTTGACAGACATAAACTGATTTGTAATACATAAAACTAATTTGTAAGATATCCACAAATCAATTGTTCCATTGAGATTTTATATGTTACATCAAAACAATAACTTTGCTCTTGGCTAGCATATACGCTGTAATCAAAATAGACAAATTAGGAGAGGACACGAAGAAGAAAAGGATACAACTATTTAAAGTACCGTACATTCTGTCCTCGTCCATTCTTCCATGGAATTCTATTTCCAATGGATCAAAACTACAGGATCAAAAGAAAAGCTCAGAATGTGATTCTGCAAGACCATGCACACAGGGCTGTTGATTTGTCTGGAGAAATAAATGTTTTGTAACAACGTTACATGCTAAACTAGGCAGTAGCTACATTTTAGTTATCAAGAAGAAAAAAAAAGAAACCTACAGCACAAGGCCAAGAACACACAACCACTTCCTCTAACAGTCTGCTACTATATTGTTTATTTTAAAACAGATGTTCATATAGCCATACCTCCATAGTAGCAAATTCTTGTAAGGTTTGGGAAAAAGGAAACAAAACTTATCTTACATATAATCAACTATCAGTATAATCTTTTCATCTTTCTTCAACAACTTTAGGACCAAATATTCCAAGGAGTCTCAACAAGACTCAACTTCTAGTTTATGTGTGTGTGCAAAAAACAACAACTTAGATTTGCAGTTGACATGTAAACTGGGTATGTAACTCTCTGGTTTGCACACAAAAAGGAAAGATGCCAGTACAAATCTGAGTTAGTGTGTATGCAAATTGAAACCTCACATTGGATGTAAAAACTTGCCGGTCATATTTTGAGATTACTTTTGAAAATCTGGCCTGTATCATTTACAAAGGATGTTTCTCCGCATGACAGAGGATGGTGACCTAGCGCCTTTTGCTCAAATACCAGCTACATAATTTCTCCCTTTCTTTCTCTCACACTCCGCCACCACAAAGTAAATCAAGTAGCTTGTAATGATGATGCTATAGATGTGGTGTTTTATCGTAACAGTGAGTGGTTAACCAATCCAAATCCCACAGAAAGTGCAAGGGTGGGCTTTCATAATAAGGCTTGATCAGCATGTAAGTTCTGCTTTCTATGAAAATACAAACTGAAAGCAAATGAAACCCACCTAAGAGGAAAGAACAAACGTATTGTCAGTTTACATAACAGTGAAGGGAAGGTTGAGCACTTTTATTATGAGCATACTTTGGCTGTTGTGCTAATGATGCAATAAAGAGTGTAAAATGGGCCAATATAAACACAGAAAATGTCATCACTTTTTGATTTTCTAACATACGCAGCCCATGAAACACTAAAGCATTGATTTAACCAATAGGTGATAAAAGACGACATATTACTTGTAAAGCATTTGTCATATTTTCTCATTTCTTTGCAATAATTTTCAAAGGATTTATATAGCAATCAACAAACATCACAGTCCACATCACTGGTATTTACACAACAGAGACATCAAATATAAACAATGATCAAATGCTAATGTATCTTCCTTGGTCATTATGTTCTCAGGGACAACGGAGGTTTAAATAGCCAGCTTCTAAGCGAGCATAGGAACTAGCGAACAGAAGCGGCAAAGAGGGGAGTTTTGCAAGGGAGTTTAGAGAGGGAGATAGAGAACCAGATACACTGTACACCTAACATTCTCTCAACACAGGCTAATACCCCACCCCCTGAAAAAAGCTGCACGAGTAAACAGAACACAGGCAGAAGTCCAGCAGCAGGGCGGGGGCTATAGCCAGTTTACTGTAGTGAATGCAACATGTATTATTACTTGGCTTGTGAGCATTCAGTGCAAGGATCTCATGGCCCTCAGAGACTGAGTACGGACTTTTGAGACCACAGTGGCTGAACTGGAAGATCTAAGGGAGACAGAGGGGTACACGGATGAAACTTTCTGGGACAGTACCCGAAACTATGTCTGAAAAACTGGACTGTGATACCACTGATTGCACATCAGCGCAGACTGGGAGAGCCTGTGTCAGCTCACATCTTTGTAGTGGGTGACACTAAAGGGTTTGAAGGGACAAATTACTTTACTGCTATTGGTTAAATTGGTATGAACACTGATCTTCTGATGCTATGAACTAGTCTGGGAATCAAACCTGGATCTTATGCCAGATAATGGAATATACAGGACGCCATCTAGGATTTGGTCTTGTAAACCCACAATTAGACACACAATTAGCTAGTCAACAGTAGCATGTGGCACCAAAACTGTAATTCTCTCTGTTCTGACTTGCAGGTTTGGAAGATAAGAAGAGACAAAATGAAACAGAGGCAGATGAAAGTACATGCCTATTGAGAAATATGCTCATTCCACCTGGAAGCTGAAATGAAAGACACACAGGAACATGCCATTTGGCTTTTAAAATTCTAAATTGAAATTTTTAAGATTTCATTACATTTCTAGTTATCTAAAACCATTAATATGATTGTTAAAATTCACAGCTTCCAGTGACTAAAGAAATGTGATTGTTTTATCTGGATTTCTATTATATGAACAAAATGAACACTTTGCCAGGATAAAATGGTCCAAGAGTTTCATTAAGAAATAGCTGCCTAATTCCCTATGAAGTTATTTTAAGTTTTATTAATATTGTCTTCTAAATGCACACAAGTTTGATCTCTCTTTAAGTACAATCTCTTTCGGTAAATTGTGCTTGTGCCTGCATTTCAAGTATTCAGTTGCTTTAGTTCAGGCACTTCACAAAGACAAGAAAGAGTGAGATGCAAAACCATTTCACCTGGATGCTCTTTCAACCTAAAATGCCAAAACAAAAACCTAGGGTGTGTATTTGTTATTCCAGGACTTTTATACAACAAAGAAGAGATTAACCAACACAGAATATAGTTCAAGAAAAAGACATTGACAAATGGGGTGAAATCTTGGGCCCCATTCAAGTCAATGGTAAAGTCTGTTGTGTATAAAGAGTAAGCGATGTATTGACAGCAAGAGGAGAATACTAAGGGAGAAGTTGTAGAGGGTTGGGGGGGACACATGGTATGTAAGAGGAGTGAAGGAGGAAATAAAAACTGAAGAAATGAGACAAGAAGCCCAACTTGGAGAGGAATTAGACAAGTAGCTTGAACACGATGCTAAAAAAAGAGAGGAGGCCAGTAAGATAAGTTAGAAATAAGGATGATATGGTCAAATGGAAGGTGATCTTAGCTGTGGCATTTTAGGTGAACATCCAGTAGATAAATATTTGTCTGTCCCTCCATCCATAGTTTGCTGGCAATGGGGAGAATAAGAGGCCATGAAGCGGAAGAAAACCCCCAGATTAATGGCCTACAAAGTATTTTCAGAATAACAATGACCATTTTCAGTTTTTCCTTTTTATCCTCTTCCTTCCCCATTTTCCTTTTGTGTCACTGAGAAAGGGTGGGGTGGGGCGAAAGACAAAGGAAAAAAACATAAAAATTTGGTGGTCAGTTTTCACCAGAAAAATCCAGAAATTTTCAAAAATATTTTTGCAAAATTTTCATTTAAAAATGGCCATTTTTTGACAGGAAAAATGAATAGTTTGGAAAATGTCTATCAGCACAACTGTCATTGGCCACTGAGTGGTTCTGAGGAACAGATATTGTTTAATCCTTTTGCGGTGGTGTCTACACCACAGTACAAGAGGAAGGATGAAATGACACATCTAGTAAACATTTTTTATCTGTCTAGCCATCGTGGTACATGATGTTTTTGCATGTATTTATGCAGGGCACATAAATACAGACAGGAAACAAAAAGAAAAAAGTGTGGAAATGTTGACAATGGTGCATAGATATAATGTACTGGAATTTAATATGGAGGCTCCAAATTATGCCCTAACTTCCCGTGGAGATGACTCCACTAGCCAGGTAGCACCAGCAAGCTCTTGCTATGCTGGTATATTGAGAGACAGGTGGGGAGTCTCCAGCTGCCCCTTTAGGCAAGCCTTTTGGTAGCTTTGTGTTGCTTAAGGAGTGCAAAGCAGCTAGAATGGGGGCCAAGGATCTGGGCCACTAGTGCTTTAAATAAAAGTTATCTCAATTGTTCTTAAGTTATACTTCAAATACTCTGAAGTTTGAGCTTTAGGTGTATGAAATACAAGTTACTGACTGATTATTGCTGAGTAAGAGTGTTCCCTTTCCAGACAGAATCCCAAAATCAAATTTACTAAAAAGTGATCTGAAGAGTACAGCTCAGTATTCTGATGATCCAGTCAAGTTATTTATATCAGGGTCCAGGCCTTCCCAGTCATCTTTGTCCTGGATGTAGCAGCAGAATAGTGGTGACCTATCCAGACTACCTGGAGCCCTCAAGGTAAACCTATATACTGTGGCTGACTGAGGTAGGTGTTAATTACAGGGGTTCTGAATTTAATATACACTAAGTACTATATATCCCAGGAGCAGGGGACAAAAGGACAGTGCCACATTGCCTTACTTAGTGCATTTGCATGAAGAGACTGATTTTGTCTTTCTCCTTTGGAGTGTTATTACCTTGTTTACTAAATCAACCAAGAAAAACAGCAAAACTTAGATATTAATGTTCACCAAACCCTACATAAATGCAGTTTGTTCATATGTTTTTCTTTTTAATAAACCAGTTTTCAGAATAATGATGAAAGAAAGAGAATAAAATTGCTTTAAAGGTATAAGAAGAATTCCTTTTTATGTATGCACTAACTAACTAAAGTCTAGAATACACATGTGGGTCAACCCAAAATGATTTATTTCCTAATCTTATCCTATTTTAATTCCTAAAATTACAGTCATTTGCCATACTTGCTTAACAAATTAATCTGTTTTATTTAATCTACTTTTATGTACTTAAAAAAAAATCTATTCTGACAATTAGAAAATTACTAACAGGAAGAACTTTTTTTCCCCCTGATGTTCAACTTTAAGGACATTTCTCTTCTCTACCATTTCATTCTCAGCTGATAATGAAGTAATTCTCATTAGCACTGTGTAACCACATGAAAAAAAGGCTATTAGAACGTATCTTTTTCATGTGACCACATCCTGCCAATAAACGGTGATAAATAATCCAACGGCAAATTGCTCAGATTTACATAAATATGAATGACTCCAATAATGAATGAGTAAATAATACAGGTTTTTAAATCAGAGTTGAAAAGAAAAAAGCTGTCCTGTCTGTCAATGAAATAAAGCTGTTCTGAATATGGTCCCAATCATTTGGCTCTTTTCATTAACAGTGGTGTTTGCTGGTCCTGCCACAGCTTGGAAGTGATTAATGTGAAGTTTACAGTGTCTACACTGAGTCCGTAAAAGTACTGGCAACTCAAACTGATATTAATCATACTTACTATCATGCAGGTGCTGCATGCTGAGGTTTTCTATTCTTGAATGTGCTTTGTCTCAAGTAGAAATCTAACGAGTCTGGACAGATTTCTTTCATTTAGTAAAGCAGACAATCTTTATGGTGGCAGATTATGATAAGCAGACGTATGGACAGAATTTATTTCCAGGTAGCTCTTACATCATTGTGATTTTCTGATAAAACTACTGCTTGACTATCCATTGGCAGTTTTAATTTAAAACAGACATATCATGGAAAGCATACAGATGAAAATATTTGTTAAATACCAATACCAAAATATACCCCATACCCCATATGCATAGAGAAACAGAATCACTTCGGGTGATGACCCAGAGCAAGAAAATAATTTAACATTTTTTGTACTAAAATAAATAGGTGGTAAAATGAGTTGATCTATAGTACGTTCACCCAATAGCCCTTAAAGAGATACAGTGGTCAGGACAGTCTTACTCTCCATCACAAGATTCCACATGGGCTCGGCTGGGAGCCGAGCATTCTTGGATCAGAGTCTCCCAGTCAATGGAAAATAAAATCATACTTCTCATTCAGTCTATCCTGGTAGGTTAGGTCTCAAGGACACACTCTAGACTCTTAGCTCTTTGGGACATGGAATGTCATTTACTATGGGCCTGATTCAGCAAACAACCTAAGCACATGCTTATGTCCTTTGCTGAACCGGGGTCTAGATGTTCGGTGCTCAGAACAATGGGGCCATGACCTGGTTGAGTCCTTTAGGCACTACTGAAATATAAATGATAAATATTAGTAATCACATACTTCCCATAAGGAACGCAGGACTATACTAAGATTACATTATAGTAATAGCAATAGCTTTAGGACCTGTTGTTCACAGCTCCAACTGATTATAGTTGGAGATATGGGTGCTCAGCATCTCTAAAAATTACATCCTTACTGTAGAAGGCCCTGACCACTCTATGGCCAAAACCATTTAACAACCATATTTAAACACAGTTGTCAGCTGTACTACCATGTTCTAGGATGGCTTCTGTATTCCCTGAATAGGATGGATAAGGTTATTTTTCCAGAGAGCTATATTTGCCAAACTGTACTACAGACAATTCCCAAAGCAGTCTATAGCATGGTTTTCTAATGTGACTTGAATATGCTTCTCAGAGGAAAAAGATCTCTGTTCATACTGCTTATGATTCAGAGATGTCATCCATATTTACACTAACAACTGCAATGGGTTGCAGGTCAGTTGCCAGGACTATCTAAATATATCTCACTTAATCAATTCGCTGCCATTGCAGGAGCTTCAGGTATTGGTGCACCTTGGTCCTTCCTATTCTGTGCCTGTAGCACGTAATAGTTTAGTCTCCTGTGGGCTTTAATAGTTTGGTCTAATTTGGATTGTTGGGTTTAATGTGCAGGTACTGCATTGTGTTGGTGGCCTGTGATATACAGGAGGCCAGACTAGATTATCTGCTGATCTCTTCTTGCCTTACAGTCTAGGACTATATGACTGCATTTAAATTTAGTTGTTGCAAGCACAGTTTCAATTATACTGGAAACATGGACAAAACCTAGAAGTATCAAATGAGGGGTACAAGAGGAAATCGTGTCCTAACCCCTCCCCGCTATGCAAAAAGTCTAAATTCTGTTCTAATCCATTCAGGCTCTTATGCCACATTTGGCACCATGGTACCTGAGCACCTTCCATAATCATGCTCAATTTACCATGATCTAGGATCTTTTAATACCAATTTTGAAATGAATTTGTTTTCACAAGTATGGAACAGATTCTGATATCCATATACACAACAATAATACCTACTCAAGAAGAAGTTCTGTTGATTTCAAAGAGGTTACTTGTGAAGTGAAGTAGTACACAATGTAAGCATTTAAGAATTGGGCCTTTTATAATCACTGGTCCATTCCAAATAAATTCCATGTTCCATCTCCTCCCGTCCTGTGTATGACAAACTAAGAAGGTGCTGTGAGACCTGTTGGGATTTCCACTTGACCTGTGCTGTGTGGATTTTCTTATTTCTGGAGAATTGTGTAGGATCTGCTTTCCAGCAACATATTGTGCTAAGTCACTGCTTCATCCTGATCTCAAGGGCATCTGAAATACCCAGGAAGAATTCAGATCATAGATCATGTATGTGTCAGAGAAATATACACAAAAATATTGTATTCTGTTTTATGTGTGGGTCTTACACTGTACCCTTGCCGAGAGATGTATGCTGTATTAAGGCTTGAAGAAGACTATTGCTATATTGTCAGTGCCAAGGAAGACAAATGAGATCTTAAAATCAGGGCTTCCTAAGTGTTTATTCTGGCTACATAAGAAATATGTATACACCTTCAAAGATGCCTTATTAATTTCTCACACCTTCTGATGAACACCAAAGACATTTCAATGAGACTTTATATGGTAACAATCCTATGTAGCAACACTGCACAGAAAGATAATGAGCAAGATTATGATGTTTTCTGGTGATTTTTCAAAACACTGGAAGATTTTATCTATTCTACCTTAAAGCTTGTATTTGTAACCTAGACCTTGGCTACAAAAATAGCAATTTTGCTTAAGGGGGAAAAAAACTTTTCATTTTTAAAAATGGCTTGCTGATTTACATAATACCTCATAGAAAATTTTGCATCTGGGATGGGAAGCTGTAAACTGAGTTTCCACCTGATATGGTTTGAAATGGTCACGATGTATTTCCTGCAAAATGAGGTTTAGTAATGCATAATAAACATATTATGCAGTAATGAAAAACATTGCAAGACAGCAGCCAAAATGCTCAGTAATTTCTCAAACAGAAAGATCACAGCTGTTGCAAAACTATGATTTTTTTTTCTAACTACACCAAAGTTCAATATACATAAGACGCTGATTGCATTTTCCCTCGTGCGTACGTGTGCATTTTGCAAAATTAAGCTTTATTTACCTAAAAACTGAAGGAAAAACAGAAACAGTTCTGCTTTTTTTTTTTGCTTTATATGTCATAAAAGTTAAAAAAAATGTTTGAAATGAAAAGGGCATCTCTATTCCGACATGTTAGCCTCTTGACCCAATATGGCCAAAGACACATGAAATGCTTGTTCCACCCAAGGCAGAGAAACTGATATTGAAGAGATCTTTGCACTTTCGTGAGAATGGAATTCTCAGACCTATTTTTTCTGCATTGAGCCCAAAGAGATTTAAAACAGACGAGCTACCAACCAGAAATCAGTGTTTATAATGGAAGTGCTAGTAAGCCTCACCATAATGGCAGCAAAACAAGAGTGAATATGGAGAAGGGTGCACTCTGATCAATGGTACTGAAAGAGTTAATTTTACACAGGCCTTCCCAGGACAGGTCCTTTAAGGAAAAGTAAAGCTTTTTTGTCTGGAGAGGAAACTGTCACTTTGTGTTTTCAGGTTTGTAGAAAAGCCTTTTTTTAAATGTAAACATTCATTAAACTAATTTGAAGTTGTCATTACTCTCCTCCCCTGCTGCTTTATATCAGATTATTCCTAAGTGCTTGGTGAAGAGCCCCATAAACACACAGTCTATTTCCCTGCAGGGTATAATCACACAGTTTGCACTGTGATTTATGCTGTATGGCACTGGTGAGTGTCCTAAACTTTGAAAGGGCTTGTGTTCCCTAGCAGATGCACCGTTCCCTTTATATTTAAACAAAGTTCAAGTAACATTGTTTAGCTCTTTTGCCTCACAATAAAGCATGTTAAATGCAGAATAATGGAGTAAGCTGGAACACAGTGATTGTTTCAATTAAGGAAATGGGAATTCAAAAATAATCGACTGTAAATTTTAATAGAAAACCACGCAACTTTCTGTTTGTTTTTTTTCCCCCCGATGGGCTGGAAATGTTTCATATTTTGAGATTAAAATAAAAATCCAGTTTTGAAAGTTCAGTAGAAATAATCTGAGTGATCTTTTCTGTTAACGTTGATAGGATTCAGGTTGCAAATGAAAAAGTGGACAAAAGCAAGATAATTTTATTTTGGAGACTGTAGGTTACATTAACAAATACAAGATGGCTAGTGCTACCAGCTGCATCGGTGCCTGCAAAAAGATGAATTTTCTCCACAGATACAGATAGTGCAGACTTAATCTACTGATGACTGTTGATGATTTCATTCCATTCCATTGACTGGAGTTGAACTGGTAAGCACACCAACTGCTCAGATAATAAGAAGCTCCTTAACCCTTCTGCTGATCCGTTTTAGATGGCTTGTGCATATGCGTGTGTGTGTGGGAGTGTACACGTCTATGTACCAACAATGAGCTGATCATGCAACACTCAAGTAGCCTCACTAATATCAATTGGACTAGCAGGAAAGTAAAACACTTGTGGAAGTAGAGGTTGCAGGATAAGTCCTACTGTAGGTAAGATTCATGCATTAATAATTTGCCTCTTTTTTTTGCTTAAGAGATCAAAAATGTCACAAACGAAACCAATATGCTAGATGCAAAGAACAATCAAACTGCATTACCCACAAGTTTGAGAAGCAAAAAAAAAAAAAGGGCAGGGGGAGGGGACACTTCCCCCCTATCTGCCCCCTGCTCACTGCATATTGAGTATAAATTTCACCTTCCAGCTACTCAGTGGCATCAGTAGGTAGAGATTTCTCTGTTAGATAATCTCTCTGTTTTTCCAAGACTCTCAGAGATGAACAGCCACCAGGCCAAAAGTGGAACAAAAAAGGAGAATGCACGTGAAACTTGTGCCAATCTTCACTGGCTGTGGCGTTGGCAGAATTAGCATTGCAGTATGCTGTGTTTTCCAGAACTATTTTTAGCCATTGCTACAGATGGAATCCTATAAAATTCAAGAATACTAGCCAGAGCAGAGATCATTCTTGCTAATTTTTTAAAAAAGAAAGAAATTAGACAGGGTTGTGACTAAACCCAGACCTGTATTACAATCAGAACCGTCAACAGAAACATTATTTTACTTTTAGTTTATTTCCTGTGTTAATCCGTATGTTAATCCTTATTATGTTAAACTAGGTAAAAGAATTAAGGATATTTAGTTGGCAATGTAGTTAATAACATTTATTTACGGAAATCTAATATGTATTATAGTACATACATTAAAATATGTAAATGACAGTTTAAAGACAGCAAGAAATTGCAACAATCCAATATAGATTGAGGCTGAAACCTGTTTCTTGCAACTGAAGTTGTGTTTCCTCCCACTTACTTGTTTATGAGCAGTGAATTAAATTTAAATACATTTCACATTAATTTCAAATGCTATTTTCTACAGATAATATATGCATAAATATGCACAGATAAAATAAAGGGCAAAGGCCTCTCCTGTGACTTGATGGACTGTTTAAAAGAAATATGTGTCAAAATTACTGTGACAGCCATTTAAATAAATTAGACTTAAGAAAAGAAACAATACCATTTTTCTAAACATTGTACTTTAAAGATCCAGGGCCAAGTTCAGAGATGTATTCATGGTAAAACAAGTTTGATGTTGATTTAGCTTACACACCAAAATAATGGAGAGGTGAGTACGTAGAGGAAAAGCAGATAACAGACAGGTGTAAAATAAAGTGTGTGTGGTGGGACAACCTTATCTTACACCTTCCTCTTCAGTGCTTTTTCCTGTTACAACTACACCCTTCTCTCCTTTGCATGTAAGTTACACCAACCCACGCCAAGTACAAATGATGTGTAAGTTACAGATTATGTTACTCTTTGGTGTGCTAACCACCTTCTTAAAACAATCCCAAATCTGTACCTGCTTAAAACAAGCTCCTCAAGTCATGTTATGCCATAAACATTTATCAATCTGACATGACAAGCCTGGGCCCCCATTATTATCCTTTTGTGACCTGCACAGCTGGTCTGAAAAACAGTTGTCACCAATTATGCCCACAGATAATGCTGGGTAAATTCAGCTGTCCAACATTAGCTCAACCTAAATATGATCCTGGTTGACTAATTTCCTAAATCTTAGCAGGGTGCTTAAGGAAACTATTACCATGCAAGGCTCCAGGAACATAGAACTCTGGTTACTTGCATCTGGTCTGTGAAAAGACATTCATCACTTATGCCATGAATTATAAATTTGTGGCTCTCAGGCTAATTTGTTACCTACTCACACTCATAATGGGCAGCTTTGGACCCTAAAATATTTGCATCTGGAAATTGTTAAACCTTTTTGTGTTTGTGTAAGCTGGTGGTTGTCTACTCCTCCACTATACGTTTTATAATTAAGCAAGTTAAAATGTTGAAATTGAGGTCTTAAAAAGACATTTTCCTTGGTGAAAGCATGTGTACTCATTAACCCAGCAGGAACGCTGTTATTGGAGCATTGTTATTACCAAGCTGTCCTATGATCATACAAGTTCTTCATGGATAGGAAGGAGTAAAATAAGTGAAAGAAAATAAGGAAAAGAAGTTGCCTATATATGCATCCTTTATGTAACTGACAAAGGTGTAGTGAGTTTTGTATGGAAACCTGCCAGACATTATATTGCATGATACTTTTGAGATCACATTCACCTTTTCAAATGTCTAGCACAAACTAATGGAATTGTACTGGTATCTGAATTTTGTTCCTGCCTTTCCAATCCTTTTGGCAATGGATGTTGCTAGATTTCTCCACTGATAGTTCTTGGCTCCTTCCTCTTCTCTATAGCTTTTTTCTTACCTATATCAGTCAACTGTCAACCTTTGCTATCACTCCTATGCAGATGTTATCCACGTCTATATATCCATTTAATTCTTTCCTGACTTTCACCCTCCCTCAACCTCATCAATTCCAGGATCCAACATAACTTCCAGTAACTGACTTCTTGTATCCATTGCAGAGTCCAGAACAAAATGTTCAAGGTTCTGCATGGGCCCCAACCTTGCTTACATTGAAGGGAATAGTCTTTTATGGGAAGAGGACGGACTCCCTGGATTTCCCCCCAAACTATCAGACTTTTCATTTTTTCCTTTTCTCCAGTGTGTTACTCCCATACTTCCGTATGTCCCTTCTCCTGGTCTCTTCATAGCGATATCCTACAGCCACAATGCCTCTATCAGATAGAATAGTTTACTGGTTTCTCTAGCTCCACCTGACTCTTTGCAAATCCCATCTACTTTCCCTTACCTATGATTCTTAAGCCCTTCTTCAATACAAACCATCAAATATTATTCCCTGAACCACAGCATACTTGTGTTCAATTACAGTCCCTGGAACATGTCCCCTGTACCAGTATTCCTCCTGCCTGTATGATTTTGTTTACTCCATATAATTCCTCTGCAGTTACAGCTTGTAATCAGATATAGCACATTTTGCTTTACTTTTATTAATTTTAACTTTTTAGTAAGAGAATTTATTGCTCATGAAAGGTCTGAATTTATAGTCCTGGAGAATTAAGGCCTTTATGTACAGCACAGGCAGGGTCAATGGATGCTAACACACAACACATCCCCAAAGGGCCTCAGCCCTGTCCTAGCCTAGAGAATAATTCTGCCTCAGTGCTCATTCAGCCCTTGGCACCTCTAATGAAACCACTGACAAAGGTGCCAATTGTGACGGTGGTTGGTGTGATATGGATGCCTTGCCACTAAGCAGTTGATGCCACCTACTCATTTCACACAAGCCCTCAAACCCTCAGATGATCATCGCTATAAATCATTGCTGGCACAAGCAGGGACTGAATTGATAGCCAAGAAGTGAAAGACAGAACCAATCCCCTGAGCTATCTAGCCCTATTTTTGCATTAATGACACAATACAAACAGTGTATCGTGTAAGGGAGACAATTACTGAGATTGTTATGTATAACTGTTTAGAGACATAACTCATGTTTTGACAGAAAAAATGTGTTTTCTAAAGAGGTAACATTTAGATATAAAATGGTATATTTTATTCTCATTTTGTATTTCTTCTGGTAATTTTAATACTTGTGAGAAGAACATAAGAGGTAAAACGTAAAGAGTTGATGGTGAAAAAGACTGCTGGATTCTCAGTGATATTTTGACCTCAGATATGGCTTATTCAAATGCAACAAAATCTTAGTTACTGATGACTGCTACTAATGCAGTAGAATACAAAAAGGCTGCTATGTAAAATCCACCGGTGACCTTGTCACGTCATATACTGTGAACAAAAGAGGACACACAAACATTGACTGCCTAAACTCAAAGAGTACAGTGGTCCTACAAATCTCCAGCTTTCTTTGTGGGTCATACCATATGTATAGTAGAAAACTTGAATCTCACAGCACGATGAAATACCATCAAAGTTGGGGGAAGATATAATGGATCAAATCAGAACTAAGTGCAAGCTTTGAGGAATTTGTTTAGGTTAAATTCCACAAATTTTAGGATGACAATAATAATGGTCTTTATGGACCAAGTATTTGCAGAGAAAGTGCCTTGAAATTGGTAACACACTAAACTAATGCTTAGTGAAAGCAAGTGGTACAGCTAGTGAATTACAGTTGTCTTCGTTCTTCTCTGATAATTTGTGACAATTGCATCCTAATGCTATTTCATTGATTTCTGCTGCAATTCAACCCCATGCTGGGTTCAGCCAGGATGACACAAACAAACATAAGATTACCATAGGCAGACCTAATACATACACTGTACTCTTCTGGAAAAATCCTATAGAATTTAATAGAGATGGACTTTAATGTGGTTCCAAAGAAAACACCCTAAAACCTAGATAACTGAATAACCATATTAGTTATACAGGTTTTGTTTTTAAATCATCCTCTAAAATTCTATTAATTCATTACAATTGTTGAAACACCCTCACCTATATAAAGGTTATCATGTCCTACAAAAAACGTTATAGAACTTTTCCATAGATGTGAGCCACCACCATAACTATTACATGCAGAACAGTAGCAGTGCCCTTTCATGAGCCACCCCCATGGTAGTTTTTACACGTTGTTAGATCTTGTTTTTGCCAATTCAACACCTCATGAGACAAATTATGGAAATATGCAACATGTCCTCAGAATAGATGAATATTTATGTTCCAAAATTCTGTGCTGGCATGTGTCTGTATTCAGACACATGCCATCTACAGCCCTACTCAAAGTCCCTCATCTCAACTCACTGCAGACCCCAGCTCCGAACAGACAATTCCTATCAAAAGCAGAAAAAAATTACCACAGCATTCTGTTTTGAAGCCATTGCTTTATAAGTGGTCCTAGGTGCAAAAATATGCAGACCATAACTCGTGAGCAATAAGCCTTAATATGCAACAGCTCTTTGCACCTGCTGCTGAGGAAGACCTATAGAGTGTCCCCTTTATGTGTTTTGGAAGGAGCGAGAATGGGACAACCACCATTAGCTCATGTTCCCATTGCTGAGTATGTTTCCTGCAGTAGGCCTCTGGATAACACCCGCCAGAATCAGACTCCAAAGTTACTCTTGGTATCCTCCATATAGTTATACATATTGGGTCATTCGTGTTTATAATGCTGCACCCATTATGGGAGAAAAATCAGAAACAAAATGTTTGTACTAAGTTCCCTTTGAAGATGTGGTTTTCTAAGCATCTGAGCATAGACTACTACCAACTTTTTCATTTTAAGCCCACTTAACACCTCCCTCTCTCACCCCCTTCCCCTAATAAAGACTGCAGCATCACACCCCCAGTTTGAAAAAGTGGACATTCATTTTCTTTCAAAGGTCTCCATCAGACAAGCAAGTTGCCCAGTTTCCAAAAGCATGAGACTAGGAAATGCGAGGTCATCACTATGACTAATAAATAGACTGTCACCATACCACCAAAATGGATAAGACACATGGAAATGTTACATGCAGAGACTATCAAAATGTACATGTATGTATCTATCCATCTAAAGGTTCCCTACAACTCCCATTACCTTTTTTTAAAGTAATGAAATGTAAATAAAATGAAATAGCAAAGCAAAGGGAAATTAAGTCTCCAAAACCAATGACCTCTTCTGAGAGCTGAGTGGCAGAACGTGTGTAATGAAAAACAACTTGATTTGATTCAATTATTATGTTACCCAAACATAAGGAAAGGATTTTGGAAACAGGAAAACAATAGTGGTACAACTCAGTATGTGGTTTTAACAGATGATACCTTACTAGGGTTCCCTCCGTATTTGACAGGATGAACTGCAAGTTGGCCTATTTTTATGACTTGAGCTAAGCTGTTAGATGCTATTTTTAATTCTACTGTTTGTGATCAGTACTTTCATTTCCTTCAGTAAACCAACAAAGAAAAAGCAGAAGGCAAAGTCATATGATAGGGAATGGTAGATTGTAGGAAAGGAGCCAAGAAGTCAGCTTGAAACTGCTTATTCCCCAGACAAAGGATGAGGCACACATAATCTTTAAAAAGTCCTGCTAAATGCCAAGGAATACAACGTACCTCTGGATATCTGACAAAAATAGCTGACAATGACAGGATGAAGAGGCCTGAATTACCAGTGTTTGTGATGTTCCTTACAGATTTTCCATTTTCCATAGTAAACTGAACAATCTGCACTGTGTCTGTATGTCAAGCACACACACAAACTATATAGAGCTCAACTGATATATAATCTCGCATTTATGTCATATATACTTAGAGGTGCACCTAGTCACACAGGTTTTTTTGCATATATCCATCCCTGGCAGTTATTTCTACTGGCACACATAAACACTATCTAATACAGAGTAGAAAAATGCACTCCTTTTATTAGTTTGGCTTAGATAGCAGGTACAATACATCCCCAGTCGTTCATAGCACCACATACTGTATGGCTAGGGTAACCAATAGCTGTTTACTTGTTCATCTTTTCTTACTGGCAAATCTCACTTCCTAAATGCAAGCTGCAAATTCACGAAGCACACCTTGAAAATCTGGTCACCAGAGCTCCCGGATTAACTGTTCCCATTTGCATAACTGTAAACTTAATGTAGCACTTCCAGAGTGTGTATCCTTTAAATTGCACTTACCGATGAAACACAAAATCCTCTAAAAGGGTTTCCCAACCTAAACCAATTTGTAAAGTTGGCTTTTTTTAATATAAAACATTAAAGAAATTAAAGTGATTGGCATATAATTAGATTAATTATTCTTATCTTCCAAGTTGGTTTAATTTTAATATATATATAAAAAAGATTATATATCCACTCAAAGGATTAGGCAAAAAGTCAAGCAGTAGCAACATATTCACATTACCTTACTGTGCAAATTATAAAACTAATTAATCTAAAGTTTCACAAGAAAAGAATTGGCTCTGCATGCACACTCTGACACAATTTTAGATATTTAAAATTCACTCCCACATTGTTTTCTTGGGTAGTGAGAGTCAGCTTTATGTCCCTGCAACCTACAAATTGTTTGTTCTCCCTGGAGAAAACTAAACCTCAATATACATTTATAAATGGAATACTAAAAATATTTTAGTCATATACATGAAAAACAAGGACATTCAAGGTATCCCCAAGTATATCTTATACTGATATATGTGAAACACGCTGAAATATGCCTATTCAAAAAGCCAAAAGTTTGGGTCGGTCTCTCTCTTCTTTAAAAAATTATGCTTGTTTGATCACAGCATTTCCAATTTACAGTATATTGTTATGTTTGTTCTAACCCCTCCAACCAAATGAATACTCACTAAAGGCCCAATGCTGTGAGATGCTGAGTGAGATGCTACCAGATGCTGAGTGAGATGCTACCAGACTCAGTGTAGCATATTGGGATCTAAAAGGAGATTTTTCCATCTAGAGATCCCGCTGAGATGTGGAACCTAAGATCCATTGCTATGAGGTGCTGAGTACCCTCAACTCCCATTGACTCCCTCTCACGATCTACTGCTCTAGAGAGTAATTTTTATAGAACAACATTTCCATTAGTTCACCCACTACTTTATTTGAAAAAAAAAATCAAAGATGTTCTCTGTTTTGAGTTTGTGGGCAAAGTAAGAAACCGAATATTCTAGTTTCTTAGGGCTGTTACTCACTCTTATCTAGGGAAGAATCTAACCCATTGCTTTAAGCAGATTTCCAAAGAATTACTATGGCTATTTTTAGCTAGGAAAGTAAAATGAGATTTTAAAAGAGGCTTGGATCGTATCAAAGTATATAGTTACACGATGGGCAGTACGACCAGATAAGTAATATACTGTTAAAAAAATCCTAAATATTATATTCATGTACACCCAAGTCTGTGAAACTTACAGAATTCTATTTAGACAATATTTACTTCTATTTATAAAGGTACCATTATGAGTGCACCTGTGTAGTTAATCCTGATGGCCCATATGTTCAAGCAGTTGGATACTTATCCAAACCTGAGCCAGTCCCCTCTAGTCTGCAAAATTCGTCTGTAATTTTGCTTTTTTTGCTTAACTGCTTTGATTTTTATGGAACTTCCTCAGTAAAACTTGAGGAAGCAAAGTTAAAGATTTCAGTTAGGAGGGGAGAGAGACCTATAACTGTGGGAACATGAGGACTCAGCCTATTTCATAACAGAACCTCCTACAGCCATATCGTAGAATTATAGAGTCACAGAGTTCAAGGCCAAAAGTGACCACCAGATTATCTAGCCTGACATCCTTATATCAAGGCCACCAACACCACCCAGGCACTAAACTTATAACTCATGCATATCTTGGAGGCCGCATGCAGTCGACCCCTTGCCTGGGTAAGGCACTGCTAATTTTGTTTCAGCTGGTGGAAGGATCTTTATGTGATTAGAAAACAATCACCTTAGCCGGGCCTTTCTGTTTCGTTTCAACACAGAGTGGCTAGCTATTAGGCAGTGGTAGGTTCTGACAACAACAAGGAAAGATAATTAGGCTAGCTCACCCAACAGCAGAAGGAGCACTTGGCCTGTGTCAACTGCCATGAAGACAGCTAAAAGTTTAAGAAATAAGAAAAAAATAGAAGGTAAAATTCACTCGAATAAGCAGTTGATGCTTTAGAGTATAATTATCAGAAAGAAAACACGTTGTTTAGCATACTTTATGTTAATGGCTGGCTAGCATGGCCCACTGTGCATAATTTAGCTGAACAATTGATATGAAATTTTAATACACACACAGATATATATATATATATGATTACTGCTACAGAAAAAAAAAAAGCAAAACACAGGAGAGAGCATAATAGGCACATGAACTCTGAAGGCCTAATTACATCACGGGGGAGGGTAAGCAGTTACTGCTGAATCAAGCAGAAAATTGGGGTAATTTGTAAACAGGTAGAGCTGTTATCCAGGTGTACCGGCATGTGTGTGTGGGTTGGTGAAGGGGCTTGGAGCTGAGGACTTCCATCTGTGTTACCAAATAAACTGCATAACAGATTGCTTCCCTCAGCTTAAACTCAGTACATTAAACGAAGAAAGAGGTCCAACCCCTTGACCCCAGTGTAGCCCCCCCTGCAGCCAGCCTCACCAAACAAGATTCAAACAAACAATGCAATGGAATGTGTGGAGGGGGGGAAAGGTCTCTTGATGAAATACAAAATCACAGTGTTTGCATGTGAGAAGCTCAGAGATAAAGCTAACTGACTTGGTGTTCTGCCATCAATATACTCCCTATTCTTTGAAGAATGAAATATTTCATGCAGGGCATCTCTTTGACACAGAAAGGCTCTCCATGGTGGGGGGGGGAGGGGCAGCTGGAGTTGCCAACAAGGACTGCAGAGGGGCAGGAAAGGCCACACTGGCTCTTGTCCCTGACAGAATAAATGTAGGAGTCCCCCCACTCATCCACCCACGGGAAGGAGGGAGAGCAAGAGGCTAAGCCACCCAGCAAGGACTGTAGCAGAGCAGAAGAGTCCATGTTGACTCTCTGCTTCTGACCCAGGGAGACCCAAGAATGAAGGTAGGAATCTTCCTACATACTCCTTCCCAAGAAGGAAGGGCTGCAGAAGGGTAGGACAGAGCATAATGAACCCAGCTCCTGACCCAGAGACAACCCCCCTTCCTCTCCCCCACCCCAAGAAGTTAGAAGCCTCCCCCACCTACCCTTACATGTGGGGAGAGCAGCTGGAGTTGACAGTAAAGACTGCAGCAAGGAAGGAGAAATAACCCTCTCTCTCTCACTGAAGTTGAACCTGCTGGGGTGGATTGGGCTGAGTGGAAGATGGGTGAGCCCTGGTGGGGCTGTTACGCAGCATGCTGGCTGAGGCACAGGCCAGAGAGACCGTGAAAGAGGATTGGAATTAAATTATAAACCGAACCAGTAATGAATGGGATATGCACCTGAGATTTTTTTATTTATTTATTTATTTTATTTGGTAAGTCTTCTGCCTGTTACTGTCCATCTGGTTTACAGGGTCTGAGGTAGCGACTGTCTTTCATGTAGTTTGTACAGCACCTAGCACAATGCAGTTTTGCTCCTCATGGGGCCTCAAGATGTTACCACAATACAAATATTAATCATCATAATTGAAAACAAATTCTAAAATCTCTCTGAATGCTTTAGACTTAGAGGAGGCGGCAGAGATACCAGCCACCAAAACCCAAACCTCTTCTGCTAGAGACCAGTACATTTTAACTTCACATTACTGCAAAGGCAGCCAAACATTTCTGACATATACGCCATGTGTGATCACACATTGAGTCTCTAGACTGTTCCTAAGCATATCAAGCTGCCTCATCATCTTGATTACTGGTTCATGGAACTTGTTAACTCACATATTTGCTTTAAACTCCATTCTTACCATTTCTCCTAGGCCTTGCTTCTGCCTGTATTCCTATTTCTTCACAGTAACAAAAGGAGCCAATGAGCGTTGGTGGCTATGTCACTGCGGAGGACAGCTGCATGTGGAAAATTTTACAATGTTGCCTGGTCTGGTGTCTGGCTATATTAACAGTGCTACAAGACTCTTCTTTGGAAACCTCTGCACCTTAGGCTGAGCTTTTATAAAGAGGTGCTGTGTAGAGATTTTCCATTATTTACACTTAGGTGTCAGTTGAAGCTTTAGGCAGAAGCTCACCAGCCCAGGAGGAGCTCCTGGAAGTATCAGTGCTCCAGACATTCTCAATGTCTCCAGAGACCTTGGGCAGACAGTAGCTGTCATGCCATCCTGGGATACATCCCCAGGGATCCTAGAAATCCGTTTGCCACGGAAAAATGCAGAATGTGCATTTTTGCAGAGAATCTTTAGTTTTTACATTTTGTGAAAAAATAAAAACATACATTAACTATTAACTAAATTTTACTGAAAGTAGAGTGTCACTTATTCAATGCATGCAACCTCCCCCTCTTGTGGTTGATTTTTGAATGCGCTTTAAATTTACATAGCTCAACATACTCCAATTAACTGCTTCCGGCATACAGAGGTTACTCAACAGCGTATAGGGGTTCATGTTTTAATGCATCTCAAATTTCACGTCAGCCTCCAGACTGAAGTTCTGTAAAGATACTGAAAACTTTAAAAATCATGCCTAAAGACCGTGTCACTGAGTTTGGTGAGGCCAAATTTCACATTGATGCTAATGTGCTGTTCTGGATTGTATGCAGAAAGGCTGTAGATTAAGTTCAAAGGCAGACAACTGTAGAACACATAGAAAGAGCTAAACATAAACTGAATGAAAAGAAATGAAAACAAGAGGCTGAAACAGCAGGGCCATCGACAACAGTAAAGAAACAATGCACTATGACTGGATCATTCCAGCATTTTTGTGCATTTAAAAAACAAACAATTTTCTGAAAATATAGAATACAGACGTAGAAGTATTTGGTATACATAAGAAATACAAATTGCAATTCTATTAATTTTATTTTATTATAATGATTGATGGCACTGGTAAGCTTTGAACTTTCTTAAAAATTGTAAATATATCAATAAAACATTGTGTTCAACTGATACCTCTATGTACTGTGGCTAGGGAAACTAAAGTTCAGTGTTTCATTTTCACTGGAAAACCACAGATTTTTATGGGTTTTTTTAGCAGATAATTTTTTTTTAACTAGGATCCCTGTATATCACACACTCTCCTTGTGCAAGGACAGCTCTGCTAGCCAGTGCAGAAGGGAACAGGGCCATAGGCCAAAGAGGAATCGCTACACTGACTCTTGAAAGTGGAAGGGCTAGAAGAACCAAACAGCAGCTGTGTCTGAGGGTTCCTGGCACCAGCAGGTGAAGGGGCTCCTAAAGTCGGCCAGATCTGTGTGCAATAAGCTAGTTTAGCACAGCAGCTTCACAAGACTTGGGAACTGCAGTCAGCAATTCCTTATGGCCACAGGAGGAAAGGGACTAGACCAGGCCTGCTGGCAATGCAGGGATCTGAGTGGCCCAGTCCAGGCTGGAATGACTGCCTGTGCTGTGCTTATTTTGTGAATCAGTCTACAGCACCTTTCACCAACATCGCAAACACACCAGGATATTTAAAGAGGAGGAATGGCTGTTTGTTAAATTCAGAAAGCCAAAACTATTTTCTAATGATTTCTTACATTAAACCTACCTCATACGCACCTTGTTGTGCCAGACAAACCAGTACTTATCAGGAAATCCCTCACTTTTAACCGACATTAGCATCCATGCAATCTCAACCAGCCTACGGTAACTGGAAGCTATTGTTTTCTTAGGAAATAATGGTGACGGGAAGTGATAACTCATGGTGTTGTGTCATCATCTGATAATACGTGAGAGAGTGCGTCCCATCGCATTACTGTATAACGGGCAAAGGCAGCCCTTTATTAAAGAGCAACAATTGAACAGAGAACCGGATAAAGTAAGTAGGGGAGGGTGCGGGGGTTGTACTAACATGGAACTTCCATTCATTACTTACGGTGATAAAGATTTGGGGCCCTGCAATTGGCAGCATTAAAAGCTATTTTAATTTGAGCAGTGATTCTTTTTTGTAATGGGTCTCAGATAAAACATTCATTTGGGAGAACCAGGTTAAGGAGAAAAAAAACAAACCAAACCAAGGATAATAAGTTCTCCCACAAATTCTTCCTGGAAACACTATTGCAAAATCCTCTGCCCACCTGAACAGTATGCTTATGATTAACTGCAGATGAGCCCAGCAGCTTGCATATGTAGATTATTTGCTCTAAATTTCCATGCTGAATTATAACACTAATGATCACTAATAATAGACGAACCCACAGTTTATTGAGTAAGTAATTTGAGACATGATGATTTTTATCTTGAATAGGATCAGGCTGACCAATTTAAACTGGGCAGAAAAAGGTAAATAATGTGTAAATCAATCTCAACAGCAGCATGCTCTGTTTCTTTGCAAAATGCTATGGATTGATTGGCGAAAAGAGGGCCCTGCTAGTAACTATTGCTAGGAAATAAAGTCAATAAACTTCCATGTCCAAGAGCAAAAGGTCAGACACAAGTTCAACTCAGCTGCAAAAATGATTTTGTCACCAGACTACATGGACTCAGATGGGCTTGAAGTTTGCTCTTGTGGGTGAGGTACCCACAAACAGCGGTGGAGACAGATGTCACGTCATAAAGCCGGTAAAAAAGGAAACCACCAAATATAGACAAAACTTTGTGGAAAAAGACTGTACATTGGCTTCCAGTCAAAAAGACAGCAGCTTAAAATCATATAAAGAAAATTAGCAGCCAGGCACTATCTGTTTGATAGTTATTTCAGGAATAAAACAATCCTTAGGTATTGCAGCTCATATCCATTTCCCATTCATAGGAACTTTGATTTGGCTTCTTTTTTTTTTTAAGCTGAGAAAATAGAGAATATTAAGCAATTAAGAATACTGCTGTGCCCATATGCATTTAAATGTTTTAAAGAACAGGTTTTTTTCTTATTATCATCTAGTATCTTGGCAGAAGATTACTTAAGCTCTATGGTGAATGTTAGAAATTCATGGTTTTTCTGAAGCCTTTGGAGAGAGTGTTTCTAATGGTTAGAGACGGATACAGAGGATGAAATCCCGGCCCCACTGAACACAATGACAACTCTCTCCATTGACTTTAGTGAGGTCAGGATTTCACCCAGAGAGTCAGCAATTCATTGCTGACAAAATGTTCACTCTACGGTGCCTGAAGTTAGGTGCCTAAATCCATATTTAGGCAACTAAATAAGTGACCTAATTTTCAGATGTGCTGGGCATTTGTTGCTTAAGTATGGATAGGGAGCCTGAGTTTAGGCATCGTAGTTTGAACATTTGGCCCTAACTTCTCTTTCCCTATCTGTTAAAGGGGGAGTGGTGGTGGTATAATTAATTGATACCTACTTTACAGAAGGGTTGTGGGACTTAGATACTTAGTGGTTTTAAGGTGCTGTCAGTTACACATAGGGCAAAGTGTTATTAATTATTATGAGGGAGGAGGTGGTGTGGGATGGGAAAAGGCATCCTCTCGCAGTCCTCTATTTGAACCCTTCAGCATGAACCTCAGTCACGTCTTGTGTGACTCTTCACTCCACCAGAGGAAGACTGTGGGGAGCTCTCTTGAGAGCCTGTTACCGGTGCTCTGAGATGGAGCCAGACGAGTAAGCTTGAGAATGATGCAAGGCACACCCCCTCTGCCAAAGGGCTGACAATAATGTCTCTGCAATGCTCCCTTGGGAAGAAGAGTTAGCATAGGAGCCCAGATCTGCTCCCCTTGCATGAGAGCGGCACAGGGTATTGCCTCTAGATCAAAGCACTGGGCAAAACACTAGTGAACATACTCTAGGGAATAATTCTGAATTGGTTTCCAGGGGATGGATTAAGCAGGGCCGAATGAGTATTTTCCGCATTTAACTACTCGGATTCTCTGGCCACCACACCAGTCAGGCCCTTCATTTTTTATGCAGAAACCTGGAACTTATCAGAGTATACCCCAGTTTTCTTTATACATTATTACTACACTATTTTCAAAATACACTATTTTTTTTTAATTTAAGTGCAGCTAATTTCATGCATGAATATGTAATGTCATATCCTGGAGTGATTTTGAACTGACGAATCTAGCATATCAAGATCCATGAAATCTTGGAACAATGCTACTACCTCTTGTGCCTCTCAGGGAAATGTTTAGTTAAGACACTGCAAGCAGAGGCAGTGAGGTATTACCAAGTTCTCTACCTCCCAAAGATACGTCCTCTCAAAAAATGGAGGATAAAGAGGAGGAGAAAACACCGAGTGGAGAACAAAGACAGCAGCACCGGGAAGGAAAGACAATGCTGAGACTTTTACTTTTACTTCCTATACTCTGTGCCTAGATGCCATCCTGACTGGCACACTAGAGACAGACTGGGTTAGCTACATCCCAACTGACAAGCTGCTGTTCAGAACAATTATTTTCTATTTGGGCTTTTAAATTTAAATGATATGGGAAAATGGCCAGTTTGGTTTCAGCACATTTTTCTGTGAAAGCCCCGACCAGGCAGCAAACAAAAAAACTCAAGGAGTCGGCCGGAACCATTTGTTCCTTTTGCAGTGAAGCCGGGGAATGGGAAGCAGGAACACCTAAGTTTAACACCTTGCTAACATTTCTCAAATAGAGGGTCACATAAGCCTCTCTCCAGCACAGAATCTTTTAAGGGAAATGAGGATGACTCTTAGTTCATGGGGAGGCCAGAATCCACTGTTCAGCTACAACAGTTTTTGAAGAACAAGGAGAAAACTGCCCAAAGGCTTCAACTGTAAGCATGAGCTGTAGGACCTGGGAGTTGGCTCCCTTATCACCCAACATAAAATGATTAAATACTATACACAAGGACTCTCAGAAAGATGGTGTGTTGGCAAATTGGCAGTCAGGTGGTACATCCTACTGCACCCTTAAAGGAACGCGTTGGGCTAGCAAAAGCTTCCTTCCCTCCGCACACTGTAAATGGCTAATATGCATGCAACAGTCTTTCTGCCATATTCATTTCCAGAGTGTTTCTTCTGAACTGAAGCCAGTTTTAAAGTAGCCATTTTTATATTCAAACATATTTCTCGGCTTATCCATTGTGAGACATGCTTCGCACCTTGTAAACTTTTAGATAGCGTTACTGAGCCAAAATGGACTCAATATTTTTAAGGAGTCATGGGCCACGTGTGATTGAAGTCTTTCTGAATCATCCGCATTCCTGCCATAGTATTGGCCCTGAAAGATCCGCTGACTCAGTGCAATGTCAGTGGAATATTTTTAAAATATATCTAGTATTTAAAACGTTAAGTGTTCAGTTTAAATGAAAAACATTAGCTGAAAAAAATGAAATTACACACTGCTTTCAATGGAAGAATCTCACCAAATTTTACAAATATTAATGAATTAAGCATCACATAATTCCTGAGAAGCAGTTAAGATCACTATACCCATTTTATATCGATGAACTCAGGCACAGAGAATTTAATTGACTTGCTCAAGGCCATGTCAGAGCAATAGAACCCAAGAGTCTTAAATCCTAGTCACCTGCTCCGACCATTAGACACCATTACCTTTCTGAGAGTACATCTAATTAACTGGCAAATGGAAGGGAATTCATGGCTAAGGGTGTTCTGTCATTAACTCACCTATTATATAAATAGTGCATAACATAAAAATGATGCAATCTCATAGTGCAGTATTATGTACGGCTCTATAATAGCTACATCCTTCACTATGTTCTTTTTCAGAATCAAGTTCTCAGAAGGTTGTGTGAAATCTTCAACCTTAGGGACTTATTTCTCAGAAGCAGTGCTCCGACGCAAGTATCTGAGCAACAGGATTTCATCATGAAAATAAGCAGCTACGACAGGAAGCAGATCTGCTGAGTAAAGAAGGTGCCATTTTTATATAGTCACATTTCAGGCTACAGCCACATGTTCAAGTGATGATCTTCTATGGAACTGTGTTGCTTAACACCTATAACAACATCCATTGCACTGAATAGGATGAGTTCAGGGAGGCAGCTTCAGAAAAAGACCCCAGACCTTATTTCCCTATAAGAACTTTTGTTCTTGGTAACATGTACTCGGATTGTTAAAGTGTCAGTCTCCTGTGTGAGAACACAAACCTTTATAAATGTCAATGGAAATAATTTTTCACTCCTCTTTCTTTTAGCATGATTTCTCCTTCGTTTACAGATATTTATCAAGCTTGGATCAGAGCTGAAAGTAGAGTGCCAAGAAAAAGGTCTTTTATTAAAAACAAAGTGGCCCTTTTTAATTTGGTTTAGGCTTACTGAGTAATTCTTAAAATGCTAATGAACTCCAGCTTGGCTTGTCCATCCTAAAATGCCAGGGCCCAGATCCAGGAACTTAATTTAGCAATATAATTTTAATGCTACTAAATAATCCCTTTATGGCAGGTTACAGAGGACTATCAGACTTGAAAAATGGAATTAAAATTAACTGGATTTTTAGTAATGCAAGGATGTTAGAATTAGAGTTGTGAACGCAGTTAATTATATTAGTGGAATGGATAATTAAAAAAAATTAGTTTCCTTAAAGAGAAAATCCAATGTATTACCTATTTATCCAAATTTCGGTTTGGACAAAGGATATCCTAACTTTAATTTCTGTACTCCTTTCATTTCTGCAATGTCTTGTGGGGTATGCTGGATCAGAATCTTACATGATGCATCAGAATATAAATTATGCAACACTAAAAGTAAAGGTATTTTTCAACTGGCTGTTTCGATATCTAATCTGAATTTATTGTAGTGAATGGAAGCAAAGAGAATGCTAAAGAGGACTTGGCATCAGTGAAATGGCAGTTACTGCAATTCATTTGCCATCTCATGTTAATTAGCTTTTCCTTATTATTCAGGGAAAGGCACAGACTAGAAAAAAGTGACACATCTCATGTTTTCTAGAATTGATTGAGATTGCATCTTTTATGCAGCAGCTGGCATTTCCATGGGCAGAACCAACCAGAGAACTGCGTAGTTGCACTGAATTCTTAACTAAAGGTACAAGGTTCTCTTCGTAATTGGGGAAAGCGCAAAGGACTTGATATAAAAAGAAGAAAATAGGAACAAAATCTACACCATCACAGATCCATCAGTCATTTTTTAGAATGAATGATCTGAGCTAAGAAATAAATAAGAATCCTTTGAAAAAGGAGGCACTGAAAAGAAGGGTTTTGAAACAAAACACAGTCCAGTGGATAGGGAATTGGATTTGGGTCCTGGGTTCTATTTCTGGCCCTGCCACTGACTCACTGTGTGACTTTGGACAACTCACTTACCCTCTCTATGCCTTAGTTTCCCATCTTTCAAGTGAGGTTAAGAACATTATCCACCTTTGTAAAGTTCTTTGGGATCTACAGATAAAAAGCCCTATAATAAATTATAAATATTACTAATTCTTATGGAGAGATGGCATTAGCTCCATAATTAATTTTGCAACTAAATCTCCAATAGAAACCTGATTTTGCACCCTCCTCTCAAAATCCAAAAAGACATATTGTCGAGTTAGATCTATTTTGTTCATATAGAAACAAATTATAAAGAACAATGTTCAGTGGTGTACATTGTCAGTACTGTACATGCACAGAATTTACAGGGGTAGAGTCAGGTAATTTAGGTAGTCTCTTTGAGAAATGCAATCTTAACTCTACACCTCCTGACTTTCCAAAATGTTTGTCTTTCTAACCCTAACATTTTTTGAAAGGCAATATTGAACTCTATCCAAAGCAATTGTAACATATTAACAAAGCTTTCAGTGTGTGAATTATGAATCATGGGTTATTTCCGGTCCAAACTCATAGCGATCATCAGTCATTACCACCTTATGGCTGTTCAGTGTGCAAAGTGAAAGCAGTTGATGGTCTAAGGTCCGACACCTAGTGGTGAGAACACATGACCCATTTCTAAGTGGGAGGAAATGTGGCATATGCTAGTTATGTCACTTAATGAACTATTGGAAGGTTCTCAGCTACTGTGGTGATGAGGGTGCTATAAGAACCTATATACACTTGACAAAAATAGACTTCTATGGCTTTATTGGATCAATGTACAATTCAAACCTTATTATGACATCTGCAATTTAAGGATCTAGGAGAGTGGTGGGCAACCTGTGGCCCGTGGGCAGCCCATCAGGGCAATCTGGGGGCCGCGAGACATTTTGCTGATGCTGACTGACCATCCTCAGGCATGGCCCCCCGCAGCTCCCAGTGGCCACGGTTGGCCATTCCCAGCCATTGGGAGCTGCGGGAAGAGGCGGCCAGCATGTTCTTGCAGCCCGCCGCTTCCCGCAGCTCCCATTGGCTAGGAATGGCCAACCGTGGCCACTGGGAGCTGTGAGGGGCCGTGCCTGAGGATGGTCAGCATCAGCAAAATGTCTCGCAGCCCACTGATTGCCCTGATGGGTCACATGCGGCCCATGGGCCACAGGTTGCCGACCTCTGGTCTAGGATGTTGCATTCAGATCACTCAACAACACTAATGGAAGTTGTGTGTGCATATCAAGGGAGAATAACTCTCTTATGTAGTATCTTTTGATATGGAATAAGAATCCCACCACACTTTAGGTGGTAACATCAGGCAAGAGGTCGATGGAGCTATGGGGCACTGATTAGAACACTAGATAGGATTGTTTAGCACTACACAGAGATGCAGAAAGTACAGGTTGGTGTGTATCGATTGCAGAGTTTCCACAATCAATGGATTTTAATTTAACTAGTGTACAGTGCCTTTCATCTGCAAGTACTCTCTAAGCCCATAACAATTACATATGCACCACAGGTTTGCAGAATGGCTGAAGAATGCCCTTGTTGCCTACTGCTTAATGAACTGAAACCATGGCATATCCAGGGCTGAAAAATGTGCACCATGCAACTGAGTACGTTCTTTAGAGAAGCTGCCCCCACAGGACAGAAACCCTAAGATGAGAGTTATAGATTTGGCCTTCTTCTCCTAGATGGTGCAGTGTGTTGTAAGGAATAATGGTTGGCACTGATTCAGTTCCTTTGTGGTGAAGTCTGCAGAGGCATCTTAACCTGTCACAGCTAATGGGTTTTGCTATGGATGCCAAAACATAACATGGTGAGAGCATTTGAAGAAAGGGGCATGAAAAATATCTAAAGTGTTGGTAGTCTCAGGGGTAATTTAAAAAAAAAAACCAAAAACATTTGTCAGATTGGTTTTCAGAAGCTCCACAAACATTAGAGGAGAACAAATCTAATGAAGAAGTAATGAAATAATTGAGGGGAAAAAAGAACTGTAGAAGTTTTCCTAAGTAATACAAAATCATTACAATGTCCTGGTAGACATGCATTTTTAAACGATGACTGTAATAACGGAAAATTAGACCCCATTACTTATTCATAGGCTTCTGGTTAACACTGTTCTCCATTTAGCGCAGTTCACTTTTATAAATGGTATCTTTAGGAGAGATGCTATTTTTTTGGCCGGGTAATTTCAAAAATAGCTATTTGCTTTTGTGAATTAGAGATCACCTATCTACAGCTTATAACAGTAATTGAAGATAGAGTTTTGACAAGGATTACGGAGAATTGCCTAGATTTGGAAAAAATCCCCAACTGATGAAGTGATAAATATTCAGTTTTTAACTCTAGAACTACAGAAACCAATTTGATAACGAAATTGTAAAAATTTTAAGGAAGAAAACAGTATTTGATGAGTCTACAATCTTTATACTTAAGGGATAGTCGGAAGACCTATAAATCCTCAGTGGAATTAATAATTGAGATTCCTGAAAGCTCTAAAAGGAAATATTAAATATGCAAAATCTTGGTGAAAAGCACAATTAAGGCCATAAATGCCTAAAAGTTTAAAGGGCAAGCTACCTTTCTCAAAGATGTTCCAGTGCTACTTTTGATGTCAGTCTAACACAATACATTTTTTAAAAAGCAGCATTCTTCTTCTTGTTTTTTAAACACACATTTTTGGATATTTTTCACCTGTTAAATATTGTGTAATATTAGAAAATACATTTTAAAAATATGTTGACTGGAATACATGAAATAAAAGGCCACAGTATTGATTTCTGTTATTAAAAGATTGAAAATGTCACTACTGCAAGTTGTTAAGGTTTGTCAGTGTCTTTTGAGTAGAGTAAATGGCATTTATGGATGGGGGTTGTTTTGTGTTTTTTCTTTTCTTTTCATTCATTCTCTCTCTTCTCTTCTCTTCCAATATGCTTGGGCCTGGCTGTTTCCCAGCATTAAGAACACTTAACTGCAGAAGTAGGAAATATCCAGCTCTGATATAAAAGTCTTAAGGCCTACAGTTGAGTTAGCCCAGCTGTCAGTGAAAGAAAATCCTCCCTCTTCAGTTCGAAGCATTCCAGCGTTGCTAATGAATGCTTAGGAGGGTATCTGTGCCAGTCCATTAGTTAAACCTGGCGAGTTCTCTTGAGGTGGGTATAGGAATACCCACTTTACATTGCTTACTAGGGGGCTGATTTTCAGAAGTCCTGAGCATGGCTCCACTAGAAGTCAATACAATCTGTGTTCTCTCAGCACCTCTGAATATCAGGTCCTTAAAGGTTTGTAAAATATAATGAGTTGACTGGTAATTTTTTTCTGTCGGGACTGGCAGGAAATAATGATTTTTAAATTAACTTCTGGAAGTCAAATATTTTCATTTTTTGCAAGTTTGGCTTTCATTCAGTATAGCATTGGCCATAGGAAACATATACAGGAAACTTTATTTTTCCAGAGTGATATTTCTTTTTTCTTTTTAATCGCTATCCCATGACCAATTCTCGGACTGGCTGCCTCTCCTGAACAGATTTGTTCACTTGTATGCCTAAGTGTTTCTAGCCATGGCAAGTTGTGAGATAATGGACCTTAACATCACATAATTCTGATAATCATCTTGCTTTTTCTCCCTCGCTTCTGTTGTGATGTGATTCTAGCAGCTAAAATCTCCAAAAAAACCCCGCAGATTTAGAGATTAAAGTTTTTTATCACTTGAAAGATGGGATTCCACACTTCTTTCATATTATTTCATTGCCTGGTAGCAACAGTACTTGAAACATAAGAGGCTAACACACTTTGCAACTGAAGTGGAGGAATAAAGATGATAATCAAATGTCAAAAGTGAATAATTCTAAGTGAAATATTTCAGCACCTTCCATCGGTGTCTGTAGCCATGATCATTCCCTTAAAATCATCACTGGTCCTTAAGTGCCCTAGTGCTTTTTTGTCACTGCCCCTGGACTGAACAAGTCAGAGACCTCAAACCAAGAGCATTTTCACTCTCTAGCTTTTCTGTGTTTTCTTTTAGGTTGTTGTGTATCCGCTGTTGCATTCAAAGGTAGCAAATAAGGGAGTCCCAATATTATTACAACAAAATTCAGAAAAAAAAAAAACACCCAAGGCAGCCTCAACCCAAATGTATCAACAGACATATTTAGTTCTAAACAAATATTCAGATTACTTGTAATGGGTGTTTTCAAATTACAACAACCTTTACAAATGCTAATTCAGACATATGAAAAAGAAATATCACTATTCATCCTAAAACAGGGTTTCTCAAACAGGGGTCGCCGCTTCTGTAGGGAAAGCCCCTGGCGGGCTGGGCCGGTGTGTTTACCTGCCCCGTCCACAGGTCCGGGCGATTGCGGCTCCCATTGGCTGCGAATCGCTGCTCCGGGCCAAAGGGAGTTGCTGGAAGCGGCGGCCAGTACGTCCCTTGGCCCACGCCGCTCCCAGCAACTCCCATTGGCCCAGAGCAGCGATCCGTGGCCAGTGGAAGCCGCGATCGGCCAGACCTGCGAACGGGGCAGGTAAACACACTGGCCCGGCCCGCCAGGGGCTTTCCCTACAGAAGCGGCGACCCCTGTTTGAGAAACCCTGTCCTAAGAGCTGAGGCACACTTCTTGGAGTGTGTTTATGTTGTGCATCATTAAACACCCTGTACTTTCCCAAAGGCAAATAGATTACCGGTACATATAGGTCAGTAGTGGGCTTCAGTGTACAGAGAGGACTATCATTACTTTAAGGGGCTGTTTCGATATAACAACATTTCAGCTAATATGTGAATGTGGCAGCCAAGTTCTAAGAGATAATTCAGTCACATATTCAGGCCATAGTGATCATGCAAGTATACTACTGAATAGCCTAATCTGTAAAATGATTTTTTTAAAAAGATTCAGTGGAACAGGATCATGAGATCTCTCTCCCCTGTGCCCTTCCTAAAGATTGGTGGATTTTATGTCATGTTATGTGAGAACTTTGTGTTGCAGTGCAGTTATAACAACTCAGGCACTGGACTCTCATGTCTACTTAATGACAACGGGATCCTGGTTATCTGGTTGTTGTTTAGCTTTGCACAACTGCTGTTCACGCTGTGCGTGTGTATACACACACATATATTCATATTCATTCAGGAAGCAGTGAAACAGGACTCCCTGTTGTAAGCATGTTTGTTGTTTCGTGACATCTGCTTTTGGCCATTCAGCTCCCATTCCGCTATTTTTAAGCAATAGTATGCTTTTAGTCTGTCTCAAGGCCTGACTTAAAATGCTACCCCTTATAGTTCAGTTCCACCTTTAAAGGATGGTTCTTCAGGTCTTAAATCACCAGCATGACTGAAATATATCATGTCAGGCCCAACACAGTTGACAGACCAGACAAAGAGATTTCCCCGGCCACCATTTGCCATAGTAGAGTCTCTGGGGAAAATATGGGATTTTAGACACTCTTTTAAAAAAAATAAAAGTCACTGAAATATGTGAAAAATATGGGATTTTGACACCCTTAAAAAAAAGGCAGTGAAACATCTGAACTGCTTCAGATACTGCTCTGAAGACTACAAGGTAATGAAATACACTGTCTCCCAGGAAGGCAGTCTCACATGAGCTGGGAGGGATATGATATATCATGCTAAGTTCCTACTTTTCCATATTTATTTTTCTTAAACAGGAACCATCACAAGGCGTGCAATAAATATTTTTCACCAGATATTTCTAATAAAAGGCACTGACTTGTCAGCTCACCTTTGCTGCCTATGGAGATGCACTTCAGGTGGTGATGATGCATGCTAGAGTGCTCTGTGCATAAAAAACATATTATTTAGCATAAATCAGACCCACCTCTAATAATGTAAACTCTATTGACAAATTAAGGTTAGAAGCTGCCATACTACCGGTGTATCCCATTATCATATTCCTGAGAGATACAGCTGTAAAGAGAATGAAAAATTGTCTGATTTTGCAGGTTACGTGACATATATACTTCACCACACACAAATTCCAACTAACCAGGGTTTCTGCAGGGCTCAGAATCCACACTCTTCCTCCAACCCACAGGTGTGTTGAGGAGCTGCAGGCAGCTACTCTACAGCTACTATTCATGCTTCTGGGATGGAATTTTAGCTGTTACACCTCGCTGCCCCATATGAAGGGTTCTGAGCCACTGAATCCATGAATGTGTGTATTGAAGGGCCCCTCCCCTGGCTCAGTTCTAATGCTCTCTTCTGTACTCTCTTATTTAGAAAAAGAGCAGATCATCTATCATAGGTGATGGAACTAGGGTGCTGCTGTACTCCTGCCTTGAAGTAGTAATGACAACCTAAATACATGGTTTACGCCTTCAGTACCCCACTATAAAATTCTTCCAGCACCATTGTCACCTACGGAGTTCTACACAGGTACATAGCACACAAAGGGCCTTAAAAGGCTGACCCCAGGTGGATGCATTTCATCCACTAGGCACTTAAGGAGCCTAAACTCCTGGGAGCATGTGGTGAGAAGGAAGGAATAAATAGATTAGCCAATATACCTGATATTGATCTGTATCATTTTAGTTTCCAGTTCCAGAGATACCAGTTACTATCTGCAACAGGAAAGGATTTTAAAGTGTTGCATCTTTACAGTACTCTGTTAGTCTCACAAAAGAAATTGCTACTCATCTCTCTCTTTTCAGAGCGATGGTGATTGTTTCTACGCTATGGGCTAGTCTACACTTGAAATGCTGTAGCGGCACGACTGCAGCTGCAGGTTCTCCCATCGATGTAGGTAATCCACTTCCCAAAAAGGTGGTAGCTAGATTGATGGAAGATTTATTTTGTCAACCTAGCGCTGTTTATACTGGGGATTAGGTCAATTTAATTACGCCACTCAGGAATGTGGCTTTTTCACGCTGCTGAGCAACATAGGCTAAGCCTATTTAATTTTCTAATATAGACCAGGCCTATAAAAACATGCCTCGTGTAAGGGCCCAGTAGTTCCCTCTTTGCAAAAATTTGGAACAAATCTCCAAAGGTATGTGATAAGCTGGTGAACATTTAACATGGCTACCAGTTCAACCAGATTTCTCATTTTTTATTTATTTATAGATTAATTTAATCTTTCCCTCAGAATGCTCTTAGAAGTTGTGAGGAGATTGTGTTGAGAGGTTGACTCCATTTTGCAGTAGGGACAAGAGGCAACACAGATTCAAAGGAGGTTAGTTCTCCAGTTTACAAAATTATTATTGAGGTATATTGTTTGCTAATAAATATAAACCAGCAAGAAAATACAAATAAAACTGGAAACTGCGAGAAAAAAATGTGTGGGGTTCCTTCTTCCCCCATGACAAGGACTGAGGTAATGGAAAATATACTTTTGTTGATGTGTGACTACAGATCTGTTATACGGTAGAAATCTTGTGTAAAAGTAACACTTCATAAACCCACTAACACTAAACAACTAGTCACTAACACAACTGGCCATCACATAGCAATTGCCAGTAAAGGGCTTCTGAGGAAAATGTTGAAAATCTTTCATACTCAACATAGCCCAGTGATTCACTAAACCTGGCACTACTTTCCCAGATAGAGACCGACATCTTTACTAGCTAAGAACCCCAATTGCTAAGCGAGGCAAGTCAGATGATCACTTGGTCCCTGGTGGCCACAGTAGAATTGACAGCCTTTAAATTACTGCCTGAGAAGCATATCACATGCCATCTGACAAAAGAATGAGAGGGGGAAAAAACCCTCCAGATTGTGTAACATCAACCATTCCTCCAAGGGGATGATATGTTTCAGCCTTTCGTGTCTTTAGCCCAAGAAACCAAATGAAAATATATGACTACAAACAACCTGCAAACAGTTCCATATCTATTATACAACTGAAATCATAAGGAATGAGCTTGCTGAAATAACAAATGAACTTGCAATTGCTTTGCTTCCGATAACTCCCATATGTTTTTTAGATGTGTTTGGAAAGACAACTTTTTTAGATTAATAAATACCATGTGACACATTCAATTCCCGTCCATTGAGGACTGGGCCCAGTCACAGCTAAAAGCTTTTCCCACTTAGAATATGAATGGAGAACAACACTGCACAAATGGGAAAAATAAAATAAATGTTTACAGTTATGGGAATATGCAAATATGCTGCCTGGTCTCCTAAATGACCTTGCCACACTCCTAGAAACTTTGAATTTCTTCATATGTGACTGCATGTTATGAGGGGGCAGAATGTGGAGAGGAGGGGCAAAGGAAAAATACTTTCCAGGCGCAAGCAAAAGGGTTATCAGAGTTGCAGACATTCAACATTCTGTACTTGTTTTACCTGGGTGAGAAGTAGCAGCACTTAGGGGTTTGGAACGGGTCCCATATGAGGAGAGATTGAAGAGGCTAGGACTTTTCAGCTTGGAAAAGAGAAGACTAAGGGGGGACATGACAGAGGTATATAAAATCATGAGTGGTGTGGAGAAAGTGAATAAGGAAAAGTTATTTACTTGTTCCCATAATATAAGAACTAGGGGCCACCAAATGAAATTAATGGGCAGCAGGTTTAAAACAAATAAAAGGAAGTTCTTCTTCACACAGTGCACAGTCAACCTGTGGAACTCCTTGCTTGAGGAGGTTGTGAAGGCTAGGACTATAACAGGGTTTAAAAGAGAACTGGATAAATTCATGGAGGTTAAGTCCATTAATGGCTATTAGCCAGGATGGGTAAGGAATGGTGTCCCTAGCCTCTATCTGTCAGAGGGTGGAGATGGATAGCAGGAGAAAGATTATTTGATCATTGTCTGTTAGGTTCACTCCCTCTGGGGCACGTGGCATTGGCCACTGTCAGCACGCAGGATGCTAGGCTGGATGGACCCTTTGTCTGACCCAGTATGGCCATTCTTATGTTTTACACATTTCCCAATGGATCCATAAATGTATTATTAAGCAGTTGAAGGGCTGGAAATTATACTGATTCTTATTTCATAATGACATAAAATAAGGTTGTGTTATACTTTGGACACTAGTGTTTTCAAGTTGTGAGAACTTGTCTCCAATTTAAAAAAAACCATTTTTAACAGTATTTTCAATCCCTTTCCCCATGTTCCACAGGCCCATTTAGGGGTGGAAGCTTGAGAAATTGATTTACTCCCAGAAACTATGTCAGCCAGCATTTCCTCTGGTATAATGGTGGTAGATTTGAAAACAGTGCTTGAGAAATATGTGCACTTTTCACATGTCCTCTTCTTGAGATTTGTGCATGTATACCTTTAGGAGCTTACTCTATGGCAGGGGTTCTCAACCTTTTTCTTTCTGAGCCCCCCCCCCTGCCCCCAATGCTATAAAAGCTCCACGGACCACCTGTGCCACAAGTGGTTTTCGTCTTATAAAAGCCAGGGCTGGTGTTAGCGGGTAGCAAGCAGGGCAGTTGCCCGGGAACTGTGCCACAGGGCCCCCGTGAAGCTAAGTTGTTCAGACTTTGGCTTCAGCCCCTGGTGGTGGCGCTTGGGGCCCGGGGCTTCAGCTCTCTGCCTTGGGCCCCAGGGAGTGTAACATTGGCCCTGCTTGGTGGACCCCCTGAAACCTGTTTGAGGCCACCCCGGGGGCCCCGGACTGCTCTATGGAGCACTCCTATTGGCTCATAAAGTGTGCCTTTGTAGATTATTCACTTTATGGCCAAACTCAGCAAAGGGGTTAAATCAGAGGATTGGATGGTCTTTCAGCCGCAGGTGCTTAGAACTCATCAGCAACCAAAACCACCTCTGATAATTGTTTGGGGAGCGCGCATGACAAGGACAGTCTCAGTGTAATTCTTTGTGGACTGGTGAACACACAACACCATAAACACCATTGCAATTGATAGTGCCTGGCATTCTTTGTTTCCAGTTTCAGCAGAGAGGTCATGGACTGTGAATTATCCTTTCACCACCAAACGGTGGCCTCTCCTGGCCAGGTTTGAAGAACACTGACAAAGCCCCATGGAAGAACCTTGAAATGCTGTTACCCATGGGGAAGAGCGAGGACTTAGTTGTTCAAGCCTGTCAGTCTGAAAGCAAGAGAAGCAAACAAAATAAAACAATAACCTTCCTAGTATCATACAGTTCCCTAGACGCTTAATGACACTAACGACACTTTGTTCATTGCCAAAGTTAAAGCAAACATTCTTTTAAAATAACACTTTGCTCAACACAGCTGCCAGTTTCATCCTTTCTTAAAAGTTTGTTTTAACTCTATGCCGGACCATAATAGTTAATCTAATCTTAAAAAGAGAGATTCAGCTATGTTCTGAAATATTTAACCATATAACCCAAAACTTCAGCTGAAGCCCTCTTCTTCAACAGCCTCAAACAGAGTTAATAAAAATGGAGTGGAACTGGTAGGGGTAATGGGTGTGTGGGAGGGAGGCATTTATTTAAAGCCTATGCTGAGTTTATTCATGACAATCACTCTTTTCTTATTAAATGTCACTGCCACGGATGACTGGTCCAATGTGTGTGATCTAGTTTCATCACAGTGTTTAGTGCACATGTTCATCATGCAGTATGTGGCTGTGTAGAGATACTCTTGAGTTTTCATTTCCCTTGGTGTCATTTAATTGCATAGGAGGAGCAGTTTTTGTGCTATCTTTTTTTGAGAAACAATCTGAAATTCGTCTTTGTACTGCAGATGCAGTACATGAATAAACGTTAAATGATGGTTAGGCAGGACTTTCATTGGGCCATTGCATCAATAAGATCTGGAAAATGGAACACACATACTTGCAAAATCTTTTCGTTGCTTTAATACTGCATGAACAGTCTATTTGAAAGATCAGGAAAAGAGATGCTATAAAACTATGGAGAAGAAAATCACAAGATCATTAGTATTGCGCATTAGTGTTTTTTAAATTGTTATGATCTTTGAAAAACACCTTTTGAAAGAGAAACTATGACTTTAAGGTATTATTTTACTGCCTGTTCACCACTATCCAGTTGTAGCAGAATTAAATAGGAACAGTCTGATACTGGATCAACTGTACTTAGTATTAGCTGGGATGCGGGGGTAGGGGGTGTTAAACTCCAGACACCAGAATCTATACAGTAGAACCTTATCACAATTCTAAATGATGCAAATATTCTGGGTCTCCAACGTTTTTATTATTTTCTGACCATAAAAGAGGACACTGTGCTGTAAATATGTCTAGTTACTGCATTAACCATGGTAGCCTTGTTTTAGCATCTCTAAGCCAGATCTATGACACCTTTCTGGATGTGTTGTGCAGCTCAAGCAAAGAAAAGCAGCTGAAGAACTGCCACAAAGGGGCAACCAGGAACTCTCTTTATATAAGAGAATTTTCAGGTGACGTAAAGTCAGTCATCTCTACATCACCATTTCTGGAGTTGTTTGAAATAGGGGCACATTAAAGATAGGCTAAGCTCTAGATGAGGCAGGGCCCGAGCATGCTGCATTGCAGCAATCCTTGCCAGCGGAACGGTTCCGTGAAAGCCATTACAAGACACAAGTTAGAGAAGGCTTTGGGCTGCTCTAATTTGTTCTAGGCACCGCTTTGATCCATGCCAGCCACAGGACCGGGGGACGGGGGGGAGAGGGGGAACACGAGGATGAAAAACTGGCTTTCCCCTCCCGCAGCTGCACTGTGTTCTGCCCTGGAGCAGCAGAGTGTTTAGCTTTCCGTATCCACAATGTTAGTCCAATGTTTCTTAACAGTTGTTTAGTGGGCTATTGAGATTTTATTGATGGTGGACACCAGCCATTTAAACTTCACCCCTTCAGCTGATTCATTTGGTCCTTCTAAAAAAGAAGACGACAAGGTGGAGGAGGTAATATATTTTATTGGACCAACATCTGTAAAATAAAAATAAAAGATATTACCACTTCCACCTTGTCTCTCTAATATCCTAGGTCCAACACAGCTATAGCAACACTGCAAACAAAAAAATAAGAAGTTGGTTTGCCATCAGGTTAAAACACTTTTAATAATGGTAAATAAATCTGATTGTGAATAAGGATGGCTGTAATAGGGGTGGGGTCTGACAGAATCACTGCACGGCCAGCTCTGCACATTTTTAAAAGGTTGATATTTTTAGGCTTCTTTTCATATTTCCTGATTTGACAAGAACAGCCCTTTTCGAAAATCTAATTGCTTTTAAACTTCTCAGTACTTTACTGAACCACATTAAGAAAAGATATCTGGTTTTTACAAATACATACTGTACTAATCAAACAAAACAATGTAGAGTCCATACACTAGACAGTCCCCACAGCAAAATATCTTAACTCTGAAATGTCCTAGATCCACTAATGCCAAATGAATAATGCAGCCAATCAGAGCTTGCTATATTAGGGGTGATAATATCCTTGCCTTTGCCCATAGCCTTTCTGCCATTGTATATTCCTAACTTTTATTTCAAAATTGAAAGCTCTAACAACCATACCACCACCAATAATTCTTATCACTAGCACTTTTCAGCCATAGATCTCAAAGTAGTTTACAAAGGTGGGTTAGCATTATTATCCCCATAGCACTGTATTAATATCAATAATCAAAACCAAAAATTGATATTTGCATACCAATCTATTCATTTCTAAGATTTGGGATACATTGTTTTGATTTGAATCACACAGCAAAAGGAGCAGCGATATTCTCAATGGAATTCCGTTGGGTACTTGTTTTGGAAATCAAAGAGCACACATTTCTGGGGGAACAAGGCAATTCAGAAAATAAGGTCTCTTGAAAGCAGCCGACATAGTGCACTGTGATGCAGCCCGATCTGGTTGTGCAGAACTCCCACCGTAGACAGTGGGAGTTTTTCCGGAATAAAGCCTGCAGGATTTGGCCCAATGCCTTTCAGTTGAGAAAATCTGGATCTGATTCACCACTGCATTACTGCAGCATTTCTCTATTGCAATCCATGGAGTTACAGCAGCCTAAAACTGGAATATTGCAGGGGTGAGTCCAGCCCCATAAATTTCATCCATCTCTTCTATATTAAAGAAAGCAAGGGATAAAAATCAGTATGCATGTTTCATTCCTCAACTATTATTTCACCAATAACCAGGTGGTAGTGTAAGTTTCACGGTTAAAGGCTGCTAAATTAGACCTACTGGAAAATGAGCTCGGGTATGAGAAGTTAGTCCTTCCTCCATACCTCTTCTGAATGACTCATCTTTAATGGTAACTCTAATTTTATTTCATAACATCTCTCTGCATGAACATTATTCATGTCTTTTTACCGGTTTTTCCCTTCACACAAGAGATCACCATTAATTTAAGTAAGCTGAGAATCAGTTTAAATAGATGGATTCTGTTACTCTCCACTGACACCTCTGCAGTTTATTATATAAGTAGTTTACTGCAGCGAAGTCATTATGTTGAGTACAACTACCAAATGCCTTCTATTTGTTATACTTCTAAACCAGTGTACAACCACCTTCCTCCCAACACATAATCACTGCTATATCACATCATCACTTCTACCATTTGTTTTCTCTTGACATTTCTCTTCTCTTTTCTTCTGTGTAATATACTGTAGTTTATCACATAAGTGATTTATTACAAGAACCTTACTGTATGAGGGGCAAAACGTGTTTAAAATAAAACCAACAGCTAGAGCAATCCCTTAGGGCAAAATGTACTTTTGCTTAATTTCTCTTCTGTGTATTACACACTGTATAATTGCTTAAAACAGAAGCTGCTCATACAAATTTTGCTTGGCACCAAATATCTGGCTTCAGAGAGTACACTCGAGTTACATGCTGTGTTTTGCTACATATCCATTGCACCCCCTAAAGTAACTCAAAGAGGTCACTTATAGAAATACTCTGAACTGCCTAAAATAAATCAGTTAGTAAGTAAACCACAGTGTTTTGCTAAAGGATATATAAAACAAGCCACAGTATTGCTAAAGGACATTTTATACATGCATGGATTTTGCATTCCTTGCCACCTTTTTTACAATGCACTAAATAAAATCAGAGGACCATAGACATTAGATGTGGAAAAGATCTGTTAGATCACTTAGCCCATCCAAATGCCAGTTGGGGATTGTTTCCTTCATTTCCTAATGTTTTGACAAGTCTAGTTTTAAATGTACAATATGGCAAGTAATGAGGTTTCCACTACTTTCCTCAGGGAAATACATTTATATGACACCTTTCATCCCAAAGGATCTCAAAGTGTTTTATGAAATATGCATACAAATCAATTCCCCACTGGAGTAAAGTCACTTATGAGATATAGGGTAGCAGCCAGGGAGAAAATGATGCATAAGTGCATTGAAAAATTATGGGAGAAAAATTTCTGCCTAAGGACAACGTCACAAACCTCCACACTTATGAAAAGTGATAGGGAATCATAAAGGTCCACAGAAAGCAAACAGGAACTTGTTTTTCAAGTAATCTTTCGAATGCTCCCCACACAGTAAACTGCATGGAACCCAAATTAGCTACCTTAAAAAGGAGAAGGACTTAGTCAACTCTGGTGGCATTTGAACATTTGGTTCCAAAAAGTTGAGGTAATTCAACCCTACTGCTTAAACCACAAAGCCATCCCCTCCAACAGATTAATCATGGAATGCTGACATATTCTGGAAACGTCTATTGTGGAACATGTTGGTCTCTTTGGAGTAGATTGTTACATTGCAGGATCTTCTTTATAGGGTTGAATATTGACCTAATAGTGGCAGACATTGTGCCCCATTGTGGATGGGCTAATATGGTGAGAATAAACCTTCAAAGAATCTCTTAGTGACACCAGTCCATGTTCATGGGGAGAAACTGCAGCAGATTTTATTCTGAATCTGCCTTCCCTACATTCATTTCTGGGTGTGGGAGTTGTTTTCAGAACTTCAACCCCCTAGCACATGATCAGTGTTTAACCAGGAGATAGTCTCATAAATGGGGCATGAGTTACGTGTGTACTTGATTAAAAGTACCTTGCTTTGACTGGGAAATAGACCTTGCTTCTTAGATACCCTTCTCCTGGATACACTCAGACTGTTATCTCAACTGGACTAAGATACTTTGAAACATATTTATGTTATTCAGGAAGACCTGGGTCACAGTAATTATTCTGAAAGATATTTCCACAATAAATTACCACAGAAAACGTCTTCTGTGAGTGTTATCTAGACACCTAGGTAAAGGTCACTTTCTGTAACCATGGCCACTATCGCAAGACAGGATACTGGGCTAGATGGATCTTTGGTCTGACCCAGTATGGCCATTCTTATGTTCTTAACCTCTCTTTTGGGTGTCTCTCAGTCAGGCTATTTACTGTCACCAAGAGGTTGGCACTGTAATGTTTTCTGTCTTGTTCCATGCATGTTAGTCAAGTGAAAAGAATCTTACATACCTGCTTATGTTAATATACCTGCTCCCTCAGGCAGCAGTATAACATGTCACAAGCTAACTGTGGCATGGTACAACAGGTGCACCCAATAACCACAAACCAGGTGTGTCATATTCTTAGCTCTTCAGTGCTGTTCACATAACTTTTACTTAAAGTGGAGAAGGTAAAATCTTCTGTTGTAGACAAAATTTAGCAGTTGTGTGTTAATGTTCAATAGTGACATTAATTACCACTGTCCCCATCTGGCTCATCATTGTGGCCTGTGTTTGTAAGGGAAAAATGGCAAGTCATTTGATTCTGTGTTATTCAATTTTTGTGTGCTGAAATATGCTTTGTTCATTTCTAAGTATTGGTATAAGGAACATGGGGTAATTTCTTAGGATTTTGTAAGTTGGAGAACCGTTGCATTTTTCATAAGTTGTCAACTCAACACTGCAGACACAATTAATGCAATTCCCAAATATCTGCATTTATTGGCCTGATGGCATCAGTAATGGGCTGCATTAGAAACGCACAGGAGGACAGATAACTCATCTTTTTCCTATAGCTTAGCTCAGCTCTTCTCCTCTCAGCAATGAGGTAATATTGGCAGATGACAAATGAATATTGATCATTACCAAAAAAAACCCCCAAACTCCATTTTCCTCCCATGGCCCAGATTTCAAAAGCCCAGTCAAATATTTCCTGGGGGGTAGTATTTCTTTTACAGTCACAGTGTAACATGCTTCCTTAAGTTGCACAGTGTGTCTGCCTGTCTATCTAAAAAAAGAGGGAATGAATGTTGGATTCATATCCTTAAGTGATATACTGATTCATGATATGAGAGCAGATTATATGGTGACAGGCGCCCAAAGGGTGGCAACTTCACTATCAGACAAAATAGCTCAAACACAATATGCTGACCACTCCAAACCAGGAAGTATGCTGTACACTAGGTTTGGAAAAGAGCATGCTGCACAGTAAGGCTTTGGCTACACATGCACTTCAAAGTGCTGCCGCGGCAGCGCTTTGAAGCGCTAAGTGTAGTCAAAGTGCCAGCGCTGGGAGAGAGCTCTCCCAGCGCTGTCCGTACTCCACATCCCTGTGGGGAATAATGTACAGCACTGGGAGCCGCGCTCCCAGCGCTGGGGCTTTGACCACACTGGCGCTTTGCAGCGCCGCAATTTGCAGCGCTGGAGAGGGTGTTTTCACACCCTGCTGCAGCGCTGCAAATTTGCAAGTGTAGCCAAGGCCTAAGTATCCTAACAGGATATAGCAGTTTACTTTCTTGAGAACACCAGCATCCTCCATTTTTAATCCTGACAGACAATGATCCCTACATATTAAAGCCAATAAAAAACAAAAATAAAACAACCAGATGACTATCTGGATGCTATCACAGTGCCGTATTTTAAGCTTCTTGTTTGATGGCAGTACCACAGGTGATATGTTAGGGGTTACATAGCAATGTAAACTATGGCTCCTTTAGTGAAGGGTTACAATATCTTCAATGAAATGGGACTAAGCCCATTATATACCATAGAAGGAGACAACAGTCATATAAATATCTCCATCCTTTCTATCTAGTTATTTATTCATATATTTTGGCTCAAAAGATTCTTTGATCACATGTTTATACCAATGACCTGGACAAGGCCAGACAAGCCAATGTTATGTTGAACCTGACAGCCAGTTCTACAACCATTTATGACATTGAGATGGGAAGCCAGTGCCAAAGCAGTATATTTAAGCCAAGAGCTGCCAGAAATCACATACCCCTCTCTTAAAGTAACTAAAGCCCAAGGATTTGGAACACAAGAGAAATGTTGTTCCGGTAGCACCAGCTGATGTTATACCTTCTAATAATGCCTACCCAATACATATATCTGTACAATACTAGTACGGAGGAAGATTCAGCAGCATACATATCGTATGAGCCTTGCATTGTTGTTTATGCTGTTAAATAAGGAAAGGCTTAGGAGGTTGTGAAACACCCCACTTTGTACACATTATTCGGTGTTGCCACTCTATATGCTTGTGTCATACACGGTCTCACCAATTTTGTTTTAGAATTGGTAGAAACCCTACTTTTTTCTGAATGCAGAAAATTATGGCTCTTGAAAAACAGTCAGTGGAAATTGTGTTATCATCTCCCCTTCCTCCCTCTTCCAAAGGATTCTATATCTGTGATGGGCTCAAACTTCAATAATCCCGAGTGGAAAACTCCTGAATCCTTCCCTGATCAAGGGATTGTTGTATTTCTTTCTGCTTTTGAGGAATTTCACAGTGGATAAACTCTCTGAGGAGGATGGGAGGAGGAACAAGCTTTGCTATTTTACCTATATTTTGTCAGATAAAATAATTGCTTTATATGTTTTTGAACCAACATGGACTTTCTCATTACTTGATCTGAATGGCAAACAGTCACTTCACTGCCTGCCAAATTAAAATGTAACTCCTTGAAAGCTTCTGTGAACTGCTTCTTTAGAGCACAATGCTCATAAACACCCTCCTGCAATTCAGAGAGATCTTTTTAATAAAATTAACAAAGCTGTCAAAGAAGTATAAATGCAAAATCATTTTAAAAATATCACAGAATTTCAGAAGCCTTTTGCAACATTTTACAATTGCATTTGCATACAACTGCAGGTCTCCTTTGCACTTGCAATGATGCCCCTTTCAATTTGCATTTAAAAGATAGTAAATTGCAGGGTTCATAAACATTTTTATCGTGATTTATTGAAGACTAGAATGTCACTCTTGTTCTTCACACTTTAGCAGTCCTGGGAATCAGCTGCAGGGTTGTATGTGTAATCTTGCTTTGCCCATAAACTATACAAGAACAAGCCAGTTCTGATTTTTCTTCTTTAAAAGATTTATGGCAACATTTTACATCTATATTTATCTTTCACTTATAATATGACCTATTTTATTCAGCCTCCAAGTTAAAACCAGGTTTCTATAATGTATAAAGTACTTGGCTTGCAAATTAGAACTGTTTAAAGGCAGGTTTCCATTATACCAATGAACAAAGGATTCTCTCCCCAGCCCAAATAAAAAAAATAAAAAAAATAAAAATAAATCCAGAGACAATAGGTTTTATTTGACCAACAGAGGACTTCGCCATGCAAGAAGGTAGTGTTCTATATTTTAATTTAAAAACAAAAGCCACCCCCCCCCCCGCAAAAAAAAAAGCTTTAGGTTTTGGACATTCTAAAGGTTGCACTTCTTGAAAGACAAAAGGAGAGTTGCAGTTGGGCCTCTAGCAGTCCCCTCCTCCTCCTCAGGCAGCAAAGTCATAAAAGAAGGTAAACAGTGCCAAGAAGTGTTGTTTATAAGGGCACGGTGATCTTTCCTGCATCCCAGTGGAGTTTTCCCAGAGGGAAACTACAAACCTCCCTGCACAAATAGCATATAAAAGGGGAGGGGGCAACTTGCACCTCATTTGCCCTTCCAATGACCAAGAGCAGGTATTTCTTTCTACTTTTTTCACATTACAATAATGGCTTCACAGCTCTTGAAAAGAGCGCTAGTGCAACAGCAAATGGTGCATGACACGCTGAAGCCCTGGTCTTTGTCGCAACAGCTCCGCTCCAAAGAAAGTCCTTCCTTACCTTCTTTTCCTTGCCATTAACTGTGATGAAATGAGTTTTTCCCCCTTTTGATTCCACCCCCCCCCCCACTGTCTATTACAGTCTGACCTGATTGCACTTATGCACAGATTATTTCATAGAAGACATCCTTTTATTCAGGTTTGCAAGTTCATGCCTGCAAGGTTATCTCTTCACAAAGCAACGCCTCATTCCTTGTATTCATTTTTTTTTTGAAATCTGATCTCATTGATAAGAACAAGACCATTCACATTGCATTTGTCAGATAAGTAGCTCCATGCTGGAGTAATAATTTTTTGCGACTATTGTCAGGGCTCCAGTTAAAATACATCAACCGATAAAAATGCAAGTATTGTAAAAATAACCTTTGCATCAAAAGTGTTGGTCCAACATTTTTTCTTCAAGGCACATTATGTCCTTCTCCTTAACAGCAATTTATTAGAGCTGCAGCAAGATGCCTTTTTCAAAATTTTAAGCATTATTTTAAAATGTTCTCTCTTTTCCAGAGCTGTCATTGGTAGCCCTGTACTTGAAGGGGAATAAATATGTAGAGGATCAATGTTCCACTGATTGTTCGAATTAGGTTTTGATTAATTTTAATCAAACGCTTTACTCAATTTTGATATGTAACCATTTCCAGCCATAATAAACAAATGAATCATGTCAAGAGGACTTTAATGCTTTGAACAGCAGCACAACAAGGAAACATAGTATATGCGACCTGACATTAATGAGACTTTAGGATCACCAGGAAGCTGATAATATTTAAGTCTGTTGCAAGAGAAATCTCTACCCACAGTGCAGCTGTGCTAAAAATGACTGAGCAGTCGGTTCTGTGTGAGCAGAACACACACACACACACAAGGTCAAAGCAGCAGGATGGCAGAAGAAAGAACAAAAAGCCATGGATAGACTAGCCTTTCGCAACACTTTGTGACAAAGAGTTGTAAAAAAACAAACATGGGATTTAGCTGGGAGAGCATGCAAACGTGTTATATAAATATTAGCAAAAGGCAGATGCTAGAACCACAGCCCTCCTTGTAGCACAAAGAAGCCAGTGCCCAAGCTAAAAGACAGCAAAGGTCTCACAGGCAGTGTGCTGAATTGAACAGCACAGGACCCTGTCTCTGTCTCTGAGAGAGGCCCCGGTACACCCAGGCCTGCAGCTGATAACACTGTAATAGTCCTCCTTTGAGGACTGGGGCTCCTGTGTGCTGATTACTCATTTATCACACCTGGCAGCCCTGCTGAACTATAATTACTCTTCTCTTATCCTGCTGCACTGTCATGTCCGAGAGGAGAAGAGAGGCAAAGGCTCCTGCTAATGACACATTACCCTCTTGACAAGCACTTGAAGGTTTTATTGTAAATATTCAAGATATAAAACATCTGAGATTCCCTTTTTAATTATAAAAAGCAATTTTCAGGGCCTCCCATCCCCCCATCCCAAATAGTAAAGTTTAGGCACTGCTATCCTCTGCTCACTGCAAACACACTGATTTTTCTTTGTTGCGTTAACTCATTACTCAGAGGTAACTTCGGTATCTGAGGGAACTTATCACCCAGAATGCTTGGGAAATATGTCATTTGCAGGGGCGGCTCCAGGCCCCAGCATGCCAAGCGCGTGCTTGGGGCAGCATGCCGCGGGGGGCGCTGTCCCGGTCGCCGGGAGGGCGGCAGGCAGGCTGCCTTCGGCGGCATGCCTGCGGAGGGTCCGCTGGTCCCGCGGCTCCGGTGGACCTCCCGCAGGCATGCCTGCAGAGGGTCCGCTGCTCCCGTGGCTTTGGTGGAGCCGCGGGACCAGCGGACCCTCCGCAGGCACGCCTGCGGGAGGTCCACCAGAGCCGCGGGACCAGCGGACCCTCCACAGGCACGCCTGCGGGAGGTCCACCGGAGCCGCAGGACCGGCGGACCCTCCGCAGGCACGCCTGCGGGAGGTCCACCGGAGCCGCAGGACCGGCGGACCCTCCGCAGGCACGCCTGCGGGAGGTCCACCGGAGCCGCAGGACCGGCGGACCCTCCGCAGGCACGCCTCCGCAGAGCGCCCCCCGTGGCATGCCACCATGCTTGGGGTGGCGAAATGTTTAGAGCTGCCCCTGGTCATTTGAACACACATCACTCTCTCACAAAAGTTACATTTTCACCCCCAAAAGAGGGGGACGTGCATTTATCTGAAAAATTATAAATGAAAACAGCACAAAATAAAGCACAAAATGGATAAAGAGTGAGCTGTTTATTGCATGATTTTTAGAAGATGAGTCTCTTACCAAAGGAAAGATCCTTCCGAAATGAAACATTACAAATGTATGTGTTCTTACTGGAAATGCAGCATTAGTATTTGTAGCTCCTTAAACTGCTGGGAGGCGGGTATGAAGCCCTGGAATAGTAACTCCCTCTAATAATCCCACTATCAGACAGGGAGGGGTCAGGAGCTGTAGAGATTACAGAGAGCCCCCCCCCCGAAAGGTGGGGCTCCTAAACATTCACTTGCAGTGTATGTTAAAGCCAGTCTGGGTTATATCCTCACTAAGTACTTATATATTGTGATGAGAGAATCTGCCCTCTATTTTAGTAATAATCAGAGTTCATTTATTCACCACCTCCTAGAAGGCTGATTGCCTTTTTCCAGAGGGGGAACATGCCTAGACATCTTTATTGGGCCACTTTGAAGCCCATCTGCTGATATGATTTCTTCCATTTAGCTTTTCCTTTGCTTAACTATTAGATTGCCATATAGGAACGTGAGTGTCCTTCTATAACATTCATCGGAGTGATGGGAGGAAAACACAGAAAAGGCCAGCAGCCAAATGTTTAATAATATCTCTAAAAGTGCTAGAAAAAAATCGAAATGTATAATTGACAGAGAAGAGCACCTTGGGATGAATGCACATAACTGACACCTAATCTTAACACTCAAATCGTATCTGGTACACCTGTAGTTTATTGTCCAGGTAGAAATGTTAGGCCTCCAGATTTAACTGTGTTCCCACATGTAAAAGACCTGGTTTAAGATTTGCCCTCACTGTTTTACAGGGCTGCTGTGAATGTTTATATTATTATTATATAAAACTCATGATGCAGGTGTGGTGTATCCTTTTTATTTTTTTGTACAGATCAGAGGAGTACCACAGTGGCCTGTGTCATTCTGAAGAGAGGATTAGTGTGAGAAACTCTCTATTCTCTATTGGAGATATACCAATCTCCTAGAACTGGAAGGGACCTTGAAAGGTCATCAAGTCCAGCCCCCTGCTTTCACTAGCAGGACCAATGTTTGCCCCAGATCCCTAAGTGGCTCCCTCAAGGATTGAACTCACAACCCTGGGTTTAGCAGGCCAATGCTCAAACCACTGACCTATCCCTCCCCCCCAAACTCAACACAAAGAAAACTGCTACACATTTTTGGAGGTACGTAAAATTCAAATGGCTCAAGGAAGTGGTGTCCAGATCCAGATCTGGATTTACATTTAGGGCAGTGTTTGGGTCAGAGGCCAAGTCAGGGTTAGAATTCAAGTTCAAGGGCACCAAAAATCCCAAAATGTTTTCAGGCGATTTCAGCCCAAGGTGGTGGAAGTCTTATGAAACCACCTCTTTTTGTGAGTTATCACATACTTTCAATTCAGAAGCTCAAAATAGCCCCCTTCTGGTCTTAGATCTCACAAGGATCAAAACACAAATCATTACTGGCAAATTCAAATTTCCTGAATCTCAAAGGAGTTTGGATGTGAAGCTCCTGATTTGGTCATCTCTAATAGAAATATACTGGGATCTTGTTTATACGTAAGAAATCTTACAACTATTGTTGAGAACATTCTCAGATGAAAAGTTATACAGTTAATACAGATGCTTTTCTATTAAAACACTAGTAGAAGTGGGTATTGGATGACCCCCACCCCTCTAATTGAAAGGATTGTCTGATAGTGATCATGCTATGATGTGTATCTTGTGTTGTCATTTCACTTCAGATAAAATGGGGAGAAAGAAAAGAAAAGAAAAAAAAAGTTTGAAGAACAAAAATAAAGGGTAGAAGATTCTGGGAAGGGATAGAACAAAAACTACTGGTTTACCGCATTAGAGTGTAAAAAAAGCCCATGCAATTGTATGCACAAAAATACACATATAAAATGCATGCGTTAATACCATGATTGGGCAAAAAACTGATTGCTTGCATTGGTGGGTCTAACTTGCCATTTCTAGTGCACATACCGCAAATCAGTGTGCAAATGAATTAAAGGTGCAAACTAGTCATGCAATAGTGTGAGCAGACCCTTGTGTCTAACTCTGATATTCTTAAATGTATGGACACTACTCATTACTTACTTCCATATTGGCATACAATACTCTGGGAAACATATGGCAGTCATCAAATACTCTGGTGAACTTTGGAAATTATTTTCCCTACACCTCTTTGCCTTGAGCCCCTCACTATCACTGCTGGCTTTCCTTTCAACTAAAGAACTTACAGGGAACAAGTGATGGAAAAGGGAAATTCTGAACCAAAACCAGAGGATAATTTATTCTTTTCACTGTCCCTTCCAGGTGCCCACTACCAAATTGTTGTACATGAAGACTACAGATCCCAAAGACCATGATTAAGGCTAAGATTGTGTCATGGTTATTTTTAGTAAAAGTTATGGACAGGTCACAGGCAATAAACAAAAATTAATGGAAGCTGTGACCTGTCTGTGACTTTTGCTGCTGTGGCTCCGTGGTTTCCCCCCCACCCTGGTGGCTGGGAGTGGTGGAGTTCCCCCTCCGCCCACGGTGGCTGGGAGCTGCAGGATGACCATATTTCCCAAAGAGAAATGGGGACATTCCAGCTGCTCGCCCAAGGCATCCCCCTCCCCTCATGCGAGGCTGCAGCCCGTCGCTGGAACCCTGAGGAGGGCCCCCTCAGGAGTCTGTCACCTGTCACTGGAACTTTGCAGGGTGCCCTCTGTCACTTGTTGCTGGAACCCTGCCAGGGCGCCACTGGCAGGGAAGGCTCTAGGTATTTTGCCGCCCCAAGCATGGCAGGCAGGCTGCCTTCGGCGGCTTGCCTGCGGGAGGTCCCGGGTCCCGCGGATTCGGCGGCTTGCCTGCGGGAGGTCCCGGGTCCCGCGGATTCGGCAGCTTGCCTGCGGGAGGTCCGCTGAAGCCGCGGGACCAGCGGACCCTCCGCAGGCATGCTAGCGAAGGCAACCTGCCTGCCGCCCTCGCGGCGACCGGCAGAGCGCCCCCAGTGGCTTGCCGCCGCAGGCACACGCTTGGCGTGCTGGTGCCTGGAGCTGCCCCTGCCCACTGGCCGTCAGCTCCAGAGTTCTGCAGCCCCTGGGGCTGAAGCAGAGAATGTCATAGAGGTCTCTGGAAGTCACGGATTCCTGGCTTCCATGACCTCCGTGACATAAACGTAGCCTTATCCATGATCCATACTGATCGGAAAAGTTCAAGACGGAACACTGCATACCAGGCTTTGTAGTGATCATGCTATGTACCTCTTTATTATTGATCAAAATGAATGCAATTTGCTGCTTCTCCTCCTCTTCCTCTCTCTATTTTTATTCCACAGTCTAAATGCAGTTCTCAGTGCCGAAAGTCTGAGTGGCCCTAAAATAAGAAGTTATGTGTAAGATGGACACTGGCTATTCTTGAAAGGGAAATTGATGCATTAGACATCAAAAATTAGTGTCCTGGTCTCTTGCCTAGTAGGCTTAACAAGCTTAATGCCTCTGATAGCCATTCTGACAAGAGTAGGCATGGGTTTCTTGTCAAGAGCAAAGTAGCATGTGTGATTGCCGAGAAAACAGGAGTACATTACACACTGCTGTGGAAATTGCAAACATTTAATGAATTTAAACGTCCTGCCAAATTGACGTACATGAGGATTGAAAATGGCAGCAATAAAAGTCACTCAGACTTATACATATCAGCTCAAGGTGGGGCTTGGAGTGTGCTCATGATTTAAAAAGTGGCTACTGCAGCTATTTTGTAACAAATCACAGGGATTTATATATATCACTGACTGAGTCTGCTGTAAGATACTTGGCGGTAATTAGACAAAAGTTATTCAATGATCTTAGAGAGGAATGATTCTAAATGAGTATCACACTACTAGTTACTAAGCAAACCCCAAATATTCAAGCTCAATAAAAGACAGTGTGCTGTGTATGGGTAAAACTGAGCCATTATCATTCAACATGCTCTTAAGAGAAGATTTGAAGTGGTCAGGTTTCAAATGACCATTTTTTTTCAGACTTTTAAAAATCATTTTAGGTTCCTAGACTGAAATATCAAACAGACCTGCTGAACGAGAATTATTCTACTTCTATCTCTTTCTGCGTTCTTCTGTCAGAAAGCTGCGGAGCATACAATTGCAGCGCACAGCTAACCATATAATTGATAACTCCCTAGTCTAGTCACTGTGGGAATCTGTCAGTTAAAGTCTAAAGACACATACACACACTCTATGAAAATGAACATACATAAGTCTTCCTGTGAACGGAATGCAGGCAACATTTTGATGTTTAATTGGCTGGGTCCAGTTTACTAGTGCACACATGTATTTCAGCAATGGCATACTGTACTCTGGCTCTTTCTGACAGATCTATTTAGTCAAAAGGTGGTGTATTTTCCCAAGGTAATTGCTCAGACTCATGCTTTCCAAAGTCAAACTGATTCAAACTTTGCTTATTCACGTTTAGCAGACACAGAAGCAGGACTGTTTGAAAGCAAATGAAAAATCCATAGATCAATGTGCAGAGCCTTTCCTACACAGTAGCACAGAGGGACCCTATTTCAAAGGGGGTGGGTTGTCAATGGCAGTTACTGCCAGCATCTTTTTAAATGTACATCTTTTAGCGTAATGCAGGTCTTTGAGATAATGAAGGGTGTGCAACAACATTATTATCTACCAAGAAAAATATATACATGGCTGAACTGGTTAAACTCTCTCTCTCTCACACACACACACACACACACACACACACACACACACACACACACACACACACATCGCATGGGTTAAAAAATTATCTAGACATTGATAGGGAAAAGCTGGCAAGAAAGAAAAGAATATTTTTAGAGAAAGGGACCCTGTGGGAGGGAGCATGCATGCATGGTTCAATGGTTCTGTTAGCTAGAGTAGGAACTGGAAGTCAGGAGATCCAGACTGGTGCTGCTACTGACTTGTTGTATGACCTTGGGCAAGACACTTCACCTCTGAGCCTCAGGCTCCCCATCTGTAAAATGATAACAGTACTTCTGTCATGGTCTCCAGTAATAGATAGTTGTAGATGTATCTGCTTGCCTGGTAAAATAGACTTTAGTGCCTCTGAAGCAGAAACTAAACTAGCTGCTCATAGCAAGCGTAAATACAGAATTGTATCCTTTTTGACAGTCTCAGGACACATATTGCTTCCTGTTTTCCCCTCCAAAATGGAATAACTTCCAGAAGGGTTTGATCTTTATCAAGTAAGTACTCAAAGTTTTTTTTGATAACTGATGCATCCCCTATGGCCTTAATAGCATACATGTGACAGTCTAAGAAGAATATGGCTTGGGGAGGAGCTTACTCTGCAGATGGAAGTCATACCAACATCAGTGACTGATAACAGGCAATTCTCACAGGTAGTGTAGATCCCTTGGAGTATGATGTGGGCAGAAAAACAAACCACCAAATTCCTCATCCACCCTGTTGTCGGACTTTAGGATTTCCAGCTGTAGATGGTGCTGTCAAATTTTCCTAGCAATCTCCATCAATCCTTATGCCTCCTTGACTTTATCCTTCCAGGGCATCAAGGAGTTGGTATCAGGGCACATCTGGAGCTAGAGCATCTCAAGAAAGAAGAGAAGATCAGTTGGATGCACTTAAATTTAAAATGCTTCTTTGGGGCCCCCTCCCTAGAGTTTTTCAGCACCTTCAAGCCCTTCCTTTGAAAGAAGACGATGATACCAAGGACGCAGTGGTACTCAGAGTGAACAGCACTAGTCAGCATCTCTTTAGTCTGAGTGCAAATCAAATGTACAGGACTCGGAGTATGGGTAGTTTCTCCCTTTTCTTTTCCTTTTATTCCTATTTCTGCTCCTGCATTCCAAAAGTATAAGCTGATCCTGCAGCACTAAAATGTTTTAAGTTTAAAAAACCAGCAAGCCACTCCTCAGTCCAAGAATGGTAGAATTTCAGGGGTGCCGAAACAGGGCATGAAAGTTATTATTGTGGAGATGCTCAGGACCCTTTCTGGATCTGTCAAGGTCAGTTTAACTTTCAAGAGAGACCCCATGGCAAAATAAAAAAAATGCTGTCAAGTTAAATCCAGGCTGAATTTTAGAATCCTTCAAAGATGTAACCTAATACTGGGATGTTAAGGAATTCTTGCTGCATATACCATCTCTCTCTAGTGTGTATTATTTATGTGAGGGTTGGGGAATGATGGCATTCATTGATATTTCAACTAATCGAAACTAACTGTAGCTCTATATCGTCCCCTGGTTCTGCTAATAGAGAGGATTTATCCAAAATGCATCATCTTGGGCAAATGAAGTTTTACTCTTTCCAGAGTACTAGTCCTAATGCAGGTACAATATGTGTTAGAAAGGATTCCATGTGTTATTCAATTAACATGTTTATTGATGTGACACAGCAGACGCTCATATTTCATTATCTGGTCTGGAAGTTGGTTATTCCAATTAACTCTTTTATTCCTGTGTATTGAACAGTATTTCAGTGAACCCACAGAAATTTCAAATAAACTGGTTCACTGTAAATTCATTTTGCTAGCTAGTTGATTTCTTTGTTGGGGGTTAGTTTAATTTAATTTCCCTGTAACAGTTGCTGTATGGGAATGTAAAAAAACCAGAGTGTTTCTGCACAAAAACTATGGCTTGGAAGAGGGACACACCTATTCAGGACACTATGCTTGCTACTTCATTTTTGCCTCTAAAAAAATATAAAGTTACTTGAAAGAAGCAAGTTATGACCAAGATAATCACTTATAACCATAAAAAGACAAAAGGAAATAAAAAGAGGAAAGCACAATTCAACCTATTCAGAGTCATTTTCAATAATTGAAATTCTTAGGGGCATAAGATTCATAAATCTGTTTAAAAGCATAAGCACTATTTGAACTTTGCAGCAAAGAATCTGGACCAATCCCATCTCCCTCCCCCCGAAAACAATTATTTCCACTCAAAAGTCTGCCAGGCCCCTATGTGACATATTTTCCAAGCCACGGCTGAATGTTCACGGATCCAAACTTTCATTTACAAAGTAGGAGGTACAGAAAAACTCATTGTCATTGGTATACTCTTGAGAGACGGTAGAATAGCAAAAATAATTCATTGTTTTTTGTTTAGTGCTGATATAAGTATGAATGTTTTAAGAAAGTGTCTTTCACACCAGATAGAAGGTTATTTCGGGAGGCTAATTTTTAGTCGCTACTTTTGTGTTGAAATCTCTGAGGCTCCACAAAGATATTTCCAGAACCATTTTATTTTTCTTTCCTTTATCACCTTCCTAGTCTTTTCCCAGCTGCACAGGGGAATGGAAATACCCAATTGCAAACGTGACAGCGCTGACTTCTGCAAAGTAGCTTAATTACTCATTACGAGATTCCATCAACAGAAGCTCCGGTCTGTGGTTTTGTAATAAGTGCTGTTATCTTTCCTTGGATTTTCATTCCTTCACAAAGGGGGATGTGGCAGTGCTTTCCACATCCACATTTTAAATGGAGAGGAATGAGAGGATTTTAATGCATGAATTTGATGTCATTAACAATGCTGACAGCTGTTAAATCCCAGAGGAAACAACAACTGACTCCCAACTGCACAAACAAACAACAAAACAACCTAACACTCTTCAGTGCATTTCACTCAAGGGATACTTATGAATCAATTAAATGTTTCCTGCCCTACCTGCAGTTTTTGTCAATTATTCCACTATTGAATCAGTAGTCTCCACTGCTAATAAAATGACAGTTAGCCCTTTCAGGCTGCTACACTTAAGTTTGGAGAACAGACTTATTAAATAGCTCTGTTCTAAATTTGCCATTAATTAAAATTAAGATTTTTGTATTATGTTTCCACTGAATCATAAGGTGTAATGAGCTAAAGTATAAGAAAATAATAAAACAGGAGTGTGTTTGACCCTGAGGTCCTGGAAAAGAGTATGGCTGAGCCTAAAAGGATGGTGTAAAAATACATTTCAAATGGATTCTGCAGTAAGAACAGAAAACATCATATGGAACATGCTGCAAATCTGTTACTTTATGACATTTACCATTTAATTTAACTGGAACATTTAGACACAAGCCAATGACAGTAAATTTGCTTCTGTTCTGTGTTTTTCACTGGAAGGACCTTTTATGGATACAGAATTAGCAGGATTGCTTTTTTCTCATGCATCCATATTTCCATTGACTCTGTCACTCTCTTCAGTTCATTTTCTCAGTGTTGCTATTGAATCCAATTGATGAAATATTAAAGACATAAGCAATCTTTGATTAAGATACATCTTTACTGTCTGCAGCACTAATGTAACAGATAAAGCCTACTCAAATTTCCTTTGGAATGTTTCCATTCATTTAGAATGCTAGACTTTAAACAGATGTCTAAAGTATTCCACGTTGTGAACAGCAATATTATATTAATTCAAATCAAGCTCTTTGCCTGACCACCACCCTCCCCCCTTTAGCAGCAGCTGTTTCTCTTCATCTGGAAGAGGGGGTTGCTTTTGCAGCCTGCATGAGTGTTCCTTCTGGCTCATGGTACAGTGCATGGTGAGAACAGTCACCATTCTCCTCAGAAGCCTGATCACTGGATGTCAGGAGGTACTTTAGTATACTGAGACTTACTTGCAAGTATGACAACATAAGTTGGATGGGCTTTGGGATACTGTATAAGCAGCAGCTTAATAGACTTGAATCCTGGAATTATGAAGAAGATGAAGATCCCTTATCGGACTACGCAAGTAGACTTGAGGCACAGTAATTGTGCTACTCAAACACTTTAAAGCTAGACATGTGTAATCATATTTTGCTGCAATTAACAGAAGAAAACAGAGGTTTATCTTTTGATGTTAGGAAACAGTTCATTCTCCACAGGGGAATATTGTATGACACGTGTTAGACTTCTTCTTGGATAATATTGCTGTTTACAAATGGCACAGATCCAGTCCAATTGAATGTAACAAAATGAAACAATCTGTGCCATCTTCGATGTGTTTAAGCTACACCATGCTAATGAATCTTTAAACAGAAGTGCATGATGTTTTTTTCTGAAATATGTATAGCTATATTGTGTTCACTATAGTTGTCAGTCTGAAAATTATTTCTGCTTGGCAGATCACCTGCTATCATCATCCTATTTTAAACTAATGCACATGTTTTTGAGGGAAGGAGGGGAAAGAGTTAAATAAACAAGCAGTTTCCCTGTAAAAAGATGGTGCTCATCCCTGCACATTCAGATTTGTTATTGCATTTTCTGCTCCCAAAAAATCTCTAGTATATTTGTGCTCCTATATTAACAGGAGCAGTAGCTTCTACCATTAAGTCCCTGGCTTCCCACATTCCCTTTTCTGATAACCTACAGTTAGATTCCTATAAACAAAACATTTCAGTTGGAAGGATGAAATATATTATCTATTCTGGATGTTTAAAGACATTGTAAGCTACTGGAAAAATATATATGATTAAATCTGCCAGTTAAGTGAATCTGGAATTGATGAAGCACACAAATACTAAACATACTGCATGTGACTTTTTCTTTCCCAATCGGACTCCGAAAAAGGGACAAAGATATAATGCATTCCATCTCTAGCACTAATTCATTGCAAACAGACAATAAATTAGATCAACTTGTCCAAAAATTCATATAAAACACAGCAATACTTTTTAGCAAAGTCTAACAGTGTAAGTCTAAATGCTGATTCTTTACCTACAGAATCAAACAAACCATCAATGGGTATGTCTACACAGCATTTTGGAGCAAGCCTCCTAGCTTGGGTCAATAGACCAGGACTAGCAAGGCTCACACTAGCAGTCTAAAAATAGCTGCATAAACTGCACTTTGAAGTTGCAGCTCAGGCTGGAGCTTGGGCTCTGAAGCCCACTCCCCTCCCTAAGCTTCCGGGCCTTAGTTCCAGATCTAACTACAACTTCAAACCACTGTCTACACAGCTATTTTTACAGTGCTAGCGCGAGTCCCACTTACCTAACTCTGTAGGCCCAGGTTGGGAGGCTTACTCCAAAATACTGTGTAGACATATCAATAAACCTTCAGATACTGCAGCTCCACAAAGTCACTATAGGTAAAAGTGAATGCACACTTGGGCAGTAAGGTCCCAAGCCAACAAAACCAAGACTAGTGTTGAGAAAGTATAAAATCATGACTGGTGTGGAGAAAGTAAATAAGGAAGTGTTATTTACTCCTTCTCATAAAACAAGAACTAGGGGTCACCAAATTAGATGAATAGGCAGCAGGTTTAAAACAAACACAAGGAAGTATTTCTTCACACAGCACACAGTCAACCTGTGGAACTCTTTGCCAGAGGATATTGTGAAGGCCAAGACTATAACAGGTTTCAAAAAAGAACTAGATAAGTACATGGAGGATAGGTCCATCAATGGCTATTAGCTAGGATGAGCAGGGATGGTGTCCCTAGCCTCTGTTTGCCAGAAGCCGGGAAAGGGAGACAGGGAATGGATCCCGTGATGATTACCTGTTCTGTTCATTCCCTCTGGGGCACCTGGCATTGGCCACCATCAGAAGACAGGATCCTGGGATAGCTGGACCTTTGGTCTGACCCAGTATGGCCGTTCTTATGTTCTTATGTAAAACACCTAAGAATCTGTGTATCTTCTAACACAGTGGTTCTCAAAGCCAGTCAGCCGCTTGTTCAGGGAAAGCCCCTGGCGGGCTGGGCCAGTTTGTTTACCTGCCGCGTCCGCAGGTTCGGCTGATCGGGGCTCCCACTGGCCGTGGTTCACCGCTCCAGGCCAACAGGGGCTGCGGGAAGTGGCGCAGGCAGAGGAATGTGCTGACTGCCCTTCCTGCAGCCGCCATTGGCCTGGAGCAACGAACCCCGGACAGGGGGAGCACGATCGGCCGAACCTGCGGACACGGCAGGTAAACAAACTGGCCCGGCCCGCCAGGGGCTTTCCCTGAACAAGTGGCGGACTGGCTTTGAGAACCACTGTTCTAACATGCATATAATCCCATTGAAGGCGCATGTTTAAAGTTACATAGGCTCTTAAGTGCTTTTCTGGATTGGGGACATAAGTGTTTATGGGTGACGTTCACAACAGTGAGAGAAGTATGCTTAAAAAAGAGAAAGAAGAGTTAAAATTTTTGTTCCAGATCCACATGTGGTAAAGTATATCTACCAAATCATTTTGCTAGACTACAGCTTGCTTTAAGTATACATACAAGCCAAACATTTCACTTCTGTTTTACAAAGACAAAACTAGTAACCTTTCACCTTTTATGATTCTCTATAAACCACACTTTACAATCATTCAAAATGTAAGATACAAATTGTACATTTCAACTGTTTCTTAGTTCTCCATGTACTTGAATCTGATGGGGCAAAGACTGATAAAGAACACCTTGCTTCTACATGTGATCAGCTGAAAAATACCCATTTTTGCACTTATTATGCACTGTTATTCACCAAAGCCAGACATTCATCCCAGTTTTTGATGTAGTATGACATAGTCTTCCTACTGGTTCAGTTTAGTGCCAAGATCCATCTCATCAGATTTGTGCATCACATCTGTATGATCTTCAGCTTCTCTTTGAAGGAAAACTACCACCTTCCTCACATGTTTAAGGGTGAAGATCTGCTTCTGGAAGATACTACTTACTGAGAAGTTTAATTTACAAGTTAGCAGTTTTCCTGTCCCAGAGAAATCCTGAGAGATACTTTGTGTTCATGTTCATGTATAGAGCTAAAGGTACTTCTCAGAAGATGACAAAGAATGCACATCAAATGTCTATTTTTCCCCAGCATTCAACAGATTAAAACTATTTTGAACATGTATGTACAGCAGACAAAAAGCTGTAATATTTCTACTGACAAAGACACAGCCTTGGGCAAGACATAGGCAAAGAAAGGGAAAGTTGGGAGCCTTCCAGCTGTTTAGACAGCTGCTTAATTGCTTCAGCCAGGGGGTCCTTTAGGATCCTCAGCTGCTTCTGGATGTTCATGATGCAGATGTGTCCAAGAATAATCTTTCCCATAAGTGCTTGGTAAGAAGGTTGTTACCTTTTCTTTGAGATGAGGGCCTTGCCTCTGTTGCCCATACCTTTGTCACATCCAAAGTGAATTGCTGAAATGTACTTTACATCAAGTTATCTTAGTAAATCACATGGAAATATCAGATGCTTATTTCTAATCAGTATTTTGAATACAGTTCCTCAGAGATTTCCTAGTGTAACTCAAAGTGTTAGATTAGATCTAAAAAAAATGCTTTCTGGCTATGGGAATAGATATTTTATAGTCCTCTCTCAGATCATTGAATAGTTAAATGGACCTTACCTAAATTTGCATGTCTGGGGATAGGGCATTTCATTAGAAAGACCCTTGCTCTGAAATTTGCTTCCCCAGTGGTCTGATAGACCAGACAACAGACCATGACTTTTTTCTCAGTGATACTGTTAATAACAAACAGAAGTCCCATGCTTCCACTGAACTCATGTTGAAAAGACTAAAAGCATTTGTAGAGCCACAAAGAACTAATTAACCATTGAGAGGTCGTTGCAGTGTCTGATTCCTGTTCAAATTAGGCTTGTTCTGTTGTCATCATGTCTTCACTAAAATGTTAAGGAGTCTGTAGAGAATAACTGGTAGTGTACATGTGTGTGCTTGATCTTTGATATCCTGGTCTTTCAAAAGATGAGCTGAAAACTTCAATTCATCACTAGTCAACTATCAAAATCATGGAGGAAAACAAACACTATTCAGGAGCAGTGGTTTGGAAACTTCAAAAGCTTCTGAGATTTCATTGTAATGAGAACTCAAAAGTTTAGATGTTTATCCAAAGAGCCAGCTCTTGGCTCTGCAAACCTGGACTGGAAATCTTATATGACATAATTTCTCATGAGATTTCTGATACTCCTTTCTTCCTATCAGGATGAAAAGATCACAAGAACAACCTTTCTTGCTATATTTCAGCACATCTATTTCCAGTCCTACCTAGAACTAGACAGTGAATAGACAGACACACATGCATGAAAAATACTGGAGAAGCAAAACTTAGTCAAACTTTTTGAACCTCAGCAGTGGTTTGGTTTGGAATTTTTTCATGTTTGTTCATCTTAAAACAATTTACCCCTCATTATTAAGGAATAAAGATTACGGTTTATAATAAGAGTACGTGAATTATAGTGTAGTTACATTGCAATTAAAGTATAATTGCACGTGGCTTTGTTTTTCAAAGTGTAATTACAACTAATTCATATAAGCAGAAGGCTTACTACATGACTGATCACTGTGTTCAGTTCTAGGCACCTTACTACCAGAAAGATGAAGACAGATTAAAGGGAGTTCAGAGATATGCAGCAAAATTGAATAAAGGAGATGATGGGATAATTGATATACAAGGAAAGATTAAAAAACCTAAATATGAACTGTTTAGAAAAGATTATATGATAGCCATTTACAAATATTTGAAGAGTATAAACATCAGGGATGGAAAGGAATTACCTGAGATGTCAAAAAACAACTTTTTAATATTCAGCCTTGGGTGCCCCAGAAACAGGAATAAAAATAAGTATCCTGGAATAAACATTTATGATGTGTCTATATTTGCATTTACAAACATGTTAGTTAACTAGAGTTCATAGATTATAAGGCTAAAAGGGACCACTGTGATAATCTAATCTGATCTGAAGAACACAAGATATAGGACTTCCTTGAATTAATTTCTCTTTGAACTACAGCATATCTTTTAGAAAAAACATCCCATCTTGATTTTAAATTTTCCAGTGATGGAGAATCCACCACTACTACAAATTACATTCACTGTTAAAAAATTGTGCCTTATTTCTATTCTGAATCTATCTAGATTCAACTTCCAGCCATTGGATCTGGTCAGATCTTTGTCTGCTAGATTGAAGAGCCCTGTATGATCCAAGCTTTTTTTCTCTTATGTAGGTACTTATGGACTACGATCTGGTCAACACTAAACCTTGTCTTTGTTAAATTTAACAGATTAAAGTCCTTGAGTCTTTTCATGCTAAGGCACAATTTCCTATCATTCAATCATTCTTGTGGGTCTCCTTTGACCCCTCTCTAATTTTTCAACATCCTTTGTGTATTGAATGGTGACACCAGAACTGGAATTCCAGCCAAATTCAGAGGTAAAATAACCTCCCTACTCCTATTTGAGATTCCCCTTTTTAGATAACAGTTTTATTAATTGGCACTCCATTCATTCAAATGCTCTTGAGAGATGTGAGAGCTAGACTATGGAAAAACTTTCAACTAGAAATGGTGGCAACATCATTTGAAACATATTAGAAGCACACTGTATGGAACAATTCTACATTGGCAAAGGAATGACTAGATGAGCGAATAGCTCTTTTCCATATCTAATTTTATGATTCTAGAGAGTGAAGCCTATAAGAAGGTCTTGATTAGAACAACACACATAAAGATGTAACATTGATGTTAACAGGAACTCATGCTGCTATCACAGCCAACAAAACCTGTGTTGTCAAACGCTTTTTTAAAATACAGTTTAGGTGTTAAATCCAAATTAATTTTGGACAGCAAAATTGAATGTGTCCTCTAAGACAGAAAATAGAAGGGCATCAAATTAAAATAAATCTGTATTAGAAAGGCAAGTTCTTTTTAAAATAAAAGTGTTCAATCAATTCTAAAATTTAGAAAGACCCCAGCCAGACCCACCCAATTTAAAGGATGATGATCAGAAGATTTTTTTTTTAAACTGTGGTCCTCTTACACATATTTTTTTGGTTATTTTACAGTTGTGCAAAGAACCATAACACACACAATCAGGAGGGTTGATGGGGAGACCTACTATGGGTTCTAGTAAAATGTGTTTTTAAATTATTTCAGAACCATAAAATCTTTCCATAGAGAGTGCTTTGAAACTGCAAATTAAATACAGAGCCTCTATGAACTGTATCATTTTTTACTGTAAGTATATATTTCCATGGGGGTTTAATACCATCTTTTTGTCTAGTTACACTAGTTAATAATGCAGTGAATTTGCAGTAATAGAGTAAATGTTATTTTGATGACATTATCTGATTAAATTAAAGATGACATTAAAAGGACTGTTTAAATAAAGAAAAGAAACCTCAAAAAGCAAGTGTGGTTGAATGTTAAGTCAGCTAGTCCAAGTCTTAAAAAAGGCACAATGGTATTTCACTCATCTAATGACTAGTGATGAATTGGAGAAAATAAGGCCATATAATATTTGAGCTTTAAAAAAAAAGGTATTTAAGTGAGGAAAAAATGGTGTGTTTGTTAATGATTTGAAATAGTGAATCTACTCACACAAAAATGGCTCATACAGCAATTAACAGATGTAAAAGTATAATAAGTGAAACTAAAGAAAGAACGTTGAGAACTGAAATCAAAATTTCTGATACAGTCACAATAAAGAAAACAGAACTGTGGAACAAACTCAAGTAAAGATTGAAGCATTAGTCATCTTTCTCACCATGCGATTTTTTCTTTTGCAAATTGATACAATGATGAGAATTCCACCCACACAAATATATGATGCTGCATTGAATAAAAGAAAAATAATAGTAACTGAGTTATAATTATTATTGGGGGTTTTCTTCCCTATATTGCTAAAGAAGTTGTAAAATAAAGTCCTTTTATGAGCTACACGTTCACATACATAAATCAAGTGACTGTTTGAAAATCCCTTGACTTAAGCTCTCAGAGATAGAATCTATCTAAAGAAACATTCCTGAGTAACGTGACTGTGTTATGAATTACAAAGACTTCACAGGAAAGAAGATACAAGATTAAAGGTGTGCAGCAGTTGGGCTCCATCCTTCTCACAGACAAAACATTAGCCATACCGCCTCAGCCAAAAAGAGCTGTGACATCTCTATTCTTTCTACACTAAAACTGGGACCTGATGTGTTCAGGGCAGATAAATGCTATATTCCAGACCATGCATGCTACCACAAAATCATTGGTGATAACATTGTTTTCACTTGTGACCTCAAAAAGTCATCTTTGAATGCTATGCACTTTATAAACTACATGATCAACACACAGGTCAACATACTTGTACTTCTTCCCTCAAAAAATCAGAGTGGGATTACCTGTTGGCTCCAAGAACCTGTGGCTAACGTCTTACTATAAACTGTAGACCACACATCTTTAAGTATATGATTCACAGACTTTCACTCACATTGTGAAGTATTTCTGATTATAAACCCTGAATTGTAACCATCTTTTTCATAGTCGTCATTTTGGTGCAGATTGGGCCAGTCCTAATCACAGTGAGCAGTACCTTTCAGAATAGGCCCGTCGAGACCAGTGGAACTAACTGTGATGTACGGTACCGTGTAAGGGGCACAGAATCTAGCCATTAATAAGTCAAGTCGGAGAAGTCACACCCTCCATGCCTCAATTATAAATTAAAACAAACTCAGTTAACAAAATGACAAGTCCAAAGAAACTTCACAAGCCAGAAGAACACCCATATTCAAAACACCCTTTGGGCAAAAGCCTCTGTAAATTGATACACTATGCAACACAGATAATACTTAGTCCTGGCATGAATGCAGGGGACTGGACTAGATGACCTCTCGAGGTCCCTTCTAGTTCTAGGATATCCATGAGGGCAACAAATTCAGGATTTTTCAAAGCCATGGAGGAAGCATTTTCCAGAGCTGAGGGCCACAAGTAAGAACATCCTCCACCATACTTGCTACAGTGGACTCAGTTTAAAAGATAACATTTACAAACCATGACCCCATACTGCATTCTGAGATACAAGAACTGCAGTCTCTCAAATATTACTGTAGGGTAATTAGTTGTAAATGCTGACTTTGTTATTCCTACCACTGTTTAATATATAATCAGAAAGAGTGCCCGCATTTTATTGAACAGTTCAGCAGACATAGCATAGACCTCATAGGCACATGCAAAAGTGCCCTTAGTTAATGAGCTCATGTCCAGCTGAGGAGGTTTACTGGTTCAATTAAAATTTTGATCTACAGCTGCCACTGGTATAGTATACACAAAAAGCTTGGTTATATCTATCCAGAGTCTAAGATAAACTACTTCTTTAAACATGAAAGCCTATCTCCTCAATGATGTTTGAGAGAGGGAAAATACTGCCTTGAAATCTCTAAAGTTCAAAATGTTGAAACCTGATTCTGAAAATGTCGATATTAAATCTGTCAGGAAGCAGCCTCCCCTTAGTCTGCATTTATGAAAATGCTTGAACTGGATTAATATGAGATGTTTGGTTAAGCACTCACATGCTATGTACTTTTGCTACTCCCTGAAATAGATTTCTTTGGAAGAGGAGGACACATCACTTAGAAGGTAATAAGTGGGCTGTGTAGGAAAGTAGGAAACTTTCAGAGGTGTCAGAGTACAGACTGGATTTTCCATAGGCCATGAAAATTTGACTGCACTTCACTTAGGCGTTTGGAAATTTTCCCAAAGAAGAAATGAGGGAGTATTTTAGATTGACAGAAATTGGGTAAATGAGCAATACACATTTTCAGGAAGAAGCCACATCAGAACCTCATGACAAGACACTAAGGCTAGAGCAATGAGGAAAGTCTCCGGGAGCTAAAATGACAGTTCTTTTCATTGCCATATGTATTGAAAAACACACAGATATATAGATAATGAGGAAAAATGTTATTGATATGTTTGTGAGGTGCCTTTCCATTTTTTAAATTTGATATTGAATTCTTCCTTGTTTCTTACATCCTTAGCTGCACTGTTACACCTCTACCCCGATCTAACATGACCCGATCTAACACGAATTCGGATGTAAAGCAGCGCTCCGGAGGGGCGGGGCTGCGCGCTCCAGTGGATCAAAGCAAGTTCGATACAACGCAGTTTCACCAATAATGTGGTAAGAGTTTTTGGCTCCCGAGGATAGCGTTATATCGAGGTAGCCGTGTATTTAGTTTTTCCTTCAGCAGAGAAAGTCCAGTGGTCCTATAGCACCATGCTGATGAATGATACACTCACTTTCAACAGCAGCCCAGAACACTAATCCATCTGGTAGAGGCAGCTTATGCCATAAGAATGACACATTTAGTTCCTGAAGGGGAGAATATTTGGATTGCACTGTTCCACTCATATTCCCCGCAGGGTGATCCGTAGATATTACTACTGCTACCTCAGGAAGCCATACACCTTGCATGTCCTCCAGATGGAGTTAAGCTGAGACTTGGAGAGGGGAATTAGAACAATAGAAATGTGTTCAGCTGTGAAATTAAAAGTAGTACAGCATGACATGCAACATTATATGTTGGGGTGAGTCAAAAGCGGTAATTAGGCTAAGCTGAAACACTAACACGCTTATAATCAAATAGAAAAAAATGATATTGAAACTGTTGATACCAACTCTGTCATAAAAGCGCAAACATGTTACCGCAAATAACCTTATAAAAGTTGGTGTTAGCCTGCTGAATATCATGAAAGGCTGTGAAATGAGCACACACACAAATCTTATATTACAAATCCACATGCAGGTACACAGTCTAGCTATAGACATGCAAAAGCATATATACCCATATATATCCACATATATATGCACATGTGTACTTATGTTAGGTTTTCTATTCTGAAGAAGTTCAATGAAGATACACTGACCAGAGGTGAAAAAGAAGATAACTAAAATTGGCTTATGTTGGAAAGGATATTTTTTTAAACAGAGAACCTCTTCCCTCGCCCCCTATATCTCTCAAAACATGAAAACAAAGTGTTTACATGACTACCCCACTGCCATGTGCTGGGGAATAGCACACTGTGTTCTTTCCTTTGACTTCTTGCAGCTTGTCCTTGGTCATAAAACAGTACCCTAAGAAAAATTGATTTAATTGCTAGTGTTTTTCAATGACATAATTATATATCCACTGCAAGGTAAATCAACCTGAACCTCGTCGGAAAGCAATAGCCTGAAACGCGTTTGAGCAGCAGCTCTAGCTTCATTTTGGGACTTTTTTTTTTTTTTTAACATATTTAGCTTTTATAGATCTGAAATTATGTTTCCAATTTAGACCCTGGAGGAAGTGAAAATTGTTATAAATAGCACTTAGGTGCACCATTATTCTTTGTAGTGCTCAAGAGGCTAAGTGAGGGGGGCAGACCAATTACTTTATTGAACAATGCAAAGTGTTACCCATCGGCTTCATTATGATAACACGTTATCTGATCACAGAGTATGTATGTTGAGCCCAGCACAGTCCACACCCTCCTATGCCACTGATGGTACATTTTTAAAAAATCCATTAACAGTTAGTTCACCCAGGAAACCGGAGATTTCTTCTTTCAAGCATGAAAATTAACATTCTTCAAGCAAGCATCCAGGAGGAGCTCTGGTCAACACTAACACAACCAGACTCTCCAAGAAAGAAAAGGGAACAGCTTTTCATGTTCTCATTCAAGTTAATATTCAAAATCCTGGTTGCACCTGTTGTAGGCCTGAGACCTGATCAACATCCCTCCTCTCCCCACAATAAAAAACAGCCTTGGGTGAAACTCAGGGAGTTCACCACTAAAATTGAACAAAAGAATGTTCTGCTGCTGATAAAGCACCCCCAACCTCAGGAATGTCCCTAACGAGAGTTTTAACCACCAAGGTTATAAAGTAGACAGCCCCAGGCACTGGGAAATTAGGGAGGATACAGAAAGAGACTCAACAAATGGTAAGATAAGCTCAGACCAGCCTTTTATGCTGACCATCTACACAAATAGAGAAGGTCACAATTAAGTTACAATTTGGACATGAATGATAAAATGTAAAGAAATTGGGCAGAAAGGAGGATACATAGATGCCAGTGCATAATTGGTTAATTTTTTTTGTTATTTAGGAGGGTGGGATCATGTGATAGGTTTAGTAAATTTGAAGGCGGGAGCTAGTTTTACCTATATAACGTAAATGATAACAATGCTTGCTGGGAACTATTTCTGGACTTCAGTTCAACATCAAGCTGCTAGAACTCTGACCCCTCTGCACAACCGTGATGTGCAGAGGCCTTGCCGGAAATCCCCAGATGAATGAATCCTGACTGGCCATCAGGTGAAATCTGTCTGTATACTGGGAGTGGTGAGCATAAGAGATTTGCTTGGTATATGTATTGTGTGTGTGTTGCTAATAAACAGATGTTTAGAGCACAGCTGTGTAAGGCTCTTTCACTGGGAAAAGGTTCCGCAGACCCGTAGAGCCCTGAGCCCCCGAGGGAAAGGGCGGGAACTTAAATTGACCAGGTTTCTTCCTGAGCCCCGTGGTAAGGATAGCTGCCTTACACTCTGAGCCCTCGGAAGGGAAAGGGTGAGGGAGCCTAAATTGACAAGGTCACTCCTTGAGCCCTCGGTAGGGTACAAGCGGGACGCCCTAAATTAAGTGGGTAACATAGTCCTGTAATTTATACAGATATTTAGCTAAAGGGGAAAATAAAAAAAATTTAGCTAGGAGGGTTTGTTGTTGTTTTTGTTAAGAAAGATTTTGAAGCTAATGATAGTGTTTCTGTCTTTATTGCTTCAGGCACAGACAGGAAGTTAAAATCTGAGTAGCCTGAGATGTTTAGCAAACTCATTTGCAGGCCTTGAGTGGTGGTATGCTAATTTCTTATTTCACTGGTTTTCCTCCTCCTTTTGGGATTTTTGATCTATTTTAAATGGAAGACTAATGTTTAGTCCTTTCTCTCCTATCATTCACAAAGGTAATGTTAGCAAAGTTTTTATATGTCCTTGCTGGGGTTTGCGGTTAATACATAAGGGACAGTTCCCTTTTCTAATGCGATTATTATTCCAGATTTACACCACTGTAACTGAGAGCAGAAGGGGATATCGTTTGCTATGGATACCACAAGCAATGGGAAGTCTGATGGCCTTAATTTGCACAGAATCCTCTGATTAAAACAACAAAAAAACGTTATGAGCCTAGAGAAGGTGAGTACTGTGAACTGGGTCAAAGAACTGCAATCTTAGAGTCAGTAAAAGATGTTCCTGCAAAATTCTGACCAAGTTTTAAATGCATAAAACAGTGCTTTCCAAAGTTGTGATCTATGGACTTGTGGGGGTCGGCAGATGGGACAAGTCACTAGGTGTTTGACCATTGCCTTCAATGGGGGAAGAGTCAAGTCAATGTTAGGTGCTTTGGAAAATCCCACTCTAAATGGCTTCATACTATTACTTTTCCACATAAGCAATTGTTGTACTTGGCCCAGGATGTTATGCAATTGTGAATGGAAGGCAATTTGGTCTATCTCGAATCAGAGAAGAGGTGCTCTGTACAATAAGAAATAGGAGGGACCGGTTTATGTGGTGGTCTGCAGTATAAAAATATTTGACACACACATGCTCTAGAGTATACTGTTTTAAAATTAATATTCATTCATAACTCTTCATAAGATGGCATGTAGTAACCATTATGCAGAATTTACACTATGCTTTTTAAGGAATCATTTTAAGGGCATTCAAGGACAAAAGAGCAGAGCAGAAGCTCCTACATTGGCATGATCCAACACCTCACGGATGCCCATCAGGAAGCACCGTGAGTTTACCTGGAAAGAAGTGTACTGAAACTTTGACTTGGCCTTTACACAATAGTGCTTTAGAGAAGAGATACTTACATCTTTTACTAAATGAGGTCAACATTAAATACAGGACAGGAATTTTACGAGAGCAGGGGCAGAAAGCTATCACTTTTTAAAAAAAATCAATAAACCATTCACAGCATCTTTTAAAAAATAACTAGATCATAAAAGTTCATCAGTCCTGAATTGTAATTAATTCTGTATGCAGAAAGATCATTTGCCTATAGTCATGCTTACTCATGTAAACCAGAACCACAGCAGCTGACAATGCTGTTAAAACAGCCTGAGATGAATCCTAGCTTACCCAACAGCTTAAAACAGTTAAGTCTTAAAACACACAAACAGTGCTATTAATATACCAAGGGTGGAGTAAAATACCATCTGCCCTTCAATGACTGGGTGCTGACCTGGAACACCACATTGGAAATTCCTTATCCTGACCACAGGTAAAGAACTGCAAAGACCAAAACCAGTGGTCAGGATACAAAACTGACACGGAGAGGAGTAGCTTGTTTCTCTCACCAAGAGAAGTTGGTCCAATAAAAGATATTACCTCACCCACACTTCTCTCTCTAATATCCTGGGACCGATACAATTACAACAACACTGCATACAGAATGGTGTATTCAGAACCACTGTATAGCAACAGAAAATATACTATGGCCTCAAAATAGGAGTGCCAATACTCATGAGAGAGACATTTTTATCATCAGATACACTATTGTTCAAGACATAAGAAAATATCACAGCTCAACTATAAAAGCAATTCCTCTGTCATAGTGACATGACCAATATTATTGTGTACCAAGCTCTTAAAGTCACAGAAATCAGATTCTACTCTTTTTCACAAGAAGCTATAGCTATTTGTTTTCAACAAGCTGCTCTGCATTCTTCTCACCTTTTGTGGGCCAGGGATCACAATTTTTTTGAGACAAGAACGTTTCCTGTCTCCCCAGAAGAAAATATGGTGCTGTATGTTGGAGAACTGTCTTTTACAACTTGAATGCTCTCTTGGGAAAGCTGCAGGCTGATAAATAATTTACATCTTCTTTCAGCACAACAGGCATATCTACCTGGTAATGTGTAGTGAATGTGTGAACTTTATCAATGCATACATGTCATAAAGAGGGATCACCTCACTCAGCTCATCATGTAGCAGCACGCGTAGTACAGTAAGCTTGCACCAGCTATATGCATTTCACTCTATCAAGGTAACAAACCTCAAGAACCATGTAGAGAATTAAAATCTCATGTGCCAACTCATCATATTCAGGGTCCGGATACCTAAGTATGGAAATGGTCCTTAGGACAGTAGGCTGAGGACCTGAGAGTCCAAAGCTGTTTCCAAATCAGGTCTCGAAAAGCAGAACTCATAACATCTGAAGTAATAGTGTCTGCAGAAATTTGACCTTGACTGGTGTGTGTGTGTGTGTTTTACTTTCCACTGCAGATGAATTTTTGAACTTCATGTTGACACGAGCATTCTTCTCCATCTAGGTTCTGGCTACAACAATGGCTCTTGGGAAGCATGACAGAGAGATCAGGGAGAAATGAGAAGAGAAGGATAATATTCTATAAGGAAACTAGTATGTTCCACTCAGGTTTGGCTGAGGTATAAACTTCTAAAAATCACCATTTCCATTCTGCCACTTGAGCTGGTCAGGAAATCTTTGGCAGCTGCTAAACAAACAATACATAAGGTGTAAACATTTAAACATACCAAAAAACCCTAGGCTGAAAAGACCATTATTTAGGTAGCAAAGTCAAGCATTTGAAAACTATGAAAACCTAGGTTAGCAGTTGCCCATACAACTTTAATTCTGTCCACTTGTGTGTCCATATTCTACAAGGAATGAGGCTGGGTCCTATGGAAAAAACAGTTTGTGATCAGGTAATTAAAAACGATATCATAATGCTTACTCACGAACAGACAGAATAAAGGTTGCAGAGGAAACTATAAATCTGAAAACTTTCGAGTGCTTGACTTTGTAAAGAATGTTATTTTTAAATTTAGTTCTTTTATATGAAATTTCCTCAGGTTTTTATATATAAACCCAGGTCATTTTGCTTCACTGTCTCCACCATTGCTGGACAAAATACATTGGCCAAAATCAAGGCTTCTCTGTTCGGCTCATTACAAGTAATGACATGTTGCTGCCACATAACATGCTAGAAACTTTCCTCTCCAGAGCAAAGAGATGATTTTTAAGGCAGCCACACAAATAATACTGTGTAATAAATGTTGACTTTTCGCATCAGTCTAGTTATAGGTTTAATAGAGACCTGCATTTATCCCAAGGGGCATCAGATTCACTGGTAAAATTATTGCAATATTGGATTGTGAAAACACAGAAGAAATACTGACAACACAAAAAGAACTCTCTTTCCTCCCAGTACAATACATAGATGGCAGATAAGTTCAAGAGGCATCAGAGACCATTTTATTAATGTAGCAAAGTAGACACTTTGAGTATCAGAGAAGAAAAACAAAGCAGTATTAATAAACAAATAAATAATAAACAAATAATAAAAACCTTTGCGCTGTACTTGCACTCCTCTTCCTACTTGATCCTAAAGCATCTATATTAGCATGGCTGCAACATAATGAGGCATAGAATGCTCTGTAACATTCCACGAGTGTAAAGAATAAATTGTTGGCTTTCTACCAACGCTAGAAAATTAAGTCTGAAATAAATTGGAAAATAAAACAGTTAAACTTTCTCCCAATTCTTCTTCTGCTTTATCTCCCCTGACCCTTATAACATACAAAGCCTTAATTGCTAGAAATGAACAAAACCAAACTGAGGATTCCTGCCCCTCCTTAAGATCATAGTGTGGAGGATGCAAATATAATATATAGCAGGAATAACAAATGCTCTGTTTTTTCAAACACTCTCCCATGATTTATGAAAGGTGTACCTCACTGTGGGAAGATAATGCCATTTGAAATGGTCCATTTCATAAATCTATCCTCCTTGTCCCTAGCTGCATATAGGACTACTATGAGCTCCTGAATCCAATAATGTTTTCATCCTCTATCGACAAAAAAAAAAAAAAAGGACTTTGTTTGGAGCGAGGTAATGATGCAGTTACAGAGGAGCAGCGGCTAAAGCTTGGTCTCTGGGGCTTTCTTTGGCAATAGCCATACAGCTGCGAAGGAGAGGAAACTAGCATAAACAAAATGAAGAAATAATCAACACACACTACATCCCTAATGTCCTTTTACTGCTAGTGGCATTAATTATAGCATGTGCCTAATCCTCTATACTACCACAAAACCAAATGTTTTTACATGAATCTTCTCCCGACCCGTGATAGATTTATCATGGGGAACCAAGCTATTGCCTATTCATCTGTCCACCAGCTCAGTATATCTGTTTGTTTATCTATCTACAAGAATGCTTCCAGAAGAGGTTTCCTTGCCAAATGTGGTGGCAGCTGTAGTTAGGGACTAATCATAAACTTAACTGAAATGCATGGTACTGACTCTTTATGGTTATAACAAGGAGCGGGGAGGGAGGAGGAAAAAGTATGTTTCCATTGAAAGATTATAGGGACTGAGAAGATAACCAATGGATATACATTTAAAAATAAGTTATATTTTTGTTGAGTAGGATCAGGAAGCAGAATATGGAATGAAAATGCTTCTTCCAGCAAAATTTACACTCCTTCATTACAACTATTTTAATGGGGCTAGGATATATTATTATTATTATTTAGAAAGGTGATGGTAGAAGCACTAGATGTTTATACTTTTTATATATACAAAATTATTAATCTCAGCAAAAATGGCAAGGGAATTCAGATTAACTGGGAGTTCTACTTGTAGTAGCCATCCCAGAAATTTCCTCGTGTGGTGGCAAAGCAAATGCTGCTAAGGAAAATTCAGAAAATATTGTCAATCAAAAGGAAACTGCTGGGAATTCTCCTAGTTTTTGGTTTTGTTATAAAATTGAAGCACTGCGCAAATTCGACAATAATTCACAGTCTTTACAAGCAAACCCTGATGGATCTCACAGCAAAACCAAATGAAATGTGGTACTTCCACTGAATTTCACTCTAAATGTTTTGGTTCACTTGACCTGGAAACTCAAGTTGAAACTCAGGGAATCAACTCCTACCCCTCTCTCCCAGGTTTTACATAGCTCTGTGGTCTACAGTCCTCAGTTTTAGAAGCTGATGAAGAGCCTTTTTAAAATGAGAAATTTCTCTGTCCTTCATAAGAAATTTAACAAAGCGTATACAGGTTCTAAGCTGCCACTCTGAATTCTGAATTTGCATATTTTGACTTGTGTATTAAAAAAGCAATTTCAAGGTCAGTTTCTGTGAAGAAACACTGAGCTAGTAACTCCATTAAAAGTCCACCTGTCCTTTGCATATTTAGTTTTCTTCTTCTATAGTGTGCAATGGGATCTCATAAATCCGGGGTAAACAAATATCAGGGAGGTCATATATGCGCATGCGCATGTGTGTAGCAAATATTGACTGGCTTCGAGGTGACAGCAGTAAAACGTTTCCCAAAGGGTGAAATGTATTTCCAAGCTTGTGGTATACCGACCAAAGCCATGGGCAAGTGGGAGCTAATTCCCTCTGGTAGCAAAACATTGTATTGCTTTTGTACTCTTTGGGAAAAGCACTTTCTCTTTCTTCTGTGGGCCTCTGAACTTCATTGAGGCCCTCTGGGTGCTCTCAAGTATACAAATAAATTATAGTAAAAATAATAGCCCATATGTGTTTTATTAATTTTGAGATTTTGGTTTCAAATCTCTCCCAACTCCTTGCTGGCTCTGTTCTCCTGTATGATCTCTCCGATGAGTGTCAGATCCATCCATCCCACTCAGTTCACATTCTGCTCTTTTTCACTTTTTTGTAAATTCCGCCCCCACCCACTGCTCAGAATTCTGATGCATCTCCCTCTCCTTCTTTTAATACTCCCTCACTCTCTTGCATGAAGATATGTTCCACCCTAAGTGTTGCCAGGTTTCTCTCCAGAGAAAATGTAGCCTATTTCACAGATGGTGGTTGCTGCTTTGCACCGACATTTTATAATGAATGTTTTAATTTCTCCAGAAACAATATTGGGTCAGATGTCTCCTTGTCAGCAGACAGGTAATTTTCTTTGCATTTATGACAAAGAATATGTTTTCAAGTTGCTCTCCTCCCTTCTAGAATCATATTACTGTTGCAGATATAGGAAAGAAATAAAAACTAAACAGTGATGAGTTTTTTATATTACAGTAGAGGATACATCTTCTAAAAGTAGGACTTAAAATCATTATAGAACCAAGAAAGCAGCATTGGCTTAACCGGCACATAGTCAAGAGAGATGGGAGTTAAGAGAAGAGGTTGCTGTGTAGTAAAATAGGTGACATTGAAACTGTTAGAGGTCCCTCGTTGTGTTGCCAAGTAACTCTAGACAAATTGCCTCTGCACATAGAACGTAGGGCAGTTATACCATCTTTGAGGAAGGGTTAAATTCACAGCCACTTGAACCGAGGGTGGGGGGAACAGACCTCTATAAGTGGGGTATTTCAAAAGGACAATCAGAGCGTTGCTAGAGAAAGTTACAGAATTATGCCCTTTGCTAGTTATACTTTTGATCTGGTGTTTGGGCTGGGATTGAAGATAGGGAGGATGGGGCTCAGCTGTCCTGTTGGAGCAAAAAAAGCCTGTTTTCAAGTTCTGCCTTCGGAGGCTAATGGAGCCAGAAGGCTTTGAGAGGGACATTTTACTTTCCCTAAAGCAACACTTGGTTGATGGTTTAGTAGGATTGTATATTAACCTTTTGATCATGTGGCCCCTAGCCTCCTCTTCAATGGCTTTATTGTCACAGGTCACTTTGGTCTTCAGATGGCATGTAACAAATGAAGCAAGAGGGAAGACAGCTAGAGTGCTAATGATGAAAGTCTAGGGTCAAAATTGATAGACTACATTATAAAGTGGGTTTGAAATATTATGCTATAGCCATACAGGAAGCAAAAGGAGATTCTGTGCCTGTTCTATAGCATCTGCAAAATCTCAGTCAGCAGATTTGTACTAAGTGGTGTATAGCTTGATTAATCCAGCCCATCTACATTCAAGAGCTAAATCTAGCCCCGCCTTTTGTGATGAAATTTCTATATCTTTTGCCACCATTGATTTATCTGATCAATGTCACTGACTGAGATGCTGGAGGTGTACTTCAGTCCACAACTTGTGTCCTTCCTGGCTGGTGAAGGACATCAAGGAATTACTGGTTGCTCTGTTACCGGCAACTGTCAATGCCTCCATTAGGGAGGGCAGGATGCTGATGCAGCTGAAGGAGGCCTGTGTGCTTCCGTTCCACAAGAAATCATCTCTTAACAAACAATCTAGCTGACTATAGGCCAAGTAATGCCTTCCTTTTTGGGTAAAGTTATGTGACTTTTTGGCAGGAAAACTTTCACAGCATCCACTTGCCTCAGATTTTCTTGACTCTTCTCAGTGTGGGTACAGACCTGGGTTTGGTACAGAAACTGCCCTTGTTACGTTGATCAATGAATTCCTGCCAATGGAGGATGATCAGGTGTTCATCTGAATATTATTGGAGCTGTTTCAATACCATTGACCATCAGGCGTTGCTGGCTTTTCTGTGGTCTCCAGCAGCAATGAGGTGTCATGGGGTGGTTTCATTCTTCCCTAGTGGAGCGGTCTCAAAAGATTCTATTGGGCAATGGCTCATCACTTCCAAGATCTCCCTAGTATGGGGAACTGTATGGTACCATTTATTTCCCTTCTTGTTCAATGCTATATAAATAACAGCCCACTAGTGGGGTTAGTGAGGAGACTTGGGGTTGTGATGCTTTTAATATGTTGATAATATTCAGCTTTCTTCCTCCTCCTTGACTGATCCAGCAGGAACAGATAAGAGACTGAGAGATTGAGGCAAGGAAGAGCTGGCTGAAGTTCAATTCAGACAAGATCGAGGTGATGCTGGTAGTCGGGAGAAACAACCAGAAGAGATAGTGGCAAATGTTTCTGCCCTTGAGACTGAGAGCACATTCAACTGCCATTGGTAATCTGAGTTCATAAGTCAGAGGTCTGACAAGGTTCAGAAGACCAGGCAGTGGCAAGGGTCAAAAAGGCATTTTGCTATCTACATCTCACTGGATGGGAACAGCCTTAATGTTCAGATGCTGACCTAGCTACCATCATCCATGCTTTTGTCACTTTATGTTTAGACTATTGCACTGTGCTCTGCATGGCGGTGCATCCCAAATCTATGCAGTAGCTGGAACCTAGTGCATATGGAAGCCAACCTCTAGGGGTATGCAGCATCCTATAGGAAGCACATGACACCTGTGCTCTGGGATCTACACGGGAATCTACACAAGCCATACATTGCTTGGAACCCATCTCCTTTATTGACCATTTCCCTCCTCATGATACACTACCACAGCTGCGGTCAGCAGAGGTGCTGTTGCTAGGTTCCCCCTTAAAATAACAGAAGGGAGTCAGCTGGCAGGGTGTTCCGGAAAGTCTTCCCAGCTCTAGTCCGAATTACCCTGGATTTGTTGTCTTTCAGGGAATGCCACAGGTCCCATTTGTATCATGTGGCCTTTGAACAGGGGGATTGAGGTATAAGCACATGTATCATGTGTGAGGATGGTAATAGTTGATTATGTGCTGCTGCTTGGTAACACTAGGTAAGGTGATTGTACAGTATTTTAGTTATGTAATTTTAAATACTTGGCAGAGCAGTCACAGCCTGTGGCTGGGCACTTTCTAGCTATTCTGAACAGAAAAAAAAGAAAATAAATAAATAAATAAATCAAACTTCAGAAGGAGTTGCTGTTTCCTGGATATTACCGCTATTAGTTTCCTGTACCTGCCCTTCCACAGGTACTCTTGATCCTTCATTTAGGATGATTCACCCTGAGGCCAGGTGAATCATCATAGCTGCAAGATTTCTCCTTCAGGGACCATAGATTTCTGAAGGATGGCTCTTTTTATGAAAATGATTTCTGAAAAAAAAAAAAAAAAAAAAGTTCTATGCGATAGTTTTCCTCTGAAGGCATGGCCAAGCTCAGGACTTGAGTGCCGGATAATGGCACCTGAGAGCCCCCTATGGTTGTTGGTTGGTGAAGTTTGAAAAATATTCATTTTCTGGACCCTGGTCTTATTGCAGACATTTACTTTCTGAGCACCATAAACAGTTCTATACTTAAATGCTTTAAGTAAAAGAAAGTAAAGGGCTGGTTCAAAGTGAAGCCACCTTATTTGGTCTGAGGCGCCACATTCTCCCCTCTCCCCACTGTGTTTGTTGGGTTTTTTTAAATGTTTGACCATATCCTATTAGATTCTAGGACGGCTATTTAATGACATCTTTCCAAAGTTATCCATTCCTTTCTTTAGTTCCCACCCTCCTCCTCTGTTCTCTCTCTTTTTCTCTATCTTAAATAAAGAACTGTTATAAAAACAAAGCCAGTGGAATGGAAATATTCAGTACCAAGAAATTGAAAATGAGAGTATTTTCTCTTTTTTAATGGGTCATTGGAGTCTTAAAATACAGAAGTGCTAAAAAACATAAATGCAAACGACAAGAAAAGTTCACTGTATTGCTACATAAATACAGGTTTGAGTAGATTTGAAAAAAAAATAATTTAAATACTTGTGTTTCAATTTATGGTCCTAAAATGTCTAAAAAACACATCCCTACTTTTTAAATGGATTTTTTGAGTAAGCCCTAAATACATTTTGATTATTCCAATTTTTGACATTATGCCTACTCAGGTATTTTGTGGAGAGATTTGAAAGCAGAAAGGTAATTCCTTAGCAATACCAACAGATACATACTGATTCAACAAACATATCATCTTAAAGATGCACTTTCTTCTTTTCATAGACCAAAAAAGAATATAAATTAAAGCCAAATAAAGCCAAAAGCTAAAACACATTGTGTGTAATGATTTCTTTGATGGAGCAAGCTCAGGTTCAAGTTCATTATCTTGGTATTTCAGAGGAGCTTGCCTAGGGCTTTTAGGAACAACATTTAACTGAATTTTATATGCGAACATTAAAGAAACAGTAATGCACAGGTATAAAATAAGTGATCAAACTGAAAGGACAGTGTACAGATTTCTCCTTGTTAGTCTACACCATTATCTTTTCAGAGAATGTCAAAATCTTTTCCCAAGAATTCTCATATTTCATACATTTGGGAAGTGTAGGTACAATTATTTTAACAGCGCTCTATAGCACTAAGAAGTGTAGCAAAATCAGTTATTTACTTCAAAGTGAAAAGATTCTGAGGGCAGAAATAAACGAAAGGCAGAAACAGAGGTCCAGAGATATCACTATTAAACGCCTAGGTTTAATGAGACACAAACATAAAGAATACATTATGTAAATACATACGTACAAAGGACAAAGGGCTTTTATAGTCGTATATACAGTAGCAACCAGGCCATAGTGATTAGGATCCTCATTTACAATTCCTAACTGAAACTTTACCGTAAAACACATAATATAGTAATTAAAATATTTTACTCAAGTCTGAATATTGACTCAATTTAAGCACAATCCCCTGATCTGTTTAAACTAAGGGTTTTTCTCATGAAAAAAAATAATTCATGGAGCAGCCAAGAAAACACTCATACACACATACTCTGAGCCCAGGCAAACTGTGAATTTTGGTCTCCTTTTGAGGGGAAAAAAACTCACATTTTGCTGTAGAAAATGCTGTACTTGAGGCACATAACTCACAAAGGGCAGTACTACAGAAAGCTGCCCGAAAATTGGACACAAAAGTCAGCCCCAGGGCTGCAGTAACGTATGTCTTAACCATTAATGTGCATCCTCCCCGTCTTCTCCTTCCTGCCATCTTAAACGAAATTAAAGGAAATTAAAGAAAACAATCACTCATGTTCTAGTGGTCCCTACTGAAGCCATACTTGTGTAGTTAAGAGCAAGTGAGTGTTCCGTTCTGAACTTGTACTTTAATGTGTTTGTAAAAAGCAAAACAAAACAAAAAAAACCCCAAACAAACAAATTTGTTGCAGTCTGAACTCCAAGACATTTCATATGGGTCTAAGTTCTATGCTGGTGTAAATCTTTGTGGAGGTTCTAGGTGGCAGAACATACTCCATCAGACCAGGCTGTGGAGGCACAAAACAGCTGCAGCCTCATTTACAAGAAGCAAATGGGACTCATGCAGCATCAGAGTGGACTGTGGTGGCCAGTAAACAGATGTCCTCAGAGAGCTTGCTGATTCACAGGCTCTCTAGGGGGCTCTTTGAAGGAGGAGCTCAAGCTGGCCCCCACACAGGAAAATTCATGCAGGGCAGTGGTGGAAATGCCACTTGCTTCCCACTGGGGTCAATCTCCTGAGAGTACAAAGAGATTTCGTCGTGTGGTAGCTTTTTACCTGTAACAGCAGTTTTTTTTTACTGGTACAGGTAAAATTAACATCTCTCTATGCCAGTTCTGCAGAATTTGCTTTTCAAGTTTTACTCCATGAGGTACGTCTCTGCCCCAGTGAACTAATATAGGGTTGGCCTTTTCCTAATTTCAATGGTTACTGCACATGAGCAGGATAATTACAACATGTTCTCTATAGTATTATCCTAGTCTGCCTCCATACTAGGGACCGGCAGGAGATTTAACAAGCTAGCATAGCAAAGATGTGCACGACTCTGAAAGAGCCTGTATAGTCTATTGACCAAATAACCAGTTTTGTAAGGAGGGTTGGAAATGAAGATTTGCACAATGAGAGGCAGTGTTATCTACTGGATAGAGGCCTAGACTGGGACTCAGGAGACCCGGGGTTCTATTCCTACGTTGGCCACTAGACTGCTAGTGACCTTGGGCAAGTCATGGCTCTCTGCCTCAGTTTTACCATCTGTAAAATGAGGATAATGATTCTTACCTCCTTTGTAAAGTGCTTCAAAAGCTAGTAATGAAAAAAACCAGATAACAGGGTATTTCATGAGGTATTATATAGACACACACTGTATTATATAATATACTGTATCACTCAATTCAAAAGATATTATTTATTTTTATAATTTCATTAACTGGTATTTAAGCTACTGAACTAGATAGTTATTTTGTACCTACACACACTCTTATATTTATATATGATTTTTTTCTGGTCTTCAATTTTTTTGGCTCCTTACTTTCTATGACACATTTATTGCATTTTCACCTCAATAACATGTTAATTACTTAGTGAACAAAGACATTCCCTTTCAACAGCAGTAGCAAAATACACTATTACTGTGTTTTACTACTGCTAAAAAAACCAAACATATATAAAGCCTTGGACATGGATTGTTAATCACGGTTAACCATAGCCTAATGACAAAGTGGAAAATGTACAGGCCGGTATCACACTGTGCAGTACCATACCTTCTTTCTAGGGACAGTCCTATTTTCATTAGGACCATGGAACAGACACAAACTTCAAGCTTCTACATGCCTAGCAAGTCTATTCATTAATATTAGTCTTCTCTGCCCAATCCTACAAAAATCCAAATTTAATTGGTAATTGAACATAAAATTCACTTTTTAAGTTATTTGTATGTTGTGCTTTGATGTCCAGGGTTCAGTTCCCAGGGACCCCTGTCAGGTCAGAAATAATCAAGTTTCAAACCTTCATGCACTGGGGAAATGGTGGCTGCTGAGCCAAACATAGAGAAATAAACCTGAAGAGAATGGTTCCAAATGACAGAATGCTGTTAAGCCAGCAAATGTTGCTAGAGCAATGTGTGCTTCCCCTGTGTAATGCTTTACAGTGGCAAAACATTGCTTTGGGGAAGCAAACAGCATCTTAACCCACCAACACAAGTGAAATATTACTAGGGGCACTGAAGGAAGAGAGTCTGATTCTAAGATTTCTAGGCAAAGTAGTCTACAAGAGACCATTTGTTTTCTGTTGAGATAGACACCAGAATTGCTATTTGCTACATATTTCTGGTCAACTGTGAGTGTCTTTGGAAGACCAAAAGTCCCAAGTATGTGCGGATTTAAAAGCTGAATTCTGTTGTACTATAAGGCTCATGGTATTTGGTATGTTGCAATTTTCAGAGTGGAACTAACAGAAGCCCTTGTTGCGATATAGTAGAAGCTATCTGTAGTGACAAGGCGGGTGAGGAAATATCTTTTACTGGACCAACTTCGGTTGATGAAGCTAGAGTTGAAGCAAAACCTGGTCCAATAAAAGATATTACCTCTCCCACCTTGTCTCTCTAATATACTGGGACCAACACAGCTACAACAACATTGCATACAACTATTTGTAGTGTAACTTTAGGTTTGCCTACAGCATTCAGGGCTCATTACTGGACTCCTCCCCTGTGTTGGTGGTACTGTGCTCTATCCCCATCAAGGAATGTAAAGGACTTTCAGCAGAGGAGTTAGACTGTCGGTAGTTAAAATAAGAACTTTAGTTGGCCTCAATTCAGCACATCTCCTATCCCAACCAGCTACCACCACATCTAGATGAAACCAAGCTCTGTAAATACAATAAGCTTGCCGTGCCCTGCTGTTCCAGAACAGTGGGATGGCCCTAAACTTTCAATAGGTCATGAATGATTGGCCATCACAAGCTATTGACATTTTTTCAAACAACAATAGGCAGGTGTATACTGGCACAGTTTCACTCAGGCAGGCTGTAGAGGCTGTCTTAGGGTGCCACATAGCTCTTACCATTTGGGCTGTGTCTTCACTAGGCTTTTGTTTGTTTTGTAAAATTTCCAACTTTTGCTATTACTGGTGCATCTCCATTGATGGTACCAAATCTGAAAGTGATAATATAAATCAGCTGTTGGTGCGTGAACCACTGCATTATCCAACTGCTCAGAACAAGCCTACACAATATGGTGCTTATACACTAGAGTAGAGCTGCAATGGTGGTAGCAACAGCTATAAAGTCTGGCATAGACAGGAACAAAAGGTGTCGGTAGAATACCTGTTACCTGTCAGCTCTGTGTTCTTGGGGAATCAGGGTGCAGTATCCAGCCTGATTGACTCACGAAGGACCCCCCACCCCCAGCTTGACCCAAAACTGATCAGAAGAAAGACTTACAAAAAGCAATGAAAAGGCAGTGGGAGACACACCTAAACCGCTCCAGACAAGGGTGACAGGATTAAGGCAACGCCCCTGGCCTCATTTGTATCGAGGATGGGACAGGGAGGCATCTCCATGAGCATACAGAATGGAGAACAGAGATTCCAAGACAAGAACTGCACTGAACTCTGGGACCAGAGAAGCAGGGAAGCACTGAATGATGGGGAATCTCTGCTCCAGATGTTAATGAACCCACGGCCTGCACACACCCAGTTCAGTAGTTATCAAACCAATTCTAGTAATAAATCCTTTATTGATATCCAAAATACTGAAGCTGCCTAACTGTATTGTGAGCTCCCTGGAAGGAACACCGCCCATAGCCAGGAACGATCAGTTCCTATTGTCTAGCCTGAATAAAACAACTTTGTATACTCCCCTGAGCTGTCAGTTTAAGCATAAACAAATCTAGTGTTCTCCATTGAACAATTGTTGTTTCCCTACAGAAATTCCCTACCCACGCTCAAGTAAGAGTTCTGATGCCTGGATCCAAAATCTGCATCCGTTCCATTGGGACTTCATCTTCTCCTGACTGATCGTGCTGGGGGCTCTGCCTGTCTCCAGCACTCCAGACCCTCAACTACCACCACCACCTGGGACCCCCAATCGATTCAAGCTTCATGGAGTGGTGAGAACCCAACTCTCTCTCTCTCTTTTTCTACTCTAGGTATAGCTTTCTAACCCTGACTTGTGTGATCAGGTGTAGTTTTCTAAACCTGACTTATGTAATCAAATATAAGCTAGATTTAATATTGTAACTGTTTTGTTTGTTTGGCTCTCCTTCTATGGTTATTACCTGGCAATAAATAACTTTTATGGTTAAGCTGGTTGCTTCTCTCTCCCCTGTGTTTTTGGCTTCCCCATTTGCTCTGCAGCAACACTCCTCTTACCTAAGCTAAAGATCCCTGTAATGCCCAAAAGTCCTGTGGGGTTTGCTCATCAAGTGGGTTACTACCAGAACAATTGTAACGTGAAAGTGGGGATAGGGACATGCTGAACATGTGGCATAGGAGGGTGGCAGTTTGGAAGCGCTGCTCAACCCAGCCTGCTCAGACGTACTCTATTCCGGTGCTGTTCGACCCAGCCTGCTGAGTCCAAGGGCCTATGAGGGTGACAGCTTGGAAGTGCTGCTCGACCCAGCCTGCTCAGGTGTACTCTATTCCGGTGTGATGCCCTTGGCATATGAAGGTGGCAGCTTGAAGGTGCTGTTCGACCCAGCCTGCTGAGTCCAAGGGCCTATGAGGGGGACAGCTTGGAAGTGCTGCTCAACCCAGCCTACTGAGTTCAGGGACAGCTTGGGAGTGCTGATTGACCTGGTCCACTCAGACGCGCTCTGTTAATGTGTCTGTGTTCATCTGATTCTGGGGCTGGAGGAACCCAGCCCTGGGGAACCTAGGTCCTGCAGGGTAGCTCCTTTGGGAGGGAACTTGCAGAAGGGAGAAGTAGAGCTCCATATGAAAACACAAGTGACACAAGCAGTACATTGATAGAATTACAGAGCTGCCCCGTGCCTCCCTGAAGAGCAACCCTAATAAATGAGTGTACCTCAAAGTATGGGGCAAATTTGGTAACACACCCAAAACTCCAAAATGATACAGTGAAGAGACATAAGACAGCATATCTAGGCAATAATCCTAGGCAGCTCCACCATGTGGCTCAATTTTCCCAAGTTAGACTGCGGGCTTCTACTCTCCACAGAGTTCTTCCTTTTGCTTGAGCTATAGCATACGCATCACTTACAGATGGCACTAAGCAGCTAAAAAAAACAGGAGTACTTGTGGCACCTTAAAGACTAACAAATTTATTGTAGCATGAGCTTTCGTGAGCTAAAGCTCACTTCTTCGGATGCATAGAATGGAACACACAGACAGGAGATATTTATACATACAGAGAACATGAAAAGGTGGAAGTATGCATACCAACAGGCAGAGTCTAATCAATTGAGATGAGCTATCGTTAGCAGGAGGAAAAAAACTTTTTGAAGTGATAATTAAGATGGCCCATAGAAGGTGTGAGGAGAACTTAACATAGGGAAATAGATTCAATTGGTGTAATGACCCAACCATTCCCAGTCTTTATTTAGACCACAGTTAATGGTATCTAGTTTGCATATTAATTCAAGTTCAGCAGTCTCTCTTTGGAGTCTGTTTTTGAAGTTTTTTTGTTGCAAAATTGCCACCTTCAAGTCTGTCACTGAGTGGTTAGGAAGGTTGAAGTGTTCTCCCACTGGTTTTTGAATGTTATGATTGGGTAGGTCTCCCCTTCGGCTGCCACCATGTCAGGAGTCTACCCTCACTTGAAACTGGGCGGTTTCAAAGTGAGGACCCGCATGTCTTCCCCCAAACCTGCTTTTCCTGTTGGATGGGAATGTACTTTGGCGAGCACTTCCCCCCACCTCAGGAATCCTGAGTGGTACCTTGTATCACAATGGACGCCAGTACCTCTCCACCGGAGGCTTTGTAACAGAAAGCCCTGCAAAAAACTGAAAATACTTGTAACCCTGAAACTGCCTCAGAGTGCCTCTGGTAGAAAAGCCTTGCCTCTCTCTCTGGAATCATAACATTCAAAAACCAGTGGGAGAACACTTCAACCTTCCTAACCACTCAGTGACAGACTTGAAGGTGGCAATTTTGCAACAAAAAAACTTCAAAAACAGACTCCAAAGAGAGACTGCTGAACTTGAATTAATATGCAAACTAGATACCATTAACTGTGGTCTAAATAAAGACTGGGAATGGTTGGGTCATTACACCAATTGAATCTATTTCCCTATGTTAAGTTCTCCTCACACCTTCTATGGGCCATCTTAATTATCACTTCAAAAAGTTTTTTTCCTCCTGCTAACGATAGCTCATCTCAATTGATTAGACTCTGCCTGTTGGTATGCATACTTCCACCTTTTCATGTTCTCTGTATGTATAAATATCTCCTGTCTGTGTGTTCCATTCTATGCATCCGAAGAAGTGAGCTTTAGCTCACGAAAGCTCATGCTACAATAAATTTGTTAGTCTTTAAGGTGCCACAAGTACTCCTGTTTTTTTTGCGGATACAGACTAACACGGCTGCTACTCTGAAACCTGTTAAGCAGCTAAAGTGTCTCTAAAATCATACTAAGTTCTAAAATTATATTGTCAAGTAAAATCTCAGAGAACTAATGCAGGGGGCTTTCTGACAAGTGGAACAGTTACAGCTGCTGAGAATATTGACTATTTATTTTGACATTGGGGAATCTCATGGCATAGTAGGCATAACAGTAATTGTTATAGGATTAATAAACAAGGTCAGGCTAACTTAGAAATGGCACAGGCCATGTTAGAATTCTGGAACACAGTGCATGGCTTCCATAAACAGCTGTGAAGAATTATGGAGACAATATCTTAACCAAATACACATGCCACTTGGTTGTGCTATGGGGGATAATAGACTCTGGAGTTGGAAAAGACTTGTTACATAACTGAATTCACACCAACTGCAATAGACAGTTGCAGGCACTTATTACTGACATCCCTTGAAGGGAGAGCAAGATCATAGTAGAGACGTCCCTGCTCCTTCTCAGATGTTGCCTTCCTATATTTCCTCATAGTAGAAACACACTTTTTCTCACCCTCAAGAACCCACACCATCTTTAAAACACATGCCTCAGTGGTGGATGCATGCTCCCCTCCCTGAAAGACACAGGTGGGACCCTTTCATTAAGTCTTGCCCACTACAGGCAAGAAACAGGGGGGAACCTACCAATATATAAGCCTTCCCCAGCTGAAGAGAAATGGGATCTTTTCACAGGCGGTTCCTCTGACCTTGCTCCATGGATGAAGAGAAGAGGCTGCTCTGATCTTCCAGTCATGCTTTTCCCCACTGTCCCATGTCTTAAGAAGAATGTGGTGATGACCTCTGCTTACGGGAGATCTGGTAGAGGGACAGCCCAATCCTTCCAGTTTTCACAAAGAGGAAAAGCAAGATGTGAGAAAGTCAGTGTCCTATCTTATTCAGACTCCTCCTTTCACAGCTAAAAGCTGGAGCCACAGACCTGCTGCTGAATGAAACTCCCCCTGCCTGATCCATCAACTCTGCACAATGAATGAGACACAAAGGAAGGAAGATCTCTCAGGATTGACTCTCCAAGTTTGCCGTGGACACAGCTACAGGGAAGCATATATATGATTTTTCAGGAATTTGAGGTTATACTGGTTGCAATGTATCCATACTTATTGCACCTGATGCCTGAAGAGAGATAGTATTTGAATATTAAGAAACTTTTGAGATGGGAATTGCTCCATTCCAACGTATAGCAACCTCAGATCTAGGAATCTTGTGTCGCTCTAACACACAAGACCATAGAACCATAATGGCCACCAGACCCATACACAGACAACCTCCCACTGCTCTTGTACCAAGAGCTCACACATCTTGCCCTGTCCCTGGCAATTCATTCTCCTGGAATCTATGGGAAGAGTATCTCCCTTTGGTCTCCCAAACACATTGTGGAGGCCATGCATCGAATTCTGCTAGGTTCATTTACCCTAAAAATTAAAAAGAAACGGGAAGAGATAAAGGAAGGACCCATCACCTTAGGTGTATCCCTATGGCCACCTTCCACATGGCACTCCTTCAGTCAAGAGACAACACCAATGAGGTAACCACCATGGCTCCTCCTATTGCTCAGCCTGCATGCTGGTCTCCAGAGGCAGAGTGTGGTACAGAGAGGACATTAAAGCCACTGCTGCCTCTCATGGTGCCTGGGGAAGAAGGAATTCCTTTTCTTCTGTCTCCCACTAGTCTAGGCAAACGATGCCAATTTTAAAGGACCAGGCAGAATAATGCACACTGAACAGCTAGTAAAAATGTATTAGAAGAACAATATATTTTTCTTAAATAATTCCTTCAGATTATATATACAAATTTATCTACAATATAGTTCACTTAAAACATAATGTGGATGCCGGGAGGAAAGTGAAGTAGGGAAATAGACCAACTTATCTCACAACAGAAGCAAATTCTCCAGAAGACTTTTTCAGGTGCAACATATTCAGGTGCAACTTTTTCGACATATACTTCATTTATTATTGCTTTTCAAACATTTGAAAAAGAGGTTTTACAAATTTCTTTTTGATATCAGCAAGACTTTACTTCATTACTAATAACAACCCTTTTCCAGAGCTTTGTAACTCACATGCAGAATCCACAAAAAAGGTCTTTTGCAACTAACAACTTTAGCTTATTACACACAGTGAATAATACCAGCTTTTGAGTCTCTCCATATATCTCTTTGCTAACATAAGAATATTAACTTTCTCCACCATGATTTTATAGACCTCTATCATATTTCCCCTCAGTCATCCCTTTTCCAAGCTGAATAGTCATAGTCTTTTTACTCTCTCTCCTCATACGGAAACTGTTCCATACCCCTAATAATTTTTGATGCCCTTCTCTGTACTTTTTCCAATTCTAATATATATTTTTTTAGATGGGGCATCCAGAACTGCATGAAGTAGTTCAAGGTGTGGGCGTAGCATAGATTTATATAGTGGCAGGATGATATTTTCTGTCTTATGTATCCTTTTCCTATAGGGTCCTAACATTGTTAGCTCTTTTGACTGCTCCTGCACATTGAGAAGATGTTTTCAGAGAACTATCCACAAGGACTTCAAGATCTCTTTCTTGAGTGGTAACAGCTAATTTAGACTCCATCATTTTGTATATATATTTGGGATTATGTTTTTCAATGTGTATTATATTTGCATATATTTACATTAAATTTCATCTGCCACTTTGTTACCCAGTCGTCCAGTTTTGTGAGATCCCTTTGTAACTCTTCTTTACAGTCTGCTTTAGACTTAACTAGTTTGAGTAATTTTGCAAACTTTGCCACCTCACAGTTCACCCCTTTTTCCAAATCATTTATGAATATGTTGAACAGCACTGGTACCAATATAGATCTGTGGGGGACCCAGCTATTTACCTTTCTCTAGTGTAAAAACTGACCTTTCATTTCTACACTTTGTTTTCTATCTGTTAACTAGTTACGGATCCAAGAGATGACCTTCCCTCTTCTCCTATGTCACTTACTTTGCTTAAGAGCCTTCGGTGAGGGATCTTGTCAAAGGATTTGTGAAAGTCCAAGTACACTATATTCACTGGATCACCCTTGTCCATACATTTGTTGACCCCCTCAAAGAACTCTAATAGATTGGTGAGGCATTTTACAAATGTCATGTTGACTTCTCCTACATATCATGTTCATCTATGCGTCTGATAATTCTGTTCTTTAATATATTTGCCTGGTTCTAAAATTAGGCTTACTGCCTGTAATTGCCAGGATTGCCTCTGGACCCTTTTTTAAAATTAGTTTAATATTAGGTATCTGCCAGTCAGTTGGTACACAGGCTAAATATTACTCACTGCTTTAAGCTAACAAGCTCCTGAAAGCACAACACTACTTTATTTGAAGAGAAGCCCCTCTGAAATGTCTCAGCTATCCATCATAATTCCTTTCATAAGAAGCACTGATTAAAATTTGCAGGAGCAGGCTTTTGTTTGTTCACATGTTGCTTCTGACTTTTTCCAGGCACAAGAGCACATTTTGTGCTTTTCTCTCAGCTCACCTTTATCAAGATAGGACAGTTATCAGCCTCTCAGTATATTGTATGAAGAACTTAACAGACACTGTGTAAACACAACGATAAGGCTAAGCCTGTGTATCTAGGAGCAACATTACCTTGGAACTCCTCTTTCTTAATTGGGACTTGAAACAATAGGTGGAGAAAAATCAGGACCAACCACTATTATGTATTAACTTTAATTTCATTGCATTGATTGAGCTTATGTTGTTTTCTGTGTATGATGAAAGGGCAAATCAAAACCCATTTCTCCCTCTTGTCAAGTCTCTTTCTCAACTATTTATCTTTGTAATATAGTGGAGAAACAGATGGTACATTAAAAATGAGTTCATGTTTTGGGAACTGTATACTCTACAGTTCAGATTTACTGTCTAAAAATCACATTGTAATTCATTTTGCACTGTGTTGGCAAAGTATCTATAAAGTACAGTAATATGATACCATTTATTAAGCAACAAAAAAAGTTATATAATACAGAATTTTAGGGGAAGAACAAGACTCATATTCCAGCAAAGGGACAATTTTGGCCTGAACATTTGTATATTTTAACTGAAATGTTGACCTAGTAAATGTTCCCTGCCCACTTTTCTCAGAGGACATTTGTAGCTGCAAACATTTTCTGCATAAATTTGTCCTGTGGTATTTATAAAACATGCTTCTGAGTAGGATTCACTAGCTAGTATCATTTAAGTGATTATGCCAAACCAATCAAAATAAATAACAGTTACCAGCATTCATGCTACAGTAGGTCAATATGTAATTGCCCTATACAGTAATGATTAAGTCAAGTCTCCCAGCCACATGCAAACATTTAATGTTTAAAATTGCAGGTCTGTAACCTATTTTCTTTACCACACTTTACCACTGATAAGGTAACCAGATTTTATGGTCAACTAACTGGGACAGTGTTATAAAAGGTCCCCTCCGGGAATTAAAATGTCATTTGCTACATACATAATGAGGGAAAGAGGTCAATTCCTTTGAAACAATGGCCCCAATTCTGCCGCAGCAAGTCACCTTACATATTGAAATTGCATGAACACCTGTCTTATCCACCCAAAAGAAAACACCAGCCTAAATTATATTGCTTTAATATGGCCAACTGCAGTAAACAGTCACAGTGATACAGTTATTAGTAAATGGTAAGGAAGAAAACATAGGATTCATAGGTAAATTTTCACACTATTAGACATTGGCCTTTAATATGCAAGAAGGAAGAGAAGGAGAACTAAATTTTAATTTTTGGAAAATTCAGCCAAAATTTTACAAGCTTGGATGACTAACATCAGGTACTTAAATCCATTTTAGATACCTAAAGAAGAGGCCTGATTTTCAGAGGAGCTGAGAATCCACAACTCCCCAGGGAAACTACAGTAATCTAAAAAACTAATTACAGATCATGTAATTCAATAGTGTAAAAAAAGGGATAGGCACAAAGGGACAGAGTTAAGGTTGTACCTGCATTACCTTAGCTTTGGATTTTATGTCTATATGCTTTGCTTTGCTTCTTTAGCATTCCTTTAAGATAGATTTTCTATGGCAATTCCTGTTTTAATAAAATTAAACACCACAGCATCTTCCATTATTTGTTAAGGCAGCACAAACAATGCCAATATTGAAACTGTAGCTGTGTGCACCTTAGAATAACCTACTGAATGAGATCAGTGTGTGTGCACGCGCGCACACGTGTAAATTATGAGCTTGTGAAAACTCATCGTGAACATGAGTTGCACAGTGATATATTTCCTTTAGAATACTGGTAGACAGATATTTTTTAAAGAGTTATTAAAAGTTTACTGAGCATGTGAGAAAGATGATTTTTAACTACTAACTAAAACTTGGGACAATCAACTCCAATTTGCACTTGGATACTGAAAGGCAACTATATACATACAGTACAAGAGGCAGGTTGTCTGATACACACACACACACGACAGTTCCTTTCTGAAAATAAATACATCTGAAAGTAAATACTTACCCCTGTTAAGACAGGCAGTACTTAGCATTTCAACTTTCCTCCCCTTCCACCTCTGCAACAATGTGTCAAACATGTTTTCATCCCCTTGTTTGTCTGTCTCCCCTAATCAGGGTTCTGTTGTTGCACTGAGTGAGCCTCTGCAGTTAGTGGAAATCAGGATGGATTTAGTTTGAAATTAAGTAGATTCCCATGACAGCAAATATTAAGAGATGATGGATGTCTGACAAATATTAAATAAAAAACCTGCTCAATTTCAGAAAGCCAATCTGTAGAGTTAGATTTATGAAGTTGAACTTTAAACTAAAAAGAACATAATTGCTAAGCTCTGTGAATTAGCAACATTGCATTTAATTCAGCAATAAAATAAACTCTGTCGTTTGCAGCAGCTAGTGAGTATTGAGTTTCTTAGTGTACGCAGGCTATACAGTTTTCAGGCTATCAAATATGTCTCCTGTTTTGACACCATTGCAATAGCATGGTTGTTCACTTTTCTTGTTTCCATGAGGTTTATGGTCCATAAAGTTTAATAACAATCTTAACAGCTGAACAGTGAGCACTCAATTTAGGGAGGTTGCTATATGCAACAGGATCTGAATTTTATATATGTAATTTTTAGTGGTAGCATATGCCCTTTTCTCATCACTGTCCCTATATAACAACATTAAAGCAGGCACAAAATGGGGAAGGGATGGTAATTGACTCACATTAGACTATGAGGTACACAATCTGCATTGGTTCAAAGAAGATATTCATCTGAATCTTTGAGATATGAAATGACTATTTATTTCAGTGGAGGGTATATGTATGAGATGATCACTATAGCACAAACACATGGTCTGATTCTGACTCATCTCTAGTGGCTGCACAAAGCAACTGGAAAGACAGCTAAATGGACTACTTGAGTTTTCTCCTTTTATGCTGGAGAATCCTCACATTGTATTGGGCCAACATAGCGGCTCCTACACAGTTGCCACCCCAGCCTCAGGATAACCAGCTTTGTTGGGGAGCCACTATCTCTGACTAATCCTTGGCTGATGGAATTACCCTGGTGGCTGAGGGCAGCCAGACATAAGACAGAGCAACCCTGAGGCTGCTCTAACTATGTGGTGAGCTGGTCAAGTTTCTATCTGTCCTTGTGATTAGGAGAGTGCAAAGCTGGCTCAAAGCCCTACCTGATTCCTCCATCCCTGCCCATGGCTCACTCTGGACCTGCCTTGAGAACAGATTATTTGGCCAACAGCCTGTAAGGCTCTCTGGATCTTTCTGCTATGTGAAATGTACAGTAATAATTCATAATCAGAGCTAGAAACTAAGCACTTTGCATGGGTTTCCTATAGGATAAAAGTTAACATGAGGTGTCTTTTTCATGTTTTTATTGTATAGTTTGCTGAAAATCTGGATTTCAATAATTGGTTAAAGAGGCACCATTGTTACAAGTAACACAGACAATAACTATGATTAATCAAGATTTGAGAAAAGCATATTTACCTCGCTTGGTTCTTCTGGGTTTTTTAAATTTTGTTTATTTTGTGCATTTGGGAACACCTCAGGCCACACCCTCAGTTGGTCTTAATCAATGTAGCTCCATTGACTTCCATTCCCCAATTTAAACTAATGGAGATGTGGCTTTTTGTATATAGGCTTCTCCATCAACCATTTAGTTAATTTCCCAATTTTACAGTGGTCTCTTACGGCAAGAAGAGTGAGAAAAAATATTCCAACATAGGACACCGTGTTTGTTAAACCACAACAATTGGCAGGGGAACCCTGGGCAGGTATAGAAGATGAAATGCTTTCCCCCATTTTTTAATAATTGAATAGATTTCAAGTTGACTGTCTCTCTAACATTTTACTACATGATTTTTTGGTGAATTTCACACATCAAGTAATATCAGAGTAAATCTACCTAAAATATTTTACAATTACTTGCAAGATATTTTCTCATGATCCAGTAAATTGAAACTTCTTCTCAGAGGAGAGACATAAAGTCATTTTTATGGTGTTTATTGTAATTTTAATAGGCAATTTCACAGGTAAACAGAAGTGCTTCATCTCCATTCACTAACTGTATAAGAGGCTGTGCTGCATATCTAATGGAATCACATGTATTTGTGTAAAAGATGAACAAGAATTATAAATGGCTGCTTTTGTAATTTAAACCATACAATTTTGTGTATCTCAACAGATCCTAAAAACGAACACAAACCAATATTCATATGGGGTAAGCAGACAGTTTACCATCACTGGAAATACATTTTTAAAAAGAAGATACATTTCATACTGGAATTAAACCAGTTGTTAGGCAGAAAATACTGTAAACACATTTTCAAAGTAGTTTCAATTCAACCTTCTTCATCAAAATTTGTACATGCTCAGAAGACCTGGGATTGTGTGGGCAAATGACACTTCCATGGGCAAACTAGATTAATAGTCATAGATTTTAAGACCAGAAGGGACCATAATGATTATCCAGTTTAACCTTTTGCAAATTGTAATTTTGCCAAGAGAGTACAGAATCAAGACCATAACTTCTAGTAGAGCTACACTATATTTTTTTTTAGAAAGCATCCATTCTTGATGTAAAGCCTTCAAGTGATGAAGAATCCACCACATTACACTTAAAAAAAAAAGTGCCTTATCTCTAGTCTGAATTTGTCTCCTTTAGCTTCCAGCCATAGGATCTTACTGTGCCTCATCGGGCAGATTAAAAAGCCTTCTACTATTGGAAATCTTCTCATCATGTACGTACTAATGGGTTGTAATCACATCATTCTCTTTGTTAAGCTATATAGATTGAGGCTCTTCAGTCTCTCACTATAAGGCCTCAAATAATTTTTGTAGCTCTTTCCTGAATTCTTTACAGTTTGTCAACATCCTTTTAGAAGAGCAGACACCTAAAATGGACATAGTATTCCAATAATGGCTTTACCAATGCTGTGTACATTAACACCTCCTTACCATTCTCCTCGATATTCTCCTATTTACCTACTCCTCTCTTAGCCACTGTATCACACTTTGAGCTCATGTTCAGCTCATTATCCACCAAGACACCTGAGTCCATTTCTGGTGTCCAAAATATAATCTCCTGTCTTAGAAGGGTGACCTTCATTCTTGCTTCTTAGACATATGACCTTGCATTTAGCTGTATTAAAACAAATGTTGTTCAAGCAAGCCAGTTCATTAGGTAACCCACAGCACTTAGCACTTATTATTTACCACTCCCCCAATTTTATCTCATTGGCAAACTTTACCGGGAATTATTTAAAACTTCTTCCAGATCATTTATAAAGATATTGAATAACATTAGGCTGAGAAGAGATTTTTGTAGATCCCTACTAGAAACTCCTCCATTAGATTTCCCCCTTACAGATACTTTGAGATCTGAGTTAGCCCATTTTAAATCCATTTAATATGTACTACATAAGCCTGATATAATTCTATTTTTTAATCAGAATTTTGTGCAACACTAATTCAAATGCCTTACAGAAGTCTAAGTATATTATGTCAACCCAGTTACCTTTGTCAGCCAAATTTGTAATCTCATTAAAAAAGATATCAACTTGTTTGCAAAAACTTTTTCATAAAATATGTTGATTGGCATTAATTATGCTGTCATTCTTTAATGATTATGTACCGTATCAGACTTTCCGTGATATTTTCCAGGATCAATATCAAAATAACCAACCTATTGTTTGCCAGGTCACGTTGTTTTCCCTTTGTAAATATTGTCTCAATTGTTTTTTCAGTCCTCTATTACTTTTCCCATATTCCAAGATTTGTTAAATATCAATGTTATTGACTCAGATAGCTCCTTGGCCAATTCTTTCAAAACTCTTGGGTGCAAGTTATCTGGTCTGGCAGATATAAAAATGTTTAACTGTAGCAGTTGCTATTTAGCTAGTTGGGCAGTTACAGAAAATTCCCAGTTTGGATGGACGATTGCATTTGCTCTTGCAAAACAGAGATTTTGAGTCAGCAAAAACTTATCCACAAATACACACACTATGGACCACACTGTGACATGAACTCCTACAGGACCATTACACATCTCATCGTGTTCCACTTCAAGTGCAAAGCGCTTTCGTACAACCTTGTCTTCTCAAGAGTAAACACACAGAAACATAGGACACAGGACTGGAAGGGATTTCCTGGGTCTACTAACACATATACATAAAAACATAACATTGTATACATAGACAACAAAAAAAAAGAAAATGTTATCCTGAACAAACAAATCTTCCCTGGTAAGATGAGAGAAAGAAAGAACCATGTGAGAGGTATTAGTCACATAGTTTAACACAGTATTGGAAGGAGGTTGGATGAGGAAGGTATACGTTTCTAGACTAGGCTACACCCTTTCCTCTGACCAAGTTATGCCTGGTGCAGAATGGGAGGTTGGGAAGTTGAGGGGAATATGTGGCTTTCCAACATCTTTCTGTCCTTACTCAAGTCCTGCCACCAGGGACTGGCTTGGCTCCCAAGCAAGTTAGAGCAGTATTAAAGCTGCTCTAACTTGCACCAGCTTTTAATGGACTCCTAGCATCCTCCTGACCCTGACATGAAGGTTGGTTGGCAGAGAATCGTATAGATAGATGGCCCAAAGCTGGCAAGGGATTCTGCAAATTCCCCTACATCAGGAGAATCGTCAGGTGCTCTGTGAAGGCAGCTTGATGGAATGTGGGCTGAAGTTCTGGCCCAATAACAAAGCCCCTAATGACTACACTTTCTCATGATTCCACTTTTCACAAACAGCAATTTTGTCATGTTAATTTTTCCTTGTATAGTTGTGGCAAGTGGCAATGGAAATCCAAAAAGATCCTGATGTTACATGACAACAAAAATCTCAATGTTCCACTCAATTTATAGATTGAGAAACAATAAAAAAACCTTAATGATTCTGGCTTGATTCAATGCACTCCCCATGGGCCAGAACCCAATCCTTTACTAAATAGCATCCTCATTTGCAAGTAATCACAGTGAACACAATGGAATTACTCACAGAGTAAGATACTATGATTGTGAGCAAAATGGATAAATGCAAAGCCTCTCATAGACACATTTCAATAAAACCATATATTTGTTCACCTTTTTAAAGGATAGCCTCAATTATTGTTCAGTATTTCCATTTCAGACTTAGTTAAACTTGCCTTTGGACAATAGGTGACAAATACAAGTTAACCTGTTGACGTGTTCTGAATACTAAAATTATCTACAGTCAGATCATATCAGAATGCGCCTTTAGGTAATAGTAATTTCACTGATGCTATAGTTGGGAAGTTAAAAATCAAATGAAAAAATGAGACACATGCAAATCAAGGCATATTATCAATTGGAAAAAAAGGCTATTTTCATTCTGAGAAGATAGTGGGTGGGAAAATATATTTTTGCTAAGAAAAAGAGCAGACACTTTTACTAAGAAGGAAATACTGAGTTGCTTTGTCCTAAAGTCTCAGTGGAGCAAAGCCTGATGGTTTAACCATGGCATATGGGTTGCAGCCCAAGAGAGCTACAGAGAAAATTTGGAAGCTTGTGTCAAATTTCCTGCTCTCTATATAGCTTTGGCCTAGGCCTCAGCAGTAGTCTCCAGGGATAAAATGATGTACTGCAATATAACAAGCTGCCTGACATTTTGAAATGCCTTAACCCCTGGCTTACCATCCACCCTTTAGCCCTTGCAGCTTCTCCTCTTACCACTCAGAGCTGTGGGGTATATGATCCAAGACTCCGCTGTAAAGAAAAAAAATCACGATCCCTTTGTCCTTGGGTAATTAATCAGCAATGACTCTTTGCTTAGTTAATAACATTCCCTGCAATATATTCTGTAATGCCAGCTATTGTATAAAAGGTAGGGCTTCTTAGTGGCTAATGTGCCCATTCTGGGTGTGTGTGTGGTAGGGTAGTTTTGGGACTACATATGGGTGCTAGTAGGTTGCAATGCAGGATCAGGGGCTATGTGTTAAAAGATCAAAGAGAAAGCGTTTGTTTTTTCTGTAAACTAAGAACATCGAGTTGACGACAATAACAAGTCCTCTGGAATTCACAAAGGTAAGCATTCATGCTCCAAACATGAATGGATTTGAAGCCAAACTTCCGAAATCATGAAAGAAAAAACAGTCCTTATTCTTCCCATAGGATTCAGATTGATAACTGTTAGGAGGTAGCCAAGCTCAGATACTGAAAGAATTTCACTTCCAAACCAAGAAGTTTGTTTTTCTTCCCAAGCAGAGGACTATGCACCATTGGGTAGATAAGTGCTATTAAAAAAACACTGTGGGCATCGCTTTTAGTATCCTAAGTCACATTCTTGTCTCATTTACTAACACTCAGGTGTTCAATACAGCCTCTTATACATTCTCTACCAAATGACTGTGACGTACTAGCAAATAGAACCTATCAAATATACATTCTCCTATAGCAGGGATTGGCAATCTTTGGCACGCGACCCATCAGGGAAAGCTGCTGGTGGGCCGGGATGGTTTGTTTACCTGCAGTGTCCACAGGTTCGGCCGATTGCAGCTCCCACTGGCCACAGTTTGCCATTCCAGGCCAATGGGGGCTGCGGGAAGCGGTGCAGGCCGGGCCACCTCTTCCTGCAGCCCCCATTAGCCTGGAACAGCGAACCATGGCCAGTGGGAGCTGCGATCGGCTGAACTTGCGGACACTGCAGGTAAACCAACCGTCCCAGCCTGCCAGTGGATTTTCCTGATGGGCGGCATGCCAAAGGTTGCCAATTCCTGTCCTATAGTATTGTATAATCATGATTTCTCTCACAAGGATCACCATTAAAAACTTGGCAATTACTGCATTATTTAGGAGAGTGTTGCACAATGGAATGTACTGTCTGCCATATTCTTCATTTGTTCTGTCTTGCACTTAGCAAAATGGAGTCTTGGACCATAACTGGGCTTTTAGGAACTACGGTAATAGATATAAGTAATAATAAATAACCATTATAAGTACCGGCATGCTGCAAATAACACAGTGAAGTTAATTTTACTTTCAACTAATAATTGGGCCTGGTCTACACTTAAAACTTAGGTCAGTCAACATAGCTACAGTGCTATGGGGTGTGCAAAATTAAAACCCGAGTGCCATATCTATGCCAAACTAACCCTTGGCGTAGACACAGTGAAGTCAACTGAAGAATGCTTCCATTGCCATAGCCACTGTTGCTTGGAGAGGTGGAGTTTCCACAGTGGGACACAAACCCCTTCCATTGTTGTAGGCGACATCTACTCTATGGGGTTATGCTGGAATAGCTACTGTGCTGTGATAGCCCCCATAGTGTAGACGTGGCCTTGGTAAGTTTTTAATGGACACCACATATACTTCGCTTTTCTCTCCTTCAACACGTGGCGAGTAGATAGCTTAGTGTTGTGGATTTTTCGTTTTCATGGCACAACCCTTCCAAGGACGAAGTCTGTGGATGGAATATTAAATAACACAAAGCTGCTCTTGTACCCTCCGTACACTTTTCCATTTCCCATTCTTTGCTAAATCCCAGAACAACACTTCTTCACAGCAGAGCCAAAACGGTTGTACCACAGATGAAAATTTTCTTCTAGGAAAATTTTAAAAAATGTTAGAACTTCACACTGTTAACATAGTGCCCTACAAGCAGTCAAAATCAGGCTAAACAAAAACAAACAAACAAACAAACAAAGCCTCTTTCTGAATGCTAAATCCAATCTGTTATGACTTTGTTCTGCAGCTGAACAAAACCCTTTTGCTTACCAAAAACATGGCTCTTGCCCAAAATGATTAATTGTGGCTTTCTGGTCAATAAAACACTAAATAAAATGAAGAATGGGAACGTAATGTGGCTGAAACTCCCCAGTGGCATTTATTTATTCATTTTTTTCCTTCTTTTTTTTAATTGCTTTTGATTAAAAATGTGATTTTACTTAATATGCCATGAATAAAAAAATGTGAAAGGCTATTAGCATTAAGTTAGCATGATTGCAATGTATAATCTTGGAAGTACCTCTAATAGAGTTGTTTAAATGGTTTCATGTGTTCTGGATGAAAAATTACATTTATCAAACATTTGATCTGATGGGTAATATATTTATGGAGAAATAAAAGATTAACTGGCAAGGAAATCCATTTTGATCAGACTATGTAATGTTCTGTGTATGTGTTACAAATAACCCTATTCCCAAGTGAATTCCTTCCTATTAAATTTGTTTTATTGTTATTATTTTTATTATTACTTTTAGCTCTGAACCCATGTGACCATAACATCTTGAAAACAAACAACAACGAAATCAACCACCCTCATTTAAACAAAAATCAAGTATTTTCCCCCTTTTATTCCCCCTGGGCCAAAAAATAAACTTTTACTGTTCTACAGTACAGTGAATGTTTGTTAAATTAAACTTCTGTTGCTTAAACATATCATTTGCAATAACATTTTTAGAATATCAACCCACACATTTCTGACTGATGTTTCATTTGGAATTACAACAATTTATCTAGCAGAAGCATCTGTGTTTTTAACATATGGGTGACGAAGGCTGGAAACTTTCCACGACATTGACCATGCTCTGCCAAAAAAGCCAAAAAAAGAAACTGCTCTGGTGTAAATAAAAACTAGTGTCAAAATTCTTTTTAGGTTTTGAACCCTAAACCATTTAAATAGCAAAGAGTTTATGACTGCTGTTTTATTTAAAAAGAAAAAAAAAGTCTGCAGAAATAGGCCTTGTATGTTGCAAATCTCCATTTTGGCAACCCAAAGAGGGAATATAAGCTTAAAGGCCTGAATTTAACAAACCTAATTATCAAGGCTTAATTAGTACCAAGGGTAAAGCTTCATGGAACACCTGCAGACTTAATTTATGTCCTGACAGAGAGGAACAAGTGTTAATGGGCTGTATTTATGTTAATACCTGAACCTCAGAGAGCCAGTGGGATAAAACAGACTTGCACTAGTTTTCTGTTTCAAGCTACAGAACAAACATAAAAGATTTTAATCTTAATATTAGTTTGCACATAAGTCCTTGGGGAAAGTATAGATCTATTTAAACTTTAAAATTGGAGATGCAGAATTCCAAAGTGGGGGGGGGGGGAGGGGAAGCTAATTTGGAAATTGGTGCAGAAAATATCAAACCAAACAGTATTGGTGACCATATTCTAAGCACACTGTGTACAGCTACTGGTCTTTCAAATCCTCTTATTTTATACCTCTAATGCTGCTTTTTGGTGCATGAACTCAGATTCTCATGTGTCTGACTCTTAATACAACTCTTTGCTAAATTAACAAGAGTATGTGTGTGTGTGGGAGGAGTGATAGATTGCCTACGAGTAAGTGTACTACTTTCAGCATTTTGTCTCTGCACATTCAGACATATGGGACATGCACCCAATTGCTAATGGTGTGATCAACTGGGCTTTGGAAACATTCTAGAAATCATGTCCCCAAGGCAAATAGCACCCTCTTATGGTACCAAATGTTTGGAGAAGAGCTATGGGATCCCATCAGACTGATTTGCTTTTCTTCCATACAGGGGCGGCTCTACGAATTCCGCTGCTCCAAGCAGGGCGGCGCGCTGCGCTGCTCGCGCTGCCGGGCGCCAGTCCCACGCCTCCGCGGGACCTCCCGCAGACGTGCTGCTAGTCCCGCGCCTACGGTGGAGCTTCCGCAGGCATGCCTGCGGGAGGTCCACACGAGCCACGGGACCAGCGCACCCGCTGCAGTCATGCCTGCGGGAGGTCCGGTCGTCCCGCGGCTCCGTTGGACCTCCTGCAGGCATGACTGCGGAAGGTCCGCCGGACCCGCCTGCCGCCCTCCAGTTAAAATGCCGCCCCACGCGCGCACTTGGCGCGCTGGGGTCTGGAGCCGGCCCTGCTTCCATACTTAGGTGGATTGTAGAGGCCATTTGATTCCATAATGAGGGAGCTTCTGCCCCTACTCTTTTCATTAGTAAATATTCTGAAGTTAGGATTTTATTCTAGATTGTCATTAAAGTTTCATGGTTTAGAGTGCTGTTAGCTAGGCTGGTTCTTCCTCACTCTTGGCACAGTGAGTGTCATGGCTGATCAAGACCTCAAGGAGCCAAAGAAAAAGACTGGGCTTATACAATGTATTCCTAGTGGTAGTTGCCCACATCCAAGATTTCATTCGCCTCAGGAATGCTCACTTCCTCCCTGAACTCGTGCTTAATGTGTAAGGCTTTTACAACTTCAAATAGGCACAGATGATTCTATACCATCCTGTTGATGTACATTTGACTATTAAGGCACCAACATAGCCATTGGATTAAATTCCAATTCAGCCAACCTCTCTGGCTCTACAGATACTGAAATTGTAGAAGGAAAAGAGGACTAGCAACTTTTGATGGCCTACTTTTTGGAGATTGTTCTTCTATAGATCCATAGATTTTTAATACAGTCCCAGATTCACAGATTTGAAAGGACAGAAGTGATATGATCATCTTGTCTGACTTCCTATATAACACAGGCCACACAGTTTCACCAAGCGATACCTTCATCAAGCCTATAACTTCTTGTCTCTTACAAATACATCTAATCTTTCCCTACAAACCCTAAGCAGTGTAGAATCCTCCATAACCCATATTAAATTGTTCTAATGGTTAATTACTCTCATTGTTAAAAACGAGCACTGTATTTTCAGTCTGAATTTGTCCAGCTTAAACTTCCATTATTGAATCAGATTTATACCTTTGCCTGTTTACACAGCCCTCTACTATCAGAAATCTTTTCTCCATGAAGGTACTTACAGACCATGATCTAGTCACCTCTTAACCTTATTTTTAATATATTAAATAGACTGAGATTATCAAGTCTCTCACGTAAAGCAGGCTGACCTGACCTCAAATAATTCTTGTAGCTCTTTTCTGAACCGTTCTCTTTTTTTCATCTCTCTTTTAAAGTATGGACACTTGTGGTGCATGCACTACCCAGTAATGGTCTCACCAATGTTGCATACAAATGAAATGCCACTTCTTTACTCCTCTTTGATATCTCACTACTTACATCACATAAAACACAGATTTATTGCTTTACAAAACTTATAAAATTATGTAATCCACTAGATTCCCTCATCGCTAAAGCATCAATTATTATAAGTAGGGCCAAGTTAATTATTCACAAGTAATGTATTTCACAAATTCTTTTATTTCTCTTCATAAATTGTCAGCAAACTGACCAGGGAGTTCCCAGATTTACTTAAGATTCAGAATTATTGATAAATGTATCCTGCAAATCTTTACAAATATTCGCAATTCACACTGTGCTTGCTAGTTACATCAGTCATATAATATTGTTTGTCCTTTCAGATTAGATACATTACAGACCAGATCCACAATGGAGTCTAATTACTATTGATTTCAATTAGAGATAAGCACTTAAATACCTTTGAAGATCTGGATCCATGTGACCAACTAATACACCTGAACTGCATCATAGTAAAATTTAACATACAGTTTGAAACTGTACCAGAGAATATTCAAGGTTAAATTTTGTTCCTTTGTGAATATTCATACTAGGGAGCTCAAGCCCTCGAATGCTCCAGGGAATAGCAAACACAGTTAATTCAAAATTCTCTTTTGAACTCTCACAAATATTAGCATAAAATGTTTCTTCAATTGTTGGCACGGTTCTAATTCTATAGAACCAGAGTCACAAAGGGCTAGACTGTGCTTTTTACACCTGGCCCTGGAATAAGGTGCGGCATGTAGCTATGGGGTATGTCTACACTGCAATTAAAAATCCATGGCTGGCCCATGCCAGCTGACTCGGTGTCATGGGACTCAGGCTAAGGGGTAGTTTCACTGCAGGGTAGTTGTTTGGACCCTGCGAGGTGGGAAGGTCCCAGAGGTCAGGCTGAAGCCCAGCCTTGAATGTCTACACCACAGTGAAGCAGCCCCTTGGCTTGAGATACAAGAGCCTGAGTCAGATAGCACTGGCCATTTGCAGGTGTCTAATTGCAGTCTAGACATACCCATGATGTCCCAGAAGAAGCCTTACAACTAAGGAGCTGGGACTCTCTGTTCTCCACTTGCACGAAGAAGAGAACTACATTTCTTCATCCCTTTTAATGGAGCATCTTACTCCCTATTTTGTGCCAAGTCAGCTGATGAATGGGATAGCCCAGATCCAAGACTCCTCCCACTTTCCAGGCTGCCCCACCCACCTGCTCACAAGAGAAAATATCCATCAAGAGGTCCCTGCTCAACCCACCCTGAGCCAGAGTCACAATATGATCAGGATTAACCAGGGAATAAGAAGGGGGACCTTCCCTGCACACCTGGATAAGGTGTGTGACAAATCTACCCTCTCTCTCTTTAACCTAAAGGCCTGACAATAGTTCTATCAAACACGCTTTGCAAATACACTGGGCGTGGGTCTCTACTGCAACTCAAGAGAAAGGACTGCAAGTAGAAGTTGGTTAAACTGATACTCTCTCCCCTTTTTGAACTTCACCAGGCCAACTCCTATATAGTAATAATTTTGAGTTTACTTTTATTTTAAATCAGTCTTAATGACCAAGGTTACAGCTTTAATGGGCACATTTATGAGAACTGAAACTGATTAAAAGTAACATTAACTTTGATAAGGAGGACTGGGGAGTTACTGTTACAGTAGGGTGACCAGATGTCCCGATTTTATAGGGACAGTCTCGATTTTTGGGTCTCTCTCTCTCTTTTATAGGCTTCTATTAACCTGCACCCCCATCCCGAGTTTTCACACTTGCTGTCTGGTTACCCTCCTGTTACAGAGGTCCATAAGGAAAATCAGTTCTATCAGACTGTTTAAACAAAGCTTCCTCCACCCACCCTCTCTAAAGAGACATTGCAAACAGCATATTTTAACGTTTGCCCTGTTCTATTTTTTCTTGCAATCCCCTGTAAAATATCGACACTAACATTTCTTCTCCTCCTGCTTTTGCTTGGCAATGAATGTTGCTCTCACCAGCACCGCCACTCTCCTCATTTTACTGATGCACAAACCATCAGTGATTTCCAGTGCCTGCTCTTTCTTATTGTCCTGGGCATCAGTGAAAATGTCACCAGGGCTGTTTGCACAGCTGTGAAAATAGTGTTTGTTCAGGGTACTGTTTCAGTGCTGTCAGCTGAAAAGTGTTGCAGACCCCCATATGAAAAATTATAGGGATTTGCATTGTCCTGTGGGAACCACCAAACAGCCTAACCCCGATCTTGAACTCCTGCTGCCTGAGGATTAATTTCCCAAAACTGCGTTAGGTACTTTAATAGCTTTGGGCAAGGTCATCCAGGCCAGCCAAGTTGTGCTCAACATAAGATCATCTTTATGTTCCCTGAACTTGATAACCAGTTCCTAGTGTAAATCAGAGCACTCCTCAGGCTTTTCCAACATAAATCCAGCTTCTCACAACCCCAAGGTGTCACTCCAACCACCAGGGAATACCGAGGCATAGAGATGACCTGGACACACCCTCTTTCACTCAGACATGCCTACTTCACTATGGCAGCTTTGTGACACCTAAGGATTCTCCTACAGAGAGGGTCAAATCCATTGGCTGTATGGCTGCTTTGTACTGGTAGTGATGCAAACCAGAGTGGGACCCCTTTGTTTGTTTGTTTTTTTTAATTATTTGAGGAAATGCAGGACGGTGAGGACAGCTGAGGACTGTGTGCAGGGCACTTCCTGAATTCCCCACATGATTATTGTGACAACATTGTAACTCACGGTCACTAGGACATCTCCCCAGCAGAGAAAAACTGTTATGAGTAGCTGTAGTCTAGTCCTTAGAACTTGCAGCTAGGCTCTCCCAACTTCTTACTGGAGTTCTGCTACTGACTGACTGTGCGACCATGGGCTAGTCATTTAGAGTACGTGTAGGGCTCAGCCTCTGATAAACCACAAACATCTAGACACTCAGCACATTAGCAATCAAATATCTTAAGTTACAAAAGGAACAAAAACGCCAGCCTAGACATACCCTCTAGTCCTCTGTACCTGGGCTTCACCATCTACACAAGTAGGGATAATAATGCCAATCCTCTGGGGGAGCTGTGAAGGTTAATTAGTTAATTTCTGCATGTATTTTAATAAATGTGTGCTGAAAGTGCCAATTAAATTATTAACAGTAAAATGCTCTCTTTATATCCTCAAAACTTCCCAAATGGTCATTTCCTAAATTGATCTGCAATTGAGGTTTGATAAAAAGAAAAAGAAAGACAAAAAGAATGGAAGTAAAGAAGATGATTAACAGACTTTGCTTGCTATTTTTATCAGGCAAGTTCATATCTCTGGTAAGAAAATTCTTTATCTGTGACAAATTTATCAGACCTTGAAATGTGGTTTTCAAAACCGGATATTACACATTAACACAGATCTAATATGTATGATCATTATGGAAACAATTCAGCCACATTGATTTTTTTTTCATGAACAGCAATAATATTGATGTGTAACACATAAGTTCTCACACATGCACACACGCATATGCGTTCTCGTAAATCGACACTAGCACAGTGTTACGGGAAGAATAGGGTTGCGGCTGCAGGGCTGATACGCGTAGGATTTTGCAGTGTGTTTTCCTTTTGGTCACATACCCACATTTGAGAACTATGTGTTGTTGGTATATTTTGTAGAACCGGCTGTGAGATGTTAAAACGGAAACAACCCATTAATCAGATAAATTCTCAATGAAAATTCTGAGAATTAAATTACAAATCCTGGATGAATTTAGTCATCAATTTCTCAAAACATCTGTGGCATGGAAAGCTGGAGATCTTCTTGAGGTCTAAAAGGTCAACTTCAGAAGTTTCTAAAAAGCACAAACAACACTTGTCATGCACAGTTTCTGTCACATCTCTTTTTTTCTTTAACCTCTTTTCTGATTTAATTTCATCCCACTTTAATATGGTCCTCTCCTTCCTCCCTCAGCCCTTCCCACAGAATCACTCAGGCTGAAGAAACACATGAGCAGGTTGTGCAACCATGAAGCCTAAGCTGGTCCCTGGACACGTTAACCAATTTGTTGCATACAAAAACAGAAGAGCATTCAGGTTGTGCAGAAGATTAACAAATCAAACTGCAGCAATAATACTGAATAGTTATAGTAGACAGCTTTATTCAAGATATATGTATTTCTTGTTAGTAAGAATGCTGAACCTAAACAAGAATAATAATTTAAAAAAGAAGTCCTAGGACTTTATTTTCCATGTGATCTAACATAAATTAAAATGAATATCTGTTTTGGTTCAGTAGTTACATTTGTATAGGGGTCATCTTTTGCTCAGCAGGAGCAGACAGGGATGAGTTTGGATTTATGAGGACTTTCATTTTTGCTTCATTAACATTTCTATTTTCTTGTTTAAATATATTTTTATTTAATGTTTTGAAAAATGGATTTTCAATTTAATCTCGGTTCAGCCTCCTAAATTCGACATGTTTTGGGTGCTGGGGAAGAAAGCAAAAATGAAAAGAACAAAAGGTGGGAGAGTGGAATCTAACCATTGTTACAGTTTCAGATTTTGGACTCAAAGAAAATCGTTCTGACTTGAAATATTTTCCATGCTTGCTTGAAAATCCATAAAATGAGCATTTGCTCATCAGAGTATGAGTTATGTATGCAAAATCTCCTGCACTCAAAACTGGGCCGATGGATGACTGAAGACTTATACCATTCGTTAACTTCCTACTCTGCATGTGACAAAGGAATGAACGTTAAAAATGATAGAATGAAGACAGGGTTCCAAGTCGCTAAACTGTAGAGACAGTGCAATCTTTTTTGAAGGGGATATTGTGGCTGCACTACAGTGCTGGAAACCAACCTCAGTATGTTGGACTTTCAGGAGAAAGAAAATGGTCAATGAGGAGTGCATGAGAATAAGAATACAGAATTCTAACAAGACAGAACAAGCTTTTCCAACGCTTATTTTTAATTATCTGAGGTTAAGCATAAGCCACTGAATTTTTGTTACATTTTGTTTTATTGACTGGGTATATGTTTTAATAACATGCAATCAAATAAGGAAGGAATAAATTGAGGCCACTTTATGAATAAGACATATAAGTTTTAGCAGACACAGTAAACATACAGACAGTGTCTTCCTGTACACATGGGAGTGCTTATTTAAACTGAAACTTCAATATACCTCTGACTAATCAAATTGAGTCAGCACTCTTAGCCCAAAATAGTAGCTGAGACTCCTGTGAGTTAACATGCAAGTTCTTTATCAAACATTATAAACATTAGTGGGCAACTGAGATCCTTATTGTCTTGAAGCATTCAAAACAGCAGGTTTCCAGGAACTGTCTGTTTTTAAAAGAAGAGATTGGAAGTTTTCTTTCAGCCCTTAGATGGTTGCGAGCTGCCTGTAATTCAGGGCCGGCTCCAGGCACCAGCTTAGCAAGCAGGTGCTTGGGGTGGCCTCTCCGGAGAGGGGTGGCACGTCCAGCTATTCGGCGGCAATTTGGCAGAGGGTCCCTCACTCCCGCTCGGAGCGAAGGACCTCCTGCTGAATTGCCACAGATCGCGACTTTTTTTTTTGAGGGGGGCTGCTTGGGGCGGCAAAACCCCAGGAGCCGGCCCTGCTGTAATTACAGACACATCATTTCAAAATGTTGGCATTCAAAGGCCCAAGGCAAAAACGGTGCATTTTGCAAGGTCATTCAGGTACCTCTGACAACAACTACAATAGTACACTTTGCAACTATATGAAGCTTTATATTTTCAGGACACCATACAAACTTTAATTAATTGTTATATGCAGTGTTGTAGCCATGTTGGTCCCAGGATATTAGAGAGACAAGGTGGATGAGGTCATATATTTTATTGGACCCACTGCTGTTGATGAAAGAGACAGGCTTTCAAGCTTACACAGCGTCTTCTTCACATCTGGGACATGTACTCCGAGGTGGAATAGATTGTTTAGCCTAAGTAACTATTTATGCTGTTCCATCTTGTATTTAGCTGTGACACTCGGAGTACATTTCCCAGACCGAACGGAGAGCTGTGTGTAAGCTTAAAAGCTTGTCTCTCTCACCAGCAGAAATTGGTCCAATAAAAAATATTACCTCATCCATCTTGTCTTTCCAAACTTTAAGTAATTCTCACATCATCACTATGAAACATTACAAATGGGCAAAATGAGGCACATGGAGTTAAACTGATTTGGCCATGGAGTGAGTCTGGGGCAGAATTTTAATTCCCTTTCTGGAGTTCCTGACTCATGGCCCCACACTTAGTTCCCTAAATCAAAATCTCTCTGTTATACTATATTTATCCTCAGTTTAGCTGTCTTACCTGGTGGAAGATGAAGATAGGGCTGGCCTGTCCCTGCACTCCTAAATTCTGTGATTTACATTAAAAAGCTACATTTTGGAGAACACACGTGACTGGTAATATTGTTTCCTGCACTTTTATCACACCCACAGTTTATGGTCACCATTCCCTGCAGCCTCAGCCAACAATGAGGCTGATACAACTTACACTGGAGGTTGAACAAGACACAGTCAAGATGAGGGAACCAAAAAGATGGCGCAAAGCCACCGTTCTGCTCCCTCCCCGAGGTTCTGTGCTACATAAAGTTCAGCTGGACCTGAGGCCTGGGGACATAATCTTTAAAAGGCCGCAGAGAGCTAGAGTTTTCATTCTAAATACTGAGTTTGACATTTTATTTACGTAACTCTACTTATTCCAGGAAGTGTGTTTCTGCCAATAGACTCCAGACAGGGCCAACATTAGACTTGCTTGGGCCCATGGCAGACACTAAGGAGTGGGTCCCCACCCCGCCTCCCTTACCTGCTTACACATTGGATTTCGGCAATGTTTCTCAAGCTCAAGCCCCGCTGCATGGGGCTGAAGGTCAAGCCCCACCATGTGGGGCTGAAGCTGAAGCCCGAGCCCCACTGCACAGGTCTGAAGCCTGAGCCCCGCTGGACGGGGCTCCCTGTGGCACGGGACCCCAGGAAATTGCCTTGCTTGCTATCCTGTAACACTGGCGCTGGCTCCAGAGAAGAGCTGGGAAATATCCTTTTGTTCTGTAATGAGTAATCTTTTATCTCTCTCTTGTATCCTCCCAATAACCTGCGTTTGGACAGCCCAAAACTCCTTTGCCTTCTTTTTAAAATTTCCTGTTGGCTCCATTCCATAGCATCATCCTCTGTATTTCCATATGGTACACATCCAAAACATTTCAACATTTCATTCGCAGCCATTACAAACACCAAAAAAATGAAGTCTATAAGGGGAAATTGTTGAAGTTGCTTGATTGAAAAGGTGCGAGAGGGTCTCACTACGGAGAGGGGTATAATGAAATTAAAAACTGGTTTTTTTTTTTAAATTCATTTTATAATCACCCAAGTATGATTTATAGTATTAATCTTAAGCCCTTCTGCATTGTTAAATAATGTATTAAAATAATAAATTAGAATATTTTGGACATGAATTCAGAAATTAAACTAATTTGGGAAAGGGAATGATCCAAAGAAGTCTTCATCTTCATCCTAAATTAGCTCCACTATATCTACATTTAACATATTTTCCAGGTTGCAATATCAATCAAGCAATAAGGTAACTGTAGGATAAAATGTCATCTGAATGTTTGAGCCTTAACTCTAAAAAAAATTCCTTGCATCTGTGGATTTAGATCAATGACTTGATATTACTTCAACTATTACAAATTGTAATTCTCAGTGGTTTTATTATGTTTTAAAATACACAAATGCAAGCTCCTCACAGAGCCTTTATTCGAAGCAGCCTTATGTTTATTGTAATGTCTGACACCTTTAAAATCTGAAAATACAGAAGAGGTACCAGTTAAAGGAGGAGAGTAATTCCTCCCACCAAACAAAACAACAGAACTATGAGGCATGGAGATCTGCATGGAAAGTTGCTGAAATTTTGTGAGGCAGGGCAAGAGAGATGTTTGGATTGTGCCGGGGCTTTTAGAGGTACCATGAATGATGTTTGAAATATTTAGGTGGGAGTGTGCTCTCTAACAGGAAAAACATACTGTAGCAACAATGTATCCTGGACACACAATCTCACAAGATTCACCCTGGGACCAAGCAAGTACTAGAGGCAAAGTACCTCCTCTATATTCAATGGGACAAAGAGGTGCTTATCAAGAGAAAATCATGAAATTTGAAGGCAAAACTCACAAACACTAGTCTGTGCAATTGAGGCTTGATTTAACTCCCACTGAAGTCTATGGTGAGATTACAACTGGGTTCAGTGAAAGCTGGAACAAACCCTTATGCTGTCACCACTGATGTTTCTAATATTGCAGCTGATTAATTTCCTTTTTCCCCCCTTTGAGAGAAGTGAAATTAAGGTGCAAGATGGTGTCTGTGACAGCAGCAACAAAACCCTAAACTGCAGGCTATAAAAAATAAAAATATGCAGAAAGGATGAGGTTCATAAATCATTTCATCACTCCCACCCATGATTGGGTGTTCATGACTATTCCTGGTGTGAAAACTGGGGCCCATAACACATCAGCAAGTTTCTAAACATTGCTGAACACTATATTTTTAAATCTTCAACTCTATTTTTTTAATCCTCTGATCTAACAGTCATAAAAACATACCAAGAATCTATTCTGCTTACTAATTTAATAGCCAAACTGGCTAAGAGATATCTCCCTATCATTAGCCTCTACTCCCTCTCACATATGAAATTTACATTTCACAGTGTCAATGTCCTTAGAAGAAGAAAAAACCTTGCATTCAGAATCATTAGTCATTTTTCATGCTCTGGAGGTCCTTCTCGACCAATTCAGTAAAGAAGGATGTTACACAAAAGAGACAGGATTGCTGCTAATGACAGGCAACAGTTCAATATTTTATACCACCTTAAAAAGTTTCAGTAACTGAAGGTGTTCTCACATTAATTCTTTGCATCAATTATTGACAGAGAATTTAATTTAAAGGCAACTAGTCAGTAACCTAGGGGTACTGTTTTAAATAATTTATAATTGCTGCATAGGTGTAATCATATTGCTATTGATTAAGATCCACTTACTTCTACCAGTCCAGCATGCCTTATGCTAATTACTTTTAGTGATATCACCTTTTTAACTCTGTATTCCCTGGTAATAGGAACTCATTATAAAAATAATTGAATAAAGTACAATCTTTTAAAGTTTATTTGATTAGTCCTCGCAGGGCTGTTGAGAAAGTGTATTTAAATAAACATAAAACTAGAAACAGAAGAAAGGATACCCTGAGATCAAAAAGACAGTCTACTAATTTTGAGGTGAGAGCTGGAAAGCTCAAAGCAACAGGAATTATGATTACATATATGAATGAAGATTAAGATAAATCTGTCATATTTCCCCCCTCTCCTGCAATTGCTACAATGTGAAACTCCCATTTAAATCTGTGGGACTCCTCAGTGTGTATGCATCACAGGATTGGATCATTTCAATGATATGGTAGAATACAATACTTCTTTTCAGGACAAGAATATATTTAAAGGCCAAAGCCTGTGTGTGAAATCTTGCTCTGAATTCAGTGGGAGTTTTGTCACTGACTTCAACAGAGCCAGAATATCATCCTCTGATTTTACTAATTTCAGATGATTTTACATGTAATAATGATTATTATTGTTGTTTTTAAAATATTTAGAAACCATTTGGGGACATCCTAGGCCCAAGCTCTGCATGGTCGGACTCTCGCATCTATGCAGATCCCATCTGAGATAATGGGAGCATGGGCATGCATAGGGATTCATCTACAAGAAGGTTTTAAGATTGGGGCTTTAAAGTTTAAGATGTTCACATTTTCTGATGAAGCAATCAAAACCTTCAGTCTTTGAGGTCCACTTCATGTATCACTTTAAGGCTGGAGATACTTAATCATTCTATTCTACTCTAGATTTCCCTAGGAAGCCCATGGGAGGCAGCTCATCAACTATCATATGCAACAGATAAAGCAGCAGCTGCAGAAGAAGGAAATACAAACTCCATCAGTGCATCACTGGGGTAAGTGCGAGGAGTAGCACTACAATTTTGAAAATGTACTTGGAGGCCTAATCCTAATCCCATTGAAATCAATGTGTGTAAATCAGGTCATTTATTACATTCTGTTGTAGAGCCAAGGGGGAGGAGTGTTGACATACCAAGAAAAGCCTGATGGGGAAGGGCAGAATCTGGACACGGGGAGGGAATCTGCAGGAATGGCTGAGATGGGAGATAGCTGGAGGTTTTAGGACTAGAGGCCCAGGCGTAATCCTGATGAAATCAATTACAATCTCTCTGCTGATTTTAAAGAGATCTGGGTTGGACTTTAGGGGGTTTGGAGGGACAAGAGAGAATATAATCTACCTACCCAAGGACTACGAAAACAATAATATATAATATCATCTAATAAATCTACAGAGTTCACTGACAAATTCTGGGTCTGATCTTGACAGATGCTGTGAAGTAGATTCCACAAAAGACACTAATATGGGTAGATAGCCAGCAAACAACATCCAATCTCTGCGCCAAAAAATATGCAACGTATTATAAATTAAATTGACTCAAGATAATTTTAGTGGCTTGCAGTCAAGTGGAAATCGCTTCTAAAAATATCAGTACAAGTAGTGACTTTCTCCACAGAGTTGAAGTCAAGCAAAATTTCAAAATACATATGCTTTTTAAGTAACTCAATGAATGTGGAACAGCATAAACAGTAAACTCCAACTTACTATACTTCAAGAATTTGAGAAAGAATAAATTGATCTGACATTTGTTTTCTGTTAAAATATTGAAACAAGTTGATCAGATGCTTAGGAGACTGGTATAGTATTCGGTTCACCTCCAGGACCTCATATTTGCAATAAAGTTGGTAGCATAACAAACCTGTTCCATGAGGGCCAATGTGAAATGCCAGGGTGGTCTGGAAAGGATGTCCCCATTTCACAACCTCTCTGGCACGGGCAGTTTTGAGAAAAGGGCCAAGGACAGGACCAGTCCAGAGACTGAAAAAATCACCTTACCCCTTGTGGTGGTCCCCATGTATCAAGGCACAACAATAAGGAGTACTGAACTTTGAACACCACCTCTGCTTTGGCTAAACAAAGACCCTCGGTCTCTGGGGCTGTTAAGCTGGCACCATCCAATAGTCATTAGGGAAGCCTGCTGTGACTTTTCATATCAGGTCTAATTTAAAAAAGGATCAACATTATTGATAATCTTGAATCCTGGCTTTGTTAACAAAAAATGCAACAGCTTTAAAAGGTTGTGTTGAACACAGTCATGCTGGCAATTGCAAGTCTATATTTCAAACAGTTAAGGAAAAAAACAGTATTAAATTTACTGAATACCTCAGCTGGGGTTAAGCATTTTATGCAGGCATCAGCATCTTTAAGTTCACCTTTTAAAAGGAGCAGGTTTTTTGTTGTAAATGGCACTGACACTACAACAAGAAAGTTCATTTCACAAAGATGATTCATTAAGAAATAAAATATTCATGGCTGACAGCTTGAAGGATCGCCATACAGTTTTATTCTAATGCACCTGTCCTCTTTGTCAAGTCCAATATGGGATGTCATGTCGCCAAAGTTTTATTTAGAAATTGTTTGTCAGAGTGAGCTTTCTAATGTGAATGAAAAATTCATCCCCTCATTAAGAAGATTTTACATGAAATGTCTAGGATTTTCAATGAACACCAGGACATGAACCAATTACTGTTAAACATTTAAAGAGATAGTGTCCTAGCTCACTCAGCAAAACCCGTCATGCACATATATGGAGAGAACTCAGCATCTATCAGGAAAACCAAATGGCATTTCCTTTTTTATTGTAGTGTTTTACTTCATTCTTTTTCGTGAATTTTGGCAAACCCTTATGTTTAGAAAGTCTTGGTCAAATTAAAGGCACTTGTGATAATTTGCATATAGCTTAAAGGATGAAAAGTGTCTTATGTTCATTGCCCAAGACTTAGATTAATTAAAACCGCCATACATAGTGTACACAGGCAAAGATGATGATGAGGGGAGTGTGTACCATTTTGGTTTTTTTTGCTGGAGACCTCCTGACGAATTTGTCTTTTCCCAGGGGTCAAACCATCCGAAATCCTAAAAGATACCCCGTGCCCATCTTTGATCTAAGAGAGGCATCCAGCTATCTTGGGGTTGGGGAAGTGATAGGAAGGAGGGGCAGGCTGGTGGTGAGCAGAACCACTCTGAGGTGTTGTTCCTCTTGCACCTCACAGGATTCCCCAACTAAGATAAAGCTGATTGCACTAATTTATTTGGAGACCTCCCCACACCATTGACCTTACCCTGGTTTCCTATCGGAATGTCAGAAGGCATGATCATCAAGGAGTGATGGGCTGTGAAAGAGCTGTGCTCCCATGAGGAACACAGGAAAAAAACAACCGAGATAGTCTTGAGCATCTGCAGAAGGTAAGCCTTGTGGGTGGGGATGGCCCCTTTCTTTCTCAACATAGCAAGTCAGATGAAACCCCAGCAATCGGAAGTTGCAGAGTTACCTCTCCTCTTCAAGTGCTGGGGATGACCATTCCCTTTGATTTTTTTTAAATGATCTGTTTGGTTTATTTTACTCTGCAACCCATATCTTGGAATATACACAACTAAATGGGAAACCTTGTTTTGCATCAGTACTGAGTGTATATTTTCTTGCTAGTTCAAACAAGGAAACCATTCTTTCCAATAAATAATACTAGGCAATGAGAAAACACATACATTTGTCTCATGCAGAGTAACCTGCAATACACTCTACGGAGATTGCACAGTTTTCATATTCTGCTTTACAAAATATTAGTGCATTTGCAGTCCTGAGGGATAAAAAAAGCACTCCTAAAGATATTCTAAGTATTTTGAGGGCTTCTGAATTGGAACCTGTATGAGTAAGCAAATGACTTATTTTTCTTTTTTTCCTCCCAGGGTTTTTGCTAGATATACTGTATTTTAGAAAGCACATCCAATACATTTTGCACAATTTTGCCCATAATTAGTTTCACTGGGAAAACTGTGAAGAACTACTTTCCTGCTTTTAAATTCATAATTTTGGTTCAAGAGTACAGGAGACGTTTAGACAGAGTGAAAAGTATTTTCTAACAAATCAATATTAATTTACCTGACTGTTATGGTCTCAAGAGCCAAAGTGGGTTCTTGTACTGAGCTGGAAAGGAAAGATTTTATCCTGATCAAATGTTATTCGAATATTTATAAGACTAGATAATTTAGAAAAGAAAATACAGATGGCAGGGAACAATCCTGAAGGGTAATTTTCCAGCCATCTCTTTGAGTTACAAATGGCAAGAAGTGTAAAAAGGCACATAGTGTGATCAGTAATTTTCTCTGTCATACAGTTTTCTACTAAATCCACTGCTCAGTTTATTTCCTGTGCTATGGCAAATGATGCAACATTTCATCTAGGATCCCAGAATCACATGCATACAGTATCAGAGTGCTTACAATTCTCTGGGGGAAAAAAAAATCCAAAGAGGACGTTAAAAAAATAAAAATGGAATTATTTACATTCAGCAATGTACACCAAAAAGGCCAGTCTCTTCTTTTGTGACATCCAGGCCTACACAAGTCAAACAATAACAGCTTTCTGCTACGTGATGACACTCAGATAAACCAATTGTTCTTATTCACACTACATTCTTAACAAACTCACAGTCCGTATTCTGCTTCAGGTAGGTGAATAATTAAAAGCAAAAGCTAGAGGAGATTATTAATAGTTTCACCATCTGCAAATGTCAGACAGTTGTACATCATAATTATTAGGTAATAAGGCTAGGTATTATTATTACAAATAAGAAAAAAAAGTACCAATAATAGGTACAAAGTGATCTAAAAACCTCTCTCGAGCAATTTATATGCAAGACAGACCTTACTAGCAGTGATTACTGTACTGTGTAAAATGTGGTGATACTTTTAACTTGCAGACTGGATAGAAGAAAGTCTTTCATCCACTATTCTCAATGATGGTGCTGTGTGAAACAGTAAATTGACAGAGTAACATTTCACCTCTCAAGACATGGGTTCAAATATAGTTCATATCAGAAATGAAATGAGTTTGTTACTTTAAACTGGTCACATTGGATCTCAATTCTATATGAGATGCTTAGAATTTAAGTGAAGGTGCCCTGTATTTTGCAGGTTTGGCCTCTCTATGTGTACCACAGAAATACTCCATAATTCATCCACAGTACACGGATACCAAACTCGGGCCCTCCTCCTTCAAGCTTTTACGCATATGCTAACTGTATGCATGTGGGTAGTCACACTGACATTAGTGAGGTACTCGGGCATATTAAGTTGCACACATGCTTATGTGTTGGTAGAATCAGAGACACTGGTGGTCAGGAATGAGATGCAGTGGCAGAGAGAGGAGTACACAACATAACTTTGTGAAAACAGATCGGCCTGTAAATTGCCTACTAATACAACATCTTTTAAAAATGTATTTGTTTCTTAAACGGAGAGATTGAGAAGTACTACAGCTCTTAGAATTAGCAAACATGGAAAATCAATAAAATTAACAAGTGAAGTTTAAACATCACACATTGCAAACTCATATTTTCATATTTTATGCCTCCATTTTAAATACAGTTAGGAGATCTCCTGTAGGAATTCAAAAAGTGTTATCTTATTTTGTGCCCAAAACCAGAGAAAGAGCTCCACTGGGCTTGACAAACTGTTAAAATTAAAATATCTGTTTAAGCACAGCATAATATATTAGATGTTTAAGGCATTTTCCCTTAAAATTTTAGTTTATCTTCTTTTAGTTAATTTTCTGAGATAAAATCCAGTTATAAATAACCTGGGGTTACTCTCAGTATGCTGCTTGTGGGATGGCAAATCTTTAACAGCCAGAAATTCTGCCTCTTAGACCTCTCTAGAGGGAATAAGAGTACTTTGAAAATTATCCAAAGCAAAATAAGCAAAAAGCATTACAATAATAATAAAATAATTAGTAATTATGCAGGAAGTTATATTATATTTATAAGCTAATGAACTATTGCCCTTGGGCATCATTTTTTCTTTTTAAATACAAACATACAAAAATACTCATTGACTATAATCAATGCCAACCTATGCGTTTTAGCTGAATTAGTTATATCAGACTTGCAATAATCATATATGAAAGGATGCTGGAGAAAATTACGGATCTATGAAAGAGCAATTAAGAGAGATATACAAAATCCAACAATTAAATGCTTCAAAATACATATGACTAAAGATCTGAAACACAACAGTACAAAAGTTTTGTTTGCCAGTACTACAAAGAAAGAGTCAAGAAAACAGCTGTAATATGAGAGGATGTCAACTAGCTGAAATATTAAATTTATATTTCCTCTGAATAAGGGACTAAAAGAACAATATGCTGGCTGCTGTCCATTGACTGTATGTATAATTATCATGGATTCCATCACTAGAAATGTAGGAGGCAGTTCAAAACAAATAGGGTCTTTTGGACTCAATACTGCAGGATTTCTTCTCACAGATCTGTAGGCCAAAGGTAATCATTCGGGAGAATATATGTTCATACTATTTTCCAAAAAGTTTGTTGAATATGAGATTTTTTGTAAAGGAATACAACTATTGTAGAAACTTGCAAGTCAATCAGTTACCCTGCTACCATTTGCAAGGAAAACAGCAGAAAGCCACTCTGATAGGTAAGATAGAAAGGAACACATAGTTGTAACCTAACAGGAAATAACTGGTACACATTTAGAAAGGAAGAAACTGCCTAACTGTTCTCCTTGACTTTTCGGAGGTTACTGAGAAGGTTGATGATGGCAGTGCATATGGCATAATTTATTTGGATTTTCAGAATGCCCGCAATAAAATTTAATGTCTGAAAGGTACGAGCTCTGAGATCTAAGTTTTTTGTCTGTCCTAAGTATCAAGAGAAAAAAAAAGAATGACTAAGAAGGGGGATTAAATTCAAGTGGGGGAAAAAAATCTTACATGGTACAGACGTCAACTTGAGTTACTATTTTTAGCACAACACAAATGATGCAAGAGAGAAGTAAAGAAATACTAATTAAGAAAAGATAGTGGTAAACACTTTCCCCCAGAGAGAATAATAAATGATTACAAAGGCTTGCAAAGTAGGGTCCCTGTCACTGATACCAAAACACAACGAATTGAAAAAAAAAGAATGCATAACACGGTTTTCACACAAAGTTAAAATGTCATGAACACCAATGACCAAATCATGGTCCTACTTTTAATACTTCCCTCCCAATATGTGTTGCACTTACATTGTTCAATTCATATTGATGGAGGTGGACTATTTTCTCGTCCAAATTTAATAATACCATTCCTCATCTTACAACAAGAGAAACTGGGCCCAATTCTCACCCCTTTGAAGTCAATGGCCTCATTCTCTTTGAGAACAAGATTGAACATGGTATTTTAAAAAAATCTGTTTAGCAGAGAATGGATATTGAGACGTTTGAAATCCAGATCTGCACCTACATTTTGTAACTTTGAGACAATCGCTGGTTTACTAACTTTGTTAGAATATATAGTATTCCACACAGATACAAAAGATTTATATTGGACTTTTTTTTTTCCTTCTATTTTCTCTTCAAAATCTGATTGCAGGTCTCTTTTGTATTCCTTGGACTGTGGAAAGACCCAAAGTAGAAGCTCCATGGTTCTCCCAAATGTCCATTAGATGTTGATCACATCACAATTTGAATGAGGCATTTCAAATACATTATTCAATTATTTATAATCTGCAACATTACCTGGAACTGGTGCCAGCAAATCCATTGCCTGCAACGTGTGTCTTTGGGTGTGTGATGCATTTTTATTTTTATTATTATTATGATGACCCCTCCAAGACAACAAAGTATATAACTTCTCCCTTTCAAAATGCAGTAAGCACCTGATTACTCTATATAAGAAAATATATAATTCCAAATGACCAAAACCAACCAGTATTTACTAGAACTTTAAACGATTCAATTAGCAGGAGGTGATGGTTCTCAAAACAGTGGGACTGTACCACAGAGATATGTTATCTAGTCTGTACATCTCTCACCTCTCCTTTATCTCATTGTGAAGGGGTTCCACTCACTGTGGGTGAGTCTCCTTGTGGCTGGGTCTGGGAAATAGCTCTCGTCCCATCTGGCACCCCTTTCCCTCTGTTGCTTGTGCTGTGGCTTGTTCTCTTTCTCTGTGACTCAGGGGGCTCCCTCTTCATGACTCATCTCTCCAGCCAGGTCACTATATAGTCCTCATTTTCACCTGGAAGTGGCAAGTGGTACTAAAATGATCACTCTTTTATTCTATCCTGACAAAGAAGTAATGTTACTGTACTTGGAATGTGTTGCAACATGACATTCTATGCCAACATAATCCACAGTGGTGGACAGTCCTCCCCTTCCAAGATAACAAAGTCCAACCATTGCGGATGGTCTTGCGTTTCACACTTCCAGGTCCTGTGCTCCTTTCCCAGTGGCTGGCAGGGGAACCCAGGCCCTCCCTCTAGACTGGGTTCCAGCCTAGGGACCCCGTACCCAGCAGCCAAAGTCTGCACAGTCCACTCCTAGCTGCTGTTTTCCTGGGTTTCTTCCTACCCAGCCTCTTTCAAGCTTTCTTCCCCGTAACATCTCTGGGTTGACCCTTCTTTCAGGGCTAGGGTCTCAGGGCTCAGTCCTTCCCCTGGGTTTCCTCTCTCTTCCCAGAGAGTGACTGGAGACGCTGTGCCTGCAGCTCTCTCCTCTGTACCACTTCCAGGCTTTTTTACTAACCAGCCTGCTCCTGGCCAGTTGGGCTTCATGATCAGTTAAACCTGGCGCTTCCTCTAGGTGCCGCCAGGTAACATGTAGTTGCAGAACATTATTTTATTATGGTTTCAGTTTTTTTAATCATACCGGCTCTGGTGAGGTCTGAGTCCTTCATCCTAAAAAGTTTGCATCCAAAGGGTGGATCAGTGGATCGCTGCTCTGGGCCAATGGGAGCTGCTGGAAGTGGCACGGGCTGAGGGACTTACCACTTCCAGCAGCCCCCATTGGCCCAGAGCAGCGATCCGTGGCCAGTGGGAGCCGCGATCGGCCGGACCTGAGGACGGGGCAGGTAAACACACCGGCCCGGCCCTCCAGGGGCTTTCCCTGCAGAAGCGGCGACCCCTGTTTGAGAAACCCTGATATAATTAAAAGGGGAACAGAGCTCTAGGATTGAGAGCCAGTTGAGAGAGCAGGGAGTTCTGATTAGTACTGAAAAGAAGTTAAAAGCTGAGATTTTTTTCCCTGTAGAATCTCCTCCCCTCATTCTCTAACAGGTCCTGCTGGGAAACAGGAGCTGGATTTTAAAAATGCTACCAGGGATTCCATCCCACTGCTGTTCCACAGGGCCCAAGTGTGCTGCTGTCAGCAGACGCTTTCTCTGGCACATACCAAACCTACAGGTAAATAGCCACATAATTTCACTATTGTCAATGTGCCCTCCCTTTCCTGTATTACCCCATCCCCCACTCCAAAGCCATTCTTTGTTAGAGTTGCTGATTTGTCATGTCTCAAACGATGGCTTCAGGTCTTTGGGGTAGGGACCTGGCCCTGTACAAGTTTTAGGAATAAAAGTAATTTTATTACTTCAAGTATAAATGGATAAATAGTAACACTTCAGTACAGCACTCATCCTGAGAAAAGAATGAGTGCAGAATGGCAGCGACAAGATAAGTTAAACAGGACGATCGCTTCCAAAATCCCATGCTTACCACAGACTTTTATTTCTGCACCAAGAACTTTCAGCTTCCACATAAGTCATCAGACTCTACCAAACCTCAACCTGATTAACACATGAGACAGAACAACTACTAATATGGCAAGATTTACAGCACAGCACTCCCAAGATTCCACTTTCTTGTCTTAAAACATTTGTTTCTGCAAGTAGGCCTGATACTTCTGCTGTTAAAGTCAATGGCAAAGAGTCTGACAGTAGATGGCAAGTACTTCAGGCTGTGATGAGAAGCAAAGGCCTACACCTCTGCAAGTTGTGTTCTGCTAGAGGAGACACTCCACCACCTTTCAGTGTAATAGGGTAATACAGATACACTGCCCCTGGCCCGTGGTTCTGTGAGGCCATCTAAAGGTGGGGGTTCTCCTGCCCTGTCCGTATAAATTGCTGTTGGCTAGAATGGCCAACAACCTTTTTCACACTCTTAATTATCACAGGAAAGAACAGGACATCAATTTTTAAAGTTCACTTTCTTAATCTGCAATTGCAATATAGTACATTAGCCAAAAGACTCAGAGGGTGACTAAAAATATTGGGTCTCCCTGATGGAAAACCATTGACTTCAGTGGAGTTATACCTGTTCTGAACATATCCCATTGTCACTTTCCTTTGTGCACAACTACAGCATCTATACCAGTTCTGAAAACCAGATAGAAAGCCAGCAGCTCCTTTCAATAGACACACTTAGGGCTTGGCTACACTTGAGAGTTGCAGCGCTGGTGGAGGCTTTCCAGCGCTGCAACTTAGTAACTGTCCACACCTGCAAGACACATCCAGCGCTGCAACTCCCTGGCTGCAGCGCTGGCTGAACAGCTGGTCTGCTTGGGGTGTAGCGAGTGCAGTGCTGGTGATCCAGCGCTGCTCAAGTGTGGACACACACCAGCGCTGTTATTGGCCTCCAGGGTATTAGCAGATATCCCAGAATGCTTTTAACTAATTTACTCTCTTTGTTTTGTTATGCAGCCTCTCTTTGTTTTGTTGTGAACTCGGAGCTCCGGGAGCTGCTTATCTAAAAAACAAACACAGCTCCTGTTTGCTGTGATTAATCTGTACCTGACTGTGAACAATCAAATGAGATAACCCCTGTGAATGAGGCAGGTAGGAAGTGAGTGTTTGCTTGACAGAGAAACAGCGGGGGCAGAGGGGAGAAAGGGAGTCGGTTGGATGCAGGCTGTTTGCAGTTAAGAATTAAGAGTAAGGGGTCAGGAACATTTTCTGATTTTGCAAGGCAGGAAGCTAACACACAGTGTTGGCTCCAAAAATCCAGCAAAGAATCCTGTGGCACCTTATAGACTAACAGACGTTTTGCAGCATGAGCTTTCGTGGGTGAATACCCACTTCTTCAGATGCCATTCACCCACGAAAGCTCATGCTGCAAAACGTCTGTTAGTCTATAAGGTGCCACAGGATTCTTTGCTGCTTTTACAGATCCAGACTAACACGGCTATCCCTCTGATCCAAAAATCCACTCTCTCTCTCTCCCCCGCTCCCTGTCACACTACACCCCACCCCACCCCACTCTTTTGAAAAGCACGTTGCTGCCACTTGAACGCTGGGATAGCTGCCCATAATGCATCACTCCCAACAGCGCTGCAAATGCGGCCACACACCAGCGCTGGTAGCTGTGAGTGTGGCCACACACCAGCGCTGTTCCTACACAGCTGGATGACCAGCGCTGTAAACTCCCAGCGCTGCAACTCTCAAGTGTAGCCAAGCCCTTAGAACATAAACTCTTTGGGGCAGGGACCAATTTTGTACAACACCTAGCACTGTAGGGCCCTGGTCCACGACTTAGGGCTCCTAGATGTTATGGTATAACAAATAATAAATAATAGTAGCAACATCTACTTGGGGAATCCAGTTCATAGGATGCCCTGCATACAATATATAGTCTTAGATTTAATAACAATCTTCCTTCTTCTTTCCTTCCTTGTTTGAAGGCAGTGATCAAATGATCACTTTTTGATTTCTTATAATGGGTGCCACAGTCAATTGTTCCTTTGCTCAAATTTGATGTAAATGATTTCTATCGACCTCTACTATTCTACATACAAAAACCTATCCCAGAACAAAAGAAGTTTCTTCTGGGATTTTTGTTTTCTTTTTTCTCCAAAATTAACAACTCCTTCGAATAGACAACTTCACTTTCCCTGAACAATACCTCTTCACGTCGCAAGGAATGTCTACGTTTGAACTGAAATTCAACAAAGTCGTCCTTAACCACCCTCCCATAATACCTCCAGTTCCACAATATTCAATACCATTCAGCACCACCTCTTCCTGAAGACAGCGTCCTGGTTTACTGCCAATGCCCTTGATCAGAACACACAGGCATTTACTTAGAAAAATAGCATTAAACGGCTGACCATGGCAACAATATCACCTCTCTTGCCAGAATACACTCACAGAGGATGCTTGGGTGGCCCTGAACACTTAAGTGCATTTTTTTTCTTTCCATCCCCTCTGGTACATTAATTTTTATTGATAGCTTATAGCTATGGCAAGTGGTCTTGGTTTTACTAACTTGCAGGACAGTAGAGCATCACTGATGTGAAAACACAAAACAACAAGCTGTCTAGTCACTGGTTCTTGTATTTCATTTATTTTCTACCACATTCTGTTTAGTTAGAACAGAGGTGGGCAAACATTTTGGCCCAAGGGCCACATCTGAGTATAGAAATTGTATGGTGGGCCATGAATGCTCACGAAATAGGGGTTGGGGTGCATGAGGGCTCTTGCTGGGGGTGCAGGCTCCGGGGTGGGGCCAGAAATGAGGAGTTCAAGGTGTGGCAGGGGGTCTGGGCTGGGGCGGGCAGGGGTGGGGGCTCTTGCTGGAGGTGCAGGCTCTGGGTTGGGGCTGGGGATTAGGGGTTTAGGGTGCAGGAGGGTGCTCTGGGCTGGGACTGAGGGGTTCAGAGGGCGGGAGGGGGATCAGGGCAGGGACAGGGGGCTGGGGTGCAAGGGAGTGGCTCGGATGCAGGATCTGGGCGGCGCTTACCTCAAGCAGCTCCTGGAAGCACCATCATGTCCCCCACTCCAGCTCCTATGCAGAGGCACGGCAGGCAGCTCTGCTGCATGCTGCCCTGTCTGCAGCCAATGGGAGCTGCGGGGGCGGCGGTTGGGGCGGGGGCAGCATGTGGAGTGGAGCCTCCTGGCTCCCCTATGCGTAGGAGCCGGAGGTGGGGGACATACCACTGCTTCCGGTAGCCACATTGAAAGGCCCCCAACCCTGCTCACTGGCTGGATCTTGAGGGCCAGAATAAAATGGCTGGCAGGCCGGATGCGGCCCATGGGCCATAGTTTGCCCTCTCCTGAGTTATAACAACAATTGGGTGCACTCTTTGTACTTTCTTATGTAATTTTTTTTCTAAATTTCACTGAAATTTTAGTTAATTCACTATCTAGACCTTGATACAAAGTGTAAAGGATTTGTGAAATGTACCAATTCCCCCATTTCCCCTCATCTCTTATTCACAGACTTGTGTGAGAGAATTGTGCAGATGTCTACTTTTCTCTTGTGTAACTGATTTAATAAAACACAGAAAAACAACTTAGCCGATCATTTTAATGAAACATTTAATCTGCGGGGGGAAAAAATAACCTGAAAGTGGGGATACTCTTCAGCTGACCAACACCTACATCTAGCTATTCTAAAGCTCACAGTACTAGAGCATAACATCAGGTAACCCCCAAACTCTGCCATTAGTCGATCATACTGAGTTTAGTTCCTATGAAATCTCATGAGACATCATGTTAATTGAGAGTGAATGCAATACCTGTTTTTTCTACATATGTGACATGAAAATGACCTTGTGTTCTTACATAGCCACACAGCTGCATATACAGTGACAAGAAATCTGGAACACACAGACATTGTAGAGTCAAACTTGCATAAGTAACACACAAATGACTAACGTTTATGATCTTTGCAAAAGAGTGTAAAACAAAACACAAACAATTAACCTTCCATTATAAAAGCATCGGTTATCATAAAGGGACTATTGTGGTCTTTCACTGTGCATGAATTATATCTAGTGCATTACATGCTAAGCTTCATAGAAGCAAGGGAATAGCCCTGTGCTGCAGGTATGCAAAAAGAAGGGTGGAGAAGAGAGCACAAAAAGCTGCTATTCCTGCACAAGCTTTGACCTCCAGTTTCTAGAATGTATGGCTGCCTCCTGGGTTCACCATTTGTCCCTACTGAACTGACTGCTCCTAACAGCACCAGTGACTTCAAGAGGACTTAAGCATTGCAGAAGTGCTGTCCTGAACAGAGATGATTTGCTGAATTGAGACCTTAGCACGCAAGTTCTGTGGGGAAGAACTTATGTCTTTGTTATGCCTTTGGGTACCACTACAATACAAACAGTCATAGTCATTAGTATCTAAAAGATCAAAACCAAAACAGGAATCTATCAAGCACACATCTTTATGGACACAACCCAACTATCACTGAAATCAATGGGAGACTTTGAATTGATTGTAATGAGAATTGGATCAGGGTCTTATTGAATAAAGAGGACCGAGGCCAACAAAATATTATTTCACAAACTTCTTGTTTCCAAATTAAACAACAACTCTAAGTGCAACAGAGTAATTATCTAAACTACTGCCCATTTGAGTTACCTATACAAATTACAATTTGCCAGAGATCTTTACAGAGAATGTCACGTTGCAACACATTCCAAGTACAGTAACATTATTTCTTTGTTTGTCAGGGTAGAATAAAAGAGTGATCATTTTAGTACCACTTGCCACTTCCGGGTGAAAATGAGCATTGACTTTACTATAAAAATGCAGCATGTGTGTGTGAATTTCATTTTGTAAGATTTCACTTAATTTCTGTTTGCATACTCTGTTCTTTGCTTATTCTAGGTGTTTGAATACCCTGAAACATGCAGTGAAATCATGTTAATCGGTATTTTCAGAGATGAATACTATCTCCATCAAGGAAAACGATAGTGTGCGATTTCTCTGAGCCTGACTTTCAGCATTAAGAATCTATAGCAAAACTTTGATAAATCACAAATTATGTTGACACAGAAAAATTTAAATTTTGCCAACTGCACTGAGCACTGCAGAATTGGTACTAATGATAAAAACTGAGTTTTAGCACATCCCGTTTTTAATTAATTTTTAATACTGAAAAAAAGGTTTTCCTTTTAACCACAAGTGCCATTTCTTCCTGGTGAAAATCCCAAAGGTACTTTCCTCTTTTCTTGAAGGCATAATTTCCTTCTAATTAATTAGAAACTGGGGGAGAGAGGGGGTGGGGAGTGTAGAGCCAAATTTCTTTTTTGCCGCTCTTGCTTCCTTGTTTATAAATGTCAGCCATAGATTTCTTTGTGGGGAAAAGAAAAAAAAATCTGTTTTCTAGTGCCAGTTTATACAATAAGGCCCCAATCCTGCAGAGATTTGCAGATTTCACACATGGCGAGTTGCCCCATATAAGTCAATGAGGCTGTTCACAATTCATGAAGCATATGTCTACAATACAGAGACTATGCTGCATAACCCCAGGGTGGAGACAAAGCTTGCAATGACAGAAGGGTTTTTTCTGTCAGGTTTGGTCTATAGTACAAAGTAAGGATGGTGTAAATCACATGAGCGAAATATTAACTTTGGTGGCTGTGTGCTGATGGAACTTGTGTCCAGCCAAGTTTGTAGTGTAGATATGGACTCAGGCTATGTCTACACTAGAAATGCTACAGTATATTTGCCAGATCACAGCTTAAGCCCTCAGAGTAGGCCCAGTTTTGCTTCCTTTGAAATTAATGGCAAAACTCTCAGTTCATTTGATGAAAGTGGGATCAATGCTGCATCTTTGCTGCCTGACTGAAACGAAACAATTAAAAACTGTTTTCCAGGACACTTCTAGGTTTAGGGTTTTTGTTTTTGTTTGTTTGTTTTTGGAAGACTGCATATAAACAGATGAATTTTACAGGGAAACCTGCCACCTCCAAAAATTCCAGGCTATCAGTGTGTGGCATATCCATTTTAATATGTACTGGGAAACATATTTTAACTGAACTGGGGAAAAATCCTTTCTACCCAATAAGCAATACCAAGGGATAAAAGAAGAGAGAGAGAGGAGGGAGATAATTGTTTTGCAGTCATATAAAAAATCTTGGCAAATACGTCTGCTATACTTAGATTTAAGTGCAGATACTGTAGATTTTTTGTCACTCGCTTCCTGAGTTTTGACTGCCTATGTCAGTATAAGAAGCATTAACATAAACATCACTGAATTGCTAGAGAAAATTTGTATTGTCTGCCAGATTCACAAATTGAAATCAATCTTCATTCTACTCCCACCAATACCAATTTTGCCAAAGTTTCTGCAAAGCAGACACAACAAAATATGGTCACTTTTCAGGTCGTCTGTGATTAAATTCACAGCATTTGTCTTGAAACAAAAGTTTTTTCTTTTTCTTTTTTTTTTAATCTGCCTGCAACATATAATTTTAGTCAGCTAACACTAAATTAGACACCCACTCAGATTTATTATGATAAGAACATTCAATAAGCTAATTTCAAGATGATGACTCCTATAAATTCTTATAATTTATTATTTAGTACTTTGGTTTTTAATCATTAAGTACGTGAAGACTTTGTAGGTCAAACCTGTATTAATGAAGACAGTAATCTATTTTTCAAACTCTCGGCTCCTCACCCACCTTTCAAATTGTAAATTAACAGAAATATCTTTAAACATATGTAGAAGAACCAAAGGGAAAATTGGAGGAGGGGGAAGAGATGCAGCACCATTTAGCTAATCATTCCTGAGAGTTTGTCTGTTAAATTATTGACTTCTTCACAACTATCAAAATGACAGCCCAAGGTACTACTGAATTTAAAACAAAAGAAATTATGACTTTGTTGAACAGTTTTAATAATCCTAATACAACATCAAACACGGAATTAAAATTATGCAAACATAACCAATAAAGTTTTTATTAGATTGTTACATTAGCACAAATGGGGTCATTTAGAAGAACTTTCTCTTCCTGTCCACACTTTTCTGAAACTAAAATATTAATCAAATGAATATTTTACAAAGCAAGTAATGCTATTTGAATACGACTGCTCTTTTACTCATATTCATTGCTAAAGTGTAGAATGGCTAATGATTCTTTTATAAGTTTGGTACTGTAGGGAGCTTTACATTCCATACTGACCTCTGACCATTTGAAATTACCATTCTGATTCTACAGATGCTGGTCCTTGGTACATATTGACTTTCTAGTTGTTACACTACATCTGTTTGTTTTTAAATCTAACAATTTATTGTCCTCCATTCTCTGGTGCATTTATCCCCTGCAGGACATTTAATCCTTACAGCAACACTGGACAGTCCTTCAAAAATGTATTGGTACAGTAATTTGGAGCCTACAATATTTGAGTATAATATAGTTAGCTATTTAAGAATGTTGTAAACCAGTTGAAACACACATATTTTTGGGAGAGCAATGACTATTACGGATCTCCTTCACACACAACGTATTTTTGCCTGCTGAGGTAAACTTAGTGACACATTTGTGACTTCAGAATAATAGTAATGTCATTTCTTTTCTCAGTTAAGAAAGCTCTTCTGTCATGTGTATAGAGTAAATGAAATTGATAACAGGACACAGAATGCATCTACAGAAATTTATCTGGCAGAAGTTAAAGTAGCAGTAACCTAGTTTACAAATATTTTTCTTAGTCTAACCTTTCGACAGTGAAAAATGTAAAGGGTCCTGGGAAAATATTCAGTGGTTTGAACAGATCAAAGGACTCCAGGGCTTTTGAAAATACTTTTGATTTTGGGTATTATTTGACAAAGAAATCTATTCTCCTTCAGATTTATAGTCAGCAGACATGCACTACAGAGCCAGGAATACAGGCTGTTTCTCACCAATGCATCAGGTACAGGATAAATTGTCAACAATTACCAGGCTGTAACGACAACTCTATCAACACAAAATGCATCCACACAGCCCCTTCATCTTCACTGTTTCCACATTTATAAGGCCCACTGAAAAGCTAAAGGCCATTTTCAGAAGGGAAAAAAAAGAGGAGAGAAAAAATAAACACACTTGGGCCTATATGTGACTTGGCTACACATGGGCCTGTTGAGTGGCATAGAAGTATGAAAGGTTCTCCCCGCAACAGCCCCAGCACCTGCACTAGCCTACAGAGTGGCCGGAGTACACTGGAGTGAGCAGGCTGTACCATTCTTTGACCTGGTGTAACCTGCATATATCTTCTCTGCACACTGCATTGTTTCCAGGAGGGGCAATTCCCCCCTAGCCCCACCTGGGAGTGTGGGGCGCTGCCCTGCTTTCAGTGTGAGCTGGGACTTCAATGACAGATGTGCCTCACTGGGTTTATGCAACATGGAAAAGACACTACAGAAGGCTAAAGGAGGCTTACATGTATTGAAGCAAAACTTTAAGGCCAGAAGCAGGGGCACTGGGGGTAGGAGCCATGGCCCCATCACTTTTAAAAGCCCTCCCACTTTCTACTGGCTCTAAGGGCGAGCAGCGGGGAGAGGTGAGAGAGTGGAGAGGAGCGAGTGGAGGATGGGGCCTTGGCGGAAGAGGCGCACACATCATTACAACTGGCATCCCTTCTTGCAGTGAAATACCCTCTCACACCTAGAACTGGCTCCTCTACGGCAGAGTTGAAGCATTCTCGGGAACACTGCCTTTCTGTTGCTCTTACTTGACCTGTTCTGTAGATAGAAAATTTCACTAATAATGAATAACAGCCAATAATATATTATATTATAATAAAGCATTTTCATCCTAGGCCCTCACAGGAGTTTGCGATCACTGGTTAATTTTAAGCCTTAATTCACCCTTGTAAACACTATGCCCATTTTACAGATGCATAGAAATGAGTCTCAGAAAGGTTATGTTATTTGCCCAAAGTATAGCAGATCAATGGTAAAGATTGGGATAAAAATCCCAGTCACTGTCATCAATTACAGGGACCGTACTGTTCAAATGCTTGCATATATATACACACACATTTTATTATATCTACATGTACATGGGCATACACAAATGGCTGCCCTTTTAAAATAATGTATGTCCTGCTAAATAGGAGAGTTTTACTACAAGGATTCAATGTTATTCAGTGGAATTCAACCAAGGTCAGGATTGTGGGCATATAGTTATATGTTGAGGAATACATTAGAAGAGTTATTTAGAAAATAGCATATGCAATGTTCCCAAAATATGCAAGCATGAGGGAGGAACAGGATAAAGTCCAAGAAAAAGCTCTTTGCTCACACAACTGTAGCCTAATCTGGAGAGATCACTTCTAGAGGGTACTTCCATCTCAAAGCTTCTTGGCTCCCCTTGTGTTAACTTCAACAAGGGTATTGTCTAGTGGCATTTGTGATGACAGCTTTGTGATATCCATCCATATTCAAGCCTTGAGGCAAGTCGGGACAGCTCCCTTTATTTCTGGGAGCTTGAAATTAATTGCACCAGGGCTCAGTTTGGCCCACAGACCCCTCTCTGCTAAGGTCTAGACTGAGATCAACAATCTTTTCACAAAGACCAAACAGCTGAGAGATGATAACTTTCAATCACAACTGACTTGGGCCATATTTGACCTAATGATCTAGAAGTGAATGTCTCCTTAATCCCATTACTAATGCTTTGAGTCATCCAGTTCCCCATTGTAAAAAAGTCAGTTAAATACCTTACAAAGTTATGTTTTAATCTGAGAATATTAATTACATTTAAAATTACAACTCCACCATGATTTATAACCTTGCAAAAACTATTGCATTTCCATATGTGGTTTAGCCATTTTCACTTTTATATACCTATCATGTTCCATTGTTTATTTTCCTTGATTGATGGTAGGGCTTTGGAGGTTTTCCATTATGAGCTTTATAATTATCACTGGTAATAAAGAAGCTCTTCCTATTATATTCAGTGAGACTGCCCAAATTATTCATTGTAGACCATTGGTACAGGACTACAAGAAAAATAAGAATTTATTTTCAGTCTCAGGCATGTGCTAGATAAGCAGATGTATTTATTTCTCCATGTTTCAAAAGGATTAAGGTTTGGAAAAATAAATATCACTTAGCTTGTCAGCACCCAGAAGTTTATGGTGCTGAGTTTAGAGTCCCTTTTCCTCTGCTAAGTATGACAAATCTAAAACCCTGTTACAAATAAATAAATAAGGGGGGGGGAGAGACAGGAAAAATCTCAACTATATCCTTACTCAGCTAAAGAAATGAATACTGTATATTTCAGCTGTTAAGCAGGTTTACAGAGCACACTGCACAAAATTGTAACTTGGCTTTATCGGTGTAATGTGCTTATTTATAAGAATATTACAAAACTCCAGAAGTCCTTGACCCTTGGCTATTCCAAGAGCTCACTGAATACATCATCTGGGTTTTGCTTAATTACACATAATTAGGAAATGTAATTATGCTTTCAGTGTCGCTCTGACATTCGGAGCACAGTGGACAGTAAGAACACTGGTAGGATTGAGTCCTTGAGAGAAAAATTAAAAATAGAAGCCAACCTCTAAAAATAGGGAACTTTTTGAAAGGTCAGTAAATCAAACATATCAAATAATCATAAAAAAATTGCTCTTGGCAACAGGAGAATATTTGATACAACAGCCTTTATGTTCAGAGCATCCATTAATGATACTCATTTGCATCAACACTCCGATAGCGTTACTGAATTGTTTTTCCTCAATTACTTTGATTTGCTAACTTTCTAATATATATATATGATTTTTTTATCATTATTCCATACTTTAAATGGCATCCCTTCCACATATTAGAAAATTACTTCAATTATGTCATCTGCAAGAACTATAACATTTCATTCATGTGTTCTTCCCAGGCGAGTGCTGCTAATGCACAATGATTATGAATGTTGTTTGAAATAAACTCATTCCCAGAGCAAAATTTACATGCCTTAGTAACGTGGGAAGGCAGCTATTTCACGCCTTGATGATTGCCCACCAAACAATACACCAAATAGATGAATGCAAGTTGACAAAACAAATGCAAGGCAAACAGATCTGATCCCATACTATCTCATATTTCTTCTTGTTTATCACATTTTAAACTTACTGTTATAGCAACTAGCTACAATAAAATAATACACTCCATTAAATATATTAGTAATGGTAATGCATGCTTAGTGCCAAGAATTAGAAATGATTTACCAAAGTGTAACTTACTCACACATTATTTGGTCTTTCACTGGGCTTTGCTCTTTAAACTTCCTTGGTAGTAAACATGAGGCCATGCTCTCTAAGGAGCCCTGAAGCTGGATGCGCAGATCCGTTTTATGTACAGGTCTTGGGAGAAGATTTGTATTTTTAAAATACAGTCCTCACACCTAATGGTGTCAATACCCTCCGCCCATAGGATGGGTTTAGATTCCTGTCATTGCAGGAGACTAGAACTCCTTGTTCTGCCACGGAATCACTGGCTACCATTTGACAATGTATTTCCAACCCCAGTCCACCTCCTCCCATTGTGTGGCTCTGTCCAGCAGGGAGAAACTGTAACTTTGCAATTGGTTCTCAGGCAACACAAGAAATATTCAAGTAGAGTAACTAGGCTCCTCACTGGCCCTGCACTGGGGAGGGAGCATGTGCTGTGCTCTTACAAGTAGAGTGTCATCTGACTGACCAATGAATGATGTGGGTGTAAGTCAACCCTTCCCTTGATGTCTTTGCTTGTGTGAGTGAGACCCACAAAATCTCACAAGATTGACCTAAAATAAGGAGATTTAAATATATATATTTTTAATGACACACTTTTGGTTTGTCTTCTGGTTTGTGGACTCCACGTGATGGTCCCCAATGTCTATCAATTTTCAACCCGTAATGGTCATAATCTTAAATGTATGCAGAATGCGCATGCACAAAAATGCAGGACACTGCTGCCCTGTGCACCTGTTTCCCAACTTTGCTCCCTCTCACTGCATAGCAGGCTCCCCAGCTCTCAATGCCAGGATCCTGCATCTTCCTACACCCTCAACCTCAACTCTCTGCACAGGATGGGGCTTCCCCTGGGTTCCTACCTCCATAAACTGCCTCTCACTGCACTTTGGTGGTGGTAACAGTGGTGGGGGCTGACAAGACTGTAGCTGCAGAGTTCAGAGAAGGAAGCAGTTTCCTGTGCTATATCTGCCCCACGGCTCTGGCCCTTCAGAGCATATAGGGATGCCCCAGTATTGCAGATACCTGCTACTGCTGCCTATGACACAGCAGCTGAAGGGAAAAACTGCAGGAAGCTCAGGCAAAATTCCCCAGTTTTCTATGTGGGAAAAAGTATTAAACATCACACAGCATGTTTACCATTCTAACATCCTAAATGCACTAGTAACAAAATATTTACTTACCAATTATTCTCTATTTTTATTACATTCAACAGTGCCTACCCCTAAATTTCATGGACAGTTTGAACTGGACTAGATTCTCTCATCCTTTTCCTAAAGTGCTGTGCTGTGGTGTTATGCACCTAGGGGGCAATCGGGGGTAGGGTGGGGATGGTGGCAGGGGGCCCAGTCCTTCCCCTTGGCCCCTGACTGGATGCAATGCCACTCACTCAAATTTGGCCTGATCTCCCTCCAGCATGACAGGTAGGGTAGGGGACAGCCAGGTCAAACTTAAGTGAGTGGCAATGCAGCCTGGTGTAGGGGATTGCAATGCCACTCAAATTTGGCGTGCCTGCATTGGCAACACCTGCTTGAACTCTTAGACCTCACTTTGTTCAAGAAGGGACTGCATGAATTAAAGCACAGTGTGAAGCAATCCCCTGTATAGGTGTGCATATCAGTTTATCACATTTGGCAAACACTTTTGAATCCTGCAGAAAGCAAGCACTATATATAATTTTTTATAGCTTTAATAATATTCCTTGCATATTTTATATATAAATACACCTCTACCCCGATATAACGCGACCCGATATAACACGAATTCGGATATAACACAGTAAAGCTGCGCTCCGGGGGAGCGAGGCTGTGCACTCCAGCAGATCAAAGCAAATTCAATATAACGCAGTTTCACCTATAACGCGGTAAGATTTTTTGGCTCCCAAGGACAGCGTTATATGCAAGGAATATTATTAAGGCTATAAAAGAGATTAGGTATTATTACTGAGAGGAATTTTTTGTATTATTTTTTAAACAAAACTGTAGATAATGATCTAGAATCAAGATAAATTATTACTTAAGTAAGGATAGTAACTACAGTGTTTTAACTGTTGTTTCAAGAAGCTATAATGACTCTTTTTTTGATATTGAAGCAAATTCTTTAATTAACAAAACATACTGAAGGCAATCCCTAAGCCCATTTTCTCACTACAGTGCAGTAATGTTTTAATGACTCTGACTTTTTTTCTGAGAGGACAATATAAAAGTTATAATAATTTTGTTTATAAACTGTCCCTGACATTGACAATATAATTCCTTAATGAAAACAGTTCCCATGGCACACTTTTGCTATGACCCTTCATTGCAAAGACAAGAGACAAAGACAGAAAAAAAGTAAAATAAAAAAAAATATGCACTGGCAATTATGAATGCACTTCAATTAACAATCATAAATAATGTTTATTGCAAAAGCTTAACAGCTCCCCGTGGCTCTAAGGGGTAAAGTGTTTATAGCTGTGGACGTAAACTCACCAACTATGTATCTGTTGCATTTTCACACAAGGATGTTTACTTTACAACAATTTTTTAATCAAAAGCAAGATTAAATAAATTTGTTTTGATTTAGGGAAGATTTAACTTTTCTTGCAACTCCAAATAAGGAACAGATGAATCCAGCAAGTTGCACAGTTAGGGCGAGAAAGAAGGAAAAATTCTGCCACCCGAGAGAAAAAATGGTAAATCAGATCTTTTGTATTTGTCTTTATGAATTAATCTGAAGACCTCTGGTGAATTATCCCCTCAAGAAATTCTTCAGTGCTCCGGCAAAGGAAATGGTTTCCGAGTTCCTTTGAGTATGCTCCCTTAAAGAGCCAGCCTCTGTACAAAACTTTTCCAATATGTAACATTATCTTGCAGTTTGTGGTCTCACAAATAGGTTTCCAGCATGTTATGAAAAGTGTCTTCTCTAAGTGTGAGCTTTCTTTTACAATTAGATTCACTGGGTACAATTTGCACTCTGTTAGCAGCCAGGACTCGGCCTGAAATGAAGACAGCCACTCAGACTCAATTGTGTTCATTTTTCTTTAACCTTGTATAATACTGAAACCAAGGCTGCACAAATAACCAGCATTAAGGGCATGATCAAAACAGGTCTGTGATCTAAAAGAAGACATGCCAACAAAGAAAAAAAAATCTTCATATTCCAGCTCTGTAGTCTAGGCAGAGTTTTAGATTTCAACAAATGTATCTAGCAAGACATTTGGCTTTTAATCTGCAAGGCAGGTTATCTAAAGCAATTACAGTTAAATCTTGTATGTTGGCTCTCACATTTCTCTTTTGAAAACTTTCTAAAAATAAAGAATACACTCTTTTTTAAGGGAGAATTGTCTCTAAGTAGGAACTGCTTCTGTTACGCTCTGAGCCAGGGCTGCCCAGACGGGGAGAGGGGGGCAAGTGGGGCAATTTGCCCCAGGCCCCGGGCTCCGCAGGGGCCCCCACGAGACTATAGTATTCTATAGTATTGCAACTTTTTTTTATGGAAGGGGGCCCACGAAATTGCTTTGCCCCAGGCCCCCTGAATCCTCTGGGCGGCCCTGCTCTGAGCAGAGCTCTACTAAAGCCCCACAATTTGGCTCAGAAATAAGGAGAAAAAAAATCTCTCGCTGCACCTCAAGAGTGCTCAGGTTTAGAGCAGTGTCAAAGGCCTTTGAACAAGCTTTATAAATGACATCCATATTCGTCCATTTTTGACTTAAATTGCTTTTGGTTCAACAGCATGCCGCACTGAATTGCCTTGATGCAATGTCATATGAAATGACATAAAACACAGAAAAAAGCACGTTGCCAGCTAGGATTAGGAAATAAAGGAGTCGCGGCCCTCGTTCACTTCAGTAAATGTTGGAGGAAATGAAAATGAAACTTCTGTTAAAAGGTAATCTCTAGGAAGCTTGATAAGAGCAGGTGACATTTTACGAGTCTCAAGTTTTTCATGTTATATTTAGCAGGTACAATGAAACAATTTACATATAGCACAAGACTTCTCATGTTCCTTTATGCTTTTTCTGAGTAAAGAAATGCATTTTGCAATTTCTTAGGTTCTCATTGTATAATCTGGGCTTTAATTTCAGTTTCATCCAGGAGGAAAGAATCTCCCCCACATCCTCTCTCAAATAGACAAGACTCCAATATTTTGGAGGGATGTTTTGACCTATACCAGTTCTGTTACTTGTCACAAATTTCAAGTCCAGGTGGTTAGTTATCTACGTATGTGTTAGGACCAAGAATAGTCACGTCAGGCAAATACATGCTGATTTAGCCACCTCACTTTTGTCACCCAGCTTTCAAAACTGGGCTTTTCATTAGCATTTACGTCTTTCCCCCTTGGTTTCCACATTCCCTCCCTCAGTGATTTTTTGTGTGGCTATAGGACATTAATCTTTCTTAAAAGTGCATAACTCTTGAGTTCTAAATCTGTTTCAATGAGTAAACCCTTGAGCTATATCTATTTGCATAAAACATGAAAGATGCTAACTACTGCAACTGAGCTCGTGGAAACAGTAAGCATCCAAATCACAAGTACACTTAAAAAGTCCCTTGTTTTCAAATACTCAGGAGACACACTCAATTGATATCATAACAACAGAAGTTGGCCCAAGAAAAGATATTACTCCACCCACCTGGTCTCTCTTTGTTCTGGAGTTCCTCTTTACCAGCAACAGAGGAAAACGATCACTCATGCAACCCTACTTGTGATCCAATTCCTGTACAGGAATTTGAATCATGCAACCTCAGTCCATTTCAAACTGCTTCTCCTGGGGGTGCTTTCCTGTGTAGGAATACTGATGATACTGATGATCACTCTGAGGGGTTTGCCCGCTGGGCGAGCTCTATGAGGGTACCTAAACCCATACCCCACAATAGTCATCATGAGACTGCCTAATTTAATCCCCCCATAACAAGAACGTTGGTATTTTCTGGACAAGTTAGAGAAGAAATTGCCATAGATGAAAGAGATTAACAATTAGAATTGCTAGCTAATTACAAGATCTGTGAAACAGCACTTCCCATAGAACATCTATAACTATTTAATAGTCATACATTTAACAACTCTACAATACAATTTAAAAAGGAATGTGGTTTTCCACACACATTGTTATGATATCAATTGAGTGTGTCTCCTGAGTATTTGAAAACAAGGGACTTTTTAAGTGTACTTGTGATTTGGATGCTTACTGTTTCCACGAGCTCAGTTGCAGTAGTTAACATCTTTCATGTTTTATGCAAATAGATATAGCTCAAGGGTTTACTCATTGAAACAGATTTAGAACTCAGGAGTTATGCACTTTTAAAAAAGATTAATGTCCTATAGCCACACAAAGCTCGCCATTTTCATGGACTCATACAAGGTCATTTCCCCCCAATAATCAATAGAATATTCTGAATACCCAATTTATACTTCATTGTTCAGTTTAATAATCCTTCTAGAATACCAGCCCTTACGTGCATTATGTGGAATAGAAATTAAAGATGAGCCATAGATAAAAATCTAGCATGAATTTATTAGAAGCATCTTCTAAAAGTAGCCTGCACTGATCTCACTTAAATCAGTTTTACACTGCTGTAACTCCAGAGTGACTTCTGTGGAGTTGCTCTTGCTCAGTAGTGTAAATAAAAGCAGAATTAGTCAAGACTCTACCTTACAAGCTACCTTTACCATTCTTATTTGCTTAAATCTCTCCTGGACAGCCCCACTTCCTTACCCCATCAGGTCTCCCAAAATCTTTACAACTATCACCTAGCTCCTGTGATATAAAGGTGAGGGCAATTAGGTTGGGCTGAGTCATGTAACAACAAGGAAATCTAGGTTGAACCTGTACATTCTTTAAGGCCAAGAGGCTAAATCGGAGATTCTAATTCTGAATCTCTTCTTCATTATATTTTGGTTCTATTCCCCTAAACGTAATAGTATTTCAATCTTTTCAATATCATGCACACTAGATAATACAAAAAGCATTTTGAAAAGACCTTCCCTGAAATAACACTTCATTTTTTGACTGGGGGCAGGAAAGTTGAGTTTGAGATCATTTTAGTACTTCAGGATGGAATTTTCAAATAGGCCTAAAAAAGTAATGTGACCAAGTTCCATTACATTTCAACAGCAGCTGGGTGCCTAATTCCGTAGGGTGCTTTGAAAAACTCAATCTCAATTTCCTGTGCCGGAAGATGCCAGATGAACTGTAGAGTGACATGCTTAATCTATAGGAGGATGGGCTGGATTCAGCAACTCCTATTCTATGATTACGGACTAGCATTAATGAAATCTTTGGAAGAGTCTGCATATCTAAGGGCAGGTCTACACTAAGGGCGGGGGTCGAACTAGGGTACGCAAGTTCAGCTACGTGAATAGCGTAGCTGAATTCGAAGTACCCTAGTTCGAACTACTCACCCGTCCAGACGCCGCGGAATCGAAGTCCGCGGCTCCAAGGTCGACTCCGCCACCGCCTTTTGCAGTGGTGGAGTACCGGAGTCGACCGCGGCGCTTCCGGAGTTCGAACTATCGCGTCCAGATTAGACGCGATAGTTCGAACTCCGAGAAGTCGAACTCACCGCGTCGACCCAGCTGGTAAGTGTAGACTAGCCCTAACATTCCAGTTGCAGATACACTATTACAACAGCAAGTGGTTTGTTGCAGGAAATAGAAAATTGGCAAGAGTCAGTCTGAAGTGAACACACAGGTAAAAACTGTTGTTCTTATGCTAGTAGCTTCATTTCACCAGTTTTTTCCATGGCTGCTGTAGGGCCAGACTTGCAAGTTCGCCTTGTTTTTATGTTTTTACTTCTGTACAGGACAACATCTATAGCAAGAAGTTCAAGGAGAAACATGACACATTGCTAAGCAAGCACTGAACTAGATTATGTTTCTTTAAGTTCAATAAATAGCATTTATATCCTTTGATTTTTAGTAGTTTGTACAATACACTTTAATTAGTCTAATATTTATGACAGTAACAATGTCTATCTAAGACATCCGTTTAATCCCAGCGTTTCATCTGAAAAATGTCTGTTCCATTTATTTTATAGACTTTAAATGGATGTCTTGAATAGACAAGGCGTTCAGCTTTGAGCTCGGCTATTTTTTAGATAGCTCCATAGCGCTACATATCCACATATCGAAGACTGCAATTAAGCTAATACGGTGAGAGGAGCCTTTAAATTAAATAAATCCCTGGCTCTTGTTTTCCTGTGACTATATGTCTCCTATATTGACATTGCGTTTCTCTTTAAGATAACATGTAGCATTTTGAATGGTGAAATCATTTCCCTACCTTAAAGGCAGCCAGTAGAGGTATGGTGGTTTGCCACGCATGGGGAGCGGAGGCTGGCTATAGGAAAGCTATTCTACGGGTGCTGCAACATAGTACAGAGCTGAGCTGAGCTCCATGATGGCGCACTCCCTGGGCGTACGCCACGGTGAGGTTGCCTGTGGAAGATAGGGCTGGAGGATTGGCAACTGGGTCCACAAACCACATGAATCCACTGTCTAACAAACCCACGGATCAGAACAGCAGTAGAGAGGACAGAGTGCTCCATACTGGCTATAGCCGATTGGCTCTGTTTCATATCCCCGTGTCAAAGTGACTAAGGTCAGTACAGACACAGTTTTCAAATATTACTCAAACTGCTTGTGTTTCACATGGCCCCTAAACCCATTTGCACATGCAAGTTGAGTGTTGAGAGATTCAGCTACAGAGTTGTGCACAGGAAGACACACGTACAAATTCAGATGCCGCTTGTGAAAGCGTGGCTCTATAAATATAATACATGGTAACTCAAATACAACATAATTTATTAATTTAGGATGGACCAAACACCAGTGGCTTCAGGATTAGGTCAATCTTAAACTGTACTATGTAGTGGTTGGATTCAAATTTAGAAGATCTGTGTTCCATTCCTAGGTCTGGCAGAGACTTTTAGGTGGATAAAACTTACCTACCACACAAGTTTTTTTTCTCTTTTGGGAGCAAGAAAATACATAAATTATGATGTGATCCTGATTAATGCATCACACAGATGCAGAACAGACAGATAAGCACACAAGATCACAATCTTCTCAGCTGTGCTGTAAAAACCTCTTCAGTCTTCTTTAGTTCTATCAAAATCTTGCTACAAACATACTACTAGTCTACCATCTAAAATACATGCTTCAATATAGTGATACATTTGTTTGCAGTGATCATTACAGTGCTTTTGATTAATAATTAAAGAAAAGATGCCTAACCCAGGAGGAAATCTTAGAACGACAGAAACATCCATTTATGATGGCAAGGAGGTAGAGTAGTACAGTTATCCCAAGAGACCAGACACAGCTCAGATGTTATCTCCAATACACTGATGCCATTCTCCACTGTCAAATAAAACTGAACAGCACAATAGAGAGATGTGACCAAAACTGTCAGCACCAATAGGTATTGCAAAAATTGCATTAGGAAAATGGATGTACTAAGATTCAATTTTTGGATTATATAAAGGTTTAATTTGGTGACCTTGTAGATCTCCTGTTGGAGGGTGAAAGAAATGATTCCCTAGTTTTTTTAAAAAATCATCCATGTTATGGCAACATGTATTTATATCCTTATTTGTAACGCAATAGACTGAAAACAAACAAACAAAATCTATATAATAAATTAAGTGACTTTTTTCAACTGTACCTTCTTACAAATTATGAGCCAGATTCCTGCTTGGATCTGCACTCCATTATTTGTACATGCAAAAAATTAACACCCACTGTCCAAGTGCAATTTTATGATTACAAGCACTATACCAATAAATGCTCAAATCAAGTTTATAAACATGTGCACATTTCCATGTGCAGAGACAGAGTTATTGAAAAATTGACCCTACCGCTCAAATGGATTCTAAAGAAGAATGTAAGTGCCATTTATTATTATCCTGCATATCTTGCCATCCTTGAACTGCATCAGATCTACAGCTTCTGAAGTACATGTTCACATTTAGAGGACACTAATGCTTAGGCGATATTTCTTGAAACATCTCTAAAAACACTTATCATACAGTTAGGTTATATTTTCCTACTTTACAGGATTCGTAAACAGAATTAATCATGATGTGTTTGAAAAAGAAAAAAAATAACAAAATCATTTCAACGACTGTACAACCTTCTGCGTTGTCAAAATGCTTCATTTGGTTGCCAAGATTTCACATTACAAAGGGCATGCTGATAATGGATTTAATTTGGATTACTGTGACCTTATTTGAAAGTAACCCTACAGCAACCGAGCATACAATATGGAAGAACCAAATTCAGAACAACACACACACACACAAAATGGCAGCATGGCAGGTTCAACTGCAGTTTCACTTTGAAAAGTGACTCTTTACTAATGACACAGTGCTGATTCTTGCTTAGATTGTCTCAAGGTCTTTCAGATCAGCTTTGTTCATTTCAGAGGGAAAAAGATTTTTTTTCTAAATAGCAGTACAGCAAACTTCCCTGGGGAACTGACAGTCGGATTGGGGCTCTCTACTGGTACATGCATTTGTGTACAACAATATTGCAGAGGTGAAACTGAAGGTATAACTTGGCTTTGGAATTGGAGTTAAATTAACAATTTGTGTTGATGATGTAAGAGCCAGAACAGACTCCAGTTCCCTCTCAAATACTCTAGGTGTGTGGGTGCTGCAGTGAGAGCAGGTAGTAAACAATAGTATAAACATTTCTTCTCCCCTAAGTAAAGCAGAGGTAACTCTGAATACAAACTGGGAGCAGATCAGTTGAGTAAGAAGATACCATGTATTAGCAGGAGTACTGTAAGCAAGACATGAGAAATAATTCTTCTGTTCTACTCTCTGCTGATAAGGCCTCAGCTGGATTATTGTGTCCAGTTCGGGCGCCACATTTCAGGAAAGAATTGGACAACTTGGAGAAAGTCTAGAGGAGAGCAACAAAAATGATTTAAGGTCTAGAAAACATGACTTATAAGGAAAGTTTGAAAAATTGGGTTTGTGTAGTCTGGAGAGGAGAAGGCAGGGAGGGGGGTGCATAACAACAGTTTTCAAGAACATAAAAGGTTGAAGCAAGGAGGAAGGTAAAAAAAAAATCTTGTTAACCTCTGAGGATAGGACAAGAAGCAATGGGCTTAAATTACAGCAAGGGCGGTTTAGGTTGGCATTAGGAAAAGCTTCCTGTCAGGGTAGTTAAGCTCTGAAACAAATTATCTAGGGAAGTTGTGGAATCTCCATCATTAGCTAGACAAACACCTGTCAGGGATGGTTTAATTATTACATAGTCCTGCCTTGAGTGCAGAGAACTGAGTTAGATGACCTCTTGAGATCTATTGCAGTCCTACACTCCTAAGGTTCCATGATTTTAAAGTATTCTTAGGGAGGGGTGGGGGAGAGACCACACTTTATGTTTGATCCTGATGAGTGTTCATCTCTCCCAATGAGTTTAGTAGTAGGGAAAGGTGCTCAGTACCTGCAGGATCAGGCCCCTTGCAGGGATGCAACAGATTCACTAGTACAAGATAGAGGTATGATGTGCGATCTTGCAAATGTAGTGCATTCAAAAGAGACGCTAACATTATATTCTTAATAACAATTGTAATGGCTGTTCATGATTATTTGTATTGACCATCAAACAGAAAGATGGCATTGATGGACTATGTAAGATGACAGTTAGCATACAAGAGAGAACAGTAAATATCATGTTGAGTTGCCCATATGTATTATAATGTCATCCCTTGGAACAGCTATACATAAGGCTCTGTCAGCATTTCATTTATAAACCTTGTTTTCAAGAATATTAAAATTCCACCATAAAAAATTGTTCTGGGTTGAAACTTGGCATATATTTTTGCCTAGGAATGCTGCTTAGCAACATTGTATTAAAAGCACTGCAGGGTTACAGAGGTCTCTTTGTAACCTCCATTTTGGAAATGGGGGGAATGACATGTCTCGGAACGGGAAAACAAATGATTTTTTGTGGTTTAATATGCTTTTTTAGGGTCATACTTTAAAAAAATCCCAAACCAAGCAGGAAACTATGAAGATTGCAATTCTTTATATACAAAGACCTTGCTTTGGACTGTAGCCCTTAAGTTATATGTTGTTTTCTTGATTTTTATTTTATTTTTTAAAACAAACAAGCTAGGCCCATCGCTTTGAGCATGTCATCCCGCCTTTGAATTTCTCTCCTGTCTCTCCCTTCTCTACTGCATCAAACCTAAGCTGCATGTATTCACTTTCTAGACCAGTGGTGGGCAACCTGCAGGCTGCAGGTCACATGCAGCCCATCAGGGTAATCCGCTGGCGTGCCGCCAAACAGTTTGTTTACATTTGTATGGCCGACCACAGCTCCCAGTGGCCGCAGTTTGCCATTCCCAGCCAATCAGAGCTGCGGGAAGTGGCGGCCCGCACATCCCTGCAGCCTGTGTCATTTTTGTTCCCTATTTGTACAGCACCTAACACAGTGGTGTCCTGGTCCATGATTAGGGTTTCTTGGTGCTGGGGAACTGTTAGTGTACACCAAAAGGGTCCATCAGGACCAGTTAGTGCACTCTAGAATTTACACCCCGTTAGTGAGGACTAAAGCACAGTGTACACAAGCCCTTAACATACCCCAGTGCAGTCGATCTATGTACGTTTATCATGCTTCCAAGACTCTACAGTGACTAGGCACAAGGGTGTGAGTTAAAAGTAGGAGAAAATTAACTCTGAATTTTTTCTTATTTTTGTTGGTTTAAAGCAGAACCTTCACCTTATTTTAATGTGTTTTTTTATTTCCTGACACACATTTCAGATGGAATGAAGATACAATAATGTGATAATCGAGTGCCTTCACAGAGCCCACAAGTGCATTATGACTCCAACATGCAGAATGCAAACATCTGCTGGCATCATTAAACCATGTCTGTACTCTACATACCAATACTTGACCCCGTGACCATTTCTACCATTAGATTTAAATGACCTCAGCAAAAGAGCTGAAAGGCCAGAGTATTAATTCACAGAACCACAAGCTCAATTTAAGATTTAATTTGAGATAACTAAGAGCAACTGAAAGTGTATTCAAACTTATATGTGTGGAATAAAAGATCTTACTCTGTTTTTTAACTTAAATATAAATTCAATTTTTTTGTAACAGACTTATTCACAACTTTACAAACATGGCCCAGAGTTGGTGGGGTTGTTTTTTTTTTATCAGACCTTTTGCTTAATAACCAGCATTATGATGATGCTATTTAGCAATTCCCCCCTCCCCCCAATTTATGAATGTCTTCCCTTTAGGGATTTCTCTGCAGTCTGATTATATCCCTAAGGGGAAAAATGCTTCATTTATGAGCTATTCCCACCATGTAGCTTTGAAATGCTTACTTTTATTCTAACTTAAATTAGCTAAAAGCCTGTTTGTTTAACCATGATGGCTTTAGATCCAAACTCTTAACATGACAATTAAAATGTTTGAAATATCTACTACATGATTCATAATAAATTATATAGTGTTTTGAAGAATATACATCTTTCTTCATCTAGATCTTTGGGTACTTTGTCTTATAAAACGATGTACGTTATGTATATAGAAATATACAATTACTTACACACACACACACACACACACACAGGTGCTATCCATGAGATAAATTGCAGAGCCATGTGGTAAATATATTTATCATGCAGCTTTGACTGCCTCACCAGCTCTCTGCCCTGCTATCCATTTCCTCATTCTAACATGCCACCCCTGAGCAGCTTCAAACAGCCACTCTTATTTTTTTTTCATTAAACAAAATCAGCTGGCTTGCTACATCAGCCTTCTCCTTTTTGTAGGGAAATTATGATAGGTAGCTATAGGATAAATGGTTATATTGGCATGAGTTTGGGATGGGCACAGAACTCATGAATGGAGAAGCTATGGGTGAATTTGGCAGGTCATTCCCATCATAACAGGCTGCTGAGTCTCCGGGGAAGAGGCCTGGACTGGGCAGTCACGGAGCAATTCTATTGTCACTCTCCAGGATATAACCCCCTCCCCCTCAGGATGGATGCAGATACGTTTCCATGAGCACAGAACCCAACTAGTTGAAGAGCTGTGGCTGAACTATGCCTATTGAGTAGCAGGGCCAAGATTTGGTCCACTGCGACTTATTCGCCTTTGTGAAGTGATTTGAGTTTCATAGATGGAAAGTGCTGTGTAAGTGCAAGGAGCTGATTGTTTCTCATCTCATAAGTAATAGCTAAGAGACTGATTTAGCAATGGCTACCCCGTTATTTTTTTAACTATTTATTAACAAATGTATTATAAATAAACGTAAGCACACCATTCTGGGGATGAGCAGTAACAAACACCAGTGAGCTTTACATTAGCCCAATAATAGACTAGAATATATATCCTGATAGAAAAATCACACTGTACATTGTGAAAGTTGAGGTCACCTATGAAAAATTAAACATTGCACAGGAGTGAAAGCAAAGTTTCATAAAGTTACAATGATTTATTGTCTCCATATGAAAATACTTTTGAGTTGGCTGGGGCACACTAAACATGGAGTAAAAATAATCAGAAATTATAGCAGGATGTTTCTTACGCTACTTAAAATTACAGAGCTCTCATGTTGCCAAGGTGGAGCTGACATACATGCATTTTATAAGAGATACTATACAGTTTAAGAGAGAGGGAGAAACCCAATACACCAAAATCTAAATTTAGACATAAGGGATTTCTCAGTCATGCGCCTTGTTTACCTGAAAAGAAAAAGGTATGCAAGATTCCCATGGTACAATATAGCAGGCTATCATGAGGATTTCTTTTATTTTTCTGTCTTTTTTTTCCCTCTCCAATTTTTGAAGAAAACCATTTATCACTTTGTTCAAAGGTACGAAGAGTGACCATACTAAGGTAGGGTAGGTTAAAATTTTCTTTGACTCCTCAGCACATTTGTCATGCAGGCTGTCTGCTTGCCTATGAAACCTTTTCACCTCAGGCTCACCGTGAAGACATATCCCATGAGAAAGAAACAAGGTGAAAAATGATGATGTCACTAGGTTGTTGCAAGGTTAGCACACCCTTAAATGGAGTAACGCTAACCCAAGCAGCTGCTCGGCTCCCTACATGCATAATATTCTTCCCTACCCCCATCAACTGAGAGCGCAGGACTGAACAAGGGCTATGCATGAACTACTTGTTGACATAATTAGTGCTGGCTCAAAGGCTCTTTTTAGTAGCCAAGTTGGCTGTATTTTGCAAGCTTTCTTTGGCAAAATAAAAGCAAAGTTCAGCCAAGTTCTATATCTATTTTGTTTTGTGTCTTATGCATTTCCCAGCTTGGACAAAAGAGCCAAAATATTCAGGTCATTTTTCAGTTTTATGGTAGTTGGTAGTTTAAGACAATATTAGCTTGTTAAATGTACAAATTCTTTGGGAAACCAGGACTGGTGCACTATGAAAGGCATATAGCTTTCAAGCTCATATGACAGTTTCACTAATAAGATTCATTAATCCAAATTTGCTCATTAGAATCTTTGCACTTGGCCTCTGTCTAAGGCACAATACTTTGAAACTGTTGTTGGCTGCACTTCCCTTATTCTTTACTAGATAGAGACAAAATTATTTGGAACAGAACTAACATTTAATGAAAACTGGCAAGATAAACATTTTTTTCTAGTAACTTTTCATTCCTTAGACCCTGTAGGGGCTGGGTAAACTGCAACAATCTGACCTTTGTATTTCCATAAAATTACTAATTCAGACTGTGGCGCAATAAAAGTTTGTTCACACCCTGATCCAAGTTAGTACCGTTTTGGCAGAAATTTTCAGCCCAACACATCTAGTTGCTTGTTTCATTGTAATCATAATGTGTGTGAGGTGCTAAGTCTGAAAGTTTTTTCTTTGCAGACTTGGGAGTCTGTCAAACATTGCAAACAGTTCCTGAGTGTCTTTGTAATCAAATTAGATAATATAGCTTGATATTCTTCATACTGCAATCTTAATTTAAAGGTGGGGGGGGATGGAAATCAGTGAATTGTGCATTTATGCCAGCTGTAATGCACACATTGCTATGATGCTTTGTGACAATAATCCATCCTTGAGTCATATCCAATTGTCTCACATTCATCAGTGACATAATGGCATACAGTATTTTGCACAGTAGTTTTGTCATGGTTTTACTGTAACATGTTTGGATATGTAGTAAGTATTAAAACTTTCCAATGGCAACCAAGAGGATGTTTTAAAAGGAGGGTATTTTCATTTTTATTAGTATATAGTAAGTTTCTTTTTAAAGTTTTAATGTTATATAGGAAAAAAATGCAGTGAAAATATTTCCCCAACTGCCTGTTAGTTTCCATCTGGCTGTTATTGCTTCATAACTAGCAGAATTTTAACAAGTTTCTTTGCAAGATCTTATTTTCTATTTTCTTTTTAAATATATCTACCATGGGCCTGATCCTTCACCAACTGAAATAAATGAGAGTCTTTCCATTGACTTCAATGAGTTTTGGATCAAGCCCTGAATCTACTAATATGGAAACATATCATGGGCAATTAAAACAACAAAGTATCTACTACTAGTATACAAAAGTGGGGGCAATTTTAGGGATTGAAAAATATATTTGTGTCCAAAATATGCATTTGCGCACACACACAAAATACTGTAACTGCATGCACATTTATCTGATTTTCATGCACAAATATGTGATACAAAGTTTCACTATCAATATTGTATCCATATTTGAAAAAGTGGGCTTTGACGTCTTCCTTGTGATTAGTAAAAGAGAACTACACATTGTAAATAGCATTTTCTTGTTTGGTGACCAAGAGTTATTTAGAAAATAGAGAGACAAGGTGGGTGAGATAATATCTTTTATTGGATCAACTTCTGTTGGTGAGAGAGAAGTTGGTCCAGTAAAAGATGCTACCTCACCCACCTTGTCTCTTTAATATCCTGGGACTGACATGGCTACAACACTGCATGTGTAGAAAATAGCCTCTTCTATGCTGCATTTAAATAGTTTGCCTAATAATAATTTCTATATCCAATTTACTTAATTAATTGCATTTGTAAAAAATAAAGAGATACAGAACACATACTATAAAACTGTAAGCAAACCTAAGCTTGTTTTCTCTGTTTCACACATCATCACTAATAGCAAATATGAAAAAGGACAGTCAGATGTTTTATCAGTTAGAAATATTAGAGTGTAGTTTCCTAGCTCTATTGCATAATGTATATTAATTGGTGCACCAATCAAGCATAGTATACATCCATACTGTGTAATAAGAGAACCACCCAATGAAATGTATTATTGAGTGACCTTTCCCCTAGTAATATAAACCAGGCATATGGCATATCTCAGGGAGAACTGCAAAGAGTCACATTCTTCAGATAGCAGTTTTCTGGCTTGTTTAGTAAACTCAATACAACATTTCCAAGCCAGAGATGACATATTTCTCTAAGTTTACAGAGACGAATGTGCAGCTATAATTTCCACAGAATGTTTCTTTGCAGGTAACAGAAAAAATAAAATAAAAGTTGATAATGCCACAATAATTGGAATCAGCACTGATTGCTTTGGCAAGGCTCTAAATGGCCAGATAAAGACACTTGCAGGAGAAATATTGGAACTAAGTGAGGCATAGATTGTAGAGACTGGCTGGACTCCAGTACAAGGTTAACCGTTCAAGTTGGCTATTGCTAATCCGTGAGGCTGCAAGGTGTGTCATGTGTGTTATTTGAGGTTTTGACTCCCTACTGAAAAACAGGATCTAAAAACAGAGTCCTGAGCAGAAAAGACCGCTTTCGTTGTCCCATTCCAACTCACAATATGTTGGCAAACAGACTTTTGGGACTTCCATGTACAGTACAGCAGGGTGTTGACCAAATTGAATTTTGCATTGTGGTTATTAATCCTAAGCATGCATTGTTGTATTTATTTCTTGTCTCACTTTACCCAGTGATAGAACACATTTAATGTATGTCTATCGACCTACTGTGTTTTCTGACACTAGAAGGCTGTTCATCCTATGTAATAGTTGTCCAGCCCATTATTTATGCAAACAGCCCTAGTTGGGTCTAACGTTCTGCAGGCAAAGTAAAATCTATGTCAGCAATCTGGCATTTGGTTGGAGTTAGGCCTACCTGCTATGGGTTCTAAGGGTGAATTTAAGGATTGAAATTTTCAAAGCTAGCTACACCCCTATCCTTCTTAAAATGGTTAGTGGTGAACAAAACCCTAAGCCTTTGCCTTGTCAAATGAGCCCATCCATCTCCTCAATGGCAACATGTGGTTTGGTGCTACAATTTAATTACACTTTATGCAAAATAGGTTATGAATGTATGCTTTTATACAATGTTAAATTGAAGAGCTAACTAAAATATTTTACATTAATCTTTTTGCCATTTTTGTCTCAGATATTTTCTCCCGTGTTAATATTTCTGCATCAGACAGATTATTGCATTCTAAATACAAAAATACAGAAGAATTTTGCAGAGGAAATTTATGTCAAGAATACTGATAAATGGAGAGTAATATGATTTATGCCATTTAATAGTGGGTGTATGCTCACTGTCAAAAGAGCTTTCACCATGGGGAAGGTATTCATATTCAAAAAATGTTAAACAACATGTAAACCTTACATTCTTTCTGGCATTTATCATGATGTTAATTACTTCCTGGGGGCCAGGCACACATGGATATCAGCAGGAGTATTTGCTAAATCAAAAATTTTGAAACACAACCTTTACTGGAGATAAATAGCTGTTATATCTGTCAATTTGAGACTTACTTTGTAACATCTAAAGTAATCACCATTTTCTTAACAGACAGGCTGGATTTTTACAGGAATGAAAATGTAGAAAGCAAGTGGCAAAAATTTAGAGATGTAAGACCCTAACTAACTCTACCTGTCTGTTTTAGATTACAACTACAAATGATTACTTCACATCTGAAGATATGATTTGCTTAGAATTTCAGAACAGTTTTGCTAAAGTTTTATCTGACAGGCTCTTGTCTAACTACAGGCTTAGTGGAGGATATGCACAGATAAGGATCTAGTAAATTATACACACACACACACAAACAAGATGTGTTAAACTAGGGGAACTGTTAAGTGGAGTCCCCCAAAGGTTGGTATTCAGACCTCTATAGTGTCTAATCTAGATAAATGACCTAGTCACAAAAGAAACTGCAAACTAGCTATATTTGCTGACATTGCACAATTAGTGGAGATAGTGAAACATGCAGGAAGAAACCCTCCCACCTCCACCCCCCCCCCAAAAAAAAAAAAGAAAAAGAAAAAAGAAACCTCTAAGCACAACCAGGTTTTGGATCTGCTATATAACTTGGCTGATGCATGACAAATGAAATTAACATTGACAAATGCAAAGCATTGCACATTGGTTTGGGGTAAACAAATACCAAATGAATATGATTGATCTAGGGAAAAGGAATTCAAAAAGGACCTTGGGATAATAGTGAACTCTTCATTTAAAAAAATAATTAACTAGGGCAGAAACAACCACAACCACAACTCGTGTACTGTACATTATTATACTTTATAGCTCCCTAGAATGGGAAAGCATGCCCACTACAGTTAGGATGGAATTATCCAAATCTCTGGCAAACCCCAGCTAGGATATTGTGTCACCACCTTATAAAGTGATATTAATATAGCACTTGAAAAGGCATTAAGAAAAGTAGGGAAGCTAATTCATGGACTAAAAAGTCTGGGCTTATAGGACCTAAGTTCATATAGTTTAGAAAGAAGATATTTAAAGTGGAATTATTTGAAGAGTGTGTGTGTCACACCCACAAAACTGAAAGTAGATGATGTCAATTTGACTTACCTTAAGTATATGTGAGAAGACATTAACAGAAGCTAAAGAAAATGCTTATTTAAAAAACATATTAGGAAGCCCCTCGGACCCAATGAATGGAGAGGACCAGAGCCTGTCTCTGTAGTCAAACTGCATAGTACTGTACTCCATGGGTAGGTCCACTGAAGTTAATGAACATAGAATAAGATACTATTCAGTGTAAGGGTGACAAAATCTGGCCTATACACCCTTCTATTGAAGAGACTGGAAAGAAAAACAATGGACTGAATCAAATGCTAATTAAGTGTTGCCAAGAAATTCCCTTGTGTACTGGGAGGAACAAAAACCGTTACACTACTTTAAGGGTTGTAGCATAATTTGCCTTGTAACACTGGTCAGTGAACAGAAGCTGGGAGGCCATGGCTTTGCGCCTTCTCCTCACCCCATGCTCTTGTTGCTGCATCCTTTTGGGTACCATGCACCCTGAAGGGAGCAACTCAGAAGAGGGCCTGTGCTTCCCCAAACTCAGGGGAAGCAATTCTGAGTGGTCCTTACATGGGTAAGGAGGCTTTTTATTTCCTTTCCTCACTCCCTGACCACGCAACAGCTAGCCAGAACCTAGCCCATAGTGAATTCCTATCTGCTAAAATAAAAGATTATAGCCTTCAGCTGCTCATTCATTTCTTTTAGCCATCAGTTTTCAACTTTAAGGATTATGCATTTAATGCCATTGGTGAACAATGTTATTATGTTTTCAAGAAACTGCTTTAAATCAAAACCGCAGATAATGTATTTTTCTCCCTCAGAATTACATGGTTGTGTCAGCAACCAGCAGGAATCCATTTGTGCTGTAGAATTATCACCTCCTGGAGGTGAAAAATGGGATAAAAGCAGGAAGAGTGTTTCCTTCTCAAAAGTCAAGGCTGCCTTGTGAGGAATAAAGGAGGAGGAACACGAGGAAACTGCAGCTAAGGGAACAGAGGCAGCTAAGAAATTTGCTATTGGGTAAAGCCTTGATGATAAATAAGTCAGAACAGCTTTCTGCAGCAATCTTACCACAGAACAAAGTAGCAACAGCAGTAAAGATTTTAAAGCAAGTGTTGTGTTTTGTGGGATGCGGAAAAGTAATACTTCCGGAACCAAATTTACTGCCATGGGGCAAAGCTAGCCAAGTCAGTGGAGTTGCACTATTTGACAGTGAATTGTCCGTCAGTCTTGATAGCATGTAACAATTCACATGAACATGAGCAGAAATGGCTAGAAGAGACATGGCGAGATGTAAGACATGTTCACGTTTGTACAATATTTCTTCCTATATGAGATAAAATTCCTTTAAAGAAAAAAGAGGGAAAAGAACCTCAATGTTTGAAACGTTATTAGAAAGAACTTTTTAACCCATGAACTACAAAATACAAAAACTGCATGTAAACAAAATTGTCATGAACACATGGGATGATGAAAAATTGCTGTGCATATTTAGTAACTCCTTTGTGAAAAGAAAATGACTTCCTGACTTTGTGGGGGTCTTCCCCCTTTGATGGCAATGCCAATTATGCACAGATATTAAATTTTTGGTTAAATGGGAAACAAAGCATGCTAAATATTGTGCGAGTATATACTCATAACAAGAACCATGCTCCAATTTTTAAGTCAACCGCTGAAAGATTTTGCGAAATAATTCTCTGTTGGGCTGGCATGTCCTTTTTCATTAAAGGCCACAGAGAATTTTTATCAGAACTATAAAATTACTGAAAATAAAGATGCTTTAATAGACACAACATTAACTATGGTGCTCTGAACATGGGTCTGTAGTATAGAACAGTAATATTTCTTCTGTGTATAAAGTACAGCACAGTATAGGTAGTATGCATGGACAGTCACAAATCCCTAGCATTATGCCAAGATGACAGAGTACTTGTCTTTTTTTGTTCTTCTGCTGTAATTTATCTTTTAAAAAAATGGACTCCAGTTTTCCTGCATACGATGTCATAATGGCATTACTCCTGCTGGAAAAGACATTACACTATCCTCCTTTACTAGGCACAGTCATTTCCCAGAAACAAGAGTATACACATCACACTAGCTGAAAATAAGCTGTAAAGCACTGTCAGTTCTTTGAGGAAAATGCCTATTACAGCTATCCGATGCTTTTCCTTCCCTTTGTTTACAACATATATAAGATTTGTTGAAAAGTTTGTTATGTCCTCATATAGGACCAGAGCTACATTGTTCCTGCTGATGTCAACGGGACCCCATACAACAGAAAGGGCCCATGTGAGTGAATCTGTCAGTAGGGTCAGGACCGTAGCAAGAAATGGTCATGTATACATTTAATTTGATATAATAATGTTTCCATTATGTATCTTTTTAACAGTACTAGCTGTAATTTTAACACTAACATTAGTCTCATGCTGTTACACCATAATACACCTTTTCGAGTTATACACACACCTTACATTCAGCATACCTGTATTTATTTATTTATTTTATTGGGCACACTATGGGGCAGGATTAAAATTTTTATTTAAACAAGAATTTTGATAATGTGCAATCTTCTACAAAATTTCAAATACAGTGGGGAAAAAAAAAGCAATGATCCATATAGGCAAGAAGAGAAACTCTTTCATAAGTGAGAACATTGCGATATAAATGAGAAAATCACTTAAAAGGATCAAGAAAACACTATATCAAATGAGGAAAAGGATATCATAAGAAGATTTTTACACCCACTAGGTAAAAAGCAGAATTAAATAATGTTGATATAACTAGGTTGAAATGTGGTAGAGGTAAAGTTTGATATAGCATGTTGCCTGGTGTTTCTATGATCAAAATGACTACGCTGAGTCCAATAGCACTGAAACATGCAAGTTCTCTTTTGTCTTATGTTTCACTTCATTCGAGCCAGAATCCTCCATGATCATGCTGCCTTCTGGTTTTCTGAAACAACCTGCCACTTCATATGAATATTCTCTTTCTTTTGTCTTGCTATTTATATCCATTTCTCAAAAGACAACATATTAGTTAAAAACAATTTTGTAAGGGCTCCGAGTGCTTTAGCAATCTATATACAGACAATACATTTCTCCGCTTTTATGTAGAACATGTGGTGAATTGATCTTGTTCCACATACCTCAGTGGAGAAACACATGATAATGGGTCTTGGATTGGCCACTGCTGTTTATATGAGGTCTGTGCCAGAAAGAGGTGTACTTTGTCTTTGGGAATTAATATTTTTCAAAGAAAATGCCTCAGGAGCCATATTTCAAATAAGTGTACGTATCAATTAATTTGGTGCCTTCTTGAACTCCAGTTAGGACTATGCTGTTTCTCCTAATACAATTCTCAAAATTGGCTGTTTTCCATGTAAGTCGTATGGCAGCCATGAAGCTATATCATAAAGCTCCAATTCCACTGAGGTTTATTTTCCTTTTCTGGTTCCTGTTTTTCTTAGAAAGGAATTTCACTGTGTTGGAGAGGGTCAGTCAACCTGATCCAACCTTGGTGCCCCATTCCTAAGGTGGGACATGCTCCAGCTCTCATGAAGATCTACCTACCATTTCAGAGTCCGGTGTAGAGCCATGTTCTATCTGCAGGTTACTGTCTTTCTTTCAGCTAATGAAAAGTAACTGATTACTCCAGTTATCTTCTGAGGGCTAGTCTACACTTACATGCCAGTTCGATGCGGAGAGTTCGACTTTTCGGAGTTCGAACTATCACGTATAATATAGACGCGATAGTTCGAACTCCGGAAGCGCTCCGTTCGACTCCGGTACTCCACCACTGCAAACGGCGGTGGCAGAGTCGACCTTGTAGCCGCGGAGTTCGGTTCCGCGGCGTCTGGACGGGTGAGTACTTCGAACTAGGGTACTTCGAATTCAGCTACGCTATTCACGTAGCTGAATTTGCGTACCCTAGTTCGACCCCCGTTCTTAGTGTAGACCAGACCTAAGTTTCTTCTGTCACCTTTGACCAACAGTCTTCTAGAGACATTCCCACAGACCCAGGAACCAATATGTCCTTTGAGGGGTAAAGTTGGAAGTAAATTACCTTGTTGCTGACTGACAGATGGTTTGGACTTGAGCCAGTTTTAGTACCAAACTGGCACCCCTTTTAAACATCCCTTACTTACAGTTTTCACATTACTATTTAAGTTTTACTTTAGCCCAAATATGTGGCCTTATAAAAACACCTGTATACATGCAGCACAGTGGGAGAAAGAGAAAACGTTTTAAGAGAAATAGAAAAAGGCTCCTTTGTCAAGTCTGCCAGTGAAGCGGACATTCTGAAAAAGTGATGAATAGACTGAATTTTATCACCATTGAAGCACTGATTCAGTTAATCGGCTGAAGGAGGACCAATAGAGTCACAAAGATGCCAGAAGTATAATAGATTTGAATAACTGCTTGTAGAAGTTTTATAAGCTAGTAAATTGCATTAAAACAACATATATTTGAAATCATGTATCGCATCCACCAAGGCTTCTGTAAATAGCACTCCAAGCATTCCACTTTCGGCACTGCCAGTTCTTCTGGCCCCTTCAGCCCAATTTATTTATTTTAGACATACTTTTTATATGTTTTTGGGTAGTCCCCTCAAGGACCAAATTTTTAAAGGCCAGCAAAACAGCTGAGATGCGCAAAATGCCTGCATGCTACACCTCTACCCTGATATAATGCAACCCGATATAACACAAATTTGGATATAAACGCGGTAAAGCAGTGCTGGGGTGGTGGGGGTGGCTGTGCACTCCGGTGGATCAAAGCAAGTTTAATATAATGCGATTTCACTTATAACGTGGTAAGATTTTTTTGGCTCACAAGGACAGTGTTATATCGAAGTAGAGGTGTATTTGTGCATGCACAGGCAGGTGTGCATGAAACACACACTTCTGTGATAGAATCATAGAATATTAGGGTTGGAAGGGACCTCAGGAGGTCATCTAGTCCAACCCCCCACTCAAAGCAGGACCAATCCCCAGACAGATTTTTACCCCAGTTCCCTAAATGGTCCCCTCAAGGACTGAACTCTATCCTGGGTTTGGCAGGCCAATGCTCAAATGACTGAGCTATTCTTCCCCCCAAACTGATGCTCTAGTTGAGGTTTGAACTCACAACCTCTGCATCACTCCATGCAGCAGCACTGCTCTATGAGTATTGTGCGCTATCCAATTGCACCACTGGAGCCCATATCTGTGATCTGCCTTCAAAACCACATCCCCTTCACCAAGTCCCTAAAATAAACCCATACATGAAAAGGCTAAAAGACATTAAAGTACATATCTGATTTTGTCTCTGTTAGAATAAGCTCTTCCCTGTGAACAGTTGGTTCCATTCAATTCAGGCTGAACATTCTTGTCGTGAGTGATAAACCATTCTACGAAAGAACCAAGGGACTGTATTCCCCATTGCTATGCTTTTGATCCAGACGAATCAGGTTATATAGTCACTGTTATTAATTAGAAACTGTGTTGAAGTAAAAACATTTTAAATAAACCCAGGGATTGAATGTTAAAGCTGTCATTTTTTACATGGCCTCATTATTCAAGGATTAATGGACCTTAAAACAACCATAAAACACCAATGCCCTGTTCTAGTTTAGAAGAATAAGAATTGTTTTATTTCTGCTTCAGTCTTAAATTCATTGTGTGTCACTGGGCACTGTAAACACTTTTAAGTATTTTGACATTGTGGTATAAGATGCTGCTACTCTGTTTCTTGCCTGACCTTCATCAGTTCTAAGCATGTTACTATTCATAGGAAAACCCGAGAAAAATAGCATAGGCCTAGTGAAAAAAAGATGGTGTCACATAAAAGTAGAATAATGTTTACAATGTTCAGATTTCATTTTTTATAATAAGAAAGTCCCAGTATCATTTTGTTTTCCCTATCTTTTCATCAATTTATTTTAGTTAACACTTCCCCCCCCCCTTAAAAAACAACAACAACAATGTAACACAAGATATTGATGGGATGGTTAAGAATAATTGGGGCGTGGGAACTTTTCTGAATCCAAAGGTGAATTTCTAAGCTGGGTCAAGATGTAGAGAGAGAATTTCCAGGAGGCAGACAAGATGAAGTAATTACTATTATTGTTTAACAAAAACTATGAAATATATTCTGTAGCTCAATCAAGACCCATAACAGACACTGACAGAGTTGTGATATACTGAAACTCACAGTTCATCCAGACTTATCACCACTGATTTTTGTTATGATAGTGGGATACTGAATTAAATCTGAACAAGAATAAATTGTAAAAAAGAAAAGGAGAACATTTTACTTACTTTTTTGTACTTCAGAGTACAGGTGCGGTGCCATAAAGGTCAGAACAATGAGCTGGAGACCAAGAAGCTCCCAAGTTCCAAGTCTTTTTCTAATAAGTGACTCATTGGAGTGACCTTGAACAAGTTGCTTGACCACTCTATTCCTCAGTCAGAAAAGCTGGAAAACTGGGCAAGGAGCACCACCTCGCTTAAACCAAAATGTAGCATGTGAATGCAACTTGCCTTGGTACATAAAGTACATAAATTCTTTCCCACTATTTTCTAGTATATATAACGCCCCCCTCTCTCTGCCTCTCATCTGATCTGAACTGTAATGCACCAGTTAAAGTGAACTTTGTTTCACAAATGATTTGGATTGATTTCTCTTCCAAGTGTTTTACTGAACCTAATTATATCAAATGCAATCTGGATGCCCTCTTGTTTTTCTAATTTCTTGAAGTATAAAAGGAGAACTCCAAAATAAAGGGGAATGGTGCAATTGTGGGGCGGCTCTACAGCTATTAGAATAACATGCCAGGGATTTGTAATAACCAAAAGTGTTCAGGACCTCAAATTTATTGCCAGAATCCATATTTGTTATGACAAATTGTCCTCTGAACTCTGTTACTGGCTCAGAAATGTAGACTAATTGGATTGCTAGTAAGAGGGGCATAATAAATACTTCTGACATTCATATTTTAAAGGAATTTAATTCTAATAATCACAAAAGATTCAAAAGGTTTATTATGAGTACAAATGTGCAACATGTTTTTAAAAGCAATTTAGTGCTGATGGGTCTTATATTTTTTTCCTGAAAACCTATCACATCAAGGTAACTTTTGCTATAAACAGCATTTAAAATTATCACATAAAAACTATCAAGCACTAAATTAGAAAAAAAAAACAGAATTTTGAAAGTGATAGTTAAATTTATGAAGCAATTCTGCTACACTCAAAGGCTTGTTGCTTGGCATGCAAGCAAATTCTGGAATGTGTTTTTGATATGCAGGTGAGTGTCTACATGGCGTTAAAAGATGAGGGAAAGGATGAAATCAACAAAGGCTATGAAATTACAGCCATGTGTAGAACACATGTTCTTTGGACTTAAGCTTGTTTGCATGACTAATAGAGATAATATTAAAAGTCTTTTCTCATTTTTTTTTGGCTCAGTGCCTTTTTCGCTACCTCCAAGAGCTGTTAATTTTGTTCACTGCTGAGCAAAAGTCAAAGCCAGAGTCTAAACAGCTTGTAATGAGTTTTCAATGGCCCATCTCACTGAAATTGAGGGCAAAGGAGCAGTAGACTTAGACACTGTCAGCCCTCTGAATTTATTATTGAGGGTGCAATGCGTTCTGTGAAAAATACACAGAGGAGGGGCTGAGAATTCTGTAGGTTTTACATTAAGCACCTTAACAAAGATATGTATTACTCATTTAAATACCTCGACAACACAGATATACACAAAGAAATCAATTGTAATGTAGCTCAATTAACGGTGTGATTGGTGGTGTAGTGCTTTCCAGTAACCTTATTTGGCAGCAGCTTAGTACTAGAAGCTTAAATCCCATCCCTGAAAAGTGATAAGCACCTCACTGAGTACCTTCAACTCAATTCACAGTTAAGTCAGTAGGAGCTGACTGCGATGTTGTTGTAGCCATCAGTCCCAGGAGACAAGGGGGGTGAGGTAATATATTTTATTGGACCAACTTCTATTGGTGAGAGAGAGGAGCTTTCGAGCATACACAGAGCTTTTGAACTTATGAAAGCTTCTCTCTCTCACCAACAAAAGTTGATCCAGTAAAAGATATTACCTCATTCACCTCGTCTCTTTAGTAGGACTTGCGGGCACTCAGCACTGCCCAGGAGTCTATCACAATGTTGTAAGTCCTTAGCTACTGCACTTTATTGACTGGAGGAAAAGGCACACGATTTACAACGATAGCCGTCCTACTTACATTTGTGAGCTTGTCAGATCTTATAAGCTGATGTAGTCCATATATTTTTGGGGAGGAGGAAGAGGGTAGATCTCCAAAGAAAATCCATGTTTTTGCAGGAAGAGTTGTTAATTCAGTTTGTAGCGTTTTCCCCTCTGCATAATATTTAACTAATCCATTTTATTAACCTCTACATAAATTATATGTCCTGTATTTCTACCTTTCTTTCTGATTTTTCTTTTAACTACACTGTCACAGACTGTGATCTTTAGTGCTTTATCTTCACTGAAGCTTAAAAGCCTGTAGTTGCACTCATGGTACTAAGGAAACCTGGCTTTACAGGCTGAAGGGTGAAAAATAGCACCAATAAATGGTTAAATACTTTCCAAAAGAAAATTTCTAAAATTGTTTGTAGATAAGAGGCATATTTAGAACAGCGCACGTTGTGATATGGTAGAAAGCTTTGACTGGTTCTCATCTCAGAAGATCTCAAAATCTCACCTCTTGTAGTAATTCCAGAATCCCAAACTTCTGTCATTTAAACTTTTTTTTTTTTACACTATATCAAACATACTTCATAGCCCAGCCCTTTGAGCTCTGTTTTTTTGGTGGTTTTTTTTTAAACTGTACATTAGCCCCTTCTTAACATGTCACTAGCTATATTGGGAATAGTACAGATGAAATTGTACAATGAAAATGTTGGGGTTTTTTCATGGTATTAGGCCAGGCTGAAAGGATGCGTTTACCCAATACATTGCCACTGTTAGTGTCTCCCATTCTGTTGGCATCACTAAGGAAAAATACGTTTCTGCTCACGACTTCCATTCATAAATGTATATGAATTCTAAAAGTTATGTTGCTGTATTGATTGAGATACATTTATACATTTATTAAAAAATCCAAAGACTATACTTTCAGTCCTCTTCAAGCTGATCTCCAATTCTGTGCACCCAATTTTTTTCCAAAAGTAAGCTGTACCTGCAAATATGGATTTCTAGATTATCTGCATGTGTAAATTAGCACATGCAAAATGGGTGTGCCAGAAAAGAGATTAGCAATCAGATAAGCAAATCTGGCCCCAAATTCGACTTAATTTGATATTTTATTTTATTTTCCAATGTATTTACCCAAGGAAGTTCAAGTTAGATGCCACATATAGGGTTCAGCAAGGTCCAAGGTCTCACAGTTAGTGAGTAGCTCAGCCCAGATTATTACCCAGAATCCTAATGGCTCCCAGTCATTTAAACTAGCCACTATGTCTTAGTCTCCTTCAAGTAAAGAGCAGTAGAAGGGTTGTCATTTGCTCACTGTGGTGATGTGCCTATTCTTTGTTCTTTTAAAAAAGGAGAGAGAGGCACAGAAGTTTTTGAACTCCTACACAATGTATCACATATTCTGAGGGTGAGATTGTGGGGGAGAGATTGAAATGTCTTTAAATAAAACTGGAAGTATTTAAAAATACTAAGATCAGAGGCAAAATATGTACCATAACATTTAACACTGCACACAGGAAAAGAATGGTATGAAGTCAGAAATACAAAGGCAAGAAATCACATGACTTAGAGTAACTTACTGGGAATAAATTTAACTCCTTTATATTCAGTATTATTGACAGGCATTATGTTCAAGTGATTGATATTTTAAATGCACATGAATGGGAACTCTACTCACTAGCTACTGAATACACTATGGAAATACTAGTACATTGAGTGCAAGTGAGTGGAGAAAATGTGTAACAGCAAATATAAAAGTGTCTGCAAAAGGAACTCAAAAGCCATCAGAAGAAGAGAGATGAAAACTTAATTCGAGATGAAAAATGTTTTACCGTGTTGCTAAATGTTTGCCAGATAGTCTATGTATTCATTCTTAAATCCTCTAAACTCTGCAAGCAATACTCTTAACATGTGATACACCCCGAGTTCTTTAAATTCAAATTCTTTTACTGGTAAAAATAACCCGCAATGAATATTCTGTAGTGTCAAATAAAAGGGTTTGTGCTGTTCAACAGGAATGTCACGTTTATCCTCTTTTGCATATGCAACACATAATAGCTATCTTATACAGGGCATAAGACTTTTCAAATAGGTCCCTGAATAAATAGTACTACACAGAGTTGTGCATGTCATCACATAGAATAGAATAGATAGTATCTTGCACCATGCGCTAGAGGGGATAGATCCTCTAGGTCTCCTTTACAATTTCATCATCATATAAAACACTTTCAAAAATTGCCATAATCTGGCCAGGCAAGCAATTCCGGTTTTCCAGTTTCTGTTTTCCTCGCTTCTCATCCTTAGTATTGTCAAGAGGATTTCAGAGGCTTGTGCACAGCATTTAGCAGCAGAAGTAGAGTAAGGAACAGTAAGCCATTTCAGTAACAGCAATCTGTACATCCGCCATATGGATACTAATTTGGATTGTGCAATCTGGTTCACAGTAGTATCTATTCCCTGGATATACTAGGCTAAGGGACAACATGCCATGAACAGTGAAAAGGCCCAGATCTACATGCCATCAAGGATCAAAGGCATGCACCAGTTTATCTTCCAATTCTCATTGCCTATCCTATTATGGTTCCGAGGCAGAAATTAAAACAAACATTTTATATCTGTGCTGAATATAAATGTGTTTCTAAGGGGGGGGGGGAGAAAAAAAGAAAGAAAACAGGGCCCTTTCCTCGCATTTGACTATTATGCCAATGTTGAAAAGTCCCATTTTTTCCCATGGAACGGTGAACATTTATACAATCATTAAAAGCTCATCTTGCACCATATTTTTTCTCCTTCTCAGTTTTAATACATTTTTATAATTGCATTGAAGATATTCTAACCCTGTTTTTAGTGCAACGATAAAATTTATGAACCATGACAAACGTATCATATCAAAGACCACCCGAAGAATAACAATGTGCATGTCAATAGAAGTAGTCGGGGCTTCTGCTTCTGAGAAATTCAGGATTTTTTTAAAGGATTAGGATGAAAAATAGTTAACAAAATATTACCCTAATAATAATGAAATGGTAACAGGATACCACATTTGTTCCAAAAGGAAAAGCAAACTAACATAGGTATATTATAAAATATACATATACCACAAACCTTGACAAACATACCATATAGACCAGTTCAGACACAGTATGATTTCAAATAAGAAAGATCTAGTGTGAGTAGCATGTTTTTCACTGATGTTGTCAGCATGCTTTCCTGAATAACAGGATTAATTCTAGTTACTGTGCAGCTTTCTGAACAATTTTTACTTCTAAGATCAATTTTCTATCTGCTTAAATTTCTGTGCAACTCCTGACCCCATCGCCACAGCATCTGAGTGCTTATTGTCTTTGTTACACTGTTCTTTATTAGTGACTGCACTTACAGAACGTAAATAGTCTACAAGTAAAAAAAAAATCCCTCAAAGTTAGGCATTCACATCATATTATTGATTAGACATTCATTTAAACATGCAAAGAATTTTTGTGAGGATTCCTAATTCTAAATATGTTTAAAACAAATATATTCGAATGGAATATGAGGTGTGTGCAGGTGTATTTCTGGAGTTTACCATGTGCTTCCCTTCACAACACCACATTTTTAAAAAACAGCATAAAAACAAGAGAGGAGAGAAGAGAGAGTATAAGTTCCTAGTTTCACATTCCCCATCCTGCTGAATTATTACTTTGCCTTTTCTGCATAAGGAAAAAAAATGCTGAGGTCCATAAAGAAATGCAGGTAATTTACACAATTTTTAAACAGTTATTGTGACAAAATGGATTCAATAGGTATTGTAGGTACAAGAATACATAAATGAAATGCATCCCACTGGAAAAGCTTTTTGCTCACATTGCCATTTACAGCTTCTGAATTAATAGACCAAGAAAGGCACCACAGGCACCAACAAAATGCAGTAAAACCATTGGCAGCCAGTGGTGTCTCAAAGTTTAATTCCCCCGGGGAGAAAAGGACACTGCCTAATCTGTATTCAGTCCTGACATTGTCCACATCTGATATGGAACATTAGCTACTAACTCTCTCAATAGACTAGTGTCCTTCAGTTTATATTACTTTATGTTAATAGTAGAAAAATTACACACAACATCATTTATCATTGTTATACTGTACTACACATACCATAGCTTATTTTAATATATTTATTTACCTCTAAGAGGTAGAGAAATATTATCTATCTATCTATAAATATATGATAAACCTGTAGAGACAGAATCAATGTGGAATAATAAAAATTAACTGGGATCTCCAAGTTATTTAATTGCATCGTGAGTGACAAGACTGTTTTTGTCTGAGAATACCATATTTTTCTGTGTTATAAATCTTAAGGAATCAGCACATAACAAAATGTTGCATCTTAATCATAATATGTTTTGCTTTCTCTTCCTACTTGTGCAGTAGCTTTCTGCTCTGCTATTGCATCCTTGATTCTCCTTCAGCTATTTGACTTCTGACATATAACCTATCACTTAGGTGGGCAGGATTTTTTTTTAAAGGGTTAAGTGTATACCAATGCAGTTCCATAGATCAACCGTCAGGAGCTACCTAATGCTGCTGCTTATATTTTCTGTCTCAAAATTTACATCTGTATGCATCTAAACTCCAGTATGTTTGAAGACACTCCTACAGTTAATGAAGTGTGCTGTTAGCCTGGAATGGCATATATTATTTAACTTTTTGAAGAGAGCCTTAAAGTCTAAGCTATCAATGAAGTTATTAATGGTGGTCCTATTTTTCAACACATTTTGGCCAGAAGGGATCATTATCATATAGTCTGACGTCTTGCATAGCACAGACCACAGAATTTCACCTAGTAATTCTGGCAGCAATCCCATAACTTCTTGCTGAGGTACTGGATTTTTTTTTCCTGGGAAAAAAACAAAAAACAAGAAAACTACTATCTTGATTTAAAGACTCCAGGTGATAGAGAAGCCACCACATCTTTAGCTAAGTCGTTCTGCTAGTTTGCTACCCTCACTGAAAAAATTGTACCTTATTTCCTGTCTGAACTTATCATATGAACTTGTCTAACTTCAGTTTTCAGCCCTTGGATCTTGTTCCACTTGTACCTTTCCACTGTGAGGCCATGTTAAGGGTACTCTAGAACATGTGTTCCAGTAAGTTACAGCAAGCAGACTCTCTGGGCTCTATATTTTAGATCAGTGGAAGCTAAATGCAGTGTCTGTCAAAACTATGAATATCTTCTGATTTGAGAACTTCCTTTTGTTCTACTGGTCACCAATGTTTGTCTGTTAATGCAGTAGAGTTGTGGGGCTTCTTTACATGGGTACACTAAGGAAAGTTAAACCAAGCTAACTAATGGTGCAAATTAAAAGTTGATTAATTGAAGTCTGTGTGAACACAGTCATTCAGAATTTACCTCCTGGTTTCAGGTGGGTTTCTACTCAATGAGAGCTAGTGTAAATATATGTACAGAAGCAGGGGGATCACACCTCTAGCTCACAGTGTAGATGTAACCTTATTTGATTTGGATTAATTTTCCTGAGTGTCCCTATGTAGACAAGCACTTGTACTCTTATAGCTTGCTCTCCTTAAGGAGGAAAGTATTATTATTATTATTATTATTATTATTATTATTAAAGGGTTTGGGGCCTTTTCTCTATAGATGTTAACTGAGATTTTTTTTCAATGAGCTTGTGCATTTATCATTAATATTTCAGACTCCCCTGTGCAAATCAATCAATAAATAGACATTTTCTCAGCCCTACCTTTGCCCAGAGAACATATGATGCACAACAGATTCAAATCCAAATGTGGATATAGAATGGTAGATAAAGAATTGGTCCTGAGATACTATGTTGATGGGTGATCTAGAAATACCGTAGCAGCTGGACAGATAGGTTACACAGATAGGTTAGACAGATAGAAAGACTTGCTTGCACACTCGTTCAGGTCAACTGGTGACCTGAATGCCGCTAAGGAAAAGGAAACAGCTGTTTCAAGTATCACTGGAAGAATGATGGAAGTAAATTAAACCACAGATGGAGTCCAACACCTGAAGGGGCTAGTCTGGTAAGCAGCAGTCTATGCCTGAGAAACACACTTAAATGTTGCCATCTGGAGTGCTAGCAGAAGACAGAAGGGGATGAAAACTCTTGAGCATCAAGATATCAACCCAAAAGATTAAGTATCAAATTATTGGTAATTTAAACAAAGAGACATTGTCTGCTTAAGTGTTTCATATTTCAAATTTATAAACTACTGAAAATGTGTTAACTAGATCAGAACTAGACCCAGTCAGATAACTGCACTAGATGGAGGACTCCATTCAAATAAGATTTACTGTAAAATAAGTTCCTTGGAAAAACAGAAGTTAGAGTTGGAAAAGACCTATAAAAATCACAATAACTTCCTCTTGAATTATATTTTTTCGAGTCTGAAATGCACCAGATGTTAAACTGATACTGCATTTGATGTTAACCAAAAGACTAAGAAGCAGCAATCATGTCTCATTAAAATATCTGTACATACTGAGGCAGAGTAGCAGGCAGCTTTTAACAGAAAATAAGAACAAAATCACCCTCTCTGAATTATGGTATACTTCCATCACAGTTCAGAATAAAACTGTCCATCTTTATTTGAACCTAGGTTCTATAGAACAGTTGGCAGAAAACTATCAGTTAGTGTAGCACTGTTTGGCATAACCAAGCGTCCCTGTTCAGGAAAGAACCAGGACTAGACTATCAGAGGTGTTAAAAGGTCAGGGTTCTAATGTATTGATAGAGCTGAAAGTGGAGGCCTGGACAGCACATGTCCTCATCATGCCTTGCTCTAGCTAATTTCATCTGTCCCTTATGAACAATGAAATTCAAAATGTTAGTGAACCAGCTAACTGCCGTTCTGTGGACAGCTGCAACATATAGCTGGTATTTTAACAATACTACTAAATCCATCCATCTGAATAAATTAGAAACATATCCTTGTCATCCAAACTGACAACAGGTGCACAACATGAAAGTTTGTTACTCTGCCAAATTACGTTGGATGACAGCACTCCCTAGATATTCACCATGCACTCTGCCATGGCTATAGATACTGTGATAGGCAAATTAAATGGCAATGTATAACTATCCACCTGAGAAAATATGGATTAATGCAAATTTCACAAAATATGTCTCTCTTCATCATGTACTCTCACCTAATTTTATTAAACATATCTACTGTAACCCTGTAATAAACATGGATTCTTGTTTCAAAACAAATTAGAGATTTCCCTTCATTTTTTCTCCATTTTTACCCATGGATGTCATCTTGGAGATCATCAGATTAAAAAATACTGTAAGTGTGTGCACACTTCCATTTTTAAGAGTTTTCATTAAAAACCACATTTTCAAGTGGTTTTAGAACTAAGATGTAAAACGAATATCCAAGCTGAGAGTGGATGATATAACATCTCGGCCAATTCAAGCATTCTTAAATGAGCAGAAAAGGTTTAGCTACTTCATACCTACTTTTGCATTCCAATAGCTTAAAAGCAGCTTTTTCCCTAAATGAAATTTTGCAGGTCATTAGCCCATAATAATTAAATCTCTTAAATTTATGAACATATGAAAATAAGCCACTGTACATGGGAGGTAATCTTTCCTGTTTAAACATTTTATTCAAATACTCAGAAGTTAAGTTCTTTTTTGGATTGTTCAACCATTAATAATGGAAGAATGGTGTGTAGTTTAAGATCTTATTTAAAAATCATTCTAATGCAATTGACAGTTTATATAGGGCAAAAAGCTTTTCTCCATGTTTGCATTTTCAGAATGTTGTACTGCTCAACATTGGGACTCTCAATTGAGTTGCTTCCTCCTTGGGGGGAGAAATGAGTGCTGCACAGATTCACATTTTTTTCCTAGTCTATTTCATTCCTAATATGTACACAGTTACTGTTCAACCTGAACAAATATAGCAAAACTGGTGGAAAAGATCATTCTGCTTTCAGAAAGCCAACAGCACTTATGTCATAGCACCTTTTCACGGAGACAGCTTTTCCAATTCTTTCTCCAACTGCTTTATAAAACACTCTTCCCCAGCCCTGACCAAACCTTCTTCCACCACATGGACTCCTTTTGTTCTGAGTGCTAAGCATGTCATTCGACAGGTGAACCTGGGTGTTACAAATCGGTTTGCCCACCCCTTTAGCTGGTGCCAATCTGTCTATCTGTCTACCTCGCTAGGAGGGAGCCAACCTATCACACCTGGAAAGACTTTTCTCCATTGGCTGCAAAACATGGGGCAATGTGCAACTACTCCAACCAAGTGTCACTATTAGATTGTTAATCATCACCCTTCAGATGCTGTGAGGTTCTTGTCAGGGGTGGCTCTAGACATTTCGCCGCCCCAAGCAGGGCGGCACGCCGCGGGGGGCGCTCTGCTGGTCCCGTGGCTCCGGCAGACCTCCCACGGGCACGCCTGTGGGAGGTCCGCCGGAGCCGCCTGCCGCCCTCCCGGCGACCGGCAGAGCGCCCCCCGCGGCATGCCGCCCCAAGCACGCACTTGGCGTGCTGGGGTCTGGAGCCGCCCCTGGTTCTTGTGCTAAAGCCCCTTGGGTTGAAACCTTTAGAGAAAGTTTCATATCAACATTAATTCCAACATTGTATTTTTCACCACTTCTGCCATGACAATAGCTGGCATATTAACCTATCACTTTTATTCTTAAAAAACAACAACATATTTTCACCAGCTCACAAGTGGTTCAACTCCAAACTCTGCCTCTAGAAATCCAAGATCTAGTGGGACAGATCTTTCCCAACAACCGTTCCACGTCTAATAGGGCAGGTTATTTTGTACGTATCGATGATGAAATGTAGTAGACTATAGAAATGTAGTGGCTATAGAAAAATGCTACATGAAAAACTGTTTTGTAAACTCCATATTCTGGTTCAGAAAAAGTAAAATGCTTTTTAAACATATATTCAGATTCATAGATTTTAAAGCCAGAAGGGACCATTAGATTATCCAAATCTATCTCCTTTATGATATGGGCCATAGAATTTCATCCAGTTACTTCTGTGTTTAGTCCAATAATTTGTGTTTGACTAATGCATATCATCCAGAAAGGCAACCAGCCTTGAAATAGTTGGGATTGTCTCCCTTACAGTATTGTTACCACTATGTCTGAGAGTAGAAGAAATCTGAATGGAAAGCTGGAAACTAAGCTAAGATGTAAAACCTAGAAACCTTTTCTTTTAAGTCCAAACCGCTCAGTGCTTTTGCACTGCAACAGACTATGACAGCACACACAGTGCAGCATCTACAAATGCTAACAGGCAAAAACATCTTTGACTTAGGGGTGATGGAGAGAAAGCCTGAGTGTGTCTTGCGGATGGTAACTTGAAAGGTGTGGGAAAATACATGCAAAAACCACGTACGCTTAAAACACTTGGATGTGTGTCCCTGATAGCATAGTGATAGCACTGTGGGGCAGGACACAGAGGCATAGAGGCCTTACATTTTCTACTCTCTAGGCCAGTGGAGCTTAGATATGTTGTAAAACAAATATATTATACTTTGGCAACAGGAAAGGAAAAAAGACAACTGCTGGCTGCTTGAATGCATCTTCCTACCAATGATTCGAAGATGAAAGGAGACTGCTTGCCAAAGCTTAATAGCTCCATATTAGGCTATTTATAGTTTTGTAACAATTGGGAGCAGGAGGGAGATGCTCCCTTTCAGGATATATTTTGTTATTTTTAGGTTAATTTAATGACAGCATGATCTTGAGAAGTGCTCAACATCCAAGACTCCCAATGGCATCAATGGGAGCATTGGGTAGGTGCCATGTCTCAGAGGCAGGGCCCAAAGTCCATACTTTTCTGCTTACTTTACCATCTTTAAAAATGTTTCCTCTGCTTTTCTTGAGGCAGGCTCTCTTGGCCACTGAGACTGACTAGGATTGACTGTATTTTCTACAGAGTGGATTCTGAGCTGAGAAGACAAGGTGGAGATGTGGGCTCATCAGACAGACAGTAATATCAAGCTGAAATATTAAAAATATAGCGGGAAGAGAGAGAGAGAGAGAGAGAGAGAGAAACAGCATCTGAGTCAGGGGAAGAGAAGGGAGAGAAGGACTGGGAAGATGCACGAATGACAGATATAAGTAACATGAGGGCAGATCCTGAGCTGGCACAAACTGTCATTGCTCCATTAATGAAAGCATGTAATAAAGGTCAGAAATAATTGTATTGCTCTTTGGGTTTGATATAGTGTCTGTGTGTGACGAAGCAGAATTTGTGTCAGCTCCTGCTGGTAGGACTTGCTGCCCATGGACTTTGAGAATGGGTCTGTAGTAAAAGCAAAAAAAAAAAAAAAAAAAAAGTGAACTGGAAATCTGCAGTAGTTTGGTATGGGAGTTCTGTCTAGTAGGTGAGAAGTGCTGCTGCTTGAGAATGAGAATTACTGCTGCTATTATTTTATTATTTTATTTGGTTTTACTGCCGGCAAAGGACATTTCATCTTACTTTGCTTAATTCTGGACAGCCAGTCATACTCAGTTATTGTTTTTACTTTTATATACTATTATTGAATTAGTTTTTATGGCTGTTACTTCTCAATTAGTGTATTCCCTTCAGGCAGCTAAAGCCTCTGATGTTTAGTTTCTTTCCAGATGACACCATCATGGCCCTCTGTATGGCCTTTCTTTTATGTCAGCCATCATTGCGGCTATCCCATATTGCGGGCTCCTTCTTACTGAGCTTCTCTGGCATAATTGCTAAGAGTCACAGTGGGCCTTGACTCAAGCTTTGGCTTGCTCTACTTAGGGCCTAGGAGTTCCATCTTGTGTCCGTTGCTAAGAATCTTTGGCCTAAGTCTTACTTGTTTAGCTTTTCCTTCTACTTACTGTACATTCCAGCATTGTATTATCTTTTATTGACTTCCAGGTGTTTACTATATATCTTGATGAGTTCAAGTTACTGAGTGATCCACAAAGCAGTTTTGAACAACTACAGTTACACATTATAATAAATCGGTGTATACTTCAGGCGAAAGGACATTCAAAGGCATTAAACAGTACATCCGTTTCCACATGGTCACAATAGAGTTATTAAAGGTGCCTCCCATTCTAAGTACAGAGGGAACATTGTGATCATCTCAGATACTTCCCTGTGGTAACTGTTGGCAAATGCTGACTTTTTAATGGCAACCACGTTAGGATAGCGAGGGACAGGCTTGAAGAAAATTATTCAATGATCACTTTAAGAGAAGGGACAAATGATATGGATGAGAGAAGGAACAAGTTACGGATCTTAAACAGAATGGATAACTGGGCAAATGAGTAGGAAATCAGATTCAATATATCAAATGTAAAGCCTTGTGCCTGACTTAAAAACAGCACAAATAAATATATGACTAAAATAAAGTAACATTTTAAATAAGTTTTGTTTAACAAAGCAAATCACATGCACACACTTTCTCTATACTCTCCAAGTGCTGTACTTCATAATAATCCAACAAAAAAACCAAAGAGTGCTGTTATTAAATAGCAGCTGTGATTGCTTCTGGGGAACACATCATGTCCGTCCCTGCCCCTGCCCCAAACCCATGGAAACAAGGAAACATCCAGTTACGGTTTCCTTCTTCAAAACTGAACCTCCACACATCACATACAACACTTCCACTGACAGACTCCACTATTCTATAAATAAGGGCCATACAACTCCACAGGTAACTAACAGAATCCACACTCAACATTCCTCAAAACTGCACTATCATTCAAAAGTTAAGCTCCGCCTAAACACCAGAAGCATCTATCAGACAACTCTGCACAGGTGAAGAAATCTAGGGTGGATTATTTTCCCCATGGGGATATATGAGGCTGTAGTTAAAGTTCAGTGTTATAATGTGACTATGAGGTGTCTTTCTGTAAACTCTAGACAACACTCTCTTTTGTAGTCCACACTACAAAAACATTAAATAGGCTACAATGGAGGACTGAATGATGGTAGAGCGGGTGTGTGTGTGTGTGTGTGTGTGTGTGTCTCACAGCGTTCTTGGGTCCACCTACTGAGAGCTGGGTTGGCATTATTGAAAGGTAAAAGAATTACACGGATCAATCGCTAAACATGAAATGTTCAATGTAGTTAAAAAGCAACAAAGAGTCCTGTGGCACCTTATAGACTAACAAATATATTGGAGCATGAGCTTTCGTGGGTGAAACATCACCTCCATATTAGTGCACATAACAAAATTCATGTGGCGGGGTGAGGCCAAGGGGTTGGGAGTGTAGGAGAGGGCTCATGGCTGGGGCAAAGGGTTGGGATACGCGGGGGGTGAGGGCTCTGGCTAAGGGTGTGGGCTCTGCGGTGGGGTTGGGGATGAGGGGATTGGGGTTCGGGAGGGGGCTCAGCACTGGGACAGAGGATTGAGGTGTGGGCTCTGCGGTGGGGTTGGGGATGAGGGGATTGGGGTTCGGGAGGGGGCTCAGCACTGGGACAGAGGATTGAGGTGTGGGCTCTGCGGTGGGGTTGGGGATGAGGGGATTGGGGTTCGGGAGGGGGCTCAGCACTGGGACAGAGGATTGAGGTGTGGGCTCTGCGGTGGGGTTGGGGATGAGGGGATTGGGGTTCGGGAGGGGGCTCAGCACTGGGACAGAGGATTGAGGTGTGGGCTCTGCGGTGGGGTTGGGGATGAGGGGATTGGGGTTGGGGAGGGGGCTCAGCACTGAGACAGAGGATTGAGGTGTGGGCTCTGGGGTGGGGTTGGGGATGAGGGGATTGGGGTTGGGGAGGGGGCTCAGCACTGGGACAGAGGATTGAGGTGTGGGCTCTGAAGTGGGGTTGGGGATGAGGGGATTGGGGTTCGGGAGGGGGCTCAGCACTGGGACAGAGGATTGAGGTGTGGGCTCTGGGGTGGGGTTGGGGATGAGGGGATTGGGGTTCGGGAGGGGGCTCAGCACTGGGACAGAGGATTGAGGTGTGGGCTCTGGGGTGGGGTTGGGGATGAGGGGATTGGGGTTCGGGAGGGGGCTCAGCACTGGGACAGAGGATTGGGGTGTGGGCTCTGCGGTGGGGCCGGGGATGTGGGGCTTGGGTTATGGCGGGGCTCAGGGCTATGGCAGAGGGTTGGGGTGTGGGGGGGGTGAGGGCTCTGGCTGGGGGTGCGGGCTCCAAGGAGGGGCCGGGGATGAGGGGTTTGGGGTGCAGGCTGCCCCGGGGAGAAAGGACTCCCCCACAGCTCTCTCCCCCCGCAGCAGCACCTGGGCTCAGGGGGGAGGGGTGCCTCTCCCTGCTGCCGCGGCTCCAGCAGGGCTGGGCTTGGTCGGGTGCCTCTTTCCGGCTGTGGCAGCTTCGGACCAGGGGAGGGGCGCCTCTCCCCAGCAGCTCCGGAGGGGCTGGGCCAGACTGGGGGACTTGCCCAGCCCTAAATAGCCTGCCGCGTGGCCGCGTACCTTACAGGGAACATAGCATATATATTAAGAGTCCAGAGCAGGAAATATCATCTGATATTTGGAAAGTTAGCAATTGCTTGACATTCTTCTAGTGGGAATGTACTGCAGCAGTGGGCTTCACAATATTTTTTTTAATTGAGACTACATCTTTTCTGCATCTTCTTCCTCATTTCAACACACTGTGGTTTATTTCCTTTATGCCAAGAGATGGACCTCACTTAGGAAAGGGACTGGATGCTCCCCGCCCCCTCCCGGAGCACTGCTTTACCGCGTGATATCCAAATTCGTGTTATATTGGGTCACGTTATATCGGAGTAGAGGTATAACTGGTGCCGGCCACTGTTAGAGACAAGATATTGGTCTAGATGGACCTAGGATCTGATCAAGTCTGGCAATTCTTATGTTCCTAACTTTAGAGAAAATTTGTCATCTTCTTAAAAACACTGTTTTCATTTGTTTTAATTCTCCACTGCTTGCAATTTCCTCTTATAAACTGGAAAATAACACCCAGCTTTTTAAATTTGTGCACGTAGAATCGTACGTACAAAAATATATATATGAAATTCTGCATTTGACTACCTCAGCAAAAAAGCAACTCATCCCAGGCCGCCTTGCTTACTTTCTTATCAATATACCAACATTATCAATAATCCCAGCAGGAATATGTACATAGCTAGCAATAGAACAGTGGAACCCTCTAGAATGCTCAGATCTTGGTCCCTACTCTAAGCCCAAGTAGTGAGGGGAGGAGTGAATCCTTCTAGGTTACAAAGTGAGGATGGAACTATTCCTTGGCCACTACTGCATCCTCAGGGCTGGAACTGTTATAGCCCGTTATACATAAGGAGGTTTGGTCAGAGAATCCATATAGCCATGGATCTACACCATTCATATATCCACATCCACCAAAACTCCCAACCGCTGGCACAGAAGTGTCAGTTGAGCCCAGGTGCCTATGCCTGACCCCTCTATGCAGTGAAATCAGAGTGCTTCTACTACCTACTGAATAGTACCCTGAATAGTGGAGGTTCAGGGGAGAGGATCTGCCTCTCAGACAGAACCCTCCACTGGGAGCCAAACCCTGCAGCTTTATTTTACTCATTGAAGTTAATAAGGAATCTGCCTTATTGGCCAAGGGGCAAGTCCTCTCCTCTCAACCCCTACAAGTAAGTTCTCTGTAGCCCACAGTGAAGCACTTTGATTTCACAGCACAGGTTACAGACAACTGGATTTAACTGGGCACAATCTGACACGTGCACCTGGGGGTTCCTGTAGATGTAATTGTTTCAGTTTTTATCACTGCAGCTCACTCACACACGCTGCATACAGTTTCGGAAGATACTGATGGGGAGACACACTATTACATCAGCATGGTAACTGCAACCTTGTCATTGAGCTGCTTGGGTTTTCATTATGAAACAAAAGACCACAGCAGACTACAGGGATGAGTTACAGAAGTATGTTCTGCTTAACTTAACAGTGTCTGATACATAATGTGCCCTCTATAGCTAAAGTTTATTTTAAACACATATCAAGAAGATGGAGAGTTAGAAACCAATGTAAAATGGAATGTGGGGTTCAGCTGTAAATTAAAGGTAGGCAAGCTAGACTCCAATGATGAAATGAGTATGAATCTTAAATAGCCTCTGTCTTTATGAAACAGATGAAAATTATTACAGTATATAACTTATCTTCTTTTGTGATATTTCACCGCAAAGGGCGTATTCTTACAAATGTAGCAATGATGTAGCTAACAGAAATTCTGCAGGGATAGATACCATTATTTATGTAGCATGATAAGCCATGATACCGGGATGTATTTGGGTCAGCCGGTTGAAGAGTGGGAAAAGAACCTTAGCATTGCTCTCAATTGAATGCTCCAGCTAAAGGAGCAATGCACAATGGGCCTTGTAGGGACCCATGTGACCATTCTCTCCACAGACAAATGGAGTAAGTGTAGTCATATTATGAGGAGCTTAGGAGAAACAAGAAGGGAAAAGGTAGAGGGATAAGAGAGTACAGCAAGATTTCGGGGTCACGACTGTCATATTTAGTTGTTCACTAAATGTAACCACTCACACACAAAACATCCCCAACAGTGACAAAAAGCTTAATTAATAAACGTGTGGCTGAGAAAGACAGCTATAGCAAAATGGAAAGAGACTCTTGAGTTAAATAAAAGGAATTCCCCTTTGCTTTACTTCCTTTCATCACATCATTTTGAATTACCTTAAAATCTTATTTGGAAGATTCTTTTCAGACAAATTGCAACGACAGCCTCATGGAGTGGGGGAAAGCAGTATATGGTCTCAAAAATTGCCTTTTTAAACATTTCTTGGAAGACAAAGTAAATTCACATTTGGGGATATTTCTGAAGTGGAAAGAATATTTGTGTGAAATGGGGATGGAACTGTTGACAAAAGAGAGCAATATAGTTTTCAAAAATAACCACGAGAAAACAAGGAAATTCAGAGTTAAGATATAGCTAAAAAGAAACACAAACATTCGATGAGATGGAAAATCTGAATCAGTCCAATGAATCCTAAAGACCTACCGATGTCCATTTTTTTTTCTGAGTTCCATATATTAAAAAACGTTGAATAAAGTACTTCAGATTTGGACAAACAATTGCCTGCTGAACACAGATGACTAAGGCAAAATGTGAGGTAGAAATTGCCTTTCTAGATAGAAGCAGGGTCAAAATGAGGTTTATAATGGAAAACAAGTCTCAACCTTAGCTACAGAAAGGCTATTTAAATTTGTCAATGTCTATCTCTTTAGAATCCACATGTAAACTACTCCATGATTCCAATTAGTGGAACACACATTCTCTTTTCTGTCTTTCTCTGCTTGTCTTCCCAGAATTTATCATTTCTTGTTATATATTCAAACTTAAGCTGTAGCTAAACCACTGTGATTTCCTTTAAGTAAACACTAGTCAGTAAGTGGAAGAAAAACAATGACAGCCACCTGCAACCCATTATAACTTCTCATTCCACCCACACAGACTGTAAGCTATGAGTAAGTGAAAACAGCTAAGTTCTCGGATAGCAACAAAGATGGTTTTTTTGGTCTCTCCCCCCTCCCCTTAATATTCTATAAATAAAATATATTTAATAAACGTAGGAAGAAAATACAAATACATTGCATTGTATTTTTTTCAGTGGAAATCACAATTTCCTGCTCTCTGTGGGGAAATGGCAGGCCATGATGGCTAAAAAAGGGTATTGATCCTTGTAATCTGGTGACTCCCAGCAACGGTAATGTTCATGATGGGCTGGGTCAATGGTGAGGTGGTCCTGATTGGACTTGACTCACCGGGAGCTCAGAAGGGGCAAACCAACCACATTCCCAACAAAGGTCCATGGAAGTCACAATTGCCCTGAATGGACACTACTTTCCTAATGATCACAAGACTTAGAGAAGGAGACTATGTGCTGAAAACCAGCCCAGCCAGGGGATCACATTCTGAGCACAACTGAGACAAACAGATGAAGCAAAGAAAGATGAAACATTGTTCCTGGACCTGGGGACATGTCTGTCTTTTTTCTTTGGTCCATCTGCTTTTCTCAGTACCTGTGGATATGGTGCCCTTCTTACGGAGAAAATGTCTTAAAACTGCAATACCTCAGACCCTGGTCGTACAAGAAGAACAAGCAGCATATTGTACCCACAAGTCCTGGTCATGAAATTCTTGTAAGATCAGGGTCTTAGAGAGAACCATACAAGCTGACACTGTCTCTGTGTGAACTACAATACTGGCCAGGAGGAGGAGAGAATTCGAGGCATCCAGGGCTGTGTTATTAAAAATTCTGTGCGTCTTGATGCCACTGCTGTCTGTGGAAAGCTATGCATCAGTCTGTGGAGGTGGACCAGAGGGTGCTGAAATACAATGGGTGAAATCCTGACTCTACTGAAGTCACAGGGAGTTTGTGATCTGGTTTATTTCTAAAAGAAGCATGAATATAGTCCATTACCTTTTGGATGGTCACTACGCCACTTCTAGGAAAGATGAATCAACATACCACAAAATAACATTTTACTAAAATGTCAACATAAAAAAAAAGCAGCTGGATCATTAAAAAAGTTTAGCAATTATGCAGTGGTGGAATATACTTTGAGTTAATTTCATAGCCTCAGAAAATTGTGAAGAAAAATATTTGTAGATTAAAAACACTATGGAACTTATTTTTCTACATCTGTCTTATTTTTTCAGTTGACTAAAATTTAATTTAATTGTTCTTTCACTTTATAGGCACTAGTAAAAATACAATAGAGATGCTGTTATACGAGGAGGTAAACATAGTGAAGTGAATATTTGCCCTCATGTAAAATAAACAAAGGACGCAGTTATGAAGTATGAAAGCCAAGAATCACAGGGTCTGAATCTGGCAATAAAATATACACAAAAGAACATGGTATTCTCAATTAAAACATCCAAGTAAGTGTTACGGACAAAGAAGCCACCCATGAAGACTTTTAGGCATATATTTCCAGCAAACTTCCATCAATATGCCTGCATATGTTCATGTGCACCCATTTGCAGGTGCAATTGCCAACTTTTGGTCATGGCAATGAATATTCCAAACATTGTTGAAAAATTGTGACTATTTAATTTAAATCTCCATTTACAGCTATAATTGTGATGTTAACATAGTGTGTTTATTAAAAAAGCAAATCCCAATTAGAAGATTTATGAATGGGTTGAAATAATACAGCTTATTGTCACTTCTTCGTTCTCACTTCCCTTTCTTATTTCCCTCCAGAAGAATTCCTGAGAGGTATGGTTTTCAGTGGTTTTGTAGAACCTTACAGGAAGTTAAAGATTCATGAAACAATGTAAAAGTTCTGCTTCTTTCTTCACCTTCTACCTCTACCTAATGTGATCTAGTTATTTTAACATGGATGGATATAAGGTCCTTGAAGTTTTCATTCCTTTTCTGGAGAACAAATTTAAATGGAAAATCATAACAAGACAACAGTTTGATCTCTAGAAAAGGGGACTGGAGATTCAATACTTTGTTGGAATAATGTAGCCCACGTGACAAAGTTCCTCGGTATGTCTGCTGTTCAAAACATACTACACCTTTTATAGGCCAACAAAGGTGATGAGATCAAATACTGTTAGCCACCACAAACCACAAAGATACAACCTTGGTGCTAAGAGTAGAAAGAGAGCTACATGTAAACCACAGGTTTGACCAACACAAAATTACCTCTGGTAATGAGAGTAACCTTGGCTACTCTGGGAGTCAAGAGGCACTAACCAAGTAAACAAAATGCTCTGAGAAAACTCACTCCTCTCCATTAGACTGCTAGTGAAAAGGAGTCAAGGAAATTCAAACAGATTAATAAAGACAAGCTGATCAGAGTTCCTGGAGGCTGTAATGCTTTACTTGTAAAAGGGTTCTTAATCTTTTCTGACCTGGAGTACTAATGGTCTGCTACAAACTGATTAGGGAAAATATGAATACATTAGCCTTATTGTGATGCAGCAAGAAACACAGCAGAAATTGTTCTTATAGAAGCAAAGAAATGCTGCACTGAAAAAAAACAAATCTTATTTTCATGTACAGTATAACTTGTTTCATCCTGAGTGAATGGGCGATCACTGCACAGTGAGCTCACCACTGTATAAGGAAAGTGGTTTTGGTGCTATTTAAACTCGGTGGAAAATATGGGAGGGGAAGGGAAATCAGTATTACTATATATATATATATATATACACAAATTCCATTCTGCACGTATGTATATTTTATGATATATAGTGATATATAGGCACTGTACGTATAATTAGTATATAATGAAGCTGGTGGTACAAATGCACTAAAGTAGGACTGTTTCTGTAAATAATATGAAATACACACATTCAAGCAAAACAGTATATGGATGTCTACTGTAAATCATGTATGTATAGCTATACAGATATAAAGAAATCATGTGTGTGTGAGAGAGAGAGATGGACACAAATAAATATACAAAGTCTGTGTGTATATACATATTTTTGTGTGTATAAGCACACACACATTATAGGCAGAGCTAGTAGCAATACCCATATTTAAGGTTGCCCAAAATTTTCCATTGTAAGTCCCCATTTTCAGTTGCTTATAACTTTGCTAAACTTTAACCGTCAGGTTGAAATTTCCCATGCTTGCTCTCTGCCTTAGGATGAAAATTTGTTTTGAAAATTTCAGCTAAAATATTTCATTTTTTCCCCCACGATTGAGGTTACTTAGCTTTCCCCACTCCCAGCATCTACCTTTTTCTAATATATTTATTTTAAGAGTTGTCATACCTACAAGCATTTCAATTAGGAACTTGAAGTTTGATGGAGGGGATGGTCCTGGGTCAGAAAGGTGCCTTTTGACATCCCCATGAAAATCTACCCAAATTTGGTTGAGTTATAAGTCTCTCAGCTCTGCTCAAGTGGCTAGAGGCTTGCTGCCATAATCTCTCAACGTTTGATTTACACTTCAGCCCCACAGAGCTCCCTTATGGGCCAGTTTTAAGCTTGCGCCCACGAGCTGAATGAACGGAGAATGCAGCAGCACTTAGGGTTAGGGAAGCGTGTGGTAGGGCCTTGGAGAAGAAAATAAATTCTAGTATCCACTTCTCCATGGACTGTGCACTCCACAGGCTGTATTGTTAAGCAAGGCCTCAGGAAGCAGTTAAGTATAAATCCCTCTATTTACAGATGATGCAAGTAAGAGGTTGCAGAAGGCCATTTCTAGAAGAGCCTGGGAACAGAACCCAGAAATCAGAGTCTGTTGTGCCTCTCAGGAGGTGCAGCATAGGGTGGGGACAAAGATGGCCTTAGCCAACTTGCCCTATTAGATTCTGGATACTCCGCAGCCATTGTGACCCCAGGCACAATTTACAGCAGCCCCAGAGAGCTCTCAAATTGAAGACAGACTTACCCAGAAACCTATGGGCTTCTCTGCAGTCCAGACTGTGCTTCATCCACCCTCGAACATGCTCCCTATCACTCTTGGCCCTGGCATGCCCCTAGCTGGCCAAATATAAATACATATTATATAGATATTTACACACTCACTCACTCCAGTTACAAACAAAAATGCTCAGAAGAAATTTCTGTTGTTCTGTTTATTAAATACATGGTTTCTGTGTCAAGTGGTTTCTTCTCACAGTACTTGAATCAGTTTCTTGGAATCAACTTTCAGAGCTTGTCTTCTCACAAGGGCCTTTCAGAGCTTTACTTCTCACAAGGGCCATTTTCACTAAAACATGCCCTTTTATCTGGTGTTTTCTTACATGTGAAATATCTCCTGATATCATCGTTGTAAAAGGAATAGTGCCAGAAACTGAACTCTCCTGCAGAGAGCAGCTTGGTCAGCACGATAGTTCTGAGCCCAGCCAAGGCTCTATACTTCTGAAAGAAACATGCCAATTTCTTGACTTATGCCATAGTTGGAATCTAGTTTTACTGTGGAGTTCCGCTTATAGACTCCCTGTGACATAAATCTGAAATGGTGATTATTCCATGGTCAAGCCACCTGTCCTAATGAATAACACTATTCCTTCCCATGTAGCTGTTGCAAGATATTGGAGTTAGCCACTCAACCTTGAAAGACAAGTGGGGAAATTAATAACTGCTGCTGCACATGCCTTAAAATGAGGCTGGTGCCAATTGTGGAAAAAGGAAGTTCATTCTTTGAAAAAAGATTCCTTGCATTTTTTAAAAAAGAATTTCTGCACATTATAAGCTCCGTATAAATATAAAGCTGTACATACAGGTAGCTCCAATCCTGTAAACAACTGCATGACTATGTGTTCATTTATATTTAGGTAACTGAATCTTGATTATCATCTGCTCATAGAAAAAGAACAGAGTGCACACATGCTCTGGCCTCACCCCAACGCATGAGGGGTACAAGATTAAATGACACCGACAGAGACAGGAAACTATACTGGATGACTACTGGTCTGATCTAATATGGCACAAACGACAGCAATTACACACAATGTGATTACAAGTAGCTTTGTTTCTGCGCTGGCTTATGAGTTCAGAAAGCAATGGTTATTATTTAAGAAAAGAAGGTGTTTCATACAAAGAATACATTCAAAAATTCTTTTTTTTCCCCAAACATTTTTATTAATCTGAGATCCTTATGAGCCCAAACCATTTGATGGGCTCTCCAAGTAGTTTATCAAGCACAATGCAGGATTGACAAATTTAGCCCTGTAAAACAAACAACTAAAAAGAAATATACATTTCAACAGCTGCTGACAATTTGAAAGTGAGTTTGCAGAGTATGCAGAATATAAGGGTACGTCTAGACTAGATATATTAACTCAGGTTAAGTTTACTCGAGCTAGATAACATGTTTGTAAATGCTAATCTGGATACTCTACAAATATTTGTTCTAAGGCACACAAAACCACAAATGTGTGTGTCCTGGAACATATCTGCAAAGTGCCTCGGCTAGCTTTTACAAATGTGTTAGCTCACTTGAGTTCATTGGCAATCAATAAACTCAAATTAAAACATCTAATCTAGAGAAAGTTTAGCAGTACCAATTTTGCCATGAGATGCGGTATCAACAATTTTTTCCTTACTTCCTTCAACTTTGCCTCCTCAGTTATTTTTAGCAACGTTATAGCATTTTTACTTCATAGTCAAATAACTAAAACGCCACTGTAGATCACTTTTTGAAATATAGCATTTATGATTTAACATATATGTGCACGCAAACATGTACGTTATGTTACACATAGTTTGTTATCAAATGAAATATTTCCTTAACTCCTTTCAAGAATAAATCAGATCTGGGGTAATATTTTCAAAAGCATGCATTGACTTTAAATGAAACTTTGGCTCTGAAGTGCCTAAGGATATGTTTACACTGCAATTGGTGGTGTGACTGCAGCACGTATAGACATACCCAAGCTAGCTTTAATGTAGCGATAGTGAAACCAGGGCAGTGCCCTGGCAGAAGCCAAGAGGTAGAATCTCCACCTGTGTAGGAGGCTATGGGGAAAAGTGGACCCAACCTCTATTCTGCCAGGGAGATTCAGGGGGTAGTAAGAAGTCAGCACAGTCTAACAAATAGCACAGGGTGGGAAGGGAATGCAGAGTCTATTCCAGCTTCTCTGCATACAGCCTAGGAGAGTGGTTCTCCAGATAGTTCATTCTGTAGGATACCCAGTAAGAGAGAGGTCCCACTTCCTCCTGCAGACTCACAATCCTCCATTTAGGGGTCTTAAAATGTTTTATTCTGTTCATTCACCATGCTAAAAGTGTCTCTCTTTGCTCCCCGCTAGTACCTAGACCATATGTTGAGATTTTGAGAGTCTGGCCTTTAGCTCAAATAGGCTCCACGGGCCATTGTTTGAAAACTGCTAACCCAAGGTGAAAGCATTGTATAGTTAAAATAGCTAATGCAGTATTGAGGGTAAAATTAAAAGAGATCTCCTATTAAACATTGTCTCTGTGTTGCGAAGAATGCAGTCTCTCTTAATTGACCAGTTTCCAAAAGGGAAATTTGTCATGCAGTCCACAAATACAGAGGCCAGTCATTGTCTCCTCCTCCAAGGAGAGTATATGGCAGTGACCTCAATCCATCACAATATGCCAGGCCCCACCCAAGATCTCTTGGCCTTGTAACACTGACTGTTTTGCACTAAAACATGAACAAATGGAACATGCCAAGAATGCAGTTACTGAACATAAAACTTTATACATATTCAATCAGCATAAGCCTGAAAAATTCAAGGAAAAAAAAAGACATATTCCCAAATTGCAGATTTTTCTGTTCCCATCCAAACCTTTCCCTGCATTTTGGTGGTGTTTGGATTAAGGGCTTTGGTTTAGACCTGTCCCTAGGGGAAAAAATGACTAGCAATCTAAGCAGCTGTAGATCACTGACTTAGACATATCCATTTCTGGAGACTGCCTCAGACAGTAAGACAAATTGATGTTCATCTACATTCCAGAGAATCCTTCCGATTAGTTTTTCTCCCAGTTGCCAGAGCTTGCTTGGACATCTTCTCCCTTTGGCTGCATGTGCTTATTGGAACTAAAAGCATCCACTTAATAGTTTAATCATAGGCAGTAGGAGAAATTAACTCCCATTGCACAGAGTTTCCTTCTGACCAGCACAAAAATTGGGGGCCAAAGATTTTCACAGACACTGTCCTGAAGTTTTCCATTCCCAGTGACATTTTTTTGACCCAGTGACTAATTTCCAGAATCTACTGATCTGATATAAACTATGTGCCACTGCTGCATACTGTGACACTGTGTTGACCTGGACATATATCCTGGACAAGGAAAGAATTAGGGGTGGGAGAGAAGGGAACTAAAGTGGCTATATTCCACAAACCTTTAGGCTGGATTGACAGTCAAAAAAAAAAAACCCTAAAGGTCCCCTGCTTACCTCTCCCCATGACAGTCACCAAGGTTCGCCAAATATCTGGTGACTGAAAAACGTGCTTTTGGAAGGTAGCCAGCGCAGAAGACATCTTGGTCATATGTATTCCCTCTTTGTATATCATTGTGCTTTGGAGAGAAAAAACCTGGAGAGCTTGGTTGTTTTTTATTTCCCCCATGGAAGTTATAGGAAACCTTCCCTTTACTGTGTGCCCCCACCCCAACCCAATTTTGTCTTTTTTACCACTTCATCCTCAAGGTCCATATCACATCTCACTGGGCTACCTGAATGAAAGTTGAAAGTAATTTCCCATGAACACTGTCTATGCCACATTTGTGCTGCCATAGGGGTTGCTACAGAGAAGAACAAGATATTCCCTTCCCATCAAGGACTGAGCAACACTGGGCATGAGTCCCAGCTGGTATAAACTGCCAGAGCGCCATTGAAGTCAATGAGACTATCCTGATTTATACCAGCTGAGAATTATGCCCACTGCCTCAGCAGTGCTTCCACCTCTAGTCAGCCAAAGGGATGCTACAATTGTTGAGGCCCACATGGCAGCTTACTACGTTGAGCCAAGTCCACCAAGCAGCCTTTAAACACTAAAAATGTAAGGTACATTTTGTATTTGTTTCCTTGCTATTAACTGACCTAATTCTTTTCAGCATTGCAGATAACTTGGAGAGAGCATATTCATTTCTCTAGTTCCTGTTGTTAAGGGCACTCCCACTGAACAGCAACAATTGGGCTACTGTAGCCTGTAAGTAGATCAATTTTTTTTTTTTAAAACATGTTCAGGGTGGTTTGCGCATGAAAGTTTAAAAAAAAAAGGAAGCTGTGGGAATGTTTGCTTTCCTTGGCAGAGCCAGTGTTTATCCCTCGTTTAATAGGAATTCTTCTCCGTGTTAAAAATGTTGCGTTTCCAGCTAGAAGATCTAAACATGAAGTATTTTATCAGTAATCTGTTTTTTTCCTCCCATCTCCCCACCACCTTGGAGCAGTTCTGAAAAACCAAATATTAAAACAAAAATTACTCTCTGAGTATCCGTGAAAGTTTATGTACTAAGGAGCAGCTGTAAAATGTTTAATGTTTAAATTAATGTTTTACATTTACAATAAAAAGTCTCCAGCCATGAAGGGCTTTTAAATGTTACATGCTAAACAGAAGGAAAACCATACCAAACCAAACAAAAACATTTATGGAAAGGTGGGCCAAAACAGAGTGGCAAAAAGATTGCTGTGCACTTTGTTAGTTACAAGCAGTCCTGCTATGAATAGTCAGAGCAAAGTTTGCTACCTTTACAGAAAAATCCACCCATCAAACATTAAAAAAAAGGCTCTCCACAACTTTTGGATAATTTGTGGTGTTCTTTCTTATTGTGAAACCTTTTACCCCCATTCTGCCATTGGAATCGGTGAGAAAGAAGTTGTTTTCTTTGTAATGCATATACCAACAGCAAATAGCCCAATCTATGAAAAAGCTTAATAACAAGAGATGTACATATGAACAGGTTTCCAACAGGCCATTGCTCACATAAATAATGACTCAGACTATTCCAGTCTGTGTAAAAGAATTATAAGGCCAAAGCATGGTCCCACTGAAGTCATTGGGAATTTTAACTGGCTTTAATGGGATCTTAAAATGTTCACAACCCTGACAACCTAACCTTTCTTGACAATTCCAACTAAAGCCAGGTTTTGCTACCTTTGTTTTAGCATTTCTCTCAGGTACAGAAATATCCCAATGTTCCAAAATATTCCAGCGTTCCCTGGTTTAAAAAACTTTTGAGCAAGTACAGAGTTTCTGCCCTCAAATAATCAGGCAGTGGGTGAGAAGAATAGATTTCTGGCACTTTTTAACCACAGATAAACTAACTTCCCCCCTCCTTTAAATTTAGCCATGACACAGGTACTAATATCCTAAAACTATGGAACTATGGAAAATTCCCAGGTAAACTAATAGTTTTAGGAACTTTGGTTTCAAATGTTATCCAGATAAGTGATAGCAGGTCCACAGTGCACCCTAATGCCACACAGAGGTATTGCTTCCTTACTGATTCAGTGAGAACAGTGCCACCTAGTGAATCAACTCGACCAACATTGCAATAAAAGACCAGCAGCATGGCAGCGGCTGGCCTGTGTCAGCCAACTTGGGCTCCCAGGGACTGCGGGGCTAAAAACTGCAGTGTAGACATTCGGTCTTGGACTGGAGTGTGGGCTCTGAGACTCTGCAAGGGTCTACACTGCAATTTTTAATCCTGGAACCTGAGCCCCGTGAACCCAAGTCAATTGACCTGAGTTCTGAGACTTGATGCTGAGGTTTTTTTTATTGCAGTGTAGATGTACCACAGAGTTTAAGGCCAGAAGGGACCATCAGATCATCTAGCTTCACCTCCTGTACCTCACAGGCCTCTTCCACCGCCACCCCCACGCACACTAATTCCAACAACTGAAATTAGGACACAGTATTACAGCCCAGTGGAGACTAGATTATTATGTGACATGGGCAGGGAACAGGAGGGACTGAGGGGCACTACTGCCTGAAGCCCTGCAATGGTAGGAAATAGATTAGGTGGGATATACCCAAATAATCCTGTCAATTGCCCCATATCCTATGCTGCAGAGGAAAACAAAAACACCCCAAGGTCACTGCCAATCTGACCAGGGAGAAAATTCCTTCCCAATCCCAAATATGGTGATCAGTTAGACACTGGGCATGTGAGCAAGAACCAGCCAGCCAAGCATGTAAACTACAGTAGCCTGGTTTTCCCTTGCAAGCCTCCCCTTCAGGTATTGTCTAGACACAAATTTGTTTAGCCTGAACTAAATAACTATCTATCCCACAGTTTGAAACGATTCTGTAAACTCCTGTCAAAGCACACACAAGACCTACATGAGGAAGACCCCATATTTACCACATCTGCATATTTGAATCCATATGAGCCACTAGGGAGTATTTGATCCACCCCCACTAATCTCACAATGACTCACTTTTATGAACTGCATTTAGAACCAAAAAAAAAAAAAAAACCCAAAAAACCCTCACACCCCTTCAGTCCAACAATTACAGTTATCTTTGTCCAAGTTTTTTTCCTCTTTCTTTCCCTTCACTGACTTACAGTGGTTCACAGGCCAAATCCTACACACACAGTTTTGGCTGTTAGCCACAGTGGTATCTTTATAATTTATTTTTGAGAGCCCTTATTTTGTTCCAAAAGAGGAGGAGGGAAGAGTACTTGATTAACTTCTTCCTGGTTACTGCTGGTTAAAACTTTATTTGAAAACATTTTAAATACGATTTTTATAGGAAACACTTAAAAACTGTCCCCTCGCTTTATTTCTCCTCAGCAGGAAGTGGTTCTCATAGGAATTATATTTTAAAGTAATCCATTAGTCAAGAAATGTTGGGAGAATTGTTTGGCAAAAGGACTAATGCACAACTTTTGATATTTATTTGGAGACCTAGGTTCTGATTGTCTCAGGTGACAAGTAAAATGCGGATAGTGGGTTCACCCTCACATCTTAACTCATCAGCAAAATTTGACACAACTGGCAGTCGGTTTAGGAGAGGCCCAGCACTGGGAGAAGGCAGATGAGGATTAAGGAAAATTAGCAGAGTTGCATGTGGGAAGTTCACAGGATAACCTCTCATCCTAACACATACTCCATCCTTGCTAATGGTAGTTTCAAGATGACCAAAGACTTGACCTTGCAAGGTGCTGAGCACTCTCAACTCGCATTGAAATCTATGAGAACGAGCTGAGGGTGCTCAGCGCTTTGCAGGATCGACCGCTATCATTCCCTACATTCCCATATTTACAGACAACAAAATAAAATCCTTAAAAAGTATAGATGATGTTCCTGCAGAGAGGAAGTCAGACATGTGACATCAAAGCTCTGGAAAGGAACTCCTGAGGTACCGGTGTAGATGGGTAGCATTGCCTCTCTGGCCAAGCTACATTATAAAGGAGGGCGCCTGATGACGCATTTTTAAATTATATATATTTAAGAACATCTATTTACATCATTTTTAGGAGGCATTTGGATGGTTGGGATGTTTTCTACAGTTCTCTTATGCACCACTGATAAGGCTAGATTACTTCTAATTTTCCATACCTTGCTCATTGCCCATGTCCTTATCTGCTCATACATAATTTGTTTTCACATCACAAGTTTGTCTTAAAAATGTACAGTACATGCATTGTTTTTCTCTTTATATGATGTCTCCACTGCAACATTTCTGTGCAAAACAAGCTAGCGCTCAAAAATGTCTTTATAAAAAGATGTTAAAAGTAAGCTTAATAAGGCAAATAGACTCAGGGCCTCTGGCTTCAGAGAGCTCACCCTAGATTGCAGGTAGGAATCTATATTGACTTGCTTCAGGCCTCGTAGCCAATCAAAACCCAAATAGTGAAATTCAGGTTATAGTAGCAATCTCTGTATTATATTAGCAAGTTTCTTTTTCTGTAGTTTGTGAACTGCAGCAAATGCAGTTCAATATAAACCAGATCTACTGCCTGATAGCTCTTGGGAACAAAAGCACATTACACATCCTGAAAGAGCTGTGTCATCCAAGATAAAGGATCAACAGACCTTTTAGATCCAAAGTAGTGAATTAGGTTAAACAATGCTAGCAGTAGAATGAAAATAGAGGGAACGCTGGCATTTAAAAAGGGATGGAACTTTTATTGTCTAGTCCAGTCGTTTTCAACCTGTGGTCCGCAGACCCTGGGGGTGGGGGGTGGGTGGGCGCAGACTATGTCTAAGATTTCCAAAGGGGTCTGCACCTCCAAGTCAACATTGTTTAGGGGTCTGCAAATGAAAAGAGATTTAAATTCATTGGTCTAGTTCATAGCCATTACTGTTGCACATATATTCTCTTTTTAATATGCCCTCTGCATTTAAAATTCATAGGTACGGTGTTGTATAGTAATACTAGTATTACTTGGCCACTGTTGGATCTTTCAGTCTCAGACCACGGTCCTGGTTCAAGCAAGCTACCCATTGGACTGGCCTCAAGCACCTGCTGGATATGATTTAGTATTTCACTGTTGCTGGATAATGTGTTCAATGAATACTTACAAATTTAGGTTGCTTTTTCCTAGCAGAGGAGAATGTTGGGAGCATTGCCATGGCATGGGAGATAGGGAACTAGACATGGAGATTTAAGAATATACATATATCAAACCAGACTAATCTACTATTCAAAGGAAAAGAAAGGAAAGAGTGAAAAATAAAATACAGCCCTAAAAATGGGAGTAAGATGATCTGATCTCTCTAGAGGCTTTGCTCTTTAAGAAGTGATCCAGATGACACCCAAGGTTAAATAACTTTTACACAGCATGAGGGAATTTGGCATATATTAGTCTGATGGAATAGCTGGAAACCTGAGACATATAGATGGATGTGAAGATGAACAACCCCAAAATATTCAGTCTATAATAAGGGTCCTTCTGGCTCTGCTTCCTACTGTCCCCCTGTCACTCCTATCCACATTCTCTCCCTCCTTCCCCTCTTTGCCAGCAAGACCCCGAGGCAGCCAGCTGGTGCATCTCATGCCCCCCCAGTAGCTCCATGGAGCCTGGACAACAAGAGGTAGAATCAGAAGGAGATAGTGACCCTGCCCTCATTGCCAGTGCTACAGTAGCCACTGGTGTCTGGGATAAGTCATTGCAGAGGACACGTTGCGGCCCTGTGGAACTGCTGGGAACATGTATGTTTAAAAAAAAAAAAAAAAAAAAAGGCCAACCAGATATAATCCAGTTGACATAACTGGAGAAAACCTGCACCACATTACTCTGCACATACAGAAATGATCTGACAGGAGTTCCTCTCTCTCTACCTCTATCTAAGATATTGGAGTCAGTCCCAGGAGAGGGACAGCTTGCCCTTACACTATTCATTGCTCTAATCTCTATTATTCTCAAGAATGGGAAGGCACCAGATCACTGTGCCAGTTACCATCCCACATCTCTAATTAATGTTGACAGTAAAATATTAGCCAAGGTATTAACTACCAGATAAGAGACAGTACTCCGGGGGCTTATACATCCCAATTAAGTAGGATTCATTAAAAAGACACTCACTACCAATAATACCAGACAATTTCAACATTTTCTTAAATTAGCACAAAAATAAAGATGACCCAGTTGTCTCAGTGTCCTTAGAAGTCAGGACAATCTCCCTCCCCCCGAACTCAAATTGAAACTTCATTTTTCTGTTGTTAAGTTACTCTTTGACATTGGAGCTCATCAGACAAGATATGCCCTGACATAGATATAGCCACATACTCCACCAAACAGCCATGTGGCTGGCATGTCCCCCAATGCTAGCAGCACCTGTGAAAATGGTACGTGTGAAAGAGAGAGAGTCATATCATGCATGCTGACTCACTGATGCAGAAACTCCTACTTCTAGAAGTACCATATGAAAGGGTGGCTCTTCCAAGGGATCTGTTCAAGCAATCCTTTTTATCCAATTATCCTCATGGTCATGCCCAGTGTCAGTACTGTCCTTGAGTAACATTTGAGTCGACATCCAACACACTGGTCAATCAGTACATAAATGTAGCTGACCAGATCCACGGACAATGAGGACGAACATTCTTTTGCAGTAATGCACATTAAAAAGAGAAGCGTTTATCTTGCCATAATAATGGCTTCGAATTATTCCCCTATTTTTAAAATGCACTATCCTAGTTTAACAAGTATATCCCAATAAGACAAACGTATCCTTTATTTTAGGGCCCAATTGTACCACCAAGGTCCAGTCCTGAGTTTCGGGCAATACAAAGTCATACTAACCTTTGGGGAACTCAGAGAAGCACAATGCCTCCCAGAGCACCTGGATAGCTTAGTCACTGCTCTACTTCTTAACAAAGCTGAAGACTTGTAATTAAACATGCAAACACAACAACCTTGTTTATATTTTAAAGAAATATTTATTAGGACAAAGGAGGTCTCACTGTGCACAGTGTTTTTTATCTTCAGTCTACATCAGGATTTGCTGTGAAGTAGTATTTGGAATGACCTATGAGTCAATGCCAGCAGTGGTTGTACCAACCATACCGCAAAGCTTTGCACACTAATAATCACAGGGTATTTCTGACACTGGGAATGCTTGGAGCAGAAGAGCAATTTAAAAATTGAAGAAGAAGGTCTGTTCTTTCCTCACTTAATCCCTTCTATTGAAACACACTTAAAAATCAGAATAAAATATGAACTAAGATAACAGGAGCCCGGGGGGGGGGGGGGGAGGGGGAAATAGATGCTGTTTCAGCAACCAAAGCAACACAGTTAGAGAGAGTTGAAAGTTTGTGATTCTTTGGGTCAGAGGGTTATCATGAAACATGAAGAAATTGTTAGAAGGCTTGGCGGGTGGTGGTGCAAAGCGCAGAAGATGGAGAATACCATTTATCTCTTTTTATTTTTTCAAAAGAAATAATCCTATGGATGTTAAGGAAAACCATAAGATTAGCTAGCAAACACATAAGTAAACCTAACTAAAACAAATACAAACAAAAAAGCCTAACACCCAAACCCTTGTAGTTGCAGCATCCATATTATGTTAGGGCTCATTTTCAAACAGACTTTTAGAAGAGAAAAGCATTGTTCGTTGTTTAAATGAAATGTCACCCTTGTACTGAGATTTTTGTATTTGATTCCTTCTAAGTATAAAAAGAATACTGGTTAGGAATTTTCACCTAAAAAGAAGTTTGAACAACTGCAAAAAATCTGTCCTGGTGGTTAGACCTAGAATAGATTTTTTTAAAAATGAACCATGACGTTTATAACAGATACATCTGATTCTTCATTTAAAGTGACTATTTAAACTCAATCGCCACATAAAATACTAGCAATTGTAATATTACATAATGTATTTATGGCACTTGAAAATTTTTTTATGCAAATTATGAACTGCAGTTTATGGAGATGTTAGCATAAATGGCGCTGCATGTACAAATATTATCTTGTCTACAAGAGAAAACCAATAAACTTTTACTATCTCAACCCTTTAGACCAACGTAACGTATGAGTGCTGGCTACAACCAGCTCAAACTTGGCAAGGGACAATTTTTGCCAGCTTAACAGTAAACATGGCTTGTCATTTACTTATTGTTCTGGAACAAGTAAACTTAGAGTAAGGAGTGAAGCAATACGTTTAACACTTTCTAAGACGAGAATATTAAATTTAATATCGCTTTATGGCTCCTGTTTAAAATAACTGTTTCAAACAGTGTAATTTAACAGGAAACCACTTACAAACTGGTATGATTATTATGTGTCTGATGGAATTGGAGGAGTTTTGTACTCTAAAACATGAGCAAGTAGAATAAATAGAGCCCAATGTAAATTAATGGCATAGCATCATCTTGTAACAATAAACTTTGGTGTTTTCTTTTATAAAGTCAGACATCCTCTTTCTGATCAAAGGTCCAATAATTAGAAACACAGTCTTCTGGCTTTGTTATACAAATATAATACTCTGAAATCTTGTACATGTGATTATATTTCTCTAAGGGCTAGTCTACACTTACCAGCTGGGTCGACGTGGTGAGTTCGACTTCTCGGAGTTCGAACTATCGCGTCTAATCTGGACGCGATAGTTTGAACTCCGGAAGCGCCGCCGTCGACTCCGGTACTCCACCACTGCAAAAGGCGGTGGCGGAGTCGACCTTGGAGCCGCGGACTTGGATTCCGCGGCGTCTGGACGGGTGAGTAGTTCGAACTAGGGTACTTCGAATTCAGCTACGCTATTCACGTAGCTGAATTTGCGTACCCTAGTTCGACCCCGCTTCTTAGTGTGGACCAGCCCTAAGACAAGCTATGATATAGTATGCTAAGACTCAGAGACTGGCTGGCAGGGATTTACATGGCACAAAAAAAATCTAAAGAGCCATTTTCAAAATCCAACAGACAAAATGGAGTACAAAGATTTTTAGCTCAAAATTACCCTCAGTAATCTTCACTTCTTTAAAAAGGGAGTGTTTCAAAACAACTGGATACCTGTCATTCCCAGATTACCTTGCCAAAATAAATACATTTTTAATCTTCACATATAATTGGCAAGTCACAGTGGGTCTAGAGTCATTTTAGTATGGTTTGAAAAAAGCATATCCATTTTCAGCCAGTAACAATTTAAAATTAGGACAAGAAGAAACATTGTTAGTAAAAGCAAAAGTGAGTGGGGGAGGTGTGTCAGCTTGCAGAATAACAATACTGTTAAATTGAAATGGTTGTTTTCTGAACATAGTTGTTTTATAAAATGTACAGTAAAGCTTTTATATGTAAATTATCTAAACTCAAAAACCCCTTTCAGTTCAAATTGAATTGAGAATAGCTTGAAGTAGAACACTTTAGTGAAAACGTGCTTAAAATGAACAAAACAGAGAACAACTAAGACAGATACAATGTTTTGCAGGAAAAAATACTGATGCCCTGTTAAGAAAAAGGGATAGAAATTTGGCTTTAAATATACTAAGATGGTGTCCGCTTAAAGTGCATTGATATTTTTCTTATTTGCAGGTACTAATTGCATTTCGTAAATTATGACTATTACTGCCATGTTTTAAGTGTATACTGAGTTATAGGAAAGATTAAAAGATTGACTATACTGGGAAATAAAATATTTTCTTGACAAGTATGATACAAACACTTGCACTCTCATAGTGGCACCTAAATTCTGGACATGATAAGAGGCTTCAACATTCCTGTTCTCCTATGGGCATTTTCTGTACTAAGATTCATAATGGTTCAAACTGTGTATAGTTTTAATATTTGTTTTACCAGAATTATCCCTTGCAATAAGAAAATCTCACAGAATGGTCTAACATGTACCAACCACACTGTAGTAAAATAGCATGCACCACAATCCTTGTAAAGTCCTTATTAGGCCGGGATCCCTTTTACACACAAACTCCCTCTGGCTTCAAGAGAGGTTCTGCATGTGAAACAACTGTAGGATCTGGCATATGAATCAGACTTGCAGGCTTTTTACATTCAGGTTTATTTCCTTAGGGTCTGCTACCAAAGCCGGGATCCTTTCATGATGTATCTATTTAATTCCACCAGTTTGTCCACCACTTCTTCACCAGCTTTAATACTGATCTTGTCATTAAGTTCAAGCTCAGAAATGTATGGTTAGGACTTATTTTATACTACTGGTGAGCTAACAACTTTGAAAAAATTAGAGTCTGTATGTTTGTGTTTCCCTGTGCACCCGTAACACTTTGACTCAACTGCTATGCCACTTCATTAAACAAACAAACAAACATAAGCCTTGCAGTATGCAAACTGACTAAGGAGGATGAAGGAAAACACAGGAAGAAGTGGCCTACCTCTGCCATCCCAGTGAGACTAACTAAAAAAAAATGAGAGACAAGGCAAGTAAGGTAGTATCTTTCATTGGACCAACTTCTGTTGGTGAGAGAGAGAAGCTTTCGTGCCACACACAGCTCTTCTTCAGGTCTGGGAAAGGGACTCCCAGCATCACAGCTAAATGCAAGGTGGAACAGATTGTTTAGCATGGTCTCTCTCACCAACAGAAATTAGTGCACTAAAAGATAATTCCTCACCCACCTTGTGTCTCTATTATCCTGCGACCAACACAGATACAACTACACTTCATACATTTTTTTAAAAAAGAGTTATATATAGGACAGATGCAGAGGGAGAAATGCAAAAGGATGGATGGAAGGGAGGAAAGAAGGGATGGGGAGATGCAAGGGAAGAGGGAGTTTTCTGGTGTATGGCTTCTGGCGGCATAAACAATGAATCAGATGTTGAGTAAGTGATGTAGCCACTCTATCATGGCAGCATCATCTGGGGACATCAAGCACATCCATCCACCATCAAGATGATAAAGAGGACAGTTCATAACCAGATGGGACGCTGTTTGTTTTTGAGTTTCTCAGGGGCAGGATGGAGAGCTTAAGAAGCCACAACAGAGAAGGGAGTGACTAACCGCAATAACAAAGCTTGTGAATGGCTTGCCAATTACAGAACCAGTTTCTCCTCCCTTGGTTTTCACACCTCAGCTGCTGGAACAGGGCCTCATCCTCCCTGATTGATCTAACCTCGTTATCTCTAGCTTGCTTCTTGCTTGCTTATATATACACCTGCCCCTGGAAATTTCCACTGCTTGCATCCGAAGAAGTGGGTATCCACCCACGAAAGCTCATGCTGCAAAACGTCTGTTAGTCTATAAGGTGCCACAGGATTCTTTGCTGCTTCTACAGAACCAGACTAACACGGCTACCCCTCTGATAAATAACAAAGCTACCTCTTAAGCGACAGGCAGCATATAATTATAATTTACCAAGTTTTTAAAAACTATCCTCCTACACTACTGAAGAGAGATCTCTCTGCGGGGCTGAGCCTTTCGTGAGATAGATTGGAAATGCTCCTATTTTGCTACACCCTTCCTCCTGGAAACACAGGAAATTGATTTTATTCTGCACTTAGAGCTAAATTCTACCCTTGGATGTGAACATGACTCTTAATTATTTCAATGAGACCCATGCACACACGTGCTAGGGCAGAAATTGGTCCTTAGTTTATAGATTTATGAGGATATGTGATAATTTAAATAATAACCAATACAACATATACATACTGATAAACTTGTTAAGCTAAACAGCTATACTACCCATATCAGCTAAGAATAAAGTTTGCAAACTAATCTGAATTAAACAGATTAAAGAATTAAACATGAACAATGTACTATGGACCAAAAAAACTGTTGGTAAAAGTCAGCACAAATGCATTGACCTGCAGTCTAAAAATTTCCAAGCTGGATAAAACCTGTGCATACTATTATTTTGAGAGAGAGAGAGAGGTTAAAAACAGTTTGCAAGAAAAATATCAAAAATATTCCCTATTTATCTCTCTCAGAGTGTACTCCTAATACACAAATGAGCATGGCACTACTGAGCAACATCTGCATAATGACATAATTGTTTACAAATGTTCAAAACAAGTTCCAAAACCAATAAAAATATCCTGGGTATTCATAAAAAAGACAAACTATAAATTGAATAGTTCATATTTTCTCTATCAATATATGGGAAGACAAAATAAAAGCTATATTTTGAATCACCTTCCATTAAGTGTAAAGTGTTCGCAGTCTGGCAGTTTTATATCATTGAGCCTTTACAAGCAAAAATGCCTTTTTATTAACATTTATAATCTCTACGTCATTAAAGCAGCTGCACTAAAAGTGTAGCTAAAGTGTACAGTATTTTTACATTAGAGATAAGGCCTACTTACTGTGACTGAGAAATACAGAATATAGTTCAGTCTTCTTAAATTGTGAAGCATGAATACTCAAATGCATGAGGTGACAGTGTTGCTGAGCACTAGGATATAATATGCAGAATGGCCAGAGACACAATTCCTCCATCACAGACTACACATTATCATAAAAGAGTCATAAAATCAAAGAATTATAAGTAAATAATAATATGTCATGTTTCAATGCAAACTAAGGGCCCGATCCTGCAAATTCTTACACTGGAGAGTAATTTTACATAGGCATAGCTCGTCCTGCAAGTATACATTTTCTCTGGGACTTAATTGGTACAACAGCTAAAAGCTGTGAAGCAACATGTTAACATTATTCCATAACACAACTGCCCTCTGTAAACAAAATGTCATGTTCCTAAGCAATTCATCATGCAAATATTCTTTAGTAACTACAACTGTACTGACATCAAAATAATTAACAGTCTAGGAGTAAATTAAACCCAGGAAGCATCAAGTTCAATCTTTAATCATCTTTCTACTATATACAATGTGGTTTTGGCCGGGGCTTGCAATCGACCCTGGCTGTATCAGAGGTGTGCTAGGCTCATTCAGACATTTGTCATCTCTTGGTGACTTTTTATCAAAATAACGACTTGACTCAGAAGCCAAAATGATGACCACTGTATAAGAACTTAACGATACAGCAGAAAGAATGACTGTATAGTGCTTATTAGTGAAGTACGCAATATCTCTATGTGGATTCTGAGGTAATGTATACATTTCAAACATATTGCACATATTCATTTTTGTCCAACAGCTGGGCCTCTGAGTGAATATTTCTCATTGCAAATGGTAAAGTACACATAGCTGGACATATTGGTACATTGTTTTGGGATGTTTGAGGTGACAAGACATCCCGATATGGCTTCATTACCATATGTCCTTGTGAGTTTTATATGCCACGACTGGCTTTCTTGTATGGAAACCATAACTTACGATAACTTGGTCTAATTTGAAATTTTGAGAAAAAACACCTAAGATCTTGATGAAGGACCAAATTTATCACAGAACAAAAATACAAGAAGTGTGTTGAATATATGGGAAGATTTTGTGGTTAGTGCAAGAGGACAGTATATTTCAGCAGAGCTGGTCGACATTTTTTAACAGGACAGTTTTCCATTGGAAAATGCTCTTTTGTTGACATCAAAATGTTTCAAGGGAATATGTCTATTTCAATTAATTTTTGACAAAAAAATTAAAAATGATTTGAAATCAAAATGGAATATTTCAATATTTTTGTTTTGTTCTGACTTTTATAATATATAATTAATGTTAACATAATGCATTACATTGTAATATTACATTTAGTATTTTGTAATATGTTATGTTTTGACATTATCTACTACAACCTCTCCTCTTCCTTCAGATCCTTCACCAAGATCCACCTCTGCCCTGACAATTACAAGAAATCAGTCAAAACCCCCAACCAAAACAAAAAATGTAAATGATTCAGAATCATCAAGCTGTGAACACACCTACCCGAAGGGACAACATGGCACTGACTACTGTTCCTCTTGTCCTTCCTCTCACTGTCATGTTCACTTGCCACATCTTGCCTTAAATTAGCCCCTGATCCTCACCAGGGCTCAGCAGAAGGGTACATCTACATGGAATCTGTTCGAGGATCGGGGCTGTAGAATGTAAACTCTTTGAGACAAGAGCTATGTCTTCCAATGTGTTTGAAGTGTGCTTAGCACAATAAGCCTTGATCCTGAGTGGGGCATTTGGATGCTACCACAAGGCAAATAATGAAAAAGAATAATGCATCATAAATGCATTGATTCTGCTGAAGTTTAAAACATTTTTCTTTTAGACTGTTTCTATATTGGCTGTAATTCACTTGTAGTGCTCTAAACAAATTATTAAAATGAATGGAAAGCAAATGTGAATAACCTCTTCCACAAAGGAAGCCCATTTAAAAACTGTATTGAGTTCAGTATAATTGGGATGAGACAGAACAATTAATCATTTGTGTGGATTCTCCTACCTTTGAACCTTCATTTTTCAAATATTGTCACCATATTGTGCTATGAACACAGAAGAACCCTGTCAAAACCCACCTGTCAACAATGAGCACAAGATAGCTTGAAAAACAATCAAAAGGGAGTTCCTTCTTCTAGTATAAAATCTCTGCCCAGCTCAACTTAAAATGTTCCATAATGCAGCTTCCATAAACATATTTGTTATTCTTCACCTGACCACTGGAACATAGACAGGTCTTAACTAAAAATTCATTGAGAGAAGAAAAGAAGGGTTATTTTAATTTTGTTTAACTTTTAGTCTTCTAAATACAACATACAAATCCCTGTTGCTTAACATGTATGTGGAATACCTCAGTGAGGAAAATTTAAATCAATAAAAAAGCCTTTATAGTAATATTGAGGGGCAAATGTATGCCACTTCTTTATGTAAAGAACATAATTAAAGTGTAGGAAAGTGTGTAAACAACAATCAATTGAAAGTAGCACTCTGGGTCACTTCATTTTTTTTAAAAGGCAAAACATGTTAAAAGAATGATACAGCTTTTCACCTGTGACACAATCACAGATGCTCAGAGCACACCAATACACACATGAAAATGGTTAGTAAGGTGTTCTAATGAAGAAAAGAGGTACACAGTTTTTATCAGATGAGAGAGGATTTGTCAGAGATTAATAGAATTCCATTGTAATATCCATATCGCACAAAGGCATACTCTGACAGGGTCCAATTACTTTCAACAAGCTGGGTCTGCTACATAGACCCTCTGAACTGGAATGGCCCTCAAATCTGTATGCTTTCGTTCAGACAGATAACACCAACGTGTTTCTCTCTGTGATCACTGCCTAACTTAAATGAGTTAATCTTGTTTTCCAGATGAATTGTTATTTTGTCTCCCGTAGACTGTGATTACCGGATAAAAGTACTGTGTTAACAGGAGGGCTATGGTCTTTTCAGCAGTGGATTCTACACTCAGATAACCAGCCAGCAAGTTGGTGGGGTTTTTTTTGTTTTTTTTAAATATGAAGTAAGAGAATGGAACTAGCAGGAGAAAACTGTGAAGAGACACTGAGATAAACCTTTCCAAATAATTATTAAACTTCAGAAGAGGTCAAATGAGCAGCATATCTTCATATTTCAAAAGAGTTTCAGTCCACCAATCAAATTTAAAAGCTGCTTCTACATATTTTAAGAAGTTATTTGCCTTTCAATTCATGCTTGCCCTTTCTTTCTCTAATGCTCTTTGTTTCTTAAACTGTTATGGAGTGTGTGTGAATTAAGCAAGAAGGATACTAGAATATAAATATTTGGAGGGACTAAAAGATATCTGTCTCTCAGAACCACAGAGAGGAAGACAGTCCTGGACTTCACAAACAGTTCCTTTAAACTGATGGAGCTGAAAGCTATAGTCTAGGAGGTTTTAGCTTTTTGAGATAACGACAGCACAAAGGCTCTTAAAAGTTTCTTTCTCTACATCAAATGTCAGAAACACCCAATTATAACACCATATCTTTAAAACTGTACAGTCGGGGACTTTTAGTGTAGGAGAAGTGAATCTTTAATGGCCATGAGTTCCTCTTGTCCACTGGCAAAATTTCTACCCAGACTGAACCAATGTGAGACTTGATATAAGTCAGGGATGGGCAAACTTTTTGGCCTGAGGGCCACATTGGGGATGCAAAACGGTATGGAGGGCCGGGTAGAGAAGGCTGTGCTTCCCCAAACAGCCTGGCCCCTGCCCCCTATCCAACCCCTCTCATTTCCGGCCCCTTGACTGCCCCCCCTCCAAACCTCCGACCTATCCAATCTCCCTGCTCCTTGTCCCCTAACAGCCCCCTTCTAGGACCCCCTGCCCCTACTTGCCCCATAGGACCCTACCCCCTATCCACCCTCCCCGCTCCCTGTCCCCTGACTGCCCCAACCCCTATCCACACCCCCGCCTCCTGACAGGCCCCCTGGGACTCCTACATTTATCCAACCCCCCACCCCATTCCCCATCCCAACTGCCCTCCTAGAAACTCTGCCCCATCCAACCGCCCCCTGCTCCCCATCCCCTGGGATCCTCTGCCCCTTATCCAACCACCCAGCCCCAGCCACCTTACCATACTGCTCAGAGCAGCATATCTGGCCACCATGCCATCCAGCCGGAACCAGACATGCTGCCGCGCTGTCCTGCAGGAGTGCGCAGCCCTGCCACCCAGAGCACGGCGTGGCTGCAGGGGGAGCGGGAGGAGAGCAGGCGAGGGACAGCAGGGGAAGGGCCGGGGTCTAGCCTCCCTAGCCGGGAGCTCAAGGGCCGGGCAGGACAGTCCCGCGGGCCGGATGTGGCCCACGGGCCATAGTTTGCCCACCTCTGATATAAGTGAATCTAACTCCACTAACTAGTGGAAGGCACATACTTATGCGAAGTCTCGTTTTTGCCCATTTTCATCAGTAGATAAATGGAGAAATTAAGAGAAATATGTTTGCAGGAAAAACTCAGTTAAAATACAAAATGATGTGTTGTTGTAGCATCTAGCATCAAGGTAGTAAATAATTTTTTTTATGATTTCCCTGATAAAACACATTTCTAGAGCTTCCTATAGCTCCCCTATTGTCCCTCATTTCAACCCTCTCGGATGAGGCAGGGTATTTTATCATTACATTCCTGGAATTGTTATAACATCTAATTATGTGGCAAACAATACACATAGCACTCTTATACTATGCCCACAAAATTGAAAGCCTACAAATTTATGAAGAACTTTGCAATCGTACTTCTTAGATAAATCCACTATTTCTGATTCAAAAAGGCCTACATTTTATTTGTAGCAAACTATGAAGTATGATCCAAAATGGGAAAGTCTTTTGGTTATTGGTGAATGTCACTGTATCCAGGACCAGAGAAAGAACCATAACAACGGCTGTTGAAGGGCAAACCAAACTTGTGGCCTTTACTAGAGCCAGGGGCGGCTCTAGCTTTTTTGCCGCTCCAAGCACGGCAGGCAGGCTGCCTTTGGCAGCATGCCTGTGGGAGGTCCCCGGTCCCACAGATTCGGCAGCTTGCCTGCAGGAGGTCTGCCGGTCCCGTGGCTTCAGCTTACCTGCCACCGAATCCGTGGGACCAGTGGACCTCCCGCAGGCATGTCACTGAAGGCTACCTGACTGCTGCCCTCACAGGGACTGGCGGGGTGCCCCTCGTGCCTTGCCACCCCAGGCACGCGCTTGGAGCGCTGGTACCTGGAGCCGCCGCTGACCAGAGCGATTTAAATGAAGAGCAGAGTCAGCTGAATATTGGTTCTTCCACTGGACCGTTGTTTTGGGTCAATGTACTTTATGCCAGAGAACAATTGATGTCAGCATGCACAAGAATCAATCACAAATAGCCAGGTGGATGAATGCAAAGACAAGGAATACAGTTAGAGGGGATTTGTATGTCACAGAGATGTGTTAATACCTTTCTCTTGTCATAGCAAAGCCAGATGAACCCCCTGTCTTGCTTGAAATGAAAGTCTTTATTCTACAAGTAGATGTTAAGAAATTGTCGATGCAAGTAATAGGAAATAACAATGTTCAAAGTGTAATTCACACGTACACAGTATGTACCCTCCTGGTGGCTGCATCAGGTTATGAGTCAGCTGCAACATTTGAGCTGAACCAGCTGAGTGCTTTAGTGTAGGCAGTAGAAGCTTATGCTTTTAGAGCCCGAGCCCCAGGTTTGATCCCCAATGCCAGCCAGCCAACCAACCACACACCCATCCCAGGGTGTCAAGTTATGAAAGCCTGTATGAAACTGCATAAAATTATTCTATTTTCATAACTGACTTACGCAAGCAACAAACTTACTCATGACTGACATGTTTTGTTCATATTTACAAGAAGCCGTAAAAGATGGAAACTGGGCAGGGAGGATAAACAGAGCATTTATTCTCAGTTCCATTATGACCAAGTTCGTAGCGTTTTCACCTCTGGTCCAGGAAGTGGTGAGTGCAAGTCCTATATTAGGAGCTGGGCTTAGAATCCACCACCTGATACTTTTCAAAGTGAGTAGGAGATAACTTTGATGTCCTCACCAATATTTTCTCTCTCAGTAAAACAGGTTCCAATATTTAAGGTGCTGCATAATGTCTACCCTGTTTGCTTACACAGTTTAGCACTGTCAATACTTTCCCACCCCACTACTTCAGACTGTTTACAAATAAATGACAACAAAAGGTGCATGGGCTGCAAAAATGACATTTTTAATAAAAGCGTCATTTTGCTCCGAAAAGTGACTTGATAGAAACATTGATCAGTCAATAGATCTGTCCCTTGTGCACATAAGGAATCATTTCTGGTTATTTAGTGACAAAAAGACATGTTCCTCCTCCCTCGCCCCATTCTCCATTTTTTACTCTAGTTAGGACTTCAGAGAGATCATACAGCTTGAGACAGTAAATTGGATTCTGTTACTTCTTGTGCATCATCATCAGAGGTTTTTTACTAAGTTCCAACTGTCTACATCTGTGACAAATCACTAAGGCACTGGGGTTGCACTACAGAGACTAGACAGAGACCTAATGTAGTTCAACAGAACTCTTATAATTGGTATATAATAAACAACTATATACAAGCAGTGGCCAAACTTACTGACCCTCCAAGGCGCATACAACAATCTTCAGAAGTTCGAGAGTTGGGGCATACCTGCCAGAGCTCGGGGCTTCAGCACCGTGGGAGGTGCCTGCCGGGGCTCTGGCCTTTAGCCCCCATCCTGCCGAAGCCCTGAGCCCAGGTAGGTGTGCCAAGAACCCCCTCCCCACTGGTCAGAAGTCCCTACCCCACCATCCTGGTGCAAGGCAGAGTTCCTGACCCCCTCTCCTCCCTAGTCTGGTAGGTGGAGAATGGGGGGTGGGCTTCGCAAGCCTCACTTTAAGGGTAAATGAGCCACATGAAGCCACAGTTTGGCCACCCCACTATATACTATAACAGGGTTCAAAAAAGAACTTGATACGTTCATGCAGAATAGGTCCATCAATGGCTACTAGCCAGGATGGACAGGGAAAGTGTCCCTAGCCTAGACAGGATACTGGGCTAGATGGACCTTTGGTTTGACCCAGTGTGGCCGTTCTTATGTTCTCACGGTAATGATGTGTGACCAGCAGGGAAGCTAGCTTGGCTTTCAGATTACAGTTTAATTTTGCAGAGCTGCCAGCTAATGTAGATGAGTGGGTAGGAGGAAGGGTATTATTTATCTGTAACTCTGCTCCTCTGAAAAAATAATTTGATTGTATTGCTACACCTGGCACTCGGCTCCACAGCAAGAGAAAGGCCAGAGCTCATCTAGCTCTCAGAGGCTGTTGCACCTCTGGGGCACAGGCAGGTAACGCCCTACTCTCTGAAGTCTTTGTTTCTCAAAGAGCAGATTTGACATGGGAATAGCCGAGAAACACTGAACAAGGGACAGTGCCATATAGAGAGTCACTCTGGGCTAAAGGGTGACTAGTCCTAAAGCAGCTGTGCAGGGGAGCAATTCCCACGTACAGCTGCATTAGAGCTGCACATCTCACGGCTCTGGTTTCTGTGCAGAGCTCAACCCTAAAACACTGCTAACCCGCTAAAATTCTGATTGTGTCTCCCATGTAATTCCACTTACAAAATTTATCTCAGGCCCTAGTGGAAGTGAGTGCTGGTCCCACATCATACTGGCATACATTTTGGAATGGGTGGAGATCTCCATTCCAGGAAGATCCAGTTCTGGAGTAGCAGAAATGTTGCTGATAAGAATTGATTTGCATTGGTAGAGGAGAAGCTTGAAAAGCAACAGCCTGCATAAATGCCTACACTGAGCTAAAGTCTGCACATTTTATATCTTTACATAGGTAGATGGATGCCTAGACTGAACTAGAGCCTGGATCTTTTATATTTTCAGGTAGATAGACAGACTAAATTCTCATGCATTTTTCTAACATTGTCTACATTGCAGAATACATTACAAAAATCAGCATTGAAGGCAATATGCTTGAAATGATACTGTTTCAAGAGATTACAATTTCTCCATGGTGAATATTTCTAATGCATAAACTTTTTACAGTATATTAGAATACATGCAAATAGATTTATAAATTGCTAGGTGATTTTATTTTTTTAAATTGCCAGTCTTTTTTTTTTTTTTAATTCAGTGGCCACAATAATGTAAAATGCATAAAATGGACAGCTTTTTTTTTTTTTTTTTAAGATAGACTCCATCTCTCTTGGTTTTCAAAGCTTTCTAAACATGCAAGCATGCCATAAAAAAGTAACTGGCGCATGCAGAAGCAACGCAGTTCACAAATGAAGCAGTATAATGTCAATGGTTTGAAATTGTTCAGTCTCAGTTGTTTTCCAAGTCAACGCACTGGCAGTCTTGCCTGAATGCAACTAGTCAATAGAGAGAAAATAAATAGAGCATTTCCAGAATTCACCCATCAGCACTGAAAAGTGTCTGCTTACTATTACACAGTTTTAACATGGCATAATCATTTTCACGGTAAATATACCCTCCTTATGGCTTAGACAAAGAATGGATGACTATTTTAACCACATGTGCCTATCTTCTAACAGAATTTCCAAATAGCATTTATTTATTATACTATTATAAGTAGTACGCAGATTAGTAACAGTTTCTAAATCCTGCAAGCTGGTCTTTATGCTAACAAGACACTCTGAACCCAATTTTCTAATTTGGGTGCCTAAAATAGAAACTTAAATCCATATTTAGGCTCATAAATACACCCATTATAGATACTTTACTAGGTGCCTACATGTGGATTTAGCTAATACCACAAAGACGTACGCATATAGTATTATCAACATAAATTGTCCTATTGACTTCATCAGGATTATTTATAAGCATGTCACTTGCATACATAGCAGTTTCTCATTTGGAGCCTTGGTATTTAATTCTAAGCATCCGTATTTAAAAACTGGGTCTTAAGCCCCTGTACAAGCAGACAGACAACGCCTTCCCTATTTTTCTGCCTGATTTCTGTCATGCCTGCCAAAAACTTCCATGTCATCATATCACCACCAGGCTGAATACTACACAGAGGGCCAGTCCCTGAGAAAGAGGGGAAGCAGATAAGGTAGCCATATCCTTTTGAAAAGGGGGTGAAACAGTGTTCCCTTTTGTCCTTCCCTGGCAGTATATAGACTGTATTATACCTACTTAGATAAGATCCTTGCAATGCCACATAATCACAGAGAGGAGCTGCAAGAGTTATATGTATAACTCTTATATATTACAATCCCCTGCTCTGATATCTGTCACCTGGATGATAATCAAGAAAAAAATTGATAGTGGGGTTGAAAAAATTCCCCTTCATACCCAAGAACACACTAATGTCCATGGATATAAATGTTACAATAAAAAAGCAGGACAACTACTAGCAGAGCTTTTATAGCTTAACAGTATTTTGACAACAAATGTTCATATTTCATTTGAAATTTATGAAACCTTTGTGCCTGTAATCCCATGAGCAGCTACATGGTAAATGAAAGTAGCAGGCAGTCTAGATTAATAATATTTTGCTTCATATTGGAAGAGCATTCTAAAGGAAAAATAACTTGCTTTATCTGTCCTCTTTTTTACAGTCCCTGTATTGGAACAGACTAGGACTTCTAAAACCTGCTTGCAAATATTCACAGGTGCCTTATTAATTTATGAGAAACTGAAGGACCCATCACAAGACATAAGTAAGCAATTTAGAACTAGCAAGTAGAGGTGCATGATAAAATATCACTGCTCCTAGAGTTAGAGAGCTACTAGTCATTTAAATCAAGATCTAGGGAAGTACCTGAAGTAAGCCACAGTATTTGATATTCTAATAAAGAATTCTTATGAAAAAGTTAAGTGATGACATATGAATCATAAGCTTTTGCTTCCATATTTTCACAGTTTAAAAGTACATGTGTGCTAAGAGCAAAAGTGTGGCTTCTTACACTTACATGTGAAAGTGTCTTTTTCATCATGGCTGTTTATCTCCAAGCATATTCAGAGCATAGTGGGTTTTTTTCTTTGTTGTTGTTGGGGTTTTTTTTTTTTGCTGGTAGCATAGTACCATTTATTATGGGGCACAAATGTGCACTGATTGCATGTCTGGATAGGAAGAAATGCTTATTTTTATTTTTAAATTCCAGTGCAATTGATCACGTATGTACATATTCAACATTAGGAGGTAAGGAAATGGTCCAGCTTATGATTTTATCCCAAACCAAGAGGCACAAGAAATGTGATGAGAAAATACATGAGAGGTGTAGACAGTAATGAATAACACAGAGAGCATAAATTCTACGGCCTATGTTACAGAAGAAGTTTGTCTAAATCACAGGTTCCCAAACTGTGGGGCAAGCACCCCCGGGGAATACAAAGTTATTGGGCACTGTGAGGACTTGAGGAGGCTGCGCTGAAGGGCCAGAGTTGGGAAGAGGAGGCTCTGTTCATCCTGTTCAGTTAGTAGTCCCAAGATGCAATCTTCTGCTCCCCATCTGAACCCAGCCCTTTGGTGCAGCCCCATGCATTTCCCCTGAACGAAAGAGTGGGGAGCGAAATGGGCAGGGAACTGGGTCCCAGCAGCCAAGACTGCCCAACTGCTGCAGGAAGTGGTAGGTTTCCTTAATTGCCACTTGGTGAGTACGCCCCACTCCAGCCCTTGTGGGTACCTGGCACCTATCCCCCCCACGTGGGTACAGGGCACACCTCCCTCTGACCCTGGCCCCTATGGATAAAGGGCATTCCTCCCTCTTGCCCCCTTAGAAAGAGGGGGCACACATGGGACATGAATCTATGAAGGGGGCTCAACAAAAATGTTTTGGGAACTGCTGGTCTAAATGATCACAATAGTCCCTTATGGCCTTAAAATAATGACCACACGAGTGCCTGATTTATGCTCTCTGTGTTATTCATTACTGTCTACACCTCTCATGTACTCTCTCTACTTCTCCTCTATGAACTAAACAGTGCCACTTCAATTCACTTCAGTTCTTTTTCCTATGATGCTCAATAATAAGAAAACGTTGGAAATAAGAAACTCAAAGAATGTCTACTGGGGTAAAAAACAATCAAACTGACTATAAATTGGCAAGACTAAGGAGCAGCAAGAGGTGCTAAGATCATAGAACTTGATTTTTGACTTATGCAACTGGAATTATAGACTGTGAAATTGATTTCAACAGCCTTGCTCCATGTTGATTTGTGACATACGATGAAAAAAAAAAAGGACAATGTCCCTTTTTTTATTTTTTCCTAAAGCAAGCTTGATTTCTCAACATGTCTACTTGCACTTTAGACAGATACACAAGCAGACAAGTGGAAAAATCAAGCTTGTATGTATGTATACACACATACACGTATATTGACAAACATATATCCTCCTTGTTATAAAGTTAATACATGTCTGGTTTTCCTTATGTTAATGAAAATACGTATCAGCAGAAAAAGAACAATCAGCAACAACAGAACAAACAGTTTTTTTATTAAGCTTTTGACAAGATCATTTCTAACACATTTTTATAAAACATTTGTAATTATTTTAAAACATATCGTACCTCAAGCTGATCTTATAAAAATATCTTCCTCATCTAAGGTAAGCAGAAACTCATACCTTCCCCTTTTAACTGTTAACAATCACTAGTTTTAACACATTGAACCATAGATTTTCCTTTTCTTTACTGACTATTTAAAGAATATTGGATTCAATATTATGTATTACTATACAATTTTTCATGCCTACTATATTACAGTTTTATATGATACTTCCCCTCTACCTTTATTATGGAAGTACCAATTGCATTTTACAAAATTTAAGTTGAGTTTTGCACTTAAAACAGTAGTTCAATCACGTTGCTAAGTACAATAGCACTTACTTTGAGTACAGAATGAATTTTCTAAGGATTTACAAGTAACCACTTAGTTTGAGAGTTTAAAAAATGGGTCCTTTAAGAAATTTAGCACACTGTATCATGCCATTTTTTTTATCTTAAACGATCTAAGTAAAAGAATAACACAGACATCAAACTTCCAACACAGTTACAGCTCACTGAAATCTAGTATAATGCCTGTAGTTGAAGAATTTATCTATTTGCCATTATTCTTCACATGGGAAAGTATATTGCTCAGATGGGACTGACAAATAATGTTCTTTCACAGAGAATTTGATAAAGAATTCAAAATGGTCACTACCTTTCTCTAAAGTTTCCATTGGGAATGAAGTCCAGCTGCCCATCGGAAAGATGGTGACCCCATAGGAGGAAACTCTGTCACTACTCTGACCTTTACTGACAGCAAACATGAAGGAAAAATGACTGTAAAATGTTATCTAATCTTATCTATCTAACAAACACTAAAACACCTTAATCATAATTGTATGATTACTGATTGGAATCACTGCAGGACAGACAACTTTTTTTGGTGCCTTAAGTGTGCATTTCCTTACCTTAACATGTTTGGATATATAATCTTAACCTCCGGCTTTCTTGTGTTTCTAGTGATAGGGCTGGGGATATTTATAACATTCCTGTAATTTTTTTTAACCGTTAAGATACTGATATAGATTCATAGATCCAAGGACAGAAGGACCACTGTGAACATCTAGTCTGACCTCCTTTATGACACAGGCCATGGAACTTCCCCAAAATGATTCCTGGAGCAGATATTTTATAATAAAACATCTAATTTTGGTTTAAAAATTGTCAGTGATGGAGAAGCCATCACAATCTGTGGTAAATTGTTCCAATGGTTAATTACTCTGTTAAAAATTTACACCTTATTTCTAGTCTGAATTTGTCTAGGTTCAACTTCCAGCCATTGGATCTTGTTATACCTTCCTCTGCTAGATTGAAGAGCTTATTATTAAATATTTGTTCCCTAGGTAGGTACTTATAAACTGTAATCAAGTCACCCCTTAACCTTCTCTTTTTTAAGCTAAATATATTGAGCTTTCCAGTCTGTCACTATAAGACAGGTTGTCTAGTCCTTCAGTTATTCTTGTGGCTTTTCTCTGAACCCTCTACAATTTATCAACATCCTCCTTGAATTGCGAGCACCAAAAATGGGCAGGTTTCCATCAGTGGTCCACCAGTGCCAAATACAGAGGTAAAAAAACCTCTCTACTGCTACTTGAGATTGCATTAGCTCTTTTGGCCACAGCATCAAACTGGGAGCTCATGTTCAGCTCATTTAGCCACCACGACCCCAAATCTTTTTAGAGTCACTGCTTCCCAGCATAGAGTTCCCCATCCTGTGTGTCTGGCCTACATTCTTTGTTCCTAGAGGTATACATTTACATTTAGCCACACAAACACATATTATTTGCTTGCAACTATTTTACAGATTGCTCTGAATCTTCATTATTTACCACTTCCTCAAAGTTTGCAGATGGCACAAAAATTATTGGGGATGATTTTATGTTTTCTTTCAGGTCATTAATAAAAATGTTAAATAGTATAGGGCCAAGAACCCATCCCTGTGGAACTGCACTGGAAACACACCTGTTCAATGATGGTTCCCCATTTACAATTACATTTGAGACCAATTGAACAGCCAGTTTTTAATCCATTTAATGTGTGCCATGTTAATTTTATATTGTTCCAGATTTTTAATCAAAATGTCATGCAGTACCAAGTCAAACACCTTAAAGAAGTCTAAGTATTCATCAACCCTATTATCTTTATCAACCAAACTTGTGATCTCATCAAAAAAAGATATAAAGTTAGTTTGATTGGATCTATTTTCCATAAATGCATGCTGATTTGCATTAATTATATTATCCTCCTTTAATTCTTTATTAATTGAGTCCTGTATCAGACACTCTGTTATCTTGCCGGGGATTGATGTCAGGCTGACAGGCCTATAATTACCCATGTCATCCTGTTTAATCTTTTAAAAAAATGGATACAACATTAGGTTTCTTCCAGTCTTCTGGAAAGTCTCCAATGCTCCAAGACTTTAACTCTCCAGTGAGCTCCTCAGCCAGCTCTTTTAAAATCCTTGGATGCACATTATCTGGACTTACTGATCTAAAAATTTCTAACTTTAGCAGCTGCCGTTTAATACCCACCAGAGATACTAGTGGATTGGAAAGAATGTTACAATCACCATATGATGGGACTATATTATCTGTCTTTTTCCCAATAGAGAACAGAAATATTTATTGAATGTCTCTGCCTTTTTTGTACTCCTATGTACTCTCAACCCAAATTCAATGGAATCTGACTTCATGTGTCGGCTTCGGGATGGGTAAGAAAACAATTTGACAATCTCAGCTTGGGTTGGGTTCAGGCTGAGTTCCAAGGAAGTATCTCAGGACTCAGTGGCCTGTTTTGTGCTCTGGTGCCTCCCCAGGCCAGCAGAGGCCACTGTGGGGCAGGCTGCACTGGGCCTGGGCCTCTACTCGCTGCATTGTCAGTGTTGCCACCCGCCTCTTCCCACTGGCTGGATGGGAAGCAGCTATTGATGAGATACCCCCTTCCCCACTGACTGCAACTATAGTCCTATCCCAGCTGCTTCCTGACTGGCTTGTGGGGCGAGGGGGGTGGTGCTGACAATGCAGTGATTAGGAATCCTACCCTCTCCCATACCACAGTGGCCCCTGCAGGCCTGGGAGGGAACACCTTACCATGCTCCTAATCCAACGGGCTCCATCTACAAGTGTTGTTTTCATGCCCAACCTGAACTCAACTCTTGGTTCTTGGGCCTGGTTCACTTCAGATTGGCTGTGACATAGTCAGTTTCGGGTGGGCTTTAATATTAGACCAGAGCAACCCTCTACTTGGAATAAAAATACTTATCACTGCTACTACTAGCCTACATTCAAAAATACTCTTCTGGTCAACAGGCTGCCAGATGCAGGAGTGGAGGGAGGTCGACTTATGTACTGTGAATCTGGAAGAAGAAATGGCTTTGAACATCAGGGAGTAGCATATGGGTGCCCACCATTGCAGTGGTTAAGAATCTCACGTCTGAGCTGTAGTCTAGCGGTAATGTAAAGTGCTTATTTTAATCAGATGATTAAACCCAGCTAACTGGCAGATTTGTTTGACATGGTTTCCCCTACCAAGCTGCACATGACTGGAACACATGAAGAACAGTTAGTACCATAGTATTGCTTGAGACCGGGGCCCTTCCTGTTTATTTCTGCCTGCCTGTGACCTGGTCATACTAGACAGTACTTGATTCATAAAGGAGGAGATATATCAACCTCATAGACCAGTATTTTGGCTAATATTTTGCAATTATCATTAATCAGCAAAGGTATACTGCTCCAGCTCCTTCCTGCTAAAAACCCTTCTGATTGCCAAATATACTAGTATCAAAAGGGGGGCTCTCTCTCAGTATCCAGATTGAATTGGCTTAATCGTGGTCCAACTAATTTACTATAAAACTTTTATAGCAGCATTATGCACGTGCATCAGGTTCATAGCTTTATTCATTTACAACAGATTTTATGGCTTTTTGAAGTTCCTCTGTTTGAAAGAATGAATTTATACTTGAAGAAAGCTGAACTTAGTGACAAAACTATCTGCCTAAATACCATCAGGTCTCATAAAAGAGGGAAGATATAGCAGATAACTGCCATAATGCCTGCGTTCATTTCCTTACTTGTAAAAGCTCATATAGGTAATCAACAAGCTAGTTCTTGCTTTCTGAATACACACAAAATGAAGGATTAGTGATCAGATTCTCAATCCAAACTCCCAACTTTTGGTTTTTATAATTAAATTTTCTTATCATTGTAATTACTGCTGCTGTCTAGGTTTTGTTGCACTTTTTTAAAGAAAGCAGCTCAGGAAATAACTCTGCCTCTCAGTATCAATTTTATGAGGTTTCAAAGCAATGAATTAAATTCTGGAGCACTCTCACTTACTTAAAAAAAGTCATATCATTAATACTTTTTATGAACTAAGAATCCATTAGAAGATGTTTATTGAATTTCAACCTCCTGTGAGTGTTATTAAAGTAAGTCCAAGAATGAACTTGAACTTATGGATTGGGTGTGGTGTGACAAACAGATATTGCTTAATGAAATGTGCATTGTACAGTATTAGATCACTGGTGATGTTAGAAATTATTCAATTATTATAGAAGCAGTGCACACACAAAGCATGTTCACCTATCTAGGCTTGAAAATCAATTCCAGTATGCATGTTTATAAAATAATGCATCTGTTATGTCTATCGCTACACATAAGCATAGCAAGTTTTCAATTATAAATAAATTTTAAAAATATCTGCCCCACATACTACAATTCTTATGGATTAATGGATTGTTTCACTTAAGAGCAGCATGGAATAAAAAAGTGGTTAAGGTAGAAGGCTTGGATTGTTGCTGAAAGGGAGAATTAAGGGTATTAATCAGTGCTGATCACCCCAACTGCCATGGGCCTCATAGGCAACAAGCACGGTGTACTCCACCAGCTCATAGTTTGAACGGTGTGACAGGATGGTACAAGCTCTGTCACATCTTGCCACATTACTGTGCTAGGTAGGGATCCTACCAAGCTAAAGAATGATGCAGGGGTGTTTTGGGAGGTGGGAGGAAAGGGGCACAGGGGAGGGTCAACTTCGAGCAAGAGCTTAAGAATCCCAACTGGCAGTGCCTGACCGCACTCAGGGGTCAGGTGCCCCTGACTCTACCTATGCTCACACTCTTAAAGAGATTCAGGACTATTCTTATGGTACAGAGAGAAAGGAGTTGCTCGCCATACGTTATTTCATTTTGTGTTTGTTTAGAGTAAAAGATGCTTGAGCTAAGTGAAAGAAACATGGTCAGAGATTTTCTGAGTCAGAGTATTTTCAGTTACACGAGAACCTTGTAAATACAATGGGAATGGGGCCTCCTATGAACTTTCTCTCTAGCTGCTCAAATCTTGGTGCTGTCACAAGAAAGAAACGTGAGCTTTTAACAAGAAAGTAGGGCTTGTTGTGTCTGACAACAGTTCGAAAAAGACATTTAACAAAAGACATTGCCAGAACTTTGAAGTCAATATCACAAACGTGATAACTATTTTTATCCCTCGGACAATATCACATTCCTACTAATATTTAGGAAAGCAGAAATTTGTTTGGAAAATAAAGCAATGCTCAAATATGAAGCCCAAGCAATTTTAGCTACACACATGTTCAGACAGCTATCCCACTGTATTCTCACGTAACTCTGCTGAAATCCATCTCAAGCTTATTCAGTGCCACGCTGACTACTGTCTTCAAACATCCATGATTTAAATGACAATGAACTCTACACCATATCAAAGCTGCTTCAGTCCTTTAGTATCAGTTTTAATAAAGCAGGACAAGAAATATTCAGCAAAAATGACATCTCAGAATACTCCCAACCCTAAAATCAATACAACCAAAAATAGAGGTCGCTGAGGGTAAGACAGAGAAACGAGAGGTGAAGGAGCATCTTCAGGGTTGGAAAGGAGTTGTGTGGTTAGGAAGAGGGGCTGGAATCCTGTCTGAGGTTAGGAAGCAAGAATCAGCAGTGGGCTAGGAGAAGAAAAATTATGGCGATTTGTATTAGAGCTGTGTTGAAGAAATTTTAGATGACATTTTTTTCCCAGCTGCAATTTGAATTTTATTTGACATACTATGAGGATATTTTTCATTTTCATGACACCCAGAGTGATCCAGGCAATATGCATGTTCTCTGCTCTGAGGATCTTCTATTCTAATAGCTGAGAAATAACAAAAAGTGAATAAAGAGGGGAAAGTAGGTGAAAAGTGTGTGCGCGCGCATGGGGGGCGGTTACAATATGGATGCTTCTGGATGCTTCTGGATGCTTCTGTTTTTCGGCCCAACTTGAGACACCGTGAGGGTATTTCCATGCTAATAGCAATGAGCTATATTGGCACGGAACCCGCTCTGCACATAGCCACAGCATAATTAATTAAGCCTGACAACTCTTCTGTGAAGTAAAATAGGTCTAACCACATTACCTCTCTAATCCAAATTTCAGAAAGTGCATTTTGCCAGATATACTATTCAATCATACACACAAAAATTGTATGCGACTTCAACAAGCACTTTACATTAAGTAAGGCTCCTTTTTATATTTTTGTATAATAAAGAAATCAAAGATGCAACATCCTTTTTATTGGGACAATACTTCAGAATGTCAGCAAATAAATCTCGAAGGATAAAAGTATTTCCAGGATTTCCAGCTCTAACAGTATATCCTGTATTTGAAGATTATGTAACTGTACTCATCATATCTTGCAAAAATCACTAAATAAATACAATTTAAGCAATTAATACCAAAACAAGTTATCTTTAATATCAGGATTTTAATAATGAGACGGTGAGTATAAAGGTTGTGTAAAGTTAACCTTAGGGGATATCCACCTTGAGGATAGAGTGACACTGATGGCATTTAGAGAGACAAATGCATATATATGTGATCCAGAAGTAACTCCATTTTGATTCCTTATGAATTTAGTTTCAAGGATTTGATTTTCTTCTGTATAAGCTTTAAAGTGAACATGTAGCCTTTTGCCACTGGCTCCGCTGTTATCATAAAGTCAGCTCACTTAGTGCTGTCCAATTAAAATAAACTACAGCTGCAATGTATCACTATTTTTTAAAAATCTGAAAATACTCTTGCTAAACCCTGCCTCCAAAACTAAAACATAAAGGAAAAGCTATAGTTCACTTGGCAATAATGTAGGAGAGGATGTTTTGACATTAGTTTCATGTTATTAAATGTTCATTTTCCACTTAAAAACAAGAAGCTCTTGTCACTAATGATTTATATTGTAACAATACTTTGTGTGACATAAAAAAAGGCATATAATGGTTTGATGTTGTTAACCTTTTAAGATAAAAAATGGGAATACAAACAGTATTACTTTTTCCTTTGATAATTTCTTTGAGCATATTTCTCTGGTAACACAGGCTCCATTTCAGTAGTGGCCTATGGAATAAAGTAGCCTTTAAATAAAATATCACTCAACAGCAGAAACAGGTATTCCTGAGAGTTTCATTGCTGGATTCTCTCAATATTTTTGGTTTTCAATGGATCTATGGAGGTTACTTACATGTAATTGGAGTTCTTCGAGACGTACTCTGCATGCTCATACTCTTGGGATGCACTGACCTGGTAAAACTAGGCTGGTGGAACCATCTAGAAGCAGTGCCTGTTGGAGGCACCTCATCCCTCCCATCCTGTTTCTAATGCTTGCACTGGTCAGGGCATGACCTTGGGTGGAGGTGTTGGTACCATTGCTACCTCAGTTCCTTCCAAATGCTAAAGCGGAATACCAAATAATCATACAATTAGGACTATGCAGAAGCAGGGAAGGTGGGCAGGGAGTCTGAACATGCAGAATGCATCTCAAAGAACTGCAGTTACAAGTCAGTAACTTCGATTTCTTCAAGTGCCTTGTGCATATTCTCACTCTTGGGAAATTATTGCGAGCAGTACCTCAATAAGGAAGGAGTGAGGGAGCCCTAATTGAACAATGACTGAAGTACTGCCCTGCCAAAATGAGGATCGGATCTGGATTCCAAATCTAGTGCACAGTGAGATGCAAAAGTGTAGATTTTTCTCCACGTAGTGGAGTTGCACAGCTGGATGGAATGAGTCCTTCGATTGTTTACATAATAAACTGCCACAATGTTGTCCATGCCAATTTGGATAACTGTATTGTGTATTTGTGGGAGAAATGCTTTGGGTGCCAAACAGATTGCCCATAACTCCAATGCATTTATGTGTAATTGGGACAGACTCCAAAGGCCCCTTACAACCTTGGTGTGAAGATGTGCATCCCAGTCTATCTTGGATGCATCCGCGGTTACTGTTAACTTGGGCTGAGATCAGTTGAATAACACTCCCTTGAGAACATTCTGGATAAGTAGCCACCATGTTAGAGAATTAAATTTTTTTTTTGCGGTATTGTAATCCTCTTCGGTATGGTGTCTATAGTGGGACTGAAATTCTTCAGAACCCAGTGCTAAAGAGGTCTCATTCTCAGTCTCGCATAGGGGGTTACATATGTCGTCAATGCCAATAGTCCCAGAAGCTTCAGGAAAAACCCCCTATTGTTTGAACTGGCTGTATCATGAGTGAATATATAGAATCCGCTATTTTCAAAAACCTCCGTTCCAGCAGACAAGCCCTTGATTTGACAGTTGAATATCACCTCTATGAAAGGAATCTTTCTAGAGGGAATGAGAAATTATTTTTGCTTGTTTATGAGGAGACCTAGGGCTCCAGACAAGTGTTCTGAATGGCTGTCACAAACTAAGCTTATTACTATACTATTTTTTTTAGGGCACAGAGAAAAATAGATGTAAGGTGGTTCATGTCCTAATGCTGCAGTGGTTGGAAGGAACTGAGGCAGCAACAGCGTCAACTCACCTCTCCGCCCCCAGGGCCATGCCCCTGACTAGTGAGAGTGCTAGAGACAGGAGGGGAGAGGTGAGGCATCTGCAACAGTTATTGCTACTAGAAGGTTCCATGTCCACGAAGTCGGCACAGTCCAAGAGTGTGACTTTGCAGAGTGCAATTTGAAGAACTCTATTTCAATTCAACAAGCAAAATCTCTGTCCAGCTACATACAATCCTTTCACTTAATTTTAATGATTATGTATCTATTGCTGTCTTCTGGTCCTTTCCTGGAAATAACAATCTATTAAATCTCTTCTTTATCATCTTTTAAACTACTGTGATTTCAAAATGATTTATTTACATAAATTTGAGGAATCCAGGCTTCTTGTTAGGATATGACACATTTCTGTGTTTCATTTCACGCACAATGGAAGAGCAGGAAACAATCTGCAAACATTTTTTTCCCCTTTGTTACTGACTTTGTTCTATTCCATCCAGGCAACAGACTTCTAAACTCAGGTTGCCACCAACAGACAACAGAAGTTGATGTTAATCCTGAAATGCAAAGTAGTATGTCCTAATAAGAAGCTTTTTACTGAAACAGCAATCAATATATAAAATCAAAATAGAAGCACAGTATTTCTCATGGTGGATTTTTCCTCTTGGAGCAAACTATAAAGATACACAAGAACATCTTAAATCATTGTATGGCCTAGAAAAGTTCTCATTTTGCTTGACATTCACAAATTCTCTTGTAGATAATTTCTGAAAGTTCTATTTAGATAAAGAACAACACTGCACCTTTAAGAAAATATTATTTTTCCTGAGGCCCTATCAAGGTAAATTTCATCAGTATTCAAAGAATGAGCAAAGCACTTCAACAATTTATTTCAATAAAAGAAGACTTAGCTGAAAGGAGTATAAATGATGAGAACTTGCTTTAAACTGATTTATTCCCTGCAGCAATAAAAGGAATGTTTCTTCACTCAGCTGTTTAATATGCAAATATGCAGAGCATCCAGCTTCTGACAGCACATCATTAATAAAACCTTGCACTAAGCAGAGCTCCCGATATTTCATCCTGATGAAAATACATGATGATGATTTTAGACTGTATAATTTCAGAATTGGAACAATGTACTTCCCAATGATGGAAACTCAGCAATCCACACTTCTGGCACAGGCTTTTTAATAAGTTAACCTATTTCTGTAAGTGGGAGAGGTGTTTACAGAAACTGCAAATATGAGAAAGCTTGTAACCCAATGCTACTAACTGGACAATTTGAACCTTAGTCTGGGAAAACACTCAATCACTTTATCCACAAGAAGAACACAACGATGATTAAAATGTAAAAAATAAAATAAAAAAATTAACTATTCCTTTCTTTACCTACTTTTATTCATTAAACAACTTACTCTAGTGAGCACTATTGCATGGCTGTACTTTTTAGATATTTCTTAACAATTGTGCCATTATATAATGCTAGTTGTCAATTTTCAACAAACGTGGAAATTAGCATTTATTAAATGTAGCTGGTGCCTTTTGCTACAATTCACAAGCAGATTTAAAAAAATGGAGCTGCTATTTTATTTGTTTTCATTTAATCCCCTGAAAATATTGTAGCATTATACATTTGGTCAATCTGGTCCAATGGCCTTTCTCCGCTGTTGTATCTAGCAGTTGCCTTCATAACCAAATCAAGTATGCACACCTGTCAACTAATTGTGCAAAGTACTTCAGAGACACTTCATTAATTCTATCTTCACTGTTTGCTACAAACATTTTAAATGTATTTTAAAAAATAAAATAAAAAGGAGATTAAACTATTAATTGCTTAAGATAAGAGACAAGAATACTTGCCGATACCTTGCCCTGAAATCTCTCCAGTCTAAAGCAGGGAAGTTGGATGCCGTACAGTAATTTTCAAATTTCTGCAAAGCACCCATTTCTGCAGAATTAATTATAATGAGCAACTATCAAACACTATAATGGACAAGATTAATATGCACAAAGACAACTGTGAGAAATTCACAACATGCTAACCTGTGAAATGCGTCATTTATTTGGAACGGCAGGTTCTGCCCGAGTCAGACATAATTGCTAAGGTTTGGGGAGGGGAGGTTTGTTGAAATATTGTTCTCTTCTCACTGTCACTTTATCATTACATTTGAACTAAAGAGGGTCCACCTTTGCAATACAAGAATCAAAATAATGACTTTAATTCAAAATATTTCAGTTAGCACATTTCAGAGAAGTTTGAAGGATTTTCCTTTGAATCATTTCCCATTGGATATCTAAGAAATGAAATGTCTTCAGGTCTAAATTTCAGGGGAAGTCTTGCAAGTGTTAGTAAACTTCTCCTAGCCAGTACTTTACATGTTTCTGATTTTCTGTGCATGGCAATACACCCTCATAACTCAAATGGGATTAACCAATTAAACATTTCCCAGTAGTCTCTAAAATAGCTGCTCCTGGCATGTTTTTTGCATGGAACAAACCTCAGCGGGAGGATATGATAGAAATCTTGCACTATTTAAATATAGAATTGGGACATCAAAGAAAGGGTTGTATTGAAATAACATGGATAATTAAGGAAGTGGAGAACAGTAATAACTAATTTACATAAAATGCTAATAAGCCTCTTGACTTGTTCGGCAATTTCTGCTTTAGGCATGGTAACTGAGGGTTCAAATGTGTGTACTAATTTTGTTTATTTATTTATTTTATTTATTTAAAAGCACACGATAGCCAGGCTAATCTGTATCTGGCAGCATGCATCTTTAAAAAAATTATCAAAACCAATGAGAATGTGACTGGAAACTTATGAAAAACTTTTCATCACAATTATATTAATTAATACAACGTCTAATTTACAAAGTATAAAGGCCTTTAATTATATGTCTGCCTGTGCATGGATTCAAACAGTGTCCTTTCTAGTTTAGCTCACTTTCATGCCCTGCTGAATACTCTGTTACAAACGATCAATTACATATTAAAAATATTAAATGCTCCTCACAATTACCAGGACTTATAAACTTTGTTTTCATTACCCTGCAGTTGTTCTCAAAGTGATTCTGTTGTGTTATGCGCCCTGGAACTCAGATGGGACGATTAGGACTCTGCACCTCCACTATAGGTAACAGCTATTTTATACTGTACCTTTGTTACCATTGGCTTCCGAGAAGAAATTATATGCTCTGAAATTCTTGTTTTATTTTACTCGCCTACTGATCTTTCCTCACAGTGCTACAGCAGCAATGGCTTTGAGATGTGAATGTGAATGAGTGTCTGAGCTGTTCCTTCAGGACATGTCTGCGTATTGACCTTCAGCTTACCCTGTTTCCCTGTGAGTCCTCTAAGCATGATCCATTGCTTTCTCAGGCCATTCTCCCTTCACCCCATTGATGGGTTTCAGAGCTACTTAAATTTCAAAGTCCTGATGCGTTGCAGCAGTGGCCAGGGCTCAGCTTTGCTCACGTATAGATTGTACAAGGTCACAGTAAGGGAAGGGGAAAAAAAAGCCAAAGCATTTATCAGGATGTATTGCTTTACTTTTTCTATCCATCACAAAGGCGATGATTCTATTTTAGTGAAAATCCATTGAACTCAGATCAAGTCAGATGGCTGTTATCATTGGAAACTCAAGAGCTGTCACACTATAATCGGTACAAATGATGAACACTGAAACGTGGGGCTTGAGGCCGCTTAATGGTCTTTAGTGAAAATTTTTTGTTGCTTTTTAAATTCTACAAAAGCATTTACCTAAGTAACTTTTCAGTTTGAGAAGGATAAAATTGGGTTATGCTAGTGCAAACTATTTGATTACAGATCATCTGACAAATACGATGAGGCCAAACATTTATTTCTATCTACCCCTCCCTTCCCCCTCCCCCTCACATTCACTCTTCCTATAATTATTTGCTTCTGCCCCAGAATTATAGGCATCTGGTCATCTCCCAAAAATACATTTCTGCTCATCATATTCAGTAACAATATACAACGTTAACAGGCACTTCACCAGTCTGCTTTTATGGGAAGGAGTTTTATTTGTGTTCTGAGAGATGTCCAGCTTTCGTAAAGGGTTTTTATTCTTGTATTCATTCCTGGAGTGGGGCTGGGGGCGGGGAGGGACTTAAAAGATGTCTTATTTTTGAGCTCTCTCCAATCTTTGCTAAGTGATAAAAGCTCAGTGAAGTACCATATTTTAGTAAAAAAATTAAAATCCTGACTGCGCTGAAGAGCACCACAAAACTTTTATTAAATAGCTATGCAATGATATATCATTCAATATAATTACCAGTCTATTTGAATTACATCAGAACTAGAAGACTGGGGGAGTGAAATGAGTAGAGAAGAACTATCATACATGACACAGAGCTCCTTCTTCCTTTCTGTCGAGGTGTGCTAATTATTTTAATAGTTAGGCTTCCTTCTACTTTATATCAGTCATGACAGACTTGCCATCTATTTATTTATTTATTTTGATTTCAAAATCCCCAGATTAAAAAAAAAAAAAAAAAAAGCACCTATCCCAAGTTCTAGGCTCCCTTGACAGACAATTAAAAATGCATTGCAATGAAGAGGAAAAAAGCAGTAGCACAGTGACAGCCTCCCTCCACACGAAAGGTGCCAGTCCACAAAATTGGAATTTCCCTACCTGAGCTCTCACAAAATCCTAATCACTCCAGGTAAAAATCCTCATCCCACCCAAATCTCAATCACCTCTAGTGAACAACCAAACAGATGAGCTTTTACAATACATCCCCAGAGCCAACAGACGAAGTCTATTTTCCCTCAAGTATTTTACAAAGTCAAGGGGCCCTTTCTAATCTTACATATCAAGGAAACTCCAGCCAGAGCACCACCATTGACTACAACTGTGGCTGTATGGTAGAGGGAAAGAATGTGATTACTCAGGTAGGGATGTCCTAACTGTGTAAGGCTTTGTGGTCATTTAAAAATATATTGAATTCTACTATCGATCTCTCCTCAGTGCTACAGTATTCTGCCCTCAAATCATACGAGATTTCCAGAGGGACAGAGAGGCAACTATTTGCACTAAATGATTAATGAGGTAAGAAATATTATTTATGTTTAAAATGTATATAGATGGTTATAGTGCTTATGACACTTTACAGAAAGAATACAGACATGAGGCCTGATACTCAGTTTGTCAGCTTTAACCCACTTTTTTGCTTCCATATTTGCATGGTTCACATGGACTCCGATGTCCATAGGAGCAGGGCCAAGACTGCTCTAATGTACACTCAGGTTCTCGTGGCCGGTGGGGGCAATGGAAAGAAGAGAACAGCCAGAGCACAGTTTGTTCAAGCCATGCCCTCTTCTTACCCCATCCCTCCCTCCCAATTTCTGGTTTAGGCCCACCCTCCATACCAGGGTCTGCGGAGGGGCAGTCCTACAAGAGCAGATGAAGCTCCCCATTGTACAAGGTGCCTTGGGGGCAGGGGGAGGGTGGATTTCCAACTCCTTTACATGAGCAGAATGGCATAAAAAAGCCTTAGTATAATGGAGAACCAGACTCCGTCCCCATGCTCTCTGCTCCAAGATGCACAAAATCTGCATAGTATTTATCATACGCAGGTCTTTATATTTTCAAATTTCTTTATAAATATTAAGTCAAGTAAAGGTTGGGAACTCTATATGCTCTCTCTCTTATATAGATAGATAGATAGATAGATAGATAGATATCTACACACACACACACACACATATATATATAATTTTAATTAATGGGCAAACTATACCTTAGTCTTAAATCTGATAGAAAATTAATATTCATGTAGATGTTTTAAATCAGTCGTTCTTGGTGTTTGTCAGAAGAGATGTGAAGGATTCATAAAGAGATCACCATTATGGGAAATTGGCCAATGATTGTCAGATCATGGACAGATGGGTTTTGAGATGTATTTTAAGCAGGGGTAGAGGGTTGGTGAGACACAGGGACACTGATAGAATGCTTTAGAGATCAGTGTCTCTCAACCCTTCCAGATTACTGTACCCCTTTCAGGAGTCTGATTTGTCTTGCATACACCCAAGTTTCATCTCACTTAAAAACTACTTGCTTACAAAATCAGACAAAGAAGTGTCACAGATACGCTATTACTGAACAATTGCTTACTTTCCCATTTTTATCATATAATTATAAAATAAATCAACTTGAATATAAATATTGTACCACATTTCAGTGTATAGTATATAGAGCAATATAAACTAGTCAATGCATGACATTTTAGTTTGTGCTGACTTCTCTAGTGCGTTTTATGTAGCCTGTTGTAAAACTAGGCAAACATCTAGATGAGTTGATGTACCGCCTGGAAGACCTGTGAACCCTTGGTTGAGAACCACTGTTATAAATGATGCAAGGAAAATTTGATGGCTTTTTACCTCCAATCACTTGTGTACAGAAGAATACACATGATATGCAAGAGGAATTCACCATAAGAGGTATGTTATGATGTAGGAGGAGCAGGTTAATATCGTGAATAAATGAGTCTCACTTCTGGCTTTGTCCCAGAAAATGAATAAGAAAGGTTTAATTGTTCAAAAATAAACAAATTATATAAAGGCTATCAAACAACTTTCTGTTATTGTTAGAAACCTACAAAACACATTGAAAAATGCCCTCAAAACACAAAGCATCGCTGTATTTCAAAATATTAAATTGTTTTGTTTTTTTCAATATAGCATATTTATTTGAAAACTTAATGTTGGCTATACTTGTGACAGCTTCACAATCCTATGGCATAAAAAGTAAACTAGGTCTGAAAGAATAAATCTTGCAGCATTGACTTCATCAACATATGTGCCAATGGGCAACAATCAGGTGGAATGTTTTGTTCTTAATTTCTTTTGAATTGAAATATTTTGCCATGAAGTGATGGTCTGAAAATAGGATTTCTCTGGTATGATCATAGCAGTAAGAACTAAGTTCATCCGTTCTTTAGCAATATTTCGGACTTTTTTTTTTTTGCATTGTTGTAGCCATGTTGGTCCCGGGATATGAGAGAGAGAAGGTGGGTAGAGACAAAGTGAGCGAGTTAACATCTATTAGTATTAAACTATAGTATCATATGGATAGTAATTGTGATCTCCTGTACAGATCAGACTTTTCCTACCCCCGCCCCCGCCAAACCTGCGATTCCTTCTCTCCCATCCCAAGTTGCTCTTGAAGTTTTCTATCCATGATCGGGGAGAGAAGCAGTTTTGAGAAATTTAAGGGACTGAAGTTGTAACCTTTTCCTGTAAGGCCTTGTGCTCTCTGTCTTCCTGTCTGGGAGTCTATTTAGTGTGGTCCCTTATCTCCTCCTACCACTCTGGCTTGTCCGCTATCAAAGAGACTAGAAGGTGATATGCTCAGCAGAGGCAGGTGGGAGAGAGAGAACATACTCTAAGTCCCATGTACCGAGAGAAACTGGGGTAGGGTATGCCAACAGGCTGCCCCTGATAATTATGTGGGGTGAAGCTGAAGAGGTTTCCCTTCCTGCTGAAATGGTAGAAGTGAGTCTATCTGTCCAAGACATCCAAGCAGCTAGTTGGCTGAAGAGATGAGCAGGGATGGAGTTAAAGTCCTTAGCAGAGTAGGACTGTGTTGTGAAAATCTCGTAGCATGTTTCAAAAAGTGTATGATCCTTTCAATTAAAGTCAAGGGCTTTGTTTTTTCCTCTTTTGAGGGGACTTGGTTAGGAATGTGAGGGTCAGCACAAAGGGTCTGTGCTCTGAGTGATCAGTCCAAGTAAGAGCTTGCATAATTGTGAAGAGGCTGTAGCATATGCTCACAGGCAGATCTAAGACACTTTAGCATTATCAAATCTCCTCTTCCACACCTACCCATACTTCTATACAATTCACACCAGCTTTATCAATGGAAGGAGGGGGATCTGAGCTTAATGATGATTCTGGATCTTTCACATGGTAGCCTAAAATATTACTCACTCCTTTTCGTAAACTGATGCATACTGTCGCAGTGTGAGGCAATTGCTGCATTTCACTGGTTGCTGAATGGTAGGTATAGGCAAAGTAATTCCTAGATTTAGGGTGTTTTTTTTTAAACCAGTTGATAACGTTTGTAAAGGACTTTGGGAGCCCTCTCTATTGCTGCGTAGAAGTAATTTTATTCCAGAAGTAACTGAACTCAATGGGACTACTCACTTCCTACTCACTTACCTGAAGAGCACGGAGAAGTCTTGCTCCTTGTCAGAATTCATAAGATTTTATTAATTCTCAAAGCAATTTCAATATGGCTCCCAAAAAAGAAAAGGCCCAAACTGGTTTTCTATCACCCTCAATAGTTTCATTTACACTTAATACCATAAGGTCAGAATTTAAAAAAATAAATTTGCAAGGATTTGAACCTTCCTATAAAATAAGGCATTGGGATAAATTCTATTCACTGACTCACTCGAGTAGGATTTGGTCTTCTATCTTTAATGAAGGCAGTTAAGAGACCTTTAATATCCATTTTATACGAACAAGGACCCATGACACTTTTTTTATCTTATCTATCTCAGAGGTGTTGTAAACAGTTAATGTTTGTGAAATGCTTTGAGATCCTCACATGTTATTGAAGGTACTATAGCAATGGTAAGTAAGAATCACGCTAAAGACCTATCCCTGATAATGAAGCCCACAGAGAAAAGGAAAAAAAATGACAGAGCAGGAACTGTATATTTTAAAATATATTTAAAGAAAGTCTGACAAATAAGGTGACGGAGCGATGCTGAGGTACGGACTCAGTCTAGTAGTCCTGTGTAACTACGACTCCCACACTACAATGATGAGTGTCTATGGTGTAGAACAACATCATATCTGAACTATTAGTATAAGCCAACGTGGGTGTCTGTTTTAACAAACGTCCTGTTTAGAACAAGTTCGGATTCAACGTGCTACATATATTGCAGACAAGCTTCTTAATAGGCTGGATGTTAGGAGAATTAAATCAAAATTTTTATCTTTACTTTGTAAATCTCCCCTTTCAATCACTAATCTCCCTATGAAACAATGTAACAATGCTTCTATTAGGTAAGCAAGGGACAGAGTGGATACAAATCCCCACTGATTTAATACGCCTGCTCCTTAGTCAGCATGGGGCCTTCCAGCTTTGACCTTGCCAATCAGCATGTCTGGTTTTCCCATTTCCCAGTGGCTCAGGGCTCATCCTCTCTGAAGAAATCAACCCCAGTATGTGGCACCTTTCCAAATTAGCACCACAAACCAGGGTGGGTTTAAGAGTCTAATTAGCCCTAATTGAAAGATACTGTCCATTTTTCAATAACCTCCACAGTATTTAAACAAGGCAAGTTAAATAAATATTACTGCCTTACATAAGACATGTTATGTTTATATTAACCAATAGTGAGATGGCCCCACATTTCAATAACTAACCGTAAGGATAATATTGAGCAGAATCAGGTTAGAAACTTGGGACCCCATTACTGAATATAGTCTAGATTCTAATACGCTGGTGAAAGGTCATCAAAGCAACCTACTTTGAATATTCTGTTAAGGTACTGAAGTGTCTCATTCCTCCACTATCTTTTGTCCCTATCAGATTTACCTAACCGATGATCCTAACAATTCACATTGGCAGGCCTTTGTAGTGTAATGAACACTATGTGGTCTGATGAATGCAACCACTGCACAGAAAACGTCAGTTCTTTCATTAAGAAAACCTTCCCAAGTTCATTGTATTGAACCAGGGCTCCAGCTATTAGGCTGATACATGACATAGTCAATTCCAGTTACACTTTAAGTGACTATTCATGTTTGGTGAGTTCAGTTTTTAAAACTAATGTATATCTGTTTAGATATTTACATGAATGCACATTTCTTATACTTATTACCTGGATGCCTTTTCCTGGTTTTAATGTTTGTTACTATAACAATAAAAAGGGTCACATTTCCCAATAGATCCTGAAAATGCACAGCACATGAAAAAGATAATGAAACTCAAAACAGCAGAATCCTTACAACACATCTGCACAGATCTTTGAATCAGGCACAGGGTGAGTAGATCATAATGCATGTTTTCAAACTGCAAAAATAAAATATCGGCATTATTATTTTTTAATTTCACTAAACATATTAACCTCTAAAAGCCCTGATCCGGATATTAGCAGAAATTGATATTAGTATAGGAAAATGAACAATCAATTGTATGCACACTACTAAAGCACATAATTTTAAAAAGTTAAGGTGTAGTTTGCACTGCACAGAAAACATCAGTTCTTGCAGTAGGAAAACCTTCCCAGGTTCATCATATTGAACCATAGCTTCAGCTATTTGGGCTGAGACATAACACAATCAATGTCAGTAATAGTTTCAATTTGGTTTTTATCTATATTATTATTTTGTTCTTTTATATACTTTCTTTGGACTCACTTTATTTATCATTATTTAATTGTTTGAGGACTATTCACCCTAAGAAATAACGTTAAATTGTTATTACAGCTTCTAAATAAACATAGCTTGCCTAATAGACATTGATACTCAGGACAGGTAATGTTCCTGTGCTGGGCACATGCATTTGGATCGTTTACAGGGTACAAAGATTATCATGCATACATTTGGAAGCTAAAAAAAATAATTAAAACATCTGCATTTAGCATTTTTTACTACAAAAATCTAGCTTTCCAACCACACATTAAAAGAGAACAGGCTGTTTACCACCTTTGAAAATATTTACGTTCATATGGGTTGCTTTAAAAGGAATGTGACGTATAAAGCCAACAAAATATCACAATTAAAAAAAAAAGACAGTTATAGCCTGTTGTTGCCAGGTTTAACACATTAGTTGACTAGTGCAATAGTATTTGCTCTGAAATAACCATTCCTTTATCAGTATTGCAGTTTACAAGAGAAATTACAATTATGGCATGCAGGGAGACTGTGGCGCGACACACTGTGCAAGCTAAGGAGGGGATGCCCTTCAAAGTTAGAGGGTAATCATTATTGACCTTGTGCATTCAAGGCAGAACAGCAGGCTTCTATATAAGGAAGCTTATTGCGAGGTCACTGCAAGCGCTAGTGAAGAGAAATAAAAAAGAAGGCAAAGTAGAATACAGTATAATATAAGTGGGTTAAAAACAATTCTCAACAGTTTAAGTGAAGACAAAGTAAGGCAAATCACAAGGAATGTTTTCTTTGCAAGTGCCATGCAAATTTATGGCACTATATAAATGATTATGATTATAAAGTAACTTTCATAGTTTGTGTGAAGTTTTCCACTTTCTTTTCCACATATGTTTTGGAGCATTCTTCAGTTTTAGACAAAAGGCTCTATGGTTAGGGAAGGAAACAGGCTGTCAGGAATTTAGGTTCTACTGCTTGGCTCTTCTACTGATTCATTTTGTGTCTTTTAACATCTCTTTATCTTACCTGTCTGCAAAATAGGTAGAATAAAAATTGCCTAGCATCTCACAGGTATTATTTGAGGCTTAGTTCAACACTTTATAAAGCACTTAGTCAACTGCTTTGAAATCCCTGGATGAAAGCCACTAAATAAAGATTAAATTATCCTATTTTAATAATATGGGTTGGAAAATGTATGAGTTGTAGGGGTGAAAATGTGTGGAACAGCAGGTGAGCATCTTGAATATTTTGTGTGATTTTCTTTTAAAGGCAAAGATCAAAAATAAGCCACAGAACAGAGACTAGCTTATCCATATCTATCTATATTTCTATGCTCATTTAACTAAAGTATCATAACCATTACACTTGAGTGTACATAATAGTTTTTGCTCAGGACAAAGAACAGCCAAGTTAAAAAAGAAAAATGAAAAAAATATTGAAGTCATGCTATTTGTATTTATTTTCCAATTCTTCTATGCAGATTAAAGTCCAACTGAGAAGACTCAATCAAATCTGCTGACCTTTCTATGACCCTAATGCTAATCCTATTCTATCTACATATGTGATGGCTGTATAATTTGGTCAGGGTTAGGCAAATCTCTCTTTTTCAACTGGACATTTCATCCCAAGAACACCAAACTTCTGTGCAGCTATGAAGCTGGCAATCTCTAGTATACTGAAACCTCCAAGCAGAAGAGTCACTCACTCTTATTAATAGACATCCATCCAGTGTCTAGAAACAATGCACTAGCATGGCCATACTCCTCCACCTCTCACACAGTTTCCCAAAATATGTTTCATTTTCAACAGCTAGATTTATTACAGCCCTGCAATCACATTCATACTCTTACTGAAACAAAAATAAGAAAGACCTTACAAGATGCTGCAGCAATAGCTAATTCATAAATGTTGGCTAAGGAAGGGCTAAATCCAGACAAATAACTTTTCAGTCCCATTTTGTATTAAGCAGATAAAGTCATACAGGAAATCAATGTGATCTATTGAAAGGGGAAAAAAATGTCCAGTTCGGATACGATGTGACATGATATGTGGCATTATAAATTAGTTGCTTCATAGATACCTTATAATGAAATTTTACACACATTTGTTATTTATTTATTGTTTGTGGACATGAAATTAAAGACTTGATGTGAAATTCTCCATTTGTCAACAGGGCAAATGTGAGCAACAATCAGGTAAGTGAGCTTTTTAACATTTCCTCTCTTCCCCGCCTTCCCTCCCCCCCAAATCACTTGAAGGGAATATATAATCCTCTCTAGGAATAAAAGGGTCTTCAGTTACCCACTAGCCCTGGGCTCCTTTTTAGCACAGACTGACAGATGTGCTAAAATTATAAGTGAAGTTTTGTGATGTTGACTCCTAAAGCAGAGATCATTAAGGTTGAAATTAGTACCCCCTCCCAGCCATTCAAATGTTAAAATCTTCTGACACTATGCCTAATTGGACATCTTTACCTAGTGGGGATAGCATTAAATTTTATCCTACTGACTTCTCTCCGCATTATTTCATCCTGGCTCCAATTTCATGGAATCAAAACAACTTTTTATAAATCTTTTATTTACACAAAACAAAAAGAATACGCTTCTGCAGAAAGACATCTCAAAAAGCAGACATATGAGTGCACACCTACATGTACAAGTAATTTTCTGAGTATTGTTTAAGGCTATATTTTTCCTGCTGACAATTGTATTTTAAATAACATGCAGTAAAACATGCAGGACTGGAGAAAATAATAAACAGATGTCTTAATATTTATTAGTATCTCTAATAAAATACTTGTTTCAAAATGTAAAAATATATTTCTGTATACACACATTATTTACCTATACCTGTCTGTCTATATATAGCCTAGAGAAATATATAGTTTACATTTTGAAACAAGTGTTTTCTATATATATAATATGCATGTGCCTAAATATATCTACAGAAAATATAAATGTTGCTATAAGCAGCAATGTGTTAAAAGATATACACATTCCACACAATGAAATCACAAGTTTTTAGTTCAACTAGCCAAATACCAGTGTGATACAAAAAGCATATTAATATACAATGCATACTACCATTTATCAAATATTGTTGGGTTTGACATATTCTCCAACAGGACACCACCTGATCAAGACTGCAGTGTTTGTAGATGAATAAAGTTTCAACTTTTTGCATATTTATTTACAAACAGATCAAGGTTTTGACTGACACAGAAAACTCTATTGTAATTATCTTTTTAACTATCATAGTCTAAAGGAAAGTGAAGTATATGGTGTGAAGCAGCTGGATTATATTCCTGGCTGTCTCATGAGCAAAACTTTTAACTTATCTTTTAAAAAACGGAAATGGGTGAGAAATACAACTAATAAGTTCAAGGCCTTATTTAATAAAAAAAATCAGGAAAAGCTGATTGTGAAAGCATGAAGTCAAATGGCATGCGCCAATGTTTAATACTTTGCTACTGATGGCAATATATTGTTCTGGACAGCATGTAAAGGCTGATACACACATTTTATTTATAGTCTTAACAAAAAACGAGATTATTAATGCTGTGACTTTCTCATGACGATATATGGTGTTATCAGCTTCAGCAACATCAGCATACCCTTTTCTTCAAATCACAGCTACACAGGGTCAACGCACTTATTACTCCATCCATACCAGGCTGCTGCACATCTAGATTAAACTACATTGAGCTCATGCCCAACATACTTCAAACTTCTCTTACACTAGCTTGCTGTGTTTCCTTTGTAGTACTTCACTCGCACATCAGGCTCCTGAATGTTGCTCTGATTAATACTAGTTAACATTTTGGACTCAGTTCTGCTTTTGAAGGCTCAGCTGTGTGTCAGGGAAAGTGCAGAGCTGAAATGAGTGGGAATTCTGGAAGAGAGTGGTTAGAGCCGCATGAGCTCCCATCCAGTTTGACTACTTCATCAAGCCTTTGGGTAATGTATTCTCCCACTTCAAGCCACTAGTTTTTCTGGCAGGTTTGGCATTAGTTAGGCCTGCCCCACCTCTCCCCACCACCTTCAATGTGGCAAGCACATCTAGGCAGAGCAGGTCTTGTGTTCCCTGGAGCATGGGAACTGGTGTTGCACATGGCTTCTGTGCAAGATGCAAAGGGAAGGATGGAAGAGGCTCCTTGCACATTTAAAGTGAGATTGGACACAATCCGGTCCTTTATAGGGATGATGTTTCATCTCATAAATATCTGACTTTCCTGCCTTGCTCTTAACCAGGCACGGCTCACTCTGATTTCTCTGTTCTTGAGTTTTATTACCTGGTCTGTTTCTACATCAACAGTCAGCCGCCACCCTCCCTTGCCCTGTCACTCAGCCTTACCTCTGACTTCCAGTCTACCAGTGTTGATGATTTCTCATCTGTTCTCAGCTCCCTTTTTCCTGCCCTCTCATCCCTTTCTTTCATTGATGTGGTTATTGATTTTTTCCATGAGTCACTTTTCTCCTTCTACCCCCGACTCTTGTCCCTCTCCACCTTGGCAAGGTGTGCCCTGCTAACCCCAAATCCCTTGCTCACCCTTTCCATCCACTTCCTCCATGCCTGCTCTAGTGCTTCAGAACATCTCTAGTGGAAATCTCATGATCAAGCTGACTTCCTTCATTACATATACATTCGCTCCTCCTTCACTTTTGCCATCTTCCTAGCTAAACAACTCTACGTCTCCGACTTAATTGAATTGACCTGCAATCCCAGATGCTTTTTTGCCACCTTTGACTCATTTCTCAACCCTTCCCCTCCTCCTGCCTCCACACCGAATCTCAACAATATCTTCCAATCAAATATTGAAAAAAAGTGTCCTTCTCCCTCACCTCGGCTTGCTTTCTTTTCCCCCGGCCTCTTCCACAACTCTCTCCTTCTCCCTAAGACATAGAAGTTCCTCATCTCCTCTCCTCCTCTAATCCTTCCACTTGGCCTAGTGACCTCATCTAATATCTCATGCCCACCACCCCCTTCTGTTCTCCTTAAACAATCACTCTTCTCTGGCTCTTTCCCCTCACAACAAAAGCATGCTTTAGTCATTCCTATCTTACAACAACCCACCCATCACCCACTTGACTTTTCATGACCACTCCATCTTGCTTTCCCTCTAAACTCACTGAACTTGCTGTCAACAATCACCCTTTGGCATTCCTCTCCTCCAGTTTCATCCTAGTCCCTCTCTCATCCAGCTTCCATTGCTGGCACTCCACTGAAACCACTCTCACCAAATTCTCTAATGACTTCTTATTAGCCATAGTTCAATATCATTACTCCATCCCAGTACTCCATCCTCCTCCTTTACCTGTCAGCTGCCTATGACAGTCAACCATGCTCTTCTACCTCTCTAATCACTCCTTCAACGTGTCCTTTAGAGGATCCTCTTCTTCCCCCTTCCAATTTTCTGTAGGGGTTCCACAGGGATCTATCCTCCCTCCTTCCCTCCCCTGGGGGTACCAAAACTACAAATTTTAACTACAGATCTACCTCTCTACTACAGACCCCTATCCTCTGTGCAAAGTAAAATTTTGGTATGTCTTTCTGCTATCTCCATGTAGATGTCAGTTCAGAATGGCAAAAAAGCACTTTTCATTTTTCCTTCTCAAGCCTTCTCCATTACCTCGTTTCTCCACCACTGTAGACAATACCACCATATTGCCCATCACTCAGGTTCATAACCTAGGCATCATCTTCAGCTCAGCCCTCTCTATGGGTCCTCACATCCAGGTTATGTCTAAATCTTGCCACTTCTTTCTTCATAGCAACTCAAAGATACAACCTGTCCTATCCATCCACACAGCTCAAACTCTCATCCAGGCTCTTATAATCTCATGTGTACTGCAACATCCTTTTCTCTGGTGTTGACAAAAGCAATCTTGCCTTGTTCATATGCATTCAGAATGCTGCTGCAAAGAACATTTTCCTAACTTGCTGCTTGGACCACATACCCCTCTCTTTACATCCTTCCACTAGCTTCCCCTTCTCTATCACATCAAACATAACCTACTTGCCTTCTCTTTCAAGGCCCTTTTTGGTCTAACCTGCCTTGATTATCATCTCTCATTCTCTATCAAGATGTAGATGGCAACATTTGATTGGCCTATGATACCAGATCTGTTGTCAACCTCTTAAAATTTCAAACAACCACCTTTGTGCTTTCTCCCATATTGCCCCCCACCCCCACCCCCAGGAGAAGCTCCCAGTAAAAATCTGCAAACCTATGTCATTATCATTCTTCAAAACACTCCTTAAAACTCTCCTTGGCCATAAAGCCTACAAACAACTTGATAAGTGTTAGGCCACTGGTGTGCTGAGATCACAGCCTGTCTTGCTGATCAATATTGTCTCATTGTTTTCTCATCCTCTTGCATCTGTCTATATCCATCGGTTGCTCTTTTGTAAGTCCTTTGGGGCAGGCACTGCCTTTTTGGTCTGTGTGTGTACACAGTCTAGCACGACTAAGGATTCTAGGTGCTACAGTAATAAAAATAACAAATCGACCAATAATGTTAGACTGTAGATTTTTGTTTCTGCTCTTGTCGATATTGTATAAGTGTGTAAGATTTTTTTTTCTGGGTAGAACAGACAAGTGCATTTTACTGGGAGTGGTAAATAAATAAGGATTTGATTGTAAATGCTTTTACAATAATAATTTTCAAATGGGGTGTGTGTGTTTTTTTCTGGTGGCATATCAGAAGATTGCAGGGTGGGTGACGGGTCAGGGCAAATTACATGTCACTTAGAATTACTCTTCACATTGTCAGAATAGCACAGATATTTTCAGTAAACAACCAGTAATAAACAAAATAAAGATGAATAGCAATCACCGCCAGAATGCATATTTACAAGACATATTCATACAAGGTACCAAAGTGACACTGAAATGTACTCTGTGTGTGAGTATGTGTTTGTATGCATGTGTAACAGTGAGTGAGAGAGACCGAGAGGTTGCCCTCATAGAAGATAAGGGATCTAATATTACTACTAGCCACTAAGGGTGGTGGAGACCTGTGTTTAGGAGCAGAAGGCCCAGAGTTCTCAACTCAGGGCTACATGAGTGCATGAGGGTCAGTTATCTAGTCTGTTGCCAGCTCTTGGATTCATAACAACACTTGTCATTTACTGGCACCATTACGGGGGTGGCGGGAGGGAAAGAGAATGTAAACAGATTACATTGGAGGTATTAATAGGTTCTTAGTTTGGATTCTTATTTGTCATAATGAAAACTGGAGCTCTGTTCATGTAGCATAGATGCTGGAGTGTAAGTCTGCAAATGCTTTGAAAGGGGAGAAAACTAGCTGATTGCAACACTTCCATCAAGAAGAAAGTAGTGTAAATGCAAATAGACATCTTCTAAATATAGTTTAATTTATAAATAAGACTTCACATCACAGATTTGTTTACTTTCATTTGGTGATAATTGTTCACAGCAGAACATATCAGAAAATTCTATAATAGGAACCACAGCCAGGAAATGTTAAATAATTAATCACCCTCCCAGCCACTTGCATTTCTGTTGATATAAATGACCGTATAATTCCAAACCCAATTATCACTACTTAGCCATTCCATTTTGTAGTTAAAATCCCACAAAATTAAAGTGCATCAATTGTTAATGGTAATAGACCAGACAAGGGATTAAAGATTATTTTAATGTTTATTTCCTGTCGAGAGGTTTTTTGGCAGGAAATACTATAGACAAAAAGCTATATTCAGATGAGAGTCATACAGTGTATTTAAATCTTCTAACTTCTAAAAACATTATGGATATAATTACTTGTTTAATTTACTTGTTCCCTGAAGATACTGATGGGGTTTATCATGCCAACTTTATTATATCTGCTTCTCAGAAATCAAAATATTACTCCTTAACTTTTCAAACATCATTCAGGCTTAGTATAAACACAAAGATAACAACAAAATAGAGCAGGGAGTAGGCTGTGCTAAAATATTGTAGAGGAATGTGAACAAATCCTGCTCATTTTACCTACTTGTGCCTGTGGGACTACACGCTTGCATGCAGGACCTGACCCTACATATTTATTTTGAAATACTACCTTTGATTCGGGAGCACTTTCACTAATCCCCACACTTTATAACATGCCACCCAACATTGAGATGTTTCTGCATTTCTCAGTAAAATGTCAAAATGGGAGCTCTGTTCAGTGGTCTCATATTACAAAGATTTTCCTTACTTTTCCAAAATACACTGTATGATCATAAGTAACAAATCACATTTGACCAAGATAACTGTCCAAATAAATTATTATTATTCTTTGTTGTTTTTTGTTTGTTCACTCACCTACATTTTGATTTGATTCAATAAGAACATGCTTTACTTTATGCATTTCAGTGGGACTTCTCATCTGCCTAAATTTACACATGAGGTTGTGGAAGCTCCCACACTGGAAGTTTTCAAAAGGAGGCTAGATCTCTTGGATGGCTTAGACACAACAAATCCTGCATCTTGGCAGGGGAGTTGACTAGATGACCCTTGTGGTCCCTTCTAACTCTACGGTTCTATGATTCTATGTGCATAAGTACACACTGCTGAATTGAGGCCTTATTCACAAAGATACAAAATCAAGCAATTGGCAATACATATTCTAGTAATTCATAATATCCCACTGTAATTTTGTAACCTCAAACACGACTTTCATATTTTTAAAAATTTGTATGGGAAGAACTACATGTACATTATAAATAGAGACTAGAAAAGACTATCAAGAGCATTTTTTTCCTTTGCCAATGAAGAAGTAACACTTTCTAATTGTCCAAAACCCTTTTAACTACTTGTAAACTACGACAATCCAGCACTTTGTCACCATTTTACTTGGTAAACTCTTAACCTTCAAATATTGAATGAATTAACACTGTGAATCACAATAGCAATAGCATGGTATATACATTCAGCTTGTATATTGTATTATTGCCACTTACTTTTTGCTCATGTGTATCACTTTTTTTTTTTTGGTCTTTTTGATAGGATAGATGAGAATTTGTTGTTTGGCTGCAGTTGACTCTAGTTACTACATGTGTACTCATTCTTTCTACCTTAAATAAAGTTTTTGAAAAAAAAAGCTACTACTGGAAAAAATATGATGGTGATGCGTTATTTACGGGCACGAGGGAAAAGCTGATAACAGGAGGGATGGCACTGGAAGGTTCTGAAGAGCTCCTGGTCTAAATCTGGTATTGCCTGGCCTCTATATTACCAATCTGTGAATAGTGAGTATATTAAATAGGCATTAGTGTTGATAAGTCAAACCAACTATGCGGGTTAAGTGCAAGATTCTTAACTGAGAAAAGCTGATCAGTGCTCATCCTAGGATATGAATTAGTACAAGAAATGATATGATTCAGACATGTCTGCTATGAAGCAACATTATATAATTAAAACTACAATGACCCATTACTTTTCTTTCTTAGGTAGGCCTCTTCCTTAAAAATGAAAAAAGCCATAAGCTTCTATAGCCCAGCCGATATTTGTGAGAGTAGGTAGACATGGTCTGGAACTCTCACATAATCCTTTACCACGCATAAAATTCACTGTGAATAGAACCCCTAGAGCTCTTTGTTCAGCTCTGATTTAAAACTGTGAAACCTAAGAACACTTCCATTATAATAAACACTTCACTATGACATCCTATGGTTCTTACTTGGTTTTTAAGATGGGTTCAAACAACCTACCTATGAGAAAATTCTTATAAGTCACTTACTCAAGTGGCCAGTGAAGGATAAGATAACTAAAAAAACAGCATTGCTCCAATCTCCTTTTCTCCACATGCTACCAGCACAAATATTGTAGCAGAGACCATGCTAAGGAGGTTTGGTTTTCCATATTGAGTGGAGACATCTATATCATTTTTACAGTGTTGAATATTTTTATACCAATAAGAGGAATTAATATACTATGGAAACCATATGTCACTGAAAATTCCAGTATTCTATATTTTTTATTTTTAAATCATGGCATTAATATCCTCAACAACAAATGGAGGAACTTTTTGAATTGTGTGCCCTGCTTATAGATTTTCTGTTTCAGCTATTTCATTTGAAAAATGGCAGTGCTCTGCCATCTGAATTTTCAGTTTATTTAACTCCAACAGTAAGACAATTAAACAAGTTACATATTGTCATGAAGAAAAATTGTTCACCACCGTTGCTTGTTGTGTCAGCTGCCACAATAAGAGAAGCAGTGAATTTTAGTATTGCTAGCATTTCAAGCATGCTGGAGCTTACTGACTCTGGCAACTGCCTCATGCTGGGAAGAAAATATTTCATGAGCAAAAACATTCCACAGAACACTTGAGGTGCTGAGTTAGCATCGAGTAACATGAATAAATGTTATGCTGGACAAGTAGCTAGAATACAGTGCATTCTTCTAAATTTGTTCCTAGATGCCAAGAAACTGGTATTTCATTGAGGGAGAATCATTCGTAATAAGGAAGTTAGTCCATGCAGATATAATATATATACACACACACAAACACACAAGAGTTTTATTAGCAAATTTAAAGTCTGATTTTGCAGTCCTTACTCACACAAACCTTCCATACCGCAAAGGGGAATTTTGTAGAAGGAAAGCGGAATCAGGTCTTAAATGTGAAGATGAGTAACTCTTATCCTCATCCTCAAACTGGATTGTCAATGAAATACTGAGTCTTTTGCCTCAAGGTCATGGGTTCAAATCAGTCCCAAGCTGCTAGTGACCCAAATGTGTTAGTCTCAGACTGCTATGCAGTGGCTATGTAGAAGGAATCAGTGGTCTCAGTACAATGCTAGGGAAGACATGTGCAAATCACAAGCGTTTGCCCCACTTTTGCCAGCTGTATTAAAGTGACCTGGAATTAGATTGGCATAGACAGACTGAGCTACCTTTTCATTCCTTGTGTTACTCTCTCTCCAGCTGCATTTAGACACTAGGCAGAAATCTATCCTGTCCATGGACCACATTAAATAGAAATAGCAGTTTCCTGAACTGTCAGTCTGGTACCTTTTACCTTACACACCTTCATGTCTCCAAAACAAAACCCAGGGTGTCATTAATGGTATGGCAGTAATCAGAACAGATGCAACCCCTTGGGGCAGAGATGATTAATTTTCAGCAGCACAAATGGCAGCTAGGTGCCTACACCCCCACTGAAAGTCAATGGGAGGTAGGTGCCTAACTGCCATTTGTGCCTTTGAAAATCTCAGCCTGTCTCTTTTTAACATTTTCAAAGTGCTGAGCACATTGTTGACAATAGACAAACACATCATATTAATTAACGCATAGGGTAGGTGAACGCTATGCGTCCTGGTGTGTCAACAGACAGACAGACCTCAACCTATTCAAGAAACTGAGCAAGGAAACTAAAGGTGAAGAACCTGTGTAGAGTACACATTTAAATGAACATACTTAAATCTACTCTAAGTTCACTGACTTTTGGGGGTCTTTCTGGTGAGTGAAGTATTGCGCGTATTAATACATACAAAGAAAAAACCCAAAGCATACACAAAATGGCTGTACAAGGGAGCTCCAGAGTGAAAGGGATTATGGAAAGAAGTGAAAAGGGTAGGTAATCAAACAATCAATGTGGTCTTAAGATTTTAATCTTATCAATGTCTAGAATACATAGGTAGGTTATTTTCCAGTTTCAATTAACAATTATTTTTCAGGTTTTTTGAGCGGGGTCTTTGGTTACTACCATGAAACAAAATAATAATAATAAATAGTGTCTCAGTGCTTATTGGTGTGGTTATACTTTGAAAAGTGACTATGAAAATGCATGAGCAGAGTTCCCCATGTATTGTATTCTCTCACTGACTTCCAGATAAGGTTTGCTCAGTGTCAGAGTAAATTTTGTTAATTTTTATTTATATAACTGCCAACTCTGCAAATTCATCCTCAAACCAGAATAAAATCCAGCCCACTGTCCCACAATTGTATTGGTTTAAAAGTGAAAAAGGAAATAAAAGTTATTTTATTCACTAAAGTAACCAGTAATAATTATGAATACACACAGGGATCGGTTGGAAGTAACAGAGGAGGAGCAGGACCTCGGAGTATTGGTTGATCATAGGATGACTATGAACCGCTAATGCGATATGGCCGTGAAAAAAGCTAATGCGGTCTTGGGATGCATCAGGCAAGGTATTTCCAGTAGAGATACAGAGGTGTTAGCAGGGGCGGCTCTAGGTATTTTGCCGCCCCAAGCATGGCAGGCAGGCTGCCTTCGGCGGCTTGCTAGCGGGAGGTCCCCGGTCCTGCGGATTTGGCAGCACATCTGCGGGAGGTCCGCCGAAGCCGTGGGACCAGCGGCATGGGACCATGCCACTGAAGGCAACCTGCCTGCCACCCTCGCGGCGACTGGCAGAGCGCCCCCGTGGCTTGCTGCCCCAGGCACGCGCTTGGCATGCTGGTGCCTGGAGCCGCCCCTGGGTGTTAGTACCATTATACAAGGCACTGGTGAGACCCCATCTGGAATACTGTGTGCAGTTCTGGTCTCCCATGTTTAAGGAGGATGAATTCAAACTGGAACAGGTACAGAGAAGGGCTAGGATGATCCGAGGAATGGAAAACCTGTCTGATGAAAGGAGACTCAAAGAGCTTGGCTTGTTTAGCTTAACCAAAAGAAGGCTGAGGGGAGATATGATTGCTCTCTACAAATATATCAGAGGAATAAATACCAGGGAGGGAGAGGAATTATTTAAGCTCAGTACCAATGTGGACACAAGAACAAATGGATATAAACTGGCCATCAGGAAGTTTAGACTTGAAATTAGACGAAGGTTTCTAACCATCAGAGGAGTGAAGTTCTGGAACAGCCTTCCAAGGGGAATAGTGGGGGCAAAAGACATATCTGGCTTCAAGACTAAGCTTGATAAGTTTATGGAGGGGATGGTATAATGAGATTGGTCTTTGGCTATTAGTGGTAAATATGCCCAATGGCTTGTGATGGGATGTTAGATGAGGTGGGATCTGAGTTACTACAGAGAATTCTTTCTTGGGTGTCTGGCTGGTGAGTCTTGCCCATGTGCTCAGGGTTTAGCTGATCGCTATATTTGGGGTTGGGAAGGAATTTTTCTCCAGGGCAGATTGGCAGAGGCCCTGGGGGTTTTTCGCCTTCCTCTGCAGCGTGGGGCACAGGTCACTTGCTGGAAGATTCTCTGCATCTTGAAGTCTTTAAACCATGATTTGAGGACTTCAGTGGCTCAGACACAGGTTTGAAACACGAGTGGATGGGTGAGATTCTGTAGCCTGTGTTGTGCAGGAGGTCAGAGTAGATGATCATAATGGTCCCTTCTGACAAAGTCTATGATTCTATGTGATGAGTTAAAAGCTTCCAATTTTACATAGTTACTTTACTAACACCAAGTGCCCTTTAAGAGAAAGTAGACAGGAAAAGGATAAGAAATTACAATTTACACAACAACATAAAAGTGGCATAAATGTTGAGAAGGCTGGCATAATACCTTGTGTCTGGCTTTTCCATCCAGCTAAAAATGTACCTATGAATATTTATTTTATACTTTCATACAAATGATTTCTTCATATGTTCATGGTTTCGTTTCCTCTATATACACTAGTTTTTCTACCTCACTGAAACTATAGAATAGGATCAAGAATTTTAAAACAGACAAAAAGTCCTGGGAGTTTTGCCAATGACTTCAATGGGACCAAGATTTCACCCTCTGTAGCGAAAGAGGATCTGTGAGACACTAGTTGATTCATAAACCTGGCAACCTTGCTGAGCTTTAGGGTATTTGTAGCAATTATTATATATGAAAAGATGTATTTTTCTTTTTAAAAAATCTGCTCCATGCTGCTTGTAGTTGGCAGGGTTTTTCAGCTTCTCCTCTCTTCAAACTCAAAGATATGTTTCACTTTGAAATATTATGTAATTAATAACACTGCCTGGACTTCTTGATCTCTTTTATCAACGTGAGCTAGGCAGTCTAATGTAAATATGCTAACATATATATCTGATGGGTCAAATTAATCTGTTGATGTGATCCCATTCAAATACAAAAGTGAGTTTAGCCCAATATACCTTAAGAGGTGTGAAGTAAATTGTATAACTTTAATGACCGTAGCAGGCTTGGGTTTCACATTTTTTTCATCTGGAATTCAAGGAAATGTTAAGATGTTAACTATCTGACAGAGTTTATATCACTGGCAAATAGATTATTATGGCATTGTTCTTATTCCCTGATTTCAAGGGACATGAGCGCCTGATGAAAAAGGTAGAATAAACCTTGCCTCCGTGTGTAAAATCAAGGCCAATTTAGTAATCCACTCCTCTAATACTGTATGTGCAAAGAAATAATTTAGACTCCTAGTTAAGTTGAGTATTGAACTAAAATTTCTGCAGCTGCTTTCTGCCAGTCCTGAAAACAGAAATTAATTTCAATGACCAAGTCGAATGGAGAGCTGCTTTGTCAGGTAATTAGTCATCGTCTTTTGCTACTCAGGGTCTATCACTGGGCTAATCCATACATAAACCCCAGCATTCCCCTAGTCACTCACAATCTAAAGGACCGTTTAACTACCTATTTCTCCCATTCAGTCCTACCCCAGATATCTACAGCAAAATGAACATTCTTTCATGTTTAGCTTTCTTCTTTCTATTTATTGCCAGCAGAATTAATGCAACTGATTTACATTTTCTTTTTACTGTTTGATCAAGTCTGCTGTTGATTAAGTAGAGCTTGTGGGGGGCGGTGGGGGAGGGATTATACTCCGGCAGCTTCCCTACTTGACTTGCTAGTTTATTAATGAAAGAAGCAAAGATATTGATGGCCCAGAAACTACAAGTGCAGCAATTAAAGGGTATGTCCTTCCAAGCCTCTAATTAAAAAAGAGATCTTTCATATTAAAAGATCTAGTCTATTGTCATATTTACATCTGATTCTTGATTTTGCAGGTTTGTTTTTTCCTCAGTTTATTCTTTTTAATAGTAATCTACTGGGAAAACTTAGACCGAGCAGAATAAAAGAAACTTTCTTTGAGAATCAATTTCCGTAAGCTTTGTTCCCATCAGGCAGCCGTCTTAATCATAAATTCCCCCGCCCCCATATCTTAAGCAGTAAAATACCTGTTCACAGATATAGTTCTTAAGGCAATATAGACTCTCATTCTTTTCTTCTTCTTGCAAGTTAACAGATTTTTGCCAAACATTAAGCTTCAAAAATTAAAGTAGACTTCCTCCTTCTCCTCCCTTTTCAATTCCAGCAGATATTTGAGATATCATCTAAGTCCAACACACTGCATATGTGTTTCATGTCATGTTTTAAAATGAACAAGTTAATTGAGTTCTTCAGTCTTTCTGCCCCCTTTTTTTTTTGGTTTTGTTTTAAATCTGGCTTTTGGGATTATTTGCAGAAATACCTAAAGGCAAACTACAGCATCCGCTTGGCGCACAATAATATACAATGAATTAGACCAATGTACATAATAGGCCTAGTTGTCCCTGCCCTGCAATAGTGTGCAGGGGCTGGAGAGCGTTAAAGGAGCTTACTCTTCCCCTTCTCTGTCTCCTCTTGCCCCTTGTCATAAACAAATAGTTAAGGGCTAATTCCCTGTAAAGGGTTAAAAAGTTCACATAATCTAGCTAACACCTAACCAGAGGAACCAATGAGGGGACAAAATGTTTTCAAAGAGGGAGGTAAATCAGTCTCAATCCTGCCAAAAAAATGGGGATAAAGACTGAAAAAATATTTGGGGGAAAGACAAAGTTTCCAAATAACTCTCCCATAAACATATGTTTAAACTATTTGGTGGTGGCAGCTACTAAATCTAAGATGGGAAATAAGCTTAGGGGTTATCTCAATCAGGTCCCCACATCTGTACCCTAAAGTTCAGAGTGGGGGTGACACCTTGACACCCCTGCAACAACAGGAGCCCATGTGCTCAGGAATCCAACATTGGCAATGCGTAGGTGAAAGGTCAGGACCATTTCCCACCCTCCCCTGTCCACAATGGGCAACAGATATAGCTATGTGTCTAGGGGAAAAGACACTGCACCTTTGCTAAAGGTGGCACACAGTGTCTGTGCTGCATAAGGCTAGATCACAAAATCTCCCAGAGCTCCCAGTGGGACAATGTGGCTCTTTAAAAAGAGGAGACTCATTCCTACCTACCTACCTAATAAGGGGTACATATGTTGCACTCTGAAGTGTTGTACCTAGGGTGTAAGTATGATTGTCAACATTTCTCCTTGAAACATCAGAGAATGAGATATTCATTGTTTCTTTTGCTCTGTTATTAACCTAAAATATTAGAGAGAGAGAGAGAGAGAGAGATAGGAGTGTTCTAACGAACTGTTTCTCTTACTGAAATTTCCCAATCACTTCCAGTTTTAACACGACTTCATACAAATGGAGAAGCTCACAAGTACCACTTGAAAGACACAGAAGCTTTAATCTTTTTCAAGGGAAATGGAAAAGCTCTTATCTCTCCTCTACCCCTTTCCCCCCTCTCTAGCCTTACACTTTTAGCTCCACTGAAAAGTCAGACCTGTTAAGTTGGTGTCAAGTGGCTGTGTGCATTCATATTCTATTATAGTCAATGACCATTAATACTGCCATACAGAAAAGTCAGGTTCCACAACGGAAATATGGACAGAAAGTGGAGCTTGATCTTATCTAGCACTCAAAAATCAGCAGTGTTGAGACTCACATGTTGCAGGTCTACTTTAAATTTTCTTGACCAAAAAAAGGAAGAATTCAGTCTAGCTTTGGGACCATATAGCATCAAACAATGAACTCCAGGGGGATGGGGGGGAGTGGGGCTCAGGAGAAGCTTGAATACCCTGCTACTGGAAGTGAGCCTAATTTTGGGCTCAATCCAGTCTCTAATTTTTTCACCATCTATAAAAGTAGGCATAGTCAGTTTTGGGCAGAAATTCAAGTGAAACCCTAGTGTACAGATTCAAAGAGTAGTTATTGCAGATGTCTAAATTCAGTAATTGTGCCCATAACTGACTGATGCTGCAAAAACAGCAGGTGCAAAATTAGAACTGTTTGTAAAAACAAAACAAAACAAACAAAGATTGTGTATGCACTGTGTATTAGCCTTTATGGAAGCTTTTCCTACAAATGAGCGTGGACACAATTTTATTCTCAGGAGAGCTAATGTGTCTATTGACTTACTGGCTTAAAACGGTGACCTCAAATTACAGAGTAGGTGAACAATCTACACACCCACTCTCATTTGGGATGTGAGAATACTGTTATGCTCCCTACCCCAGTGAAACAATCTTTACAACAAAACTACACCAACAGCTGATTACAGCTTACTGTATCTACTTGAAACTACAGGGGAATTTTAAGTAGGCAGAATGTAGTGACCCAGTTGGAATTTAACCAGGGCTAAGATCTATAAACCTAAAAAAAGTTGCATAGAATCCTTAGCAGCCACTAGAAATGAGGACTGGTCCTTTCCCTACACCTTATGTAGTCATTTACACCAGTGAATAGTGAGTGCAACATGGATGTGAAATACTGCATTTCTGATTCGGCAGCATTTTATATCCACTTTGCACAGGTGTAGAACAATGGTAAATGAGGCCCTGAGTTTTATATCTCATTTGCCGGACAGCACAATTCTCCCATGCCACTACAAAACCAAGCAGGCAGACTGTAGCTTAGTGAATCACAAACACCATTTCATGCAGCACTCAATTATGTCACTGAGGTTCCCTGACCAAGTACTGACCAAGCCAAGCCATGCTTGACTTATGAGCTCTGATGAGATCACAGCCTGAAGTAGATTGACTTGAAGATTTGTATACTAATTGCTTCAGTTCAAGCTCTATAATTGAAATATTCCTGCAGTTGGATGGGAAAATAAACACATGCTTTGCCACCCTAAACATTAAGTCCCAGAAACCCACTGACTCCACAGTATGATACAAAGCATGTTGCTACCGTGACATGTCATTCTGTTTCAGGTTCTGCTGTATGTTGGGCTGGGGACTGTGAACTCCCTCTGGGCTCTCCAAAGGTCAAGCTGCTAATAGACTGTGGGGTTCTCCGGTCAACTCGGATGTCATTTTTCTTTGACTCCCCCTTGGTTATGAGAAAACTGTTGTAAATATTGCAGAATAAGGTCTTACACACATTCCTCAGGAGACCCATGTTCAAACCCAGTCTAGTGGAAAAGTAATAGTCCCAAATTTGATGCACTTGGAACGGAACAGCTCATATTTCTACTGTATATTTCACTTGATGCCACTTTTTTTAGGGAATCAGGAATAGAATGAGCAAGGAAATGATCTTTGCCTGCTTATCTTCTCTTTCATACAATAGAATAAGAAATCATCAGTAAAAGAAGCTTGTGTTCTATAATAAAAAACGCTCAGATTGTTTCCTTAATGAAAAATGTAATCAGAGCAATGCCCTGTCAAGCCACCATAATTATGATTAGAAATCAATATTGCTTATTTTATGGGCCTATCATTTGTGTACATAAATATCTGCTTTAAAACGTGCACAAGATTCTGTTTAAGAGTCTTTTTTTTTTATTTCTATGATCATTTAAGGATTACAGATGGGAAAAACAATAAACCAGACGTACTGGTATCTCTCTCCTCCTTTATAAATAAATCAAAGCCGCTTTCACTTAATTTATTTTGAACAGTCTTAATGGTTTTGGGTATTTAAAAATAATGGCAAACAACTATACGGAATTCTACATTATAATGAAACTCCTCTTATTGAGAAGCAGAGTAAAATTTTACTTTTACTCCACTTATAGTTGTCTTTTACCTCCACCGTAAGTAGGTGGCAGTTTCCACTGTGCTAATCCTTTTAGGCCCTGATCCAGTAAACCACTTTAGCATGTTCTTAACTTTAAGCATATGAGTCTCCCCACTGACTTCAATGGAGTTACATATGTCAGGGCTAAATTTGGCCCAACATATTAAAATATTGTTAAGGACGTGGCTTAAAGGAAAAGCTGTGGAAATTAAAAGAAAGAGAGTTCAGCTTCACAGCATGGTGTGTCTAAGCATTTGTTGGACTGTGGACCAATAATGGGTTATTTCTGGATGGCAGTCTGGTTGAGGTAAGAGGCATATTTGTACTGTGGGTGATTTACTTTAATCAGCTTTTTGTGCCGTGATCTACATGAACGAGCACTTACAAACATCAAATAAACAAATTCAAATGTACTGATAAATGCCCGAAATTAAACAAACCCACCTCAGCAGAAATGGAATGTAAAATGATCATAAAATCATCAGAATTTTCATTTCTGTAGCATCGTTCATTACTACCTGAAACATAGACAAGCTTTACAAACATCAGCCAATCCCACCTCAGCACACTTCAGTGGAGTATTACTACTCCTACCTGAAGGTGAAGAAACTGAAGCTCAAAGAGTTAGCCAGGCACAGACCCATTACCCTGGCTTCGTATCATCCAACCCCAGTGACTTATAGTCTGCTGCTTTAACCAGACAACACTGTTTTCCAAATTATCGCTGTTTTATGACTGCAATATCTAGGCATAATGGAGTTAGAGTTTGGATCTTAATACATTTTTAAGCTTAAAGGTAAACCTTTACCATCATTTAAACCAGTGCATGTATGAATAAGAGACAAAGACTGAATATATTAGGTAAAGGAATTCCAACAGGCATCGTGAAGGGAAAATGGCCTTCTATTTTGTTTGCTCCTGACTGCAATAAATGATTTTCAGGCAAGGTGTTGCAGTAACCCAAATGATAGTCATATTGCATTTATAAAAGACAAATTTAAGAAAGATCTTACTGCAATAAAAATGACGCCCCCCCCCCCCACAGCATCCCAGCTTGCCACAGAAATGAGTGATTTTCTGAATTTCTGCCAAGTATAGATGGTTCAGCATGCTATTAGGTTAGTCTGTTTATACAGAAACAGTCAAAAATAGGAAACACACAGAAGCTATTAAAGATACTGTCCTGAGAGAGAAAGATTTGAATGGTTTTGTTACTGTAACTGGGAAATAAGATATGAGTCAGTATTAATGTGATAAAGAAGTTAATGTGTTCTATGGTTTCTTCAGCTTGTTTCTGAGTTGACAATAAAATAGATGTACAGACAATTATGTAGGGTTGGATGAGCCTGTGAGTAAGTGTATCCAGCTTAAAGCTCAATCCTGGCTGTTGGTTAGAATTGAAACTCTGTTATCGAGCAATGATATGCTAACCCCAAGTAGTCTTCAAAGAAAATGGATGATTCAAAATACCATGCCTCACTGAGCTGATGGAAGTATGGTCCATATGTTTACACTATTTGAACTGGTCAAACAGGGATTTCAAATAAAATGTTTCCCTGTCTTGACCATCTGATCATGGGACACTTAAATTCTTTTAATTTGTTCTATTTCTAATGGAAAGAAAAACACATCATTTATGTATATCTGTTCCATACTCCAGGCTCCCTTGGCTGTTAATTCCAAACACAGAGACTAAAAAATTGCAGAAACTTCCACATTATATGGCAGTTACTACTTAATTCTTGAAACAGGGAAAATTAGGAGAAACTCCCTAAATTTTGCCCCTCAAGTAACATCGCTCCCCTCAAGTGCCCCATAAAAGATAAATTTTGCAACATGCCTTGAAGATCAGCAATAACTGGGTTACATCAGACCAAGGAGGAGGAGCAAGTTCCAAAGCTAATTGACCCTGACTGTCCCTCTAGCAGCTCCCTCTTTTGTATGCTGAGGTGGCTCCAGCTCAAGCACTTTCCGTGGCCTCAGCTTGGGCAGGATGGCACGGGGAAAAAAAGCAACATCTTAAATTCCACTCAGAAACCCACAGGGACCCAACACAGATTGTAAAACCCTACTGGGATATGTCTGCAGTAGAATACTCCACGGAATCAGTGGGCTGTTGCATTCTACACCAAGAGTCAATTTCCAAATGGGTTGCAAGGTAGCCGAAAGTCACCGCAAGAGTTGATGAGTATACAAGACTATGAAAGTGATGACCACATAAAGCACATAATAGGAACTGTTTCCAAAAATTTTTTCAATATACTTTGATTAAATATGTTTACACTATTTCTTACCGGGACAGAAAATAGCTACTGTATGCGTTAATGCTATACCGACAAGACTATACCTAAATAACTACATAATAATTAACTACACTGTGTGCTCACGATCCAATTTCAGAACTGTTAAATATCCATCAGCCAGATCCTGGATTCTGGCTCTTCCATAGTGCATATTTAGGCAAAGTTCTGCCAAGCGGCTAGGTTCAGCAGAAGGCTCCTGATGATCCCAATGCTTTTGCCTGAGCCAATATTTTTTTATCTCAAGGGCCAATAATCTTTGAAACTCACTTTAACAGGAGTCAACATTTTTTTTTAATTTCCTGGACCCGATTCACTATTTCTGGCACATGAAAGTATAAATTACATCTCTCCTGCATCAGTGAGGCCCAGAGCATCCCAATGAGTGCTCAGCCCAAGGACAGAAGATGACTGTAGCATGATCACTCTCTTTTAGAGCCAGGAATACAAAGAAGCTCCAGAAATGGTGGTAGGGTGACCAGATGTCCCAATTTTACAGAGAGTGTCCCGATTTTGGGGGCTTTTTCTTACATAGGCACCTATTACCCCCCACCCCCGTCCCATTTTTTTACACTTGCTATCTGGTCACCCTAAATGGAGGCTGTTGAAGGGATGCATTGTATATACTGCTTACCTTGTCTGTGCCCACTTCCTGTCCAGCACTGCCCATTTTTTGGATGGCACTGGCCTCTCCTTAGCTTGAAAAGGAAGTTGTGGCTGCTTTTCACTAATGCAACACACTCTTCGGGAAGACTTTTTACCACCAGTGCCTTGTACCAATACATGTAGCAATATAAACCCAGCATGAATCTAGCCCTTTTTTATTTAAATCAATTCTTCTTCTTCGGACAGAACATCAGCGTCTATAATAAAAAAGCAACTTAATATTTTACTTATTAGTGATTTTTCACTGTATATTTTCACCTCTAAAAGTAAGGACATAAGCTAACAGGAGTGACAGTGTTAATTCTGTTAAGGAAGACTATGCACAGGAAATCCGGTATGTTCTATTAACCTTTTAAAAGAAATTTATCAAAAATGACTGTGAAGCTGTTTAAGGGGTTTGTATACTAAGTACAGTTCTTCCCCCACCCCAGAAAAAGAGAGAATATAAAGGTAAACATGATGTGTGAATGCAAGGAGGTGGGAGAGGAGAAAGGAGTTGGGCGGGTTTTGCTGGTAAAACAATGTTACATGGCCCACACCAAATGGAAAAGTTTTCAAAACAACAGCATCTGCATTGTTTTGTTTCATTTTCAAACTGTAATGTCTGAAACAAGACAACGGAAATGTTTAATCTCTAAAACATGAATGCTGAAAACAAATGCATTAAAAAATACCAAGCCAAAACCAAGAAAGATATGAAAATGGAATTGAAATAACCTGTGCTAGAAATCTATTTCTCAAAATATGTCTTTACAGTCTTGATATTTATAAATTTGACATACTCTAAAATTTTGCTCACTAAAGATTACTTCTATGCAAATATGCATTTCTCAAACCTCACAAGCATGCAAAAAATCCAAAAGATATTTCCTGAAAATCAATTTCTGTGCAGCACAAATGTATCAAGTTAGAGGCAGCTTGCTGATAAATATTAAAAAAGGCCTTCATTGTGCAAAATGAAAACTTACAACAGGACAAAACAGTACAATTTCAGTATGTACAGGTTCAGAGAAAACATGAAACAGCCCCAGAGTTTCAAAAGGACTCTGTGGTCTCACATTAGTCATTCTGGTTCTGATGAAGGATGTTGTATAAGGTGCTGCCCACATTTATGAAAATCACTAAACCACTTAATTCCCTCCCCCACTCCCCAAGTGGTAAAGCTCAAGCATTTCCCCTGAACATATAGTGCTCATTTTCTTGTAACTCTGTGGTTTCTTTTCAATAGTGTGTGAATGCCAGCAAGGAAGAAGATAGCTGAAAGAAGCTAAGAGGTTACTCAGTGATTCCAAAGGTTATAGGACTGCTTTTTAGATACAGATCTGCACATAAATTCTAGATATCCACAGAGCATTTTTACTTTTCATGCTACTACGTTAACCACTTCAATTTTAAACTGCTTGCATAACTCTACCCACCTCACACACCAATATTTAAAAGGTAGTTCACTCCAAGGCCTAGTTCAAATCTTTTCTTAAGAGAGATTTTAGCCTTATGACTGGGGCACTTTACTAGATACATGACATCACTTCCCCCCCACCCCATAGTTAATTGTATGTTGAAGATTGCTACCATGTAGAGTTAGCAAGAACTATGATCTGAAAACTTGGTTCGGGGGGTGGGGGGCGGGGGGGAGAGAAGTGGTTTAATCATTATTGCAAAAATCCAGCTACTTTTCCCCAAATAATCTACTGAAGTACATTATTTTGATACAGAAATATATCTCATATATATGAATGATATATGCAAAAATTCACACAACATGCCATTAAAATTATTAAAAAGTTATCAATAGCACATAAAGAATCTATAATATTTCTGGAAAACCATTAGTTTGATAAGCAAACAAATCCCATCTTAAAAAAAAATACATTCCTCTACCTATTTCTATAATCAATAACCTTATTACAAGAATACAATTATTTCGTCAGATTCCCTCATTTATATATTTTTTTCGGCTTAAAATGGGAGTGTGCAGATACCTTAGTAAGTGCAACAAAGTAATGAACTATATCATTAACACAGTCATGCATAGACCTAAGCCACAAGATCAGGGACAAATTCTTTGTGCTCTAAGTATTTACAAGTTTTAAAGTGAGTAGTTAACAACACCAGATGGTATAATGAATGAAT